>NC_135372.1:100033317-101363317 GCF_049243985.1 Paroedura picta | reverse complement strand
CCCAGAGCCATAAAGTAAGGGTGTCGCAGGGCCAGTTCAGCTGAAATGCGCCTTCTGGCATCATACTACCCATGGGGAAGGAGAAAGAAAAGAATGGACCTCACACACTGTCATGGGTCTGCATACATTTACATACTGTGCTGAGATGCAGGTTCAAATATATCAGTGTATCTGCATAGCTGATTATGAAACTAAGAGCACACACTAAGCCTATTGACTTGAAAGACAAATAATAGTATCAGAGAAGTCTCACAGTAATTCCTGGTGACCCGAGTTGGGGCTTTTTTGGTGGCACCACTTCATTTTCGGAATACCTTCTCTTGAGGCTTGCCTAGTAGCCAACGGTTTTTCCTCTAGGTGCCAGGTCAAAACATTTATTTTTGCCAATCCATCATTTTAAGCTGCCTATTTGCTCTGTGCCTGAGAACCATTTTATCAATACCATTTTGGACAACTCTGTTTGTGTTGTATTGCTTTTATGTTCTGGCATGCCTTTATTGGCTTGACTTAATATTGTTTTCTAGGTTTGATCTGTGTTTACTTTTGGGTTTAATTTTAGTTGTGAGCCACCTTGAGAGCTGGTTCATATTCAAATCGCCATTTTGCAACTAACTTCTTGCTGTCTTTCAGCTGCCATGATTCTGTGTCTTACAATAACGTTGCATTCTCCTGGTCTCCTCTTCATTTCAATATGGGGGCCACTGATTATCATATGCATTAGCTCAGTATCTCAAGGCAACTGCTCCATTTCCCCAAGATACCGTATATAGTAATACTATATTTAAAGCCTGTTGTACTTTTAAATACAACGGGCGCTAGAAAGGGGGGGAGGGGGGAAGGCCTGCTTCCCCCCTTCTTGCCCCCTATTGCGGCGTGGCTTTCCCCCAGGGCCCAGAAGCTCCTGGGCCCAGGGGGGGAAGGCCTCCTTTCTCCCCTCTCCTGCACGGTGGGGGCCCAGCCTTCCCCCTGGGCCTAGAAGCACACCCGGGGCCTCTTTGAGGCCCCGGGTGTGCTTCTGGGCCTGGGGGGGAAGGCCTCCTTCTGTACTCACGCCATGGCGCCCTCTGTCTGGGCCCTCACCCGACTGGCTAGAACTTTTGTCTGTACTTTTAAATACAACAGGCGCTAGAAAGGGGGGAAGAGCGGGAAGGAGGCCTTTTGGGCCTGGGGGGGGAGGCCTGCTTCCCCCTCTACCCTCCGGTGGCCTGGCCTTTCTCCTGGTCCCGGGGGGAGGGCCTCCTTTCCCCCCTCCCCCACGGTGGCGGCCTGGCCTTCCTCCCTGCTCACTCTCAAGCCCACTTAGGCCTTAGCTTTTTATTTAGCAGCAACCCATTGTTAAAGATGTGCTGTCTGTTACATGCATGCAGATACGTTCTATGATTCTATATGAGCTAGCTTAAGAAAAATCTCTGTGTACCTCTCTTCATGATGTGGCAGTTCAGTATACAATGACAGCATAGCACATGAGGTGGAAAGCATAGGGTGGGTGATCTTGGGTCAGTGAGTCACTCTCACCATAATCTACTTTGCAGGGTTGTTATGGAGTTAAACACCTCTTTATGTGTCTTTTATTTTTATATGGTGAATAAGACTTTATTGTTGTTACTATGGAATGGAGCATCTTTTCTTTAAAAAAATATGCATAAAAAGGAAACAAGGCCAGTATCATGAGGAAAGAGGTTCCATAGATTTCAAACACAATTATGTGCTTGAGTGAATTGTTTTATGTCTTGCTGACCATAAGAAAATCAACTATACTTGAGAAAAGCTACAACTTATTCTTTAGGTAAAGCAGCAGGTTCAGGGCAGAACAGTCTTTCCTTGGAAAACAATAACAGAAAACAAAAGGATCTTGACAGCAAAGATCAATCAAACTTCTCTCCTCCCCAAAAGTTAACAATTCTCTTGAGTTCATGGATTAGGATTTTTAAGACTTGATAAGATCCAGGGAAGAATGTGAGGAGATATGCTGTGTATTCTCCATTATGATCAGCCAGTCTATGTTTTGTGGGGCAAATCAGTCTTCTGATGGCTGGTTTATATATTACTTTCCACTCCAGCAATTTCTACACTTGCTGAAGCTACAAAAGAGTAGCCAAAAATAACAATAATAATTGCCACAGTCCTTTAATATGAAGACACCCAGTGTGTGGAAATCTTTACAAATGGAAAGCATTTTGAATCACTGGCTTTTCATGGGGAGATTTAAGCACATGGTAGTTCTCTCTTTTCTAAAGCAGTGGTACAAACACCAGGATCTTGTCCTTACTCCAAGACTTCAAAGATCTATATCCCATATTTTTGATACCAATTATTGTTTTGCTACTTTTTTGCTCCCCCCCCCTTTAACTCTACATGTAAACATTCCATATTGTAGGTTTTTGGATGCAAGGACAAGGCATCAGCCACTAAGAATGTTCAGTCATACACTACTACACAGTGGGGGGTGAGGGATAATATAGATCATCAAATGAAGAAATAAATATAAAATAAATGAACAATGCTAGTTAAATTACTTAACAGTTGTGCCCTGCAAGGCCTTTATTCAGGTGAAACGGCTATAAAATGGTTGTCAGAATGATCTGGACATTATTATTCTTGTCTACTCTGAAAGTTGCCTGAGCCTTCCCAGCCCTTTCTGACGGCTTGTGGGCAGTTCCCAAAAGGATGCATAAAGCCACTTAACAAACAAAGCAATGGGCATCTTCCAAAGGGAGCTTGTCTTCTGTACTCTTTCCAAAGTATTTCAAGGGCACTGAATAGAGGGCTGTGGGTCATGTGCTCTAAATCATCAGCAGAAATCATTGTCTTCTTCTTAAGTTTATGGGGCCTAGATTTCCTGTGCCTTGCTAACAGGTGCAGCTGAATCTTGTGGCTTCACTTGTGCTGCAAACAGTGGCCACTAGTAATGGACCCACAGAACCAGTATCTCCCTCACCATGACAGCTGCTTTGAGATACCCTGTTAGAGGGTACTGTTCTTAAGCCTTTCTTCTCACTCAAGATAGGAGTTTGTTCCAGCTTCTCCAGCTGAGGACCAGGTGCCGCTGCTCTAATTACATTCTACCTCTCCCGTTTCTTGGAACTACCCGGCTTTCTTGAATTGGGAATGTTTGCAGTACACACTGAATCATAGCCAGAGTTCAGGAATCTTAGATCTTCAGTTTTGAGCAGAAGTGGCTAAACCAAAGGCTACTGAAGACTTCCAAACCAAAGGACAGCAGTCGGGCTATGTTTAGCTCAATAATAATAATAATAAAAAAAGACAAAACCTTGCCCATGTATCTGATAGACTGGCAAATCAATGGGATCTGTGCTTCAATTTGATGCCACATGAAAGTCCACTTGCAAATGAATATTCATCTTTCTATGGCCAAGGCAGCTACTCCAAAAGACTGTATGGGGATGGGAAAAGGAGACTTGTAGCCTTTTAAAGTTATTTTCAAGTAATTCCAGTATGAGAACTGCCAGTCTAGCCTTCCATTTCTGAACAGAAGCCATTACCAAGGGGCCTTTCTAAAATGTCAAGAATTAGAGGGGCCATCAGAATGTTGGTGGTGCTAGGATGTCCTATGCACCAAGGGCCTCCTAGAAGGACAAAATTACAGCACTTGGGGCTGACCCCCGAAATACGCAGCAGCACTGAAGTACCAGAAGGCGAACTATGCTCTTTTTGATATCTAGTTTAGCATCCAAAGTCACCTACCAAGAGTAGACTTGTTAGTAGATCAATTCCTTCTGTGTCCAGTCTGCAAAAGAAGAAAGGAGCTTGCTGTACCCAGGGCATGACATATTATTTTAGATATATAAACTGATTGAAAGAGGCCTCCAAAGAAGAGCTACAACCATTTAGAAATTTCTTCTCTTCAACTGGAAATACAGGTTTTTCCTTGGGGCAGAGGCTGCACAAGAAATGAACAAATGGCTACTTTGTGCTTGCAGCAGGCTGGGCTGCAGAAGACTGGTGCCACCTAGTGGCAGTTTCAAAAAGGCTACTAAAAAGAATGGACCAACTGCGGACATGCCCCTTCCCCTCAAAAAGGGGACGATGGAGATAGATGATTTACGTATGTTGGGACAGAAAAGAATTCCACTCATCTACTGATCATAGCACAGTATGTGGCCCAGACTATCTGAAATCCTTAACTCTCCCTTGTTTTGTTTCTACTGGGCAAATTTTCCAGTAAAAATGGCAAAAGTGACATTTTCCTCCTCTAGTCCTCCTTCATTCACAGTCGCCAATGAAAAGCCAATGCAGATACTGACTTGCCTGGGTGCGTGATTTATCAAGGGCTGGACTTGATAGTGTGTGAAGTTGTAAGCCTTGAACTCCTCATTGGATGTAATACCAGGCCAGGATTCTTCTGTAGGGGTTCCTGGGGAAAGAAGGCAGGCTCTACCACTTTGGCTGAAGACACATTCATTCCACCGGGGGCACTAAAGAAGATGTCATCCAGTATCCAGCATGGAATTTACAGACCTTAACATTCGACCTTAATTAAAACACACACACAGTGATCCACCCACCTGCAAAGTAGCCACACACAATCACCAAATTTGATCCACACAGAAGTGTTTGAAAATGATGCATTTTTTTTAAATTATGCTGTAGTCTGCCTCAAAGATTCAGGAGAAGAAACTGAGTTGTTCACACTCAGGAACTAAATTATCTGTATACTTCTTCCCAGGGTTCTCTGAATTATACCCATACCTTTACATAACCCAAACAGCCTCCCCTCCCCTTACCTTTTATGCTCTGACTCTTGGAAGCTGATTCAATTACATAAATGCAGATATGCAAAGCAATCTAGGTTGCCTTCAAGTTTTTTCTTATGCAGGATGTAGAGAGTTAGAGTTGGTCCTTATATGCCACTTTTCTCAACACAAAAGAGTCCCAAAGTCACCTTCCCTTCCTCTCCCCACAACAGACAACAGGTTGGTGAGGCTGAGAGAGCCCTGATATCACTGCTCGGTCAGAACAGCTTTATCAGTGCTGTGGCGAGCCCAAGGTCACCCAGCTGGCTGCACGTGGAGGAGAAGCAGGGAATCAAACCCGGCTCGCCAGATTAGAAGTCTGTACTCCTAACCACTATAGCAAGAACCCCTGCCTGTTTAACATATATGGCTATTTAATGCCACAATTTATGGCACCTTCCATTCATTTCTGTGTATGGTGGAATCCCACTGCTTCTGCTGAACCAGAAGAAACAGACAATATGAAAGACTCACCCAGTAGCCTGAATATTAAATGCAGCTCCTCTTTCACAGTTGACCCTGGGAACATGGGACGCCCTGTGACCATTTCATAGTGTATGCAACCCACACCCCTAAAAGGAGAAGAGCTTGTTAAGCAGAACAGACCAACAAAACAATATGAATGTGTGCACTGATCAGGCCCTTTATGGGCCCCAGCCTGTTAAATCCTTCTCTCGCTGCTTTAGCCTCTGCAGCAAAAGGGGGATGACCACAGTGATATCTGGCTGCTGAAGTATAATTACTTTGGATGCAGAGCAGGAAGCAAATATTATTGCCCCCCCCCCACCCCATCTCTCTTCTCTTGTGTCCTCATCAGCAGGGAAATGCAGAAGCCCCCCCCCCCCCAAACACTCATTTAGTTTTAGATTGATAGTCCACACTTCCTCAAGGAGCTCAGGGCAGCTGAAGCAAGCCCCAATACGCTCTCTCATCTCCTCAGCAATAGGAACCAATGTGAAAGCTATGAGCCCCATAGAAGAAGAAGAGTTGGTTCTTGTATGCCACCTTTCTCTACCCAAAGGAGTCTCAAAGTGGCTTCCCTTTCCTCTCCCCACAACAGACACCCTGTGAAGTAGGTGGGGCTGAGAGAGCTCCACCTACCTGTGGTCAGTACAGAAAAGGAAGAACTGTTGTTTTTTTCTGGAGAGAGAAAAAAAACCAGAGCAGCTAAAACCATTTTCCCCACCCTTCTTCTGCAGAGTTCAGGGAGGCATAGATCTTCCCCCCTTCCCCGTTTTTTCCTCACAGCAGCCCTGAGGGTGGGCTGAGAGTGGGTGATTGGCCCGTGGTCATCCAGAGAGCTTCATGTAAGAGTGATTTTAACTCAGTTTATCCAGATCCTAGTCTGACATTTCAACCACTACACCAAAGTGGATCTGGAACACTGGTCCCCCCCGTCTCCCAAGCGCAGACCCTCTGCTTACCACATGTCAATGGGAGTAGAGTATTCTGTGGATCCTAGAAGGACGTCAGGAGGCCGGTACCACAAAGTGACTACTTCATTGGAGTAAGTTTTTGTTGGGACAGACTTGGCTCTGGCTAGACCTGAGAGAGAAAAGTCGTTAAACTAAAGTCTAAATTTAAGTTAACACCACCTGTATCACAAAGAGCTCAGATCTAACGTGCTCTCAATTTAAACTCACCATGACTCAAAAGGGCAGATAGTAGTGATACACACAAGCTAGAAAAACAGAGAATGGCAGAGGAGGGAGAGTTAGGAAACAGCACAGAGAGTTTTTGCCTGGTTGTGACTCTCTGTGTGATGTTGGCATGAGATGATAAAGGTGCAAGAGAGACATTGGAAAGCATGCTTCTAGTCTCATATAAAAGGCAGCAGTACAAAGAGTTAAGTTGTTAAACGGTGCACCCGGCTGGACTGTTATGGGTCCATGCATTGACCACATCTTGTATTTTGCTACAAAAGGAGCCACAATGGACATAAGGCTCTTAGGATTTGGAAGACAGCTCTCACTTCTCTCCTTATGCAGCATCCCAAACTGTGACACTAGATTGGCAGAGGTCATTACTGATTACACTGGCTAGTACACTTGTGTAAATAAAAAAAAAAAACTGAGGCATTTGGGAAACGAGGTCTTTAAAGGTGTCTGTAAAAATGTGTCACGTTGTTTCAGCTGTATCAGAACTGAATAGAATGATGAAAACTATGCACATAGGAAATAATTTAAGATAAAATGCTGGACATCTAGTTTTGGTTGTTCTGAACACTACCAGTGATGCCTGGGTGCCAATCAAAAGATCTGGAATCACCAGAGATATGTATGTATGGATGAACTCATGCACAGAGAGTCGCCCCCTAATATACTTTGTGTACTGTTTCATCATGGAGACCTAAGGCACGGTGCCTAAGTAATGTCATATGACTCTCCTGTACTGAACCTAACAAAATCCTTTTGGAACTGTGCATGGTGACAACTTACCAAAATCAGCAAGTTTCAGTTCCCCTTTCCCATTAATGAGCAGATTCTGTGGCTTGAGATCTCTATGTAGGATCTTATGATGGTGGCAATAAGACAGACCACGCAGCAGCTGAAACATGAAGATCTTGAGGTGGAAATAAAACAAGGACCAGTTAGGGATACATTAAAAATACATTCTGTTTTACTGGAAAACAGTACAGAAGCAAAAAATCCTAAAGCTTCTTTAGGAAGATTCTGTGGCATGAAGCCTAAAAATCATCATCTTACAGGAGATCAGGTGCATCCATTTTCTTGGCTGACTCACCTTTACATTGTACATGCTCATTAGGTTCCCACAGTTATCCAGATACTGCTTCAAGTCACTGTCCTGAAAAGAAAAATATGTCCTGAAGGGACTGAATGACCTTGAAGAATAAAGCACCATTACAAAATGTTAGAAACAAAGTGAACTCCTATTTAATTTTTAAAAAATCAATTCCTTAGCAAGAGGAAACAAGTCAATATTTTTTCCAGCATATCTTTGCTACACTCAGATGTTATGCTAGATTACTTGGATGGATGGTGCTGCTTGCTTGTTGCACTGCATGCTCTCTCATTTCTCTTTTTTCCCCTCACACAGAGCACAAAAATAAGCTCCACTAGAAACTAAAATGCAATCTCTGAATGTAGCTGCCTTGTCAGTTGGAGACTGTCTGTCATTGCAGGGAGACAAACAGCTGAATTCAGATATCAAGGGCAATTTGGGTGGCTTTCATTCTCCATACAAGACGGGAGAAGCAACAAATATTGGCTCAGAGCCAACAAAAGATTTCTGCAGGCAGAAGGGATTTCATATACAGAGAATGCCTTGCTTGCCTCACCTCTCCAGCATCAAATGCAGCCTATTTGGGGACTCCCTTCCCCCAAGAACATCACAATGGGGGAGTTCAAGGTCTCCCACAGGAGTTACTTTGGCTGTGGAAATCCTCTACCAGATCCAACCCAGCCTGAATTTATGTCCTCTGAGGCGTAGCATGATGGCTGAATGCAGCTGAGAAATACGGTTTATGTTTTTAGTGAGCTGTTCCCTGTGGCTAAGGGCAGGACTATGAGATTTCCTACACAGGATCAAACCTTTGCATCATTTGCAGATGTTTGCTTTATTATGTGGGAAATAGCTTTACTGTCCAATATTCTCCCCACTAACATATATGGAGCAGAGGCAATCCAAATGCCTCATACCTCATCAGTAGCTGAGCATTTCTAATTTTTCCTTCACCACTAAAACTAAAATTTGCTGGGGAAAACTGTACCTTCCATCCCTCCACCGACGGAGCATTTCCACAGCAAATTGGTATGCCATCAAAAATGTGGGTAAACAATGGTTGTGGGCCACTCCCAGTTTTGGCATCATGGCACTGCTCTTGATAGTGTTTGGAAACTACAGATGATTCACAACGAGAATGCCATATAACTAACAAGGGCAGACCAGGCAATTCTGAAATAACTGAAGTGGCTACCAGATGGTTTCTCAGCCCCATTCAAATGTCAAAGCCATAGACTTAGGGTTGGGCACTTTGGTATCCGAAACGGCTGTTTGCACCCAAAGCAGCCAGCACCGCGGCATGGCGGGGGAGGGGAGGCGCAGGGATCAACGCCCGTGCCTCCCCTCCCTCCCCACAGCGCTGGCTGCTTGAGACGCGAGGGGCCGCTTCGGACGCCGAAGCACCCTACCCTAGCCAGAGTATTGTCTTCTCCTGTATCAACTTAACCTACACCAAAAGATTCAGAAAATACTTTTTTTACATATTCCCCTGCTGTCAGAATTGTGTGTGTGTGTGTGTGTTGTGTGTGTGTGTGTGTGGAATACAGGGGACCCAGCATTCTCAGTTGCACTGTTACATTAGAATCTCAGGGGTGGCCAAACTGTGGCTCTCCAGATATCCACGGACTACAATTCCCATGAGCCCCTGCCAACATACTTCTGGCAGGGGCTCATGGGAATTGTAGCCCACGAACATCTGAAGAGCCACAGTTTAGCCACCCCTGGGGGAGCGGAGGCATTTGGCTGTGTCTGATCTTTTCCCTTTGAATGCTTCTCAAAATTCCATCTTTTTAAATTAATAAATACCAATATAGTTTTATTCCAATACTAGATATTAAGCCCGCTGTGGGCAAAATACAGCGGGCCCTAGCATGATGGATGGGTGGAGGGATGGGGTGAAGGAAGGAGGAAAAGGAGAAAGAGAGACAGAAAGACAGAAAGAAAGGGAGGAAGATAGAGACAGAAGAAGAGGGAGAGAAACAGGTAGCCAGAAAGAGGCAGATGGAAGAGAGGGAAGAAGGGAGAAAGGGAAAAACAAAAGGAATGCTGGGAGGAAGGGAAGGAGAAAGGGAATGCTGGGAGGAAGAAAGGGAATGCTGGGAAGAAGGGAAGGAGAAAGGGAATGCTGGGAGTAAGGGAAGGAGAAAGGGAATGCTGGGAGGAAGGGAGGAACAGAGTAAGGTAGGTGGCCTTGGGACCTTCTGCTGGGCCCAGGGGCAGGCTTGGCTGCCCCAGGGCCCAGCAGAAGGCTCGGGACGGGGGCGGCGGGCTTTGCGGCCTACTGCCGGGCCCAGGGGCAGGCTAGGCTGCCCCAGGGCCCGGCAGAAGGCTCGGGACGGGGGCGGCGGGCTTTGCGGCCTACTGCCGGGCCCAGGGGCAGGCTAGGCTGCCCCAGGGCCCGGCAGAAGGCTCGGGACGGGGGCGGCGGGCTTTGCGGCCTACTGCCGGGCCCAGGGGCAGGCTAGGCTGCCCCAGGGCCCGGCAGAAGGCTCGGGACGGGGGCGGCGGGCTTTGCGGCCTACTGCCGGGCCCAGGGGCAGGCTAGGCTGCCCCAGGGCCCGGCAGAAGGCTCGGGACGGGGGCGGCGGGCTTTGCGGCCTACTGCCCGGCCTAGGGGCAGGCTCGGCTGCCCCAGGGCCCGGCAGAAGGCTCGGGACTTTGGGAGTGGGCTTTGTGGCCTTCTGGCGGGCCCAAGGGCAGGTGAGCCTGCCCCAGGGCCCGGCAGAAGGCTCCCTGGGCGAGGGGAAGCCGGCCGGAGGACTTACCGCTGGGGAAGGCTTCTTCCTCTGAGCGGCAACTCCCCGGCCGGCCCAGGCGAGGCTGGGCCAACCAGCCAATGGGGAGCCGCGCTTTGCGCGGCTCCCCATTGGCTGCTTGGCCCTCGAGTGACACTCGGAGGGCCCAATCAGGAGCCGCTTCGCGGCTCCTGATTGGGCCCTCCGAGTTTTTATCCCGGACAGGGCCCGCCCTAACTCCTCCCCACTTGCCCTTACTCCTTTATTCCTCCCGCTCCTCCGGAGCGGGGGGAGGGTTAAAGATGAGTTTCTATGCTTTTGTACTTATCTTCTGTTATGTATCATAGAACTTGTTTCTTTTATTTGCCTGTTTGTGCACCTTTTGACCCAAAACTGTGTTAGGCACTTTCAAATAAAAATAAAATATATGTTCAAACCAGACAGTGCTGGTCAATTAATGGCAAAAAGTCAACAAAGAAGTGCCCTATGCCACATGAGTACAGACACAAGCCTGGTTCTGCTATACCAGCCAGTCTTTCTGCAGAGAAAGTAGTTTTTAGACTTACCAGATACTCAAAGACAAGCGTGAGGGAACATTTTGTGTGGATGATATCATGAAGAGTTACAATGTTTGCATGCTTGAGGTTCTTCAACAAGGAAACTGCAAAGCAAAAGATGGCAGCATCAGGCACAGTGAACAGAGGCAAGGGGCAGTCCTGGAAAGTGCATGCTTGCAACCATGGGAGTGAACCAGGCGACCTTATGAAGGGAAGAGGGAAGTCAACTGAGTGCAGAAATAACTGCCTGCACTTTTTCTGGGCATTGCATCTGTCCTCTGGAAACAAACATTGCTCCTTACCCTCCCGTATTGCTGTGCAAGGGGCCCCTTCTTCATGTTCTAGGCGGATCTCCTTCAGAGCAACCAGGTTCTTGGTGAGCTTGCTGCGCCCTTTAAAGACGGTGGCATAGGTGCCCTGTTATGAAGAAACCAACATTATTTTAAAAAATTAAATAAATAAACTCCGCTCACAAGCATGGATTAAATATTTAGCAGACTCCACTCACTGCAGACTTATGTAAAACAATGCTATTAAAGTTTTTGAATAGGTTTAGATCTCTGTGCAACCATTCTTATACTGGGTTACAACTGAATTGCATCACTGTAGTCTTCTAAACAGAAAGAAAACAGGGAACTTTTAGTCCTGTTGCAAATGGTTTATTTTAGTTTGAATAAAACCAGCTTTTTAAACCAGTAGTTAAGTAGTAATCACAGTGATTAGTTTATATTAAAGTAATCTACAATCCTGTACAGTTTTAATAGCTTAATGGTTCAATTGTACTGCATTTCAGTACACAGGCAACATATAATTTAGGAAGCACGCTTTGAAGCCTTTCTAGGCAATGCCATTGAGCTGCTTGTTTGTGCTAAATTTCCCTTTTAACTAGGTAGTCAATATGCAGAGAGCAATGCACATAAACCTTAGGGCCTTGTTTTAAATTTACAATGCAAGGTGGAAGTTTAAATATATAAAACTGTGAACACTGTTGGCTTTACATAGTCTAGAGCAGCTTTTCTCAACTTTTTACCATTAAGAACCCCCTGAAACATTCTGTAGGCTTCAAGAAACCAGATAGGTGGCACGATCAAGCAGAATATGGTTGGGAAACATAGCTGTGTACATGCCCACCTGCAGGCCCCTACCAACTTTCAAGCCTGACCATCTTTTATATCCAGTAGAGTAGGATAAACCCCTTGAGCTCAAATTGGAGAGGAACCAGATTATGTACAAAAGGAAACAGAGAACTTCAGGGAGGGGAAAAAAACACCTTTGTTTCAGAGTTTTCCTGTAAATAGCCAGGCTCTACCCATGAGCCCCCAGCTCTCCCTTATCTCCCTCACTGACTTGGCCAGGCTGGTGATTGCAGCAGCGACTGACCAGACTGGTGGTGATGGCTGCAGGTGAGTAGGTAGCCACTTCCTGGTGACTCAGATGTTGTTTTGGCAGTATCTGAAGTGCGTGCATGTGAAGCATCATCAAGTCACTTCCAGGGGTGTGCCTTCGGCTAATCTGAGCCCTGCCCCCAATTATTTTGTTCTGAAAATATTCAAGATTTTTCAAGATCTCTGGATAGCTGGAGTTAAGAGGCTTTTTAAAGGAACTGCAGTCTCTTTAAATGCCTTCCAAGTGAACTCTAGGCATTTAAAGTGAGTTCACTCCAAGCCAACAACCCAGGCTTGGAAAAGGCTTTTAAAGAGGCAGGGATCCCTTTAAACACTGTTCTCTCCTCACCATTGGAAGTAATGGAGGGTGGGGCACTTTCCTTGGGGCTCATAGAATTGGTCCTTTTGGTCCAATCTTTTTGAAACTTGCGGATTTTTTGAGGAGAGGCACCAGCAGCTATGAAACGGCTCCGTCGGTGCCTGAGTTGCCCCTGGATCAATTCTCCACTATACTCTATGGGAACTATTGATTAGTTGTTGATGGAACTAAGGAACAGAAAATCTTGAACAATTTCAATTTCTGCACTGTCAGCTCTAAAGTTGTGTAATTTCACAGTAGTCAGTACTTTTCTTCTTGATGTTCAGTTGTAGTCTTGTTTCAGCACTTTCTGTTTTAACCTTCAGCATTAGTTGTTTCAAGTCTTTGCTATTTTCTCCCAGTAATGTAGTATCATCTGCATATCTCAAATTGTTAATATTCCTTATTATTTATTCACATTTATATACCACCCTCCCCGAAGGCTCAGGGAGGTTTACCATCTAAATCTAATTTAGATCTAAATATAATATGTTCCATATGATATGCTCAGCATAGAGATAGAAGAGACAAGGAGATAAAATATATCCTTGTCTGACACCTTTGCCAACTGGAAACCACTCTGTTTGTCCATATTATGTCCTAACAATAGACTCTTGTCTGAAGTGCATCAAAATTATCAGACTAAACTAAAGAAAGAAAGATGGTGTGATTGTAATAAAGCTTCATTTTATTTTCTTACCTCCCCTAGCTTGTCCATTTTATCATAGGTTTCCATCTTCCCAAACCCAATGTCAGACTGTAATAAAAAGAAAGAGTCAGCACAGAAAATCTCCACTCTCTGCCCTATGAAGCACAGACGGTGATCACATGTGGTGAAGGACTCTTGCCTTAACAGCTTCAGTGGAGAAATAAATGAAAGCAAACTCTTGAACGTACAGCTAAATATACTACAATTACTGCCTTCAAAAGCCCATCAGCAGGAACCACAACCAACTGTGAGCTGGAACAAACTGGAGATACTTTTATCTCCTCCCGTTGTGCCAAAACAGTAATTGATGCTGCTGTCTCTTCAGAAATGCAACAACAAATAAGACATTTTATCATTTTCACTTTCAATGTTTCCTATCAAGTCTGTCAAGACGATTCAATACAGAGTGCTGTAAATGTGACAATGAACACTCTGGCTGGCTGTATGGTTCTTCCATGGCATGTGCAGTAATTTTAGATCCTGGCCCAATTTGGTTAGTGCTCAAGCCTAATCCCCCAAACCTCTTCCAGCGACATCCCATAAAAATGACTCATTTGTTTTAGCCCTTATTTCCCACTTAATATCACGCGGTTATAATTTTTTTTCTTTTGTCTATGTGAGCTGCGTTTTACTCTGAGCACAACATCTGGGATTAGCAAATATATATAATCATTCACAAACTGAAGAGTTAGAATTAATTCTTTGATGGTGATAAGAGGTTTTCATAGTAAGCCTTATAAATTTGCTTAAGGTCATATATTGTTTTGAAGTGTAATTATTTTCCAGCACCAGGTGGTGTTAGAGAGATAGCCATCCTCACACAGAGCAAAAAAAAATTTTTTTCACAGAGAACAGTAATAATGTACATCTCAGCTTAGAGGTCTGTGACTGATCAGTCCAAAAATTTCGACCCAAGGCCTTCTAGGAGTTCAGATGTCAGATCTTGCAGAGCTGAGGGTAGAAAAGGGAGTATAGCAGCTTGATGTGCAGAATGGCTAACATTCCTGAGCTATCTCAAGAGATCTGGCTCTTGGAAGTAAGATAACAGCCTATATTGGAATATGATAGAAAACTATTCTGTTGAAATAGTGGGACTTACCTCCATGTAACAGTGTTTGGGACAAAAATACTTGTAGAACCAGCCAATCACAATTACAGTTACATCATTTGCCTCCTTTAAAAAGCAGCAAGATTTTAAACTTTTGACAGCTGTCTGAAGATTGAATTTAAGCTGCTGTGATTTTATAGCTGCTTATCACTTTGTAATGTTGGCTATTTTATAATTCTGTTGGAATCCTTTTATCACCTTTTATCAGCTTTGTATATTTTAAGAGAAAAACAATACAGAAGTTCAGCAAATCAACAGATTTACTTTTATACCAGAGAATTCCTTTCAGAACTAAGGATCACTCAAAGATATATCCCAGAGAAGTGAGGTGCCCAGGCACAGCCTAGATAGCACTGTGAAGTCCCCTGTTTTCCTTGCCTTAAGGATGCTTCTATTTTTCTGAAGGTGATAATGAAGATGCTAGCTAAGTAAAGGTGGCTTAAAGTGATTGGATGCCCCACAAATCTAACAATGCTACATTTGCAAGTTTAAAAGAAACATTACATTGTTTATTTATAAGCTTATTAATATTTATGAAATAGTTGCTTCAGCTGAGTAATATTTTATTCAAGAGAGGCAGAAGTTGCACAGGTAAACAGGAGATAGATATGACATTTCACTCTTCATTCTGTCCTAGAACTGTGATCTCCCCAGATCTTAAAAAAATATATTTTCTAGTCTCATTGGTTACACAGACACATTTGAATAATTAAATGACAACAATTTCTAGCACTAAATTAAATGTCCACCCTGTGTGCAGCCATTTGTGTAAGTGGACTCATGTGAATTTCTACAGTATCATACATACAAGTATGAGGACAAACCCATGCAGCATTGATTGTGCAAGGAACTGTATTTCCTAAATGCCTGCCAAAAAGTGGGACTCACAAGAGAAGCCCGACGAGACATTCTGCTAAGAGGCTTTGATATTTCTAGACTTTCCATCTCCAGTTTTTGTAGGAATTCAGGAGGCAGACGAATATCCATGGGGAGAGAGAGGCGCTTACTGACATCCTATGGAAAAGCAGGAGAAAGTTACTTGCTGAGAGTTTTAAAATGTTTCCTAGAAATCTATTCAGTAGGTACAGTCCCAAAGCAAGTCATTCATGCGTACTGTAGACTTAGTTGTGGTTCCAACAGTAGAAATGGAGGGATGAAGCCCTCTCAAAGGGGAGGCAGGAGAAATCAATGTATAGAACTGTACCACTTTGTTGAGGTTGTACTTAATGTCAAACTAGCAACTGGGCTATCTGTGTGGGAGGAACCTGTCAGGCCCCACTCTAAAGAGACAAGTGGTTTATTGCCATGTTGGTACAAAAGGAAAATAAAATAAAAAATTTCCAAGAACACAACTCATGTACTGTCTTTTATTCAAACCAACCCAATAACATAATTGAGTGCCCACTCTTGGCTTCCCCAGAACTCTTCATCAGGCCAAATATTACAAAATAAAGAGGAAAAATATTTTTTTTCACATTGGTATGATTTTAAGACCTTTGCATGCCTGTATTACATGCTATTACATGGATTGTGTTCCATTCCAAAGAGGCAAGGTGGCTCAAGTACTTCTCCAGGTCTTTAATTCCTGTTACCACTGTCTGAGTTTGCATTTTATGTATTTATGTATTTATGTATTTATTGACTGCCACTCTCAGCCTGGCTGGCTTGTGGCAGTTTACATAAAACATTAAAAAACCTGCTAAAACCCCAGTACAAAACCAGTATTGGCGGTGGCCAATTGACAAACTATGACATCCCCTGTGCCATCTCCTCAACCTCCCATAGCACTCACCGTTGCCCTGGAGGATGTTCACAGGTGATGTCTGGCCTAAGGAGCTGCAGGGCTGCGTCCCAGTCTCAGCATGACTAAATTTTAAAGCCTTGCTTCAGTGTCCAGTGTTGCATATTCTCTTTCCTAATTATGTGTGATCCTAGGTTTCAATTCAATAACTTTGCTATTTACCATGAGTATCAGGAGGGAGCATCATCTTGCGCTATGCTCCAATTTCCTATAAGTAGACCATTTGTTCCTGAAGACTACCGTGTCTGGAGCCAGCACTGACTTGCACTTTAAAAGAGCCATTCTCTTAATTACATCAATATTATTCCTATCATCTCATACATATTTCCCCCACTCTGAAAGACAATTACCTCCATGGAAAAGCGTCGCTGATTGCCATTTCGGTATCTCACAGTGGTTGGGGACCGACCTTCAGAAGGTGAAGTAGGACTGGGTTGTGACCGGATGTCCCTGCTTAGGTGTCCCAGGTGCAGATGTCCTTGTGCAATATCTGAAGTGCAAGTAAGAAAACAAAGTAATTAGACAGAATGGAAACACACAGAACATTTTAGCACCACTGCTGAGATAAACACACAAGCAGCACACTCAGGACTTGTCTGAGCTACCCCTGGTAACATGAGCTACTTCCTAGAACAAAACTGCATTGTGCTGCATAGGGACTTGGGAGAGACCTTTTCTGAACATGCATGGGTTACGGCTATATATTATTTGGATTTGCAAGCTGTGCCATACTCCGACCAAGTTACAGAACTTTTAAAAAAAGATACTACAGGGGTCCCCAACCATTTGGATCCTGTGGGCATCTTTGGAATTCTGACAAAGGGTGGTGGAAGCATTGACAAAATGGCTGCCACAGAAGGTGAACCAGCATACACAGAGGAAGCCCAAGTCTAGGGGAGAAGAACGACAATTAAAGAATACACTGGGAAAGAGGGTGAGAAAGAAAAAAAACAAAATGTTATGGTGGCAGCAGCCGCAGAAAAAAATGTTATTCTAATCTGTATAGTTTATCATATCTTCAGTGGCTGTGCAGGAGCCAATCACCCCACCTGGCCCTTCTCACTTTCTGAAAATACTTGTTAGACATCAACAAAGGAGTTGGTGGGCACCATGGCATGCCTGGGGACCCCTAGATATACAGTACATGATACAGGAATTTGAGGGAAACTGGAAATAGTTTACTTAGAAAATTACTTTCTCAATAAGTAGTAGCTTACATCTTTTCTTTCTTTTGTGAAGACATGCATAGGTCAAATAGTTCCCTATTCTAGCTTCAGGGAACACAGATAAAGTTGACAGCTCTCAGCTCAGGTGAGATAAGCAATATATGTCTACCCATCTGTTCAACTTAGCAGCTCTAGACCCTAAGGTGAATCTGCCTTAGAAGCAGCATAGCCAGAGCTGGCAGCTGTTTCTGTACCAATTCTCCTGAAGATGTAGGCTTTTAATAGAAGAGTTTCCTAATTACTTATTCCTCTGAAAGATAAGACTTCCTTGGATTTTCCAAAGGACAGGAATCAGAGTATACACTATGTTCATGGACAAAATACTTCTTCCTATTTTGCTATAGCAGCAAAATAAATGAGTTGAAATGAGTGGAGGTGGGAGTATTATGCTTGGAACAGATGGGAGATAGGCAAGCATCCTTGAATATACATCTCCAGTTTGGAGCTCTCTGTATATTTGAACAAGTTCAGCTATCTATTTCTATTCATTACAGGAGCTAAAATAAGGAGCAAAATGTCTATATATCAGCAAGTGGATTTCCAAACAAATTAAGATACAACATTTTGCTGCTCAAGGCATTCCCTCTGCCTGACTCGGTGCTGAAATTCCCCCAGCTTAGAACTATCTATCATGGCAAATATTAATTCCACTATGTTGATTTTAATCTATTAGGACAGTTGTACAATGAGGTTAGTATCTGATTAATTTGAATGTGGTGCTGATAAAATCCATAGAAACTCATCTCAGAGATGCAAAGCAGCAAATGAGCAGCTTACAAACATCAATATTTCTTCTAGCCATCAATTCCTATGGATAGAGGAATTTGGTATTACTGACATTTCCAATTACAGGTGCATGGAGTAACTTTAGAAACACCACCTGTGGGCATTCACACTTATAATGGTGGGTTCCATACCTATGTAAAGTTGCAGTCAAGCAAATCGAAGTCGCACATACCAAAGTACACACGCTTACAATTATGATTGCAGATGCTATTGCAATCCCAACAATCATTGGGAGGGAGACTTTTACACTGCAGTAAGCCGTGGCGGACAGGGGGCTTGCACGAGACCATGAAATGGCTTTCTGGGATTAGTGAAGCGATCATTTAAGCATCTTCACAGAATTTCAGAAGAAAAGAATTAGCAAGGTAAATAACAAATGCACAGACAAAAATATTTTTTAAAATGAAAAACTAACAAATGAGACGTTAGCCAGGAAGATAAATGATGCATCTCTCCTGTCCTAAAGAACTATAGGGATGTTAGAGAGGGACTGTGGATCAATGACCCTTTACGCACTGGAGGTTTCATGCAGAGCTGCAGGCTGGAGGCTTAGTCATGGTAGGTTGCCCCACCTCTTCCTGCACCCACATGGGGGAGCATTTGGCCCAGTGTGCCTCATCTGCCCCCGATTTGTGCTTTTACACGGGAACTGGGGCAGTGAAATTGCCCCAGTGCATAAACGGTCAATGGGAGAACATATGCAGATTTTCTTAGTGCAAAAAGCCCAGGAAAGGTCTCTGCCAACTTCACAACTGAAGGCAAAGGAAGGACTCAGAGCCAAGCAAGCAAAGGGTGAGTTTATACCCAACTGGATGAGTCTATACATGACTAAATGTCTTGCTAGATGGATTCAAGTAGGTCGCTGTGTTGGCCTGAAGCAGCAGAACAAAGTTTGAGTCAAGTAACCAACAAAGTTCTATTCAAGATATAATCTTTCATGTGTATGGGTGTGAGAGTCAAACTGGACTCAAACTTTGTTATGCCTTGCTAGAGTATGTATCAAAGCTGTAGGCGGACTGTGTGTGAACAATGCTGCTTCACTCCGTTCCACTTTATATATGGATTACAGACCTTGACAGTCAGTGTACGTAGCCTAATTATGCTCTATCAAAGCAAATTAAAAGTGAAATCACAGACGTTCCTACTACCTTTGACGAGTCTTGCTTCTTTTTATAAATATATTTAAACATTGCCTCTGCCAAAACAAGCATTGATCTCCTGAGGAAAGAGGCCAGAAATTCTCTTTGGTCTGCTTGAATTACAAGTTCTAATTACTTTACTAAGCACTACCATTTCTGCTTGGTTCTGAAGCCCACGTTCCACAAAAATCACAGTGTATTTCCACTGACTGAAACATTGGAACTTCCCTGAAGGTTTCTTCCCTTCAGTGGAGTGAATTAATTCAAGCTGGTTAGGTCATGCTCTACTCGCTCCTGGTAGGGCTGTGCAAATTTTTGGAAGACTTTTATCGAAGATAAAGTATGCTAACCCTCCAGTCGTTCCAAGCCCTGCTCCATATACCCTCCACAGGTAGTTTCCTTACTTCTCTCTTTAGCACTAATGTGTCCATTATTGTTCTTTTTTGGGGGGTGGGGGAGCAGGTGACTTTGCTCCATTTGTTCTCCTTCAGTGGGGGAATTCATCCAAGCAGGTTATCTTTGTTCAAAGCTATAATTTTGGATGGGCTCCATAAATGTTTAAGGTTCCACCACTTGTTACAGGACATTTCTGACAGACTGCTTCCGTTGAGTCAGTCTAATCAATCTTACAGAATTTGACAAAGATCAAGATGCCCAAGTGGGCATCTATTGAAGTTCTTGTGGAAAATGCTGCTGATGCCACTTTAGTCGAGTGCACAGTGATCTTGCTGGATGGAGCCAAGCAGTGTATTTCATATGCTTTGATTGTGCACATCTTCACCCAGAAGGCTATGAAGATGATTGCTCAAGGTCTGGCTGCTATGTGACATGAATAAGGAACCCAAGAATCTGAAGGCAACTGATCTCTTCAGATATAAATGCATAAGAGCTCTACGCACATCAAGCTTGTGCCATGTCTTCTCGTTTTGATGTTTCAGGTTTGGGTAGAAAGAAAGTATAATCAAAAAGTGGTTAGTATGAAATGCTCAGTTGACTTTGAGTACAATGGATGTATCTGTTCTTATTTATGGAAGATATAGAACTCCGTTTTGCATGATGGTGCTGCCATTTTTTATACTCTCCTGGCTGAAGTCACCACTACGAGAAAGGCCGCCTTTCATGAGAGGAATCTAAGCTTCACCGATTTTATGTGTTAGCCCTGGACACTGGCAGAAGGGGCCAAAGGGCCTTAAGGGCCTGCATCTTCCACTTTGCATGTGGTGGGAACAGCATAGGAAAAAACAGCCCTAGCCCACATTTGGGTCTGCCTGCATGGCCACATATCTCAGGGAAGGGAGGTCCAAATGGTTCCACAGGAAATATGTCCCTGTGTCACCCGTTTGTATCCATACATAGGAGAGTACCTCTCCATGGGGGCCTTCTAGCCCAGTGTCCATCCTGTGTGGTTCTCTTGTGCCCTGCAATACTGCACTTCAGAGGTAAAAGGCTCTTGGGCCAGATGACACTACCTGCTTGGGTGTGGCAGAGAGGTCATAACCTAAAACTTTGGATTGCTCTCCCATCATTGTCAGCCTCACTCCTTCCAAGAGCATCTCCATGCCCCTCTCTATCACCTGAAGCTTAAGGGGAGGCTCTCTCCCTGGCTTCCCTCTCCCTTTTGCTAATTGCAACGGTAGATTTCTTGGTAGCTGCGAAGGCTACGGATGAACCTTGCTCTGTCTCCATATTGAAAGCTGGAGACTGACTGGTTTTCAAAAATTTTGGGTTTTTAAATTTTTTTCTCTAAAGCTTGACATTGAGCTAAACTCAAGCCTCCTACCAGAGCAGTTGGAATATCCAAAACTGGAAGGTCTGCCTATGATCTCTCCACTTCTTCTTGCAATTAGAGAACCCAACACTGAAAAAACCCAAGATCCTCCTTTATTTCAAGGAAATCGCAGCATTTGAAGTTAGTGTGATCTCACAGTTTCAAAGCCCTTCCATGGAAAAAGAGAAAACATCTCATTTTTCATATGGGAAATAGAAGCCTACAGAAACTTCACACACTGCCCGTGTTCATTTGGGATATTGCAGAGGAGAAAAAATTAACCAAGTTTTACAAATATAATGCTGACTCCTTCGGAACTCTAAGTCTCTGGGATGACTGATGAGATTACCAAAAGCTGTGAATCACAGGCAGGCAGATATCTATAGTTCTGTTCAGAACTAGTAAGCAGAAGACAGTAATGGGCTTATGGATGAAAGGGGTTAAAGTACTTCTCTGTGCCATGCACCCTTTCTAGCTTTGTTCCATAAGAATGTATCAAGCCCAAAGGTGACATTGCATGGTACTCAGCGTGCTAAGTCAGAGTGTTTGCTTTTCCATTTGCCATTGTAAGTCTTGCTGTGCTTGCCTTATTGTTCTGTGTCTGAGAAGAATGCATAGTTAGATCTGATGAGATTTTCCAGTCTGATGAAGCTTTTTGGAAAGAATGGCTGATTGAGGAAAAGGGACAGTGACTTGGTCCATGAAAGCAGTGAAATCACATGAGACAAAACAAACAAAATGTATTTTGTTTGTTTTGTCTAGAAATTTTATTTCTTCTTCTCCATGATACTGATTGACTACTCTATCCCTTGTTGTCATCAAGAAGCTTCCTCTAATCCCCAGGACAGTTTTGCACTTTCTATTAAGCTTCATTAAGTTAAGAATGTAATACGTGGACATTCACATAGCACACAAATACAGAACTTCAACAAGAAGATCCTTCATACAGCATGGCACCCTGCAGGAAATAATTGCTGTAGCTGCCACCAATAACTTGTATATATTCCAGGACAAAATTAATTAAAGATGACTGATTCAAGGACAAAGTTGTCTTCTTGCATAGTTGAGATCGGTTGTTTATCTGTCAGAGAGATGGCCTTGTTGTCCTCCAAGTAAAGAACATTGATGCACTTATTTCCCTCAATAGGTAAAGGAGAGAAGCTGGTCTGGATTTGAGTTCATAGTGTATTTCTGCCTTCAGTGCAGGAGAATGTGGAATTTAATTTCTGTAAACGAAAGAAGCCCGCTAGAAGCAGAATTGATGGACAATACTCAATAAAGGCCCATGTTCAAAACAAATTATTTATTTAAGTCTGGGCCTTCTTTTCCAATTGATAGACCAAAAAACGAAAATTAACACCCAAGAAACAAATTGTCATAAATTGTAAATTTCTATCTTACGTGCTCTTTATCTGCTGTAATATCTGGGGCTCTGAAAACATATATTTGTGCTTTATACCTGTCAACATTCTTTCTCTGGCCATCATCTAAGCTGTAGATGTTTCTACCTTTGAGCAATACAGGTAAGTCTGGATCTGGCTGCATAGACAGGTTTTTCATGTATATTACTCACCAACTGTATCTATAACCACACCTTCTGGTGTAAACCACTTAATAAAAATAACAAACTATATAAAAATATACAGAAAACCACAAGCACAAGCTTGACAGTTTTGATTTGTTACGTATGTCATTTCAACTACAATGCTAGGGGAAAGGTAGTGGGCTCTCTTCTTCTACTACATTTGCCTTCACCTATGGCAGTGGTTCTCAACCTAGGGGGTCAAGACCCCATTTAGGGTCGCCTGGCCCCTTCTTTGGGGTCCCCTGGTTGGTTGCTGCCGTGGCAGCAGTGGCAGTGGCGGCAGCAAGTGGCAGCGGGTGGCGGCAGACAGCCAGCGGCAGCAAAGCCATTGCAATGGCCGCCTCCATGCTGCCTGACCATTGTGCATGTTGTGCGCACGCCACTGCTGACCCCGACGCAGTTGGGATTGCAGCATCAGAGCGGTTGAAAACTGCTGACCTATGGAGGAGCTTTAGGCTTCTTGTGGTCCAAGAATGAGACTCTACCAGATTCAATTTGACCTCTGTTTCATGGGAGTACAGAGAACCACTTTGGGATAATCATTATATCACAGCCAACATCAAAACAGTTATGTATCCAGAACAGACAAACTGGTAAAACAGTGTAAACAATTCAGTATCAAAGGCAGCATCTGGAGGCTTCAGCTGCCTTGTACTATGAGGAAGAGGTCCCATAAATCTCATGTACCAAAAGTCACTTTTATTTAGGAAAATATAGATCCCACTTGCTAGAACAAATGAATACATGCTCCTAAGGCCTCAGATACCAGGAGAGTGCCTAAAGTACATGTAAGTGAGTTTCACCAAAACCTAGCATCTACATATGCATGCTGCCTAGCTTTTGCTGCTCAGCCACAGACACAAACTTTATTTCAGTCCAATCACATTTTAGTAGTTCATGCCCATTTTATTGATTGATTGGCTCTTAAGAAGAAAGGTCTTGGGGTGGCACTAAGAGGTCTGAGGTTAGAAATAAACATAGTGGGGCACCACTTTCAATTTATAATGCAGGTATTGCTATGCAATGTAAATGAAGTGCCAGTTGTAAACAAGGCCTACTTTGCCATGAGTCAGCACCTAACCTTGAGCTATTGAGCCACTCAGTAAATGGAAGATGTCCAAACACAGGGCTTATGAACCTCTGCAGTTCAGTACCCAGAATAAACCAAGCACAACTTAATAAAAAGACAGTAATTTGTGTGCTGGGGGGAGCTCTGAGAGCTTACATTGCAATTATTTCAATGAGCCCTTTTGGTGGTATGAAGGAGGAGAAGGGGGAAGGAGGCATGGCTCCAGAATACTCTTATGCAAGGCTCTGCAACAGAGGTTCCCAATGTGAGATCTGATTGGCTGTGCAATTAAAAAAAAACAAAAAACCTTGCTTTGCAGCCGCTGCTACCACAACACAAGAATCTTCACTGCATGACTGAAGGTAAGTGGTATGTATAGAAGAAAATATTTTAAACCACACGTACATTTTAAAAGGTATCCTGTTAAGCAGAGCTTTTGCCTGAAATGTTGAAGAGTTACTAATGAAGTTATGCATAGTCTCACTCCCTGAGAGGCAGCTTGGTGTAGTGGTCAAAGCCGTTGGCTTCTAATCTGGAGAGCCAGGTTAATTCCCCACTCCTTGACATGTAGACAGCTATGTGACCTTGGGCTAGTCACAGTCTGGTTAGAGCTGTTCTCACAGAGCAGTCTTGTTGGAGCTCTGTCAGCCCCCACCTACCTTACAGGGTGTCTGTTGTAGGGACAGGAGGGGAAGTCGACTGTAAGCCGCTTTGAGACTCCTTTAGGTAGTGAAAAGTGGGGTATAAAAACAACTCTTCTTGTGACAATTTGTGGTTGACTCTACTTACTGAAAGGACGTGTGGTTCTGCCCACCATTCAGAATTCCAAAGGTACCTGCTGATTCCAAAAGTCTGAGAACACCTGCTCTACAAAATCAGGCTGCGAGGTAAGGGAATATGGATCAGGAACATTTTGTACAAAAAGGCTCCCTTTTCATGCAAGTAAACAAAACCTATGGAGTCAGAAATAAAGCATAAATTTGCAAAAGACTAGAAGATCTAGGTTTTCAGTTTTGTTTGGAGAATATGTAAATTGTATTGCACAAATAATGCACACATTTTCAAATAGGATGTGCACATTAGGAACCATCATCCAACCATGATTTTCTGTTCTCTAACCTCGGTCTGCAGCCATGTTGCAGTCATTGTACTGGAAATAGGTTCAAGATGTATTACAGTTGTCTACAAGATCTTGATGAGCATGCAATTCAAGATAATAACAGGAATCTGTTCTCTCTAGAGCAGGACTCTTGTGCATTTATGAAAGCAATGAACTGGGAAATATTCCTTAAAAATCTTCCTTCTGAATGGCATAAGCTCCTCCTAAGCAGAGGGGTGGTGAGTGCGTGCTACAGTTACAGGCAGGGTAAAAAGATTTATCTGATACATACCTTTTCTATGATGATTCTAGCTCATTGTGCACTTACCTCTTGAACCACAGAATCACAGAGTTGGAAGGGGCCATACAGGCCATCTAGTCCAACCCCCTGCTCAACGCACGATCAGCCCAAAGCATCCTAAAGCATCCAAGAAAAGTCTGTATCCAACCTTTGCTTGAAGACTGCCAGTGAGGGGGAACTCACCACCTCCTTAAGCAGCATATTCCACTGCTGAACTACTCTAACTGTGAATTTTTTTCCTGATATCTAGCCTATATCGTTGTACTTGTAGTTTAAACCCATTACTGCACGTCCTTTCCTCTGCAGTCAACGGAAACAGCATCCTGCCTTCCTCCAAGTGACAACCTTTCAAATACTTAAAGAGGGCTATCATGTCCCCTCTCAACCTCCTTTTCTCCAAGCTGAACATTCCCAAGTCCCTCAACCTATCTTCATAGGGCTTGGTCCCTTGGCCCCAGATCATCCTCGTCGCTCTCCCCTGTACCCTTTCAATTTTATCTATGTCCTTCTTGAAGTGAGGCCTCCAGAACTGCACACAGTACTCTAGGTGTGGTCTGACCAGTGCTGTATACAATGGGACTATGACATCTTGTGATTTTGATGTGATGCCCCTGTCGATACAGCCCAAAATGGCATTTGTCTTTTTTACCGCTGCATCACACTGCCTGCTCATGTTTAGTTTACAATCCACAAGTATCCCAAGGTTTCGTTCACACACAGTGTTATCTAGAAGCGTATCCCCCATCCAGTAGGCATGCTTTTCATTTTTCTGACCCAGATGCAGAACTTTACACTTATCTTTATTAAATTGCATCATGTTCTCATTTGCCCATTTTTCCGTTGTGTTCAGATCTCGTTGAACTCTGTCTCTATCTTCTGGAGTATTTGCCAATCCTCCCAAATTTGGTGTCATCTGCAAACTTGATGAGTAGTCCCTCCACCCCCTCATCTAGATCATTAATAAATATGTTAAGAACTACCGGGCCGAGCACTGAGCCCTGAGGTACCCCGCTACACACCTCCCTCCAGACTGATGAAATACCATTGACAACAACTCTTTGAGTGCGGTTCTCCAACCAATTCCCTATCCACCTAACTATCTGAAAATCCAGATTGCACTCCTTCAATTTATCCATCAGAACATCATGGGGAACCTTATCAAAAGCTTTACTAAAATCCAAAACTGGAACTGAAAATAAAAACCGGAACTGAAAGTAGGCTATTTGCTAGACTTCTGACTGACTAAAGTTAACTACATAAATTTCTGGCCTAATGGAATCTCCCCATCTGCATGATCACTGTTAAGGTTAGGTTCAACCACATTCTCTCCTTCTAAACACTCTCCTCCCCACTTTCTATTTCTTTAAAAAGGGTGGGTGTATGAAATCAGGAGGGCTAAAGAGAATTTTATACATACTTTGGGTTTTGTTTAAAAAAATAATGTCCCATTTCACATATAAAGGTAGGAAACTTGATGCCTCAGTTTCAGATCCACTGTGGTTTCTGTCTAGACTGGAGAGGTCAGTTCAAAAAGCAGAATGGAATAACTGGGGAGCCAGCATGCGCTCCATTTCTTATTGTGAACAAGAGGTTCCTAAAGCAGGTATCGATCTTTTCCAAAGACCTAGCAAATAAAATCCCTCTCCCTCCTCTGTCCAGATTTGCCTGTCTTAAAAGGAAAGATTCCTACTCTTTCAGCAGCACCAAGTTCCAAGCACTTGATAAGCTATAATGGCCACCATTAGATCCTGCTTTCTGCACTATGGTGGGGCTGACTTTGAAGACTTCATCAGTTGACTCCTTCCAAATGACTGCTGACCCCACTAGCTTTTTACCTTCATTCTTCCTGTTGTTGAGATGGTTGAATTGATCTGTGAATTCTGCCAAAGACTCCTCAATGGTCTCCGTCCGGGGAACCGAAAGGGAAAAACGGCGCTTGAAAGTTTTCATCTTGTTCATGATATTCTGAACAGCAACACAGCAGTGGGGATCTGTTGGAGAAGACAGACGAGAGGGTAAGGAACTTTGGGTTTTCAAAGGCAATTTAGTTGCTGTTTTACCTCAAACACAGCTTAACTGAAATCACAGATTACACTTACTCCACACAGTAGAGTACGTTTTTAATCTTAAAAAGCAGCTGCAGGGCAGAAAGCACAGGAGATTTGATTCAGGGCCATGGTGTCAGGCTGGAGGGAGCAGTTTAAAACTCTTGCCCTCCCTGCTTTTACCCTAATAGACACCCCCTCCCAATATATTCATCCTGATAGTTAAAGAACCCTGGCACACTAAGCAACATGTTTTCCTGCCCCATTGAGGTACTGGCAGTGGTGTGTGTGGGATATCTAGTGGGAAAATGGCAAGAGGGAAATGTTAAACTGAACCAACATTGACCCAAACTGGAGTTTCATCTAGTTGCTTTTAAAGCCAGTCACAGATCTTCCACATCATGTATAGTTTAACCCTCCAGGACAATCCACACACTTTTGGGACAGACTTAATTTCAGATCTACTGTGACGAATCCTTTTTGGTCTATCTTAGAACAGACTTTTAGGGCCGATCTTGACGTAATGGCAGCAGTTTTCTTAAAACATGGAACCATCCTCATCTGGGGGGGGGGGGCACTATCCAATTCTAACAGCAAAAGCAGATGAATACATAAAGCATTTTGCACATTAGAAGCAGCATAAATATAAATAATAACCCACAGCACCACCTGCCATGTACACATTCAGCAGCTGAATGGGGAACAAATGCTTGGAAAGTGATTTTCAATTCATCATCTGGAAACCAGTTTTCCCTCAGCAAATTTAGGAGACCTCGGGCTAAAGTATCTTTACAAAATTCCTGCCCCAAGAGAGGGAGAAGAAGAGAGAGGGAGATAACATTTAAATACACAGACCTAAAATTGATTTTTGCACCCTGCCAAAGTGTTTGGCTGAAGTCATAACTTCACATTTTGAGTATGACTGAGTCTGAAATGAATTGATTAAACTGTGGTTTAGAATCCCAGGTTTGTGAGAAGTAAATACACACAACTATTTGCATCGGCATGTCACAGAATTTATTCAAATTAAGTTTCCTTAGTCATTCACTGTTGATTGTAAGCTGTGACTTCTTCACTGTGTAAGAAGGGAAGGAGGAAAAAGGGCATAAGAAGCAAGCAAAGCTGCTGTGAACTACAATTTGTGCAACAACTGAATGAAGCTACAGTAGCTTTAAGATGCCAATTTAAGAAATACTAATTTAATTTTTCTATTGTGATTTTTCCAGAAACCGTTGAATTTTAGAGCCTACATGCATTTACATGGGTTCCCCCATAGTGCAGTTATAATGGTGGCCATTCATACTACAGAGTCTTAAGAACTAAGCCCAGTAGCACTTAATTTTTCCCCAACATTAAAAGAAATTAAAATGACCACGATACCAAATACATAGAGGAAGTCTTTCTTCAATGCATTTCTTGTGCTTTAGTTTGTATTGGTTGGCTACAGATCAAAATTTGTTGAGCAACTTCAAGCTCATCCCCTGCATAAAAAATACATCTGAACAGTACAGTTCTGTGCTAGAGATGCCCCAGTTTCTAGAAGAAAAAACAATACCAGCTTTTAAAAAAAATTACTTTGAACACCAATACAGAAATTTCTTCACCTAAGAATTGGTTATAAGCTGTTCCTTGACAATATTCATAAAAATAGCCAGCAGTTCTATTCTCAGTACCAATACTGACTCCAAAAATGCATGACTCTGAAGGATGGCATCACAGCACCTAGTCTTGCATTTGAGTAAATGGTGCATATAACCCTTTTTTTGTTTGTTTGTTTTATTGTGCTTATTCACAGATGACAATTGCAGCAACATAGGGAACATGGAAGTATCCGCTTTCCCTTACTGTGGGCCATCCGTGGCCCTGATTCAGGCCAGGGCTGGGAGGCGGCCAGGATAGCCACGACATCATGCATAATGGGGGATTGGCCCCACCACTCTTTCGTTGCCCACCCAGCCTTTCCACCCTGTGCATAATCAGTCTATATTATACATGCTGTTGTATAACATGGATTCAATACATATGCATCCAGGTTGTAACTGAGACACCAGTTCTAAATACACAATATGAATGTGCCATAGAACAGTTGGTCATAGATCAGAATAGGCCAAAGGTGACTCTGGACTTCATCTGGAGTAGGGCCAAGACAATTAAACAAAGGCTAATATGGACACATTATCACATCCCAAATTTTAAAAAAGAACAGCAGAATTTATAAAAGGACAAGAATCTAGCAGAACCTTGAAAGCTTACAAAACTTACAATATTTGTATGAGCTTTCATGAGTTACTGCTAACTTCAGATTCTTCAGAGTTTATAAAGTTATGCGTGTATGGAGATAGAACTTTTTCTAACATATTTCTGGAGCTCAAAGTCACTTAATAAAATCGATGGGCTGTAGATTCAGAACTGACAAAAGACAGCCATTATTGATACAGTGCCTAATTAATTTCTAGATTTTATGGCCACAAGATTTGGGAATGGCCATGAGCTTCAAACAGATCTATCCTCTGGGAAACTGTCAGTGGCTATTAGTTATTATTACTAAATAGACTTCCTAGGTTCAGAGGCTGCATGCCATGAGGCAAGTGAGGGAACATTACTACTTTCATGACCCTCCTATGGGCTTCCCAGAAGCATCTGGATAACCACTACATAAAACACTTCCTGAGCTTGTCAGGCCTTTATGGGATCCAGGAGAACTTCTCATAATTATACAATGCGTAAATCTGACCGCTACCTACTCAACACCAAGGTCAATGCGGTTTCAACACTCGTAGAAGAGGTTAAAATGCCCACCAAAGTTTATGAATTCTACTAGATTCTGGATCTCTCTAGGAGATTTTAGGATTCCAAGATTCCTCTGTTGAAGTTCCAGTACAGGCATAAACTCTGAAGCTCCTTAAAGCTATCGTCATCCTTCAATGACTTCCACCTTTCGGACAAAACCCAGGTTTACCACAGAGCTGGATGACCTGAAAAAGGCCTGGGAAAAAATGCCCTTCTGTTATCTACATAGGGCAAACAGGCCAAACCCTATGGCAAAGGATAAATGGACACAAATTTGGCATCAAGAATAAAAAAACTGAGAAGCCTGTAAGAGAACACTTCAGCCTCCCAGGGATCTCCGTGGGGGACCTCAAAGTGGCTGTTTTATTGCAAAAGAATTTCAGAAACAGACTGGAATGAGAAACTGCTGAATTTAAAGTTACTATAACACTTGGGACAATGGAGCCCCCTGAGCTTCACAGGGATATATATTGGCTTCTTATCTCGCTACATGCCTAAGTCACTGAGAAATTTAACAATGGTTGGTTTTAGGGAGGCTACTGGACTTAAACTCAGTTCTCACATATGTTATCTATTCCCTTGTCATCTGCATACCAGGGATTAAAGTGGCAAGTGGTTGCCCTCACTGACCCTAGAAGTTTGTCCACTTTGGGCAAAGAGAGAAGATGAAGAATGACTCAACAAAACCAGTTCAGAACTCTCACTTTCCTTATGACATAAGTGCCTTTCCCATAGCTCTTCCTGTGTTTCAGCCCACTGTTCTGTCAGTCTTAAGCAGCCTTATAGAGTAACCTTATTGGTGGTAATGTTATCTATGGCAGTGGTCCCCAACCTTTCTGAGGTTGGGGACCGGCAGGGCATCGGGGCGCGGCCTGCGCGGGCAACGCCCACGCATCGGGCTGCGCCCGCGCATCGGGCTGCGCCCGCGTGGGCAACGCCCACGCATTGGGCCGTGCCCGTGTGCCGCGCCTGCATGCCGCGCCCGTGCATCGGACCACGCCTGCTTGCGGCCTGGGAAGTTTTTTACTGCGGAGGGGGGCGGGGAGAGGGAGCCGCGGCCCGGCGCCATGGCCTTCGCGGGCCCGGCACCGGGCCGCGGCCCGCAGGTTGGGGACCACTGATCTATGGAATATTCAAAAAAGCTGGGATCGGAAGTATACTTGGTAAATAAGGCCTTCTTCTCTAATGATTTGGACAGCAACCTACAGAATCAAAACAGCCTCCCTCCCAGCTGTAAATGAAGCAGAACCTGCACCAAGACTTCCTTCTGCTAATAAACAGCCAAGTTTTGTGGCAGGTTGTTAAGCAACGTTTAAAAGGTCAAGCAACACCATTGTTCAACTGGGTGATTAGATGCATGTCTCTCTTTTGCAGTTATCCTCAGTCTTAAAATCTGCACAAGCAGCAGATTTCTACTTAATGGTGAACTTCTTACTAACAGGACTTCCATCCTGTAGCAGAAAAGGAGTTCAGAAAGATGCAGAAGAACTTCCAGCAATGTAAATGTTAAAGGGCAATGCCTTTAACGTTAAGTTCATTACAATACAAAAAGGAGGGAGCCAAAAACTGGACTAAGGTGCATTTTGTCCTCTGGCATGTCCCTCAATAGGATATGGGCACCACAAATGGATGAGCGCATTCCAGAATGATGTGGTCAGGCGAAGCATCCCAGAGTTAGTGCATTACCTCTCCATGGCAACAGAACACTTGGGTTAAAATGCCAACATTCAAAAAGCTTAAGAGATTATCTGTCAGTGACACAAACATTCTGCTGGCTAATTGACTGCCGTTGCCAGGGGCTGTTACCAGGGCAGGCTTCCACTTTCAGTGCCCCCAGTCATGGGTATTTGCAGATAGTAAACTTCAGAACCCCAAGCATCTTTCTCAGCTAGTCAGGATCAAATGACACCACAGTACTCGCTCTCTAGAGATGTCAGGGAGCCTCCACTGTCCCAAAGGATGCAAGTGCCACGTCCATGGCGTGCCCGAAAATCATGTGTTAGGGTTGCCTAGCAACTTCCACCCTTACTTCTGTCAAAGGAGCCAGGCTAATGAATGGGCTAAGATGAGGAAGAAAAGACAATTAGGGCAGGGAGAGGGATGGTGACATAGAAAAATGGTGCTTCTTAAGGCATAGTGAAACCATTCTCATCTTATCCTAGTCCCTTGCCCCCCTCCCAGCTCTCTCATTTATTGTGTGATGTTCCCAGTGCCACATATGGGGGAATTATTGCAAGAATATAAAGTTCCAATAACGGGCTCTATAATGGGGAACTGTCAGAACATGTCAGGTTTGCAGATACTGATTCTAGAAACTGACTCCAGTATGCAAGTGTGAATTAACCACCAATGAATTTAAAAATCAACAGGTTTTATGAGGCAATCTGGAATAAGCATTTTAAATGGAGCAGGCAAGTTGCTACTGGCTTATTTATTTTACATAGCTCTAAATTGCCTCCAGCAACTAAGCAACAACAGAAGCACTGGAGCACCCTTACATTACTGTATGGTGCATCCCGGCTTTAAGAACACAGGTGTATTATAATAAGGTATTTTTTACAGTGTAACTGGAGAACACTGAACCGTAATGGATTCAGGTGTAATGGATTCAAGTGGGTAGCTGTCGCTCCCTCAAGACCAATGAAGTTTTATTCTGGATATAAGCTTGAGTGTGCATGGACATTTCACAAAAGTCTACACCTAGAATAAAACACTGTTGATCCTAAAGGTGCCACTAAACTCTAACTTCATAATGAACTGTGTTATGCTGGATCTGAATAAATGTAAAGGCTGAACTTTTTTTTGTCCTTTTTGAAGTGCAGAGTCACCGTCTAACAACTAACACTTTAAACACTGAATATAAAATGAATAACTCATTAGCTATGAAAAGACAGCTTCTGAATTCAGTTGTGCAAAGTAGGCTACAAGCCCTTTCTTCAAACATATGGCTGGAAACTGCTGGCAACAGGATTCTAGAGTGGATAGATTCATAGTCTGATTAAGAAGCTATTAATTTGTATGTTGTTTCATCCATGTGGGGGAAATGTGATGACAATTTTATGTTGTTAAACAAGCAGAGGCCAGGAATGATCCTTTGATCTTTTTATACAACACCCAAAGCCAGAGCTTTTAAAAACTGAAGCAAGAAGTTACTGTATTTTTGTACATGAATTACTATGTGTATTTACAATAAATGTACTTAGCATTTGCAGCTTATGACCTGTACTGAATCACAGCAGGGTTTTGTCTACAGCCTGATCAACAGAGCTGTCACTTCGAAAGGCAGAAATGTAATCTGGATTTCCAGATCCTATCCTGAAGTCTTAGTCCCTTAAAGCGTAGGGGTTGTATCTGAACTAATTTGCCTCCCTCCTGCCACTGCACCCCACTGATCCCTACTAAATGCTACTCCTGGAGAATAAGAATGCAACAAGGGTGGTCTGCAGCAGGAAGGCAGAATCAGAGAAAATCACCATTTTTGTCTGGACCCAATGCTGTAGTCTAATCTGAATTAGAATAACCTCACAAAAAGCTATACTGCCTAACAGCTCTTTTCTATTGATCCTCAATACACAGGCACACTGAGCTACAGCATGGCACAGTGCATCCAGGTTGGATGTGGACACACAAGATTACGGCATCAGTATTATGCATAACACTATTATAATGATCTCCTAGCAGCAGCAAACACTACAATTGCCTTGCTTTACATTTTCCTGAATGAGGGCAGATTGAGACTTGATGCACACCCCTCCTTCCTTTCTGTGAGAAAAAGGAAGTGGGGCTGTACCAAATTTCTCATCATTCACCACCAAATTAAACTTGCCAGAGCTAGCTGAAGCGATTGTCCCACACAATTTATTGAGTCAGTGAGGAGCAGTGGAAGGCACAGGCCCCAGGATTTAACATGCTCTGCCCACAGGATCTAGTCATTCTGCAACAAGAAGGCAGAACCTTGTTCCACACTAGTCATGGTGAGTTGCCCATCATTACTCACTCTTCTACTCTACTCATATGGGGGAGCCTGGATCTCAGTTCAAGTCTGAATGACTGGGCAGAACACAAATTAGTCTGATCTAGTACATATTGTAAGCTCAAACTGACACCCACAGAAGCAATGCCTCTCAGAAACAAGAACTTTCACTATGGAGAAAGGTACTGGGGGCTTTAGGAACAGAGGACTGGAGAGCACACATGAGAGGAGAGAACTTCTGTCTCTCCCCTGTAATACTGCCAGTAGATTCTTAACCAACTTAACTCAAGCTTAATTCAAACCTAATTAATTTATACAGTTTGGTAGTCTTTAAGGGGAATTTGGATTGGCTCATCCAAATGTTATTAGGTATTATAATGACTAAACAGAACCTCCCTGTTCAGAGGTAGCATATTTCTGAGTGACAGTGTTGAGGGTGGCTTTGGCCCCTGTCTCCCTGACTGTTATGTGTTGCACAGGCATTTAGCTGGCCATGTGAAATACGGTTCTGAAGCACTGGACTGATTCAGCAGAGCTGCTCCTATGCATGTAGTTCCTTATCCTCATCTGTTAAGCTAAATTCACACAAAGAAGATTGTCCATAATAGTGTAGCATAACAAATGGTAAGAGAAGACAGACTAACCATAAAGGAAGATTGGGTGAAGCAGTGACTGGTCAGGTGGTGGTAAAGTGAGATCAGGAAGTGTCCGAGAAATGCTAGAGTGCATAAATCCTGATATATCACTGGAAGGCAAAATCACAGAACTCCGGCTCACTTATTTTGGCCATATCATGTGATCCAACTAAATGAATAGCGCAATTATGCTAGGACTGGTCAGTGGTAAAAGGAAATCAGGCCGACAAAGAACAAGGTTGTTAGATATGATCAAAATGGACACCGGCCAGATAATTGTCATGAATCAGGCAGAAGTCAGCAAGCAAAGTCTGTGATAAAGGAGCTTCCAAGACCCAGGCAGAGTAATGATCCAAAAGAAAGGCTTTATTGAACAGAACTACTACAACAGCCAATGTGGGCCAAGACTCATTGAACAATCATCTTGGCAGAGAGAAAGATACAATGGACATTGGGGTGTACTTATAGGGGGGACCAAACATGAGAGGGGGGATGAGGAATCGAAATGGTGGGAAAGGTACATTTCCAAAAGTTACAAAGATTCCCAGCCCAGCCAGATGGCCCAGCTTTGATCTAAACTAACAGTCTGTTGAGACTCCAGTGAGACAAGCAAGGTCACTAAAAGCGGGAGAGATAAGAATGCCCCACTGAGGGCAAATTTGGTATGCAGAGGCAGACAGGAAACAACACAAGGATTTATAGATTTATGACACCCGGCCTGGAGGAGTCTGGGAGAGTGCAGCAGGAGGAGATGTGAAGGCAGCTGAGCCATAGGATTCCCAAGAGTCATACACAACTGAATGGCTACCATTATCATGCTAAACATTTTATTCTATAGGACCTCCTAATGTAGAAAAGGATGTGGTTGTTTCACTGTTATGTTCAAATTCCTGTATAAGGGACAAGTAGGAGCTCTCAATTAGTCTATATAATTTATGATCGCTTTAATTAAAATGACTTTGCAGGTTTCTAAATCTAGGCAGACTGTCTAATCTGATTAAAACTAGTCATGATAAAGAGGTAGGTGCATATGAATGAATCTGACCATTGTGAGTGGCAGAGGGCAGATACTGACATAGCCATACTGTACCATGTATCCACCTCTACCGAGGATTTTTTAAAAATCACAATTGTTTCAGTTTTTGCTGCTTTTTATTTCCATTGCACCAGCTGTTCATGCAGGGTAGCTCATTCTGGTTTCATATAGTTTAGAGCAGGAGCTAGTCTAGACCTGAAACACTTCTTAAACTCAGTGTTATATACTATGTATTTATGGGTTTATTGGTATAGAGTCAGAAGATGCAGTGTATATTCCAGGGAAGAATTAAGCAATGAAACCCAATATTAGATTTGACAAAACACAAGACCAACCTTTGTTCTGCATCCACAGGTGCTGGCACCCCCATCATTTCTAATAAATGTAGCCTAAGCTGCAGTGAAAGATTTCCCTTCACATGTCTAGTGTGCAACACAATACTATGAACCCTCTCAGAGAGGAAGTGAGATGAGAATAAAAATAGTAGCTGAGAAATCACAGGATATTGTTAGGCAGCATGCTGTTATTTGCGTGGCTATTCCGCATTCATTATCTTTATGACTCTCTGAACTCAGGAACCCAAACTATTTCTCCTAACTAGATAAGGCCTTTCCTACCATTTTCAGGGGGAACTCCAATTAAAGTGTCCACAGGCCAAGATGAATGAACCTATCGCTGCCCATTTGCTTCCTACAAAGACCAAGCATTCATTCCTCTCTGTTTTGTACTTTCCATTGCTGCAATAAATTGTTGTTTTCTTGTGCTAAGTCACTGCCTGCTTATTACAAAGCTATCTTACGTTTTCAGGATCAGATTTCACCATACACAATAATTTCAAAGGATTTGTCTGTTTCGGGACTTTATCCACAAGGTCACAATGTCACAAAGCAGTATGGAAGATGAATTCAGCTTCACACAACCAGTGGCAATGTCATGCTGCTTGGGGTTGGTGGCCAAACAGGCAAAGAAATTAGTCACCAAGGGACTCTGAGATGTCACAGGCTGCCTTGCCCATCATAATGAATACTCCAAGGGTCTCATCTAGTGACTTACAGTGACCTGAATGAGCACTGGGGTCAAACCCGACATCCCTTTCTGAATAAGGTCATATTATGAGTAGACAAAATGAGGTCAGTGCCTCATTGTTTCTGCCGTGTGGCCCAACGCTACTAATTTAATAAGCCTCGCACGCCAGATGTATTCCAAGGAAGTATGTACAGAATTGCAACCCATTTTCTCTTCCTCTACATGTGACCAGTAATATCACTGGTTAAGACAGCACCTCCCTGTAACCTTTCTGTTCCCAATGGTACCATTTTATTCCAGTTTCATTCTTTTCTGAGCAGATGGTTTTGTTATAACGACTCAGAGCAAGTTATTTAGTAATCAACCACAGACAGCCTCAACTCCCTACAGATAAATTTCATACTGCAGACTGTCAATGTTCTCTTTTTCAAACAACAACCACATTTTAAATGCAAACGGACAAAAGGAAAGGAAACATTCTGGAGACTTTGGCTTTGCAGCCAAATAATATAACTTTACTTTCATTTAATATCTTTTTGCTCATTAATCCCAAATTGCAATAAAGTTTATAGTTTGTCAGCCAATGAATTCTTAATGAGCACATCCTTCATGCTGTGACCAAAGATAGTTTTGTTGATGGATCGCTATTCTGAAAGTCCAGGTCAACAGTCTACTAGGCCTGGCTAGTTGCCCGGGTTTACTTCTAGCTGACACAGTGCCTGTGCATTTAATCTTGGTCTGCTCACCACACTCCTGCTCAATTCCTTTAGTCCTATCATTTAGGTTCCTGAAAGGCTGTCACCAAAATGCAGTCATTTGAATGCTGTCATTTCCCAGGCAACACTTTTGTATGGTACACAGCAGAAATAAATCAGCACGCAGGGCACAAAAGGCTAGCACCTCAGAGAGGCAGCCAAAAATGGTTTAAGCCTTCTAGTCCCGCATGATTGCTCAAACATTTATACCAATAATAATTTGATTATTTTGGCTGTAGGACCAAAGAGGTGACTTCTCAGATTATCCTGCTGGGCACATACACCTGTTTATGGATCCCTTCTGTGTACTCACGCAGAGAGCACAGTAACAAAAAAATCCATGTGCAAGAAAAAAGTAAGACATGGCTCTGCTCACCAAAATGAGCACAGACACAGGAAAAAAGGCTGTGATCCTAAAATACTTCCCTGGAATAATCAAATTCCATTGAATAAAACAGGATAATTCAGAGCAGACTTTTAAAGGATTGCATTCAAGGTTACCCAGCTGGCTGCATGTGTGGAATCAAACCTGGCTCACCAGATTAGGAGCTGCCACTCTTAACCCCCTACACCACACTGGTAGGGGTAGGCTAACAGATAATGGGAAGGGGGAAGAAGATTGACAATAGTCTGAGAAGGAGGTACACACTGACAGAGAAGGGGAAGAGGGAAGGTGGGAAAGGGAAAGAAGCAAGGAGGGAGGGATGCACCATCCAGACAAATTACTTGTAGGTCCTTACTTGTATATTATAACAGCAAAGTAAGCTACATCAGAGGGTACTTAAATCTGGTGACTGTAGCTGTGAATGGACATGACAGATCTTTCAATAGAAAAACACCACAAGTTTGCTGAAAAATCTGAAATCCTTAAAAAGGGACAAATTTGGGGAAAGGTTTTTAAAAAAAACTCAAGACAGATAAAAGCAATACCTATAGCTTTAAAAAAAGCATTTGAGGAAGGATTTAGTGGGGCATTTGAGGAAAGATTTAAGAGGGCTAGGCTTGGCAGCAACCACTAAATGATGAGATACCACTCGACTTGCATAACTTACCTAGGCCTAGCTGCTTGCTACTGTTCAACTGAAACCACCCCATGAAAGCCAGTATGGAGCAGCAGCTACAGCTTCAAAGCAGGATGTGGGAGAGCCAAGTTCAAGTTACCAGTCTGTCATGGAAGCTCACTCAGTGATGTTCTGCCTGTCAAGGGGGAATCTGTTTCCTCTGCATTACCCTCCCCACACTATTTCCTTTTCTCCTCCACCTGGCAGCCACCAAATCCTGAGCTTTCCCTCTGTCTTCCTATCTTTCCCACCCATTAACAAGGCTATCTTTTTCCTGGGCCCCATCTTCAGCTGCATTTATTTGCAATGTTTATATTCCATTTTCTCCACACTGTGACCTAGCTTACATCATTCTCTTACATTTTATCTTTACAACAACCTTGTGAGGTAGATTAAAGTCAGTGTATGGACTGGCTTAAGGTTACTCGGCCAGTTTCCATGGCACAGTGAGACTTGATTCTGGGTCCACCAGATTCTAGTTGGAAATGCTAACCATTACACCATACCAGCTTTCATGAGATGGCTGTTATTGAACAGTAGCAAGCTTTGGACTCAAGAAAACTGTGGGTATCAAGTTCCCTGGAGATGGCCATTGGCCCTGATGAGTTCTCTCAAAATAATCCTGGAAAGGACCCTACTCCAATTCCCTCACCCCCCCCCCCTTTTACTGAAAGAATCCAAAGTTTGGACTGCAAATACTGTTGGAGCTGCCTAGCAACAGCCACCAAGGATAATTTGTTAAAGTTACAGGTACTGCTTCCAGTATTTTATTTTGGGGGGGGGGGAATTGCAACTTCTGAATTAGTGCCTATTTTACATCTGTTAAAGGGTTTAGGCACATCTAGATATGGCAGTAGCCAAAGGATAGTGTCTGGGTGGCAGGTTAACATGGATAGAGAGGTTGTCGAGAGGCATTTAGCTGCACTGGAAGAGAGCAAACGTTATTCCGATCTTCAAAAAAGGGAGGAAGGATGATCTGGGAAACTACAGACCAGTGAGTCTGACCTCTGTTGTGGGGAAGATAATGGAGCAGATATTAAAGGGAGCGATCTGCAAACATATGGAGGACAATTTGGTGATCCAAGGAAGTCAGCATGGATTTGTCTCCAACAGGTCTTGCCAGACCAACCTGGTTTCCTTTTTTGACCAAGAAACAGGTTTGCTGGATCGTGGAAATTGAAGGATTGAAATCTGGATTTTCAGATAGGTGGATAGGGAATTGGTTAGAGAACCGCACTCAAAGAGTTGTTGTCAATGGTGTTTCATCAGACTGGAGAGAGTAGCGGGGTACCTCAGGGCTCAGGGCTCGGCCCGGTACTTTTTAACGTATTTATTAATGATCTAGAAGAGGGGGTGGAGGGACTACTCATAAAGTTTGCAGATGACACCAAATTGGGAGGTCTGGCAAATACTCCAGAAGATAGAGACAGAGTTCAACGAGATCTGAACACAAGGGAAAAATGGGCAAATGAGAACAAGATGCAATTTAATAAAGATAAGTGTAAAGTTCTGCATCTGGGTCAGAAAAATGAAAAGCATGCCTACTGGATGAGGGATACGCTTCTAGGTAACACTGTGTGTGAACGAGACCTTGGGGTCCTTGTGGATTGTAAAATAAACAGGAGCAGGCAGTGTGATGCAGCGGTAAAAAAGGCAAATGCCATTTTGGGCTGTATCGACAGGGGCATCACATCAAAATCACAAGATGTCATAGTCCCATTGCATACGGCACTGGTGAGACCACACCTGGAGTACTGTGTGCAGTTCTGGAGGCCTCACTTCAAGAAGGACATAGATAAAATTGAAAGGATACAGAGGAGAGCGACAAGGATGATCTGGGGCCAAGGGACCAAGCCCTATGAAGATAGGTTGAGGGACTTGGGAATGTTCAGCTTGGAGAAAAGGAGGTTGAGAGGGGACATGATAGCCCTCTTTAAGTATTTGAAAGGTTGTCACTTGGAGGAAAGCAGGATGCTGTTTCCGTTGACTGCAGAGGAAAGGACGTGCAGTAATGGGTTTAAACTACAAGTACAACGATATAGGCTAGATATCAGGAAAAAAAATTCACAGTTAGAGTAGTTCAGCAGTGGAATATGCTGCTTAAGGAGGTGGTGAGCTCCCCCTCACTGGCAGTCTTCAAGCAAAGGTTGGATACAGACTTTTCTTGGATGCTTTAGGATGCTTTGGGCTGATCGTGCATTGAGCAGGGGGTTGGACTAGATGGCCTGTATGGCCCCTTCCAACTCTGTGATTCTGTGGTTCAAGAGGTAAGTGCACAATGAGCTAGAATCATCATAGAAAAGGTATGTATCAGATAAATCTTTTTACCCTGCCTGTAACTGTAGCACGCACTCACCACCCCTCTGCTTAGGAGGAGCTTATGCCATTCAGAAGGAAGATTTTTAAGGAATATTTCCCAGTTCATTGCTTTCATAAATGCACAAGAGTCCTGCTCTAGAGAGAACAGATTCCTGTTATTATCTTGAATTGCATGCTCATCAAGATTTTGTAGACAACTGTAATACATCTTGAACCTATTTCCAGTACAATGACTGCAACATGGCTGCAGACCGAGGTTAGAGAACAGAAAATCATGGTTGGATGATGGTTCCTAGAAGAACTCTATGATTCTATGAATTGGACTGGGGACACACAATCTTCTATCAGCTGGTTGTGAAAGACTCAATATCCAAGTAAATGATCTAAACTGGGAGGGGTAACAAACACAGCAGAAGACAGAATCAGTAAACAGGATGATCTTGACAGGCTGGAAAACTGGGCTAAAATGAATAACATGAATTTCAGTAGTGATAAATGTAAAGTTCTGCATTTAGGTAGGAAAAATCAAATGCATCATTATAGGATGGGGGAGACCTGTCTTGGCAGTAGTATGTGTGAAAAAGATCTAGGGTACACCATAAACTGAACATGTTGCACAGGCCCACAAAACTAATGCTGCAGATGTTTTACAGGTGCTCCTTTCTCATATAGCAAATTGCCTAGCAGAAAGATACCAGGCATCTGCTGTTTTAAACAAAGGCATAAACAGGGCGAGTGCCATTGGTACAGAATTGTCTTGAAACCTGTAAACAGAACTGCCCAAGGTCCTTCAAGAAGAGTCCAGTCTTTTATTCAGTTTGAAAAACACTACGACCATTTCCCCAAAACTTCTAAGTGGCACACAATAACTTCAACATTATAACACTTAAAAAAGAGAAAGAGTAAGGAAAATGGTATCCATGGACTAAAAAAACAAACAAATAAAAATTGTGAGAGATCCAGAATCCGATCTTCCAATATTTTTCATCTTTAAAAAGCAGATGGGGCCTAATTGGTGCAGGGGGGACAGCAGCTTAGAGGCTGGAATGATATTTGTTGCAAAAATGGAAAACAGTTTCCTCCTCCTAGCACTACAATTTCCCTCTTACCAGCTGCTTCTTAAAGATTTTAAAAAGAATATTAGGTGACCCGATTGCAAGTTTCCCAAATGATATGTAGTTTGAACCTGTACTAACCTATTCACAAATGACTTTATGTATTTCTAGGGGGTATGCAAAACATACACACAAACACAAAAAAAACCCTGTTTTTTTTTCAGGGCTGGGTATATTGGACCCCTCCCCCATGGTATTTTCTGATATTTCCAAATCCCAATACTGGTACAGGATTCAAAAGTATTTGGAAATCCCATTTTTTCCCCATCTCCATTACACCCTATGGCAGGGGTGGCCAAACTGTGGCTCTCCAGATGTCCATGGACTACAATTTCTAGTCCGTGAATATCTGGAGAACCACAGTTTGGCCACTCCTGCCCCATGGGACCATTATAATGAATGGTCCCATAGCATATCATGGGGAATCAATCTGGTGGTATCTGCCGGTGAGATGTATACTGAGGTAGACTCAACAAATTTGCAGCACAGCTGCTGGCGCCTGCCCTCAAATTCCACCAACAACAACTTTCAAAAAGATTGGACCAGGGAGTCCATTTCTACCAGTCCCCAAAGGAGGTGCCCCCATCCTCTAGTGGCTTCAATGAAGGGGAAAAGGCATTTAAAGAGTTCTTAGTCCTTTAAACACGTTCTACAAGCCATACGTTTACCTGGAAGGAATTTAAAGGGACTATCTAGCTTTGGGGCTTGGCCATTTCAGATAGCTGGAAAAATACTCAGATTTAGATCCAGCTGAATTCACAGCAGGAAAATATCAATACGGTATTTTTCAGCTTGGGTTTGGCCAAATGGACACTCCTACACAGTTCTTATATACAAACACAAGCAACAAAGTGATATTCCCTGAAAAGTTTTATTCTTGCTCCTCATAGCCCTGGCAATACCCAGTAGTAGCACTGTGGAGTTAAGTAAGCCACATTCCCTTTGGCATTTCTGTCTCTTCTGTGCAGTCACTTACGACTGTGCAGCTAGCTTTCTGTAACTACATTCCAATTAGGGTTGCAAACTCCATGCTGGGAAATTCCTGGAGATTTGAGGGTAGGGTTTCAAAAGCTCCAAAGCAGCCATTTTCTCCAGGGGCAACTGATCCCTGTAGTCTGCAGATAATGAGGAATCAATTATTTTATAAAGCAGGTGTTAAAATATGATAAAATGCAACTTGTGCTTCACTTGGCTGGATAATGCACTATTGTGTGCCAGCATGCCAAGTTACACCCTAGTGTCTACTGGTTGCTCAATACTCTTATTGTCTGTGTTCTTGAGGGGTTCTTATCAAGCTGAAAAGAAGTTGGTTGTGTCAGCAATTTGCATGGTACTCTCTGGCTTTTCAAAAGATCACACACCCCTAGCCAGTGTCAGTCAGTGTACTGGTATGGAGGATGATGAAGCTACAGGAGCTTCCAGCAGGACTGTTACCTAGCCTTGTGGGGGGACATTTCTACATTTAATTTCTTCTACTAAAAATCTTGCAGGTATTTCTCCAGTTTTTGGCTTTCCCATATCATGGGGTATGTTGTTTTTCCTCCATTAGCAATGGTAGTACATAACATATTCTTTAAAAAGGAAATGGCCCACGGTAATGAGATTAATCAAAGAAAAGAAAAGATCTAGAACAAAATGGTGTTTTCCAAACACTTCCAGTTCATTGAAGCATGCAATGCTCTAGTCTATTAATTTAACTCTTACCTATTATCTTGATTGGGATGTGAAGCAAGGAACCAATCCCATATGACTTGATCAAAATCCATTAATCATATTTTTATCCTACTTTTCTTCAAAGGAACTCAGGACAGTTCACATTGTTTTCTAATCCTGCACAATGCTCTTGAAATGTCTATGAGATGGGACAGTTATTCCCTGGTAGACTAATTTAAGGCTACCCAAAGAGCTTTGTTGTCAAAAAATGATCTGAACCAGTTCTAGTTCAATGACTACAGCATATTAGCTGTGTTGACAAGCAGTTAGGGGCACTTCCCAACAGCTGCTTCTACTAGAATTTTCTTCACACTGTCCTTAATTATGTCTTTTCAGTTTCATGTGGGAACAAGTGATTAAGGACAAGAACAGGATCTGAGATACCAGCCTTCTATTCCTGGCTTGGGGGGGGGGGGGGGAGAGACACACAAGATTAAGCAATTAAGAGAAGCAAGACTCCTACATTCTATTAATTGCCTAAATGTGTCTAGCTAGAAATTGCCTAAATGTGTCTGGCTAGAAAAACGTAAGGGATGTACAAACCCAAGGCAATTCCTAATTCTATATCCAGCATAAATATTCAGCTTTGTATAAAAATGCCAACTTATTTTGCAATAAACAGAGGTCACAGAAGTGGGCATAGCAAACAAGAAGAAAAAGGACAAAACTCAGTCTTACAGGGGTACCTACATTTAAATTTTTATAGACATTCAAAAGAAGAACAAGCTGTATATCCCATTATTTTTTAAGAAACAGTTTATTATCAAAACATAGTTTATGTTTGTTATTCTACTAACAGGAAAATAATTGAAAAAGGAAAGTTTGAAATGGAGAGTTACCGGACCCATTTTATCTTATCACTGTATGTTGTGTCACATGTTGTGTCTCATTATGTTGACTTCAGTTTACTATGTAGCAATTTATCAGCTATTATGTCATTTGTTAACTTTGTATAAAACTTGGGAGATGTGTGTTTGGTTGTAATACTACTGTTCAATTTTCTATTTGTTTGAATAACAGACTCTTGCAAATGTTATAACACTGCATTAAAGAATGTGTTATTTTCTTATCATGAGTAGTTTTGTATTATATAAGGTAAACGTATTTGGCAGACATGGCTTGAGATGCCAAAAACAAAGAAGCAAAAAAACACCCAAGAACTATTTAAGCACTGAAACACCTTTCGGCAGACCACTGCAGGTTTTGTTCCCATTCTTGTTGAGATTCAATTGCTGGCATGCAGATAACCCAGAGATTATTACAGAACAAGCACGGAGGTAAGGGGCAGTGGGTCTGGATGTTACGTAACATTTCCTGTTATCTATGCTTTTTTTGTAATGTACAAAGTTCAAAGTTAACAATTCTTCCTGTTTTCAGATGCAACAGGTTTGGTACCTTTCCTACTAAACAAGTCTGTGAGCCTGCCAGCATCTAACACTGTTCATGCTGGTATAAAAATCTGACTAACTATTTTTTGTAGCATCTGCCTGATGTAAAGTTCCGATTAACTCAGACGCCTGCACAATATTTTCTGTCATTTTAGTTGCCTTTAATACAAAGGATTTTATTTGTTCTGCATTCTGGGGTGGGCAAATACAACTGTTTGCAACCAGGGGTGGGGGTGGGGTAAGAGTGTGTTTTCATATTAGCCTTTTTATTTAGAGTTCACATCATTAGTTTACTGGATCATTGCTACAGAACTGTGCTCTGATGTTTTCACTACTGTCCTCCCAAACTTTTTACAGACTTGGTTTGTGGTGATTCTCCTATGCAAACAGGATTGTAACACCAGCCTGTTCACCGAGGAGTGGCAAAACTGTATCAAAACATCTAGCAGAGGAATGGCCCAGGAGGCAGTGGCAACTTGATTAGTGACATCTCACAATTTCCTGATGACACAGCTACTCAGAATAACTACTACTACTCAATACCACAATACTCTACTACTCACTTGATCTCCAGTCTGTCAAGCTCCAACAACAGCAAGGGCTTTACTGAATCTTGCCAACAATGGAGGCAGGAACTGATAGATTAAACTCCCCACAGGTAGAGACAGAGGCAGACAGACCAAAGGGGATGGTTTATTTATTTATTTCTATTTATATACCACCGCATTTCCTAGGAATACTAGATGTATATCAGCATATTTCACTCACATCTCCCTAAGGAACAGTTTTTCCAATCGTTCCAGATAACCTGGAACTTGTCCAGTGTTCCCAGGAAAGAGATGGGTTCAATCCTATTAGTTCCAATCTCATTAAACTAAGAGCTCTTTCACTACAAAAACATCATTCTCTTTTAAGCCCAATGTTAATTTAAGGAACAAGGGCTGAAAACGCATCTGGACTTTCTACCTCAAAAGAAGTAGCAACAGAAGGCAGAAGTTACCAATTTACTTAAGGTAAAGGTATCCCCTGTGCAAGCACCGGGTCATGTCTGACCCTTGGGGTGACACCCTCTAGCGTTTTCATGGCAGACTCAATACGGGGTGGTTTGCCAGTGCCTTCCCCAGTCATTACAGTTTACCCCCCAGCAAGCTGGGTACTCATTTTACCAACCTCGGAAGGATGGAAGGCTGAGTCAACCTTGAGCCGGATGCTGGGATTGAACTCCCAGCCTCATCAGCAGAGCTTTCAGACTGCATGTCTGCTGCCTTACCACTCTGTGCCACAAGAGGCTCATACCAATTTAGTTACCCTGGCCCAAAGAGCCAGCTTGGCTGTAGTGGCAATCAATAACAAGTTTTGTCTCAGAGGCTTAGCATGAGCCAAGTAACCCTATTTTGCAGTGGGACTCCAATTCTATATTATTTAATGCTCTAACAGAGTCACATGACATGAACACTGAAACTGATTTCTGAACATCTATAACCAAGAAATCCTGAAGATGAAACTCAAGAGGAGGGTTACAAAGATGGTGTGGGGTTTGGAGATCAAGTTTTATGAGGAAAGGTTGGTCTGTTTTGACTGGAGAGAACATGACTAAGGTGATATGATAATCATCCTCAAGTACTTGAAGGGCTGTCACATAGAGCAGAGGTCTCCAACCCCCAGTCGGAGGACCGGGATCGGCCTGTGGATCAGTTGGTCCCGGGCCACAGCTCCTCCTCATCCTCCTCCCTGGCTGCTGCCTCGGGGGCTGCCCTGCCACTCTGCCGCCGGTTCACCTTTGGTGCTGTTTGGCGGCCGCCATGGCTGGGGCTCCCCCTCGGTGTGGCACTGCACAGCTACTGCTGGCAGTGCCCCCCAGCGGGTGGTGGGAAGTCAGGGGCGCCGGTGGGAAAGCAAGTGAATCAGGGGCTCAGGCAGCGGCAACGTTCCTTGGCAAAAGACTACCCCCTCCCCGGGCCTCAGTAAAATTGTCAAGCGTTGACTGGTCCCCGGTGATAAAAAGGTTGGAGACCACTGACACAGAGGATGAAGCAGAGTTGTTTTCTGTTACCACAGGGGGTAGGGCCAGGACCAATGGGATGAAATTAATTCAAAAGAATTTTAAGCTAAACATCCAGAAGAAATTACTGACAGAGCGGCCCCACAGTGGAACAGACTTATTTATTATTTATTTATTTATCATACTTCTATACCGCCCTCCCCGGAGGCTCAGGGCGGTTTACATTATAACAGAAAACAATACATAAAACAGTCTGTAGAACATGTATAACTGATAACTAATAATTGTAACCAAATAACAACACAGTCAGAGCCTCTTGTGGCGCAGAGTGGTAAGGCAGCCGTCTGAAAGCTTTGCCCATAAGGCTGGGAGTTCAATCCCAGCAGCCGGCTCAAGGTAGACTCAGCCTTCCATCCTTCCGAGGTCGGTAAAATGAGTACCCAGCTTGCTGGGGGGTAAACGGTCATGACTGGGGAAGGCACTGGCAAACCACCCCGTATTGAGTCTGCCATGAAAACGCTAGAGGGCGTCACCCCAAGGGTCAGACATGACTCGGTGCTTGCACAGGGGATACCTTTACCTTTAACAACACAGTATAACAGTAAACAATATGGTAATACAAACAGGTCCAGGGCTTATTGATGGGATTCTGAGGGGGGGAGCAGAGGCCCTTGGTCGCTGATTGATTACGTCTGGTCTCGGCCAAATGCCTGGTGGAGGAGCTCCTTTTTGCAGGCCCTGCGGAACTGTTTAAGCTCCGTCAGGGCCCTGATCTCCTCTGGGAGCTCATTCCAACAGGTGGGGGCCAGAACAGAGAATGCTCTGGCCCTGGTCGAGACCAGGCGGACTTCTTTAGGGCCAGGGATCCTTAGCTGATCCTCGGGAGATGGTGGGTTCTCCTTCTTTGGAAGTTTTAAAGCAGAGGCTAGATAGCCACATCACAGAATTGCTGATGCTGTGATTTAGGCAGATTGTAAATTGGTGGGCAGAAGGGATTATGTTCATGCTCGGCTCTTGTGGCTCTCTCTTGCATGCCCAGGAACATGTGCCACTTTGGGGTCCGGAGGCAAATTTCCTCCAGACCAGACTGGCCTGGGATTCTGGGTTGTTGTTGTTGTTGTTTTTTGGAGGGGCGCTCATCTGGGCATGGAACTGAGGTCATTGTGGTGGGCAAGTAGTTGTGAATTTCCTGCATTCCACAGGGGTTTCCCTTGTATGTCCCTTCCAACTCTATGATTCTATGAATGAGCTGTAATCTGAAAGTTGCTGATTTAATCTCACCTCCACCATAAATGGTCGTTGGCAAGTCACTATTTACCAGCCCTAGCCAAATATACAATAGGGGAATAACACTACTAAGCCTGCTGTAAAGATAATACATGAAGCTCTATAACCAATTAAAACACTATACAAATGCTAAGTTTTACTATTATTTCAGCCACCTTGAGCCAGACAATGAGCTGCTGGGACACCATTAGAATCTGCACCTGAAGAAACTTGCATTCTTTGTTCAAAGGAGCTGGGCTGCAGGGTGATTTGCTCTACTTCATTCCTTCACTTTCAACAAGTGGGCAATAATTGCTGTAGGCAAGCACAGCAGTGAAAGAGGGAAGTAAGAATCTAGGAGGAGTGTCTTGTGCAAGTTACATTCCAGAATCAAACTGGGAGGCAGTGAAGAAAATAAAAGCTACTTCCGGTAAGGTTAAGTATCACATGTCGAACTCTTATTGTGCACATACCTTCCTGTTGATTCAAAGCCATATACTTGCTAACTGCTCAAATGCATCATAACTATTTGCAAAGGTGATGGAAAAGGCTACAGTTTCCTCAGATGAACTCTGAGTTTGCCCTCAAGCTGGTTGACATTCCTTCGGTCTGGTGGAGCTTGGCAGCACACTCATCACCGGTTGCTGGAGACAAGATCCCAAGGAAATTCCTTTATACAAATCTCTGTGGGAGGATGTCACAGCAGGCCACCCTTGTGCACAGATGAACTTAAATGCCTTCCTTATGCTGCATCAACGCGGCTGCTTTTATCAGGCATAAAGCCCAGCTGTGGATCTTGGCTAGCCCAATGGCAAGGACAACTGTCATTAAAAGCATGATGTTTCCTGAAGAAAACATGTTTTTGAAGTGGAATAAGTAGGTTTGTCTTCATAAGCCATCACAATTGCCTCCTAGCACATGTATTTATTTACGGGAGGTGGGTGGGTGGGGAAGAAGCCCCAAACAGATAGAACAACCACTTGGAATTTGCCACAAACTGGAATTTATAAAAGAATGAGAAGTGTAAGAAAGGAATAAACTGATGATAAAAAAGTAGAAGCAAAAATGAACAAATCAAATAGTGGCATTTCTCTGAATTACAGCCCTGCTTATACATCCTGGAAGCTGTAGTTGTTGTTTTTCTCTGGCATAATTGTCTTGGGCAAAGTACAGAATAAATCCATTGAAGTGAAACTGAGCTGCGTAAGGGACCTCGTGGTCCTCTTTCATTTGAGAAGTTTCACAGGAGAAAAAAAGCATGGTGACTTTATACACACACACGTCTCATAGTTGCCAACATTTGAAAATCCAATTAAGACATGCTTCCCCCCACAATATTTGAAGTCTTCATCCACTATTACATTTGCTCTTTGGCTCTTTCTTAAATTAGAGGTGTTTTCCACATCAAGGCAAGTTGTGCATTTTTTCTGTTGTAGCTGAAATAGTGCAATAGTAACAGAGCTTCCATGTGGCAGGTTCCCTGCCCCAGCACCCTGGCAGCAGCCACCCACCTCCATGCAACACATGGCCTTTTTTTCTGGCTTCAATAAAAGTCTCCAGCCCCTTCCACTGTGGAAATGTAAGAGGGGGGAAGGGCATGCCTCTGCAAGAAAAGAGGCAAGGTGAGAGAGTTTTGAATGGGACCTCGTTCTTGACAAGTCAGTGTTTTCTGTCTGGCCAAAGGAGATTTCTGACATGGGAAAGATTAAGTGACTCTATACCACCCTGAGATTGCCTTGCTCACCAGTGCCCTATCCCACTCAACAAGCCAAACTGGCGGCAGAGACATGCATGATGACACAACTTGCACCTTCCATTTTTGGTCTGTGAAGTTTTCAATACAATAGCTTTTCTATCCTGCAAGCAATAAGACCATCCTTACTGCTCAAACATGAAGCACAAGAGGGACCAGAAAGCTGTGTTGCCCTGTTCTGCTTCCTCTCTCATTGCTCTACATTTCTTTCTTTTTTTATACCCCCTCCTAAACTATGCATTTTAAACATTTGTCTTTATTATCATTATTCAGCAAATGAGAGTTGCAAGAACAAAAATTTTGGGATTTTATGTTCTTCACAGAATTGTGCCCAGAGATGCTGAACCACACCAGCCCCCCCCCCCCCCCCCAAGACTGGTTGCTGCCCACCAACACTCCACATTTCCTCCCTTCTGCCCCTATCCTCAGTTCATGTTCTACCTACAGTTTCTCTCTCCAGCTCTGGCTTCCCTCCCTCCATTGGCTTGTTTCTCATGGCTCTTCTCCCTTTACCTACCCCTTCTTTGGCCTGTGGCAGACACTGCTGACCTGTCAAACAACATTTGGGTTGCTACAGCAATCCAATATGCCATGCAAATGGTGCTTTGTTTTGATGTCTCAGTACTTTCAACACTGGGATTTTTCCCTACATACATGCCCAGGGACACAGATGCAGAACTCAAAATTGTAACCAGGGCTTCCGGTTTTAGTTGAGCCCCTCCCCCACCAATCCATGTAGTGGTCAGACCTTGATTATCAGATATTCAGATTGGCTATGGTTAGCAACAATATTGGGGGGAAGCTCTTTCAAGAACCATGTAAAAAGAACATCAGGCTTCTCTGAGATTGCTGTGCCCTCCTTTCTGATGTTTTCTTAGGAATTACTCCAAAATTCCTGTGCTGCCAACAAATTCTACTGTTTCTACAGACTTGCTAGGGATTGCCTTTGGATATACTGCTTGCACATGTCAGTGAGATGTAACGATTAGTGTTGGATCAGGACTGAGACCACCCAAGTTCAAATCCCCACTTGACCATGAAGCTTTCTGGAAAACTTTGGGGAGGTCACTCATTCTCATTGTAACCCAGGTGACAGGTTGTAACATTGAACATGACAGGCAGACAACCCTGACTTTCTTAGAGGCAAGGTGAGATAAAAAATGTAACTGACAGATAGCAGCATATGCTTTGGTCAGAAATCTCTCACCCCCATTCTCTTAGTACAGCATTTCTTAAAACTACCCTCTTCATCAGATTAATAATAATTAAGAGTAAAGCTCAAGTCTACCACATTATAGCATTTAACCAAAGACAGAATGGCACAAACACCAACAAAAACAGACATTTTAACAGAGGAAACTCAATGAGCTGATGATTTGAAGGTCTGACTTTGTTGATGGAAACTGCTGAGCTGAAACAAACTTAGAAGATCAGCAAGCTAGGAATCAGCACAGATGTAAACAAATTGGCAAGGGATGAGGTCATGGCAGAGCACTCATTTTGCATGCAAAAGGCTCCAGGTTGTTGTTGTTGTTGGTGGTGGTGGTGCAGAAGCTGATTTTTATGCCCTGCTTTTCAAAGCGCCTTAAAATTGCCTTTCCTTTCCCTCGCCACAACAGACACTCTGTGAGGTAGGTAGAACTGAGAGAGCTCTGACATAACTGTTCTGTGAGAACAGCTTTAACAGGACTGACTAGCCCAAGGTCACCCAGTTGGCTGAATGTGGAGGAGTGGGTAATCAAACCCAGCTCTCCAGATTAGAAGCCACAACTCTTAACCACTGTACCAATCTGGCTCCCTGTAAGGGTCCATATGATAAACAGATGTGGAGCAGGTAAAGGTTTTTATGTGGGGAGAAAAGAAAGCCTTCCTCGTATAGACTATTATTTGCTATCCAGGCTAGTAGAGTCTTAAAAGCAAGTGACCAATAAGGACTCTCCTTATCCACTAATCTATCAAGTCACCCATTGGTTACTACTCAGCTTGGCCTCATCAGAGGTGAGAACAGCCCTGGAAAGAGTCTTGCCTCTTTCCACCATGCCTTTTATTTTTATTTATTTTATTTATTTATTTAGATTTATATACTGCCCTCCCCGAAGGCTCAGGGCGGTTTACATTAAAACTAGTCAACGATACATGAAACTGACAGAAGCCAAGGGTGAAAGGCTGGCAATACTGTGATGGCTGCCTAGCAATGGCCACTAAAGGCTTCTAATTCTTAAAGCTACAAGGGCTGGTTTTTATTTATCTGAGGTTATTTACCTCAGGTTTGTAGAAAAATCTGACTTCTCTATTCATGGCCTCTTCTCCCTGGGTTCAAGAATCCACACAGATAGGCCTTGTGGAGAATTAGATATAGTGATGGCTGTGAAAAGGAGCAGGTCCAGCTCCCCAAGGTCAGTCCTGCTGCTCCTTACTTCATCCAGTACATCCAGGTGTAGCTTTTAATAAAAGTGATAATGAAGGCAGCAAGAAAGCTGATGAGTGCCCAGATGGGCCTTTTGTGTTCAAGTTATATAATCAGAATGTTGTTACAGTGAGTACCCAACAGAATTGCATTTGGATCGTGTATTACTGGTCAGAGCAGCTTTGCTTCATTGCTGTATATCTAGGACTCTGAAGCTGGCTGCAATAAATACTTCAAACATGAGTTTGCTGAACATGGAACACTTGACTTCACCACTACCAAAACGGGGTGGGGGGGGGGGAGGCAGACCCAGCTTTACTGCACAGAGCACCATCCACTCTGCCATTCTATAATCACACACTCATTTGAAGCATAGCATTCCCACAGTCCCTGAAAAAAATCTGACCAGAAGCTACTAAATGTCACAACCCAGAATCTGGAAATTTCCTCTTAACAAAAACAGCCACTATTTCTCTCAACTCCTTTTTTTTGGGGGGGGGGGGTAATGAAAACTATTCCAACTCCAATGAGTAGGTCTATTTGTAAAACATGACAAAGGCAAAACAAACAAACAAACAAAACCTCATGAAGCAGCCTTCATCTCCATAATGGAACTTGCTTGCTCATGTTACTGTGACTACATTTTAATTACTTGAGAGAAGCATACAAAGAAACAAGATTCACAGGAGTGTGATTGTGAGGTTTAAACAAACACAAAATATCTAACCCAAATGTAAGATGAAGGCATATCCATGCAACTTGCAATATTGCTGCTAAGGCATTCCTATATCTGGCCTCCTTGTGCTTTGGCAACTCTTACTATTAAAACTTTCAACATTAACTGAAAAGCAGGAGGGAGGACGACCCAAAACCCATCAGAGAAAGATGCAAATGAAGCTGAATAAATGGAGATCCATAAACAGATCCAATCACGTCAAGATGCCTTTTGTCCCCAGGGCCTGTCCTGTTATATCTGTACCTTTCTATTTTATAACTATTCACTGCACCACTCTTATTCCTTGTTACTTGTGGTCAGACACATTCCTAAGAGAAATTAAAAATACTAAATTGAGGAGCAGGGGGTTGGACTAGATGACCCTGTAGGTCTCTTCCAACTCTATGATTCTGTGTCTGGCCTATAAGCCGGGAAGAGTGGTACTGAAGGGCAATAATAGATGTTCGCTGTTATTCATAATTTTCTAAGTGAAAGTAGCTATTCTGTCACAAGTATTGTATTTCTTTTAGACCATTCCACTAACAATTACTTGGATTTCCCACTTGTTTTCTATAGACAGTTCTCAGCAGACTGCTATATTGGTGGCAGAAAGGGCCATCAGATCACAGACAATTTATGCAGACTCCATAAGATTTTAAAGGCAAGAGATAAACGCAGGGGTTTTACCATTGCCCACTTTTGAGTAGAAACCCTGGACTTCCTTGGTGATCTCAAGTACTTCCTTGGTGATCTCACCCAAGTACTAACCAAGACCAATCCTACTTAACTTTCAAGATCTGACAAGATCAAACTAGCCTGGGTTAAATTACTTGTACACTAATTATAGGGTGGGAGTCAGGTGTGGGGGGAAACAAAGTGATGCAAATCATAAAACAGAGAGAAAACACAGGAACACAGAGGCACGAAAACACAGTTTTTGATGTTACCTTCCAACTATTGTTTCCTTCGGGAAAACTGGTACAATGCGATATCGTCATATGAAACAGTGTCATTGGTCATAAGGGGAACTAAATGTATAGCAACCTTATATGGGTGTGGAGAATTATGGAAATGATGATGGAACACTGGCCCTTGATCAGAGCTCTGGGTTTTTAAAACATATGCTGGGGATATAGTACTGACAGCAAAATTCACAGAAATTCACATCACATTTCAATGTATGTAATCAAAGATACTATAATAAATAATTATACACATTGACAGATAGAAAATTCTACTCAACATATGCCAATGAGCTCAGAGCCACAAAAAGATGACTGGGTTGTTGTTAGTTGCGAAGTCGTGTCCGACCCATCGCGACCCCATGGACAATAACCCTCCAGGCCTTCCTGTCCTCTACCATTCCCCGGAGTCCATTTAAGTCTGCGCCTACTGCTTCAGTGACTCCATCCAGCCACCTCATTCTCTGTCGTCCCCTTTTGCTTTTGCCCTCAATCGCTCCCAGTGACTGGGTTACCACACAGCTATGAGTACTTTTGGACAAATGTCCTAAATATATGTATGCTCTGCAGATTTCAGTAACTTTACATCTTAAAACCTTTTTTAAAAAACTCTTCCCACCCCCTTGCTGTTTCCTTGCCCTAATAAAATTACTATTTGGACTCCATAGTTGCTTCAGGTTCTCAGATTGCCTTAAGAATAATTCTCTTCAGCTGGTTTTAAGAATACTGCCATAAATATATAAGAATATTTCTGCCTCGGCATAGACAGAATACACAGGTAGAGCACTTTCAGTACTGCCTTTCTGTAGAACTTGTGTCAAGCTGTAACCACATTTTTGGCTGCAAACTGAGAAATGAAACCTGTAAAAATCATCATAAGAGTGACATGAGAAGCTACATCAGCATCTACAATCTACAATCAAATATGTGCAGACAACTGTGCAACTTCTAAGAAGTTCCTGTGTGTATACTTAGAAGTAGTTCATCATTCTGCCACATACTTTGCTAGTACGAAAACAGACCATAAATCAGTGGCAGCATTGTGCTAGACACCACTAGACACCACTCTTCACTTGTAGACAAGCCTCTGGGAACAACCGTGCAATGTGCAATTAGTGATGCTAATGTAAGATGGGAACAAAGACGCTATTAGCTCATGATCACAATGCTACTATAATTATATAAATTAATCATACATAATAGGAGACCAGGATGGATCAAGAGCTTAACAGAACATACACTGCTTGTGCTGTAGTTTCCAAACTGCTCATTCTCATTCATTCATGTTTTCATGAAACTGAAAACATTCAGAGGGAATGGTTTTTGTTCTGGAAAGCCCAAGAGTTTAATGTTTTAAAAGAACCCATTCATTACAAACTGTCTTGGCTCTCTCCATCCCAGCAGAATTCCTTGTTGGGTCCATTTGAGGGGAGCTGCTTGCTTGCAGTCAATGACTTTAAAAGGTCACAGAGGAATCAAAACTTTTCGGAAAGCATGAGTTAATACAAGCTGTGGATAGCACCAAGAATCCTCATCCTAGCACAGAAAAGCACCCCTACTGTTCCTACAATGAAGTGCAAGGAGATTTATTGATACAAAGCAAGGGAAGTCCAAATGTTGACAGAAACTGCTAGGCCAGGACTGTGTTCATGCTGGAAAGAACACTGTTTGATAGTGGGGAAGGCTTCTTTCCCTAAAGTCAAATGGCTTCTCATAAGAGCAACATAATTCTTCTAAATGTCTTTTAAATGCAAATTTAAACAAATATTTTTTTCATTTTACCAAGCAAAAAGGAAAAACTCTGTGCTCTCAGAGTTGGAGGGATCTCTTCAAATTCAGCTTTCCAGTTCTGCAGCTGTGATGTTTTTGTGACACTGTCATTATGTCCTCCAACATGGATTATATAGAATCTTGGTTTTATTTGTACCTAAGCACTCTAGGGTCTCCAGTCAGAATCAGCCTCTCTGTCAGATGGCTCTCGACCCTCTGTTTAAACATTTCCAAAGAGGGAGAATCCACCATCTCCCGAGGAAGCCTGCTCTGACTGTCAGGAACTTCTTCCGGATGTTTAGATGGAATTTCTTTTGAATGTCATCCCACTGGATCTGGTCCATTCCTCCGGGGCAAGAGAGAACAACTCTGCTCCATCCTCCATATGGAAGCCTTTTAAATACTTGAAGATGGTTATCAAATCCCTTCTCAGTCTTCTCCCCTCCAGGCTAAACAGACCATGCTCCCCCAACCTTTCTTCATACGTCTTGGTCTCCAAACCCCTCAACATCGTTGTTGTCCTCCTCTGGACATGCTCCAGTTTGCCTACATCCCTCTTCCACTGGTGTGCCCAAAACTGAACAGCCCAAAACTGGATACTCTTCTCAGTGTACAAGCAAAGAAGGGCATAAGACTTGGTGACTTCCTTCTCTATACATGCAAACTAGCAGGCAGATTCTTCCCACAGGAGGCACAATAAACAAAGAACTTACAAAGGGGCTTGTGATCAACAAGGCATCTGAGGATCACAATTTGCAGGCTGAACATAATTGTTCTAACATTAATGTTTCTACTAACGTGGAAAATGTAAAAGCTATATTGAAAGAACCAACCTGAATCAGTGCTCCCACCATGTCCCTGTTCCCTTTGTACAGAATCTGGTTATTACAATAGTTCTTCTATCGTGGCTTCACTGGTGGGTATTTTTCATTTGCTGCTGCTTTACAGAACCATAGGCCTTTTAAAAATCTTGCCTTATTTTAAAAGACCAAATTAAAACGTTACTTGGCTCCAACTACTCTATTTTGCATCTTTTATGCTTCCCTGTCTAGTTGGGCAGTTCATCACGTCTAAGTGCATAGGTATGAAAAACTCCATTGCAAGCATCTTACAGCTCTCCAATCCTTTCTTGCTTTCCCCTAGCCATGCATTCCATAAACAGATTGTTACCACCTTTCATCTCCCTGTCTGAGCTTGGCTAGTTATATACCTATTCTATAAATAATCCACATAATTATGAACTCTTGTGAAGGGAGGCAGGTGGAAGAAATACCTATCAACAACCGCATTGTCTAAAGCCCTTTATTATCCCTCCATTTCACAGACTTTGTAAAAGAAAGCATCTGCTACCCCTGCCCTTTGCACAAGCTGGGAAGATAAGGTAGCTATGAATGCCAATTTCTCCCACTCATTTGTGGAAATCTAACAGCATGGCTATTTTAAAAAGAACAAGATAGTTGTTTTGGGGGAAGGTATGCAAGTTTTGATTAGATGTTGCCGTTTTGGACTGCACCAGCTGATCCTGCTAGCCTGCGGCCTGCTGCTTGGACTAACAGGGGTTAGCACAGAGATTGGGACTGATAAACCCCATAGGGTAGGGCCAAGCACAATGGGTTATTATTCACAGGAAAAATCTACCACCTGGAAGTACTTTCAGAGGTGAATCTGGCTCAATATCTTTGGGACTCAATGCCAATCAGTTCATGAATTTGCTTGAATGCCTTTAAGAAAAATTCTTCTTGTTTGTTAGTTCCATGTTTGTCAATCTGTAATATTAAGTACCCAAGAACTACATAGCCTCAAACACATTTAGAAGTTAAACCCTTCAGCTACAGTATGGCCTGGGGAAATCTCTCAACATAAGTAAGTTTACTCTTACACCAAGCTAGTTTGGTGTAGTGGTTAGGAGTGCGGACTTCTAATCTGGCATGCCAGGTTTGATTCTGTGCTCCCCCACATGCAGCCAGCTGGGTGACCTTGGGCTAGCCACAGCACTGATAAAGCTGTGACAGAACAGTAGTATCAGGGGTCTCTCAGCCTCACTCACAGGGTGTCTGTTGTGGGGAGAGGAAAGGGAAGGCTAATGTAAGCCACTTTGAGACTCCTCCTGGTAAAGCGACATATAAGAACCAGCTCTTCATCTTCTTCACATGCACAGAGTTACTCTTATTAGCACAGTGCCAAGTCCTTTTATTGAAACAAATTCATAAACAGAACACTAGGCCAAATTGGGTACTGAATAAAACCTTATCCCGGGTGGAAACTGAAAATAATAAGATAACATGGAAAAGTCTTCGAAGTTTTACCATCATGTAAATAAGAAAACCATCATGTGTTATATGTTAAGACTGTTTTATGCATTACCCCTGCAATGTTTTATGTGAACCGCCCTGAGCCGTATGGGAAGGTGGTATCAAAATCTAATGATAAAATATATAGATAAAATCACGGAGAAGTATATCACACACACTTACACTACAAAGTTCTTAAGAATTAAACCACTTCCCAAAAGAAATGATAAACAATGTTAAAGAGACCTCCAGATAATAAGAGAAGACTTCAGCTAAAGTGATGTATCAGAATATAAAAGGACCTCGTACACAACCAGACCTACTGTTCTGTTTAGCCCAGCAGTCTAGTATGCCCTGCTGCAGCCGATTTAGGCAGTCCTATAGCCCAGTCCTATGACCTGGATGGCAAATGATGTTGGGGATTAAAACTGCAACTCTCTACATGCAAAGCATGTGTTTTATTACTGAGCTACAGCTACTCATCTTCCAGTGCAGAGGAGATGAGACACGCTTCAAGGAAAAACACTACCATAAAAGGAATCTTGTCTGTAATTTAAAGAGGTGCTGCATTGGATTATCAATATTGCTGAAGAGCCTAATTGCTTGCAGCACTGAAATTGAGGCACTTTCAACTGCAGCCAACAGGCAGTTTTCTGTTTTCAGTTTTCTTTTGCAAAACAGACAAAGCTTATTAATTGGAGGGGGGCACGAGGGCAGATCCTATGGACAGATTGTACATGTATGGATTCTAAATGCCCGAAACAGTAAGAAACCCCCTTGAAAGTAATTAGCAGCTCTTTTTTTCCCTGGATACATGTGAAACAAGGTACTTTTGGGGGTCAAGCATAACCTACAGGTAAAAGTCTCTGGTTTTTGTTAGAGATCTTCTGTCATAAAAATGCTGCTCAAGGAATCTGTATTTGTATGTCTACGCATGTCTGTGAAAGTACACTTGAACTAATATTTAATCCTGTCTGGATGCTTCAATGAACTAAGCATCAGCAGTAGTTTTAAGAGCCTTTCACTTTCAGCTGTTTCTGAGATACTGAAGAGGAAACATAGGGAGGACCCTGTCCCCCAATGGATCATTCAAGCACTGGTTATTCTAAGCAATTTGGTTGTAAAATGGATTAAGAATAATTTTGGTAACTCTGATCCACTGAACATTTTAGAACTTGAGAAAACCATGCCTTTAAGCAAATCAAAGTTGAGCCTCACAAGAAAACCAGAAAGAAATGCATCATTTCACAATGTGCCCCAAGATTTCTCTTTGTCTGCAGCCCAATTGCTGATGGAGGCAGGAACTAGACAACTCTTCAAGAAAATACAATAGCCTCCATCAAACGAGTCATATTCAATGGCTTTAAGGAAGAAGCAAAGCTTTCTCTGATGGCAAATGCATAATCATGGATTATTCTTTTGCCTAGTTTCAGATGGTAATTTATCCAGACCTTATGCCTTAGGGTGCTGTATTTATGCTCAGGGCAGAAATCTTCTTTTATTATGTACAATCAAAAAGTGTTTCACTAAGAAAGCATAAGGGGACCATGGACTAATTTGTAGGCAATGGGCACTACTACAAGACTCATCTGATCAGATTTCGATGGTCACAAAATTGCACAACCCAGAAACTAAACAATTTATGGCAGCATGAACAGTTGCTGTATTCTAAATCACTTATAATGTTCAATGATAGTGCTATTCATATAAGGCAACTACTTTTAATTGGATGTAGCACAGACCGCATATTAGACCCCAGGGTAAGTGTTCAGTGTTCTCTTGACAGAAGATGTACTAGAACATGGCTGCCTGCTGATAAATTGTGCATTCAAGTTCAACTTGGAATACAGTCAGATGAACAGTGATTCTCACAAGACTTTCAACCAAGATAATTAGCATCTCTAGCCATGGAACCTGTGAAAACCAAGAATAGCTGCAGTGATAACTCCCACATTCCTCTTAATTTGGGGGCCTGATGAAAATGGTAATGCTGGCAAGGCAAAAGAACTTTCACATGTGACTTTACACAATGTGTACCCAAAGAACACCTGCCACATCTTTAGCATGCTAACTAACCATGCCTTTCACCACAGTTTAAACAAGACTTTAGGCATGTGCAAAGATACCCAGCCAAGAAGTTTTGACTTGCCAGCATCACATCTAAATCAGGTCTTACTTAAACACAGCAAGATATTACAGAGGGCAGATAAATGCAGATAAAAGCTCACACCTTAAATAAAACCTTGTTGGTCTTAGTGCCATCGGACTCAAATTTTGTCCTGCTACTTCAGATCAACATGGCTGCCCATTTGGGGCCGCAAATTAGTAAGAGTCGGCTACAGTTGCACTGGAATAACAGTCCTTGAACTCACTACACTTCTATTGCTGTCCAATATGCTCTTGAGAGGAATCAGAGCTAGGAGTGAGTTGAAATAGTCTGCAACTCCACAAAGTCTCACCTCAGCCCCCGAGGAGCAATCATATAAACAAAGATGGGCATGGACAGAGTTCAAAGTGTATGGGGGGAAGACCCAATGGCCTTTTAAGTACACATGCCTGAAATAACCTGGAATTCCATTTTTATGTAGGAAGTGTCTATTACTTCAGGACAACCATTCCAGAACACCAGCTGTGAATTAACAACCTCTGATATCTGACTGGATCAATAAACCTTAATGATATTAAGCAGAGCTTGCTAGATCAGTCCAGCAAATTGTTTTATCCAGCAACCAATCACTTGCCCTGGAGGGCAAAACTGGGCATACAGGTTGTGGCCTTTCCCTGACGCTGCCTCCTAGCATTGGTACTCAGCCATCTGCTGCCTCTTGAATATGGAGGGCCCTTTTAATCATCATGATTGTCAATGACTGATCTCTCATTGATTAATATCTTATCCTCTTTTAAATGCTTGTTAGGCATTGGCAATGAAGCAGATGAAGAACTAAAGTTTGTGATGAACTTTGGCTGGCTCATGAGCCCATCTGAACCACCATGAACTTTGATGCCATTCATGGTAGTTTATGAAGACCAAAAAACAAGTTTAAATGGCTTCAAACCATTAATACCCCCACCCCTTACTTTTCTTTACAAAAAACATCTGAGCTACAGGAGCTTCCCACAGTTCTGCTGTTAGGTTTAAATGGCCTGGAGCGTATTAAGCCCTCTGCTTCTACTCCCTTTACCTCAGGGGTTCTCAACCTTTCTGATGCCATGACCCTCTAATACAGTTCCTCCTGTTCTAGTGATCCCCAACCATAAAATTATGCAAGTGTTCTTTCCACAGAAATTAAACTGAAACTGACCAATGGCATGAAAATCCATTGTTCATGACTGTATATAAATTGATTTTTTCCTGGGGTTTCTCAGTTCAGTTCTGCCTCTTGTCCCACCATCTCGCTCTTTTCCGCTGCTCCAGACAGACAAATGCTCTATCGTAATCTAGCCCACAAGGATGTGTGGATGGTGCCCCCCTGGCCAAGCTGCTTGCCCTGCCGTGACCCCTGTGAAAGGGTTGTTCGACACCCAGGTGGAGATTCACTGCTTTACCTCTTCCTGTCTGCTGGCAGAGGAAAGCCACAACCAGCAAAAAGGCAAGGGTGAAGTGCCATATACAGGCGCTTCACCCCCTCCTGTTTGTTGGCTGTAGCTTTCCTTGTCCAGCAGAAAGGAAGGGGTGAAGTACTCCTGTGAGGTACTTCACCCTTCCTTTCTCTTATATAGGAAAAACTGTGGCCAACAGAGGGGATCAAATGCCCCCTGAAAAGCACTCATCTCCATCTTTAACCCTTTTGCTCCCAGGCTCTTCAAAGTGGCAAAGAACAAAAGTGGAGGGTTAAATCGCTCCCAGCCATTTAAACCTCCCTGCTGCTTCGAGGGGGAAGCAGAAGTGTAGGATTAAATGGAACTATTTAACCTTCTGGTTTTGCTCCCCAGTGCTTTGAAGCTCAGGTCCATTTAAAATCCTGCTTTCTGCTCTGCACAGCTTTTGCAGGAAACAGAAAGTGGGAGAGAGGTAAATTTTAAATGGCTCACGAACCTATACAAACCAATTTGGTTCATAAACAGACATACTGGTTCCTGGCCTTCCCTAATGCTTATGGTCATGACTAAGTCCACTGAGATGTGAGCGTGAGTCTCACATTTTAAAATTACTCATTGAATAACGAAGCACTTGATTTGTCTGAAAACTAGTAGCAAAGCCCATTTTGAAAACTGGCTGTAGAAGGGCAGGAGAACTCCTGCAGAGTAGGGCAGCACGACTCCCCAAGCTGGGCTGCCCTGCTTTGCAGGAGCCCTCTGGTTCCAGCACTCCTGCCTCTGCCTTGATACAGGTGTTCCAGCTCATCAGCTGTGCCACCTACTCTGCAGGAGCCATGCAGACCCTCACCCTCTGCCCTCCAGGTTCCTGTCCTGTAGAGGACGGCAGGCCAGCCAGTGAGCTGGCCTATCACTGGAACGCAAAGGCAGGTGGGTAGGAAGGCAAGGGGCAAGAGGGCCCTGCCAAGCAGCATGTCCCAGCCAGGAACTGGTGGAGGGCTACCAGGGCCGGTGCTGTACCTACAGTGGAGTGTGACCAGCCTCCTCCCCAGCTCACCTTCTGCCGGCTCTTCCTCTTTCTTCCAAGTGATGGGAAGCGGCACAGAGAAGAATGGGAAAGACCCACAATTGGCCCTCAGTGTGCCACGGCCCTCTCTCTCTTGGGGGCATGTCTCCCACTGAGGGCCAATCAAACAGTTTGGAACACTGAACACATCAGAAGAACGGTAAAGTTTTTATGTATCTGTTATCATGATACAATGCTCCTGTAACAAGCAAAAAAAGCAGAACTGCATTGACGAACTGAAGAAAACTAATATGCTTTTGCTGCAAGATTTGGCTAAAAGGACTGTGATGCAGATCCATGGAATCAAGCAACAACTGCAAAAAATGTTCTTTTAAAACAGCAGATCAATGTTTTTGTTCTTTACATTGGCAGACTCCCCAGTGAGTTTGGTGTCTCCAGCTTGCACAGGATCCATTCTATATGCTCCTGACCCTGTACCTTTCAAAATTACCGTCAGCAGTTTTGACAGCTGCAGGTTCAGAAGAAGAGTTAGCTCTTATATGTCGCTTTTCTCTAACCGAAGGAGTCTCAATGTGGCTTACAGTCACCTTCCCTTTCCTCTCCCCACAACAGACACCCTGTGGGGTGGGTGAGGCTGAGAGAGCCCTGATATCACTGCTCGGTCAGAACAGCTTCATCAGTGCCGTGGCGAGTCCAAGGTCACCCAGCTGGTTGCATGTGGGGGAGCGCAGAATCGAACCCGGATCGCCAGATTAGAAATCCGCACTCCTAACCACTACACCAAACTGGCTCTCTTTCAGGAGGGTCAAGAGTGTTTTCATGAACTGCTAGATTCCAAGGAGAAGCTAAAATTGAACCATCCTTCTCTTTGCTGGGCATGGCTCCTTCTTCCATCTTCATTTCCAACGGATGGGAAAGTAGATACTGACAACCACCAAAAAACCCTAATATTTCCTGGAGAAAAACGGTGCTCCCTACATGTTTGGAAACCTTCATGAAAATGCCAATATTAGAATGATGCACAATTTTCACTGACATTTACTTCCCATTTCCCTTTTGAAAATGCCTTCATTAGACTGCTACTGAAAATGTTCATTACTCCCACTGGCTTCTCAACATTAATTTAAAATTTTTATTAGACCTCATTGTCCTTAGAGTAACCATTTTGTCACCCCAAAAACTACGTGCCACACGCCTAGCACAGACCACAAATTAAAAATCAATGCCAGCAGTCTGAGACTTGAGGGTACAATATCTTCTCTTTCACAATTAATGCCACTATTACGCTAGTCCATCTGCAACACTCTCTCTCCCATTTGTTTTCCTAGAAAGACAAGTCAGTTTGTTAAAATATCCCTGGTACAAATTCTAATCTGGCACTGCTAGAGGGACCACTTGTACATATTAACTCATCAAGTTCAGGGAATCTCTGGAACTTATGGATAACAAATATGTCAGTGAAATAATTTAAAAAACAAAGCAGTTTCTTTGTACATTTGCCAAAATACATTATAGCTATGTAAATGCCAGAGATATCTATTTATTTATTTATTTGAATTTTTATACCGTCCATCCATACGGCTCTGGGTGGTTTACATAGAATGTTGTAAAAATAGTTACATAGAACATATCCAGAAGGCTGCAAAACCATGCTTTTTTCCAGCAGATTTATTCCTGCAACAGGTCCAATAACACGATGATCAATGTCAGGTAGCAGAGAAATATTGTTAAAACATATCTTATTAGCAGTTTAAAACAATCTTATCCTGGAGTTCCAAAGCACAACTTCACACACACTTTTCTTTTCCTTAGTGGCTTCCTCACAGAAAAGGCCAAAGTTCTGACCAACTTAAAGTTTATCTCAAGGTGGGAAGACCAAAGTAATATAAACAAAAAGAGATCAACGGTTTCGAGAAAAACAAAGGAAAAGCCTAAACACCTTTAGCCTCATTTAGCCTCTATTGGCCAGTGGCCTCCATAATGCTGAAGCATTTAGGGATTTATTTCTTTTATAAACCAGACTTGTCCCAAGCCTCAAAGGAGTGCATGGCCTAGCTGTCCCCCAACACTCGACATAACAGTAGATCTGTGTCTGGATTGTACCATTTCAGGTAGATTTTCAAAGGATAGCATTATTCCCTGGGGAGGAGGAGGGAGAGGCTAGCAAAATTTAGCACAGAAAAGTTGAGCAGCGGGGTGAAGAAAACTGTGCAGAAAGCCTTCGTTTTCACGAAGGACTAATGAAACGTCGGTCCTCTGCTCCAGCCTGAAGAGGCACGGTCGAGGTAAAGGATCACGCAGGGCGAAGCAAGCGCTTTGGGCGGCTGTGTGTGTGTGTGTGTGTGGAGGTGATGTTTCTACTACCCGAAAACATTTACCTGAATCCTCCCCGAGCGATAACTTTCCTTCCCGGTTGCCCGAACGCCCCACATAAGCGGCACGCAGGAGGGGCTGGCCGAGCAGCAGCTGAAGAGAGTAGCTCGGAAGGGCACCGGGGACCGGGGAGGGGGCCTGCCCCCATCCCCCCGGCACCTTTGCTCCGTTTACACGGCAACGCGTCGAAGGCAAGGAAGAGCCGGTCGCGCTCGCTCACTTACCCGGGCAGGCTCACTCGCCCGCGGCCGTCCGGCAGCGTGAAAAGGCCACTTCTCTCCCCCCGACTCGCCGCCGGTGGCCGTCCACGCCCACCCACCGGCCCAGCCAGCCGGCCGGCCGGCCCTTCCAGCTCTCCCGAGCTCCCCGTTGGGCGACGACCCGCGACCACAACCGCAGGCGGCTGCTTCCCCCCGCCAACCTCGGGCAAGCGGGCGGGCGGGGGCCGGGCGCTTCACGCGGCGCTGGCTCCGCCCCTGCGAGGCTCTCGGGGGCGGAGCCTGTTGTCAGGCAGGGAGAAGGGGCGGGCCCGGCTTCGGCTTCCCGAGCCTTCTGAAAAGGCAGAAGCGCGACAGGGGCAGCTTTCTGCTCGCTGTCGGTGTGAAAGGAGCGCTTCAGAGGCGCCCGCATGGTGCACTAGTCTGTTTCACACAGTGACCATCCTGTTGCTCTGGAGGGGAAACAAGCAGGGCAAAGGGCGGAGGCTGCTCTTCCATCTGGCTTCTTAGCTGCAGTATTCAGAAGATGACTGCCTCTGGCTGTGGAGGTTCCGTTCTGACATACAGCCTTTGAAGCTCCATAAATCTGTCTGATTCCATTTTACAGCCATTCCTCCGTATGGCCCTCACTACACTCACTAGCAGGGTTCTATTATTTCATTAGGCATTTGTCTGCCCTAACTCCATTGCCCATCAACTTCACCGCTTGCCCCCAAGTGCCTTTGTTATGAGTATCCATCTCATCTCATCTCACTAATAATAATTGAGTTTAATGCCCCCTGGAGAAAATGGCTGCTTTAGGAGGTGGACTGAATGGCATTATAATTTGCTGGGATCCCTGCCCTCAAAATCTCCAGGTATTCCCCAAACTAGAGCTGGCAACCCTACTTAGGGTGCCTGAGTCCATGTTCCTTTCCAAGCTCTGAATACAAATCAAGATTATTCGGAGATACAAAATGGCCAGCTGCAGAGCAAGATGGGGCACTGGCTACTTGAGGCTTCCACAACTATGAGAAAAAGATGACTTTGTAAATTAACCCAAAGGAAAGAAGCCCTTTTAAATGGCCTATTAAGGACTCAAAATACCCCAGAAAGAACAGAATGCTGAAAGCCAGTGACTGTTAAAGGGGGAATCAGACTGCTTAAGCTCTTAAATCTGAGAGAAGGGGTACGGGCTGGGTGCATTAAGATGTCCCTCCCCCCCCTTTTACAAAATTCAGAAGCAAATGGTCTCCCAAGCACAGGATGATCACTCCCCTTCCCAGAGGATTCTTCTGCTCATATCAGCTGCCTGGTGTACAGAAATTCTTTTGATAAAGCTTTCCCCATCATTGCATCTACAGCCCAAACTGCATCAGCTGAATCTTTGCCTGTTATCCATCTCTTTGTGGAGCCTTGCTAGAAATAAAACGACACCAGCCATGCATAGAATCCGAATATTTTTCCTGTGTTAACTTGTGCATGAGTGTGGATGAAACCTAATAGCAAATTTACAAAATAAGCAGAGCTGTTCTTCAGGTATTTAATAAAAGGGATAAAGCAACTAAAAGCATAGAATAAATGCATGAGGCGTTTTATACAGCCTTACATGTTGCTGTGCTAATTTGGGGGGCTTTTCGCACGCCTTCAAAATCACACAATGGTTGCCAATTGAAAACGCTACTGATTTGCCATTATGCACAATGTCGTTGACAATCTGCCACACACCTGAAACCAATCCGCAAAAAGCGCTTCCTTGTAGCGCTTTCAGGGAAATCCCCAAAAGTGGATTCACCCTCCGGAAAGCGCTACACTCCTGCAACCAATCTGCAACACTAGCGGGAAAGTTCTGTGTGTTACCATTGTTGTGGTTTCTACAAAGTCCCTCCCCCTGGCTCTCTCCTCTGATCTTCCGGCGAAGCGATCACCATTTTTTTTTCTTCGAGCGAGCGGAGTTCAACCCACCAGCGAGCCTCTGTTTAGAGGCTTCCCCGGCTTCAGTCCCTCCCCAGAGCTGTTTAGTCACTAAGCACAAACAACAGAGAAGCCCGTTTGCTGATGTATTTTCCCTTTATTTTTTACACTGTTTTCGGCCGAAAATCAGGCCCGTGGGGGGGGGGGATTTTTTTTTTCACTCGGGGGGAGCGTGGCAACGATGAAACGACAGCTCAAACACACCTGCCAGCTGGATGGGTCTCTCCCTTGCAACGAATCAACACATATTCGTTGCAATGGGTGTGTGTTTTTTTTTTTAAACCTTTCTTAAAGGGAAAGGGGCTGTTTGGGAGCATGCTAACGGCTGCCCATTGGCTGCTTGACGGCCAGGGGTGGGACGAGCTCGGCAATAGCGCTTCCTTTCTAGTGATTTTTGCTGAGACCGGAAGCTTGTGGGAAACGATGGAAACGCAACTGGATTCCACTACAAAGTTAGGTATGCATAATGACGAATTCCACTATTTTAAATGGCGATTTTACGTTCAGCAAACAATTTGCTACAAGGATCCTGGTGCGGAAAGCCCCTGGTATACTTGTGTGCAATGCAAATGATCAGAACCATGTGGAATCTTACACTGATGGGAATTATTGTTTTTCCCTGCTTGACTATTCATGTCTGTCTCAAGATGCAATCCAAAGCACTCTTACTAAACTGTTAGTGCCAATGAACTCAATTGGATTTACTTACATGCTTACTGGATTGAACTGCATGACTCTTAATGTACTGAACACTTTGACACTTAAATTAATCCTTGATCTCACATAACCTAGAAAACAGCAAATGTGACCTTAAAGCAACTTCATTCATTATATTTCATCAAAGGTGACTCTGACTCTTACTGTATCTTTAAAATTACCATAATATTTTAATATTGACAAGAATGAGCCTTTATTGATACCTGAGAATTTCAAAGCAAGCAAGGCTATTGGGATGTATTATAGTTTCACCTGGAAATAGAAAAAGAAGAGTTGGTTCTTATAGGCCGCATTTCTCTACTTAAAGGAGCCTCAAAGCAGCTTACAATTGCCTTGCCTTCCCTCTCCCCACAACAGACACCCTGTAAGGTAGGTGAGGCTGAGAGAGCCCTGATATCACTGCTCGGTCAGAACAGCTTTATTAGTGCTGTGGCAAGCCCAAGGTCACCCAGCTGGTTGCATGTGGGGGAGCGCAGAATCGAACCCGGCATGCCAGATTAGAAGTCTGCACTCCTAACCACTATACTAAGCTGGCTGTCATGCATATGGCTTACTGGTGGTCAAGCTGATAAAGTATGTTGTTAGTGAGCCAGGATAACATTGACTTGGAATATCCTAAGACTTGGAAATTCATGTAGCCATGTTGGCATGAAATGGCAGTAATGAAGAGCGGCCTTATTATTGTCAGAAATCCAAGATTCGTTAATTGTAACACTATGATGGGAACAGTTTTTGGATCATAATCATATGCAGCAGATCTGAGCAAGGGCTATTTTCACCCACCATTTCTGGAAAACTGGAACTGTATTTGGTTTCCTTATCTATGCCATTCCCCACTTATGACTGTTTAATGGAAAAAATAATTCTGTCAAAACTCTGAAGGAAAAGGATTTTGCAAAAACCCAACAATATGTGTTGTATCCAACAGCCCTGGGATAGTGTCCAATAATCCAATCAACCACTTTTTAGTTGCAATGAAAATGTGAGCTTATTCTTTTGAAAATTGGCTTTGTACCTGGCTAATTCACTGTTTGTCTGCAGTATACATTTTGTCGCTGCTGTTGTTGCTTTATGTTTAACAAAAAACGTTTCCCAAAATAGGTATATAACTAAAGTAGACAAGATGAAGGTGCAAAATCATCTGTTGAAAACTATTTATTTTATAAACCATTGCATTTTTAACTGTGCCCTGGCTGCTTGTCACTGGAATGTGAATAATGAATCCCATGTTAGTATCTAATAGGAGGATTGTATTAGAAAGTTTAAGAACACAAGCATGATTAAAGTACAAAAATGAGACAGAACACCTAGAATACCCAGCATATAGAATGATGAGGGAGGGGGCATGTAATTGAGAATTCTGTACCTTAATGAGGAAAGAGAACATATGTATTTTAACTGAGCACAAAAGTTTGTAAGTGGTGAGTTGATGCAAAACTGGTTGCATGTGTGACCCCCACATGAACAAGAGGCAGATGGAGTGACTACATTCAGCAACAACTAAAATGTTTGAGAGGTCCAAGGGCAGTCTCATGTAGGGCACGCATCCGTGGTCAAGCCAGGAAGTTACATATTTACTATTTACTAGTAGCTTGGCGGAGATGGTAAAATGCCAGCCACCTTCGTGACCTGGGCTTCTATTGTGAGGGAAGCATTCAGGATCATGCCCAGGTTCCCAGCGGAGTGAGCCATAGTGAGCTCTATGGCATCTAGGGTGGGCAAACGTGCTTCCTCACATGGGCCCTCTTACCCAGCCACAGGACATCCGCCTTTGAAGGATTGATCTTCAGACGACTCTGCTTGAGCCATCTCGTCACTGCTTCCAGGCAGCTGGCTAGTGCTTCTGGGGGAGAGTCAGGGTGGCCATCCATCAGGAGGAAGAGCTGGGTGCCATCTGCCTACTGATGACAGCCCAGCCCAAACTTCCGTACCAGTTGTGCAAGAGGGCGCATAAAAATGTTAAACAGGATAAGAGAGAGGACAGCCCCTTGTGGGACTCCACAAGTAAGTAGTCGGCAGCTTGATGTTTTCTCTCCTATTGCAACCCTCTGTTCACAACCCCGGAGGAAGGAGATCGGCCATTGAAGGGCTGTCCCTCGTATTCCGGCATCAATGAGGCGGTGAGCTAGTAGCTCATGGTCGACTGTGTTGAACGCTGCTGAGAGGACTAGTAGTGCTGAGCCGCCTCGGCCTAACTGGAGACGGAGGTCGTCCATCAGGGTGACTATGCCACTGGCCTGATTCAATAGGGCTTCTCTTATGTTCTTGTAGCAAATGCATTCCATGTTCTCCATATAAAAGCCAGTTGCTTCTCTCCTTTATCATTTCTCTGAACCCCACCAATTCCTGCAGCCAAACATTCTTGCTGTTTCTATAATCATCCATGGAAGATCCCCAGTGAGGTGGGTTATGGATGCTTACTGGCATGTTTCCTTCTCTGCTAAACAAACTAGGTGTTGTGTGTACTTTGTTTACAAGCACACTTAGCTGAGCGTGGAACAACCACGGAGGCTGCAGAGAAGCAGAACAGAGATTTCATTTGAGAATCTACTGTGCATTTCAGTTCCCTTTGCTTTAGATTCTATCACTATACAGGGACTAACTCAAGAAATAAAATGTGTTTGTTTTCCTCTCAGCCTGCATTCATTGTGCTGAGATGTACTCTAGAGTGTATAGCTTCCTCAAATGTAGAAGAAGGAAATATGATTGACTTCATTCTCCCCTGATTATTTTGGGAGTCCATAGTTATTGCAGACCTGATTTTAAAAATGTGTGTGTGTGGGGGGGGGGTTGTTTTTGCTTAAAGATTTTAAATTTAAAAATAGTGCTTCGCCATGAGCATTTTATGTCTCAACTAACAGATAACAAAATATGATCATCATCTGCCTGATCTGTTCATTTCCTTGAGAGCCAGTTTGGTGTAGTGGTTAGGAGTGCGGACTTCTAATCTGGCATGCCGGGTTCGATTTTGCGCTCCCCCACATGCAACCAGCTGGGTGACCTTGGGCTCGTCACGGCACTGATAAAACTGTTCTGACCGGGCAGTGATGTCAGTGCTCTCTCAGCCTCACCCACCCCACAGGGTGTCTGTTGTGGGGAGAGGAATGGGAAGGTGACTGTAAGCCGCTTTGAGCCTCCTTCAGGTAGGGAAAAGTGCCATATAAGAACCAACTCTTCTTCTTCTATGTTTATTGTCTACCTTTCTCACTCAAGGCAGATTCCACAGTGCAAGTTTACACAGTCAAGAGGGTGAGACACCTAATAAGCAACAGGTTTATACAAATCTGAAACAAAGCACTAAACAATGCAGAAAATAGTACCGGAGGCTAGCCACGCTGGCCTGTAGTAGAGCAGCTATATTTTGAGTCCAGTAGCACCCCAGAGACCAACGAGGGCTTCAGGGAGTAAGCTGCTGCGGTTGCCCTCAGACCAGTGTCTGACCTCCTCTGCGCCCTGTCATTGTCATGACTTCTTCCTCCGCTTCCATCCCCTGACACCCTGAAACTCTTGTTGGTTTCTTAGGGGCTACTGGACTCAAATCTAAATGCAGAATATGGTATAGTAGGAAACAATGCATTGAAAGCAGGATAATAAACAGAATAATACTATACATGGTAGTACAGTTCATCGTCCGGTTCTGTTCATAAAAGCACATTCCATTGTAATATAGCCCTATTTATCTTTTTAAAAATGTTCTCCTGAACAACTCTGTTTTATACAGTTTGCAGAGTGACAGAAATGTGGGAGTCTTCCTGACTCCCTCAGGCAGGTCATCTTACTAGTTGGGAGCCATCAGAGAATGCAAATGTACAGGCAGTTGTTGACCTTGCCCGTTTGCAGTAGGTCCTGCTCTGATGACCAGAGCTGCCATCACAGATCATCTCTCTCGCCCCATACTTTCTCCACCATGGCAGTTACTTTGCTCCTGGCTCCTCACTTCTAGCTTCCCCACCCTTGGTGCATTATTGTTAAAGCATGAAGGGCCAAGAAAAGTCTAGGCCCTCATTTTAGACAGACCCTGTCCTTTGCCCAGCTGTTTCCGCTTTCAGATGGGATAGCAAGTATGGCTTGTCTCTTACCCCTCTCATTTGAGAAAGTCATCATATGATTAGATCTCCCAGGAGCTCACGTAGATACAAGGTAATTCAGTCACCTGCAAAGATCCATTCCCTTCTAGTTGCAGATCCTTATTATATTTCATTAGCAATCTAATTTGGTCTGTTAACTATTATAATGACAGTCTGCTGCAGTTCATTGGAGATGCTCTATAAATAATTTTTTAAACTATACTAACACAGAAGAAGCAGTTTTGCTTCCCCCTGTATAGTTTCTCACCTTTTAAAACTTTTAGCTTATAAATTCTTCCTATTCTTAATTATCTCATTAATAAAGATTGAGCTGACTAAAAGGTGAATGTCAGAAAGGAAAATAAAAACACCCTTCCAATTAAAAATGGGTAGGAAGAGTTTGATAACAGCCATGCCTTATTTTCCCAGATAAGTTCATAGCAGGGTGGTGTTTTTTTTTTTTGGGGGGGGGTGGTACAGAGAGAAGATTGGAATGGCAAACATATAGGGGGAAATCTCTGCACTGGTTTACCAACAAAATTATTATCCTCTATAGCTGCTTTTAGGTAGAATCCAGAATGCCCAGAGGTCTCATTTGTTTGCATCATACAGAGCAAAGCATACTGGGATTTCAGCTAAGTAAACAGGAAAGGATACCAATTACTGCGAAACCCCAAACAGGATTTATATTTTCCAGATGTATTATTCTATTATTATGCAGATCAAGTGAGTGGTTCAAGAATGATGGTTCTAAATGAGCAGAATGTGATTTCAGCTTCATTAAAAGTATGTTTGATTTTGAAAAGAGATTATAATTATCTTTCAGGTTATGGGAAATGGAATTCCTACAATTCCATTAACTATTGTGCTTAGTTATTAAGAGGGATTGGCACTGGGTGTGTTGATGAATTTTTAAAAAAATTATGAATTGTGAGAATTCAACAAAAGTGGAAATTAAGAAATCACCTTGAAATTATAATTTGAATATATTATAGTGTGATAATCAATTTTATAAAATTAACACATTGCATAATATACAGATTGGGGAAGATGCAATCTACTAGTGTAATTGATGTTATTTTGATGTTTCCATAGTACTGAGACAGATGCATTATGGGAATAATATAGATGATCCAAATTTTGTTTTGTATTAGTTATGGATGAATTGTGATCTAAACTACAGTTGCAAAAGACACACTGTCACTGGGGCCAGGATACATGGGACAGCCCTTCAGTGGTTGATCTCCTTTCCCTGGAACTGGACACAGAGGGTTGCACTGAGAGAACAAATGTCACAACCCTTTTGGCTCCCTTTTTGAGTCCCAGTTTGGGACTGGGTTGTCACCAATATGTGGATGACATCTAGCTCTATCACCTTTTGGACAGCTGCCCAGACTCTCCTCAGAAACATTCGCCAGATGTTCGGAAGCCATAGCTAGATGGTTAGAGCTGAGTCACCTTAAACTCAGTCTCTCCAAGACAGAGGTCCTGTGGTTGGGGAGAAAGGGGCCAGACAGGAAGTTTGTCTTCCCACACTGGCCAGGGTGCAACTTAAGATTGAGCCTGAGGCCAGGAATCTGGGGGTGGTTCTGGACGTCTCCCTATCAAAGGAGGCTCAGGTCACCATAGTAGCCCACATGGTGTTCTGCCATCTATGCCAGGCGAAGCTAATAGCACCCTATCTGTCCTCTGAACGCAGCCACAGTGATCCATGCAACTGTCACCTCTAGATTAGATTTCTGTAACTCTTTCTATGTGGGCCTTCCCTTATCCTTGACCTGGAGATTACAGCTGGTATAGACTGCAGCTGCTAAAGTCCCCTCATAGGGACATCATGGATAAGCCACATTCAGCCAGTAGTGAGGCAGCTGCATTGGTTGCCAGTTGCATCCCAGATCAAGTTTAAGGTTTTGGCATTGACCTTTATGGCCATCCGCAGTCTGGGCCTCACATACCTGAGGGACCACCTATTGCCTTATACCCGCCACAGGGCTCTTCACTCAACAGGTGAAAACCTGATGGGGGTACCTGGCTCAAGGGAAATGCACCTGGCCTTTACTATGGTCAGGGCCTTTTTGGGCCAGGCCACAACCTGGTGGAATGAGCTCCCAGAAGTGCTAAGGGCCCTACAAGAGCTTTTACAATTCTTCAGGACCTGTAAGATGGAGCTCTTCCACCTGATATTTGTTTGAGACTGGGCTTATTAAGATCTAGGGGCTAGTCCTTGCCTCAGCAGAGACAACATGCTGACCCCCATATTTACTTTTTGAGGCACAGGATGGATAGAAGCAGTGCTTGAGTTATAGAAAGTGGGCAGTGGTGGGCTTGGATTGAACGCTGCTGGGAATTTAAAGGAATGGGTCCTTTTATGGATTTTATTGTGGGGTTTTTAAATACTATAACTTGTCTTGAGCCAAGGGAGTGACAGGTAATAAATTGAATTTAAAAAATTGTATGTATATTTAATGACGATATTACTCATTCAGTCAAGTTCAATTCTTGGTGATCCTATGGCATAACTGACACCACGATTTCTGATCTTGCACCACTTCATTTAGTTGTGTAATGTTCTGGCTGGTGTCTAGTTTGATAATATCTAACCACCGTGTTCTTTCTCAGCCTGCTTTCCCATTTTCCACTCACTAATCCTAGCATAATTGCTTTTTCCATTGAGTTGGGTCACATGAAATGGCCAAAGTAAGTGAGCTGGAGTTTCATGAATATACCTATCAGTGGTATATCAGGCTTTATGCACTGTAGTATTTTCTTATTTGTGACTTTTGCTGTCCATGGAACCTGCAGAAGACCTCCAACACCAGAGTTCAAACAAATTGATTCTTCTCTTATCTGATTTTTTCATCATCCAACTTTCACAACCATAAGTGACTATTGGAAATATGATAGATCTTACTAATCTACATTTGGTAGTCAGGCTTATGTCCTTGCTTTATCATGTTCGGTTCAAGCTCGTCATTGCTGAGTGACCCAGAGCAATCCGATGTTTTATTTCCATACTACACTCACCAGTCTCATCAATTTGTGATCCAAGAAAAATGAATTCTTGAACACATTCAACCTCTTCACCATCAATTGTTATTGTGATATATCTGTTTTCTCCAGTGATCTTTTGTTGTTGTTGTCTTTTTAGTGTTTAAGTAAAGGCCAAATTTCTTGCTTACTTCTTACTTTCTTGCTTACCTTTGTAATCAAATGTTCTAGGCCTTCCTTAGTTCCTGATAGGTAGGTAAAATCCCATGGTACAGCTCTCAAATGATGTGTATTTACGTAATATAATAGTTCAAAAGTGTGTCTGCAGAGCTGATCAATTAGGCCCTTGTGTCAGACTTGGCTCTTCTATCTAAAAGAATTCCTTTACAGGCAGTTCCTTGGGGGTTCCCAGAGTCTTTTGAAGTTCTAACAAATAACAGATCAATTCAGAGAAGTCTTAAAAACTGCTGTTGTCCCTGGAGGAAATGACATACTAGAGTTCTGTAAACCTAATTCAGCAGTAGCGTCATGATCACTGGTTTGGGTGCCTCAGGAAAGCAGAGGCTGTCTTCAAAGAAAAAGTGAGAATCTTTCCAACATACCTCTGCAAACGAAGTAGAACATTGCCCTTGTGCCATTTCCCAGACTGCAAAGTATATACAGAAAACAGACATTTTCATATGGATGAGAGGCAGGCAATCCCTCAGGCATAGTTCATTGCATTATTATTATTATTGTTGTTGTTGTTGTTGTTGTTGTTGTTGTTATTATTATTATTAATTTGGTGCACTGATTCCTAATTCTATTGATCATTTGGTGGACTGATCTGGAATAGTTTGCAACAATTTACTTATCTGGCATCAGCTATGTCATTTACATTAATATATCATTAAAAGCTCATACCTTGAATAAAACTTTGTTGGTCTTAGAGGTGCCACTGGACTCTAAATTTGTTCTGCTGCTTCAGATCAACACAGCTACCCACTTGAACTTAGTAACTAGACAGATACATAAAGTTTGTGTCTAGTCCAACAAATCTGTTTATCCAAGGCATAAGTCTGTGTATGCAAACATATTTCTTCAGATACAGTGAAACAGATTTTCCTCAGTCATTGCATATAGGTAGGTTGGGAGGGTTATGTCATGCCCGCATCTGCTGCACTTCCTGATAAGCCACTGGAGGGCACTTTGTCTTCTGACTTCTGTTCCCACCTCAGCTTTGGCTTCTGACTAGTAAGATCTGTGAATGGCAGTAAATTAGCATACAAATGCAAGAATGCGATACACAGTTATAGTTATCAATACACTCAAACAAGAACAAAATTACTTTGTATTTCTTAATCCAAAAATAATGTATTTGCTCAAACCACTAGTATGCCATGCATATATGACATGCTTACTCTAACCATAACTTGAGCTCCTTAACAAATTATACTACTTTTCTCAGGGTTTCAGCCCAGAGTTTTCAGTACGAAAGGCAGTTATCTCCCATGCTGCATTCTTTAGTGTCATGATAGTTGTTAAATATTCTAGCTTTGATGCCTTAGCAACTGTTTAGAATAATTGTGCATAAGTACCCCATCAATCAGAGCATATTTTTATGTTCCTGTTACCTTGAGTTTTCCACCACATATTTAAACTGATTTGAAATCTGTCAAAGGCTCATTAATAGGCACCCATCTGGTTGCCCGTGACAAGTAAAATTGTTTCTAGGCAGCAAGACAGGAGAAATTTACAGAAGCTGGTTGCTTTTATTTCTTTTAAGCCACAAATGATAAATAAAGGCAAGCTAGCCAAATACGTTGCAGGCCCGTGACATCTGTGGCTTATTTGAAAGGATGGTCTACCCATTGTGGCTTTCCAACCAATTATCTCAGAAAATTTAGTTCTAATAACGACCAGCAATCTCTAATGAAGCATTCCTAGCACCTTCTCAAACTTGGCATCTCTCAGGGGCTGTATTCACAAACTTTTTATCCTTGTCTCAAAATACTAGAACTCGAGAGCATCCAATTAGGATAGTGGGCAGTAGATTCAGGATGGACAAAGGAAATACTTTACACAGAGAATGATTATAATGTGGATTTTGCTACCAAAGGATGTAATGATGGCCATAGGAATAAACAACTTTTAAAGGGGATTAGATAGATTCATGGAGGATAGGATAGGCCTACTAGCCATGGTGATGACTGAGGGTAACCTCCACATCCAGAGGCATTAAGCGTCTGAATCCTAGCAGCATCAGGAGAAGGCCTTGGCCTCTATGCCCTGTTGTGGGCCTTCCAGAAGAACTGGTTGGCAACTGTGTGAGACAAGATGCTGGACTATATGGACCAATAACAGCAGGGTTCTTCTTGTGTTCTTATCTCCAGAGATGAGCAATATATAATCTATTTACTTATTAAACAAACAGAAGGGTGAGAAAGTCAGGAAACTTTAACAACCCATGTTCCACTTTGTACATTTAAACTGTCACACAAGGATATTTATCCCAAGACTAAGCCTGAACTCTAGTGAGGAACAATCAAAGTTTTTGTAGATGCCGTTGCAAAACAAAGGGAAATGATGTTCTTACCTGCTGATGCACTGGCTGTTGCAACATTCCAAACTACTGTGCAGTTTCTTGCCCTTCCACCCCTGACAGTGCAGAGTTACATCAAGTGTAAGAAAATATAGGAGGGTAACAGAAAAAAACAAAACAATGCAGTGTAATAAGCTGGCAATACAGTTGTCTGTATTTTCCATAAACTCTGAGTACATGAACTATTCCTGGCTAAATGGCTAGTGTGAAAGTAACATTTGCTTCAGTCCATATCTGTCAAGGCCCAGCAAATGGAAGGAGTGGGGGGAGAACAACCAGAACATATAAAGCTTCTACACATCAGATTTCATCCTATCTGCATGGTTTCCCTTCAGCAAAACCCTTTTCTAATGTTGCCCAGTTTTGTTTTCCTGCTGATCTTTTCTCGAACAGCACTTTCATAAGCAAATACTTGTCTGGGCAGCCGTGAAGTTCATTGGGTGACCTTGGATTGGTCCCTCTCTGCTTAACCTGCTTCATGGGGTTGTTATGTGTATGAAATTGAGACAATTAAAGCTGTATTTGCTACCCTGAGAAGGCCAAGACTTTGAGATAGAAACCTTTCTTTTTTTATGCTACACATAAATTGCTTTTCTAAAATGACACACTTCCTTAACCATTTATTGCAGCCTTTCTCAACATTTTAACATTGAGAACCCCTTGAAACATTATCCAGGCTTTGAGAAACCCCAGAAGTGCAGAATAAGGTTGGGAAGCATAGCTGTGTAGATGCCCACCCTGGGCCCCTCCCTTTCCTACTCCCTCCAGGCCCATCACTGGCCATTTGGAGTGGGGGTTGACATGGCCACATATGGTCAGATATTACTCAATATTATAAGGTGACCAGATTGTCTCACTTTTGGAGGGACATCTGGGGGTATCTGGCAAATTGTACTTATGTTGAAGTTAAAAAATACATATTACAATACTATTTTTGTGTTCTATGCTTTCTATGAAACCTTTTGTTGCTCCATATAGACCAAATTTTTAATCAAGAACCCCCCCCCCCAGTCAATGGTGTCCCGCTTTACCAATGTTAAAATCTGGTCACCTTACTCAATAAATGTTTAACAAATTTAAAAATATTAAAATTAACTCCCATGCATTCAGGAAACCCTTCAAAGGCAGTCAAGAAACCCCAGGGTTTTACAAAGCCCTCGTTGAGAAAGCGAGATTTATTGAATGAATGTTATTGCTTTTATTTAGACTCTGATGCTTCAGACCAACATGGGTACCCACTTGAAATCATTTTTGTTGTTTTTAATAATCTGAATCATTGTTAAGAAAATAAACTTAAACCATTTGTTTGCATATTTGCTCAGAAGTAAATCCTATTGTGTTCCACGGAGTTTACTTCACAGGTTAGGAAAGTTTGCATAAAATTTTACTACAAGAACTGAGAAAATCAAATCCACATCGTATGTGGAAATACCTTGGGAGCAGTACAAGCAGCTGAGTTCAGTACTATTATTTGGAAATGCTACCACCTTGTGGCATTTTATTAACAGGCTAAAGGATAGGCCACTTGACTTGTATCTTAGGAATCATGGAATAAATGCTGTTTTTCATAGTGTATTTCTCACCTGAAAACTGTTACCATGAAGTGATTTATGCTTTTATGCTGTGGCTAGGCTATTAATGATGTACTTTAATAATTTTAAATGCCACAGATAGTTTCCCTGGAGAGGAGGAATAAAACTTTTCTAATAAATCTTTCCCCATCCTAAAGGTTAGATGATAAATTAATTTTGGTGTAGTGGTTAACAGCGGCAGCCTCTAGTCTGTAGAACTGGATTTTATTTTCCACTCCTCCACACACAGCCACCTGCATGACCCTGGGTCAGCTACTGTTCTTACAGAGCTCTTTGCCTCACCTACCTCGCAGGGTGTCTGTTTTGGGGAGAGGAAAGGATTGTAAGCTGTTTTGAGAGTCCTTCAGGTAATAAAAAAAACAAACAGCTCTTCTTCTTTTCCACCTAAAAGACTCACAAGCAGAGACCACGTAAATCCCACTTCATAACATACAAAGCCGTTGATGACCTTGTTCCCTCTTTCTTGTGGGACGGCCTCTCTCCCTATGCTCCACTATGGTAGCTTTGCTCATATCATCAGGGGCTTCTTCAGATGCCAAATTGCAAGTGGGCGAAATCAACAATTCTTTCTCTGTTGTGCCCCCCCTCCCCCCATGGAATGGCCTGCCCAATGATGTCAGGATGGCTCCCATTCTCACTGGCCTTATATAAGCTATACAAAACTGTATTATTCAAGAGGGCTTATTTGCACAGATTATAGGACTGCATGGTCCAACATGGTTTGAAACTTACTTGGATAAATGATTAGGGACTGTGTTCCATACTGCTGTGTTGTCATTTGTTGTAAGCGGGATCCTATTATGTAATTTTTGTACCGCTTAATGTGGCATGTTAATACTCATGCCACAGTTCTCTTTCTTTCTGGTGATTCCAGACTTCTAATCTCCTGATATCTCATTTTGTTGATTGTTATACTCACTATATGTAAACTGACTTGAGTCCCTGTGAGAAATGTCAGCTATCTGTTCCACATAATATTTCTGGTAAGGCCTTGGAAGAGGAGCCTGTCTCATGGCTTAAGTGCCACACCCATTCAGGGTGGCTGTCCTGCCCCTGAGTGCCTCCTCCTCCAACTGGCTGGTCTGTCTGTCCAACAGCCAGCCTTCCATCCCCCACCCCTGACCACCCTCTCTTCCTTCCACTTTCTTCTGAGGCTTGGAGGTTGCAGATCCCAGCCACATGAGAGCTGCCCCTGCCAGTGAGTTCCCTAACAGCTGCCTGCAGCCTTTTTATGTCCTGGGGGGAGAGGCAGAGTTCTTCCACTCCCCTAATCTAGTGCCGTAGTATTCCTGAATGCAATGGGCTTGGCTCCTAGTAAAAACATAACATAATACCCCCCCCCAACTACAAATAGTTTCAAACTATTTATTTATTTATTTATTTATTTATTTATTTATTTATTTATTTATTTATTGTTATATTTATAGACCGCCACTCTTGGCCCAGCTGGCTCATGGAGGTTTACATAAAAGCATAGACATAAAACCAGATAAAACCCCAAAGCATCCAAAGAATGGCAGCAGCCCTCAACCCTTCCAGATGTTTACTGGCAATAGTCAGCCTAGTGGGCTACAGCTACAGGGCTACAGAGGGAGGGTTGCCAACTTTTAAACATTCTCTCTAGCTGCCTCTTAAAATCAGCTTGATCTGCAGAAATAGTCCAGTAATGTTGTTTAGCTCCATACCTTGAAAAGCTTACACTGTCAATAGCTTCATATTAAATCTCTGTTAAAGGGAAAGAGCAAGTTTTTCCTCCTAACTGTATGCTGTCCCTTCCTTGTTTCTGCTCTGCTGGTTTCCATTCTCCACTCAGACTTTAAAAAAAAATTCACCATACCCAAAGCATATTTAATAACCATCATGAAATAGACATCTAAATGTGAACTCCCAAATTATGCAGCACTGCTTGTCCAAACGGATTTTGGATTGCCTGAGAAAATAAGGACTACATTCTGCTGTATAAGAGCAGACATCTGCAGAGAAAAGTTATCCTTTCACCACGGAGAAGACATGGGCTGAGGGTTGTGCAGACAGGACATCACCACAGCAGAGATAGACAGCATGAAGCTGCGTCTTTTGAGCTCCTCGAGTTGGCAAATCTGATAAATGAGTAATAGACTGCAATCCAGGCAGACTACTTGAGTTTTAGCATCAAGCCACACATACTGAAAATCATTCCCAGTAGATTCATGTAGTCTGATGTTGGATCTACCAAGGTAGGGTTGTTCTCTGTAGATGGAAGTTTGCACTTGAGCATGTGGTTTGGGCGCCATGGGTCCACCATGTTGTTGCAGACCTCCACTAAGAGTTTTGATTCATCCTGCCTGCAAATCCTGTGCCCTAGCCATGTAGCAGGCACAGGAGTGTGCCCTCATTTTGTCCTGGCTGCCCTTCCATTCAAGGAGCCAGCTCTGCAGCCTACACAGACTCTACTGGTCAGGCCCTGGGGACTGGATGGAGCCAACACACAATGAAACATTGAGGACTCCTGGAATTTGGGGACTGAAAGTGCTGAAGCAAATCTTCTCCCTCTATTTCCAGCTGGGATCAAATTCTTGCATGTTAAAGCTATGCTAAATGAAGAATTCTTCCTTGCTCAACAGAATTGCAATCCACTTTTCCTATGATAAAAATGAATGGGAAAGGCCCACCTCTTCCAGAGGATGATTAAAAAGACCTGGAACATGTTAGAGAAGGACAGGTTGTGAAAACAGGAGCAGCCCCTGTTTTGTTTTTAAGGGACATTGGAACATGTTTGTTGTTAATGTTTGTACTTAATGTTTATTATTTTCTCAGCTGTCACCTTACGCTGTCTGGTTTGATTAATTGTAAAATCTTTTGCTTTGGCTTGTATATTTTACATCTTGGCTTCCCGATGTGCTTGGCTCACCTCCACACTGGACAACTAGGTAATTAAAGATCTCTAGGCTAGGAATGAAATAGTCAGGGGAAAATGAGCTGTCAATAGACTAGATAGACCTTTACTGTACTTATCCATATTCCTGGATGTTTAAGTTCATATGTGGACAAACGGGGGAGGGGGGAACAGTTTCTCTTTCTCCTCCTCATCCTCTCTATGAAGTTCATATATGTATCCATGTATGTGTTTGGGGTTGGTCAAAAAGCTTCTGTTCTCCCATTCCTTTCTCCAACTGCAAATGTCTCTAGTGTTTATGCATAGTTATGTGCATTGTGTGCATTGTCATGAATGTGGGTGGGTGTACATTGTCTGCACTGGATAGAGGAAGTGGATGCTTGCCCAGTGCTGTAAATGATCATGCTTATTCCTTGGATTTCCAGAGTCACCCCACTATACACAAAATCTTGGGGGGTTTTACTGGAGCTGTATATTCCAAATAGAAAACAAAACTAAATGGGGTCCCAATGCCCCTTAAAAGGCTAACCAAACTATTGTGGCACAGCCTTGCAGGGACTTTCTAAGTAAATATGCTTAGGGTGGCAACTTTACACAGGCAGCAGGTGTGAGTCATCTGCTCTGCAAGAGGGAAGGAAACCTTTCTTTTAACAATGGGGAAGGACTGCCCCAATCAAGTTGGTAAAGGATGGCAAACTGAGTGCAATGGAGAGGACTTTGTCCTTAGCTTCTCCAGCTCAGGTGCCTCCCCCCCTCCCCCGCAGGTTACTCCCAAGTGCTTTGGGGCACTTCAGTGGGGCAGCTGAAGCTCTGCCTGGAACCAATTTCTCACAGGTAGGCAGTCAATTAGGCAGTGTGACTAAGAACAGCAATGAACATAGCATTGGAACAACTCCCAGAGGAGGTGATATTTTGAGACTAGAAAATTGGATGCTAAATAAACAGCTTTTCTTGGCAGGTACTTCATGTCCAGACTGATCAAGAAATAACAGCCAGCCTCACCAGGCAGTGCAGAAGGAGGGGCTAACTCCCCCAAACCTCATTATTCATGGGCACAGACAAATTCAGCACTCTGGAAGTACAAAAGCTATGCTGAGGTGACTTCTGGGATGGGGAAGGGGGCTGAGTGGGGCTGCCAGCTCTAGCTTGAGACATTTCTTAAGATTTGGGGGCAGGCCAGTCGCTTTCTTTCTACCTAATCTATTTCATCATGTTGCTGTGAAGTTAAAATGGAGGCAGGTAGAACAATGTGTACCACTCCTTGGACAAAAGGTAGGATAACATTGGAGACATAAATAAACAGAGTATCTGCCCTGGACAAAGTTTACCTAGCCCAGTAAAACCCCCCCCCCCCGTTACTGTTGATTCTTTCTCCATAAGAACCAAGTTGTTTTAAAAGGGGGGAGAAAAAGAGGTACTTGGGTGTTAGCCTCCCTGGAAACCACAATCTAGGTAAATACAGGTATCTGATTGACCCTGATGGAGAGTTTGCTCTTTTCTTAAATGTTTGCTAAAGAGCTGCAATCTACCATGGATGGCCTGGGGAGGGGGGTGAGTTGCTCTCCCCATTTATTTACTTGCTTACTCTTGCATTGGAGAAGGGAAGTTACAGAGGAGAAGGAACTGGGAACATCTGAGCAAGCTGCGTAAGACCGAACTGAACATTTGTTTGTCCCTTCAGCAATTATTTCATTTGAAAGCCTACCTATGGACAGGTGCATAAGCCAAAATACAAAACCAACAGGCTCCTGGCCCTTGGCCTGCAGCTGTGGCCTCATGAGAGCAGTGGGGTCAGAATCAAAACCATCCAGAGACTACCTTGTGGTTCATCTTAATACAGCCCGTGGCGCCGCGGGCACAGCGGACTAAATAAAAGGATAAGGGATTGGGAGGTGGGATGTGTCCGTGATGAGGAAGGGTGCCAATTGGCCCCTTCCTCTGGACAGACTACTGGAGGGACCAATCGGCAGGCGCAAAGCGCCTGCCGATTGGTCCCTCCGAGTCCCCGCCGGAGCAACTGCGAGCCACGCACAGCGCGCCTCGCAGTTGCTCCTTTGCCGGCGGCCTGATGTGGTGAGAGGCGCAAAGCGCCTCTCGCCGCGTCAGGCCGCCGACCAAGGGAGCCCCCGGCAGCTGCGCTCCGCGCGACTGCCGGGGGCTCCCATGCCTAGCACCCGCTGTATTTTACGTACAGCGGGCTTGATTACTAGTTTTATATATAAATTTGATTCATATGTCACTCCCTCTGGAACTAGCTGTCTTATCTGTTTCAAGAGTGTATTGGGGACCCCTTGGGGTGTATGTCTTTATTATTGTAGCATCTTGCTCTTTGAGTTTCATTTTGGTATCTATTTGGAGTCCTTGGAGTAGGAGGAATTGAGATTTAAAACATCTAAAAACATATAAATTCTACATAGTCTTCCATATATCAGCAGTTTGTGCAACTATTTCCTTTTTGGTTTGGTTTAGAGAAGTAAAAGGTTTGGTCTGTTCTTGCTGTGTTTAAACCTGCACTATGACATGGTTCATATTGATAACAGCCTGGTTTATGTTGTTTTCCTCTCTTCCTTCCTTTCAGGACCCCAGGACATACTGAAGTTGCAGGAGTCTGCAATTTGCATTTCATAGATGGACCAAGATGAGTCCTCAGTCTTTTTACAGTTAGCCTCACAGCTGTTGGGATGGTTTCAGGGTTTCAGTATGTCCACATTCACATTGGGGGCAATTCCGCACAACGGGCAGTTTCGCTAACTCTGAGCGCTATTGAAAAGCGCTGGAAGCAAAAGCAGCAGGTCTTGGTAATGCACACAGCTGGTTCAATCAAAAAAAAAGGCTCTCCCACTAGCGCTGCTCTCATAACGCACAAATTTCTAGTCTCGCCAAAATCAAAACAAAGGAGGCAATATTTTTTCGCGATTCCTCCCTCCCCTGGCCGTCAATCAAAGAGAGCAGTCAATTAATGGTTGTGTTCGTGTTTCCCTTTAAAAACTGTTTTTTAAAAACACGAAAACACCAGTAGCAATGCACATTTGTTCATCTGATGTATCAGAAAGACCTTTTTCGCTGGCTTAGGAGCAGGTGCTTACTCATTTACATGCTCTGAAAGTTAAAAAAAAAACAACTCCCCCCAGTGCTACTTCTCGCTGAAATTACGGGCAGTGTCAAATGGGATTACTACAATAGTCATAACTATTAATGGTGTCAATTACTGTGAATACTTGTTCCAAGGACAGTCTGATGGTAGCTCCTCAATGATGATCACAACAGTTGTTGACTTGTTGGTCTAAATAGTGTTTGTTTTGTGTTTTGCTGCTTCCCCCCCGGTCCATGCCTCTGTTACCTGCTCAGGCAGTCTGCTTATCCAAAATAATAGTTTGAAATCTGATACACATAACATGTCTTGGCACTTAATTCTTTTGTTACTATTATCGTAATTATGGATGTATTGAAATCTCATAACACAGAGGTTTATGCTGGATTTTTAAAATACATCACCATGCATATGTTGATTTCCAAGCTAAATGCTACATTCTTAGGAATACCATCTGAATCCCTTATCTGTGAGGGTGTGTGAGTTCACGTGTGTGTACACATCTGAATTGCACATATTGGAAAAAGAAAGCTGAATCCATGCTGAAGATGATGCCCAGACTTTTTGATGGGTTTAAAAAGAATAGTGATCACAGGCTTATACAGATTTCACTGCATTACCTGGGCCTGGAAGATCTGGCTACAAGAACTCTCACAAAGATGAGAGAGAGAGAGAGAGAGAGAGCAAAGTTGCAAAGTAAACAGAGACATTTGGCAAATACTAATTTAGCAGGGAGTTAATGCCATGCCTAATAAAGAGCAGCACGAAAGCTTCTGTTTGCCATGGGAAGCACCAAGCCCAGGAAATTAAGCTCTGTTGCCATATGCTACAATAAGACCCATGCACACGGAAGGAGCTGGCAGTCTCTACTGAGAATCTGGCCCTGTTGTTGCATCCGATAAGTTTCCCCAATAGGGGGCAGCCTTTAGACGTGCTGGCATTTTCATGCACTATTTCTGCTCAAGCTGTAAGACAGCCTTTTAAATTCTCCTCCTTACATCCAAGGCTGGAGGACAGTGACACAGGAATAAGGGGAACTGAGGCGAGGGATGACACGTGCAACCTAACGCACTAGTGCTGCAGCTGGAGAGATGAGCCAACGGCTGCCTGGCCATCTTTCAGCATTCAGATGCTTAAGTTACAGCTTTTAGCTACCTCGTTGCTCAAAGAGAACGTGATGATGCTCTCTGGGAGAGGAAAGGAAGACCCTTCTGACAGTTAGATGACCTGGCCTCTGACTCTGGCAGGGAGAACAGCTGAGAGGTATGTGGCTCCTTCCACAGGCTGGCATTGGAAAGTAATTGTCTTTGGCAGGGATAGTCAAACTGCGGCCCTCCAGATGTCCATGGACTACAATTCCCAGGAGCCCCTGCCACCGAATGCTGGCAGGGGCTCCTGGGAATTGTAGCCCATGGACACCTGGAGGGCCGCAGTTTGACTACCCCTGGTCTTTGGGATGCAAGATCAGCTCCTGTTTTCATTGCTCTGCAGGGGGAATTGTCAAATTTGGCTTCATCTGAAATTATTCATCCTGTTCCCCAGTCCATAGTGCAGAACACCTAGCTGAAATATGAATTCCTAAATGAATTCTTCTTCTGTTTGGGGAAGCTAAGATGTGGAGGCTGAGCAGATACCAGAAGGCCTTTCAGGACAGAGTGGGCAGGTACCTGTTGGGCTGCTACTTCAGGCAAAAGGTTGCTAGCATAGCAGGCAGCACTTTTCTGAAGGATATGTGCAGTCTCTTTGGATGCTGGTATTTGTTAACAAAGCACATGAGGACTGTCAAAGAAAATGTTCTCACCAAATTTTTAGGCATGTAGCCACTGGGTTTTGATCAGACTTCAGAGGCAGGGGTACATGGAAGTTGCTATGACCAGGAAGCCCTGCAATGGATTCTCCTGTGAATTCACTCCAAAGGCCTCTTTTTCCAGATTCTACAAAGAGACTAGGGTCTGAGCTGTGTGTGACGTGATGAGAGCTTTGGCAAGAAAGATGCATCTTCTTTTCACAGCTAAACTGTGGGGCACAGCAGAGGCCTCCCTCAACATCACTTAAAGACAGAGAGAAGTTCTAGGGTGGGAGGGGGGCATATTCTATTGGTTTGAACTGCAACAAGCAGCTGTGCGGATAACCCATGTTCAGCAATCTAGCAGCATGAGGCAATTGCTGCAGAAAATCGCTGCTCATTTTGTTTTCATATTCTGGTTCAGTGTCGGTAGAAAACAAGCTCTCATGGAAGTGATGCTTTAATAGTGTCTCATGGTGATCACATGACTTGTTAGCAGAGTGGTGACTCCCAAGATGGAGAGAACTGCCCAGCAGCGTCATTTTACTTTATATACAGCTAGATTCTGGGTTCTCGATTCAGTGCCTTTCTTCTTTACTCCTCGCAGGGTGGAATTGATGTGTGGCAGTGATTGTCATGCCAGAGTTCAGAAAAGTTCCATTTCAAATACCATAGTTCAGCTGATGTGAACAGTTACTGGGCACCCTCACACACAGTTCCTTTTCTTTTCTCTTTTGGCGGCTGGGGTGGGGGGTATTAGCAACCACATGCTGTCTCGAGGGAAGGGAGAGGGAATAGTTACCTGGTGTAAAGACCCTCGTCCCTGCTGGTAGAGACCTTTGGGTTGTATATTGAAATGAACATCCAACTGCACATTCTATGGAAAGTAATTGAGTGGACAGAGCATCTGCAATCAAAGCAATAGAGCAGCTAGAGAACATCTGTCTAATGATTCCACTGGTCATTCCATTTCACATTTCCTGTGTGCTGATGGTTCCTAAAAGCAAGGAAATCTGAGAAATTCAGTGGAGTTTTTGCTGATATCCAGAACTCTTAACTGGAAAAGCAGACCACTCCACAGAAATAAAGACATATCTTATCCCTATTTACACCTACTTGGCATGGCTTGTATTTGTGGAAGCTGCAGGGATTCTGTTTGTTGCTACAATGAAGGGACTATCTAAGGCAGGGGTAGTCAAACTGCAGCCCTCCAGATGTCAATGGACTACAATTCCCATGAACCCCTGACAGCGCTGGCAGGGGCTCATGGGAACTGTAGTCCATGGACATCTGGAGGGGCGCAGTTTGACTACCCCTGATCTAAGGCCTGCCAAGGCCCATCACAAGTGTGAGAATGGATGGGAGAACAGTTTAAGGCGTTTCAGAAGCTGGCTTTTCTTGCCTATTGCATTCCCTCAGCCATGCTGCACCATCCACCTGCAAGAATTAGTGGTGGAGGAAGAGTCTTGCTGTAAAAGTCAGTGAGGAAGACCTGAGAGAAGGCAGCAGAGTTGACAGGAGCCGAGCAAAGAGGAGAAAGAGATAAAAAGCACGGGGGGGGGGGGAGAGAGAGAGAGAAAGAGAGAGATGGGTGTACACTTAATAGAGAGGAAGTAGGTGAGAACTGGACATGTGGGAAAAGAACGCAGAAGTGCTGAAGAGCTGAGAAATGAGATAGGGGGATGAAAGACTGATAGGAGTGCAAAGAGATGCATAGTGAGAAAGAGGGATGACTGAGAAGAAGGTCTGTACAGAAATCTCTCTGAGGGCTCATTTGAATAATGCAAGTTGCCTGAGCTGTGCCAGGGGCCCCTGGACTCATCTCACATTCGCATCCGTTGTGCTGAGTCCCATCTCACAGGCCCCTTTCACATGACTGTTCTAAACCAGAGGTTATCTGTTGTTGACTCAGTTCCAAATAAAATGATACAGGGATGGGGATTTCAGAGAGCTAATTTAATTCCGTTAATGAGCCATCTCTGAAGAGATCTGGCCGTTTCATTCCAAACAGCACCATGCTCCCTCTCTTCCCTCCCCCGGCGCCCTTTCTCATGATGTGAACTTCCTTGAACTATAGTGCTCAACTTAGAACATTAAAAAACAAAAGTTCAAGGAAGATCAGGCAGAGAAAAAGGGTGGGAGGAAGAGCGTGGCACTATTGGAAAAGCTGCAGACATTTTAAAGAGCATGCAACACCAATTCAGAAGTGCAAAGAAGAGGTTAAAACTGGAGAAGGTGGTTTACCTCAGCCACACATTGCTAACCAGGCTCGAGTATTAAAGGTGAATGAAATCTGTTAGCAGCTAGTTGCTGAAACAGTTGTGTCTAAAATGACAGGACAAAACTGTCAGCAACCAGCTACCAGAATGGACTGCAAAGGCTACCACAGTCTTGGGGACTCACCTTTAAAAACTGTGGGATTGCTCATCAAGGCTTGGAATACAAGAAGAGGAAATAGGAGCTTCCACCTCCTCTCCTGGTCCACTTCTCCCAGCTGAAATGTTTTTTTCTTCTTCTTCTTATGGCCCCACTTGTCCTTGACTACATGATCCTAGGAGGGGGCAAACAGTTCTCCCCTCCAGGGGCTGTTTCCTCTATGGGAAATGTGCAGGTGGGTTCTAAGCAGGCAACTAGTCTGGCCAGATTTTCCCACCAGGAGGCCACTTGCTCAGGCCTGGAAGAATAGCATGGCCTTCTGGGTCACTAGCATGCTGCTGAGCAGGCTGATAGGCCTTGCCATGCTATCTAGGTGGTACCACCAGGGAGCAATCCACCATTCCTTCAACAGATGGGCTAGCCGAAGCCTGTCCACTGGGTGTCCTGCTTCAAAACCACCAGCCCCATTTGGGGGTGGACCGAACTTTAGGGATCTTACAAATTCTTGAATGCTTGAACACTTCCCAGCTTGGCTTGCTTCCTGCCTGCCCATCACAAACAAAGAGCTGGCCCCTCAACAGGCAGTGCAGCTGCCCACAGAGAGCCTGACCCTATTTGTCAGACCCCTGTTGGCATGCCGCATGGTACAGCCACCACTGCTGTCTGCTCATCACCTCCCCGTGGCTGCAGCTCCCTGTTCAGCTGCTCTTTGGGGATAACGGCAGTGAGCTGGGGAAATGTGGGGCTCAGCATGGGCAGTCTCTGTAGTCCAGTACTGCATGAGTATCTGCTGAACCTGCTGTGGTGAGGTCCACAGCAACCCCACCAAACACCTCTGCCACCTGCCATTGCTGGGGCTGAACTAAGGGCAGCGGCACTCAGCCAAGCACACCCAGAAAGGGAGAAATGCTGCCTGCAGGTTTGGAGGAGCGCCTAGAAAGCATCTTCAGAGGCTGCAGTGGAACATGGAAGGCCTGTTCATGATACGGATTGCTCAGGTCACCTTAAATTAGCAGAGAGGCAGAAAATCCTCCCCTCCTGTGGAGATAAAAATACAACTATAAATTAAATAACTGTCTGTATGCTTTTCTCCAGTGGTGCCAACAAACTGGCCAACCAAGGCAGGTTACCTCATCTGGCCAGCCCTGCATCTTAGGACTTCTAGCTGTGCAGTGGCTTCCTCTAGTCAATGTTTTAAGAATAGGTTGAGCTGCAGTTCTTCAAGGGAAGGAAAACCATTTGTTCCCATCACAGAACATGAGGATTTCAGGCCAGAAGCTCCCCAGAGCCCAAGGCTTGTCCTTTAATTGTCAGGCTGCTGTGCCAGAGAGGACCTATCTCCCCACCCCCACCTGGAGCAAAAGAGAATTTTCTCCTGGTTACAAGAAGGCAATGCAGAGTGTCCTGGCTTTCAGGGGGGCTGGCACGCTCAGCAGCAGCAGCAGCCTGGTTCTGGCGTGAGGGAGACCGTCCCTGGTTAATCAGCATTTAATTAAAGGACATGCTGACATTTGGAAACCAGAAGCAAGTCTCCTGTGTGGGCTGGCTCCCTCTCCCTGCCTTCCCTCTGAATCACTTGCTGACATTTTGCCAGACAACCGTGCTTTTCTCTGCTGCTTCTCTCTCTCTCTCTTTTAAAAAATAAACAGAGAAGCTGAAGAAAAGCCACTGCTGCTCCTTTGGGAGAAGATGATACGAGGCGGGCAAAGGTTCTTCTGACAGTGAATGGAGGGACAGCTCATTACCCTCCATGCAGCATCAAGGCAAGGAGTGAGCCGACAGATTCTAATTACTCCTCACAGTTAACAATGCCAGCTATTCCTCGTAGGCTCTGTCTAGACAAGGGAGTAAAGGGCTGCTGTCAGCCTTTTGCTAACATTTGGGGAGCCAACTGTTGAGCTAGAGCCTACTTCTGGGGATTCTGGGGGGCTGTGTGATGGTGCCCCCTGGTTACTCTTGGTCTGCAATCTTAGAGTGGGATTCCTTGAACATGGCTGCAAATGGGCCGCAGGGCTGGAGAGAACCAAGGGCCAGACTATATATTTGTGGCAGACGCCCTACCCTTTAGAAAGATCCATAGATTGATAAGATAGATAACAGGACTGGAGAAAACTATCCCAGTCCTTTCACAAACGCCCAATGGGTGGGAATGGGCAGTCATAGCTTTTCATGGCACTGTGGGGGGAGGGGGAGGCAATGATATCAGCTGGTAAATAACTTCCCATTAAATCTCTGTTCATTGGCAGCCCTTGGAACTGGGGTTCATGGCTTTAATTAAAGGCCACTATGCTTTCTTCTATGCCCCAACCACTGCTGCTGAAGAGGATGAAGTTGATCAGTTCTATGAAGCCCTACAACACCTTCTAGAAGCAACGCCAAAAATGATGTGCTTATCATCATGGGGGATTGGAATGCTAAAGTAGGAAGCCAAAAGATAACCAGGATAACAGGCAAGTTTGGCCTTGGAGTACAAAATGAAGCAGGGCACAGGCTGGTAGAATTTTGTCAAGAGAATACAATGGTCATAGCAAACACTCTTTTCCAACAACCCAAGAGATGACTCTACACATGGACATCACCAGACGGTCAACACAGAAATCAGATTGACTATGTGCTCTGCAGCCAAAGATGGAAAAGTTCTATCCAGTCAATAAAAACAAGACCAGGAGCTGATTGTGGTTCAGATCATGAGCTTCTTGTTGCAAAATTTAGGCTTAAATTGAAGAAAGTAGGGAAAAGCACTAGGCCACTCAGGTATGAACTAAATCATATCCCCGACGAATACACAGTAGAGGTGACAAATAGATTTAAGGAATTAGATCTGATAGACAGAGTGCCTGAAGAACTATGGACGGAGGTTCGCAACATTGTACAAGAGGTAGCAACTAAAACAATCCCAAAGAAAAATAAATGCAAGAAATCAAAATGGCTGTCTGAGGAAGCTTTACAAATAGCTAAGGAGAGAAGGGAAGTGAAAGGCAAGGGAGAAAGAGAAAGATACACCCAATTGAATGCAGAATTCCAGAGAAAAGCTAGAAGAGATAAGAATGCCTTCTTAAATGAACAGTGCAAACAAATAGAAGAAAACAATAGAATGGGGAGGACCAGAGATCTTTTCAAGAAAATTAGAGATATGAAGAGAACGTTTCATGCAAAGTTGGGTATGATAAGGGACCAAAATGGTAGGGACCTCACAGAAGCAGAAGAGATTAAACAAAGGTGGCAAAATTATACAGAACAACTATACAAGAGCGAGCTTAACATCCCTGATGACCACAGTGGGGTAGTTACTGACCTGGAGCCAGACATCCTGGAATGTGAAGTCAAATGGGCCTTAGGATGTCTGAGCAACAATAACGCTAGTGGTGGTGACAGCATTCCAGTTGAACTATTCAAAATCTTAAAGGACGATGCAGTAAAAGTGCTACACTCAATATGCCAGCAAATTTGGAAAACTCAACAATGGCCACAGGATTGGAAAAGGTCAGTTTACATTCCAATCCCAAAGAAGGGCAATGCCAAAGAATGTTCAAACTACCGCACCATTGTACTAATTTCTCATGAAAGTAAAGTTATGCTCAAAATCCTACAAGCTAGGCTCCAGCAATATGTGGACCGAGAACTTCCAGAAGTACAGGCAGGATTTCGAAGAGGCAGAGGAACTAGACATCAAATTGCCAACATACGCTGGATCATGGAGAAAGCTAGGGAATACCAGAAGAACGTCTACTTCTGCTTCATTGACTATGCTAAAGCCTTTGATTGTGTGGAGCACAACAAATTGTGGCAAGTTCTTAAAGAGATGGGAATACCAGAGCAACTTATTTGTCTCTTGAGAAATTTATATGCAGGTCAGGAAGCAACAGTGAGAACTGAACATGGAATCACTGACTGGTTCAAAATTGAGAAAGGAGTTCGGCAAGGCTGTATACTGTCGCCTTGCCTATTTAACTTGTATGCAGAGCACATCATGAGAAATGCGGGATTAGAGGAGTCACAAATTGGGATCAAGATTGCAGGGAGAAATATCAACAACCTCAGATATGCAGATGATACCACTCTAATGGCAGAAAGTGAAGAGGAACTAAAGAGCCTGTTGATGCGGGTAAAGGAGGAGAGTGCAAAAGTTGGCTTGAAACTCAACATCAAGAAAACAAAGATCATGGCATCCAGCCCTCTCAATTCCTGGCAAATAGATGGGGAAGAAATTGAGATAGTGACAGATTTTATTTTCCTGGGCTCCAAGATCACTGCAGATGGGGACTGCAGCAAAGAAATTAAAAGACGCTTGCTCCTGGGGAGGAAAGCTATGGCAAATCTAGACAGCATCCTAAAAAGCAGAGACATCACCCTGCCAACAAAAGTGCGTTTAGTCAAGGCTATGGTATTCCCAGTTGCAATGTATGGCTGCGAAAGTTGGACCATAAGGAAGGCCGAGCATCAAAGAATTGAGGCTTTTGAACTCTGGTGCTGGAGAAGACTCTTGCGAGTCCCTTGGACTGCAAGGCGAACAAACCGGTCAGTCCTAGAGGAGATCAACCCTGACTGCTCTTTAGAAGGCCAGATCCTGAAGATGAAACTCAAATACTTTGGCCACCTCATGAGAAGGAAGGACTCCCTGGAGAAGAGCCTAATGCTGGGAGCGATCGAGGGCAAAAGAAGAAGGGGATGACAGAGAATGAGGTGGCTGGATGGAGTCACTGAAGCAGTCGGTGCAAACTTAAATGGACTCCGGGGAATGGTAGAGGACAGGAAGGCCTGGAGGATCATTGTCCATGGGGTCGCGATGGGTCGGACACGACTTCGCACATAACAACAACAATGCTTTCTTCTAATTTGACCACTAAACTTATTCCCATCACCCAATTGACCACTCTCTGAAGGGTACCCAGCCCTTGTACAGATGGACTGTCTTTGCACATGAGCTCCCACCAAGAACCAGTGAGTGTTAAAGGCATCAATTCTTTCTTCCTAGAAACTGCACTGGTCACAGAAAAATTCAAAAGCAAAAGCTACCACATCTGTCTGAAATGAAAGATAAAGCCTCAAGATCATGGCCTATCCTACCCTCTGCATTTAACATTTAGCATGTAACATTTGAACACTTTTTTGTAGAGTCAGTCACTCTGGAGAAAGTTAGAAGAAATGACAAGATGCTAATTATGAACTGTTCCTTCGAAACTTCTACTCTAGTCTGCGTCATGATTTTCTGAATTCTGAGTATTTAAACAATGAAATGTCCTGTGTAGATAAAGATCCTCTAATAGATTATACTTTCTACATTAATTCCATGTAACAGAGATCTTTACTCCTGCTGGTGAGGTCAGCAAAGCCAGCCATGTGATTCTATACTGTCAGGTGGCTGTGCAGTTGTTTGAATTGCTGGCAAAAAAAAAAAACAGCTGTCATTCTATGTGGGGTGGGGAAAATGAATGGTTTTTATCCTTCTTCCCCACTTCCCTCTAATGTGTGGCAAGAACTTGATTCAGGCAAAGCACTATGAAGGAGGCCAATCTAAGTATGGGAAAAGGCAACAGTGCTTCGGAAAGTATAGGTTTCTTACTCTAAAAGCTCCAGCCAGCTGAGATGAAACTCAATTGGTACATTGGATCCAAGAAGGGCTGCCAAGTCTGGCTTGGGAAAGTCCTAGAGATCTGGTAGTGGTGTTTGAAGGTGGAGTTTGTGGGGGGCAGGGAGCTGCACAAGGAGTTTGTGGGGGGGGGGAGCTGCACATGATATCATGTCCTGTGATGTCACATTCTGGTCAAAGTTCAGCTCCTCCACCTCCTCCCCTTTCCATGAGGTCACCTGCTTCCTTAAAAATTAAAACGCCCTTCCTCATATCCCTTCCCCTTGCCTTTTTTCTCCCACCATTCTCGTAGGCTTCTGTATATGTTTGTTCTATATGCATTATTTATGACCTTTTGATCATACTCAACCTTTGTTCTGCTGCTTCAGACCAACATAGCCACTCACCTCAATCTAGCTGACATCCAGTGATGTTCCATTCTACCTGAAAAACCTCTCAAAATTCTTTTTCTCTCAGTATTCAAAAGAAAAACCTGCTATGAAGGAAGATGCCAGCCAACATCACTACCTTTCCCCCAATCTCTAACTACCTCTGATATATTTTGGCTTTACGGGTATAAGGATGACGATTTTACTGTCTTTACAGGTGTAGAGATGACTTTACTACACTTTACAGTGTAGGGATGACAGCCTAATAACAGTTTTTCTTTGCATCTATGGTGTACCATAGAGTCTCCATGTTTTAGTACAGGAGCACTCTTAGCCATGAGGCAAACAGAGCACCTGCACCAGGCCTGATGCTGGTGCTGGGCAAAGATGAGAACCCTCCACAGCCAAGCTGCCCTGTTTGGGAGCCCCCCACTCTGCCACTGGCCTACTACAGCAGGCAAGGATGATGAGTGGTTCATGTAGGACAGGAATCAAAGATTCAGACACCACAGGGTGGTGGGTGGTTCTCTCCCAGCTCATGCTGGCATGCTGCCTAATTGCAGACAGTCCCATTCCACTGCCCTACAGTTCTACCCCACCTTCTGCTCATATCTGTTCACTCTTAACTGTGAGATACAGCTAGCTGAGGCAATGAACTGGCCTGAGGGGGGCCCTCCCCTTCCCACCACCATGCAGATGAGGGGATGGGCCCTGCCCAATTCATGACAGTCAGCTGTCAGATTGCCGGTGACCGCAGTGAGTTGGCGGGGGTGAAACAGGGGCTGCATCTTGCTTGCTTCTGCAGTGATTCTGAGGACCCATCCTCAATCGCCAGATTGCCCCCTGTCCTTGCCTATGAGTTTCTGACTGTGCCACTCAATTGTGATGCTATACAGAGAATTCTTGAGCAGAATTGGAAGAATTCTACTTGTAGAATTCCCTTTACAGTATACCTTCTGGAGAAACCAACCATAAATCAATGTGCAAGTCTTTCAGCACAGTAATGGAGGTCCCAGACCTCACCACCTGGAGCTTGGCAACCCTAAGTGAACACCTCATGGATGGGGAGGGAGTGAAGGAAACCCTGTTGTGAGGAATGATTTAAACTCCTTTTTTAAAAAAGCAACTAAAGTAGATATGTGATCTAACAATGAAAAAGAACATACAACTTTCCGGTTATCCTTAATCCTGAGGTGTCCAAAACTCAGATGTGACAGTAAGTGATAGTAGACAGATGAGCAAATACCCAGCAGTCATTGGGTACTAAACCACATTCAAACCAGCAACTGACGTGCAACTTTGCCTTTGCAAAATCTCTGCTCCGCCTCCATGTAAGAAGCTTCTTGTCTTCCATGCCTTCTGCTACTTTTGAAACTAATCCAGAGTTTTTGTTTATCTCTGAACCCATTCCAGGGATAGAGAAATGCAATCAGCAGAGAGTGATGGGGAAGGGAAGGGGGGAACCCTTTCTGAGCGCTTCCCCTCGGCTGCTCATTTCAACCTTCTTTCAAGCAGAAATTACTTACATTAATCATGGGAGAGAATGTGTTTGCTGCCCTGTGAATGTGGCTCTCTGGAATCAAATTCCGGCAGTGGCAGCAGGAGGACAGGAGCCTCTATCTCTGTCATGCATGGCCTAATAGAGCCATTGCCAGAGGAAATTGGATGTGAGAATTCTCCTAAATAAATCTACTCTTAAAAATGCCAGATATACATGACAAATGGGTATTTGTAACAGGAAGCCAGTACAGATGTCCAGTATGTCAAATCAATATGGATCACCCTCTCAATAACCATCTGCTATCAGGGGAAAAGAGTGCTCTGGTTAGGAGAAGTCTTTGGGTGCGATTCCAGTAGGCTGAGAGAGGAGAGGGTGGCCCAGAAACTTGAGCAGTGGGGAACAAAGATTTGTGAGTGTGGTGGCCATATTTGAGCACAGGTACAAAATAGGTGCTGGGGAGTCTGGTTTACCCGTTGTTGACTCATGCAGGCCCCCTAGTAAAAACCCCTGCTCAATGCAAGAACAGCCTAAACCATGATAGTCTGGCTGCAGCTCTCCTGGGTCTCAGGCTGAGGTTTTCATATCACCTATTTCTTTAAAATGGAGATGTCTGGGTCTTAGCCTGGGACCTTCTGCGTGCCAAGCAGACACTTTACCACTGAGCCACAGGCCCTCCCTAAGGGCACAAAACTCTAAGTGAAAATGTTCACTGTTTCATAGATGTATTTGAGTATGTGCATGATAAACCTATGAATGGTTGCTACTTGGTGGCCTTCCTATCAACCTTTCCATAGTTTGTTTGTTCACAAATAAGGTTTTGGGTCTTTAAAAATTGATTTGCCCTCAGTGTTAGATTTTAAATGTGCCATTTTTTGACATTCAAAATGATCTTAAACAGAAGTCTTAGTAAGGTAACATATTTATTAGGATTTAGTATAATTAGTAGCACATGCACCCATGAGCCTTTAATAAAGTTTTATTTTTACAAATTCTCATCAAAAATTCAGTACATTTAGCCGTTCTTTCCTGGATCAGTAACTGATTAAATAAAAATACAGGGAGGGGATGGTGGGAATAAGTGGTCATTTCTCACAATGGAGGGAAATAAGCAGTGGAATAGGTCAAGAATCTCAGTTTGGATCTGCATTGGTATTCATAAATTATCTGGAATCAGAGATGAGCAGTGAAGTGAATAAGGCTGCAATCCTAAGAACATTTTTCTGGGAGTAAGTCCCATTGAATAACATTGGGCTTGCTTCTGAGTTGACCTCCCAGACAATGTTCACTGAAGTCAATGGGATTCAAAAGGCATAACTGTGTTTAGGATGGTACTGGAAGTTTGCAAATGCACCACATTATTTGAGATGGTGGAAATGAAAAAGACTACGGCAAATTCCAAGAGAATCTTTCCAAATGAAGTAAGAGGGCAACAGGACAAAAATTCCATGTAAGAGATCTTGTTGTGATGGTGGATAGCTCAAGGGAAAGCTTGGCTCTGTGTGCAGCAGACCAAAGAAGATACATTTTATGCCAGGGATTATTTGGAAGGATTTGAAAACTGAACAGTCAGACCTTGAATGCCTTTATACAAATCTATGGGGTGGCTCTCTTTGGAAGACCTCGTCTCATCCGCAAAAGGGATTTTGCAGAGCTGGAAAAGTCCAACTCAAACTACTAAAGACTATAAAAACTTTCCTGTGAGAAAAGGTTAAAGACTTTAATACATTGTCACTTAGTAAAAGGACAACTAAGGTTTATGAAATGATGCCCAGTGTGGAGCGTGGGTTGAGAGAACTTTCTCCCACACGATATAATATTAGAAATAAGGGCCACAGAATGAGGATGATGGGCTGTAAATTCAGGATAGACAAAAACATGAACTTGAAACATGAACTTCTTCAAGTAATGCATACTTCATTTAGGGGATTTATGCTGCCCAATGTACTGATGGTAACTGGCTTAGATGGCTTTAAAAGAAACCTATGGAGGTTTGGTCAATGGCTACCAACAGCTGTGAATCATGAAAAGTAATAAATGAATCCTCTCTGTTCAGGAGCATTGCAGCTCTGAGGCAAGAGTGCTCTGAGGCTAGAGGCATGCCTCACAGAGCTACCTAAAACAGGGTACTTTTAATCTGGCCCACAGGGGTTCCTCTTATGCTCAAATGAGCCATGGCTACTCTGTGTCCCACCTGGAAAACCTGCAGAAATGGGGCATCAAACAGGGTTAAGATGTTACGGAAATTGCATCTTCTCTTTCTACTATCTGTAGTAATTCTGGAAGGACAAGAGGTCTTACAATACCTCTGTCAGATTGTGACAGAGGTGTAACATGCTCATGAGCATGAATCCAAACCACTCAAAGCAAATTCATGTAACCATGTGTTTTTCCCACCTCACAACCATGTGATAACACAGGGCAATGGAAATAATATGAAAGTGAGTTTCAAGAAGGACGTCGATAAAATTGAAAGGGTACAGAGGAGAGCGACGAAGATGATCTGGGGCCAAGGGACCAAGCCCTATGCAGATAGGTTGAGGGACTTGGGAATGTTCAGCCTGGAGAAAAGGAGGTTGAGAGGGGACATGATAGCCCTCTTTAAGTATTTGAAAGGTTGTCACTTGGAGGAGGGCAGGATGCTGTTTCTGCTGGCTGCAGAGGAGAGGACACGCAGTAATGGGTTTAAACTTCAAGTACAACGATATAGGCTAGATATCAGGAAAAAGTTTTTCACAGTCAGAGTAGTTCAGCAGTGGAATAGGCTGCCTAAGGAGCTGGTGAGCTCCCCCTCACTGGAAGTCTTCAAGCAAAGGTTGGATACACACTTTTCTTGGATGCTTTAGGATGCTTAGGGCTGATCCTGCGTTGAGCAGGGGGTTGGACTAGATGGCCTGTATGGCCCCTTCCAACTCTATGATTCTATGATTCTATGATTCTAATGTATTTGAATGTCCCAAAGGCACAACCACACTTTCAGTTTAATTTTTTTAATGACTCCTTCCATACCCTTCCCCCTTTGATATCAGGGCATGGTTGTTAGTCGGTTGTCTATTGTTAAAACTTCATCCTTTCCTGAATATAAACTTTCTGTTCTATTTATCTGCTTCCAATCAGTTATTTCAAATGCAACTGCCTCACTCACACTCATATACCATCTGTTTGCCAGTCCTAATTTTATTGCTCTACTTAGTATTCCAAAGCATGTGTGCATAACACCCAGATCATTTCAGAATAAGAGCAAACCCCTCACAATGGCATTCTTAAAGAATAAAACAATGCAAAACCTTCTGCACAAAATTTGGCCTCCCCAGGAGTAGATACAAATTTCATGGCCCTTACCCTGAGGTATCTGAATCTTCCTTTACAGAAATAATCCATCCCACCCTTTCGGATCTCAACTTGCAGTTTTTCAGCGAGGAATTCCCAGATCAAACGTTTTTGATGGAATGACTGAAGAGGATGATGGTCAGCAGGTCTTCTGACCTAAAGATTATCAAGATAATTGATAATTGAGACTCCCTTCATTGGCATTGACCCAGTTGCCTTTGCAGGTTCCTCCTGATTGCTGTACTGCAAAGTGGATGGAATATTTTCCAATACCTCATCTGTCCGTCTGCCGCATGTGGCCCTTACAGCAAGTTCTCTGGGTAAAAACAAGGTTTGCACCATGTTGAAAATAAGCATTTCCTTAAAATGTAAAACTAGCCCCTTTTGCTCATTATAAATTTCTTGGGGTTATATATACACAGTATATCCAGGCAAAGGGGCAATCAGGTAGCTGTAAGACTGTGTAACTGGCAGTTCAGAGTTTTTTTCTCTCTTAAAGCTACTGCTGGCATTTCTAGGTGTTGGGTTACAGGCAGTACTTAGTGCTGAGGAGTGAATGATGGGGGTATCTAGAGGAAAACACAAGTTAGCAGCTAAGTCATTGGTAGCTCAAAGTTACCTAAGAATGTAGGAGCAGCCAGTTGCTATAGTAGTAGTTAAGAACGCCAGCCTCTAATCTGGAGAATTGGTTTCTGCAGCCAGCTGGGTGACCTTAGGCCTGTCACAGTACTCCAAAGTTCTCTCTGCCCCATCTACCTCTCAGAGTAACTGTTGTGGGGAGAGGAAGGGAAGGCGACTGTGAGCTGCTTGGAGACTCCTTTGGATAGTAAAAAGCTGGGTACAAAAAAGCTCTTCTTCTTGACCAGGCCCATGGTCTATCTACTCCCACCCTCAGTTTCACATAGTAAGGTAAGGTGTGCTGCCAAGCTCACAACCAACTTATGGCAACCCCATGAAGTTCCCCTGCAACTTCTGGAATTCCTTTCCAGAGCACAACCTACATAGACTGCTTCTCTTTCTTGACTGCAAGTGAAAGACTATGAATGTTCCATGTCTTGCTGTTTGATTAGACAACAACAAAATGGCTTTGGGCGAGAGCAAGCATCTTCTCTCTTCTCGTCTGGGTGCTTTAAAAGAAGCTGCTGCCACTTATGGGTGATCGCTGGTTTATTTTTAGAAGCAGGACCTAGAGTGAGAGGGATGATTTGTGTTTTGCCTGAGGGCGAGTCTTTTGCCTGCATGAGGGAGACAGTCATGTGGATGGGAAGGGATGATCTCACCCTCTAAATATCCTCAGTGTACCAGGCAGATAGGTCTCCAGCTGGGGCAAATTACTGTCAGTCCTTTCGAATAAACAAAAGGATGGTGATTTACATCAACTCAGGAGATGGAGGTCTGAAGGCCAGAAGGGATGGGTTTGCAGTCAGAGGCTTTAATCTGCTATGCTTATCAAGGTCATAACATTTCTATCCAGTCACATAAATATCAAGCCTGTTTGCTTGAGTTGCCTCGAGGTCAAACTGATCGCCCTGTTAAGCTGTTCAAAATGATTACAAGTCTCACATAGAACCCTGAGGTCTGGCTTTTTAGAGACCAGAGACTGGAAAGCATTACACCTAATAGGACAAAGTGACACCTTTAAGACTGACAAAGTTTAAATCTGAGTCTAAGCTTTCAATCTTAAAGGTGCCACTTGACTCAGACTCCAGACCCAACAGAGCTACCCACCTGAATTTGATTGTAGAAGCACCAGCTATTCAAGGCTTGCCTGGTTATTCCAACTAAGTATGTATACTTTGGCCTCCTCCATCCGGCAGGTCCTGGATTCTAACCACGCAATAGACTCTGTGGTAGGGTCATATAAATGTATGCATGGCACAGTGTAAATAAATTCCAGTATAATTCTCATTGAACTATGAGTAGACTGAAACAGTAAGCCACCCTCTCAGCACAGAGCAGCTGTCAAATTTAGTGCCTCCTACCAGAGGTAGGTTGGCCATTAAAGTCATTGGGAAAATTCCCGGTAGATTGCTTACCACAAGCTGAACAAAGAAAGACCTGCTGCACCTAGGTCAACATTGCCTGTCTGTCTGCCTGAAGCAATGGATACTTCTACAGCTGGCCATGCTGCCTTCTTGCCACTGCTCATCACCCCAATGAGTTCAGTGTGGGGCTGATATACGTAGGGGGTCATAACCCACAGCTGCTTAAGGTGGTGCTGTTTCCCCAGTCCAAAGGTTTTCAAGGTTGTTTACAATTTCCAGCATATGCAAACTCAGTCCAGATTGGGACAGCAGCATGTGGGGAGAAGGGGGTTTAAGCCTTCCCCAGTGATTGAAGGTTGTGCCATTTCCTGAGCTGAAATGACCCTAGGGAACATTAGGGGAAATCTGTTGTGTATCAGTGCCATGGCTCTGATCATTGGCCTAAACCTGGTAGAATAAGTTCCTGGAACTGCTAAGTGCCCTGGAGGAGTTACAGAGTTCCACAGGGCCTGTAAAACTGAGCTCTTCTGCCATTTTTTTGGTTGAGGCCGGGGTGAATAAGATCTATGGACCCCTCCTTGCCACAGATGGGACAACAAGCTGCCTCCCATGTTTTCTTTCTCCCCTGAGGCACAGGATAGATAGAGGGGATGCATTGAGTTTGGGAAGTAGGTGCGGGTAGGCCCATATTAAATGCTGCTGAAGTTTTCTTAAAGGGGTGAGATTTGTATATGTTTTAACTGTGAGGTTTTAAGTATCATAACCCACCATGAGTCAGCCAATCTAGGAGTCGTGGATAATAAGTAAATGTAATAATAATAGTTGTTGGTTATTATATGCCGCTTTTCCTCTACAAGAAGTGGCTTACAATCACATTTTCTCTCCCACAACAGACACCCTGTGAGGTAGGTGAGGCTGAGAGAGCCCTGATATCACTGCTCAGTCAGAACAGCTTTATCAGTGCTGTGGCGAGCCCAAGGTCACCCAGCTGGCTGCATGTGGAGGAGGAGTGAGGAATCAAGCCTGGCTTGCCAGATTAGAAGTCAAAGCTCTTAACCACTACACCAAGTAAATAAGTTCACTCCCCACAGCTAATTTCTATGTTTTAAAAAAGTCCTTCAGGACATCCAGCAAGTGTGTGTGTGTGTGTTTACATTGTCCTGTGGACAGAATATTTTGCTTGGAACACCTGGGGAATGCAAGACTGCTGCAACGGAAACATAATACTGGCGAAAGAACCATGCAGAATGAAGGGGAAAACAATCGCCCTGGGCAATTAGCTGAAGGTGCAAAAGCCCCTCTGTTGCTTGTTTCCTGTAAGATGAAATATTTTCCAGCTCCTTCATTTTACCCAGTAAGTGCTTCTATGTAAAGAGGCTGTTCAAGTTTCAGCCAAGGGGGTTACAGCAGCCTGAAGAACAGTCTTACACCGCCATTGTTCTGAACTGGCCCTTCTCTGTGCCCCTGTTCTTTTCTCACCATGCCTGTGCACGCAGAGCAATTGAATGCCTTCAGTTGGTTGCTTCATTCCCAGCAGCACCAGACGACTGAATCTTGACCTTTCTGGTTGTGGATTATTAACTCTTGTCTCCCTATGTGAGGACTGAGCACTAGCAGGCTGGAAGGGAGACAAAGGCCATTTCCCTACACGTACACCTATTCAGGAGCTGTTTAGGGGAGCTCAGATTTGCACTACACACAAAAGCCCTGAAAGCCCAAGCATTCAGAATGGCATTTGTGGCCATAGCCAAACAAAGAAGAGGCAGTTAGCCATTTACTCATTGATAGGAAAGCCAGGCTTTCTAAAGATCTCAGCCCTCTTCAACAATACCTTATTGGCACTATGATCAGGGTAAATGCCAGCAGCCTTAAAAGACTGGACATGCCTCTCCCTTAGATGCCCTAATGCTGCATCCAAGCAATAGCTTCCTCCAAGAAGTGGGCAAAAGGTAGAGACCAAAGGCAGCACAGGGCACAGTTGCTTTTCTGCAAGGGCCCAAAGTGGTCTGTGCCACGCATTCGGTTCCTACAGTTGCACTCAGTTTAACACAGTGGTTCCCAACCTTTTTATCACTGGGGACAAGTCAATGCTTGACAATTTTACTGAGGCCCGGGGTGGGGGTAGTCTTTTGCCGAGGGACGTCACCGCCACCTGAGCCACTGCTCTGCTTGCTTTCCTGCCAGCGCCCCTGACTTCCCGCCGCCCGCTGGGGGGCGCTGCCAGCAGCAGCTGCACAGTGCCACACGAAGGGGGAGCCCCAGCCATGGCAGCCGCCAGAGAGCAGCAAAGGTGAGCTGGCAACAGTGGCAGGGCAGCCCCCGAAGCAGCAGCCAGGGAGGAGGACGAGGAGGAGCTGCGGCCCGCTATCGACTGATCCACAGACCGGTCCTGGTCAACCGGATCAGGGGTTGGGGACAGCTGGTCTTACATTGTACTTGTCTAGTGCAGACTGCATGTGGCTAGTAGATGTCAGCTGTGTTCATTCAGTGGGACCCCAGAACCTGTATGTGGTAGCCTCTTAAGGGGATCTCTTTGTATATTTAAATATATAAACCCAACATTAAAAAAAAAACAATGATATATTTATTTATTATTTAAACTTTATTCTGCCCTACCTCTGCAGGCTCAAGGTGAATCACAGTATAGGTGAATCACATACATAAAATTCTAAAATACAAGAATAAAATCTAAGATCAGCTCCTAGCATTTTGGGAAAAAACTTCGGTCCTGGATCCAAACAAGCCTGGCTTCCATCCAGGCTATGGGGTGGAGACCATGATGGTTGCTCTGATGGATAATCTTCAGCTGGACTGAGGTGGGTCAGCCATTCTCGTGTTACTATATCTGTTGGACACATTTGATGTGGTGGACTACGAGCTTTTGGTTCGCCATTTTGTTGACACAGGGCTAGGAGGGACGGCCTTGAAATGGCTAACCTCCTTCCTTAAGAACAGATCACAGAGGGTGGCGGTGGGGGAGAGATTGTTGGATCCCTATGCATTCCCTTGTGGGGTGCCACAGGGGGCAATACTCTCCCCTACATTGTTTAACATCTATATGTACCCTCTAGCCCAACTGGTCCATAGTTAAGGGCTTGGATGTCCTCGGTATGCAGATGATACCCAGCTCTATTTTTTGATGGACAGCCGGCCGTCCGGACCTCCCCCAGAAACATTTGCCAGTTGTTTGTAAACAGTAGCTGGATGGATCAGGAAGAGTCACCTGAAACCCATCCCCTCCAAAATGGAGGTCCTGTGGCTCAGAAGAAGAGGGTAGGATCAGGAAGCACGATTACCTTGCCTGGACGGGGTACAACTGACATCTGCACCCTTGGCCAGGAACTTAGGCGTGATGTTTGATGCCTCACTAACCGTGGAGGCTCATATCATGAAGATAGCCCAGACGGCATTTTTCCATCTGCACCAGGCATGGCTACTAGCACCCTACCTGTCCTCGGAACACCTTGCCACAGTGATCCATGCAACAGTCACTTCCTGGTTAGACTTCTGTAATTCGCTCTACGTGGATCTACCTTTGTCCTTGTCCTGGAGATTACAGCTGGTACAGAAAGCAGCTGCACGAGTTCTCAATAATTCATCTTGGGGGACCCATGTTCAGCCTTTACTAAGGCAATTGCATTGGTTGCCAGTTTGTTTCCAAATCAAGTTCAAGATTTTGGTGTTGACATTTAAGTCTATACGCAGCTTGGGTCTTACTTATCTATGGGACTGCTTACTTCCTTATGCCCCCCACAGGGCACTTTATTCTGCAGGTATGAATCTGCTGATGGTCCTAGGCCCCCCATGCATGGCCTTGACCAGGACCACGGCCTTTTCAGTCCTGGCCCCTACCTGATGGAATGAGCTGCCAGGAGCTGCGGACCCTGTCGGAATGCTCTCAGTTCTGCATGGCCTGCAAGGCAAGGCCAAGCCCAACAAGTACCAGAGAAATTAGACCCCCCAGTTGCCATGCTCAGGTATTAGAACAGCAGAAACTACCCCAAAGCGTGTCCATCCTCAGATGTTCCAACATCTAATTCCATAGCAGTAGGGGTCGTTGTATTAATTATTACCGCCATCCGGGGATTATGTAATATTAAGATGTTTTATGAGGTTGTTGTTTTTATGAACTCTGATTTTATTGTTTTATTGTAAACTAGAAATAAAGCATAAAATGGGCGCTAGGCCCCTGCTCCCCGGGGAAGCCCTCACAGGGTGAAGGCTTCCCAGGGGCTGGGGCGCAACAGCTGTAATGAAGGGGAAAGCAGGGGCGTTGTGTGGGCGGCGGGAACAGGCTGACCATGTCACAGAGGCAGCCAGGCTGTTCCCGGGAGAATGGCGGGAGTACGGCAGTGAGCACTCACCGACCGTGGAAGGATGCGGGGCCTTCTCTGTGGCGTTGGATCAGGCTTGACACGGCAGCAAGACGGCGAGGCATTGATTGTTGGCCACAGAAGGGTGGCGGCAAGGTGGGGAGGCAGCCAGGCGTGGCCGAGTGTTGGAGTTGCCGTGCCACGTACGGGGTAGTGGCTGCGGGCGGCAGCGGCGGTGAAGGGCGATCTTCGGCAGTCAGGGGGAATGGCGGGCGAAGGGCGGTGGTGCTGTTTGAGCTGTGGGTGGCAGCAGCGACGGCCGGGTAAGGCCGGCGGCGGCAGGCGAGCTCCGGGCGGCGGCAGCAACAGGCAAGGAAGGGCAGTGGCGTTGGGGGAGCTGCGGGTGGTAGCGGCCGGCGAAAAGGGGCGGCGACGGGTAAGCTCCGGTTGGCACCGGCAAGGGGCGGCGGCAAAGTGTGGCAACGGCTTGGCACGCCTGTTTGTGGCAGGGTAGTTGGGGGGTGGGTGGAAAGGGACAGGGACACCACGGCATCCCTGCTCCTTTCTCAACGGGGAAGAGAGTTCTGCGGGCGGACTCCCTGGCTCAGAGTTCTTGTGAGACTGAGCGGCGACTCCCCTGGTGGCCGAGGCTGGGCCGGGCCAAGCGGCCAATGGGGAGCCGCGCTTCACGCGGCTCCCCATTGGCCACTTGGCCCCCGAGTGACACTCGGAAGGGCAAATCAGGAGCCGCTTTGCGGCTCCTGATTCGCCCTTCCGGGTTTTTATCCCAGACAGGGCACGCCCTAACTCCTCCCCACCAGCCCTTAGAGCTTTATTTAATCCGCTCCGCAGTAGTGGTTAAAGATGTTGTAAACTGCCATGAGCCAGAATTTCTGGGAATGGCAGTATATAAATTAAATTATAAAGATAAATAAATAATTCAGATTAAATTTTCCAACATAAGATTAAACTCCAATATTGCTCATTGGGGAGGTTCATAGTTTGGACCTTCCTAAGGAGTACAGTTTGGCAAGAGCATACAGAGAGATCAGTGAGGCCCAATATCATATATGAAGTGTAAAGTGATATTATGACATATGAATATTTAAAATCACCCACCTTGAGAGGCCTGGCTGCAAGACTGGCTGCAAGTACCTTTTGAGCAGAATTGCCAGCAACCTGTAGGAAAAAATGGCATTGCCTCTTCATCAGAGGCCTAATGTGTGGAAATGCACAGCTGAAGTTTTTTATAGAACAGAGGTAAATAATATCACCTCTCAATATCCCATTAAGTCTCTGTTCTTGGGGCAGGACAGTCTGGAGCAGGTTGTTGGCAGCTCAGCTGTTGAGTAAGAACACATTCTTGGGTTACAAAGCAATGTGTGAAACATCTCTAATGATATGCCTACATTGGTGCTCCTTCGTGCAAACCTGGATGGGTGACTTTGTCCCCCAGGTTACTTTCCAAAGTATTTTCTGGATTTGATTCCCCATTCCTCCTTTACATGCAGCCTGCTGGGAGATCTTGGGCTCATCACAGCCCTGATAAAGCTGTTCTGACCAAGCAGTGATATCAGGGCTCTCTCAGACTCACCCACCTCACAGGGTATCTGTTGTGGGGAGAGGAAAGGGAAGGCGAATGTAAGCTGCTTTGAGACTCCTTTGAGAAGAGAAAAGCAGCATATAAGAACCAACTCTTCTTCTTCTTCAAATGCTTCCTGTGCACGATTTCCTTCTTTTCCCAGGGTAGGGGGCTGTTGCTGAGGTCAGAAGAGCTTCAGTACTCAGGAGGCTGACTCCGAGTTTTTACCTTTGCGGGTAATGATTTCAGAATACAAATCCCATAGAAGCGCAGGGTGACTGCCAAACGTGGCTTTGGTATGTACCATGTTCAGTAAGATGATATGCAAATGCTGTTAATTATGCAAATGATAATTATATAAAATTAAAATTGCATGAAACTAAATTATGCACCTTAGCTGCAGCCCTCCAGCTCACGACAGATTTTGGATATGGTTCTCTGTGCAGAAGAAGTTGCCCATCACTGCATTAAGCTCTCAGCTGCCTTCCATTATTCAAAAATTCCATTCCCATTTGGAATTTTGAAAGCATCAAACAAGGGAGGAAAAGTCCCAATATATTTAGGCTTGTAAGACTCCAAAAATTGAGCATTATTATGTTCATACTATGAATATCAGATGTGCTACTTATGTAAAGCAGTTACAACACATTAACATGCCAATTTTACTTTTTGTAATTTCCAACTAGCTGAATTAATCCAGTTTCTTCTTTAGTGTCTGGAAATGGTGCGGGGGGGGGGGGGGGGGTTAGGCAGATAGTATTCCATTCCAGAACCCCACATTCTTTCAGCCAGAAATGCACACCTTCAGCTTCCTTTTCCAGAAATAAATTTAATAGAAATTTGGGGGAAATCTTGGCAACAGTAGAAATTTCCTTGGTTCAGAGCTTAATAGCTGTGTGGTAAGGCAGTTTCTTTGATCAAATATTTGCAAATTTTAGACAGAGACTAGAAGCTATGTTTTTCTTTTAAATCTAAAATTTTGGATTTGATACACAAGCTGTCACAGACTAGTATGCCCAAAATCTTGGATATCCTAATGTGTACAGAATAACACAGGAAGCTAGTTCAAGTTGCCAACCTCCAGGTGATTGCTGATAACAGGGATCAGTTCACCTGGAGACAATGGTTGCTTTGGAAGGTGGACTCTCTGGCATTCTACCCCACTGAAATCCCTGACTTCTCCAAACCCCCGTCCTCCTCAGGCTCCACCCTCCAAATCAGGACACATGACACTGCGTTCTTGGCCATTCTGCCAGCCAGCGTTGACCAGGGGGGGAAATGAACCTCAGGAAGAGCCAGTCTTCAAGATTCTGCACCAGTACTGAAACAGGTATTTGTAGACTTTATGGTGACTGACCCAGCACAGCTCTTTGTTGAACCATAGCATACTAATACTAATAATTCTTGTGTGTGTGTGTGTGTGTGTGTGTGAGTGAGAGAGAGAGAGAGAGAGAGAGAGAGAGAGATAGAGAGAGATTGGTGTCTGTGGGTGGGTGGGTGAGTAGAGGTCAGTGTGTGAAAATGTGTGCGGGGTCTGAAGTGCCATTTCCGCAGGCGATATCAGAAGTGGGGGCTACTTGCTAAAGCATGACAGGCAGCTTGCAGGCCACAAGGGGATATTGATTACTTTTACAGTGTAAACTGACAGAGCCTATTTGGATGATGTAATGAAGACAGATGATTCTGGTCTCTTTCCTGCTCAGCCTGGAGGAGGGGGCAGGGAGAGCGGGATCATCAATCAGATAATTGAAGTCACACTTCATCGCTTCCCCCACCTTTGGTCTCCCCCTCCATCTCGTTTTCACATCACATTTCCTTAGGCTCCATTGTTCACACCTCTCAGCTATTCTACACCCCCTTCATCTCTAGCCTGCTTCACCACTGCAGCACATTTCACAACAATGAAAGAATATGTGTGTGTCTGGGGGGGAGGGGGGGCTGGCTCTTATTTGTCATGCCCTCACTGATGCGGTACCCAAGTATCTTTTCCTTGTTAGTGTTATTCCCTCCAGTGCTTTTGTGAGCTGTGGGAAACTGGTCAACCTATTTTAATAAATGGAGAATGAAAACAAGGAGGAGGCTATTGAATGACTGGCCCCCATAGGAGACAGGAGAGAGAGAGAGAAGGGTATGAATCCACCTCAGTCACTGCCTTGACCCAGCCTTCAAGCCTTCACCTGCATGGCCACTTTATAATTGATCAGAACTTTATCTACCATCTGTTTTTTTCTGTTGAAAGCATGATTGGATATGTGCATGCCAGTTTGTCAGAGCTTGCCTGTATATAACAAGAGCAGTTCCCCTGACTTCACGAACCTGCAAGGATGCCTGACTTAGAGCTCTGCATAAGGGGTCAGGGAGTATCACCTGAACTGTTTTGGCCTACAAGCTTTATCAAGGTTTTCTTTGGTGTGTGAGATTAATCACCCTGCAGTTCCCTCTTTTAGCCAGTGTTTGTAGACAATCGTAACTACTGTGTCATATCTAAGACAATTGATCAGTTCAAGATTCTACATGTATTTTTGCCCAAACAGAGCAAATAATGGCTTCTCAGGGCTATTGAGCAAATACGGTACAGTGTAAAGTTTAGAGGGCCAGAATAGGATTGGGGAGATCCAGGTTCAGATCTTCATTCTGCTGTGGAAACTTGCTGGGTGATCTTGAGCCATCTCATACACTCACCTTAATCTACCTCATAGGATTGTTGTGAGGTTAAAATGGGGGAGAGGAGAATATTGAAAGATGATTTGGATCCCCTTGAGGGATAAATGAAGTATATTGGGAGGAGTAGCAAGCACCTCTGAAGATAGAGATAGTGTCCAACAAAATCTGAACACACTGGAAAAGTGAGCAAATGAGAACAAGATGCAATTCAGTAAGAAGTAGAGAGTTCTACATCTGGGTCACAAAAATGAGAAGCATGCATACTGGATGGGTGATATAGTTCTGGGTAGCAGTGCTGTGAACAAGATCTTGAGGTCCTTGGGACTATAAGCTACATACTAGCAGACAGTGTGATGCGGCAGTAAAGAAGGTAAATGTAGACTTGGGCTGTCTCAACAGAGGCATCACATCAAAATCGCAAGATGTCGTAGTCCTACTGTCTAATCCCACCTGGCGTACTGTGTGCAGTTCTGGAGGCCTCATGACAAAAAGGATGTGGACAAAATTGGGATGTTACAGAGGAGAACAATGAGAATGATCCAGGGCCTAGAGACCAAGCCCCATCAGGAAAGGCTGAGAGACATGGGAATGTTTAGCCTGAAGAAGAGGAGGTTGAGAGGGACACAATTGCTTTCTTTAAATATTTGAAAGGTTGTCATTTAGCTGAGGGCAGGGAAAGGTTTCTGTTGGCAGCAGATAATAGGACCTGCAGTTTAAATTACAGTTAAAACTATATTGGCTAGATATGGGGGGGGGATCACATTTAGAGTAGTCCAAACTTAAATGGACTCCGGGGAATGGTAGAGGACAGGAAGGCCTGGAGGATCATTGTCCATGGGGTCACAATGGGTCGGACACGACTTCGCACATAACAACAATCCATGGAATTGGCTGCCTAAGAAGGTGGTGAGTTCCCCCTCACTGGCAGGGGGTTGGACTAGATAGCCCTTTCCAAGTCTATGATTCTGTGATTTCAGATCAGGAAGATGGTGCGGGGCAGGGCAGGGTTTAAATCCTGCTCCCTTTTTACTCATTGGATTTGTGCTCAAATTTTAGAAGGAACTAAATACTGGGAGTTCCATTCATTGAACTCTGCACCTGTGAATATCCTTTTTTGTTTCAATCTGGCCTTTCTTCAAGGATCTCAGGGCAGTATAAATACTTGTCCGTTTTAGTCCTCTTATAATAGAACTGTGTGGTAGATCAGGATGAATAAGAATGATGGCTGCCTGGTCACCCAATAAGTTTCTTGGCTAAGGATTTGAACCTAGGTCTGCTTCTCTAACCACTATACCACACGTTCTCATTCTTGTAACTGTGCCCTTGTGCTGAAGGCAAGTCAAGCTTCTGTGTAAGACTAAGAATCAGCACTGCCAGGCCCCAGTTTCCCCTTTGTGCAGTGATATGAAAGGTCTAGGGGACAGTAGAGTTGGGGCACTGAGCAGCCATAGTATGGTGGGCATCAGTTATTGACTGAAATAACCACTACTAGTGACCAAAGCTAATCATTTCTCCAGTTAAGTGTCTCAGCAAGAGTGATTCTGCACCAGTGCCACCACTCCAGGGTGGAGCAGCATGCCACATTTGGGTGGCAGAGCTGGTCCACTGCTGAAATGTATCCTCACAAGGGTTGCAGCCGCAGTGGAAATGTTCCACCACATGGGGGGCGTGGGGAGGGGGGGTTGTCACGCAATCCCACCTTCCTGCAAAAAATCTATAAATGCCCCATTCAGCCCTGCAGCACTGTGTAGCACCGTGGAGTCAAATAGGGCATTTTTTGCCCCCTCAAGGCTTCCATATGATGGGGAGGAGCTGCGCCTGAAAGGCCCAGCTCTTCCCATCCACATGGGCCTCCGCCAGGATGGAGTACTTAAGGGAACATGGAAAATATCCGCATTCCCTTAAAGCTGGGCAATGACAGCTGTGCCAAGCCCTGCAGGTGGCGATATCATGTGGAAGTGGGGATTAGCCCCACTTCCATATGGGCACCTTCCTGGCCTTTTCCACCCATGCGGAATCAGCCCAAGGGATTTTCATAGACCTGACCGCTTTGATGTGGTTGGTTGGGTTAATAGGAAGGTTCTGTAGCTGAGATGGCTCATGTTTTTCTTTAGGACTTTAAAGCTAAAGCAGCATTACAAAGTCAGATTGCTAAATGTCTATCGATGTATCCAGCTCAGCTTCTCCTCCAAACGGAGAACAACTAAATATTCATAGATATCTGATTAACTGACTACATTTTCATGGTGCTTCTATTTTCCTGTCAAGAACTTTGAATTCAGATTTTCCTCACATGTTCTCACGAAGGATGATTTGAAGATACCATTTTAGGTTGGTAAATGCTGCATTTGAACTTTGCAGGGGTGTAATCATTTTGCTGCTCATTAGTTCTTATAGTATTTTAGACACAGTAATTTCCTATTTCTGAATGGTTGATTGCTTTGGGGACAGAGTCTTGATTATGTCCTTTGTGGCACTTTGACTTCATCTCCCATGTGCTATGGATGTAGAAACAAAATGTCTGCTTTGACTACAAACAATGTTAATTAAAGCATGTTCCAGGTCTGAAAGCAAACCATTCAAAACGAATTGGTCACCATTTTAAATCTGAGTATTTATCCAAGAACACAAATGCAATTTGCAAATGTTTACTGTACATTTCTACCTGAAGTTTAGCAGCAAGAGATTATGTCAAAATTAGCTAATGGTTACATATTGTTTGGGTCCATTCTTCAATCACTGAGTGGTCTCTCAGCCAGGGATTGGAAACTTTCTTGGCCTGAGAGTCAACCCCGCCTCCTAGTGCCTACCTGTAGAGATATTGGGGAGCCAGTAAACAAAAAGGGAGGCAGTAAGAGATGCAGTAAGAGAGCCTCTTGTGGCGCAGAGTGGTAAGGCAGCCATCTGAAAACTTTGCCTATGAGGCTGGGAGTTCAATCCCAGCAGCCGGCTCAAGGTTGACTCAGCCTTCCATCCTTCCGAGGTCGGTAAAATGAGTACCCAGCTTGCTGGGGGGTAAACGGTAATGACTGGGGAAGGCACTGGCAAACCACCCCGTATTGAGTCTGCCATGAAAACGCTAGAGGGCGTCACCCCAAGGGTCAGACATGACTCGGTGCTTGCACAGGGGATACCTTTACCTTTACCTTTTTAAGAGATGCTGGCTGGACTTGGCCAGTCACACTGGGAGCATGATAAGACCCAGAAGTATGTCTAGCACAACAGGGGGCCCCTTTCATTTCTTGAACAGAGGTACAGCTGTACAGGCCATGGGTACAGCTGTACAATCGAGTATAGATATATTGGTATAAGTTTCTTCTGCACAGGAGTGATGGCACTTTTGGGTTTCATCATTGCTGGAAAACCAAGGCATTTGTAGTAGAAGTCTCAGCACAAGGCAAATCCCTGTTCCTTCCTTGCTCCCCTGCCATTCTGACCTCCAGTGGGCCTTTGGCCAAGATTTTTGTAATCAAAAGTTTGTAGATAATTCATTATAGTGTTCTAACCATTAAAACAACAACAACAGCAAAAATGCCCACTAGTAGTGGAGGGAAATGGGCAGTGGGGTAGAACTGGAAATGGCACAGAATGGGATATTAGATATAGTTGGGAGCCGTGGAAGTCTGCACCTTCCCCAAGCCCACTTTCAATATGATTTGGGGGGAGATCTACCAAAGCAGGTCTAGGACAATGGAATTGGTGCCAGGAAAAACCCAGAAGATGGATGACTGGATGAGAATTTTGTTTGGAGGCCCCCAGAAGAGCTGCTGCAGCTGGGGAGGCAGGCAGAACAAGAGGTCTATATTAAGGAGGCCAGACCCCAGGTAGGACCTGGGATCCCTGGGACTGTAGCTCATCTCCAGACCACAGAGATCCGTTCCCCTGGAGAAAATGTCTGCTTTGGATGGCAGACTCCATGGCATTTTACGCCACCGAGGCTCCTCCATGCCCCAAATCCTGCCTGCTCCACCCTCAAACTCTCCAGTTATCTCCCACCCCAGAGCTGGCAACCCTATCCAACACAGTCCTGTTCAGCATACAAGTCAGACATAGCCTGCTCTTCTCTAGGCTTACGCAGGCAGTAGTTCACTGAGGTGCTTTCCTTCCTGCTGGGAGATGTGCAACAAAGGAGGAGGGAATGCAGCAAGTACCTGAAGACATATAGACAGCAAAACTGCAAGTGTGGCTTGAGACAGGGCTTGCACACCCCTTTACCAGCCATGAGTTATTATATGGCTGTTTATGGTGGATATGCAATGTGATATGGATTATAACACAAGTTCTTCTGAAAGAAAGGCCAGATTTGGTGTTAGAGAAGAAGCCCAGAAGGAGCATGTCTGGCAATCCATGGTTCCTCCTGGCTGGGTGCAGTCCCTCTGTACCTTAAGTGTGGTGGACTTTGCAGTTGGCATGTTCCTTTCGTGCAGTTCTGGGCATAGAGAAGCTCACCTGGCCAGCTCCCTCGTCACCTTAGGCCAATGTTATTTTCCAAGGAGACTTTGCTTTGCTAGTGTGAACAGAGGAACTGATTGCATTGTAATGTATTGTGGTACAAAAGAGGACTTATGTGGTTCTTTACTACTGTCTTGATTTTTAAACATTATTATATAATAGATTGTTTTTCATGCATTGTAAGATATCCTGGAAGCTTTGGCTAAGAAGCAATGTTAAATAAATCATAATCAGCATTTTGTGTTTTGAATTAATTGGATTTAAAGCCCACCTGATCCCTAAGAAATGTATCAAGGTACCGTATTTGCCGGTGTATATGACTGGGCGTATAAGACGACCCCCCAACATTTCCACTCAAAATATAGAGTTTGTTACTTTACATTACAGTACTATGGGCCACTATGGGCAACTATGTCTATCCTAACTGATGTGCACCCGGCATATAGGACGACCCCCCCCCACTTGGAGGCATGTTTTTCAGGGGGGGAAAGTAGTCTTATACGCCAGCAAATACTGTAAGTAACAGTTTCTTGTTCATCTTCAGAACACTGTGACTTTGATATGTGCATGCACACACATAAAACTTTGAATAAAACTTTGTTGGTCTTAAAGGTGATATTGGACTCAAAGTTTGTTTTGTTGCTTCAGACCAAGACCCTCCTGAAGGTTATAACCCTCTTGAACATTATAATAAATAACTTCCAGCTTAGCCTCCCACATCCTCTCCAATATTTTTATCTATTTATTTGTTAGACTTATAGCCCACCACTTCCAGAATGGCTCTTGGCGGGTGACTAAGGGTAAGTAACAGAAAATCCCTGATAAAATCCACATTAATATCCAGTGTACCAATACCTCAAGATTGGCAGCAAATAATAGCCCACCCCCCCCTCACCCATTCTGGAAGCCCACCACCTGCCATTGGAGTGGCGACTCACCTGATAGGCTGGCATATTCTGTTGAACTAGTCCAGCCTAAGGAGGGGGCCCTGATCTTACTTTCTCTGGCTTCAACCAAAGACCCAGTGGAAGAGCTCCATCTTACAGGCCCTGTGGAACTGTACTGCCTCAGCCTGGGCCCTCAGCTCACCTGGGAACGCATTCTACCAGGTCGGGGCTAGGACTGAGAAGGCCCTGGTTTGTGTCAAGGCCAGGCATTCTTCTCTGGGGCCGGGGATGTCCAGCAGATTAGCACCCGCAGAGCGAAGGGCCCTGCAGGGGGAATAAAGAGGCAAATGGTCCCCCAGATAAGTGGGGCCCAAGCCACGGATGGCCTTGAAGGTTTTGCTTCCTTTTACATCTTGTTTTGCTTCCTTTTTCATTTGGTCTCCAACCTTGATGTCCTTTCTCTCTTCTCATTGAGTTAATTGTAATTCCAGAACTTGTGTCAGTCTCATCTGGAACTCTTTCGGATTATAACGGGGTGGCCAAACTGTGGCTCTCCCGATGTCCATGGACTACAATTGTTATTAGTTTTGCTAAAGTCATGGCAAATGTCTGGTGTTACACCACTGAAGCAATCTACCCATACTCATGATGCAGTGTGCTGAAAAAAAGGGGGAATGACCTTAAAATAGGATGGTCGAGCTGGGTTCAGGCATTATGATAAACATGGCTTTGCTGAATTTTTTTCTCAAAACATCAGTGTAAAGTGGGTTGGAGAAGGACTGCATAAAAATTGTGAAACTTGGGTGGCCCATAGAAGTACCACAATACTCTCAGCAGGAGGAGATGAGAGTGAGGGGAGCTGGAACCAGGAGCAAGGAGGGGGAGCCAAGAGGGAATGCCTGAGCCAGTGTGTGTGTGTGTGGGGGGGCACTACCCTTTCCCCACAAGTCCACATGAGTTCTCCCATTGTTTGTGTCACATTTGAATTTGGAAGTTTAATTTAGGTATCAGGGCTAACAGCCATTGAAAGACCTATCCTTTATTCATTTGTTTAATCTTTTTTTCTACAATCCATCTAAATCTAAATTAATAGCTTTCAATAGATGTGTGGTCGTGAGTCGTATAACTCAATCAGAGGCTGAGAAGAGAATTATTACCTTTCGTTTGACCTGCCACTTGGTTCTGAGTTATTTCCCTGGCCTAGTTGGAAGATTAGGTCCAGAAAACTGAGCACCATTTTGAAAAGCACCTTTGATTACTGCAGCCTGTTGGGTTTCCTGAAAAATTATTCCTAAATTTCCTGGGAGGGTGATAGGGAATTGTATAGGCTTTCATGCCAGGGGCTGCAGTGGAATGGAAACATCAGCAGGGTCCTTTTTTTGTGCAAATTCTTGTGTACATTGCAGGGCGTTTCATGGATTCCTCCTTCCAATTGCAGCCCTCTATAACGTATCCCACAGTACACCTCTCCATCTCAAACCTCATGGGTAGGGTTGCTTGAGAACCCGCTATGAGCCTTATTGGGAGTCTGATTTGTAACCTGCCACAAACCTTATTGGGAGTGGCAGGTAATAAGTCAAATAATAACAACAACAACAACACCCATGTTTTTGCTTGTGTTGCATTTATTGACTGCAAACAGGAAGCTATGTGTATATGTGTGTGTGGAGGAATTTGGCTGTCTACAAGCAGTTTGACTGTTTACTAGGCTACCTTCCCATATTCAAATAGAATAGAACCGTAGAGCACAATCAGTAGGGTCTCATGCATGTGCAATGTCCCACATCCCATTGGGAGACAATCCCTCTGCACCCATCACAGACCTATCTTTGCTGCTTATGGTTCAGCAGCCGGTTGCATAAATAAACAGTAAGCAACTTAATTGGATAGCCAGGGGTTATTTAAAAACTGTTTTTTAAAAGCCTAAACTGTTGGTGCTAAACTGTTAGTCCATGTTAAGTTCATATTAGCATTGAGGTTATTTTGCACCTATTCATTTTCACACAGCATTATGGAAGCCATAAGCCCACCTCCCAGATCTTTTAATTACCTGACCCAACCATCCATGGCTTTGCTGGAGAATCAGCTTCACCTGCTGCACAGAGGCAAAACTGGCTTGCAAGGCAGAAGGAAATTAATCTGCAACACTAGAGCAACTGTGCAGATGCAAACCTGTTCAGCAGCTGCTCAAGGCTGACCACAGTGAGATGGGGAGATCCAAGGCTCCGTTCATGACTGAGCCTGAGTATCCAACACGGTATGTTTGCCCAGGGAGCTTGTTTGCTGCAAAGTTCACAGCATGCCCAGTCAAAAGTGGCTTTTGGAGAAGTGCCCAGAGCTGCAGTGAGAAGGGAAAAATCATGAACATTCATCCCTCAAATTCTGTTTCACGCATGGTCCTTTTGACCCAAGTGAAGATGCTATGCTAGTTTGACTTAGGTCTGACTGAGCAGGAATATGTTAATAGCCAATAGCGTTAATAGTCAATTTCAGTTACCATATCTAGGCCCTCCAAGTATCAAGGTCTTCACAGATTTATCTCCAAATTATCCCCAAATTATCTCTTTCCCAGGAGTGCCTCTAAACATAGATTTGGCTACCATTAGAGCCTCTTGTGGCGCAGAGTGGTAAGCAGCAGAAATGCTGTCTGAAGCTGTCTGTCCATGAGGTTGGGAGTTCGATCCCAGCAGCTGGCTCCAGGTTGACTCAGCCTTCCATCCTCCCAGGGTCAGCCTTCCATCCTCCCAAGGTCAGTAAAATGAGTACCCAGCTTGCTGGGGGGTAAAACAGTAATGACTGGGGAAGGCACTGGCAAGGCCACCCCGTATTGAGTCTGCCATGAAAACACTGAAGGGCGTCATCCCAAGGGTCAGACATGACTCAGTGCTTGCACAGAGGGTAAAGGTAAAGGTATCCCCTGTGCAAGCACCGGGTCATGTCTGACCCTTGGGGTGACGCCCTCTAGCGTTTTCATGGCAGATTCAATACGGGGTGGTTTGCCAGCGCCTTCCCCAGTCATTACCGTTTACCCCCCAGCAAGCTGGGTACTCATTTTACCGACCTCGGAAGGATGGAAGGCTGAATCGACCTTGATCCGGCTGCTGGGATTGAACTCCCAGCCTCATGGGCAAAGTTTTCAGACAGCTCCCTTACCACTCTGCGCCACAAGAAGCTCATGCACAGGGGATACCTTTACCTTTAACCCCAAATCAATTGTCCTTCTAAAATTTGATTTTGCTTCCAAAATTCATTTCTGTTGGAATATGCAACATCTGTAGTGTGCCTGATTCAGCAGTACATGAGGAATATCCTAGGGCGGTGGTCCCCAACTACTGGCACCGGGCCGCGGCTCCCTCTCCCCGCCCCCCCCCCCGCAGTAAGAAACTTCCCAGGCCGCAAGCTTGTGGCCCGGCAAGCTTCTTACTGTGGGAGGGGGTAGAGGGAAGCAGGGCCGCGCACACGCAATGCGAATGCGCGGCCGCAAACGCGCATGCACAACACTTTCACACGTGCACGGAAGTGCCGCATATGCGTGTTTTGGGGCACACATGCACATTGTGTGTGTGGGGCTGCGCATGCATGGCATGCACGGCCAGGCAATCGCCCTCCCCGCTGCTGCTGGTCCGCAGCCTGTAAAAGGTTGCAGACCACTGTCCTAGGGGACCATCAGAGGAGATGTGTATTTAGCATAGAATAGGGAAGACCTGATATTTTTCAAATCATCTCCTTCTACATCCTGATTGGCTCAGCTGGGGACTTCCTGCTCCTTCGTCCGTTCTTGCTTCCAGAACTGACTGAATGAAATCAACAGTTGGACAATTAGCAGGACTCTGTGCCTCTGCCACAGATTTGTTTCTCTTCTTAATAAAACTGTTTTCTGTAAGCAGACATTGTTCAGCTCCTCTTTGCATGTTTAAACTCAGTCAACAATCTCCCGATTTCCTCCTTAGGAAAAAAAAAATATCTAATTTACTTCGGCAAAATTTCCCCCGAGATTCCCCACAAAAGTTATGAATACTCCCTGAGCACATTTCTTTTCCAGAGCTCCCCAGAAGCTTCCCTTTTACATTTTGTCCCCCTTTTCCTGTCTGCTCAGGATGCCACTGTCGGAATGTAGAGCTACGGTCCAGTTATGATTATTCCCCCCACCCCCCATGTCCAAATTACCAGTAATTTGTACTGCCTCCCATTTGCAGTCGAATGCTAGCACAAGAGCAGATGTTGCACTCAGAAACCTTGGTAGCAAACCCCATTGTGCACCCCAGTATTCTAGCATGCTTCCACGCCTCCTAGACATAATCACATCTATTAGGTTCAGATTACCATAGGAATTTCTGAAGATATTTGGTCACTTTGTTATTGTTATGTGTGCTCAAATAGCTGTGCAAATGAGAAATCTCCAACTCCTGTTGCACCCCTATTGCAATCCTCCCCAAAACAGGTTCTCGAGTTCAGAACGGAGACTTCCAGGGTGATTTGGGATATGGCAAAGAGTAATGGAAGAAAAAAGGAGAATCAGTGGTATGTGGCGAGGAATCCATGCTGATTTATTTATCTGTTTAGGTTGTTTGCTTAAACTTGTGTGCATTGACTTGGGTTGAATATTTATTCTTTTGTTAAAGCAGGCTTGTGGTAAGATTTAGGATCTGCACCTCAAGCCACTAAGGACAACCTTTGTATATATAGCTGAACCATGCACCAGACCGTTGCCCGTTTCGCTTTTAGCGTTCTTCTAGCAGGTGTTGTGAGCCAAATGTGAAGTAAACTCCTCCGACTCTCAGCACATCCGTCTAATTGTGCCCATGGAGGATGATTCAACTTCCAAATACTTTCTTGATGACAGGTTACTCGGTGAAAATAAATACATAAGCAAATTTTTTAACAGCTTGGTTATTTTTAGTGTCCATTTATCATCTAAGAATAAAAGCTCAAGCTCTGTTGTGGTGACTATGCAAATTAAAACCGTTAGGTCAAATAACAATAAAAAGAAGCCCGAATAAGGGCAATGACAAAAAGAAAGAAGACCAAGGCCCATTCCGCACAAGGATCAATGTGGCAAATTGCTTACAGAAAGAAAAAATGGAATTTAAAATAGTGGAATTCAGCGTAATACATACCTGCCTTTGTAGTGGAATCCAGTTGCGTTTCAATCGTTTCCCACAAGTTTCCGGTCTCAGCAAAAATCGCTAGAAAGGAAGCGATTTTTTTTAGTGCTTTGTCCTGCCCCTGGCCGTCAATCAAACGAGCAGCCAATGGGCGGTTTTCCATGCTCCGGAAAAGCCCCTTTGCATTTAAGAACAGTTAAAAAAAAAAAAGAAAAACACACGTTGCAACAAATATGCCTTGATTCTTTGCTTCCTCCTAACGTAGAGACCCATCGAGCTGGCAGCTGGCGTGTGAGCTGCCGTTTCATAGTTGCCATGCTCCCCCTTTTAAAAAAAATCCCCCCCCCATGCACGGGCGCGATTTTCGGCCGAAAATAAAGGGAACTTGCAAACGGGGCTGTGTTGTGCTTGGTGACTTGAGGGAAGCTTTAAAGCAGCTCTGTGGAGGGACTGCAGCCGGAGAAGCCTCACTGAGTGAATGAAGGCTCGCCGGCTCATTGCTCTCTGCTCGCTCCAAAAAAAAAAAAATGGCTATCGCTTCGCTGGAAGTTCAGAAGAGAGAGCCAGGGGGAGGGACTTTGCTGAAATCGCAACAATGGTAATGCACAGAACTTTTTCTAAACTGTTGCAGATTGTTTGCAAGAGTGTAGCGCTTTCCAGAGGGTGAATCCACTTTTTGGGATTTCCCTGGAAGCGCTACAACAAAGCGCTTTTCGCGGGTCTGTTTCAGGAGTGTGGCAGATTGTGTGCGACGTCGTACATAACTGCAAATTAGTAGCGTTTACAATTTGCCACACTCCTGCTACATTTAACTTGTGCGGAATGGGCCCCAGAGTACAAGTTCCCTGTTTTTACCACTTTGAAAAGTGCACAGACACTGCCCAAGGTTCTAGATTGCACACGCTCATCATAGGACCGTAATGCATAAGTCAGTTTGGAGTGCTCCCAAGGGAATCAGGGTGTGAAAATATGTGTATGTGCGTGCTTTGGGGGGGGGGGCGAGCTAGAGCAGTTCCAACTTCAGTCCATGAACTTGAGCCTAGGCCCCTGTCAGATTCTGTTTACTAGTTCAGCTGAGCAGCTCCAGAAAGTTAAGCGGATGACAGACCAATCCTTCTCTAATGCCCCCCCTATATCTAGGCACTCTTAAGGCCCCTTTTAAAAATCCAGTCTGCAAATACAAATGGTTATTTCAAAAACAGCCCTTAAAGAGACAATGAGGAAAGCAACAGAAAAAATACAGACAGGCGTGCAGGTGGTACACAATGGATGGTTAACTATTTTTAATAAAGGAAGTGCCTCTCTTTTAGAAGCAGAATTACTACTTGTGATTTCCTAGCTTCTTGCAAATAGAACATGAGTGAGTTTTACCTTTTGAAAATACAAAGCACTCCTTTTAAAACCCAGAGAGAGGCAGACGCAGAGCGGCAGACACAGAAAGAATACCTTATGTGTGAATATATATGTGATATATGCACCTGGGGAAGAGAGAGTGCAAATTACTTTGGTGTTTTTCATTTTAGAATTAATTAGCTTCTTAATTGAGCTTTCTTACTGGATAATAATGCCCAAATCCATGAGCCTTCCCCAGCAGAAGGTAGCAGAATGGGACTATGCGCTGAATGTAAAGCTCTTGTCGTAACACCATTGATGTAGAAGTCTTCTCTGTGCCGTGGCCAATGAGGAGAAAGAATGGGAGGGGGGGGTAATGTATTCAATAACCTCACTTTCAGGTTGCAATCTCCCTTCCGTAGCCAATGTAGGAAGGAGGCCTCTTAGTATGCACTCTTCTGCCCGCCTCCCTCCCCCTTGCCTGCTACCACACACACTCACACAGAGAACACACAATTCCCTTACAATTAGGAAGATATCTATTCAGCACTGCTCTTATTGATGGGCCTTTGTCCCCTAGTCTTTCTTTGCTAGCAAGCTATTTCCTGAGTGAATCTGTGTGCTCGTACTCAGCGATTTGTTGAGTTGCTTTTGTGTAATCTCTGTCCAAGAATGCCAGTCCCGTTGAAGTCCTGAAATTAAGGCAGCAGGGGAGAAATCATAGAAAGGAGACAAAAAGAGAAAAAAGTAAGGCAGTGTTCTTCTCTTTCTTTGTTTAAAGTCTTGTCTGGGGGAAGGAAGCATGAGTGACGTTTGGTGAATGAATGTGTGGGTGCACTGTGTACAATCTAAGATGTCAATGAATATTCTCATGTGTATGTATTCTCTGTTCCTATATGGAAGAAAAGAATCAAGCGTCAGAATACCTAAATGACAAATCAGGGCTTATCATTTATATATGTGTGTTGGAACCAAATGTTTCCTTGTAAGATGTTTGCACAAAGATGTGTGTCTTAGATGAGCAAGGAGAGATTTATGTTCTTTATCTTAGATAAAGTGAAGATGAAGACACCAAACTGTCCAGGGACAGGATTCTAAACATACCCTATACCTTGCTCAAAGTAGGTGATAGAAGTACATGCATACCAGTCACTAGTATTTATTATTAGCTCTTTGAATCCGTTTACCTTTGACTGAAGTATATATGTGGGTGCGTGGGGGCATGGGTCTCTCTCTATGTGTGTGTATGCATTAAATGACTCATATTTACTGCTGACCAGCTTTGTCTTGACCATTACCTTGAATGGCTATGGATGCATGTCTGTTAAATGAATTGTAACCCTTTGTTCTTAATAAACTACCTCTACATATTGTTTGCCTTCTATACTTATCTTTATATACATATACTTTATATGCTATAAGTTTGAACACAAGCACACACGCATGCATTATTTAAATGTCGGCTGTCATGAACGAATGTGCACCATATACAATGCAGATGCAGTTTCTGTCTATCACCTGATACCCTGTATCTATCACCCCAACGCATTACTTAGCTATTTTGAAATGAACGGGGGTTTATTTCAGATCGAGGTGTATATGAGGAATGTGCCAAATCAGGCTTCAGGCTTCTGTTATTGTTAATTGCCATCTGTGGGTATGAATATGAGTCTTTGTGTTTTCTTATGGCGACTGCAATACACATGTAACACTTATGCCTGTCTGTATATTGGAGTGATCACATTTAAAAAGTTCTTTAACCTGCTACAGTCAAATGTCCTTCCTTGACTGCAGGCAAAAAAGGAAACATGCTTTATGTTTACTTAATTCATGATGAAATCTCATTTCAGGAGTGTAACCTCAAAGATTAGGTGTAGATTCTTATTTTAAAAGGAACACTGATGTGGTGAATGTGATTGTTGGCTGTTAAAACTTCAAAATTTTAGTTTGTCACATTGAGATTGTTCAGCAAACCTAAAATCACTGAAAGAAAGGAAGAGAGAAAGAAAGAGCCATTCAACAGGCATACCCACATGATTGATTACCTTCAAGAAGGAGTATCTTTCAGCATGTGGTCATTATTTGAAATCGTATGTTCTTGGAAGCGTGTGTGTAAACATACACCCAAGTGTTTTCAATTGCTGACTACGGAAACACCAGTCCAATCTGTTGCAAACAGAGTGAAGTGTTTTCATTGATTTAAATACCAATGGTAAAAAAGACACTCAGTATGATGGCTCATGAAATGAGTATTTTTTTTTCCTATGGGAAGCTTCAGCTAAGAGAGACAAAAAAGGAAAGGAGATGGAGAAGGAGTGGGAAGGGGAGGAGGGGGAGAAGGAAAACCCTCAGAATCTGAGGTTGTATAAGCAGCACTGTTTGGGAGAAGAACAATCCACAACCTCCCATGAGAACATGGATTAATTGTATACACCAGCCTGTGTGGCTGTGAGAGGGAAAGGAACACTCTGGTGGGAATCTCCCTGGTCATTTGGTTTTGCCTCATATTTCAAGACCAACTTTCCCAGGGAGAAGACAAATGTGGCAAATCTTATTCTCAGTGGATTTCTTGGAATCCCTGATTGTTCCACTCTGAACAGAGTGATGGAATTTGGCTATTAAGAATAAGCCAGTAGGGGAGACACAGGCTTCTGATGGAGGCACAGTCCTGGTGTAGGTTGAGTCTGCACTCCTTAATGTCTCCCTTATTTTTCCCCAAGAGGAGAAACTGTGGGATGCTAGCCACAGCTTGCAGACAGTTCTGGGGAAAGGAAGGAGCAATGCCCAGTGGCACAAAGAGGGCTTGCTCTCTAGCCATAACTAGGTTTTACAAGTTTGGTGTGAAGCAGGATATTCAGCACTGCGATACAGACCAGCAAAGACATATTCTCTTTGCCAACGAAGCCAAGGTTTACAGGAATCAAGAAAGATGTAGGTAGCACAGGATGGTAAGAGTCTAGGTATAGCAAAAAAAATAGACTTCAGTTTATACAAATTAAAAACAGAGTTACTTGATGCCAGTGATATTTTGGGGCTGTAGAAATTAAATTAAAAACAAAACAAGATTCTGTTAAAACTGCTGCAGAAAGGATAAAAGTATGAATGACTACCAGCAGCACCGAATGCAATTTAGTTGTTAGAACTCTCAAAAGCATTTCCAAAAAGACTGAGTTGCCTCTTTCAGGAACAGTCGTTGAATCATGCCTACAATTGCATGAGTATAAAGAAGCAGTTCTACTGCTGCCCTCCAATGGTGCAGTTCCATAGAAAGATTATCTAAGGGCCTGGCTCTAAATTCTTACAGCCATCTACTTGGTTGACCAAATTTATTTCCAGGATCACCATCTCAGATTTCAGAAGAAGGAGCAGGTTTCTGTCAAGGGGTGAGAGATGTTCAGCACATTTTGAACATTTTTATGATTATTGATTGTGAAGTTATCTAAAGCTACAAAATCTAAAGTCAATTAAAGTTCAGAGTTTCATTGCAAGCAACTGCATATATCAGATTTACTAGCATCTATAATCTGCATCTATTGGGAAGGTAAAGGTAGGAATTTGGATCTAACCAGCTCTTTTGCTCAATCTCACTACAGCCCCATCCCAACATGGTTTTTGTCCATGCAGGTTCTATGATCCTTCCTAGTGTAGCCTTTTGGGTGTTCAAAGGGGATCCACTTTCCCTTTTTCATTTGTAGAAAAGCTGCTTAGATCCAGGTCTAGGTTTACCAAATAGCATCTATCCAGGAACTAAGGAGCACCATCTTTTGGTCTGTTTTTAAACCCCTAGATTCAAAAGCTGAGGTGGAAATCTGAAAAGCAAGCAACTTTATTCTGTGAAAGGCTGGGGTCGGTGGGTGGGGAAACAGATTTCCAGATTTTATCCATGGTCTTTGGGAGCAAATTGAGATATTTTGGTTTTGCTGCAGGGTTATCATGCCATGACAATATTGGGTGTGTTAATATGTTGTAAGTGGAGCACTGGTTGTTATCATGACCAAAATACTAGGCGGGACATGAGTACATTTTGCCAAGCTGAGGGATCCAGATTAGAACAGTGGCTGCTCCAGGCTGCTTTGCCCATTGCCAGGAGATGGACTACTTATGCCACTTAAAAAATCTTTGTTCCATGACTCATTGGTCTGCATATACAACCCCCGTGTTACATTTTTGTACCAGATGCTGCACTCTCATTATACATCTTTCATGCAGGATTCTGTATGAAGGACAGCAAAATAACTCTTCTTGTTTTGCCCTGTTCTTTGCCCTGTTCAATTGTTTTTGGAATCTTCACCTTTAAATTATTCATAGCAACAGTTGTTTTCTGCTCACTTTGCAGGCTTGGATTTAGATGAAAACAAATGGGGGATCCATAAGGGTTCATGGGGAGTGGAAATCCCAGCCTGCTGCCATCCCTTGGTTCCTTCTCAGTTGGTTTGTCTCAATTTATGTCCCACCCATGCCCATGTGTACAGTTATGTGGTTTTCTCCAACCTGGCAAATCACCCAGCCTGGTAAAAGTCTCTCTTCCCCCTTCCCTTTCCAGCCCATTAAGGAGCTGGGGTTTTCCCTGTACTGTTTCCTGTGTTTTTAAACATTTATGCATGGCATCTTGGATTTCTAGATAGCCTCAGATATCACTCTAATCTGTGTTGCATACTAGTATTTTTGAGCAGGGATGGGTTGACTCCTAACAGGTTTTTTCTTAGGCGTCTATATTCTTGTGTAAACATAGAAATTCCTCCACATTTGTGTTAGCACAACTGATGTAATAATTCAGTTGCACATAGACTGAGTTGCTTTCAGTAGATTTACTGCAACAACAGGATTTTAAAAAAGAATTAAATGGGGTCCAAACAAGATGTGGCAGCAAGGCAGTGCCTGCACTCCTCATGTCCCATTATGCCGGTGGGTGGGGTGGGGTGAGGAGAGTAGCGATGCCAGCCTCTGGGGGAGGGGGAACCTGGGGATCCTTCAGAATTACCGCTCATCTCCAGACTCCAGAAATCAGTTCCCCTGCACAACATGGGTATTTTCGAAGGTAGACTCGATGGCATTATGCCCCACTGAGGTCCCTGTCCTCCCCAGGCTCCATCCACAGATCATCTTGGATCTGGCAATCCTACTCCCACATCAGTAGCCAGGGGGACCTGGTAACCCTGGAGGAGGGCAAGAGAACACCACAGAAGTAGTTGGTTCTTATATGCTGCTTTTCTCAACCACAGCGGTTCTCAACCTGGGGGCCGAACGACCCTTTCACAGGGGTCACGGCAGGGTGAGCACCAAAACTGTTGTCACTCCTCCTGCTGACACTACACAACAGCCTTTTGGGGTAGATCAAGATAGAGCGTTCTTCTGTCTGGAGCAGTAGAAAAGAGCAAGATCAGCATGGTTGGACAGGAGGCAGAACTGAACTGAGAAATCCCAGAAAAAAAACAATTTATATACAATCATGAACAATGGATCTTCACGCCATTGGTCAGTTTCGGTTTAATTTCTGTGAAAGAACACTTGCATAATTTTATGGTTGGGGGGGTCACCACAATATGAGGAACTGTATTAAAGGGTTGCGGCATTAGAAAGATTGAGAACCACTGCGTCTACCAGAAGGAGTCTCAAAGCAGCTTCCAATTGTCTTTCCTTTCCTCTCCCAAAAACCGACACCCTGTGAGGTAGGTGAGAGCCCTGATATCACTGCTCGGTCAGAACAGCTTTATCAGTGCTGTGGTGAGCCCAAGGTCACCCAGCTGGCTGCATGTGGAGGAGGAGCGTGGAATCAAACCTGGCTTGCCAGATTAGAAGTCTGCACGCCTAACCACTACACCAAGCTGGCTCTCAGTGAAGTGGGGAAATGCTGCTTGTCCTTCTCAACCCTTTGTGCACCACAGGATGGCAGAGGGAGGCTGTTCTCATTTCTCCTCAGGCACTAGAAACAGTGACTCCCGCAGGGTGGGTGGAAGCTCCCCTGCCCAACCCCCCAAAGGAGGGAATAAGCTGGCTTCTCTTGGCAGGCCACCTGTGGCATCTCCTCACTGCTTGGAGGTGGCCAGCCTGTTTGGCACTCTAGCCAATTAACTATGGCTGCTTAGTGTATAGGCTACCCCTGGTGCTGTTTGGTGAATACGTTAAAACCATGGCTTAAAAAAATGCTCTTTGCTTTTAATAATCACCCCTGAGCTACTTTGTAGTGAACAAATGGGCACGTGGATAAACAAGTGTGATGGAAACCATGCAAGCACCTTCTCTAATGAATTGACCAGTCCCTGGAGCCTAGAAGTAATTTGCGCTAACCTCATCTTTCTCCCTCCCCCATTTCATCAAGATGCATCTGCTCTTCTTGGCAACGGGATCTTCTACACCTGATGAAAGAAGAATGAAGCTTTAGGCAAGGTTTAGCAGGTGTGACTTAGGGTTGCTTTCAATCTTTTGGTATAACTGTCATATAGATTTACAACAGGTAGATCATGCTATGAACCATTTCTAAGACTGGTCTAATAAGATTTTTAGTTGCTCCATCTGCTTCCTTTTAATTAAATGACTGCATTTAAATAAATCAGACTATTATCAAGTCATCAGCATCAGGGCTATTTTGAGAAACTGGCAGGAGTGTAAGATAACTTTAATATCTAAACATCAACACGGAGTGTCAGAATAATGGCAGTTTTTAATATTACCCTTTGTATTGACATTTCTCCTATCATGCCAAAATAAAAATAGCCTACAAAATGATATAAATGTGCTCTAAACCCTTATTACAATTTGTCTATGACAGTTTAAATTGATAGGGAAGGCTCTCCATATGCACTCTGGCTGTTCAAATATTTTTCAGAATCTCTGACAGCTGTACTTGACTTTATGGTTGCTTCTGCATGGACTAGGGTTGCCAGCTCTGTGTTGGGAAATACCTGGAGAGTTTGAGGGTGGAGCAGGCAGGATTTGGGGCATGGAGGAGCCTCGGTGGCGTAAAATGCCATGGAGTCTGCCATCCAAAGCAGACATTTTCTCCAGGGGAACGGATCTCTGTGGTCTGGAGATGAGCTACAGTCCCAGGGATCCCAGGTCCTACCTGGGGTCTGGCCTCCTTAATATAGACCTCTTGCTCTGCCTGCCTCCCCAGCTGCAGCAGCTCTTCCGGGGGCCTCCAAACAACATTCTCATCCAGTCATCCATCTTCTGGGTTTTTCCTGGCACCAATTCCATTGTCCTAGACCTGCTTTGGTAGATCTCCCCCAAATCATATTGAAAGTCGGTTTGGGGAAGGTGCAGATTTCCACGGCTCCCAACTATATCTGATAACACATTGTGCGCCATTTTGAATTATACCACACTGCCCATTTCCCTCCACTACTGGTGGGCTTTTTGCTAATTTTTTAATGGTTAAAACACTATAGTATTATAAATCCTTACTAGACGCAAAGCACATTGCACCCAGGAATACAACAGGCGCTAGCACATGCATCTATACAGTAACCTTTCTGTGTTCCAGCCCTAGTCCCTCCCCTCCTCACTTGAGATCCAGTGTTGTTAAAGAATAGCAGACTCTAATCTCAAGAGCCATGTTTGATTCCTGGCTCCTCCTCCACATGCAGTCAACCTCCAGGTGGGGGCCTGGATACCCTCAGGAATATGAAAGACAGGGAGAAAGAGACAGAGACATAGAAAGAAAGATGGAGAAGGGAAAGAAGCCATCAATTCTCCCAGAGAAAACAGCTGCATTGGAGGGACATTGGCTTTTCTACCACCACCCCCATACAACAGTGTCTACACTGGTCACCACTGTCTCTACCTTCCCATCAAACCCCACACCTTCCAAAGGCCAGGCTGGGCAGGCTGTGTCGGGGTGAGCTGCCACCTTCTTGTCCCCACAACTACCAAGAGGCAGGTTGGGCAGGGAAGGCTGTGGGAGGCTGCCTCCTCCCCACCCCCAATATCTCCCAAAGGCCAAGCTGGGTGGGGAAGGCTATGGGGTAACAGATTTTAACATTGGTAAAGCGGGACACCATTGACCGGGGGGGGGGGGTTCTTGATTAAAAATTTGGTCTATATGGAGCAACAAAAATTTAGAATGCAAAAATAGTATTGTAATATATATATTTTTTTAATTTCAACATAAATACAATTTGCCAGGTGCCCCCAGATGTCCCTCTAAAAGTGGGACAACCTGGTCACCTTACTATGGGGGAGTGGGCTGTCTCCTTCCTGCCCCCTAATCTCCCAAATGCAGGGCCAGGCAGGGAAGGCTGTGGGGGGGGGGTGCCTGCTTCCTGCCCCTCTCCCCAAATCTCCCAAAGGCCAAGCTGTGTAAGGCCACAGGGGAGCTGCCTGTTTTCCACCCACCCCCACATCTACTAAAGGACAGGCTGCTTTGGAAAGGCCATCAGGGATGGGCAGCCTCCCCCCCCCCACATCTCCCATAGGACAGGCTGAACAGATAAGTGGGGGATGCTGCTTCCTTTCCATACCCCTATGCCTCCCAAGGGCCAGGCTCCCCCAGCTACTCTAAGAAGAGGGAGGGGTGAAACCAAAGAGCACTCCAATAGTCAGCTGCAAAGCCATATGGAAGTGTTGAGAGCCCAGGTCCTGTTATCGAGGACTTTTTGGAGGAAAAGCCTTCCCAGGAGCTCTCAGCTTAACCCAAACCTCAGGTGGATGAGAGCTTACCCCAGCCAGATGTTCAACAGATAGAGAGCTCTGTCAAGCAGGAGGGAATGATGCTGCAGAAAAAACAGGGCTTAGATTCCAACGTTGTTGCAGGAGCTCCTCAGTCTTCTGCCCAACCTTCAGCTGTAGCTCCCTGCCTTGTAAGCCCACCTGCTCACCCGAGCCAATTAAGCAATGCCAGTTATGTTCTGATAGAGAGCTCCAGTCAAATCACTGCACCAAGCACGGCTCCTAGCACCTTATCTGTCCTCTGAACATCTGGTCACAGTGATCCATGCAAGGGTCACTTCCAGGTTGGACTTCTGTAACTCACTCTACGTGGGCCTACCCTTGGCTTTGACCTGGAAATTACAACTGATACAAAATACGGCTGTAAGGGTCCTCACTAGAACATCTTGGAGGACCCATATTCAGCCAGTGCTGCATCATCTCCATTGGTTGCCAGTTTCCAGATCAAGTTTAATGTACAAACCTCCAGCTCAATACAGGATCAGTGATTGTCAAACTTTCTACTTGGAAGAGAAACTTTCCTAGTTGATTTGTCAATTAATGAAGCCAGGGGCATCTGGAACAGAATCCTTCCAGGATCGTGCAGTCTCTTACCGGACAGAGGCAGGCTTATCTCACTCTAGATTCCCCCCCTCCTCCCCCTTCTTTAACCAATTCTCAGTGGCTCTCAACATTCCAAGGGAAATAAGCCTGCGCAGTCACATCAAATCTGTCATTTTTGGAAGGATGTTCTTTTTAAAAACGCAAACTGATACCAGTGTTTTGCAGTTTATACAGGAAATGTGTCCCTTGATGCAGCTGAGCCTGCTACCTTTACTGATATGGGGTATGGGTGGACACAGCAGTTCAAAATACACAAGGAATTGTGTATTTGTGTGTAAGGGTAACAATAAGCAACTGAGAAATTTCCTACAAACGAAACCTCTTCTCCAAGCTGTACTTTTCAGCTCTCCCCCTGCATTCTTAAACTCATGATCATTTGCCCTCAATATTCTGGAAGACAACAAGCATATTCAGTTGTCAGGGCTATGCAGAAACCTTTGCCCTGCCTGTGAGAATCATGTCCTTGTCCTGCTCGTAGGTATCTGGTTATAAACTTTGCTGTTAAGGGGTGATTCTATCTGATAGATAGATCATCCTATAGTAACTAGCTTTTGAAAGTTGGCACTTTATGAGATTTAGGTTTCAGTTCTACCAAAATCAGAACAAAATAGAGAAATACAAAAGTCAAAACCATTTAAACTTGATCTTTTAAGTAAAAAAATTCATAGTAAAAATAGCAATTCTGAATTTTAAAATTTCCAGTACAAATCTGAAGATGCAAAGTGGGTTGGGAGATGTGGTGGATATTAAATATTTGTTTCTACTCATTTTGAGTACCACTCTCCAAATCCAAAAGGGGGAATCTCATCCTTCCCCATTACCGAGCCCAGCACAGCTCCAGACCTCACCACGCACCTTTGAGTTGGTGTCTGGGAGCCACTCTGAGCCCAGACAGACTACCAGCAAAGGCAGCCATGGCTAGGCCTGGCATGGCTTCTGTCTTCACCTGCCACTACCAAGGCTGGGCCAATAGGGGCTTCTGGATTAATCCCACTACAAGCAGCCTTTGAATAGTTCTTGCCATCTGCTGACAGTGGTTGGGCCTGGTGTGGCTTCCTGGATCTACAGGGGTGGGGGAAGGACGGACATAAAGCTTGTAACAAAATCTGTTTGGTGTTAATGTGATGCCCATCCAAAGATTTAAATGTTTCTGACGAATTTTGTCTGGTTCATAGTTCACAAACTGAGGTTCGTGGCAGATTAACCAGTATGAATTTTCCATAAACGTTCAAGTTGTTTGTACTAGTGGGTTGTGAATGGATACATTTCCAGAGGGACTGTCTCTGCTCAGTCTAAATATCCAGCCTTGGAAACACCAAAAGCCCTATGCATTTAGTGTGTGTACTTGCAGGGGGGAAGTCCACTCTACGTGAGTCAGCTTGGTGTAGTGATTAAGAGGGGCGGCCTCTAATATGGAGAGCTTGGTTTGATTCTCCACTCCTCCACAAACAGCCTGCTGGATGACCATGATCCAGTCACAGTCCTGTTAAAGCTCTTCTCATTGAGCAGTTCTGTAAGAGCTCTCTTAGCCCCACCTACCTCACAGGGTATTTGTTGTGAGGAGAAGAAGGGAAGGCAATTGTAAGCCACTATGAAATTAATTTGGGTAGTAAAAAGTGGGGTATAAAGACCAGCTCTTCTAAACTCTTATACAACTCTTATACACTTTTGAACCTCTGCTTGACATTATTCCCAAAAAGGACTTTCCTGGGGCTATACGTTGGACCCCTTAAATCCAATCTGCACATAACCTGGAGGGCATGTAGAGGAGCATCAGAGGATGGTCCCTTGCAAATTTGAGAGCTCTAGCTTACACAGGGGCCTGTTCTTCTGCAAACACTGGGGGCCATTTCGCACGGCTTCAAAATAGCACAATGGTTGCTAATTGGAAACACTACTAATTTGCCATAACCCACGACGTCGTAGACAATCTGCAACAATCCTGAAACCGACCCGCAAAAAGCGCTTCGTTGTGGCGCTTTCAGGGGAATCCAGAAAAGTGGATTCACCCTCCGGATAGCGATACACTCCTGCAACCAATCTGCAACAGTAGCGCTAAAGACCTGTGCGTTACCATTGTTGCTGGTTCTTCAAAGTCCCTCCCCCTGGCTCTCTCCTCCAAACTTCCGGCGAAGCGATCGCCATTTTTTTTTCTCCGAGCGAGCGGGGATAAACGCACCGGCGAGCCTCTTTCTGTTTAGAGGCTTCCCTGGCTTCAGTCCTTCACCTTTAGTCACTAAGCACAAACCACTTAAAAGCCCGTTTGCTGAAATAAAGTCCCTTTATTTTTTACACATAAATTCAGCCGAAAATCGGGCCCGTGAGAAGGGGGGGGGGATTTTTTTTTTTTATCACTCGAGGCAGCGTGCAAACGATCATACAATCAAACGACAGCTCACATTAGGCAGCTGGATGGGTCTCTCTGTAGCAACGAATCTACCTAGATTCGTTGCTATGGGTCTGTTTTTTTTTTTAAAAAAAACCTTTCTTAAAGGGAAAGGGGCTGTTTGGGAGCATGCTAACGGCTGCCCATTGGCTGCTTGACGGCCAGGGGCGGGACGAGCTTGGCAATAGCGCTTCCTTTCTAGCGATTTCTGCCGAGACCGGAAGCCTGTGGGAAACGCTAAAAAACGCAACTGATTCCACTACAAAGGCAGGTATGCATAACGACGAATTCCACTATTTTAAATGGCGATTTTTCATTCCGCAAACAATTTGCAACAAAGATCCCCGTGCGAAAAGGCCCTGGATAATGCACTTCAATACACTTTAGAAGCAGATTATGCTGTTCCGAAAAAGCACATTGAAAGTGTATTATCCAATGTGAACAGAATGGTCCAGGGTCAGTTCTGCATACTCCTAAATCTGCTGATATCATATCCCCAGAAAGAACTTCCATGGGGCATCTTTTTGGGGGGAATAGTAATGTGGACTCTGTAAATCCAACCCTCACCAAACCTGGAGGGTAGGTAGAGGCGAGGCGGCCAGAGATTCCCTGTGGTGCCTCTAGCATGCCCAGGGGGCAAACTACTGTATCAAGGACCTCATGAACCAAATGGGTTCATTTGGTGCCTAAAGTTCATGATGGTTCATAGCTTACAAATCAGGCACGTCATGAACCAGAATGAACCACATTTTCCTGGTCTGTGCTCGTCCCTATTTCTCTCTTTTCTCTCTTCCAGACAATGACCAGAACAACACATTTAACACCACATGCACCTTCAGTCCACATCTGTATCCAAACTAGTATGCTGAATGAAGAATCCCTAGTCTTCCCTTCACCATTGTGACATGCATCCTTGTCATATTCCTCATCTGCCAGATGTGGAAAGATGACAGAGAACTGATAAAGCTTTTCCTTTTCTCCATTCTCTGTGTGCACACACAGGAAATTGCAGAGGCTTTCTACTCCCATGTGGAATTGTCATGTGGGTATAAAACAGCAGCAGTGGAGAAGACATGGAAAAGAGGGAGTGTAGCAATAGCTCCAAGCAAGTGAAATGGAGCAAATTAAACCCATCTAGTGTCATGTTAATTCAACTTGTTCCAGAGGATGCCTTAGCTAATTATTCTCCAGTCAGTGTAGGTGGAATGTCAGCAGGCAGGTGGTGCGTCCTTGGAGAGTTTCACAGGAGACGGAGCTCAAGGATTCTGTTGGCATTCTTCTCCTCTTAGTTTTAATCTCTGCTCTTGCTGAAAACTGAACAGGGTTAATACTGTTTGTATGCACAGAGCATTTAAAGCTGTTTTTTTTGTCTGAAGGAGTTTCAAAGCGGCTTACAATCACCTACCCTTCCTCTCCCCACAACTGATATTCTGTGAGGTAGGTGAGGCTGAAAGAGCACTGAGAGAACTGTAATGGCCTAAGGCAGGGGTAGTCAAACTGTGGCCCTCCAGATGTCCATGGACTACAATGCTGGCAGGGGCTCATGGGAATTGTAGTCCATGGACGTCTGGAGGGCCGCAATTTGACTACCCCTGGCCTAAGGTCACCCAGTTGGCTGCATGTGGGAACCAAAGAGACTGCCTCTCTTAACCACTACACCATGCTGGCACTTTAGGGTTCAGAATCACAATCTACCATACAGCTGAAAGTTCATACAGGAATTGTTATACTATGCTGGATCATTCTGGAGACAGCTGAACCTGTTTAGCCTTAGAACTTGCCAGTGAAAGGCACCACCTGTTTATGCAACAGGAGACCTGGGTCCAGCAGCAGCAGCCCTGCCTGCAAACCTGCTGTGCTATATTCTACAAGCAGGGCCAGTCAAGTCTCCTCCAGTGGCAATCCCTCATCCTTGGCTAGTGAGGCCTGCACATCAACAGGAGTTGGAGGCAGGGAACTGGAACAGGGTCATAGTAATATACCTAGTGATGAGTTAATCTAGCAAGCTTCTCCATACAACCCAAGGCTTGAATAGGCAAAGAGGACAGCTGTTTTACCAGCTCTGGAAGCAGTAACTGGGATTCATCTAACCAGGCTTAATTATATCCACCATGATCTGACCCAGGAGGCAGAGCATGAGCTGCCACCTGGCACTATGCCTTTCCAGGGCTATCTTGTCATTAGCCCTCTACCACGCCTGCTGGGTGGAGACAGATTCTGATGAGCTGAAGGACCAAGTCCTTGACTGATGCTTAAGTTGCATCAGGACCTAAAAAAACAGAGGGAAGTTCTGGCAGAGGAGCCTCTTCTGTAGGCTCCTCTGGCCCAAGTTCTGGAGCAGATGGGCCAGGAACATCTATCCTGCAGAGGTCCTCCAAAGTCTCCTGCTCTCTTTCAGACAAGGTATCTAGTTTCTCAGGCTTCTCAGAGGCTTTCGAGTCCGGAGGCAGCTCAGCGGAGTCATGATACATACTCTTTAAAGGGGAATGCCATCCCATCCAGAAAGGGGGTAGCCCCTGGATAACTAGGAATCCAAGCTCATACATGTTTTTAATTACCTGGTAATAGTACTCATATACTACAAAGAGAAGAAACTAAATCTGGTGTCATACCTCTGTCTTATCAAATAGTCACATGAGATGGAGTTTCAGTTCTGAAATAGGTGAATGCTTGGAATTAGTGGGACAGGATGAAAATAGAATTGCTATTTATTACACATCATTGGACACAAACCAAGGCACTCATCTCTGGCTTATAGACTTTCAGAAATGAAATGCAGGCAATCCAAACATTCCTTGTCAAATCTTGCCATTGAGAAAAAGTCTTCTGGTATTGTGTTTGAACTCAAGAGCAGTAATTGATCACAGTGATAGAAATCATTGTTCTGCTGAGATTACATCATGCCTTGGTGAGGACTGATTTTGTGAAGGCTGGTGAGCTTTGACTGGGTATCAAAGAAAAACTAAATTAAGAAATTCTCCATTTCTGCACCAGCGTCATAATACCAGGCTGCAGGCTGGAGTTTGAGCCGCAGCAAGTTGCACCACCTCTTCCTGCTCCCACACAGGGGAGCATTTGGCCCGGTGCACCTCATCTGCCCCGGATTTGCGCTAATGCATGGGAGGTGCAACAGCGAAGTTCCCAGTGCAGAAATGGTTTACAGTATAGTTTTACTGAGAAGTAGATCTTGATATGCTCTGCCTCCACTGGGAAACTGGCAACCCTGTTCTGAGAACACATGTTTAAGATTGCACTTTAGGTTGGGTAGGACCAATGAGAGAAAGTATAAGTGGTTATTGGTAATATATACACACCCACTATCTCTCTGCCATCTTTTAGAAGGCAGAGTTGTTACCCTCATCTTAATTCCTATATCCTCTTTAGTTCCTGTCCAGTTATTTCTGCCCAGAAGTGGCCTGGCATTTTTACTGATGTTTTCTTAGGCAAGCAAGTAAGAAATCTGATATGCTTAGGCACCTTGTAAACTCCCCATGTCTTCTTTCTCTACTAGATACTCAAAGATTAAGTTCACAGGAACTGTTCCATCTTTGTGTGATGTGAGAATGGAGGTCACAGATGAAATGGAAACCCACAGCATTGTTACATTTCCACTCTCTCCCTGGAAACACTCTAATGTGGCTTGTTATGATGAAAAGATCTCATCATCCCCTCTCTCTGTGTGGGTGTGTATCTGAGAGAGAGAGCATATAGGATCCTCTGAGGGATGATGGGCAGGGATAAGCTGACCTATCAGATCACTCTTCAGTCCTGGTCAGTGACCAGCACACGAGATTTCAGTAACTTCAAAAATGGGTCTCTTTATTGCTTCATTAAGAACACTTAATGAAGGAGAATATGAAGACACACACAGGAAGACTGCAACCAACCCACACAGAATAAGACTGAAATGAGGTCCCTCTCATACAGGCCCAGAGGGAAGAAACAAACAGTATCTCTTAAGGCCTCACTCACACATATATGCATCAGAAAAAGAGAGAGAGAGAGAGAGAGAGAGAGAGAGAGAGAGAGAGGAGATGCTCTTGATACAGTAAATGGAATTGAAGCCAAGAAATCACTGGCAGATGGATGATGATCTCTTGTACCTCTGCAAGAACAGGGCAAATGTTATATACATGCCGACATCAGCATAAAGTTCTCAGGCTGACTCTTCCCACTCTCACTTCCCCCCACTTAAAAAAAACCTTCTTATTTGAATTTGTTTTACAGCTACCTCCATCTTTCCATTTGTGTCCAAACAATTGAAGCATCATTTCCAATTTGGCATTTTCCCACTCTCTGTTTAAGCAAGACAAAATGAATAAGGATTAAACAAAGATCTGGAAGCTTAGCCCATCTCTACTTTTCTCTTTGGGGCATCTGGAAACAACACCATATCATATTCCATGCCTTCCCTTCTGTGTCCCTGCCTGAACTCAGGTGTATGTTTTAGACTGCAGGTGTAGAATCATAGAATCATAGAGTTGGAAGGGGCCATCCAGGCCATCTAGTCCAACCCCCTGCTCTACGCAGGATCAGCCCTAAGCAGAATGAATCAGATACCTTTATTAATCAAAGGTTAATCCGGGGAATCTGAAACCCAACCCATTTATAATATTTGTTGGGTGTGTATGTGTGTGTGAAAGCCAGCGTAATAGATATGTATCTCACAGGGTGTCTGTTGTGGGAAGAGGAAAGGGAAGGTGAATGTAAGCCGCTTTGAGACTCCTTCACGTAGAGAAAATCAGCATATAAGAACCAACTCTTGTTCTTCTTCATGTTTTCAAATGGCCTTAATAGTGAGCTTGTTGATATAACCAGTGCTGGCAGGTCCACAAATTCCACATAGGCAGCTTCTTACAGCAAAAGACACAGGCTGAGATAGCCAATTCTCAGATGCTTCCTGAATGAAAGCACTTCTCCATAGTATCCCCACAATATTTGTTAAAATTGTAAAACAGAGCTTGGAAAAGAGGCATTCACCATCTTGGTTCCTCTGATACATCCTCATGAGATGCGAATTTGGGGATACATAATCAAATCCCCTAATTTAGCTCAGAGGGCAGCTGTTTGTTTGTCATACAGATAACAGCCAGAGGGGTCTCTTTGCCCCCATCCTTTCCCCAACAGAGATTGGCCCACCAGGGCTTTCTAGGCAGGGGAAGGTATTGTGCTTTTGCCTGCCAGCTATTAGATCAGGTATGTGGGTTACTTTTTACTGAGAAACAATTCAGAGAACAAAGTTGTCCCCCTACATACACACATTTCTCTAGTGTTGCTGCTGCTCTGATTCATATCACTTCACAAAGAGGCTTTTTTACAAGGCTACATCTCATATCATGTACAGGGGCAGGAGTCTCCCCACCCCAAACTTACCTGGACTGGTGGAGGCTTCTGAGCAGACAATGAATACCCTGCCACAGGCTGAAACAACTTCTGCAAGCCCCCATATGAAGCCTTGCACTACAGCAGGCAAAGAAGGGCCAGATGGACCACAATATAGGGATGTATCGATGTGGGGTTATCAGTTTCTCTTCATAACTGGGGGGGAGGTGCTGGGGGGAACCAGCTAGTGTGACCCAGAAGTGACATTGTCACACAATAATGTCAGGGCGACACTTTGGTATTTGTGCAAAAACTCTATGGCCGACTTGGGAATTCACAGAGTTCCTGTCATGATTAAGGTGTTCCCAGAACTGACTCTGAACACTTCCATCAATGTGTTTTCAAGATTCAGCCTCCTGACATCCTGCAGAAGACAATGGATGAATGTTTCAGTAACAGCACTAATAGCCACAGTTCTTTGTCTCTGTTTCTCTCTTTTCCAAGAATACTGTGGGCCTCCATCTCCTTCCGCTTCAGATCTCTGAGTAATACCCTACTCTCAAATCACCCTGAAAATGTCAACATCATAGTGTTTGTGTGTGCTGGGGCTGGGGAGGGGGTGTGGGAGCCATTCACTTGACTCTATTGTGTAGGTGGTCTTACTCCAGACAGCCCACCAGTTGATTGTTTAGGGCACTAATCAAAAGGAGATGCTTTCCTTGCACAAGGATTTATTTGTGTGAGGCCAACTCCTCCCCACTTTTAAGGAGCTTAAAAATCTTTAGTAGCTCATTGTTGTCATTCTCTGTATTGGAGTCCATTACTCATCAGGGTTCTTTTGTGCTGTTCCTGCAGATCTAGGTGAATTCCCCACTGGTTGTATCATCTGGTATTGCATTTCCTAACTCAGAGCCTAGATTTAATTACAGCCAGTGCTGCAGGAGATGAAATGTCTAAGAGACAAAGCAGTGCTAAAAGACACCGGACAGGGCATCCTGAAAGGCTGAGTGTACTGCTGCTGCTGCTGCTGCTGCTGCTGCTTTGAGCCAACAGAATATGTGACAAAGTACTTTGTATGCTGAAAACTAGAGATAGTAATAGTGAGGGCAAGCCCTATGATGATACCAGTGTGGATCTGTGTTAACAATTTCGCTAATGATTATGCTTTCCAGAATCCATAAATCTATTGCACATGGTCCCAAAGCAAATGCAGTAATGTCTGTGAACTACATGGATCGGTGGCTTGTAAATGATGCTCAGCCAGGCTGTGTGTGCAATTGTACAAGCACAACTTTACTGAAATACCTTTAGTATGGTGCTATGTTCTGCTTTAAGAACATAAGAAGAGTGAGACCCTATGACCCATTATGCACGGGGGGGAATAACACGCATTCGGGGTGGAATGGCAGTGACTAAAATCACCGATAATGCACGGTGGTGGCTGCAACTGGCTGCAGATTTGATGCACGCCGCTGAAAAAGCCGCGTTAGCGAAACGCGGAAGAAACTGCAGCTTCCCTGGCGACCAGGGCCCAATCAGAAGCAGCGCCGAAGGCGGACGGGGAGCCCAAAGGGGAGGGGGATCAGGGGAGCACCGCAGGCAGAGGGCTGGGGCACAGAACACTGGCGGGGAACAGAGGGCAGCATGTCCCTATCTAGAGACGGCACAGAGGCCACCGCACTGATCACCCACCAATCCCCGAACCCTCCCCCAACCACAAACGACAGCACAGGCGAGGGGGTGAATGCAAACAGACAAACTTTATAAAACAGTAAAACAGTATAAAACAGTGCAAAACAGTAATACAAATAAGTGTGAACAGCAAGACAAACTCAAAATGCGAGGGGTAAACAGTATTAAAGGGGTCGAACTAGGGGGCAGAGGAAACGGGGCAGCAAACAAGGGGAGGGGCGAACTGGGAGCAAACTAAGGGGACGGGAATGCACGGACACCAGAACCCCCCCCCCCCAAAGTCCAGCTTCAGGACGGCGGCATCCGTGGTGGCAGCTCATGTTGGTGCTGAGGAGGGTCCGGCAGCAGTGAAGTCACTTGCTCCCTCCCCCTCCGCTTGCTCAGTGCTTGCTCCCTCCCCTTCCGTGCCCGTGGGACCCGGCAGGGCTGTGCCTGCAGAGGCTGCAGCCGCCCTTCCTGGCGTCCGCCTCCAATGCGGCATCCGCTTGCCGACACAGCGGGGCGCTCGCCTCGCTTCCCCTTGGCTCCACATTGATGCCTCAACGCCCGCCGCTCCAGATTTTGCCGCCGTTACACCCCGTCCCGTGCATAACCGGTTTGCTTTGTGTCTTCCCTCTCCGTGTTTTCCATGTGACCCGAAATCGCCGTTTTGGCAGCGGTGCATAATGGGCCTATGTCAGACACTGTTCCACTGGGTCCAAAATCCTCTTTCGCACAGCAGCCAAACTTTAATAAACCTTTTCTCCATTCCAATGTTTCAAGCAGGATGCAAGCTAATGGGCAGTTTTTAAGGTTTTCGCCTTATCATAGCAATTAACTCCTGGGGAAGTTGTTAAGCATTTTAACATGCTTAGTTAGTTATGAAACAAGAGATGTGAAAATGTGGAATGCGAAGCCTTAGCACCTCTCATAATCAAAACACTGCAATAGTAACACCTTCAATAGGTACTCCAAGATTAGAAACACTTCTTAAAGGCATGCCTGATTAAGATTAGAATAAATTAGCACATAATGGCCCAGAACCCCTGATGATATAAATTGGGTGAGATGCATCTAATTTATATTGGAAAATCAGAGCTCATATTAAGAAGAACAGGAGTGGAGTTAGCTTAGACCTTTAGTTTTCAGAAATATTATCTATTAAATTTCTATACCACCATATATACCCTATATACTCACATATAAGCCTAGCTTTTTAGCACCTTTTTCACACTGAAAAAGCCCTCCTTGGCTTATACGTGGATATATATGGTAACTGAAATAAAAGCCTGCTTCAGCCAGCCAATCATTGCTCTGCCAGCTTGTAGGGCATCAATGGTTTGACTAAGGGACTCTGATCTTTTTTTCACTTTTGCCTTCACTTCTTTCTCTTCTTAATCACTTTTCCCAAACTATTCTTTTGGTTTCTGTGGGTGAAGAGCAGGGTACAAAAACCAGCAGCCATTTATCCTCTTGACTTTTCTGTATTTGTTGCGGGGGGAGGCTGGATGGGAGAGCCTGTGATGATGGAGCATTTCCCACCCTCGTCTTATATGCAAGTCAATAAGTTTGCCCAGATTTTGTGGTAAAATTAGGTGCCTCGGCTTATATGTGGATCGGCTTATATGCAAGTATATACGGTATATGCAAGGTGACTTGCCAAATATTATATTATTAAGTATTCACATAGGGCAAATATACACACTAATGTTGAAGGAAATCTCTTTTGCCAAAGTTGACAGATTTTACCTACAAAACAGGGCCTGCTATTCCAGCAAAGCATGTTCCTCCATAGGATCATTCAAAATACTTTACAGTGCAACCCTAAACTGAATTACATCAACGTCCATGGATTGCACTGGAGCAAATGTTTGCAACTTCTTTCCATTCCTTCAGTTCCTTCCTCAAAGCCAATCTTTTCCATTAAGCTTTTGGTGGGGCTCCATAGTTTCCAGCCCTCACTGAAATTAGGTCTAACAATGAGGAGTTCAGATACATGTAAGTTCTTCCACTGCCTTCATTTGAGTCTCTGTGAGAAAGAGAGAGTATAAATGAAGTAATAAAAAAAGTCTTTCCTTTCTTACAGTGCAGTCAATACAGTGTAATGGTGTTATGCCCTTTGAAATCTGTTGTGAGTTCAGAAGGATGTTACTGTTTTATTTATTTACTGTTTATTTATCTATCTATTTATTTATATTTTGATTTATTGTCCGCCACTCCTGGACCATGCTGGCTCATGGTGGTTTACAAAAAGACAATAAAACAAGGATAAAACACATATCCCCAGCGGCCAAAAACCAGTCAATAGTCTCCCCAATTTCCCAACCAGTCCCAGTATGTAGTGCTCACCAACCTCGAGAGGTTGCCCAAGATGGATGGTCATTTAGGATCATAGAAGCCATTAGGGACTGTTGGAGGAGCGACTCAGGTCTTCCATAGTCTGGCTTCAACCAAATGCCTGGTAGAAGAACTCCATTTTGCAGGCCCTGCGGAACTGTGATAGCTCCATCAGGGCCCTCAGCTCTTCTGGGAGCTCATTTCACCAGGTTGGGACCATGACTGAAAAGGAACTACAAATCTCTAGTTCTAGCATTCTCTTTACTATGGTTCATATTCTAGTGTAGCATAGGTACTCGATATTACTTCTTGTTCCCTTATATTTCCCTTATGTTTCTGTGAGCTCTCTTTAGCAAAAATATTATGTCTCTATGATAATGATAGAGCAATTAATGCTCATGGTACTACAGTGTTTCCTGGGTAAAAAGGGGTCATGTCCCAATTTACACCTATGTCTATATTTCAGTAGTGAAGACAGGTGAAAGAGAACAGAGAAGGGAAGAGCAATGATTTTCATTGGGACAAATAAAAAGGGACAGAGAGCAAAGGGAGATATAAGGGTAACAAGTGGTATGACTTGATGGAGGCTTGTAATTATTGAAGACAATGGACGTTAATGAGTTCTTTGTTCACAAGAACTACTAGCAGGCTCTTGGTCTAAAGTCAATAGTGGGAATTCCTTCATTCTGGACTCCTCAGTATGCGCTGAATTGTAATAATAATTCATGTTGATTCAGATCTTCAAAATGTGACTGTTTACATTACCAAACCATGCTATTTAACACAGCAATTTGATAGACTCCATTTATCTTTTGGCAGACTAGATGGGAGATTAACTGTTGTCACAGGTTAGTCAATACTAAATCTTTATGATGCATTATCTATTACCTTGAGTTATGATTACTTAGACCATCCTGCAAAACTGCAGGATTGTGACTAGACTGCAGCCAGCAGTCTGAGAAGAAAGTGTTAACATGCATCTCCCACCATCCCAGAGGTGCAGTGAAGGGTTGCCAGGTTTTGAGGCACATTGTCCGGGCTTCAGTGGGACAGACTGAAATCTCAGAGGCATCACTCAAAGGCATCACCTGTGCATGACTTCTTGAGATAATTCCTGCCTATGTAGATCAGGATGGAAGGCAGTAACCTCACACTAACAGCCCACCTACATTTTACATTTAGCATATTGTTAACTATATAATGCAATTCCCCAGTGATGTGTGTAAATATTAATTCAGTACTGCTGTTCAATATGACATCACTCAGCCTCTCCCCTTGATATGACTAGGTTCCACATCTTACATTTTAGGATTTCAAATGTTGGGAAGCTAGTCACTGTAAAGCAATGCTGTACAAATTTATTTGCAGCCATACACAATACCATAGAAAGCAGTTCAGAAGGAAAATAATCTTGTTTAAAAATAGGGGTTTTCAGATTCTACCCCTTTATTATATTTTGTACAGTGACATTAATTATACTCTAGTCATTAGCATGAAAAAAGAATGAAAATAAAATAGGAACTAATGATAGTGTCAGGCATTTATTTATTTGCATTGTTTATGCTGCCTTTCAACTCATAGGGTTGGATCCAGCAGGAAGTTCTGTTGACAGGGGTGGTGTATTTTCCACTGATCCCCTCCCCAAGCGGAACCTGGGAGGCTCCTGTCCAATGAGAATCATTTGAGGGAAGCAACGTTTTGAATAACATGGGAAGTCCTAGCCCACTAAAAAAATCCCGTCCGTCAGGAGAGAATTTCCGCAAGCTCCAACCCAAAAATTACAAAAGCAATTTCCAGATTAAAATAAAATATTAAAACTATAAAATTAAAACTATTAAAACCTCAACCACATTTATCAAGAAATGTCACGAAACAGCTCAGCAGCAATGTAAACACACAGCTCCAAAGTTAAATCCCAGCATCAGATGACTGACCAGATTTCATCTGCCACTGAAAAGAGGAAGCACAACTACAGGAAGAGGAAGCACAACTTACAACTAAGTAAGAGTTTGTACAATATGGGAAAGTTTATCCAGTGCTTTAAAAGCATAAACACAATATTATAATAACTCCAAAAGGGCATAACTGTAGGAATGCCACTGGAAATTCCAAACTCAAATGAGGAACCGATAAATTCTGTGTTTCGCTTGTGGACCCTAACAATTGTAACAATAATAAAGGGTAACAGTTAAAAGGAGGATGGAGGATATATTAAAGGAAAGTGTAAGTTTAATATGATCTTATATAGTATTAAGCCATTCAAGAAAAGCAGCTGCCCTACTTAACAAGGTTGGTGTTGCTCTGTATTTTTGCATCTATGTTATAATTATTTGTTCTTTACAATGTCTGCACAAGTGTTGATGTTGCAGGTAAAATATCAGGGGGGATAACCCCTAAATTAGTCAATGTCTTACCAAAGTCAGATTCCCCCCCCCCTCCATATAAAAATATTTCCTTTTTGGATAGATTTCCCCACTAATCATGCTCCCCGCCCTCCGAAGTATGAAGTACTGGCCACAGAAATAACTCTGACATAGATGGGTCAAGATATAGACCCAATATGGCTGTACTTGTGTTTCCAGGAGTTTCTTTCCTTCATCTGTATATGCTATTTTCCTCTTCCCCAGATGGAAATGGCAACAGGGCTCTCATCAGAAACTCAAGAATGTGTGTAGTCATGGTAAACAATGAGCTCTCAGAGGGGACAGAGTTAGGAGAAGAATGGACATTCTGTCACTCTGTAGAAACCTCTCTGCAATCTCTCAGCTCCTTGGAGACCAGGCATATCTGTGTCGAATGAAAGCACCTGAGAGATTTGGAGGCGGAGGAGGGGATGGGAAGCAGTAAAGAATTAAGCCACAGGTCTAATTTAATTGGCGCCTATTAACATTTGGAGTCTCCAAGATGACATCTATGGCTTAAGCTTTGTAAAGTATTTGAAACCCCCAGTTCCAGCTGCTGTTGAAAAGAACGGCTGGATGCTCAAAGTTGTATAATAAATCTTGCCGATTACTCTCTCCTTTGAAGTCTAACAGGCACATATGAAGGCACATATGCAGTTCATGAGAATGTCTGTTTCCTGGCTTATACGCCACTACTAGTGCACAGTCTTTTTCGTGCGAAGGGGCTTTTTGGTCCTGGCCCCAACCTGGTGGAATGAGCTCCCGGAAGAGCTGCGGGCCCCACAGGAATTGTCATCATTCCGCAGGGCCTGCAAGACAGAGCTCTTCTGCCAGGCTTTTGGTTGAGGCCGGGCAGCAAGAAGATCTAGCCCCCCTCATAAATGTGACGGTTGCGTCTGTCATCTGCCCACTCCCTTTCCCTTCTTAGTGGGTGTGGAACTGGGTTAGCTATATTGAATTTTGCCGCCATTCTTGTCTTAACTTTTGTATTAATTGTATTATGTTTTATTGTGCTTTTATTGTTTTAGGGGATTGGTTTTTATGTGACCCACCTCGAGCCTCCGGACGGAGGCGGGATATAAATTTAATAATAATAATAATAATAATAATAATAATAATAATAATAATAATAATAATAATAATAATAATAATAATAATAATAAAGTGCCACTAATTAATGGCAACCCCAGATAAGGGTTTTCAAGGCACATGAGAAGCAGAGGTGGTTTGCCACTGTCTTCCTCTGTAATCTTCTGAGGTGCTCTGTCATCCAAGCACCAAGCCTGCTTAACTTCTGAGAGCTAGAAAGGTCAAGATACACCATGCTGCCTCCTCTCCCACCCTGATGTTCAGCAACTATAACAATGCAGAATTGACCATTTTCCTCAATGACAGGTTTAAAAGTCCATTTAGCATAGTGATTCCCAGCATGGTCCCTGTAGGTCTCATGCTACCCACTAGTAGTGCCTTTTCTGGAGCCTATTTCCTTGTTTCCCAGAGCAAAGAGCCAGTCGTAGCTTTCTTCCACCCCACTGGAGCAGGAGGTACTTAAGAAGAGCCTGGGAGATATCACCTTTGTATTTGCAGGGAGCACCTTTCAGAAACAGCTGTCTTCATCACAGGAGGATGCTTGGCTTGAAACTAGCCACTACTTTGTGCTTGGCTTTAGCCCCCCTGGTAACCATTTTGTGGTGGTGTGTGTATAATGTTCTTCAGATTCCAAAAGTGCCCAGAGACTCAAGAAGGTTGGGGATCCCCACTGCAATATATCTTCCTGCACTGCATTGCCAAGATCTCTGAGTATGCTTTGGAGTGGTAACTGTTCTACCAAAATACCCTTTCTAGTTGCAGCTTCATTAATCCATTCGTTTTGGGACATGTCCCCTTTTCCACCTTAGGCTGGTAGTGGATTGTTTATGTTCTCTGTTGAGTTACTGCTGATTTATTACTACCTTCTCCATGTGTTTTTATGTTTTGGAAACAGATATTAACAGATATTAACAAAGGTGCTTCAAAAACAAAATTAAAAAGTGATTTAAAAAACACACAGCCATGCTACACCCTGTGGTTATGCATACTTGAGTCCTCGTGAAAAAGAAAGGAACGGTCCTTTCTGGAGGGAGGAGGCAGGCCTCACCGCATTTGTCCTGTCACTGTCATTAGCAACAGTGATACCTTGAGAAGTCATGCTGAAACTGAGAAAGCTTTTTATCCACCTCAACAGACTGATGAATCTGTAACCTTCTTCTTCAGAGATGGTGCAGGATGGCCTGTCAATTTCAGCCAAGGGTAGTTTTTGAAAAGTGTACTGTGGCTCCAAAGCAAATGTGTAAGCAATGGCAAAATTGAGAAGGCTTTTCCTTCGCCTATATAGTGAGTCTAGAGAAGCCGGGTGAAGTGAGCAGTAATTGCCAATGCAGAAAACTCCTCCAGGCTTGGGCAGAGGGGACAGGACACTGTTTCATCTCTTCTTTAAAAAGAAAAAAGACAAAATGAGTCTGGTTGGCAGGAATGGACAGGTGCTGCTTCGCTGGTGAGATGAAATGATGCACTCTCACCAATGGCATTCCCAATGACACCATCCCAGATGAGAAGGTGGCACTATGTCCAGTTCACACCTGGGCTGCATCCCCACAGGGATAAGAAAAGTCCACCCCCACCCCAAAGAAGCAGAGAGCATGAGGGAGATGCACAGGGATAACCATCCATCTACCCCATCCCCACATCACTCACAGCTGGCACTGCTCCTTGCCCACCCCCCTTCCTGTTAACACAGAAACACCAGCCAAACCACAATCCTTCCTGCAGCTTAGCAACCAGGCTTCCCCAATGGCTCAGTTTTTAAAGGGGGGAAGGCAAAGGGTTGGGGTGGGATGCTAAAGCTGAGTGTTCCCATTCAGAACAGAGCATGAAGCTCTGCCCCCACTGGACTGGACAGAGGATGAAGCTCTGCTCCCACATGGAGTCTCTGCCTGCAATTGGCAAGCTGTTTCCCCTTTAAGTCAGAGCAAAGGAGGATTTCTTTGCTCTGGCAATACAAAATCAAAGTCAAAGAGCATGAAAGCTCCTAAATAAAGCAGGGGTATACTGCATGCCACCCCACCCAGAGAAAAATCCCCATGGGGAAACACCCTTGGAAGCACTGCTAGAATTGCAATAGAAATTTTAAAAATCTGCACTTTGGGGGGGGGGGGGGGGACTTGACAATGGGGAAGCACATCAAAGCAACTGTCCAAGACAATTTTATTTTTGAATTCTCAGTAAAAAAACAAATGAGCAAATACTGTTTATACTGGAGAAATAGCTAGCATACAATCACCCACAGAAAGTTTCAGTCGATTACATTCACAAACACATATCTTGGTTCTTGCTACCACCCCCATTTACGCCATTGCCATCACTAGGTGATTGAGAGAGCAAGCCTAATGTCTACACAGAATCCTAAGCAGGTCTGTTTAATGGGACTTACTCTCAGGATTGCACCAAGTCGTTCAATCAGCTTGTGTATTGTCAGCTCTGCCTTTCACGATGATTCAAAAGTCCATCCCAATGAACTAAGAAGGCAGGCCCAGCAATAGGGCAAGTTCATTCTTTTCTTTGGTCTCTGAACTCACTTCATGAAAACCAGAATGGTGCCAGCTATCCATAGAGCTTCGTTCTGAGGACATTTGAGATGCTTCCAATGCATTTCCTAGGGCTCACTATACCTGAAAATAGGGCAGTCCAACCAGGTAGGGGCCTCCGACTAACTTCACCTTTCAGTGTCTCCTATTCACAGAGACATTCCCTATTTCATATGTTAAAGCTCTGTGGGAGACATATATAAGTGATCTCTCTTTTAGCAAGATGTATCTTTTCCAATATGAGCCTCTTGTGGCGCAGAGTGGTAAGGCAGTGACATGCTGTCTGGAGCTGTCTGCCCATGAGGTTGGGAGTTTGATCCCAGCAGCCGGCTCAAGGTTGACTCAGCCTTCCATCCTTCCGAGGTCGGTAAAATGAGTACCCAGCTTGCTGGGGGGTAAGCGGTAATGACTGGGGAAGGCACTGGCAAACCACCCCGTATTGAGTCTGCCATGAAAACGCTAGAGGGCGTCACCCCAAGGGTCAGACATGACTCGGTGCTTGCACAGGGGACACCTTTACCTTTACCTTTTTATCTTTTCCAATATGAGCCTAGTCTGCCCACCAGGCAGAACTGACAGAAGCAGACTGAGTTTTAGGGTCACCATACTTGGTATAAATGGACTTTTTCTGTTCCAGGATGAGCTCTAAAAGCTACTTCTGCAACACACTAAGCAAATGTCCTGTTGAATAGAAGAAAAGCACGTTATACCTATTTTAAAGAAATATCCAGCAGCCCTCTCCATTGGTCCACCAACCCAAGCTTGGCAGCAGCTCTCTGGGATCACCTTTCCCTGCCCTGGTACCAAAACTCAAGGAAGGAATGATTTGTCAGAGAAGCAAATGAAGACCTTTAAAGGTACAAAAAGAGCAGGGAGAGAACAATTGGTCCTATCTATCCTTACTGCTCATTCACAAGTCCCTTGTAAAGCAAAAGAGCATAATTAAAGAATATATCCAGTGAAGCTGGAGAAGACATTAGCTACAATCTAGCACAGAACTAGACACATTTAAGAGAACTGAAATAAATGGGCATCTGCCTGAAGGTATATTGGATTGAAACTACTTAAAACTGAATAAGGTAATGTTGTTTAGTGGTTGATAGATAGTGGAAAGTCTAGAGCAAGGGTAGTCAACCTGTGGTCCTCCAGATGTTCATGAACTACAATTCCCATGACCCCCTGCCAGCGTGTGCTTGCAGGGGCTCATGGGAACTGTAGTCCATGAACATCTGGAGGACCACAGGTTGACTACCCCTGGTCTAGAGGACATAGACTTGGCTGCTTTTTCTGTCCTGTTCTGGAGCTTTCTTATGGATGGATTATAGACAAAGCTATGTCCAAGGATGAATGCAGAATTCCAGATGAATGCAGAATTCCAGAGAAAAGCTAGAAGAGATAAGAATGCCTTCTTAAATGAACAGTGCAAACAAATAGAAGAAAGCAATAAAATGGGGAGGACCAGAGATCTTTTCAAGAAAATTGGAGATATGAAGAGAACGTTTCATGCAAAGTTGGGTATGATAAGGGACCAAAATGGTAGAGACCTCACAGAAGCAGAAGAGATTAAACAAAGGTGGCAAAATTATACAGAACAACTATACAAGAGCGAGCTTAACATCCCTGATGACCACGGTGGGGTAGTTACTGACCTGGAGCCAGACATCATGGAATGTGAAGTCAAATGGGCCTTAGGAAGTCTGAGCAACAATAAAGCTAGTGGTGGTGACAGCATTCCAGTTGAACTATTCAAAATCTTAAAGGACGATGCAGTAAAAGTGCTACACTCAATATGCCAGCAAATTTTGAAAACTCAACAATGGCCACAGGATTGGAAAAGGTCAGTTTACATTCCAATCCCAAAGAAGGGCAATGCCAAAGAATGTTCAAACTACCGCACCATTGCACTAATTTCTCATGCTAGCAAAGTTATGCTCAAAATCCTACAAGCTAGGCTCCAGCAATATGTGGACCGAGAACTTCCAGAAGTACAGGCAGGATTTCGAAGAGGCAGAGGAACTAGAGATCAAATTGCCAACATACGCTGGATCATGGAGAAAGCTAGGGAGTACCAGAAGAACGTCTACTTCTGCTTCATTGACTATGCTAAAGCCTTTGATTGTGTGGAGCACAACAAATTGTGGCAAGTTCTTAAAGAGATGGGAATACCAGAGCATCTTATTTGTCTCTTGAGAAATTTATATGCAGGCCAAGAAGCAACAGTGAGAAATGAACATGGAATCACTGACTGGTTCAAAATTGAGAAAGGAGTTCGGCAAGGCTGTATACTGTCGCCTTGCCTATTTAACTTATATGCAGAGCACATCATGAGAAATGCGGGATTAGAGGAGTCACAAATTGGGATCAAGATTGCAGGGAGAAATATCAACAACCTCAGATATGCAGATGATACCACTCTAATGGCAGAAAGTGAAGAGGAACTAAAGAGCCTGTTGATGCGGGTGAAGGAGGAGAGTGCAAAAGTTGGCTTGAAACTCAACATCAAGAAAACAAAGATCATGGCATCCGGCCCTCTCAATTCCTGGCAAATAGATGGGGAAGAAATGGAGATAGTGACAGATTTTATTTTCCTGGGCTCCAAGATCACTGCAGATGGAGACTGCAGCAAAGAAATTAAAAGACGCTTGCTCCTGGGGAGGAAAGCTATGGCAAATCTAGACAGCATCCTAAAAAGCAGAGACATCACCCTGCCAACAAAAGTGCGTTTAGTCAAGGCTATGGTATTCCCAGTTGCAATGTATGGCTGCGAAAGTTGGACCATAAGGAAGGCCGAGCGTCAAAGAATTGAGGCTTTTGAACTCTGGTGCTGGAGAAGACTCTTGCGAGTCCCTTGGATTGCAAGGCGAACAAACCGGTCAGTCCTAGAGGAGATCAACCCTGACTGCTCTTTAGAAGGCCAGATCCTGAAGATGAAACTCAAATACTTTGGCCACCTCATGAGAAGGAAGGACTCCCTGGAGAAGAGCCTAATGCTGGGAGCGATCGAGGGCAAAAGAAGAAGGGGACGACAGAGAATGAGGTGGCTGGATGGAGTCACTGAAGCAGTAGGTGCAAACTTAAATGGACTCCGGGGAATGGTAGAGGACAGGAAGGCCTGGAGGATCATTGTCCATGGGGTCGCGATGGGTCGGACACGACTTCGCACATAACAACAACAACAAATGTCCAAGGAAGGGCAAAAAACTAGGCAGTGCCCTGTAGTCCTACCCACCATTCAGGTGATATCTAATGTGCAAACAACAATCTTCAGGAGTGTTCAGACACTGGCCTGCCCCAATCATATTTATAGTCACCAGACATAAGCAGGCTGTTGAGCTCCCATTTCCAGTTAGACTCACTTTTGGTATCAGAGTTCAGGTGTGTGGTGGGGGGAAGTGTTGGGGGAGGCTATAAGAGCATGTGGCACAGGGAGGGAGTTTGGCATCTTACCCACATGTCCCATTTGCTGCTCTGTATCATACCTTCCATCACTTTAGAGCAGACCGTACACAATTCTTCAGTCTTGTGTGGTTCTGGTCTTCTTTAAGACAATCCAGGTGAGAGGAGGCCAGGTGTCCACCTGGAAACTGAATGAGAAAGTATTTGACTTTAAAAAGGACTATGTAGGACAGGGTGCCAAACTCTCGGGCACCTTTCCACTACCAGCTGCTCCAGATACTTCCCCCCCTATTTTGACTCTTAAGCCCAACATTGCACTTACTTTGTTTTTTCCATTGTCGATCCTGCTGAATTCAGATGGATTTGAACTGGGGTCTTCCTCTACCCCCCCATTGAAACAGTGTTCTGCACTCGATTGGGAAAGCTCAGAGCAGGGAGGAGAGTCAAGCACAGCAGGAGTCTCTTTCTTTTCTTGAACGGGGGAGAGGATTGCAGACAGCAGAGGTGGGGGAATAAATCCAAGAGGTAAATCTCTGCTAAGAGAAGTTAGGTCTTCTGGAGCACAGTCCCTTTAAGACAAGCCTTGCAACTGGGAACCAGGAAGTCTTTGAACTGATGCCCTGGCCAGTCAGGGAAGACTGCTTTGCTACAGTGTTGGAGGCATGAGGCAGGAAGTTAATTCACAAAAAGCAGAGATCTGCACATTTACCGATGCTGATTTTTAAAATATTGATGGTTTTATCCACTTCTGGATATCGCGGAGGGGGTGGGGTAGGTAGAGTCACTCTGGATCAATCATGCATGTTGCAGAGGTGAAATTTAAAGTGCCCAGAATCAAAGTGGAAATTGAATTCAGTGTGGATGGCAGAGATTTATTTGAGCTGGCAATGGGTAAAAAGCCCAGTGTAGACTAAGCCACGGCTGAATGGTCCCACCTGCATGCTTCCTTCACTGTTCAAGAAATACCCTCGACTCCCTACTGTGGAAAGCTGCTTCAAAAAGGATCTATGTGAGGTACTTCTTTATGATCTATCATAGAATCATGGAATTGGAAGGTACCTTCAGGATCATCTAGTCCAACCCCTGCACAATGCAGGAAACTCACAGCTACCTGCCCACCCATAGTGACCCCAATTCCATGCCCAGATTGTGCCCCCCCCCAAACTGGAATTCCTGGCCAGTCTGGCCTAGAGGAACTTCACCTCCCAACTCCAAAGTGGCGATTGGCATTTCCTTGGGCATGCAAGAAAGGGCCACAAGGGCTAAGCACTGACACAACCCTTCCTGCCCACCCACTCACAATCTGCCTATGTTTACTGAACTTAATCAATAGACAATGTAATATTGCCTTGGTTTCCAGACAGGCTCACTTTAAGGTATCTGCAGATAAAAGTTGCTAAGACAATTAATAACTGTGCAAAGAAATTCTGATACTGTAGGAGCTGGTTGCACATGTGGCAAATTGGATCCTGAGTCTCTTTAGAAGCCTATAATCCAGAGACCTCACCCACTTAGTATATCTCCCCAGAGTGCTCCCGCTTTCAAAGCTTCTTGAGATAAAGGGGCCACAGCAGAGGAGCTGCACAAGGCAGGAGTTAAAAAGCACATTCAGTACCAGAAGATCTAGGCATCCAGTCAAATATTTCCTTTGTTTGCCCCTTGTCCAGCTGCCAGTAAAGCCCTTTTGGAAAAAAAGAAAAGCATCCACCAACTTCAATGTTCTCAGGATGCTAAGCCAGGACTGAATGGATTTTGCAAGGTGCTTAGTCACAGCAAGGGGAAAAAAGCTCATAATAAAAGAGGACTCGAAGGCATAGCGGAATATTGATGCTGTCACTTCAATGGTTGGGCGAGTGATAAAAGGCAGGGATAAGTGTCTGTACCTCATCCCTGAAAATCTTGATGCTGGGAAGGTGACGCGTTTCGGGCAAAGGGGAGCAGACTGGAATGAGAGGCTGGAGTGCAGAGGAGCAGCTGTGCCGAGACAGGGATGGGTGAGCGCCTTTCTGCCATGCCTTAGCCTCGGGGAGGCTTTCCAAAACAGGGGAAGCAATGGGAGGGGGAGCTTATGCCCCAGGTTCTTGGCTGCAAGAGCTTAGCGGGAGGGACATGACTAATACACATCCCACTGGGGGAGTTAGATCAAAGGCAGTGAAGTAGATACAAGAGGTTTCTGCTTCACAGGATCTGGTTAAATAGAGCCTTTGTTACCAAGGCCCTCCAGAGTTAGGAATGGAGAAATACCTGATCTCCCCACTGCCCCCCCCCCCCAATTCCTCACCAAGTGCCTAGCTTGATGTGGAATCAGTTCAAGTATGAAACACAACAGTAGCTGCTCGGCTACTAGTGGGAGAGAGCAAAGGGAGGGGGAGGGGGTGGTGGGAAAGGGAGGGGTCAGGGGCTTCAAAAATGAGTCCGGTTTAGTTGGGTCCTGCTCAGTTTCCAGAGGCACGAGTGTCAGAGTGGGAATTGGCTCACACTGTTCTAGCCATCCGCTGGATTCCGACGGTGCTGATCAGAGAAGCAGCAACCCTTTCCTGCAACTTGCTCTCAGAGAAAGTTTAGGAAAGGCCGAGCCAGGCTGCGGGGGCTCTGCTGCTGCTGCTGCTGCTGCTGTGCTTGCTAAAGGCCTGTGGTCAAATTGCCCATCTTGGCATGGACTGCCATGGGGCGGGGGGCTTCTCTTTGGTAGGTGAAATCATCTACGCCAGGTGGGCTCATGTGGGACTCCGAAGAAGCCTTTTGGGGGAACTCATGGATGCCATGTGGGTAAGAATGGAGCAGTAATGAAGGGGGAACAAAGGAAGGGGTGTCAGAGCCTGGTTGGGGACCCTGCTGAGGAAGACAGAGTGTTTTTACCTCTTGACATGTTGTATCCACCCTTAAACAATCAGGGTAGGGGCAGCATGTTTGTGACTGCTGACTCCAATCAGGGACGTAGGAGTAACGAATCGGTGGAAACTAGCTCTCTGGGATTGATTAATCTGAAATCAAGGGCTACAATTTGAGTGTTTTCATAAACGATGATAAAAAATACCCCTTACTTCAGAAGATACCTTTATGCTATAATCTTAATTAAAGAGCCACCTTTAAAGTGAAGTATATTCTAAATTGTTGTTTTTTTTAATTACAGGAAATCTTTTTAAAGCCACCTTTGAAAGTGGCGTTTGTGTATTTACTGCTGAATATTATGCAAAGTGGAGAGAAATCCATCATATGCATGTGCCTCTCTCCAGTATTTGCTATCTGTAATTATGGAATCTGAATTTCTTAATAGGCTTGCTTTGAGAGATTCATATCATGCAGTCTGCCTTTTACATCCTCCATTTGTATAAACAGTTCCTCTGGAAAGGACGAAGTAGTAATCGTGGGAGGTGGGACAACATTTGTGGTTTAGACTCTGTGAAAAGTTTAAATTGCTGGGTACAGGGTAGCTGTGTTTGTCTGCAGCAGGAGAATAGAGCAAGAGTCCACTAGCACTTTAAAGATTAATAGATTTGTAGCAGGGAGGGAGCTTTCATATCCTGCCAAAATTTTTGTTAGTCTTTGTTACTGGACTCTTCCTCTTTTCTATTACTTGATATAGTTTGGGATGGGCTGCAACACTCCATAGTTTCTTTACCCATCTGTCTCTCAGTACAACCAGATAGTTCAAATTGCTGCCAGTTATGGACCATAACTAGTACTTTTTCCATACAGCTGCATAACTGGTAAATGTGGAAAGTTTCTGGAGAATTAAAAAGGAAAAGCTTCAGCCCCTAGCTGTTTCCCCATGCCCACTGGAATGATGTGCTGAACGCACATTTAATGTATACGAGCCCTGAGGACAGCATGTAAGAAACCTTTCCATAGATATGCAGAAGCTTTTGGGCCTGTGAAAACGTAGAGGTCATAGTTAATCTATGGTACAGCAAACAAGGTGTGTATATGTCACAGGTGTCCACTTAGCAGTTGCTTCCATTACTATTGGATATATCATTTAGAAACAGATTATCTGCATTGGTCATGACTTTATGTAGGCTGTTTTTGGGCATAATGTCCTTGCATGGCAATGAAAGGGTATGTGGCAGAGAGCAGAGTGCACCTGTAGCAAAGTTTTCAGTCACTGATCCTGATTTTATCCTTTCATGACGCAAACAGCCAGACATAAACCCTTAATTAAAACTGGTGGTGGTGGTGGTGGTGGTGGTGGTGGGGAGAATACCTGATTTCTTTGTTTGAGAGCCAGCATGCTATAGTTAAAGTGCTAGACTAGGAACTGGGAAACCAAGGATTCCCTACTGTGCCATGGGAGCTCCATGGGTGACCTCAGGGCAGTCCCACACCATCAGCCTGACCTACCTCACAGGGTTGCTGATGAAAGGACAAAATTGAGGAATGATGTAAGAGAATGATGGGTCCTTGTTGTGGAGAAAGTAAATAGATTTGTGCTCTGGCCATAAACAGATTTAGCATTTCAGGACAGTAACGTGAGCTGCTTAAAAAACACCCTATCTGTATTTATTCCTGTCACAATCTTAGTCCACCCCTTCCTCCCAAGAACTCGCAGTGGTAAACAGTTTTCTTCTTCTTGCTTTTTCTTTACAACAACACTGTGAGGTAGATTAGGCTGGGAGAGAGTGATTGGCCGAAGGTGACCTAGTGAGCTACATGGCTAAGTAAGGATTTGAGTGGTGTCTGCCCCATTCGTAGTATGACCCTCTAACCACTACAGCACCAGGCTCTTCCTTTTTATTACATGTACATGTTTGTCCTTCCTGATCCTCGCAAGAACCCTGTGAGGCAGCATAAGCTGGAAGAGCGTGACTGACCCAAGGTCACCCAGCAAGCTTCACGACTGAGCAGTAATTTGAATCCAGACATCGAGAGTCTGAATCCAACATGCCACTCACTCTGCCACATTCGATCTCTTATGTGTAGCCAGCTTTGATATACAGGATATATGAGCTTCTCTAGACTTTGCAGATTGTTTACCGTGCCTCTTCGTTATAGAACACATATAGTATATGTTCATAGTTCATGTAGAGTATGCTTGACTGCATCGCACAATGTGTGTATACTAGGTCACACAGGCATATATATATATATATATATATATATACTTGGTTTAGTAGAACAACATAGCTGAACAGTCGCTATGTGGGTCAAACAGTTCTCCATGTTGTAGGAGGTGTTTCCTGCCAGGAAAAAAAACCCCTGCTTTCTAAATGGTCTTAAAATAACGAAATCTCCCAAGACCATGCTAGAAGAAGGTGGGAATGCTTCCTATTCTAGCCAATCCCCTATTTTAGTAAATTAGTAAATAATCCCACTGCTGTTGAGCAAGCATAGAACCTCATTTGTGCAGGGAGAAGGTAAGGGCAGAGAGCCAAAGCTTCAGCTGGGCAAACTGATGTAAATCCATTGATTTCCACAGGCGCTTGGCGGATTTAGCCCACAAATTCCATCTTGAGCACAAGGTGCAGACGCATTCATTAAAGAGCAGGAACTGTTCCCATCTGTAGGAAGGAGCACCGGGGAGATTTTGTTCCTCCTTAATTAAAGCATTTTCCTTATTCTGAGAATCCGCATTTTCTTTTGTAGTTCCCTAGTTTGCAGTACAGAGCGAAGGTCTTTTGAAAAGGCAGCTGAGGAGACCATCCACCTGAAACGCAGGAGGCGGAAATTGTACACTCGGTTCAATCCTCTTTATCCCTTTTGTCTGGGAACGACAAAAAAAGTTTTGTTTTGTACACCTTTCAGAGCTCTGCACGCCAGCATCCATTCTATTCTTCATTTCAGGCTATTTTCATGAGAGATGCTTAAATCAGGGCTTGCATTTCTTGTGTCTGGGAATTGAATGAAAGCCTACAGTGAGAAGAAATGTACATGTGCTTTTAAAATGTTTCTTTTCCTCTTTTTATTTTATGTTACAGTCAAAGTGAACACATTTCAGGCGAAAGGGCACTGTAGCTTTTTTTTTCTTTTGTAGAAACACTGTAAAGCTAACTTTGGCAATGCTCTCACCACAAGTGAAGTTGTACTTTTTAATATGTATAGTGCCAGATGTCTCTGAAAGACCTGCTTCCAGGAACAAGCTGAAGAATAATTCACTACTGAAAGAGAAACTAGTGGCTCCTGTTTCACTGGGACATTTTCTTCTGGCATATTAACCCAAGCATGTCTTTCTGTGGATGGAAATGAACTTCATGCCATTGAAGTAGCTTTGGGCCTAGTACTTCATGTAGCTTTGGGCCTAGTAAATGCATATCTGAAACCACCCTAAGTTATGCCCATAAGAACCATGTATTGTTGGAGACATATAATTACAGAAGAAATAGCCAATGTGAATTTTTGAAATGGAATCTATGCATTCAAGTCCTTCCATGGATGCCTATGCTCATGCATGAAATTTTACAATGCTACTACCATTTCAGCTTAGTTTGGACAGTTTGCCATAGTGCTTCTATGTTTAGCTTGTCAGGTGTTTTCTCTTCATTTTATAACACAGCAAACAAATGACATCCACTAATGACCAGCTAAATAATGATCAGCTAAATGTTGCATTTTTATTTTTCTGTTTTAACATAAACATTTAAGTTTGGATTATTGATTTTGCGCCAAATCAGAAAATTTGACAAAGGTGTATGTAAGGAATTTTCAGTCCATTTAAAATACCCACTTCAGCATCTGAAAAATACAGCCCAGTAACTTTGATTCAAACGAGTAGCCATGTTGGTCAGAAGCAGGGTAACAAATCTAGAGTGCAAGTGGCACCTTTAAAACCAACAAAGATTTATTCAAGGTATGAGCTTTTGTGTGCACGCACACTTCCTCATATACAGTGTCATGGTCATGGTGCACACAAAAGCTCATACTTTCAATCTAATCTGTTATATGAGCTAGAAATCCTTTTTTAGAGTTCAGTGCCAAAGACTTGAATTGACAATCTAAGTCTAGTCAGTTGTACTGCTGTGAAGACAGTTTTGCAAGAGGAAGTCCTTTTCCTTTTCAGAGTTTCTCAGAATCACATCTCACTTCCCAAGTGTTCAGCAGTCAACATGTTCTAGTGAGTCTTTATAAACATCCGAGCTGCACCCAACACCTTTTGCATGACTTGGAGAGCATCTGCTATCTGGACCCCGAGATACTTGACTTCCATGAGGGCTTTCAGTGCTGTTGAAACTTGTGCCTTCTGCATCATTCTCGCTCTCCAAATCAGATGGGGTCACCAAAAGCTTGTTTGAGGGACCTGCTCAAAAAGTAAAAAACGAATGCCATTAGGAATGAACTTAGACTAGACTGGAAACTGTCTGTGTTGAGCAATTATTGAGGGCTTGAACAGCCATGGTAAAAACTCATGGAATACCTCTGGGATGTGAAGCACTAAAGACAAAATCCAGGTGGCCCCAACTTGGAAGTTATTTTCATCCCTTTCTTTTGTGTGCTTCTAAAGGCTTTCGGCTTATCCTCCTTAAGCCCTCTGCTGTGGTCTATGGCTTTTTATTCCTATGTGATTGCTTTTCATAACTCATGTAGGGCTAAAAGCCATGGGCTACACAGAGGAATAATCCACTTCCTTGGGCACTTCAGCAAAGCTGCATGAAATCCAGATTTTCTTAACTCCCTTTTAAAAATTCAACCATATTTATTTTGGAACCAATAAGAAGGTTCTGACTCTATCAAGGGCCCTGAAGGCTTATCAGGATGAATGTGGTAAGGACTGGTAAGCAGAGAGCATATACGCACACACACACACATCACTGTTTAGAACCTCACTCCATTCAAAAGTGAAAGAAAAGCTGTTCAGTTATTATAAGAGGCTTCTAAAAGAAAAAGGTTCTGCTTTTCAGAGGGAGGGTTCAAAGACCCTTTTGCCTGCAATCTATCATAGCGGAATCTAGGATGCAGTGCAAAACTATTTCCAAGAAAGAGCCACAATGTGATAGTTAACAGGCATGTAGAGAGCAGCAAGGTCATTAGAAGCACTTTCTTGCAATCAAGTTTTAATGGTGTCCAAGCAGGAGCTGAGCCACTGAACAGTCCGGATTTTCAGCCTCAAGCATATATTTTAGTAACTTTTTTTTGGAGGGGGGGGGACTTTGGGTGAGACAAATTAATTTGTAATTTCCAGGGAGCATGCAGGAGACAGCAGCAACTTTTGTGTGGATGTTCTTGCTCAAGCTGCCATTGTAGTATGCATGCTCCTTCCCACCACACAGCACTGCAGGGGGCTGCCTTCAGGTAACACTTTTACAGCCTGGTCCTAAACCTGTTTACTCAGAAGTGTACCTTGCAGATTCCATGATGGGAAGCACAGCATAAGTAAAATAGTGGACTTTGGCATGGTCTAGGATTGCCAGCCGGCCTTCATAGCTACGCCTTTATCAACAACTGGATGTGCTGGTAGCATGAAAACCTGCACTTCAAAGCCTGGAGAAAGATGTCCTGTCCTTTTAATAGAGGATTACTGTCTGGAAATGGGCAGCTGAAGTTTTTCATAGGACACAGGTAAATAACATCAACTGGTAAATAGCATGCATAATGCCTTTGCTAAAGGGAGAGGGGCATTTTTTCTTCCAACTGCATTTAACCAGCAGGCCTAATGATTTTTCACCTACTTGGTTAGCATCCATCCTAAAGGATCCGGGCTTAAGGCAGCTTGGTACTCTGCCCATGTGTGAATCTGCCTTAACCACACATTGCTGTCGGCAGAAGATTCCCTTAATTTTCTTTCCATTTTTCAGTGAATTGTCGAGCAGTTATGTGTTTGTGTAGTAATTTAAGTGACAGAGGTGTGGAGATATATCCAAGCATCTGATACTCTGGCCCTTTCTGACACAGCGACCTTACAAAGTGCTCTCTGCTAGTATGGCAGACACCCCCTTTTGTCTACCCCACTGCCAATCGCAAAGGTCATACCACACACCTGCTTTTTTGATTGCACTGCTTGTAGTAGTGAAAAAGTAGGACTTGGATGGCCAATGCCTAATTAACTAGCAATAATAGGAATGGGGATGGAGGGAATAAAGAGCCCATTTAACCAGTTTCTTTGTTGCAAACCAAAATGTTTTCTTGCTCTGGGAAAGTAATGAGCGAAATCCCCTTTGCCTTCAGCTGAACAAAACCCCCATGGAATGTGCAGCCCTGTTTTTGCTGCTGTTCCCAATTGAATCTTTTAATGATAAGGCAGCTGCAATTGGGGCCCAAAAGCTTTTGGAGACCACAACTTAAAAAAAAAGTCAACATGACAGAAATGATTATGGAACAGCTCTTCCAGAGCCTCGATGATCCCTGCATAGTGCTTTCCTTGGATGTCTTAATGCATCCAAAATAACTTGCTGCATTGGTCTCTTATGGGAGGGGAAAATCCACAGGGATACTAATTGAATACTTCTATGAGGATCAAACTGATCTTTTGAGCTATGGAGGCTGGATTTATTTTAAAGAAAGGGGTGATATGACATATTGAAAAGGGGGTAGCACTCAGCTCTGTCTGTTGCATAGTAGTTCATATGGCAATAGAAGAAGCCCTTTGATCTGACTAGTTTAAAATTGGACCTTATGCAAAAAAGATTTCATGCCACACAAAGGCATGCTGGGATCATGGTTGTCAACTCACTAGAATAAAACCCAGACTGGTCTGCTCTTGTTCCTTCAGCAGCTGATGCTTAGCTGTCTGTAACTCCGGGTTTAAGGCAAAGGAGCCATGATCAGTCCCAAAAAAGTTGCAAGAGAAATGAGAAGGATTCCCCCTTGGAAATGCAGCACGTCTCTAAGTGACTTCTATTTCTAGCACCAAACAGAACTCACAGATCTCTTGTAAGGCAGAAAATAGAATTGAAGAACAATTTGATAGTCTTCTTCCTACCAAAGCTGGAAGTTAATTTTAGAAAACACACTAGATTAAAAAAATATCAGTCAAAGCCAAAATTGGTTAGTGGTATCTAGAAGCTGGAGGGCTGGATATTGCTCTCCCCACTCCAGCAGTTATAAGGTCTGGGTGTATATTCCAGTTCTTTGCTATTATAGTGCTTCTCTGACAAATATAACAGATGGGGTTAATTTGTCTTTTTGTTTAAATATTGACTGCCCAACATTCATTCTTTATATTCCAGGCATAATAGCTAGTTTGTAAACTTATAGAAATCTCCCCTTCATCCAGTTTTGTGTGTGGCATCAACTGATTTGATATATGAGTAGTAAAATTCTTCTCAGTAGTAAAGATGCTCTTATGACAAAGTTATCACAAGCAGGCTGGGGTTTTAGATCCTTGTCCCTTACAGTTTGTTTCACAGTTTTTCATGCTTTCCCCTCACCCTTTTAACAAAGCAGATACCAAACGAAGCGCTCAGCTGTCGGTATTTCTGCAGCACTCTCATTTCAGCACAAGGATGGCTAGTGTCAGAAGAAAACTTTCACCTTGCATGGGTCTCTGTCAATGGAATCGATAGATCAACCCCATCCTGTTTACCCGGTTTGATTTTCTCTTTGCTGATGAGGAGAAGAGTGAGGAAACCTGAGAAGGCTAATAAGTTTTGCTATTGCAGACCAACAACTTCTGTCGGCAGATTTATGGCAAGCAAACAGCCCACACCAGGGGTAGTCAAACTGCAGCCCTCCAGATGTCCATGGACTACAATTCTCATGAGCCCCTGCCAGCATTTGCTGGCAGGGGCTCATGGGGATTGTAGTCCATGGACATCTGGAGGGCTGCAGTTTGACTACCCCTGGCCCACACAATCTACTCATGGATATTAACTGGGCATACAAATGCTGTATTTTATCACCTGAAGCAAGAGGTGGCCCTGGCTCCCTCACATGATCACTGCTTCCCTGTTAGACAGGGCTAGCCCAGTCTCAAGAAATCAAGACAGATTTTGGAGGATTGCAGCCACTGCCTCCTCTGCCACCACCACTGCCTGACTCCTGTCTACACTGCCCCCCCCCCCCCCAGAAGCACAGGAGCCATGACTACTTTCCTCCTGATTCCTCAGTCGTGGTGCAACATGGCCAGAACTAGGGAAATCCTCTTGGGCACGCACCGTTTGCAGCAAGGCATTTCCAGAAGCCTCTGGGATGAGAAGGAGCATTAGTTGTTCTAGCTGCTGGGCAGGGAGCTACGGTGGCAACCTCAGCCACCAGAGCCCTTTTTGAGCCCACACGAGGTGCAGCTGCTTACAAAACAGTCGCCACAGCTTACCTTCAGTCACATCATGGAGAGCCTTGAGCTGTGGTGGCAGCTTCTGCCAAAGCAATGCTTTTGCAGATCTGCACAGCCAATCACATCTACACTGGAGAATAAAAACTTTGTTGGACAAAACCCCACTCATTTTCTAAAATGAGTTAGTGGTTATTACAATAGTGACAGATTTTATTTTCCTGGGCTCCAAGATCACTGCAGATGGGGACTGCAGCAAAGAAATTAAAAGACGCTTGCTCCTGGGGAGGAAAGCTATGGCAAATCTAGACAGCATCCTAAAAAGCAGAGACATCACCCTGCCAACAAAAGTGCGTTTAGTCAAGGCTATGGTCTTCCCAGTTGCAATGTATGGCTGCGAAAGTTGGACCATAAGGAAGGCCGAGTGTCAAAGAATTGAGGCTTTTGAACTCTGGTGCTGGAGAAGACTCTTGCGAGTCCCTTGGACTGCAAGGCGAACAAACCGGTCAGTCCTAGAGGAGATCAGCCCTGACTGCTCCTTAGAAGGCCAGATCCTGAAGATGAAACTCAAATACTTCGGCCACCTCATGAGAAGGAAGGACTCCCTGGAGAAGAGCCTAATGCTGGGAGCGATTGAGGGCAAAAGAAGAAGGGGATGACAGAGAATGAGGTGGCTGGATGGAGTCACTGAAGCAGTCGGTGCAAACTTTGGCCACCTCTGCTTTAGAGCAATCAAAAGGGGCTCTATGTACCAAGCATCGTGAGCCTCATGTGTAAAAATGCTCTATTTTCTTACATCGTTAAGGCCAAAATATCATACTATAAAATACAAACCAGCATGCAAACTTTCTCTGAAACTCTTTTGCAAACTCAAATGGATTCATCTGGATAGCGCCAGGCACAGTGCAGGTTTTTACATGGCTAGGACAAAGGAAAGGGGGGAGATGGCAGTTTTAATCATGTTTCTCAGCATAATGTCTCTTTGCCAAAGTTCCTCGTGTAGCATAGGCAGGTGAAGATAAGCTATGTATATACTGAGTGTCATTTTGTTTTGAAAACCAAACTGGGGGGAGGGGTTGTTCATGCATTTAACAAAACCCCACAGATTACTCTCATGTCTAAGAGATGCAAGAAGATATCCTTCTAAAACAGGATGCTCAGAAAAAGGTCACTCTGAAAACCATGAGCTCAGTCCCACTGATCCTTCTCTGGACAATGCCAGGATTATATGCAGTGCCCTCGCAGTGCTTAAAACCCCTTTCAAGAAGGACTGTTAAACATCCCTCGACCCACAGGAACCATTGAGCAGCATTCCACTTGAAAGGTGGACTGCCTGTCACCAGATGCAAGACAAAAGAGGGATTCTGTCACTTTTAAGAATTGTATATGGGACAGGAGGAAGCAAGGATATCAGCTGGGGTTTCCAAACAAGATTCCTGTGTGTGTTTTTTCTACAGGCAAGCATTTTACTTATTATTTGGTAGCACAGAGATAAAATTCATTATTGGATTTCTGCTAATATCAGCAGAAATTCTTTCTTCTGTGCAACTATTAAAAGAGCATTTCTAAGAGGCAGAAGTAGCTAAAAGCACCATTTCAGATTTCACAGCACAGAGAGCAGAGACAGGTATGCTACATTGGACATAGGCATTTAGAAAAGAAGCTCCTCCTGCCTATTCCTGGGCTGAGAAATGCCAAGCCTATCTCTATTATGAACTTGGGTTGCTAACTTTCAGGTGTTATCTAGAGATCTCCTGGTATTACAGATGATCCCCAGATAACAGAAATCAGTTCCACTGGAGAAAACAGCTGGTTTTGAGGGTAGAATCTATGAGGTCCCTCCCTACCCCAAACCCGGCCTTCCCCAGGAAGCTTAAGGCAAGCCATTATCTCTGCAATGCCCCTCTGCAAAACAAGGATAAGTAGGTCTACCTTACAGGATTGTTTTGAGGAATATAGGTAGGGCTCCCAGCAGATCTGGGGGGGGGGGGGGGGAGTGTCCTTTGCCTCTAACAAAGGCTTCATGGGCTGATATCTACCAGGTTTAGTGATATTTCCATGCCATAAAAACATCAGTTCTCTTTTTCATACATTAAACTGCCATTAAAACAGCCAGTAATTTTTTTTCTCCAGGCAAAGTACAGAAATAGTCTGCAAGCATTCCAAACATTCCTAAAGTGTTAAATATAATTAACCATTACTCTTTTTTTGCAATCATGTTGCAGCCAACATGACAACCCCATAAGGGTTTTCAGAGATGGTTTGCCATTGGCTGCTGCCCCTGCATAGCAATCCTTATCTTCCTTGGTGTGGCTTTCCATCCAAATACTAAGCAGGGCTGACCCCACTGAGTGTCCAAGAACAGGGTAGCCTGGGTAATCCAGGTCAGGAAACTACTACTACACAGGAGCTCAATATTCCTTGCCATCAAGTCATAGAGACATACATGTTCACTAAAACATGTGTGATAGATCAACTAGGAAGTACTTCTGGGTACAATAAAATCAGAGTCCAGTAGCACCTTTAAGACCAGCAAAGATTTATTCAGGGCGTGAGCTCACACCCTGAATGAATCTTTGTTGGTCTTAAAGGTGCTCTGATTTTACTGTACTTCTGGGTAGGCTTCCATTATTCACTTTCATAATGATGTTGTTTGATGAAAAGGGAACAAATCAGAGGTGGTTCCCATTTGCTCCTAATATATCAGGGAGGTTAAATTCATTTGCCGGCGATTTGTGACCTCTTCCTCTTCCCTGTGCTCTGGAGTGGGTTAGGCACCATCCTAAGACCAGCTCCCACCATAGGCAGAGGTGTGTGCTAAACTAAACTGTTTCCTACAAATAGCTTACTCTTTTTTGGCAGGAAAGCCCTGGTTGTGTGGAACTACAGAAGACACCCTCCTTCTGTAAGAAAATGGGTTATTAAGTAACAGGCTAGCCCACTGGTGCTGACTCAGGCTGAAACTAATGAACACCCTGGCTGGCCATTTGAAATTTATTGCACCTATTAATTACAACCATTAGCTGCAGCCAGTGAAATTTTTATAATGAGGACCCTTGCGACTTTGCTTTCCTAGCAGCAAATTAACTGTGTGTGTTTGAGGGCTGAGGAGGGGAGAGGGGGTTAGAATCAATGGGATCAGCATACTTACAGAAGCAATGTTTTAATTAGTGGTTCTCTGCAAACACTGCAGCCTGAAACACCAGCTGTATGCATCATTATTTCCTTTTAAAAGAGCAGAGCTTCTCTTTACTGATGGAGTTTATTTTTTTTATGAAATGCTGCAGTTGGACATTATTGGTGGCTTTAAGTGTGGGTTTTTTTTTTGGGGGGGGGGAGGCTGCAAGTTAGCAAAGATATAGGCCTGAAGGGGAAATGGAAGGAAGAATGGGAGAATGGGAAAACAAATGCAAAACTATTTCAATCTGACTCTTCTCTGAGCAGCTGATGTGAAGTTCTCTCATTTCATTCTCATAATAGCAATCCTGTGAAGCAAGGTTAGGGTGAGATACTGACTACCCCCATTGCACACACTGAGTGGATTGGTACTGAGATACCCCTAGCCTGAGGCTAGCACTGTTCTTGCTACATGATGTTCACTGTGATATGCCATCATCTCTTTCAACCCTGATGCTACTGAAGCATTTTCAGCTTGATACCACTTATATAGGAAGACTAGAGGCAAAGGAAGCCAGGGCTCCTGTTCCTTGAATAGTTAGTGGGTTATCTGCCTCTTCAGTACATGACAAGCTGCATCTGTCCATATCTGCTTATTTTAGGGCTACAGGTTTGTTATTGGGACCCCATAGCTCTGTGGCAGCCCCCAAGACAGTGCTACAGGTGGCCAGTGTCTCATCATGAATTACTTTCTTTGCTAGTATTTGGTGATTTTAAAAAATGTGTGTGTGTGTGTGGGGGGGGGCATTGCTATTTGCTTAAAGATTTTTAATTTAAAAATAGTGCTTCACCATGAGCATTTTATGTCTCGGCTAAAGGTAAAGGTATCCCCTGTGCAAGCACCGGGTCATGCCTGACCCTTGGGGTGACGCCCTCTAGCGTTTTCATGGCAGACTAAATACGGGGTGGTTTGCCAGTGCCTTCCCCAGTCATTACCGTTTACCCCCCAGCAAGCTGGGTACTCATTTTACCGACCTCGGAAGGATGGAAGGCTGAGTCAACTTTGAGCCGGCTGCTGGGATCGAACTCCCAGCCTCATGGGCAAAGCTTTCAGACAGCTGCCTTACCACTCTGCACCACAAGAGGCTCTTATGTCTCGACTAACAGATAACAAAATATGATCCTCATCTGCCTGATCTGTTCATTTCCTTGAGAGCCAGTTTGGTGTAGTGGTTAGGAGTGCGGACTTCTAATCTGGCATGCCGGATTCGATTTTGTGCTCTCCCACATGCAGCCAGCTGGGTGACCTTGGGCTCGTCACGGCACTGATAAAACTGTTCTGACCAGCAGTGATATCAGCGCTCTCTCAGCCTCACCCACCCCACAGGGTGTCTGTTGTGGGGAGAGGAGAGGGAAGGTGACTGTAAGCCGCTTTGAGCTCCTTCGGGTAGGGAAAAGCGGCATATAAGAACCAACTCTTCTTCATCATCATTGTCCTTCTGGGTTAAATTCTGATGCAAATGATTTTTGGTAATTTTCAATCTGTGGTGATTTGAACGTACACATTTAAAGTAAGATTGATTGTGTATCTGTGTAAATACCAGTCATATGGTTCCTTCAATTAAACTGAACTGACCCATGTGATCTCCTTATAAGGGACACAAACTGTAGTCATTTAATTGTACCAAGAGTTCTACATAATCTGATGATGGAATCTGTGCCTGAACTACTCCTTGGAGCCTGAGTGTTAGAGGGATTAATGACATTTATTTAAAAGGCCTAAGTATGTGGTGATGACATCATGATATAGTCTGGATCGCAACTCATGATTTTGTCATAGGAGGTTTGATTGATTTCAAGCATGTATAACTCCCCTCCTCACCCCTCCCCCTCCAACTGGGGACCAAGGTGGATAGAAACAATAATAATACTAAATAAATCTTCATAGGGCCTAAGTAAACATCATATTTCCCTCTGTTCTCTGGGGGTCTATGCAATCAGATACATCTTGTCACTTTGTACTGGGAACTCAGTTCTCATGTGCACAGAGTTGGCTTTGAACCAGAATGTTGGGAGAGGACAATTATCATCCCCCTAAGCTGTTTTGCTACCTTGGAAGAGCTCCAAAGGGCTGCTACTTGCCTCACTGGCTAATAGCTACCTGTATTGATGAGGTTGCCCTATACCTCCACAACAGAGCAAATAATGTTCTCCACTAAGCCTGTTCCATATTGGGGAAGGCTGGAGCCCCATCTCACACACCACAGTCCCAGGGTTGCCAGCTCTGGGTTGGGAAGTACCTGGAGACTTTGGGTGTGGAGCTGAGTATAGGGAAGATTTGGGGTGGAGAGAGACATCAGTGGAGTATAATGCTATGGAGGGGCTTCCTGATCATCTTAAGGTTTTCCCTCCTTCTGGATAACATCAAAACAGAAATAACAGATGCCATTAAAGTGTGTCAGGACTGTGCTTAAGAACAAATTGCTATATATTTATCAATTCCTGCATGGGCTTTATGTATTTACCTTGTCTTTTCCTTAACTTTGCTTTTATGTCTATTTATTCCACTTCCAACCGTAATACTGTTTTTATATGCCAATAAAGGATTTGGATCTGGATTTGGAGCCCACCCTCCAAAGCATTTATTTTCTCCAGGGGAGTTATTTCTTTAGTCTGGGGATGAGCTACAATTCCAGGGGATCCCCAGGTCCCACCTGGAGATGGATCCCTACACAGTCCTAATCTGATTTGGGCTCATGCATGCCTGGGAAGGGAATTCTGTTTGGCTGTGCAAGATCTGGGAGAAAACAACATACAGTTAGATCTATAACAATAAAAAATAATCATGAAAGTAACCATTAAAAGGTGGGCTTGTCTGATTATATTGAAATGTCTGCCACTGCAGAATACCCTAAGAGATCTGATTCCGGGAGGGTTCATTGACCTATTGGGATGGGGGATCTACCCTCTCTGGGGAGAAACCACCTGCCGTCACTAATGTAATCATTAACCTGACTGATTTTCCTATCTGGTTAGGAAAACCCCATAGATGAATTATTACCACAGTTCGAAATGCAATAACATGTGGATCTCTGGATTGTGTCAGTAGTAGCAGTCACATTAAGAATAAAAAATTAGGGGTACTAGTCAACCTCTGTCCACAATGTTTCTTACTCAGTTCACAGTGTAGGGCTTTAATAAACTGGATCTCCTCTTTTTCTCATGGCTGAGAGAATGTGTGAAAGGATAAAGATTTCCAATTTCAGCAGCAGGGACCTAAATGTTAAGAAGAGCAAAAACCTGGTGAAATCGGTAATTGTTGGTCTAAGGAATTGGTTGTGTCCAGCTGGTTCAGAAAGACATTTATTAGGTCTCGGGGAAAGTGACATTATTAAAGTGAGCATGCTGATTTCAGACAGCTCCCAATTCATCACTCTGACAGTGACAAACACAGCCTGAGGTTAAGCAATTGACTAAAGAGAATTCTCTGGCTTTACATTTTTAATGCTCACTGCATTTTCTTGGCTGCAGAGGCTTCTATTCAAAGGATCCTCTCCCTTGAATAGAAAGGGCAGAGTGGGGCCATGAAACATGCTTGGGTTTTGCAAATCAAGTAGGGCCTCTGTCACTCCATCAGTGCTAGTTCATTTATTTTTTAATTATTCCTCACTCCTTAAAAGATTCCTTTTCTCCACGTTTTAATTTTTTTTTTTTTTTGCAAAACAGGACCATTTGACTCAGCTGTGCTGCCTCTATTAATCTGGGCTCCTTCATCATTGTCTACCCCCTGAATAGAAAGTAGAGGGTCAGTTTTTAAAGGCTCCATACTACAAGCTTTCCTAAATACATCAATGGCTCCCTAATGGAATTGGGACTCTTGTCACTCAGACCACCCAAGTCCTGAGTCTCCTGGCAAGTAAATGGGTCCCAGGTACTTTTGTACACTCCCTCCTGCTGCCATCGAACTGGATGCTGGTCGATCAATGGCTTATTGTTTCTGCCATAGCTTGCCTCTCAGCCATACAGAGATGTTCATTGGTGGTATTTCACCTGGTGTTCTCTTCCAGTGACAGGTGTTAAGGCAGTGGGGGAAAGACAAAGCAGCACACGTCAAAGTGGGAGCCTTGGAATGGATTGCAGGCATAGGGTCCTGCCCAGTTATCGCACCAGAAACCTGCTATGTACAACAAAGTACAGATTGCACATCCTCTATTCCCTGTGTAGGGCATTAACAACTCAAATCTCTCTTTTCTTGCAGAAGGAAATGCCATTCATGCAGAAAGATGGGTTATACACGTCTTTATTTTTTTTAAAGAATAGTGACAGAGTAGGCAATAGTTAAGGTCGAGCTTGCCTGCTAGTTTCTCTGCTCTCCTAATATATGCTCCAGTTCAAAGAAAAAAATGCAGCATGCATTCTCTCACACCTCTTGTTTTATGAGCATTAAAGGGTTCGCAGTTTTTCATGCTACAACCTAGCCGTGAAAGTCTGGTTGGATTTCCTCTGTTTAACAGATAGAGAAGATGTAGCACACGGATGTGAATTGTAGAACGGGAAAAGTGTGGGTCATTTCATCTAACTTTGCACATTTGGGTAGTGGACAGTATAGTCAAAACTTAATTTGTTGTCCCATGATATGGGGGACTAAGCCAGCAGAAAAACATCATTTTCACAGTATAGTTCAAAAACACAGCCCAATGAGGCCAGGTTGAGAAAGGGAAGATGTTCCTAAATAACTGGGAAAGCTCCCAGGTTTGCAGAAAATCCCAGAACAAAAGGGGCTTGCAAAACAAACATATAAACAAAGAAGCAATGTGTGCACATGTACATTTATTACAATTTCACAAAATGCCATTGAGATTACACAGGATTATAGTTGGCATTATGGTGTTGCCAGCAATCCCAAGGCAAGACTTTTTTAAAATTTAAAAAAGGAGAGGCCAAGGAAAGGAAGGGGCAAAATGGGAAGTAGAAAAATTAATATGAAAGTGATGGAGGGAAGAAAATAAGCAATGGTGGGAAGGTAGAAATGCATAAAAAGATGGGGGTAGCAGCAATAAGAAAGTAGAATGGTGGGGCAAACAGGAGGGAAGAATGAAGAGACAGGCTAAAGGTAAAGGTAAAGGTATCCCCTGTGCAAGCACCGGGTCATGTCTGACCCTTGGGGTGACGTCCTCTAGCGTTTTCATGGCAGACTCAATACAGGGTGGTTTGCCAGTGCCTTCCCCAGTCATTACCGTTTACCCCCCAGCGGCAAGCTGGGTACTCATTTTACTGACTTCGGAAGGATGGAAGGCTGAGTCAACCTTGAGCCGGCTGCTGGGATTGAACTCCCGGCCTCATGGGCAGAGCTTTCAGACTGCATGTCTGCTGTCTTACCACTCTGCGCCAGAAGAGGCTGTTATATTTTCCTTGCCCTGCAAGTTCTAAAAGGTTCCACTTTTCTGGCATCCTATTAAGAGAGCCAGCTTGATGTAGTGGTTAAGTGTGGTGGACTCCACACTTAACCACTACATAGCTGGGTGACCTTGGGCCAGTCACAGTTCTTTCAGAACTCTCTTAGCCTCACCTACCTCACAGAGTGTCTGTTGTGGGGAGAGGAAGGAAAGGTGATTGTAAGATGCTTTGAGACTCCTTTGGATGGCAAAAAGCAGAGTACAAAAACCAGGACTAGTTCCGCAGCTGTGAAAAAAATACCACAGTCACCTTCCTAAAGTCCTGTGGAATATCAAACCTTTGACACAAAAACCAGGCTCTTAAGGAGCAGATCTGAATGCAGTCCTGTTTGCTGCATGGTTTGAGAATCCTCAGAAAGCACAATTTCTCCCCCTTCCCCTCCCCCTGGAAGGCAGTTCACAGCAAAGCTCAGGATTCAAGTCTGCTTTCTCCTCCATTCCTGCCTCAAGTATTGCTGCATCAACTCTGCCTACTATTCATCTCTTCTTCCCCCTCCCCCTTCTCCTTTCTGCATTTTATAAATAGAATATTGTTGCATTACAACACAAATTTGCAATAACAATGGTGCACACTTTCTGGGAACACTCCCAAAAGTTAAAAGTCAAAAATGAGGATGCTACATTCCGCCCCCTGCTGCCCCTGCCTCCCCCTCCAGCATCTAAATGTACTTGACTTTCATGATTTAAGGTGCAGCAGGGCACTTCATGACTTTTGTGCAGTGGTATAGGCTGCTTAAGGAGGTGGTGAGCTCCCCCTCACTGGCAGTCTTCAAGCAAAGGTTGGATACACACTTTTCTTGGATGCTTTAGGATGCTTAGGGCTGATCCTGCGTTGAGCAGGGGGTTGGACTTGATAGCCTGTATGGCCCCTTCTAACTCTATGATTCTATAAACAGTTGTGTAGTGGCAACCCACATGCTTTGTCTCCATGCATACATTAGTTTTTTTTTTAAATGAAGGCTTTCAAAATCATTTAGTAAGTCATTCCAGCACTGAGCCTTACCGAAGCATGTCAGTGGTGCATTCTCATGAACTCAGTTCTCTGCCTTACTTAGAATCATAGAATAACAGAGTTGGAAGGGACCTCCTGGATCATCTAGTCCAACCCCCTGCACTATGCAGGACACTCACAACCCTATTGCTCATCCACTGTGACCTGCCACCTCCTTGAGCCTTCACAGAATCAGCCTCACTGTCAGATGGCTCTCCAGCCTCTGTTTAAAAACTGATATAAACATACCAGTGGTTATACATTTGTAGGGCAACTATAAACCTCCCATACCATCTGTCATAGATATGGTGGCTGTAAAATAAGGAGCGGATGTCCATGCAAATAATCAAAAGGGGGAGAGAGTCTGGTATTGCTGGAGGTAATGGTGAAGAAGCAACTAACCTATAAAAATGCAAACCAAAGGATTACCATTTGTAGACAAAAAAATTGCCAACAGTTTGTAACAAAATGTTAAATGTACTAATGGAGCAAAAAGAAAAACAATGTCTGAATTTATACAATGATTATGAAATGTATTCTAATTTCTTAAACAGATCATCCTCCTGCCCTGCCCCAAAAGAAACCAATTTTAGAAAAATAATTATTTTCTGGTTCCCGCAGTTGCTAGGGGGAAAAATGACTACAAATACTGGCACTTTAATTAAGCCTCCCTCCACCCAGCTGATGATATGTCCCTGCCATTGTCTTCCTGCAGCACAGCTCAATGCTGATTAAGGAATTTTGACATTTCCTGGCTTCCCCATCCACCTCCAGAAACACAGAGAGCAAAAACTGCAGATGGAGGCTTGAGAAATCCGCTCACTTTGTGGCTGCAGAGCCAGCATTCCTGCAGCTTTCGAGGGTAGAACTCTGCTCTCTGCCCGTCATTCCCTCAGAGAATCCTTTTACATGCCTAGAATAAAAACAGCAAAAAGATGCATGAAGCTGCTCACAAACCTTGCAGGTGGGAAGACTCATTACAGAGTTCTCTACTCATTGTCTTGTGAACCTCAGAGGAAGTATCAGGGGCCTTATTTAAACCAAGGAGCCTGGCAGGCAGGTATACAGAAACCTGTCAAATGAAAACTGGGCATGGGGGGGGGGGGTGGAGGAGAGAGACAGAATGGGAAGGAAGGGGAAAAATGGGCAGCTGCAGAATTAAATGGCCTGTGTGCCTCTGTGTCTTATCTGTGTTGGGGCTGCTTTATGCTAAAGGCAAAGTCCGTCAGGGATGACAAGGTCAGTCAGGATAGAGCTAGCCTTCACTGGTTCCCAGGTTACTGGATGGGAGGGATGTAATTTTCATTGCCATGTGGAACTGACTGTTCTGAGATGCTGAAGGGCTTTATAATGAATGTTCAGCGGGTTATGTTTGATGTTGGAAGGTCAGTCAAATATTCCCCGTAACCTTGGAGGGCTTAAGCATTCTCCAAGTGCTGGCTGAGCGACTGAAAAGCAACCATCTCAAACAGGATTTTGTTTTTCTCTCCCTGTTTTTTTCTTCTTCATTTGGCTGAGGAGGTAACTCACAGATTGGAATGCTGCGCTTCAGTGGGGGTAGAAGTAGAGTGGGGGAAAGCACAAGCCAACTGGACATAGTGTGTTTGGGGTTTTTGCTTCATAACCTTTGTGCAAGACAAATCCCTGGGTTTATTAAGGATTCACTGGTGTCTCCATAAGCTCAGAAACCAGTATAGATCTTAGATGGTTTTCTACCTGAAGGGGAAAGATAATGAAAACAGAAACAGCAAGAGAGGCAGAAAACAGTACCCCGACTGGAATCTGAGCTGTGAGTTCAAGCACAATCCTTCACAATTAGGCTGGCACCAAAACAAAGTGTTTTTTATGAAACTGACTTTGAGTATGAGATTCAGTCCATGCTTTAAATCACAGAACAAGTGTTTTGAAAATTTGCAGGGGAATGTGTCACTCTTTGCTCTGTTAGCAAAATGATGCAAGAAAAAGTGTAAGCTTCAAAGGGAGAAACTGGGTTCAAGTAATATGCTCCACTGCCTCCTTCATTTTGAGCAAGAACTGTTTTCCTGTCTGCCTAGTTCAATGTTCTGTTTTAAACACGGGCCAGCTGTTGAACTCTCTGGCACCAGTGTCAGTTTTTTGCCCTTCTCTAGTACTTTGTGCCCAAAGATCTTAATCTATTCAAGAGCCTCATCTCAGGAGCTTTCTATATGGGGTTGATGCCCATTCTGCCAGTATGATACATCACTGGTGCAGTGTGGTAACCAGAATGGGATGCATGGGTTAGCAGCAGCAATCACTACACAAAAAGATGTATGAATCTCTCACCATATTCAGAGACAGTGAGATACCATGACAGAGATGAAGAATAGTCCCCCAGAGCTTAAGTTTTAATATGAAAGCTGCTGCAGCTTGACTGGAAACAGCATCCTCTTGACATGCAGGCTTGCTGCAGGTAATGATTCCCCCCCCTCCCAGTAGTACTGACTTTATGCAGTTGCAACTTGTTTCTATACCCACACCCATGAATCAGAGGCACTGTTCCAGAAGTTTCGACTGATTGTCTCATGTTTGGGACAAACTAAGAATGAGATAGCAGGAAGCCTTACAAAAAGCTCAGTTTAATAAAAGCATCACTTATTATGGTATTTTTAAGGTCTAAAATTGGTCTCTAATCTCAGTGAAAAAGCCAGACTATAAAAGAAGTAGGTAAATCCTTATCCATTGTTGTTCCTCTATATATTTAAGAAACAGCCTAGAGGTGGGATGTGTCCGGCTGACCAAGTTATAATAGGGCCAATCAGGGTGCAGCCAGCTTTGCCCTGATTGGCCCTGCCCCTGCAGCTCCCACCCTCCGTCCCTGGACTCTAGCCTCTTTGCTCTCAGACGCCTCAGTGCCTGGAGCCAGCAGCAGGTAAGGGGAGAGGCCCTGGGCAAAGGGTTGTGGTGGAGGGTCTGCTAACGAGGGCCTCTTGGCCTGCTAGGCTGGCCCTTCTGACAAGAGCCTCCTGGGCTGCTGACTGCCTGCTGCTAATGAGCTGCCCAGCCCCCACCCGCTGCAGCCCAAAGCCAAGTTAAGCTGCCTGGCTAGGAGCCAGGAGATTGGGCCCTTTCAAGGCCCGTTCTTAGGAACGGGCTTTGAAGCTAGTCAATACATAAAACTTAAAAAAAAAATACACCCTATTGAAACAGAAAGCTATGAATTGTGACTAGAAGCCACTGCCTGTGTTGTAGAGCGGTGGTCCCCAACCGCCAGGCCACGGCCCGGAGCTGGGCCGCGAAGGCCCTGGCACCGGGCCGCGGCTCCCTCTCCCCGCCCCCCCCACAGTAAGAAACTTCCCAGGCCGCAAGCAAATCGGCCGCAAAATCAAGCTTCTTTTTGTGGGGGGAGGAGGGGGGAGAGGGAAGCAGGGCCACACATGTGCAATGTGCGCATGCACGGGAGTGCCACGCATGCGCGGCCACACATGTGTGGCCGGGCGATTGCCGTCCCCGCCGCCGCTGGTCTGCAGCCTTAAAAAGGTTGCGGACCACTGTTTTAGAGAACCTTTCTAGGCAGAAGACTTAAAGCTGCCTCTTGAATTCACACTGTGGAGTTGTTCCAGATGCCAGCTGGAGATGTTCTGTGTGGAAGGGAAAATGCCCTCTCTCTTTTCTCACTTTACTCCATGCAGATTTCCTCTGGATGCTCCTGTCCCTTACCTCTCCTAGGGGATGCCCCAGTTCACCTTTGCTTGCTTCTGTGGGCTCCATGGCTTCTGCAACATGAAGGGGAAGAAGGAAGAGGCCAGCGGTGAGCAGGAGACAGCTGTTTGAAAGGGAAAGCAACCTACATACATCATCTCAACCCATACTTTTGTGGTGGAGGAACAATATTCTTGCAATCATTTGGTAAGACATTGTTGCCCCTTGAGTCTCAGGAATTCCCCTTTTCCACCCCTTCACTGGTCTTTTAAATAAATGATAGTGTTAATGGGTGGAGCATCTGTATTGTTTTTTCAAAAGATTTGGACCAGAAGGGAAGCAGCGCAGTCTATGCAGCCCACAGAGGGCAGCCTGCTTCCCAGCACACAGGCTCCCTTCCTCCATCCAGCTCCACCACAGAGGCTGATGGATTAACTCAGGAAGGTACACTGGCAGGAAGAGATGAACCCAGTGTGTGAATGATGGCCTCTATCATGAGTGTCAGCAGTGGAAAAAGGGAGAATGCGGAAGACGTTAATCTGCTTTCTTACATTTCATTTCTGTCTCCTTGGTTTTCTTCTCTAGGGACTCTGAAGGTCCAGCAAGACATGTCTGTTCAAATAACAGCCTCCCACAAGATCCAGAAGCTCGCTATATGAAATGGTTACTGGGCAGTATCCTCTTCTGAAGCACCCTTGAGGCCTGCTGTGGGTACTCAACGCATTCCATTGCTTGGCTGATGTTCCAATTTAGTATTATTTCTGCCCAAACCCCTTCAGAGTCAGGCTGTACTTTGAGTCTGGATTAAGGAAAACTCAGGTCTGTCTCCTGTCCTGCACTTTAGTTGTTTCAATCCTGCTCTGAAAGGAGTCATTGACACAGAACCCATCAGCTAGCATCTGTGCCCATAATATGCAGGGTAAGTAAGTGTGTGTGTGTGTGTCGGGGGGAAACTGCCTGTCTTGGTTCACAACCACAAATAGATCGCTGCCATTTACAGGGCAATCCTAAACAGAGTTACTCCAGCCTAAGCCCATTCATTTCAGCGTGCTTAGACAGGCATAACTCGCCTTAGGATCACACTGTTAAACATTAATTGGTTGCTTCTTGTTGTTAAGCACATTTCAATTGGACCAAAATGTGACACACTCTCAAGTAATTTTTAAAAATATTATTATGGCTAGGCATCTCAGAACCTAGAAGTGGCCCAAACCACTCTGGACTTCTGAAGGAGCTGATATGAAGTAATTATGGCAGTCTCTGCTTATGAAGAAGAGCCTCTTGTGGCGCAGAGTGGTAAGGCAGCAGAAATGTTTTCTGAAGCTGTCTGCCCATGAGGCTGGGAGTTCAATCCCAGCAGCCGGCTTAAGGTTGACTCAGCCTTCCATCTTCCCGAGGTGTAAAATGAGTACCCAGCTTGCTGGGGGGTAAACGGTAATGACTGGGGAAGGCACTGGCAAACCACCCCTTATTGAGTCTGCCATGAAAACGCTGGAGGGCGTCTCCCCAAGGGTCAGACATGACCCAGTGCTTGCACAGGGGATAGCTTTACTTTTACCTTTTACTGCTTATGAAATGAATGTACCAACAAGGATTCTCACCCCTTATGTGGAACATCCACATAAGGGGCGAGAATCCTCATTCCCCCCCCTTTCTTTATCGGGTTGTGCTGGGCTGGCCCTGCCACCACCAATCTTCTGAGGCTGCCCCCGGTCTCCGGAGAGCGAGAGCAGCCTCGGAGGCATAGCGGAGTTGGGGCCAGTCCAGTGCAACACAGCGCTGTGCCTCACTGGGCTGGCCCCGCCCCCACTCTCCAGAGGGTGGGAACAGCCTTAGAAGACTGGCGGTAGCAACGCCAGAGCACTGAATATGCCTCAGTGATCTGTTACCGCTGCCCATCTACTGGCACGATCCCTGAGGGTGTGACTATGGACATCATGTCCATAGACTTCTGTCTATGGGCCAGTAGATGTTCCACATCAAACAGTAAAAATGATAGTATATCAGTCTAACTGGTCCACCACCAAAAACCAGTCTGATACAATGAAGTCAGTATTTAAAAATGAACGTGCTACATTTGGTCATATTAAATAGCATTTTCATAAACGGCCGAAACAGTCCAAGTCCCAAATCCCTGTAATACCCTTTATTAAAATCAATAAAAATGACACAAAACTATGAGCTATCGAACTCCTCCTTGGGCTGGATGTTTTAAAAGAGTGTGGGGGAATATGGGGGGGAAACATTGTTTAAGGCTAGTATTTCAAAACCATTTGTTGGTTTAGATAATCAGATGAATTTGGTCCTGCAAGCACAGGATGAGTTGACTAGGAAGGCAGGTTCTTTCTTTACCAATAACTTATCTTAAACTTTCCAGTCATCCTAACAGCCCTAAACACCAGATTTGCACCAACGTAGTGAAATCATACAGCCAGTTGATCTGGTCTCCTTTCAAGAGGAGACTACTTTGGCCCTTTGCCAGGACCCACACAGTGATTGCTTTATTATGCTTTTTCATTGCAAGGGGAGAATGTGAAATCTCTCTCTAGAAAAGATGAGCTATGTGTGATGCCATCCCAAAGGAGAGGAGGTTTTTGTGTAAAGAAAAATGAGGAACTAACTTTAATTAGCCTTTGTCAGGTACTGGGGGATGATGTTGCTGTAGGAGATGGCAGAGCTACTTCAAACCTGTAATTCCAAAGAGCAGTACAATAATGGCCTGACGCCACAATGAGGGCTCATCTGGCACACAGTCATCATTCTTCGTGAATCACTCTGAAAGGTTCACAGGATAAGCCTTTCTTATTGCCATGGAGCTGAAAGAAGATACTTTTACTGAAGGCAAATATACACAAAAGGAAAACGAGGGAAATAACCTGATTTACTTCCATTCTTGCTGTCACTGCAACAGAGACCTTTTGAGGTTATAACCCAGTACATACTTGCTTGGGGCCATCTCTAAGCATGAATACGGTCAGGGTAACTATGACCCTGACTTAAATTTAGATCTAACAAAGTTTGTCCCTACTACATTTTAGCCATTTGATAATGATTATACAAATCTCAGTGCTCATACATAAGGTTGCACTGATTTCCAAAGGGCTAACAAGTTGCTATCAGGGCAGGGAATCCCCAACTCCAAGTAGCAGTGAGAGAATTTTTTTTTTAGAAGAGTTGGTTTTTATACCACCACCCCCTTTTCACTTCCTGAAGGAGTCTCAAAGCGGCTTACAGTCGTATTTGCTTTTCTCCCCACAACAGACACCCGGTGAGGTACATGAGTCTGAGAGAGCCCTGACAGGACTTCTCAGTCAGAACAGCCCTATCAGGGCTGTTACTAGCCCAAGGTCACCCAGCTGGCTGCATGTGGAGGAGCAGGGAATCAGACCTGGCTCACCAGATTAGAAGCTGCCACTCCTAACCACTCACCAGCAGCTTGAGGATGACATTGCTTCTGGGGAAAACCTGGAATGAATTATACAATTATATGCGGCAGTGCCCCAGAACTAGTAGTGGAAGAGTTGTTAATATTAAAAACAACTGCCAGAACTTTGTCTCAATGATTCTTCCAGGATATGCAAGGCACTATCTGCGGAAATATTAGCCCTTCTCAGAGCCAGAATGTCTCCTAATGTTTAATTTACTTGACAATATTAGGTAAGAAAGTAAAAAAAAATAGTATGACAAAGCTTTCCCCCAAGTTTGATTTGTTTTGATCTTTTGACAGATCTTGCCAAGAGTACTTTCATTGCATTGATTTAAGGTGAAGAACATGGCTACACAGCGAGCTTGGAAGAGTCCAGAATATGTACAAATTACAGGAATGAAGCTAAGAAAAAGACCATCATTCAAACCAATGCACTGCTATAATATCTTCATAAAGACTGACAAGATGAAATTGTACAAAAAGACCATCTTATTTGACCTAACCCCTTTACTGTGTACACCTGAATTACTAATGCTGGAATCTGAAACTGTGAATTAGGAGTTAATCTAATTACTTCAATAATACTGGCTGTGGCTTATAATGTACTAGAATAGTATGAATATCAGGTTTATTACAGGATGTGCAATTTTTGCATTCCACTATTATCCAAAGTAGAAAAGATTCTTTAAAAAAAGCATATTTTTATTTTTGCACTAAGACTACTTAGTATAACTGTAAGAAGCACTTTATTCCTGTAAACTCAATATATAGGAGTGTAGGGTTGGGGAGCCTCTCCATGTTCATAGTCATCTGGTTTTTCAGGATGTATGTCTTCAGTGAAATTACACATCCACTTGTAATTCCTACTGACATAGTCTCTAACTGGCATGGACATTTGGTATCTTTACCTTATTTCTAAAAGTCAGTATGTCAACATATGACAACCTTAAGGGGCCTAATATTCAGCAGGCAGCTGGCTCAGCATTTTTCTGAATTCTTATCTTAGAAATCCTACCCACCCCTCCATTTTCACCCCAACAGTTAATTATTAAAACAATGGTTTACCCTAATTTATTTTTCAATAGAAAACACATGATCCAAATCTCATAATTACCATAGTAATTGATAGGTATTTTAATCTACGCAGACACACACTGCCTTCAATCTTGTGCGTGTCTACATGTGCAGTATACAACATGTGCACCAGTTCCACTGTATCTCTGATTCATGGAAAGGATGGTTCTCTGAGCCATCTGTTTATTGAATGTACCTATAGTCAGTTTGCACAGCCACTTTATAATACATGGGTCATTAAAAGACTATAAGCCACTAATGAGTAAATGAAAGTTGATGTATCTATTGACTACTACATTTATCTACATGTAAGTATAATCTAAGTTTATTCTGAATTTATTTTGATTTCATAGTGAGCCATGTTTTCAAAATACATATAATCCAGATATGGACCACAACCCAGGGAGCTGTTCTTCAGACTGCAACATACCTAGGTGGATACATAGGAGACCGCATGAAAGCATGATAGGGCAATGACAGATTTAGAGAAAATACATGAAACAAGCTTTCAAGCAGTTCTTTAGCAAGCCATATGAAAACAAACTTCCTCACTGAACTGAGAACTTGCTGAGTCCATAAGCTCATATAAGGTCTCTTTCTGCCTGTTATTTGACTCTAAGGAAGTTTCTCTTCTGGGATCAATGATGCTGACAACTTTGGGGATAATAGTCATATTTGACATATTTAGCACTGAGGGTGCTCTACAAAAGCAAAATGTTACTGATGACAAGCACAAGCTTCAGTCCATTCTTCCCCACAAATTTCTTACAATCGATAAGTGGCATTAAATAGCTTTTTGAGAAGGCTAGGATCCAATTGTCCATATTCACTGTTAATATAACTCTGTGGAACTCTATGGTTGTGCAGAACTCTTAAGTTTAAAGGCACAAGTGTCTGCTTGCAGTATATGCTTGTTGCAATTCATTCAGATAAATAGGGAATCAATTCTCTTTTCAGTATTTTTCACAGAACCATTGATATTTGTTCAGGAGATTTGGGGCCTGATCTATATGACAGATATGTAATTATGAAATTTCCTGCATTCTGCAGGGGGTTGGACTAGATGACTCTGGAAGTAGCATCCAATTCTATGATTTTACCATTCCTTTGGAAATATACTCTAGTTGATCTGCCCTGGAATGTCAGAAATATGGTATTTAGAGAGGCTGAAGAGACTGTTTTTAAAACTGGTTCTAGGTGTGTCCATCACAAGGAGGTTCTTGCCTTGCCAGAGCCACACTGGCTGGTCTAATCTGCACCTCCAGGTCTTCAGCAAAGAAACACAACTAATTCTTGTACCAGGACATCAAAGCAGAATATCTCCTCAATGCAGGCTATATTGGTTGTCTCTTTCCTTTCATTCTCTAGATTCTGTCATATGGGAACCTAAATAGAAATATTCCTCAGGAGTCTTCCAGCTTCAGTAGCCATAGAAACCTGCTATTTTTATCTATTTTTGCATGATATCAATAAATGGCTTTTTCTGCAGTGCACAGATAGACGATGAGGTCAACTCATCTTCCAACTAACAAGATATATCTTGAATAAGCCATGCACAGCTGTTGTATAATATTGTACATGAAAGATGACAAAACACAAAATTTATTTATAAGTGTATAGTGGAATCTCCTAAGAAAATTATTCCTGTGCCATCATGTGCCCTTTCATAGAAATATTTGTGAAAGCTCTTAAACAAAACCCTTTATAGCACAAATTATGAAAAACATGCCTGAGCTATATATTTCTTTGGGTACCCAATCTTTTTTCTTTAAAAAGTAAACCACAGTCTTTCCTAAGATAAAGCTAATTGTAACAATACAGAAGATAAACCAGTTATAATTTTATTGTCTGATAGAAGGATGAATCAAATTGCAAAATGCACTTCGAAAGTGAATAACGCAGGCATTCTCTTAGATGGTTCTTGAATCACTAATATTGTCCAGGATTCAAAATATCATGGTTGTGTAGTGTGATGATTATGGTAAATCTTCCATATCAGTTTGGAATCCTAATTATAAATCAAATTGCTGAGCTGTATTCAAATCAATATATGTAACAGGTGCTTCTTAGAATCATTTTCAGTAAATCTAAAACAAACATCTCCGGTTATTCAATTCATTATGTAAATTCCTGATGCTTTTTGGTAAATCCAGTTTCCATTTATCTGAACCTCTAAGGCCATCTGAATGCCTTGAATGCCTCCCTTTCAACAAATAAAACTGTACTGTACTGCATAAATATCTTTGAACAATTATACCAAGGTTCCCAAACTGTAGATGCTCATAAGTTCATACAAGCCATATGTTGAACAAAAAATGGATGGAATGGTGCTAAACAAAGTTAACATTCATGAACTATATGCAACAATACAAATACGAAACAAGTTTCATCTGTGCATAGCTTGGAGCTACTGAGGTCACCTTGCCAAACCTAATCAATAGTTGTCAACGCCTGAAACCTCAGGTGAAGTAAATCAAAGGAGCTCCACTGACTTTACTAGCTGCTGAGTATGCCCTATATACTCCATCACTTCTCAGTATTGAGACAACACGGACCATCAGATCAGTAAAACTCTCACGGCCCAGTTGATTCTCTTTTAACACTCAACCGTTATCTTTGGATGGCAAGAACATGGCCAATGACTTCTGGTATAACAAGGTGGTTTACAAGGTTGTATTATAAATTACAGATGCTTATCATGTCTAGATTTTTCACTCCAATACTCGCTTATTGATTGGTCTGCCAGTTGATTAATTCCCTTTCTTACCTGACCCCTTGATTTGGAACCAGCTATTTTGCTTGCCTTCCATTCTGTCTTTTCTATCTGTTTCAAAACTATGCACTTGAAATAAGCACTTTCTTGCTGTAACTGTGGAAGCATGCTTAGGAGAGCAGATATGTTAATTGCAGTAATAAAGACGACTTTATTATTACATCTTTTCACAGTCTACAATTTACATCTACCACGCTGAAGCTGTGGCATTGTTTACCACAGAAACCGATGAGCTGAAATATTAACTGCACCCCTAACCTGAACAATTGCATATTTAACCAGAGAAAAGTTCAAAGATAGCATATGTGTATGTATGACTGAAAATTGAGGTCATTCTGTTGACAACTGAGCCTCCCACTCAGTTGGATTATGAAAACAATACAGAAATAGCAGAACTGTAGTTATGCTTCCATTCTAGCGGCTATACCATTTTGGGTTGCTTGCTAATAAGCACTGAGCAGCAGAAGGGGATTAAAGAAATTTGGGGACTTAATGCAGAATATCACAATGGTTCTCTCTAGGGTGGGAAACATGTTATGATAAACTAAATGTATGACAACTTGCTGCCCTTCAGTGGAATCCCAAAATCTGGTGCCCTTTGCTCTGCCAGCTATTGTAAAAAGGATGCATGCTTTTTGCCTCTCATAGTACACTTCATAGTCCTTCATAGTCCACTTTGGGACTCAAGGCAGACTATAGTGATCTGCTCACATAAAGATCAGTTACTAACTGGTTTCCATTCATCCTTATCAGGAAAAGTGAAGCCTACACTTGAGGACCCAGTTGTAATAAGGTGAAAAGTTGTCAGACATAGCTCTGACAGAAATCCTGTGTGTGTGTAAGTAATTTGTCTCTATATTACAAGGTACAGAGAGACAGCACAGCAGCTTAGTCATGTGTCATAATGGTAGTCATTTTACTAATGCCTATTAAGGCCCATTTTGCAAGTGAAATTACAGATGCGTCAAGTTATACAAGGCATTGGTGCCCTGCCAGTTGCACAAAACTGGATACAGATGGAATTGAAGGAGCATGCTGTTTTCACATGGTTATTGTGATCCAGTCATGATAGCCGGATCTTTTAAAGCTTTCATATGTCACATTTAATTTGCAAAATCCATTACAAATTCTTGTGTCTGGTTTCATAATAATGGGGTATAGTTAGTATTGTTTCCATTTGACAAAGGGAGAATGAAGACTGAAAGAGTTGTGTGATTTGCAAAATCCATATAATGATGAAACTGGAAACTAAACCCACAGCCTCTGATCCAATTCAGTGCAGATGCCAAAAACATAAGTTTATGAATCAGTGCAGAACATCTTGGACCTAAATCACAGACACAGCCTATTATATTTGAATATTATTTCAATAACAAAATAATTTTGTCCAGTTACATTGATTCCCAAATATTTGAGGGAGTCATTAGTTACTGTACATTCTGTACTCTTTATAATATAGATTCAAATGAATAGCTGGGTTGGTCAGAAGCAGCACAACAAAATCAGAGTCCAGTAGCACTTTTAAGACCAACAAAGATAAATAAATAAATATTTGTTGGTCTTAAAGGTGCTATTGGACTCTGATTTTCTTTATATTATTCTTGTTGCACCTGAAGATGATCCAGATTCTTCAATATGTTCCATTACATACTATGATTTATGTGGATCCAAGACTGTTAGGACCAGTTGGATGTAAGAATTTTCCGAATTCTGGCATAAACTTTGTCATCAAAGTGTCTGAAATATTCTCCTGGGCTTCTAACGTACTTGAGGAGCTGGCAGGCCCTCTGTGGGTGTGGTCCCATTGCAAAGGAAAGGCGATCATTCCTGAACCTACCAGAAAAACACAAACCCCCACTTTACAAAGCAAATTTAAAACAAGAAACCAAAAGGTTATTGGCTCTGAGGGGCTAATCTGACCTATTTGAACCTGAAACGTGTTAAGTGGAAGCCATTTTTTACCCAGTACTTTCAATGTAAAGTCATAAAATATTTGTGTCAATATTTTCTAATCTGGCTTCTTACTTTTACATACAGTGGCTTGCTTCCATCAATCTGTCCGTGCATGAATGCCAGTATCTCTTTTTTGGTCCTAGCTTCAGTTTTACAGCAGCAGCAAGCAGCCCACAATTTAAAAATAACTGCTTTGACAGTTTTGATGTAAATATGTGAATGACTTGATTATCTGTTTTCGCATTCTGCACTTGCCTGGAGCCAGGGGAGTTGTGGATGGAACTGGATCTGAGAAAGTATTAGCGCCATCTGCAGGACATTCCCCTACACAACAGAGCAGCTGACCCAGTTCCTTATTTCCACTAGTGCAGTTCTTCCCAGCACACTCTGATCCATGTTGCACTGGCAGCAAAATTTCACAATTTTCATTTCACTGGAAATCAGTCAAGCAGGAGAGAGGTGCCTCATCATTTCCAGATTCTCTAACTGAGGGAGGAAAAGGATAAGAGTGATTTCTCCCTTAATATGGTCAAAATCAGCTAACACCTTTACTGCTTGATCTTATAGACATTTACATGGCAGTAAATGACCCGCTGAGTTCAGCGTTATGTGGCATACGGATACAGAAATGTGTGGCTCCAATTTCCCCTCAGATCTGGAGCAATAATATTATCAACCAGATCTCTGGGTAGAAAAAGAGAATTGCTTAAAAGCTAGGTGCTCTCACTCTCTCAGGATTAACTTCTTCCTGGGCCTTCCAGCAGCTCTGTCTTTAAGGGCAGTTATAGCCCAAGATTTAAAAACACATACATAGCGAGATGTTGTAGTGTTTGCCTTCCCTATGAAACCCACGGCATATGAGAAAGTTAAACTGAAAGTGTCATTACTTTCCACAGAACAAAGTTAAACCAGACACTCGAAAGGATCCTGCTACTCTTCCCTGAAGATCTCAGACCACCTCCACACAAGAGGAAACCCCTGCACTGGTGTTCTTAAAGAATCAAACAAAGCAAAACTTTCTGCACAAAATTTTGCCTCCTTTCAGCAGTGTCTTGATCTCTTTAGAGCTTAACTTACATTTTCTAGTGATGAATTTTTGAATTTGGTTTCCCACCATTCTGCCACTTTGTGTTATTAGTGTCACATGTTCACCCTGCCTACCACCATCCTGCCCCCACCCTCAGGTTGTCCCCTGAGCTGAGTTACAATTCTTTCCCTTTATAATATAGCAATCTTATAATGTGGGGACAAAACAGGCAGCGAGGGTTCATGTAGCCTTCTCCTTGCAATTACATGTACATGAAGTTCCTTTCTTTTCCTTTCTTCGTGGGTAGGTGCCATATGCTTGTACTGTTTTCTTCATTCTCCCCCTATGGTTCCCAGTGCTGTTTCTTTTTTAAAACAATGTTATGATGTTACAGATAAGCAAAAAAAAAGAAAAGGAGATTCAGTTGCTGAAGTACATAAGGACACATTAGCACGCTTCATAATTACTGAATTGATGTATCAAGTTCGACGATTACCAGCCATTTTCCTAAGTGGTGACTAAGAAGAAGCGTGGAACCTTTGAAATGGTGGCAACCCTGCTGTCCAGCCTTTTTAAACAATGTTACGATGTTATAACGTTACTGCACATCCACAAAAGAAAAGGTGGTTCTGTTGCTGACAAAGTACATGAAGACAGAGCCACACAACCAAGGCCAAGGGAAGTGCAGAACTCATGAGGCAGATTGGATTCAAATTCAAGAAAAAAATCCTCCCAAATAAATCCACCTTTTGTGGAAGGGGTGCTGCAAAGTTGGAGAATCAGCTGGGGATTCAACTCTCTAGGAAATAGCGGCAACACTGAGGTGTGGAAAAGGTCTCAGAACAAAAGAGGACCATTCTCTCTTTCTCTGGAAAATGCCCCCATCCCCACCTTTCTCTTTCTTGCCTTTCATGTAGGAACAGCTACAGTTTTAATTATTTTTTAAAAAACACAAATAAAAAGCCCCTCTTTTTGAAATTTGGACCTACTGGAATTGCAAGAGGCAAGCTCCTGGGTAAAAACAATGGCTGAGATGAGGAGTGACTCCAAAACTTTCAAAAACACGGTCTTCAGTAACATCTTAGCTGGCTTTTAAAAGACACATTAAAGTATATGCTTGTGACTCTGGAGAGGAATGGAGGGGGAGGAGAGAGACTGTCAAAACTTTGGGAAAAGAGGGAGCAGGCAAGGAAGAAGGGAAGCAGACACAGTACAGGGAGAGAGTCCAGCAGAAGATGGGAATGGGACTGAGATTCCCCCTCTCTTGCAAGTCTTTTCAGGTCCCCACTTGCTAACTATCAGCCATCTGACTGAATAAAAACTTCATGTTCAGAGGCAGGTGACCTCTGGCAGATACTGGTGGAGGGAGGCAACCAAGGAGGGCTGTTGCCTTTGTGCTCTAAGGCATTGGTCCCCAACCTGCGGGCTGTGGCCCGGTGCTGGGCCGCGAAGGCCATGGCGCCAGGCCGCGGTTCCCTCTCCCCCCCCGCAGTAAAAAACTTCCCAGGCTGCAAGCTTGCGGCCTGAGAAGCTTCTTAGTGCGGGAGGGGGGGACAGGGAATCAGGGCCGCGCCCGCGCATGGCACATACACGGCCGGGTGCACATGTGCCATGCGCGGCCGAAATAGCGCATGTGCGGCACTTTTTGATCGTGCATGGCGCATGTGCGCAATGCGTGGGCGCGCATACACAATGCGCGGGCGGGTCAGTTGCCCTGCCGGTCCCCAGCCTAAAAAAGGTTGTGGACCACTGCTCTAAGGCAGCGGTCGTCAACATGTGGTCCTCCAGATGTTCATGGACTACAATTCCCATGAGCCCCTGCCAGCAATGCCACAGATTGACGACCCCTGCTCTAAGGGATTCTTAGAGGCATCTGACTGGCAACTGTGTGAAACAGGACACTGCACTAGATGGTCCCTTAAATTGACCCAACATGACTGTCCACAGTATCTTGCTACAATTCTTTAAAGAGCAGCATTATACCCATATATTGCTAAAACAGCTTATCTAGAGCCATTTGGCAGGCTAACAATTGATTCAGGCTAAAGGCTTTCTGATTTGTTAGCCACTATGGTGAAAGCAGCACATAGTTTTGTCTTGGCTTCTTGAAGCAGACAAATCTAAATAGTTTTAAGTTCAAGGGTACAGAGTTTAATGCTGGGCATAAGCTTTTGTGTGCATGTACACCTAATAGAATTAAACTTTGTTCATCTTAAAGGTGCCACTGGACTCAAACTTTGTTCTATTTCCGACCAGCCTACCCACTAAAATCCAAAAAGTATTTGGGTTTCACACCAGAGGTGAGGAACTTTCCACAGGCATTTGGCTGGGCCTTTCACTAGGGACATACCCTAATCCTGAGATCACTAATTCCATGGGAAAAACATAACATTATTTTTGTTGTTGCTGTACAGGTTTACTTGGGGCATAGCTAGGGCATTTTGGAGAGATCTCGTGATTCAAATGGACTGTTTTACACAGAGTTCGGTAAACTGAGCATCATTCACTCTTCTTAGGCTCTCACTAGATGTGTATCGGAGCTCATTTCAATAACCTTCCCCTTAAAATAAACAGACCAAAGGTCGGGTTGTAAGTTCTCCTTTTACCAATTCACTGTAACTACCATCAGTAATTTGGCAAATGAAGATTCTTGAAAAACAGGCACCCTAAAGATTAATCAAACCTTATTTCAGCATAAGCAATAATGGGCTGCCACTAAGGATGCAACGACTGACTCCTTTCTCTCCATGCAGTGCTTTCTCTTTGCCCTCAAGTAACACCTGATATATGGTTAAAGGTAAAGGTATCCCCTGTGCAGGCACCGAGTCATGTCTGACCCTTGGGGTGACGCCCTCCAGCGTTTTCATGGCAGACTCGATACCGGGTGGTTTGCCAGTGCCTTCCCCAGTCATTACCATTTACCCCCCAGCAAGCTGGGTACTCATTTTACCGACCTTGGAAGGATGGAAGGCTGAGTCAACCTTGAGCTCCCGATCGAACTCCCAGCCTCATGGACAGAGCTTTCAGACTGCATTTCTGCTGCCTTACCACTCTGCCCCACAAGAGGCTCTAATTTATGGTTAAGGACATTCAAAGCAAGTGACCTTCAAAGCTGGCTTACCATTGCCTGCCTCTTGATATGGGCCTCCCTTCCAAGGACTAGCCAGGACAGATCCTGGTTAGCTTCTCAAATCACATGACATCATGGTGGCCTGGCCTATCCTGTCCAGCACTGGGTTCGCTTTATTATGTAGGTCAGGGGTAGTCAAACTGCGGCACTCCAGATGTCCATGGCAGGGGCTCCTGGGAATTGTAGTCCATGGACATCTGGAGGGCCGCAGTTTGACTACCCCTGATGTAGGTGGTCTGAAAAAAAGGGTGAGGGACCAAAAGGCTTGAAATATATATTGAGAAACACGAAAAATGCAGACACCATTCGCTTACTATTGCTTAAACCGGCTAACTCGTGCAATAAACGGGAAAGTTTTGTTGAAGATTAGTTACAGTGGTTCGGTTCAGTCCAGGAGCCACAACAGATTAGCGCCGTTTCCCTTTGGGGCAAAATGCTTCGCGTCCTCTGATTACACTACGGCGACTGGCGAACAAAGGGGTGGTAATTGCTCCAGATTGACTAAAGGAGATTTATTGTTACTATTGATAACGATCTTTTACAGAGCAATTGAATAGCGCGAATGAGGCGCTCAGGTTCATTAACCCCAAAGGTGCATTCAACACAGGGAGTCGCACCATCTCCACTCAACTCTCCATGACCGGAGCAAGCCGCCTCCGCAGCGAACAGCAGAGCGCTACCTCGACGCATCTCCGCCCGCGGGCCTATCCGGGAGAAGACATTCCTCCCCCCCCCCGGAACAACCGAATGGTAGCACCCATCAGAACCCTCGTTACCTCACGGGTCGAGGCCAGCGCGCAGGATCCTCCTACGAAGGGTGTGGGCTGAGTGGTGGTTGGCGGTTTGGCCGCTCAGCGGCTGTCAATTAGGACGGCGTCTTCAAACGAGCCCGGGAGCGCGTGCAGGGCTTGGATGTCTGTTACTTTGGTTGGTTTCTCAGGGAAACGGGAGTTGCGTTCTCCCTCTCTGTGGGGAAAGAGGCGAAAAGCGGCAAGGCTGAGCAATTTTTTTCCCATTCGGCCTAAAGTAAGGCAATGGTAGGAATGCAGAGGAAGCAAAGTGTTCTGCTTCGGTGAGTGTATGTAAGCCAAAACAAAACAGTGTAGTGCGCATGTGTAGTTAAGAAAAAAAAAGGAGAGGAGGGATTTGCTGCCTCTTCAGGCTTTCCTTTCAAGCTGGTTTGCAGGACCTCGTGGCGCAACGGTAGCGCGTCTGACTCCAGATCAGAAGGCTGCGTGTTCGAATCACGTCGGGGTCATTGATTCCCGGAACAAAACTGGGATTTATTTTACACCATACGTGAAATGACAACTATACTTGTTCTTCCGGATAAGATCAGGGTTTCCCTTGAAATATTCGCGAGGAGAGCCCGCCAACACGGGTACTTCGCAGATACTATTGCTTCGCGGTAAATGTCTAGCGAAGGTTTTCTGGGGTCGGAGTTCCTGTAAAATTTGGGAGGTCGCATTTGTGGCCACATTACAGTGGAAAATGCTGAAAGAAAGGGAAACAATCCTGCTGTCCTGGTTTTGTGGTATGGGGGTTGAGGTAAACGTTTTTCCAAGCAAAAATGGACGTGGGAGCTTACAGGGCTTGCAACAAAGGCCTGTTAATGCTTGGAAGCGAAGTCGCCTAGGGAAGTGACCTCATACGACGCCCGCGCTAATTTTATTCCAAACCAAAAACAGGCCTCTGCATAAAAACGTCATTAAATTTCTTCGATGAGGATATTCTACTACCTTGAGGTTGAGAAACAGTTTGGGTCTTGCCCACCTACTTAAGGATCCCCTTAATGTTAAATAGAAAAAGTGGTTTGTAGCTTTGATTCAGGGAGGGGTGGGGGCAGCAAGGACTGCCTAAAACACTAGACTCCCCCCCCCCCCAGCTTTTTGAGACTGGGGCACCATTGGAATTCTGAGCACAGCCACAAAATGGCTGCTGAAGGAGGTGGAGCCTGCCGCAAAATGGCTCCCATGTCTTTCCTTCAGTGTTACCATGAAGATTCAGAAGACTAAGAGAAGGCTTTTATATCCTGCTCTTTACTGTCAAAAGGAGTCTCATAGTGGCTCACAATTGTATTCCCTTCCCCCCCACCCCACAGGGCACCTTATGAGGCAGGTGGGGCTTAAGAAAGTTCTGAGAGGGACTGTGATTGGCCCAAGGTTACCCAGCAAGCTTCATGTGGAGGCCGGGAAAATCAAATTCAGTTCTCCAGGTTAGTCTGTTCTTAAGCACTGCTCCACTCTGTCTCTCCTAGTGCTGTGGGACAAGTCCTGCAAAGATGAGTTTTAGACAAATTTGCACAGGCAATCAAATCTCAAATGGTTAGACAGATTTGCTGGGTGAAATCTCCACCTACCCCTATTTCTGTAGACACTTGGGAATTGATAGTGGGCACGTTGGGGACATGTGCTATTTATTTATTTACTAGGAATCAAGCCCGCTGTGGTTAAAATACAGCAGGCGCTAGGTGCAGGTGGGTATGGTGGCGGGCGGCAGGGCGGGTGGGCATTGCTGCGGGGGCGGGGGCGTGTCGTCTGGGCCCCCTCCCACGGTGAGACTCACCGTGGCAAGTGTGCGCGGCAGGGCAATGGCTGGTAGCGGGCGGCGACAGCTCATCTCTCCGCAGCCATGTCAGCGGCTTGCCGCGGGCGGTTTAAAGATTACGCTCCACAAGGACTAGCTTGTTGGTGGTTCCCGGCCCCCGGGAGGCGCGCCTGGCCTCGACCAGGGCCAGGGCCTTTTCAACCCTGGCTCCTACCTGGTGGAATGAGCTCCAGGAAGAGCTGCGAGCCCTGCGGGATTTACCAGTTTTCCACAGGTTCTGCAAAATGGAGCTCTTCCACCAGGCTTACGGCTGAGGCCGGCATCACCTGGTGAGATCGGGTCCCCCTCTTCTGCAGTCCTTTCAGGCTATGTCTGGTCTCCTCCTTGGGTAATGTTGCCATGTTGGGTTGGTTGGTGTGTTTATGTATTAGCATGGTTTTATGTATTAGGGGGTTTTATTGGGGAGTTTTATATGCTGCTACCCGCCACGAGCCCTAGGGGAGTGGCGGACTATAAATCCAAATAATAATAATAATTATTATTATTATTTATTTATTGAATTTTTAGCCTGCCACTCCTGCAAAGGTTCGTGGCAGATAATAATGTCCATAAAAACCCCAATAAGACTCCCGTAAAACAATACAATTGTCCATTCCTTTTTCAAAGGCTCAACTTTTGTGTGCTTTTATACTTAATTTTAATGAAGTTTGACCCAGGAATTGGAGTATCTCCCATTTTGAAAGGGTTTTCTCTCCCCCTAAAGGAGCAGGTTTGTAACCTGGGTTATGCCGCTGGACCCATGCCTCCCATTGGATAGACAAGCCATAGACCTTTTGGGCAGGAAAGATCTTGCCAATTTGGTGCGTGCCCTAGTAACATATTTTATTTACTGCAACACACTGTGCATAGCGTTGCCCTTAAAGACCTTTGGGAAGCTTCAGTTGGTATGTAATGTTGACTGGAGAGTGCCTTAAGAACTGTATCACTCCAATCTTATTCCACCTTATACCACCATCCAATTTGCTTCTGGCTAGTTTAAAGAGCTGATACTAACTTCTGAAATTCTATACAAATTAGAGCCATCATACTTTAAGGTCAGTTTGGGTGGCCCTGCCATTTAAGACTAGGCAGGTGGTAACTTGACAAAGAGCCTTTAGTATTTTCAAGATTTATTTTTTTGTTTAAATGTAACAAATGTAAACTATAATATGTTAATGATAATACATTATTAAAGTGGTCAGTGTTTTTAATAAAGTTAATATCCAAACAAGCTGGCAATATCCAAACAAGCTGTTGCAGTTTTGTCCAAGTAATACACTCAGTTCACTTTTATTTTTCTTACCTCTCAAGTGAAGAAAAAAAATCAAAGTTATATATGCTATATGGTAGCATAGGGAGTAGTTTGAAACACTTTTTAATGTATTGGGTATACTTGCATTTTTGTATAGAAAATAAAAATATTTCTAAATTCAATAAATATGTCAAATAGTACAATTTTTATGCTAAGTTATAAATGATGGGTTTTATGTTTTTCAATAAGCAAAAGAAGCTTAGGTTTTATTGGAAAGTAAGCTTGTATATATTTTAGAAGCCAGTGGTCTGGAGGAGTATGCCATCACATCATGTCATGAATTTCACTAGTTGTCATTGGGTTGAAGTGCTAGACACAGGGCTGCCATGGGTACACAACTGTGTCTGCCACAATGTCAAAATACAACTTGTTATGTTTTTTATATATATATTATGATTCCAGGCTCTTGGTATGGTCTAACTTAAACTTCTTTTCTTTTTTACAATGCGCATCTGAAATTTGGTAGAAATTGTTGCTCTTAATTATTAATGGTACTGTTGTGTACATCATTTCATGCCTGAGTTTAATGTATCCTGTAAAAGAGTAGACTTCTTAACATTGTTTGCCTGATAGAATTTTTAGTCATCTAGAAATTGTTCAAATCTAATTTATGTTTATTTCTCAAATATGAAAGCTGTTAGTAGAATATAATGCACTGAGATAGCGGAAACATTCCTAACCGGTGTTCTCTTCTATCATAGGCTGTACTGTTAGACAAAATGGAGAAAGTTACCGTAGATGTGATCATAGAAAAGCAAAATGAAGACTCCCCAAAGCAAGACTTCAAAGATGAAACTGATGTTAAAGCACTGAATGACACTGAGTTACGGGAACAGCTTTCTGAGTATGGGATCAGCCCTGGACCAATATTACGTATGCATCAGATGAATGATGACTGAACTTGGGAGGATCTAAAGGGCCACAGAATCCATACTGTAGTGAGAGTATGAAAGTGTACCTTGACAGTAGCAGATAATTAAGTCAAACATTCAAGAGGTTCTAGTTTGAGGGGAGTACTTCCCAAACCAATTCAGCTTCAGGCTAGTTGGATTTTGGTTTGAAAGAGTGGTTAGAAATCATTGAAAATATCTTGGCAGCCAATCAGTGCATTTTCTGGCTAATATTTTGAGATGATCTGGAAGCTAGATGTTGGCAGCTGTATGGCCTCCTGCCCATTGAAATAGGGGGCAGGCAATTTCATCCCCTTCATTGGAGGTACAAACTCTCTGCCCCTATTCCTACCTAGCTGCAAAAAGGGCTTTGTTTTGTGTGATCTGGAGTGAGTGGGGGGGGATCCTTCTGTTCTTACAAGGTACTCTTAGTCCCCTGGATAACTGATTCAGTCCCTGGACCTCCAGTTTGGGAAATGGTATTCTAACCATTGCAAGCCTTTACAATATGATATGTTTGGTTTTAGCTTCTACAAGGACCATTTATGAGAAAAAGTTGCTGCAGTTCATGAAGGAATCCCCAGCAGTAGCAGATAAACAGAAGACTGATGATAGTGTTTCTGATGAGGGAAAAGATGCAGAACAAGGTAATGCTGGCAAATCTTTCACTAGATGTGCTTACATGTACTAGGTGCGCTTCAAAACATTCTCATGAGTGTTTTTGGAGTTCCTCCCGAGTAAGTAGGCTGCAGCCAAACATTCTTCCAGTCTATTCTGCAGCCCTCATCCAATGATGTCATTGGGTTTTAAGTTGTTTTCTGCCTTCAGAGTTGATGTATTTTTTTTTAAGTTGGCTGCATGCAGATTGCCTTGCTTATGCTTGCCTTTGGATAGAAACTATTAAGTCTAACTTAACTAAATTCTAAGAAATTCGGTCTGTCCAAAACAAAGTTACTCTTGGGTTTCTATGTTACAAGAGCCAGCAGGGTTTAGTGGTTAAGAGTGGCGGCCTCTAATCTGAAGAACTGGGCTCGATTCCCTACTCCACATGAGGCCTGCTGGGTGACCTTGGGTCAGTCATAGTTCTATCAGAGTTCACTCAACCTTACCTACCTTACAGGCTGTCTGTTGTGGGGAGTGGAAAGTTAGGTGATTGTAAGCTGCTTTGGAACTCATTCAGATAGTAAAAAGTGGGGTACAAAAAACCCCCACAACAGATCTCTTGCTTTGATTTGTCCCTGTAGTGCTGTTTGCAAGATTGTAGATATGACCCTTTCCTCCTGGGATTGTATTTATTTATTAGATTTTTATACCGCCCTCCCATACGTCTCAGGGAGGTTTACATATAATGTTGCGGGGTAATACATGGAACGATCAACATGATCCAAGTGGCTCCAATGTAACATAATTTAACATAACATAATTTCAATGGTTTTGATTGACAATAACATAACAGGAACAACTTAGACAGAAACCCCAAGAGAGGTCAGACTGGTTCAGCCCATAGAGGAGGTGTCTGAGGGGTGGACACTTGTGGATGTCATTGGGTTGGTCGGTCTCAGGCAAATGCCTGGGAACACTTGAAACCACACAGATGTCTGACAGACTGCTTTTGATCACAGATGACTAATCGGTCCCACTCCCTGCCTCAATTGAAGTCCAGGAAGTTGAATTCCAGTCATAGCACTGAATGGCTCCCCAAAGTTCCATTTTTTCTACTCTTTGGTACTTCAACAATGGTACTTAATCTTCTCAAGTGTGTGGGCATGGCTAGCATTTTGTGAAAGGTTAACAGGCACTACCACAAAATGGCTGCCATGGTTGGAAGGTGGGACCAGTCACAAGATGGCTGCCACAGGGACAATTACAAATGTTCAGAGGGCCTGAGCCATTTCATTCTCCTGGGAGGAAATGGCTATTCTACATAGGGACTTCCCTATGTGGGGAAAAGGCAAGGCAATATCTTTACACCGCCCGTGGCGCCATGGGCGCCACGGACTAAATAAAAGGGTAAGGTGTTGTGGGGCGGGATGTGTCCGGGATGAGGAAGGGATGTGTCCGGAATGAGGATTGGATGTGTCCGGAATGAAGTCACTAAGGATAAAGCGGGATGTGTCCGGAATGAGGATTGGACCCTTCCTCCGGACAGACAATCGGAGGGACCAATTGGCAGGCGCACAGCGCCTGCCGATTGGTCTCTCCGATTCCCAGCCCCAGCAACTGTGAGCCGCGCAGAGCGCGGCTCGCAGTTGCTCCTTTGCCGGCCTGACGCACATACATACACACACATACATACATATAAACATACAGAATTGGCATTTTTTAAATCCCGTATATTTTTTAAAAAATTGAATAAATGGGACCTGACCTTGACCCAGGTTAGCCTGATTTCAGAAGCTAGTATTTGGGTGGGAGACCACCAAGGAAGTCCAGAGTTGTTATGCAGAGCCAGGCCATGGGAAACCATCTCTGAACATCTCTTGCCTTGAAAAAACTGGGGTCACTAAATGTTGGTTCCAACTTGATGGTCCTTTCCACCACTACCAATGAAAGGGAAACATTGTGAGGCAGTTTTCCTGACATAAGTGAACTTTGATGTTGCCTCCCTATGCACATTCGAAATAATAGGACTTCAAAGTGTAACTTCTGAAGGAGGTTTGTTACCGTTGCCCATGGTTTTCATTAAAGCCTAGTGAACTGGTTGAGCAGTCGCTTTGCACAGCATAGTGTACAGTTGTGGCAATTTAACAGCATATAGAATTTTAGTTCCATTATCTGGACCAAATATAGATTTTGTCATGATGATTAAATAAATAGAGATGAAACAATAATTTGATGACATTATGGCATTTCCCCTTATCTAAATTGTAATCCTTGATGGGTTACATAGTGCTGTAGGCAATCTTTTTTTTACTGCTTTTGAGTAGCCTTTGAAGTCACTAAGGATAAAGCCAACGGTCTAGATAAAGCCTGACTATTTAAGCTGGTTACTTGGTGTGACAATTTTTGTAATTTTTGTTACTGTTTCAATGTATTATGTGGATTTTAAAGTGATGGAAACTGCCCTGAGCCAGTTCAGTAGGAGGGGTGGTGTATAAATCTCTAAAAAAATGAATGAAACAGAATGTACCAAAGACACTTAACCTTTTCCTCATAAGAAAGGTACTCCTTGATAATTGTGGTTGTCATCTTTTTTCTCCCCAGCTCTACTAAGGTCCTTTTTGAGATACAGCAACAAGAGCTGTACATAGTATTCCAAATGAGAATGCACCATGACCTCATTTCAGCTGCTTCTTTCTTGTTTATTACCAAGCTGTACAATTTGTGTACATGAGCACCCATCAAGTTAGGAATGCCTCCATTCATACTCACATAGCCCTTAGCTGGCATTGACTTCCTGAATTTTGTGGCTTCAAAGCTCTTGGTTGCTGAAGACATCATGTCTTGTGGAACAAAAAAGAACCTTAAACTCTTTGAATAAATCATCCGTCTTACAATTAGAAAGGGGGGAATAGAAGAAGAGTTAGTTTTTATACCCCACTTTTCACTACCAGAAGTCTCAAAGCAGCTTACATTCACCTTCCCTTCCTCTCCCCACAACAAGCCTGTGAGGTAGGTAAGGCAGAGAGAGCTCTTAGAGAACTGTGATTGGCCCAAGGTCATCCAGTTTGGGAATCCAGATCAGAGGGTGCTACTATTAACCACTATACCAAGCTGGCATTAGCATGTCAGGCAAGCAAACATGTTTTTAAAAATGCTTATCCTAATATTCTTGGCAGTCAGTTGTCTTTCAAAAAGGACTTGAGATAGTATAGTGCTTGGAACTCCCTGGTGAGTTGTGTAATGTGGTATAGATAATTCAGTGTGAGTTAAACTCCAATTTTTCTGTTCCCACTCAGGAAGAACCACACAAGCCGCCCTTGAAACAAACAGCCTCAAAGTGACAGCTGAATGTGCCTCTGGGGCTGATAACGTAAGTAACCCAAAGCATGAATATTTTATGGCTACAGCTAAATGCACAGAATTGCAAGTGACTATAAACTGATATACTTGGTGTCAGAGTCATGACAAGTGAAGCAATTATTTCCAATCACATAATTAGAATGTGCTTCTTCTATTAATGTTCCAGAGCCCTAGGAAATCTGATGCAAAATAATCTGCTCTGGTATTTTAGTATATGCCAATGTTATTTATTGACAGAAAATGCAGCCAAGGGGGTAATTGGAAATGCAAGAGAATTTCATATAGATTCAAATATTTTAGAAGAGGAACAGAACGAGATTCACATGTGTTCAGTAGATTGTTGCTCATTATTCACACAGGAGCCTCTTGTGGCGCAGAGTGGTAAGGCAGCGATATGCTGTCTGAATCTGTCTGCCCATGAGGTTGGGAGTTCAATCCCAGCAGCCGGCTCAAGGTTGACTCAGCCTTCCATCCTTCCGAGGTCGGTAAAATGAGTACCCAGCTTGCTGGGGGGTAAACGGTGATGACTGGGGAAGGCACTGGCAAACCACCCCGTATTGAGTCTGCCATGAAAACGCTAGAGGGCGTCACCCCAAGGGTCAGACATGACTCGGTGCTTGCACAGGGGATACCTTTACCTTTATTCACACAGGTAGTCAAAGTTCCTATCCTGCTTCCTGACCTAAAGGAAGCAAATTCTGGGAAAAGGATCAAGGCGGAACTTGATAACTAAGCACTTGCTCAGGGAGGCCAGCTTTATTCTTTGAGAATACTGATGAAGCTTAATGTTTCATGAATGTTTTGGTCTTAGGGGAATTTTATTAGGGTTTTTATATATGTTGTAACCCGCCATTGGGAGTGGCGGGCTAGAAATTTAAATATGATGATGATAATCTTAATCAGCAGCATTCCCTAGATTTAAGCCATATCTTAGGTTTGTCCATTCAGCCTCTTGGTCTTTTATTGTAGGAGATTCCACAGCCTCATTAACCTGTTCAGTGCCTGCTGATTCTTGTATTTCATGGCATTACCCAGTGTCATGTATATGCACTTTTAAAATGTGCATTTAAGACTCTGTACAGTGGAGTACGCATTTAGACAGAAGGGCTCTACCTCCTTTATTACAGCCACTACCTTCTCCTGAGGCCAAGGGAAATTGGCTTACATTTCAGATATTTAAACCTTTGGGGAAGTGGTTAAGTCTAGTGGGCAACTGGCAATGATGTGCCCTGATGGTCAGAAGTGACCCAAGTGACCCATGGCATTTAAATGCATATTCCATTCTTCTTTAAAGTACCAATTACATTTCTTTAGCAGTCCTATTGTAACCAGTCGATAGAAAAAGAATAAAAATCTCTCTGTAAAACTTCTGCTTAGAACTCCATTGACATGGCAGTCAGAATAGTACAAAAGTGAATGGTGCCTGCCCTGCTTCTCAAGGCGTGTGTATGAGGAAGCCTTTTCCTTGGCATGTGTTGGAAGGGCAGAAACATAAATATCATCTTGTAGAATTAAACTCTAGAAAGGAGCAGGTAGCTGCAGAACCCAAATAGATGACCACTCAAATAACAGTTAAACTATTTAATTAACTTGAATTTGTGATCTACCTTTTAGTCAATAAGGACCATATGGAACCCCACACATTCTACTATGGTTCCTATCTTCAATTCCAGTTGCAATTTTTTTATGGTTCCTCCTTTACCTGTAGAAATCACATACTGAAGTAGTAGAACGGCAGAAGAAACTGTTGTCACCTGATGTTGAATACAGTTTAGCCAGAATAGTGGCAGAGGCAAGTAACTTCTATTACAGCTCTTTGATTCATTTTAGGTTGTTACTGCTATGTATTTTTAATTGTGCGGGTTATTTTTTATTCTCCAAAATTGCTGCCACTTACAATAAGCCTCTTGTGGCGCAGAGTGGTAAGGCAGCCGTCTGACAGCTTTGCCCATAAGGCTGGGAGTTCAATCCCAGCAGCCGGCTCAAGGTTGACTCAGCCTTCCATCCTTCCGAGGTCGGTAAAATGAGTACCCAGCTTGCTGGGGGGTAAACGGTAATGACTGGGGAAGGCACTGGCAAACCACCCCGTATTGAGTCTGCCAAGAAAACGCTAGAGGGCGTCACCCCAAGGGTCAGACATGACTCGGTGCTTGCACAGGGGATACCTTTACCTTTACCTTTTTACATGCACCATGTATGTTAAGGCAGAATGCAAGAAGAAATGGCTGAGGACCTTGACAGTCAAGGTCAAGCAATGTTAGAAAACTAACACCACAAATTAGCAAAGTTTTGCTGATGTTATATTTTTACGTCAGTTCTAATCAGAGTTTTGGGAGGAGGATTGAATGATGTACAGGCGGAGGATCATGTTCCTTATGCTAAAATCTCTCTGCAAATTGAAAATAAAATTGGCAAACAAAAAAAGGAGGCAAAAGATTTCTCTCCTGATGCGCTAAGTTTTCTATTTGCATAAGGTTTTTATGTGAAAAGTGTTCAGAACTAGAATCCACCATCTACAGTGGTACTATCCAGTATGCCCCCATCAACATCTCATTCTTTTGTGTAGTCTGCACTGGACCCTTGCACTGCCACTAGTGAAAATGCTTAACAAATCAACTTCTATAGATACAGTCCAATAAGTGATACTTCTATCATGACTAGATCAGTCTAAGAGCATTCCCTTTGTTAAAATTGCCCAAGGCGGTTTAAAATGTGACATTTCAAGTGAGAATGTGAATTGATTGTTGCTAAAGAAAGCATTGCAAGTGGACAGTTTTTGCTGACTGTAGATTTCAAGAACTAAGTGATACACACAGCATGCCTGATCGTTGATCACAGACAGAAGAGGCTTTGCCATGACTGTGTTTCTTGTTTTCATCCTTTGTTTATACTACTTTAATGAACGTCATCTTGTCTATTATCAGTTACAGGAAATATTGCCAGAGGGTAAAGTGGCAGCGTATCGTGCCCAAGGACAAAGGAGGAAATCTAGCAGCAGTCCTGAAAGAAATCACAGGCAAATGGTATTCTTGCAGCAATTCATGTGTGACATATTTGAAATTTAAATTCTATACAGACACCAAATTTGTTTTTTAAAAAATCTTTGGTAAATACATCAAATCCTTGAAAGCAGAGATGTAAATCAAAATATAATGTTCCTTGTGAACAGCACTTCACTGTAATATCTCAAGGACTCATCTTGGAGTGGACCTAGCTCCACTGGCCCAGCTCAGCCGTGGGTTCAGGGCCAATACATGTCTTTGGCTGGACTCCGGCTTACACAGCTGTAACAAAAGAAGAAAGGCTCCCTCCCCTTCAGTCCTGGCACAGCATGCAAGGGGAGGAATAGAGCAAGGAAATAATGCCAGCCCAAGAATTTCTGAGGCTCTTTCTATAGTCAAATATGGTGTAGGTATGAATCGTAGCTTGTTAGTTCTTGCAGGGTGGAGAGCAGCTGTCTGCTGTTTAACATGTGTTTCAGCAGAGGGGGGAAAGAGAAAAAATAAGGCTGCATTCAGATAATCAAACAACCCATCCTGTAACATAAGTTCTAGTGCTCCCCAGGATAGTGCCTGCAGGTGCTGCAGTGTCTGGTGACTCCATTATTCCCATTGTGGCTGCCCAGGGGATGGGCAAAACACATGTTTGTGTGTGGGAAGTTTGGAGGGAGTGCCAAACAAGGTATTTTATCTGTTTGCATATAGGAAGAAGGGTGGAAAGGGAGAAAGTAATATACATTTTGAGAGTATTGGCCAGACTGTGAGAAGCATTTGTTAGCCAGAAGTGAACCTGGAAAAAAGACCAAGCCTTGCAGATGCTTTTACTTCTGTCACCTTTCTCTTTGTTCCCCCTTCTGTACCACTGGGAGACAGGTTGGGGGCTTCTAAAAAGGATGTCATGTCAAATACTTGGGAAAGTATAATAAAATATAGTTAGGAAAATTTAGCTTGACAGATATGATAACTGTTTTTAGATAGTGTCTTTTACAGTAGGGTACTTCATGTTCTTTGGACATAATCATAAGAAAGTGGACAAACAAAGGATGATTTTTCATGTACACATATCCAAGTGTTCAAACTGAATTCTTAATTATTGTTAACATTGGAAGATCAAGTGTTATAATTGAACCATGGATAAACACAGCAGTAAACCTGTGTCTGGATGGGCATGAACCAGGAAAATGCAGTTTGGTTCATGGTTTGTAGCTTGCGGTTCACAAACCACGAATTGTCATACTTTCTGGGCACCAAACTGGTTCAGTTTGAGAGATTTGTGATGTGGTAGAATGGCCCTCCAGCATGCTAGAGACACAAAACTCACAGGGGATCTCTGGCTGGCTTGCCTATCCTTCCCCTCCAAGTTTGGCAAGGATTGGATTTACAGGTTTTGAGTTATGGCTCCCCAAAGAAGGTGCCCCCAGGAAAGTGCTTTCTGGAGAAATGGAAGAAATGACAGGTGCAGGTTCAGGAGTATATAGAACAGACACTGTGCAGATTAGAGGCACCAAACTTGCAGTGGATGGGAAGTAGAACTCAGTATTGCTGGTAGGTAATGCTGCTTTTTAATGTGAAAAATTGCTTTTAAAATTTCAAGTTTTTGCAACACTATTTCTGAGGGGGGTTCAGAATCCTCAATACGACATCTTTTTTTTCATTTTTTTCTAGAGGCCTGGTGAACTGGGAAGAAATACGGGAACTGCATCTGTGACACTAATGAGAAAGGCATTTTGTTCAAAGCAAAGCATATGTGTTGCATTCAGATCAGTCCATTGCTATTTCTGATTAAACCCAGTTCAGCAAAACTTTTTTAAAGTTTTGAAGATCTGCTACCAGTCACATTGTTTTATATGTGAAACCTGTAAATATTATGTGATTGATCCCACATACAGCAGGACCATTTTCTGCTTCCCATGGCAGTGATGATTTATGAACCTGGATGTGTTCAGACTGTAGTGCTTCAGCTATATATGTTGAACCTGTTCATTCTATTGATATCCTGTTTGCAGTAGGTTAGGAGGATTAGAATCATAATGCTTCAGTGTTTTTAAATAATATAAAATACAGGTTCCTAGCTTTTTTTTTAAAGCGCTCTGGGATCCCTATAAATGCTTCACAAGGAGTCTCCCCTAACTTCACGCTTCCTTTTGAAAATAGTTGTAGTTTAGCATTAGTATTTTCTGACAGAGGGATATTTAGGATATAATAGTAATCTGATTGGGAGGCTGATTCTGTGAAGGCTTAAGGGGGTGGCAGGTTACAGTGGATGAGCATTAGGGATGTGAGTGTCCTGCATAGTGCAGGGGCTTGGACTAGATGACCCAGGAGGTACCTTCCAACTCTATTACTCTATGATTATATGATTCAGATGACCTGGTTAAAGAAAGAAACAATATAGAGAATCTTCATTTTTAAAGAGGCGCTTGTCAACATGTTTTCTGTTTGCTGAGTTGTTAGGAAGTTATGAGCAATTAAGACTGCTGATTTTAATTGCAGGGTGCCCTTATTCTGTGTTATGCATTTGCTATGTGACAGTCCCCATGAGCTGGAAGGGTTCACCATGATCCCAAAAAAGGAAGCTGGTTCTATAATTTGTATGAACAGAAATCACAGCCATAACAGTATGCTTGTAAAATCACACTGTGCTCATGAACTTTTCCCCCTTTTTGCAGAAAGGTGATATACCACACGAAGACTATGGTTATCCTGAAGCCAGCACAGGACAAAGGTAAAGTGGCTGCCACCCATGCTATGAGGATCAGTGGGCCTTTCACTTGTGAACATGTGAGCCTCCGCCAGGCCTTTGGTTGAGGCTGATGAAAATAAACATCTAGCTTCTATCAGGCTTCACCCAGCCCACATGTTACCACCTACCGATATGGGAGATCTATACCCTTACCAATCTGAGGGAGGAATAATAAGAGATAGATTAGCAAATGCTAGGTTTTTAATCGGAAGTTGTTTTCTCCTATTACAAAATTGTTTTAAACTTGTGTTTAAAATTTTTAACAAACCTTGAATTTAAAATGTATATCTTGTACATCGCCCAGAGCCAGGTTACTGGGGTGGGCGGTATACAAATCTAATTAATAGCTAGCTAGCTGATAAAGAAACACTTTGAAACTGGAATGCTTTACCAGGAGTATGGTAAGGCCAAGTGGCTTGATCACAGCCAGAGATTTTGGAGAGAAGCAAGTAAGCAGCATATGAATTACAGTTTGCACATATATCTGGAATATAAGTCTAAGCAATGCTTAACACAGTGTATGGCTTGATGCTACATCTGAATCATACTTAGATGTGCGTGTCGGTGAGTTATGTGTGTATGTCGTCTAGGCAGAATGAGATTAGTGTCATACATGGATTTTGGTGTATATTCCACTGTCCCTTTTAAAAGGCAATGTCCCCCCATCCCCAAACAAATTGTTTCCCACTTCTACTCCAGTTCATAGAAAACAGTGTAAATGCTTCATTCAGATATAAGTTTTGGGGAGCATGATTTTAAATAACTCTCACAGATCTTCTTCTCAGTGTTATGTGCTAATTCTGAAAATGTACAAATGAATTGAGTTTAAAGCATTCTGGTGAAGGAATGATTTAGAACCCTGATTATAATGTCAGTTGGGCCTCTAGCTGTCACCTAGTGGAGAAAAAAATCTGCAGGAAATTCCTGTGCGAGTATCAGAAAGAAACCCTCAGTCTCTCTTAACCTGGTAATGTTGGGTTGGTACTTTATGCAATGTACCAGGAGTCATTAGTCCTACAGCCTAAGTGACTGAGACGCATAGGACGGGACGTGGGTAAAACAACCAGAAGATAACTGAAGCAGGAACGCTGGCTGGAAATGAAGAGTGCAAAAGCTAAAAAAAAAAAAAAAGTGGGAGGAGGGGGGCGCAGGCCTCAGCAATATGGAGAGCACAATCTCCTGTTCAAATACTTTTCCAGGACCCACTGTACCTTATAAGGGCCAATTCCATAGGACAACTGTTGTTTTAGGATGCAGCCTAGGTCCTGTGTTTATTGGGCAGATGTTTGACATCTTGGTTCTTTCAATATCAATTAGTGTGGCTAATACTTTTTGTAGCAAAGGGAGAAAAGGGTACTGCCACTCAACAACTGTGAATCTGTTATAACTTTTGATGGCATTCAATCAATATTTTGATTGACAAAACTGTCAGTAATGAAGAAACCACAGGGTAAATTTGTCTAAGATTGGGTGCAAGCTATTGCATGCTTGAAACCATGTTGAACAATTCCTTGACAACCCTATGAGCTGAATTTGAAATGCCGATGTCTCCTTTCACAAAAAAATGATTTTAGTAATCTAGATACATTTGTAGCAATTAGCTAATAATATTTTGACTTGTTTCCTATTTTGCAGTTTTGAATACTAGTCAAGTTTAAAAAACCATTCTAAACTGGAGAATAAGTGGAGTGGATCCAATAACTCTTCTACTAAGTGAGGGGTTGTCCTCCAGTAACCTTTCCCCAAGACTCCTCACTTAACAGAAGAGGACTGTTTCATCCAGCCTGGTGTTTTTCCTAGGATTTTGAAGCTATTTTTCTTTGATATTACCTCCTGTTTCTCTAGCACTAGAAGAAGATCCACAAAGGAGAATCCCCTTTCCCTGAAGAAAAGTCCTGAAATTAAATCCGAGGTGGTGCCTGGGCAACCAGATGAAGGATTTATACCAATGCGTGTAAAGATGGCTGTATTTGCTATCTTTGTTTTCATCCTTTTAATATATGTAACTATGGAAACTAATCGAGACAATCCATTCATAGCCTTCATCACTGGAAAATGAGTGTAGCCCTGTTCCTATATGGAATTGCAAGGCCAAAGGAGCCTTTCTCTTTTACTGTGCATGAATAAGTGATATGGCTAGTTAATTAAAAGGCAAAAGGGGATCATCCAGTGTGTGTGTGTTCTTTTATTTAAAATCTGTCACATGCCACAGTCTGTCTAGCCTTTAAATGCGTATGTGTAAATGAGTATTTCCTTTATTAAATAAAGTTCCTCAGTGTAGAGTTATTCCCTTTCTAAACTTGTAAAAGATGATATTCCATTATTTGGGTTCACTAGAGGTTTCTGTGAGCAGAAGAGATTTCTGTCTGCAGAGTGTGACTTCCCCACCTCCTGCCCAAGATGCTCCTCCTGGGGATGAGACGTCCAGGAGCAGCATGGGAGGGGTAAGCAATGAAAATCAACCATTTCCCATCCACAGAAATCTTATGTGGGATCAAAGTCTCCTTTTTTGTGGTCTGTGAGGCCTTTCATCCAGTTAGCTGAAGGCAGGGGTAGTCAAACTGCGGTCCTCCAGATGTCCATGAACTACAATTCCCATGAGTCTCTGCCAGTGTTCACTGGCAGGGGCTCATGGGAATTAAAGTCCATGGACATCTGGAGGACCGCAGTTTGACTACCCCTGCCTTAAGGGCTGTAAATCAAGCAGAATGAATTGTGATCGCACATACAATCAGGAGTGCAGTTCTCCACCCTGAGTGTTGGCATATGGGTAGTAAACTGCAGAGTGTATTTCACCACAGAAGCCAAAACCAAGAGGAGCAGATGGTTCAGTGGGGAAGTAGACAAGTTATTAATTTGATGTCCTCTACACATTTTGCACATTTTTATGTTAGGGGATCTTAAAGTACAAGAGCTCCTCCTAGAAGTATGCTGAAAGGGAAGGGAGCATGTGAAGGGTGGGCGCTACTCAAACAAGAGGTGCATTCTCAATCCATGACTATCCCAGAAAGACGAAAACACTGCAGGAGCTCTAAGAAGCCTATTTGGATGAACAGAGAACTTCAAGAGGAACTAAGAAAGAAAAGGAAAATGTTCAGGAAATGGAGGGAAGGACAGAGCTCTAAAGAAGAGTACCTACAGGTTACTAGGCATTGTAGATCAATCATAAGAAAGGCCAAAGCTGAGAGTGAGCTAAGATTGGCCAGGGAAGTTCATTGTAACAAAAGATTTTTCAGTTATGTGAGGAGCAAATGTAAAGTCAAGGAGGCAATAGGCCCACTGTTGGGTGCGGATGGATAAACTCTAACGGAAGATGCAGAGAAAGCAGAAAGGCTTAGTGCCTATTTTACATCTGTTTTTTCCCACAGGTCAAAGTGTTTAGGCACATCTAGAGATGGCCATAGCCAAAGGACAGTGTCTGGGTGGCAGGTTAACATGGATAGAGAGGTTGTCGAGAGGCATTTAGCTGCACTGAATGAGTTCAAATCCCCTGGGCCGGATGAAATACACCTGAGAGTGCTCAAAGAACTTTCTGGAGAACTTGCAGAACCCTTGTCCATCATCTTCGGGACCTCTTTAAGGACTGGAGATGTCCCGGAGGACTGGGAGAGAGCAAACGTTATTCCGATCTTCAAAAAAGGGAGGAAGGATGACCCGGGAAACTACCGACCAGTGAGTCTGACCTCTGTTGTGGGGAAGATAATGGAGCAGATATTAAAGGGAGCGATCTGCAAACATCTGGAGGACAATTTGGTGATCCAAGGAAGTCAGCATGGATTTGTCTTCAACATGTCCTGTCAGACCAACCTGGTTTCCTTTTTTGACCAAGTAACAGGTTTGCTGGATCGGGGAAATTCGGTTGATGTTACTTGGATTTTAGCAAAGCTTTTGATAAGGTTTCCCATGATGTTCTGATGGATAAATTGAAGGACTGCAATCTGGATTTTCAGATAGTTAGGTGGACAGGGAATTGGTTAGAGAACTGCACTCAAAGAGTTGTTCTCAATGGTGTTTCATCAGACTGGAGGGAGGTGAGTAGCAGGGTATCTCAGGGCTCGGTGCTCGGTCCAGTACTTTTAAACACATTTATTAATGATCTAGATGAGGGGGTGGAGGGACTACTCATCAAGTTTGCAGATGACACCAAATTGGGAGGACTGGCAAATACTCCAGAAGATACAGAGTTCAATAAGATCTGAACACAATGGAAAAATGGGCAAATGAGAACAAGATGCAATTTAATAAAGATAAGTGGAAAGTTCTGCATCTGGGTTGGAAAAATGAAAAGCATACCAACTGGATGGGGGATACGCTTCTAGGTAACACTGTGTGTGAACGAGACCTTGGGGTACTTGTGGATTGTAAGCTACACATGAGCAGGCAGTGTGATGTAGCGGTAAAAAAGAAATGTCATTTTGGGCTGTATCAACAGGGACATCACATCAAAATCACAAGATGTCATAGGCACTGTATACGGCACTGGTCAGACCACACCTGGAGTACTGTGTGCAGTTCTGGAGGCCTCATTTCAAGAAGGATGTAGATAAAATTGAAAGGGCATAGAGGAGAGCGATGAGGATGATCTGGGGCCAAGGGACCAAGCCCTATGAAGATAGGTTGAGGGACTTGGGAATGTTCAGCCTGGAGAAAAGGAGGTTGAGAGGGGACACGATAGCTCTCTTTAAGTATTTGAAAGGTTGTCACTTGGAGGAGGGCAGGATGCTGTTTCCATTGGCTGCAGAGAAAAGGACACGCAGTAATGGGTTTAAAGTACAAGTACAACGATATAGGCTAGATATCAGAAAACAATTTTCACAGAGTAGTTCAGCAGTGGAATAGGCTGCCTAACGAGGTGCTGAGCTCCCCCTCACTGGCAGTCTTCAAGCAAAGGTTGGATACACACTTTTCTTGGATGCTTAGGGCTGATCCTGCGTTGAGCAGGGGTTTGGACTAGATGGCCTGTATGGCCCCTTCCGACTCTATGATTCTAAGTACGCTTCCCATTTGATGTTGGTATATGCAAACACTGTCATGGCTCCCCCAGATATCACTATTTTATTTTCCTCATTCCTTTTGAAGAAGAAAGGTTGGTTTTTATACCTACTTTTCATTGCCTGAAGGAATCTCAAAGTAGATTACAATCACCTTCCCTTCCTGTCTTCACAACAGAGGTAGGTGAGGCTAAGAGAGCTCTGCCAGGACTGCTCTGTGAGAGCAGCACTATCAGGGGTGTGACTAGCCCAAGATCACCCAGCTGGCTGCATGTGGAGGAGCGGGGAATCAAGGCCAGCTCGCCAGATTAGAAGCTGCCACTCTTAACCACTATATCATGACTGGCATCTGACAGTTAAGAGTTTAAGTGCAACAGACTGATGCTTGAAAACCAGTTATTCATATGATTCTAAACATCTTTCAAAATCAGGAGTAACAGTGTTATACGTTATTATAACATTCCATTTTAACAACATTGGACCATAGTTTTCTTATTTGAAGAATTATCTTTAACCGCTCCTGTTCCGCCCTGCGCATACACCAGGCATGTGTCGACTGCAGCGCATGCCTGGTGCCATCCGTGTCGGCCACTCTCCACCCACCCCCACCGACTCCTGTGGCCCCAGCCGCCCGAGGACACAAGACTTGCCCCGGGACTCCTCACAGGTAGGCGCTGCCACTGCCTGGCAGCCTGCCCAGTGCCCACCAGTCGCCCTCCGCTACGGGGCCGCACAGCCACCCGCACCCCCACGCTGCCCCCGCTGTATTCACAGCACAGCGGGCTTAATTTCTAGTTAATACGTAACATTCTAATGAGTTTTATCAGTGCCAAAAGAATGCATTACTGAGTTGTGAAGTTGCCTCTTTTATAGCTCTGATTTAAAACACACACCCAAACTTACCTTCAAATGTGGCAAAAGCACAAAAGCTTCTATGTGATGCAGTTGTTTCCTCCCCCCCCCACCCCCATGAATGCTAAGCTCTTGATGTAATTTCTACTATCTTCAATAAAGTGCTTTATTACTCTTTCTTCCTCCCATCCACATAAATTGCACACCTTGTGATTTTACCCTGTGGTAATAAGGGGCTGCAAGCAATCTAACCGTCATTCATCTCCTTCAGTTAGTTTCCTGTGATTACCTTCTGACATATGATTTAGTAGAAAGAAGGAAAGTTGGATTGAGACCTCCCAACACACTGCTGAGATTGATATTGTCCCATTATCCTGTAATAATGTGCCAGAGAGCCAAGAGTAGGGAACACTGACAAGTAAAATGTAAAATCTGACTTGTTTTTTTCAGTGCATGAGTGAGTTAAAGGTGCCACTGGAGTGAAACTTTGTTCTATTAAATCATTCCAGCTGTTAATGAATAAACACTATTAGCTTACCTAACATTTCTTTTGTCCATGCAATGCATTTCTAATTATTCTCAGGGCCAAGAATGTGCTCATATAGACATCTGTGTAAACGAATTATTGTAGTGGATCATATGTACTGCACCTCTGCAGGGTGGCTGGAGGGGTCTGTACAATTGTTTTTCTTCCTGCAGGCATTTGGGGGGTATTATGTTCCATTACTTTTGTATACAAAAGTTAAAGAATTATGCCAAGTCAGTGAATTTTGCAATTATATTTAACAGAATCCTTGAATTAACCACAGCAACAACTGTTAAGACCTGGCTAAATACAACACTTAAATTCTGATTTAAGGACCATTCCTTTCTTACCATAAGTGGGTCCTGTAGTCCCTGGGAGTCTTCAGTCTTCTGCTATGAAGTCACTTCTGATATAACCCAGAAGTGCTGGCATTTTACTGGGGCAGCAGTCTAACATTTACCCCAAAATTCCATGGAGCTTCAGGAGTTTGATAGAGCTTCCCCCTGGTCACTGGTGCACCGCTAGTGCTTCCAGGAAATGCTAAAAGTGATATCACATGGTGATGATTGCTGTTTCCCTGTTTGACTGGCCTATTTCCACCAGCATCCAGGTACGTGTCAGCAGACATTGGCACCAATTATCAGTTTGCCACCATTCGCAAGCATCTGATTGTTCATTTGTGGGGAAAGCATGTGTTGCATGCATCTGTCGTCATGGGAGTTCAGCATATGCATGTGCACATTTTCCATGCAAAAGCGCAGTGGTGATGAATTAGGGGTGCCAGCCTCCAGGTGGGACTTGGAGATCTTCTGGAATTACAGTTCCATCTCTACTACAGAGATCAGTTTCCTTGGAGAAAATGGATGCTTTGGAGGGTGGACTCTGTCACTGTATGACACTGAGGTCCTTGCCCTCCCCAAGCTCCATCCCCAAATCCCTAGGAATCCTGTAGACTGGATCTAGCAATCCTACCCTCTGGCATTCACCACCAGTGGCCACATGAGGTGGTGTCTGCGCTCTATCATGCATTCAATGCATTGAACATGCTGTGTCCCCCATATTTTGGGATCATGTGACTCCCATTTTTCACAGTTTTCACTGATAACATAGCAGAGAATCCCCTAGTGCTTGCCAGTCTTGTCAGTTTCATTATAATTCCCTTTTCCCTTTGCCTTCCTTCCTTTTGCTTGTGCAAAAACTGAACGATGAGGGCTTAAATAAGCCTTTCTCAACTTTTTTACTGTTGAGAAACTGCTGAAACATTCTTCAGGCTTCAAGAAAGCCCAGAAGGGTCACAATGGAAAACACAGCAGTCTACACAAACAAATATACGTCCACCTGAGGTCCCTTTCCATCTTATCCCCTCTAGGCCCATCATTGGCCATTTGGGGAGGGAGGACTGGTCAACACGACTGTATATGGTCATTCAATAAATGCTTAACACATTTTAAAAATATATAAAACATTAACTCCTACCCATTTGGGAAACCCAGGGCTATCAAGAAACTCCCAGGATTTCACAAAACCCTGGTTGAGAAAGCCTGGTTTAAATGGAAAGTGTTTGCTGGATGCTACTGCACAGCTGTGATAGGACAATTGCATAATTTGGATGCCCACCCACACACATAAGTGACATTTCCTCCCTGATTTAGGAAAGTGCTTTGTGTGTGTTGTTGCTTCAGAATACAGAGAAAAAATAATGCTTAAGATCCATCCTCCACCAACTGCAGTGGCTGCCAGTTTAATTCCGGATCAAACTAAAGGTTCTGGTAATTACCTTCAAGGCCATACGCGGTCAGGGCCCAGTGTACCTGAGGGATTGTCTCCCTGCCTATGCCCCTCCAAAAAAAATTACACTCCCCCACTACCAACCGGCTAATGGCCCCTGGCCCAAAGAAGCCCGCCTGGCCTCGACCAGGGCTACAGCATTCTCTGTTCTGGCCCTCACCTGATGGAATGAGCTCCTGGAGGAGATCAAGGCCCTGATGCAGCTTGAACAGTTCCGCAGGGCCTGCAAAAAGGAGCTCTTCCGCCAGGCATTTGGTTGAGACCAGGCACAACCAACAGCGACTGAAGGGTCTCTGCTCCCCTCCCTCCCAGAATTCCCCCAGAGTGCTCTGGACCTGTTTGCACTGTTGCATTGTCTGCACTGTTTATATTGTTACCACAATCAGTTATTAGTATTATTGTTATGGTTATTCATATGGATTGTTTCATGTATTGTTCATACGTTCCATGTAAACCGCCCTGAGCCCCTGGGGAGGGCAGTATATAAATATAATAAATAAAGACAGGCACAGAATCCGAAGTCAAGCTTAAAAGCTTACCGCTCAGAAAATCTGCAGAGTGCATATCAGGCTGAAGAACCCAGGGCTTCCCCTCCACTCTGTGTATATACCCAGCTATAATCAAGAATGTGGGAACTACACATAAACAAAACAATGCAACTAGAATGTCCAGTTTCTGTGATCTTTGTCAGTTATGCCAGTTGAACATATTGGAATAATTCCTTAGTTGGCATGATATATTCTGACTTGGTTTATCCAATAAAAGAGGCTTCGATATCAAAGTTATTGTAATCTGTGTATCAGAATACATTTTTTTATGAACTGCACTTCTTGGGTTTCTGGGTTTTGGTGCTGTTCGTGTGGTGCAGTTTATTCATTTAGAAAGTTGGCTTTCCCATAAGAAAAGTAATTATGATAATTACCATTTATGTATGTGCTATCTCAAGGATTCAAAGTGCTTCATATACATTATTCAGTAATCCTTGCTCTCTAAATACATAATCCTTTCTGCAGGAATCATTTTAGCTGGAGTGGGAGACTCATGGTTATATACTAAATTCTGTACAACAGATAGTAGTAGTAATTTAAAAGGACAAGAAGTACATGTTCTTTTATGTCACGTATTGTGGGCTAGAAGCCAGCTGTAGCATTAAACACAACATGTTTAGTGGGGCAGGAATGTGGAGCGTTCAACCTATGTTTAATTTACACATCCAAAGAATTCTTCTTGTTCCCATGGAAACAGATGCTGGTCTGTGAAAACCCTTCCAGTGGGGTGGCTTTCCCCAGATTAAACACGCAGATATGAATCTATAATCTAGCTTTGTTTTCATAAATCTGGGAGCAATTTTTGCTCTCAGCTAATTTTGCAAACAGGACCTGAGAGACTGCGTGGCTCCTTTGGTGCAGCCAGAGCATCTTGCATCATAAAACATTCAGGTTCACCTCAGACTCATCATGGAGCAAGCCAATCTGTGAGACCCAAGTAGCGGCTAGAGCCAATGGAGCCTGCCCTCTTAGCAGTGCACAGGACTCCTGATTATATTTCAGCTTAAAAAGCAGCTATATACAAATCTTTCCCCGCTGCATATCTCACTCTCTTTTTCTCTCATTTTCCTTTCCTTGAACAGCCTTGCTCTTCACGTCTCTTTGATGAGTTTGTTTCCATGGCACTAACAGTGGCTGTCTCTTTTTACACAAAGCATCTCTCCCAACCTCCCCCCCCCCCCCCCCCAGCATTCACAGGAAGCTCTAGAGACTGTCATTTGGCTGTGTTTTTTAACCTTTAGAAAAGGACCTGCTAGACAAAGCCAGCTTCTGTCTTTTTGTATCAAGAGCCTGATATTATATAAGCATTTCTCTTAAACATCCATTGTTATCTAGTTTGTCAGTTCTGAGCTGAGCATTAAACCTGGACCGTGCAGCTTGGATTTGGTATTATGACTGAGATGATCGTCTTTCTCTGGGATGCATTTCTGTATCTAACACAACCCAACTGCCTCCTCAGCCTTGTTAGATCTCTTTGTTTTGTTTGAGTTTGTTTGCACTTGATAGTCTGAGGCTGTTATCTTCTGCTATGACAAGGTAAGACCATTAAAAGAATATTCTAATTGCTGCCGTGGACATGAATGACTGGAACATTCATTGTATGTTTTAAATAAGGTAAACAATACGCTTAGAAAGACAAGAGACTAGATTTATTTTTCATCATCTGCTAAAATTAGATCTCGTGGTTAAGGATCTGCAACTTGCTGCAGAGGTGCGGCCTACAACTGGAGATGCTGTAAAATTGGGCTTTGAGGATCTGTGAGACTTTTGTACAAGGTGCAGAGGAGGAATACTATTAACTTATTAATGCTAAGTAATGGTGTATGATTTCCTGACCAATAATCGTTTCAGTTCCAGAGGGGTATCTCTGTTAGCCTGTTGAAGTCAGAGCAACAAAAAATGCCCTAACAGGGACAGTCTTATGCTGCTGCCACTGTCAATACATTGCCGGGGCAGTCCGTCTTCTGCATAGTACATTCTCCCCTAGTTTCCCTGCTCCATTCAATGACAGCAGCCAATGTCCTTCACACCACCAAGGCATTTCACCTTGCTTCTTAAGCAGCAGTTGAATATCATATTGTTAACAATCTGTGTATTGGGTCCCCAACATTTATGTTTTTAAAAGTAAATCTCTAGCCATTTTCATAGCTGAGGTATGTTTTCTCCTTGTAGTTCTGCTACAAAAGGGACTAGTGACTTTAAAAAAAAGGAAGAAAGAGCAAGATGAGAATTCAGAGAACCTGAGATAGCAATCTTTGTATTGATATAATGATACAATGATAGTCAATGGCTGATTTTTTAAAAATCCCATGGGGTAGGGAGAGGAAATGGCTGCCATGGGCACAAGGGAAATCAGTGGCATGTAGTCACGATGTGGAAAATGTTAACTTTATTTCCCACACAGTACTTCGTTGCAACCATTCCCAAAACTTCAGAGCAAAGCAGGTTTTGGAAAGACTGGAAAAAAGCTGGGGAAACCCCAGGAGGCACAGAAATCTGCCAGGATGCTGAGGAGGGATGTGGTTCATGGTCAGTGGTATATCTCCAGTACCTGGTTTTACATTTTATGGCACACCTGGCCTGACCCAACAAAGTGACATTTATCAGATTTGGGCCTTGTAACAAATGAGTTTGACAACTCTGCTCAAGAACATCTCTTGTTGATGTTCATAAGCACTGGGTCTCAGTGGGTGTTAATTAATTTATCGGGTTTATATACCACTGATCCCGGCTGGGCCCACGGCGTTTTACAAGGATAAGAGAATAAAATGCAATAAAACCCCATAATTCCCCTTAATAATGAATATTATTAATACGAAGGTGGCAGGCAAAAACAACTATTACCCCTTGTTCAGCCAGGGGACAACCATCCTGTTCTCCTAGTGGCAGTGAGGCACCAGATCAATCAGAAGGACATAGGGAGTCCTAGGTCGAATGTCGGGACCCCACCCTGGCCTCAACCATATGCCTGGCGGAAGAGCTCCGTATTACAGGCCCTGCGGAAAGCTGACAACTCCGACAGGGCCCTTAGCTCTTCCGGGAGCTCATTCCACCAGGTTGGGGTCAGGGCCGAAAAGGCTCGAGTTGCACTGGCTGCACCATCATCATTTTGTTTTAATCTCTTTTAAGAAAAGAGGAAAGATGGAGAACTAAAGAGAAGGGGAAGGAGTCATACTTACAGGTGAAATTTTTTTTAAAAAGCTCCAAAGTCTCTTTGAAGAGTTGGTGGCTATCCACTTAATCTAGTATTCTGTTTGGTAGTGTTGAAGCCCTAATGTATGCATCACTTTCTGGACCATAGGGGTAGTTGTATCTAGGCTATCTATGTATTGCCACGGTTTAATATGTAGGGCTCCAACTCCTGCTGTAGGCATGCCTACATAAACCTGTACAGGACTGCACCCTGATTGTCTGATAAAATCACTGTAACCTTGTTGTTATTGTTATGTGCGAAGTGGTGTCTGACCCATCGCGACCCCATGGACAATGATCCTCCAGGCCTTCCTGTCCTCTACCATTCCTCAAAGTCCATTTAAGTTTGCACCTACTGCTTCAGTCACTCCATCCAGCCACCTCATTCTCTGTCATCCCCTTCTTCTTTTGCCCTCAATCTCTCCCAGCATTAGGCTCTTCTATAACCTACTGGACCCAAAAGCAGCTAGATAGTTTGTGTTTTTTCCTTCTTTATATGTGGCAAATACAGCTTAAATTGGCATTTTTTACGATTGATTGGTTAAATTCCTAAAAAATTCTATTTATATGCAAATTAAATCCTCCCTCTGGAAAGCTAAAGGAGACTAAAATAGCTGTAGGGGGATGAGAAACTGACCGGATCTGAAGCCACTATAGTCAGCTTGTTCATTGACTTCTGTCTTTTTCATGACCTGTTTTACTTTTAAAAACAGAGCTGAATTCTTGAACTGCTCAGCCCCTGGACCAAGCTACTCTTGGTGGTAGCAGAAGACAACCAACCCTCTGTTGGCTCTTCAAAAATGTGCCTGGTAGCTTTCTTAGTTGATTATAGCCAAATCAACAAAGGTTCTTGTGACACTTTAAAGACTAACACATTCCTTGTCCCATAAGCTTTTGTGAAAAGGGGGATGCTGAGCTAACTTACAATTGTAGCTCTCAGCTCTTCCGGGAGCTGATTCCACCAGGGGCCATCTCGCACATACTGGATAATGCACTTTCAGTATGCTTTTGCTGCTGGATTTTCCTGAGCAGAATAGGAAAATGTACTTCGAAAGTGCATTGAAAGCACATTATCTAGCATGTAGGCCCAGGTTGGGACCAGGTTGGGACCAGGACAGGCCCTGGTTGAAGCCAGACATCCTTCTTTTTGGGCCAAGGATCACTAATTTATTTTTATTTGAGGATCTTAAAGTCCTTTGGGGAGTATATTCAGACAAGTGGTCCCTCAGGTATACTGTGCCCTGACTGCCTATGGTCTTAAAGGTCAGCACCAGCCCATTGAACCAGATTTAGAATTCAACTGTGAGCCAGTGCAGTTACCACAGGGCAGGCCAGATGTGACTCCTCCATAGTGTCTGAATGAGGAGTCGTACCGCTTAAACTCAAGCAGTCTGGGTTCTATTTAAATTTATGCAGTGACTGCCTGCATTCTAGTTTTGCAGATGGAAACGTCTCTTTAGCATAATTAGCTCTATCAGTGGGGTAGATGCAGTTCCTGATAGGACTGGTCATCACAGAGTTCTGGGTAAAGTCCACATTTTGCAATTTCAGTGGATGAGAGGAGTCTCCCAACTCTCGAATAGCAGGGGCATGCAGTACAGGGGCTAGAAAGACCGAAAACAGACAGAGGCCATTTTCAAACTTCCTTTGTATTGCATTTTAGTAACTAGTTGCTAATAGATTTTTTCTGTCATTTCAGTCAGACCTGTTTTAGTAGCCAGCTGCTAGCAGAATGTATTTACCTGTTCATAAAAGCCCGCTTGCGTCAGCTTTTGAAGGAAATGGCTTTCTTCATTTTCTACCCCTTCGTTGCACTTCTTTATTCGATGTGGTACGCTATTTAAAATGTCCATAGTGCTTCCTACAGTGCAGCTCCCCCCACACCCTTTTTTGCAATGCAATCTTCTGCAAATGTCTTTTTAAATATTTTAACTGGAGCACTGTAGTGCTAAGCCAGTATAGCACTTCAGTGCAATAGCAGCACCATCTAGATGACTCAACTCCATTTAGAAAGGTAATGTGAAAATCTTCATAATTAACACCAATGTATAGGGCATCTCAGCAGGAAGACTATCAGTCTACAGTGGTTTGCTATTATAATGCACACTTAAATAATGTATTTCAACTTTGCTTCACATACAGTTTCCCAATAATCCTTGTAATAACCCTTTAAAATAGGTCAGTAGTAATATTCCCCACATTACAGATGAAGTGGAGCTGAGAGACAGTGCTTTTCCTAAGGCTATCTACCCAAATTTAAATCAGGGTCTTCCAGTTCTCTGCTATTAATTTCTTGGGCTCATACAAGATGGCATGGTAGTTGCATGCGCTCATTTATGCGCCAGCCTCACTCATGTGTAAAGTAAAGGCAGAGAGGAGGGGACTGTTGGCCTACCCAAGTGGGGGAAGCCTTTGGCTCCCTCTTCTTCCCTCAGAATGTTCTTTGTATGAAGTGCTTTCACTTGGAGCATGGGAGTTAAGCTGAGGTGAAAGTGCTTACAAACACTGACCTGCATATTAGTTGGATGGGGCTCACCCATCACACTTGTATTGTCATGCTCAAGCAAAATAGATCTCCACCCTCACTCTACATAGGACCAGGACAGCCATGTGAATAAATTTACATGGCTGCTCCCATTACATCTGCTTCAGTCCTTAATCAGTAACCTACACTAACACTCTGACATGACTGGCATGGTTTTTCTTCTTAAATATGCAAATGATGTGTGGACAATTACCCGTTCTCCAGGGTCCTGTACACAAATTATTTGCCACAGATATAACTTGTGTGGCAGCACTTCTGTGCATATCACCCCCCAAAGAGTTAAACAACTATGAAACCTATTTGCATTCTGTTAAGAACCATTTACATATAATGACCAATCTTTTAAAAGCTGGCTGATCGTAACTCCTGGAATAAGAGGCTTGCTGTAATATTTTTGTAAAATATGATTCAGCGTTTTCCCATTATCCTTTAAATGCTAACTACGGCATAAATAATTTGCATAAGTGCCATGAAATCTTTACTATCAATCACTTATGAATAAGTTTTTCATATTCAGTTATTTGTGGCACTTAGTAATATGCAGAATAACTGACCCTCAGGAAAAGGCTTGCTGGATGCTGCTGTAATTCTCAGCTGGAGAGTTTGCCCCCCCCCCCAAGGCTGGAGTTCAAATTGCAGCAGATAAATGCTTGCTGTTGCTGACTGTGAAGGATGAGGGACCAGGGAGACTTGAGTTCCAATTCCCACTTGACCACGAAGCTCACTGGATGACCTTTAGCCACTCACACTTTCTGTCACAGCCTAACTCATTTCACAATGTTGTTGTGAAGATACAGTGGAGACAGGCAAAACCATGGGTGCTACCTGACACCCTCTGAAGGAGGACAGGATAAAAACATGAAACCATTTTCGCACTAGCGATATTGTCCAGATTTGCATATTTACAGGTCGACTTTTTTGTCGACCTGTAAAATTTGCTTCTTTGGGAGCAGTCTCAAATTGCCTCCTCACTTACCCTGCTGCAAAGGAATCCCCAGAAAATAGGATTTCGTTTTTTTAAGTAGTGTCTAATGAGGTCTAATTCAGGATTACCCAATGCAGATATGCGTGCAATTGGGTTTTTCCCCATGCCCACCATTTTGAGCCATTTGGGAACACCCCTTTCTTCGTTGCCAAACTGAAGAAGGAGAGCTCAACGGTTTATGGCATTCAGGGAGAGGAACAGGCTTAGTAATGGTCATTGCTCTAATGCTTCTATTTTTCCTTTCTTAAAAGCAAGCTCACAAAGTGCCTCACTTCTGGGCTCTTATGCCTTGAGTCCTGGGACAAGTGGGATGTATAGCTGAATAGTCAGTGTGTCATTTGGGGGCACAGTTGGCATAAAGGACGCAGGAGGTGGAGAGCTTGATATCAAGAATGGAGTCCAGTAAAAGTAGCTGGTGTAAACTGATATTAACACATCATTGTTGTTTTTATTTTACAGCTGTATACAGACCCCTGCATTTTGAAATATATTCGAATTATTTTTTCCTCTGTCTCTGACATTTTCACCCTTCCCTGCCTCGAATCCCCTCCGGAATTCTCCCCACCAGTTTGCCATATGAGATCCTGTTGCAAAACTTCCTGTGCAGCCGTGGGAGCCATAAAAAGGCTTATTCTGGCTCTTGTAATCCAGTGCACAGAAACACACAGGCACGCTTTTCTCGCTGACTCTAGGCACTGAGTGAATAGAGGTCACTAAAGCAGATGGGGATTCCTCCGCATGTAATTGTCTTCCAGTTCCTGTAACGAAAAGTGAAGATTATGAGAGTTGGATTTGTGCAGCTGGGTGATCCATTCCCCCTGCTCCTGCTCTACCAACATACAATCAACACTTCTTTCGGATCACCTCCTGTTTACCAGGGACGGCAGGCTCCCAGGAGAAGGCAAGATCACAAATGGTATGTGAATAATTATGCGCACGTTTTGGTGGAGTGTGGGCTGCAGGAATTCAAGACTCACAGTGTTTAGGAATTTGGAGTGTCTTCCGTTAGACTCACTGCTTATTCTAAAGAGAAAGTCTGATTTTGTGAGAACATACAGGGCTGCTTCTTGAAAACCGTAAATGCAAAACCATCTTGACGCATTCCTTGGCAGACAACCAAAAATGCCATGCTTCTTAGAGGTCATCAGGTTATGTATTTGCGTGTCTATGAATATATTATTATTCTGTGCAGGTCCTGTCCATTTAGCACAGTTTTTGAGATGACTCCTGAAATTAATCAAATGCTCCTGTGAAAAAAACTGTGTGTCAGTTTGGTAAATTGTTTTTATTTGTTGATAAAGCTTTATCATGGATAATGTCAACTCTTAAGGTTGCACTGCACCATAATTTGTCAGCTGTTACTTGTTCAAGTCTCTATGAATATGTTTGTGGGTTTGCATATCAGGTCACATTTTTTGATCCCAAAGTAAGATGCATTTTTCTGTTCTTCTCTGAATTTTGTTGCTTGGTTGACCTGTGATTTGGCAACTGGGACTGTTTTTACTTGTGAAAACAGACATGTGACAGTGCTTATCCCATACTGGATGCTTTCTAAATCCCAAAGGATTTCCACAGTATATAAAACATCTGTAATGTCTGGTCTGTGTGGGGTAAACACCGTCAGAGGATGGCAAATAAAATCAGGGAAAGACAATAAAATCAGAGTCCAGTAGCACCTTTAAGACCAACAAAGAGTTTGTGTTAAATTATTTTTTCTTCTTCTGTGGGACATCCATTTTTCAAGATACTCAAATCCTGACAGGAATTTAACAGTCCATTACAATTCCATATGGTTCTCACAGGCCTTCCAAAAAAGCAAGATGAAGAGATTCTTGGGCTTCTGAACACAGGGCCAAATAACCTTGCCTTATACAAGTCCTCTGATACATCGGCCTCTGCAATGTGTACCTCACATTGGCCCCATCTCAGGCATGCGTATGGGACAAACCATCAGCATAGTAACTTTTATATACCTACAACCTCTTTCATGAAACTCGGAAAATTTTAAACTCTTTTTTTTTAAAGATGAATATAGTATATTGGTGCTATATGACAGATGAACTAGGAAGTCCATGAGGAGTCTTTGCTCAAATTCTTCACCTGATGGTGATAGCAAGAAATGACAAGGCATAAGAAGTCATCATTCCTGTCTGCATCTACACCCTTCTGATTAGTGCAAACAGGAAACAAATTGTGTAATGAAGCTGAAGTGAACAAAAGAGTAACTCAGGATCTGAAGTTGTCAGGCTCCTATTCAGAACTGTGCAATCCAAAATATTGAGAAGCGGAAAATAGTCCAAAATTTAGCTTGCACTGAGTCAAAAACAGTCAACGGCAACTCTTCCATCATTCCCATTAATTAGACCAAAAGCAAACTGAAAGATGATGTAAACCAGAGGCATTTGTTCTGAACTTAAATCTTAAAAAGCTAAACTAAATTCATGCATCACAATGCTATCTAAACATGATTTGTTCTGTGTTCTTTGTTTTCACTGACTATTATCAGATTGGTTAGCTCTCTTTCCATTTTCGTCTGCATAAAAAGTTTTACGATTGCTATCAGATTTGTCCTTTGGGAAAATATTACTCAGGAATAGGAGTACAAGAATCTGAAACAAAGCTAAAACTTATGTTGGGGTAGTGGTTAGGAGTGCCGACTTCTAATCTGGCTGAGCTGGGTTTGATTCCCTGTGGCATGTAAGAACCATTCTCCTCATCATCATCCTCATCATGGTATTATACATAATGGTATTATAGCATACAGTCCTGTTGCCCTTTATAAAAGCACCTTCTTGAGTAATTTCATTATAATATAGCTTTATTACCATAATAAAAGCAATTTTTACATAACAGAATGACAGAAGTGTAGACCAAGAAATATACTGAGTCAGCTCAGCTGGATCAAAACTGGAGTGCTTTGATCAAACCAGCTTTCCCCCATCAACTATCTGGGAGCTTGCCTTTGAATCAGCTGGAGTATATGAACATGCTGTGCGATTGACTGGAGTGGCAATTGTTGGGGACAATCAACTTTTCAGACTTCTTTTAAGAGAGTGATAGTAATAACCCAATAACAGGGTGACTAATTTGAACAGGACATTCGGAAACACCAAGGCTTTGTAGTTGAATTTACTCTAACTCAGTGCTGATCTGTGTCTTTGGCAAGATCTCCTTGAACAATTTCTAAAAAGTTACATAATGCAGGAAAGTAAACAATCTTCCTTGCACTGCGCTTTAGTTTATTTAATACAAAACTCAGTGGCATGCAATGCTCTTCCCTATATAGTCCCCTTTATGTGGGCTTTTAAAGACAATGATGGAATCACTTGTGTGTTACACATATGAAAAACCTTGATAGTCATTTTTATCATGAATAGCATTTTGGGGATGGGGGTATTTTCAGTAGAGTTGCTTAGAACTTTTCCCGTGAGTTCTTTTTCTGTTCAGCATTGACTCTGGTGGCTCCAAGTATACATTTTGAAGGATAAAGCGTATCTCATACCCAGGGTGAGTGTGTGTGTGTGTGTGTGTGTGTGTGTGTGGGTGTGGAGAAGGAGAAAACTATTTTGTGCAGAAAACAGCTGCTCTATTCAAAATAGTCTTATGGATTTATTTATTTATTTATATATTAGATTTATTCCTATATATATTCCACCTTCCTATAAAATGGAGATCCAGAGCAACTTATGGTGTTCTCTTTCTTCCGTTTTATCCTCACAGCAACCCTCTAAGTCAGGGGTAGTCAACCTGTGGCCCTCCAAATGTCCATTGACTACAATTCCCATGAGCCCGTGCCAGCATTTGCTGGCAGGGGCTCATGGGAATTGTAGTCCATGGACATCTGGAGGACCACAGGTTGACTACCCCTGCTCTAAGGTGCGTTATGTTGGAAGAGTGTGGCTGGCCCAAGGTTACCCCATGAGCTTCCATGGAAGAGTAGGGATCTAAACCTGGATCTTCCAGACCTTAGTTGAACACTCTAAACACTTGACCGGGTTGACTCTTTGCCATTTCTCCTTTCCAGGTTAAATGACAACTACTGGGGCTTCCTTTACAGTATCTGAACGTAACATATAGTCCCCCCCAAGAATCTGATAGTAAATAAATAAATAAGTAAATAAAATGCCCAACAACTGTTCACACACTCCATACTGGCACAGAGAGATCCCCATCTTGTCATGTCCTACCTCTGAAGATTTCAGCCACAGTTACTGGCAAAATGTCAGGGCTTAAACTACCAGAACAGGCCACAGAGCTCAGAAAACCTACAACAACCAATTTGATATTAAAATCTCCGAGTTGTTGATCTCAGGACTGTTAATCCTGTTTGTATGAACAAGAACTGCTAAAGTTGCTAAGCCATTCCCTCACTTCAGTGATATCTTGTTCATTTGTTGTTTCCCTCATCCTTAGTCTCTGTCTAGCAGTCCTTTATCCAGTTACTTATATTTTACTGCATTTTGGTTTTAGAGCCACCCGTTGTCAGAACTCAGTTTGGTTAATCATCTCATCTTTCTTTGGCCCCATATTATGAGGGCAACAAATAAGGCACAGCTGGACCTCAACTACTCTTTCCCCCTGGAGTGCCTTATTTGTCTTGACAAACCTGTGCAATGCATTCCTTAAAACTGCTGGTTCAGTGAAGCTGAGAAGTGCATGGCACTGTATGACTGATGCAAAGAAAAAATACTGTGGGCACCAGATCAAGAAGGAGGACATAGAATTATAGCAAGAGAATTAGAAGAAGGATGGAATGAGTTGACCTAGACAGCTGGTGGACCTCTACTCTCTGCTATGGCTGCCAACCTCCTAGTGGGACCTTGAATTCTCCCAGAATTATAAATTATTTCCAGACAATAGAGATCAGTGCTCCAGAACAGAATGGCAGCTTCTATGGCATCACATCCCCAGTGGCTTCTCTTCCCTCCCAAATGCCACTCCCAAATCTCCACAAATTTCCTATGCCAAAGTCAGCAACTCTACTCTCTACCTTGAGGCATTACCTAATTTAAAGATGCTCTCCTCCTCCTCACATCCTGTCTATGTTTTTGTTCTCACACTGGGAAGGCAACATAATTTGGCTTATACTTTTTCTGGGTCATGTAGTTGCCATAGCTGTTACAGGAGCTAGAGCAGCACAATGGTTAGGGTGGTCAATTATTTATTTTTATTTTATTTTTATTTATTATATTTATATACCACTCTCCCCGGGGGCTCAAGGTGGTTTACATAGAACATAAGAACAATACATGAAACAATTAATTAGAAATGCAATGCCCTTTCAAGTTACTGCCTAACCACAGACTTCATTGAGCCAGCCGTTCCCTCAGCCTGATCTCCCTCACAGCATTTCTGGTGAGGCTAAAGTAGGGGAGAGATGCACACACTGCTGTCAGTTCTTTGGAGAAAGGGTAGGATTAAAATGTGATGGAGAAGTACCTGGCTTACTCGGGTGATGTCAGGAGGAAACCAACAAGAAACTTTTAGCATCCCAGATAAGAAAAACATGTTTAAAAATTGCAGGGGAAAATACAGCCAAGGTCTGAACAAGGATTTCTGCAGAAACTATGATGGAATGCAGCCTGGTGAACATCAGCTGTACACAGTGTTGTCAAAAGCATGAATTTAAAAGTTCTGCTTTTTAAATGAAGGCCTGAGGGGATGTCCTTTACTAAGTGGTATTATGCATCTGAGTCATAAAAAGCTTCACCTGCCCACTTCCACACATTCAGTCCCTATTAAAGGGTGAAAAAATGCCCCCCGCCCCCAGATTGTTTATAACCCTAGGTATACATGTGAGGAAGTCTATAAACCAAGCTACTGTAATGGATCTGTGTATGATCATCTTCTCCCATGGAATCATAGTGCAGAAAATCCTAATCAGATCCTATTTTTGACAAACTATACACAAAACATGATCCTACACTAGTTACAGGGAATTAACATCTGTTGGTCTTAAGTAAATGTGCATAGGATCACAGTCCCCAATATGATGTGAGAGTGCAGTTCAGGGTAGAATACTGCAAGAATACCCAGATATAGATGACTAGTCTGCTGTCAGATGTCAGAAGAGAAGCAGGACTGGCCCTGGTTAGTATTTGATGGGAGACAACCAAGGACTCCCATTCAAAGTCACTATGCTGTGACAGGCCCTCTGTTTGTCTCTTGTCTTGGAAACACTGTGGGGTCACCATAGGTTGGCTGTGACCTGTCAACACTTTTCTCCAAAAATATCATCCTTACACGGGCAGGTTAGGTAGCATGCAGTTATAATCTTACACTATTTGTATTACATTTGGAGAAATGCTCAATGACTGTGTTTTGGAAGTGAGAAGCTATTAAGAAACAGTGGACAGTGAACCCCCAGTAACTAAAAAGAGGAGAGAGAATAACTGTCTTAGGCAAATACATCAGGAATTTTCCCCGTAACTCTCAAGGTGCTATTAGGAAATCCTGAAGCTTCTGAACAATCTGTTTTAATGTATTTCTTCCCACGTTTGAAACTTTGTTTTACCCACAGTACTTTTCAGGTGAATATTTTTTTCCTTCTGTAGTAGTGGTTGCCATGGCAAGGAAACTGTTCAATTAGATGTGAGGTCAGAAAATGCTAGATACATATAGTTGAAACTAAGCCAATGCTAAAGAGAAACAGTGTTCATGCCAAATTTTCAGAGGGAGGTTTCAGCTTTGTTATGGTCTGCACTATGGGCTATCTGCATGTCAGGGCTGGTTTAGATATGATCCGATGTATGACACATACCATCAGCATTGGGTGTATTCTCAAAACTGGTGGCTTTGACAACCAAGGACCAAGGTATGCAAAGGGGTAAAGGTAAAGGTATCCCCTGTGCAAGCAGGCTCAATACGGGGTGGTTTGCCAGTGCCTTCCCCAGTCATTACCGTTTATCCCCCAGCAAGCTGGGTACTCATTTTACCGACCTCGGAAGGATGGAAGGCTGAGTCAACCCTGAGCTGGCTGCTGGGATTGAACTCCCAGCCTCATGGGCAGAGCTTTCAGACTGCATGACTGCTGCCTTACCACTCTGTGCCACAAGAGGCTCTTGTTCCCAAATGAACCTGAGATTCATGGAGATCCTCTTCCAAGGTCAGATGCCTGCTTGAGGAGATCAGGAAGAGGGTTTTACAATGTTGGAGCTCATTTGTGGAATAGCTTTCTTACTGATGAACCTGATATGCTCTTTTTGAAGCCAAGCTAAAACACCCAAGCATTTATTAGTAGGTATGGGCATGAACCAGGAAAACACAGTTCAATTTGTGGTTCACGGTGTGTGTGGTTTGGGAACCATGGGCCATCACAAAATTTGGGGGCTAGATGAGCTGGTTCAGTTTGTGTGGGTCATGATGTAGTAGAACATTCCTCACAGTGTGCTGGAGACACCAAACTCACAGGGGATCTCCAGCTAACTCTCCTCTACGTGCCCTCCAGGTTTGGTGAGGACTGGATTTACAGCTCTCAGGAAAGTGCTTTCTGGGGAAATGAGGTGCAGGTTCGGGATTGGATCTTTTCACTATGCTTCCTCTGACACTGTCATGCATTTCTCCATTAAGAAATGGAAGATCAAACCACCCACTGTAGTTGGCAGTGGGTCATCTGCTAGGCTATGATTCTAGGTAGGTGCCCAGGCATCCTGGGTAGGTGGTAGGAATCAGATGGGGAAGGGTTAAGCACTCCCCGCCTTCCTGCCAGATTCTCCTCATGCTCATATTATTATTACCAGGAGACACTTTATTTCTGTGTTAGAGACCCAGTTTCTGCTCAAAACAGGGATGCCAGCCTCCAGGTGGGACTAGGGGACCCTTTGAATTACAGCTCATCTCCAGACTACAGAGATTGGTTCCCCTGGAGAAAATGGATGTGTGGTGGATAATCTCTGTGGTATTGTACATCACTATGGTCCCTGTCCCCTAAGGCCCCAATCCCAAATCTTCAGGAGTTTACTAACCTGGCAACCCTACCGCCCCATCCCCCGCTGGAGGTCTGGGAGCACCTGGCAACCTTAATCTCCACTGTCAAAGAAATATGCAGCCAAAGAAAATTCACTTGACTCGGCTTCAAGATGAGCAGCTGTAATATAGCACAGAACAGCGAACGCTTACGGGAGGAAAACCTCTTGTATGCACTCTCTTGGTGCCAATGTCAGTGTTACCTAAATGAGACCATAACTTTACCCTTAAACACAGTGTATTAATTAACGACTGAGGTGCTCATAATTACCACAGAAATGTTGTTTTTCAGAAAGGATCATACACTTGTATCCCTTCAGGCACCACCTGATACACCCACTGAATTCACCCAATGTAGCTTGTGAAGATGCCTTCATGAAAATCAGATTTCTGCTTCCACTTTTTAAGTTGGACCTTTCTTGTCCTTGCCACTGCAGTGTTTTCCCGTAACTTGTCACTTGCTGCGAGATGAAAATGTGCCTAGGGATCTGGGGACGCTGCACAGCTAGAAGCTGTTGTTGCATTAATTTGTTCCCGGATAATAACAGCCAAGGTAGCACCAGCATCTGACTCAGTGAAGTGGCAAGAAACACCCATCCCTAGCTGAAAAACTATCCCTGTTCAGGTTTGGTTTAAGGTTGCCATTTGTGCATGGAGACTGTGCATATGTGTTTCTTTCAGGTTAGAAACACTAAACTATATATAATATTATAATGTATTTGTTTCTGTGTGCTGCCTTGAGTTATTTCATGAGGGGGAGGGGAAGATATAAATTCAAAGAATGAAAGAATGAAATAGCAACCAGACTGCAATAGCAATGAGTCCAAGGCAAATATAAAACAGGTAATTTACATGGTAGAAACTAGAACCAAATCCTCCTGAACTTCATTCTTTAAAATCATAATGACCTTTCCAGAGTCTCACAAATCATTCATACAATCCAGGACCTGTAACAAAATGTTATGGATTGTTTTCAGTTTGTCCAATACTGCCTATAAAGGTGAGAACAGCTCCAGCTTTGTAACCACTTTAGAACAAGCAAAAAAAACCCTTTTCTTTCCTTTCCAGGCAGAGATCGCCGAGTAAGATGACTCTGTTGCAGTCCCAGCTGGTACTCTAGCTTAGCCTACCAAATGGTGATCCTAACCCTTTCCAGGAGTTCTTGAGGTTTATACAGCCCCACTAACAGCTGGCAAGGGATAGTGCACTCTCCCCTTTCTAGACTTTCAAGGTTCCAAACATTACCTGGCCAGCAACCTCTCCCTGCTGCAAGCTGGACTCCAAGCCCAGAATCACACCTGTTTTATAAGTGAGTTAATGTAACTAATTTGATTGCAAAGACTTCCAGCATTCAATAACAATTAGGAATGTTCAGATCTCACCATAATTCCGGCACCTCACTGTCTGATTTCATTTTTCTAGACAGTAAGGAGAGAGAAACTCAGCAAATACATGTCCATCAGGGTCATCTTCTAACCAGAACTATTTGCCAATATAAATTTCACTCAGAATTGTTCTGCTTCACATTTCTAAACCAATAACCTGCTTATTTCTGTGCCACTTTCTTCCAATCATTGCACCATTTCAGTTGCTTTGAGAGAACTTTTTGATTTCTGTCTGCATAAACATCCTAATCTTTTCCCTGGTACAAATTGTAAGGAAAGCAGGAAGCTACTGGGTCTAATTTTAACTAAGACCAGAGCATGGGAGGGAAGGAGGGTTGCCAAATCCCTGTAGGGTTGACAGATCTCCTGCTGAAAGTGGGGGTCCTCCACTCCCAGGCCCCACCTCCCTGCCAATCAGCTGGTAGATAGGGGTACCTCACCCAGAAAAATAGGGAAATATATCACCATTGCTCATGTGACCCAAAAGTCTGAGATATTGGGAGTGACACTATTATTTGGGCAAAAACTCAATGATAGAAACCAAGTTTATCATAGAGTTTTTGCCCAAATACTAGAGTGTCACCCCAACATCCCAGAGTTAATGACATCACTTCTGGTAAGTCCTTACCCGACCTGATGCTGGTTGCCAAGAGGGACCTGGCAACCCTAACTCCTGGTTGAGAAATATTTAAAGATTTGGGGGTTGAGCCTGTGGGTGGCAGAGCTTGGGGAGGGGGGGGGACCTTAGCAGGTACAACGTCATACCCTTCAGAACATCCATTTTTTCCAGGAGTACCTTTGTACTCTAGAGACCAGTTGTAACCATGGGAGATCTCTAGGCCCACCTTGAAGCTTATAGTTCGAGGGGGAATAAAGGAATTAATTTGTCCTTGTATTTCAAAATGCTCTTGTCATTTCCTGCTCACAAAAGCAGACTTGGTTGATTTAGGGTAAGTACACAACACACACTGAAGCAATTGTGAATAACCCTGTGGACAAGACTCAGGACAGGCTTGTTGAGAAAATGCTTGAGATTTTGGGAAGGCCTTATCCCTTTTTACTCTTTGCACTTTAAACAAATCCTGGGACCAGAGCCATTTCTGCTGCCTTTGCTGCAGTTCTCACCTGCAGTTATCCAGGTCTTAGTGGAAGAGGCAGGGACTATTCTTCTCCCCTCCTGGACTGCCCGCTGCGGAAGTGAGCTTTGGAAATTTACATTTTGCACTCTCACTGTGCAGCGTTACATGAGCAAGGAGTTACTGCAGTGTGCCTGAGGAGAGTAACCTTTAAATTAGACCTTAGTGACTAGAGTGGCAGGTTCAGGAGCGGAAGAGACAAACAAAAGCACGCCCTTAAAGACACACTTTGCAACACTGGCTCTGTAATGAGCCCCAAGGCTTCTACCTGCATTTGCTTGTAGCTTGGGGATCGAGGGAGCAGCTGCCTCTCTCCATATCCTTGGTGCACATTGCTCCTTCTTCCTAAATTTATTCCTCTCATATACATACTTGTCAGCTGTTCAAAGCAAGAGAGCAAAAATAATCCCCTGGCTTGTGATAGGAGCTTGTGACTCTGCCTGTGTTCTAACTAATGGGCTGTTCTCTCGCACGGCTCAGCACTGCTGCTGCATGAGGGAGAGTCAGGTTATGGGGGCTGGGAAGGACGTTGCTCTAGCTGGTTCAGGAAGACAGTGCAGGACTGAAGGACTCATCAAGAGAGAACTGGGGGCGGGAACAGATTTTGTAGAAGGAAAGTTTTTAGGGTAGGAGAAGATCTGATATTTCTGAATGTCGGTGTTAAGGAGCAGAGAGGAAGAAGAAGCAAGTAATCAAATCCAGCCTGTTGGCATTATTATTATTATTATTATTATTATTATTATTACTATTATTACCATTATTAATTATTTATTTATTGTTTTAGGCTCAAGCTTCAAAAGATGCAGCAATGGAGGATTAACAGAGGCTCAGGTATGAAAGATACGGGAACTGCATCTCCTGAGTCATCTGCCCTTCTTCAGGCTATAGGACAGAGGCATATGGCTTGCAAAGGTCTCAGTTACCAGTTGCTGACTTGGATCCACCAGAGCTTTGTCAAGGACAACAGGATTTATATTCACAGGGTGCAACTTTCATGCTTCCCCCTGCTGCTGCAGTTCAAAGCACAGATCCTGGGGGCAGAAACAGTATGTGGAAGGAGGAGGGAGGAAAATTGTGTCCCACAGGCAAAACATTTTCTTCCTTAAACAAAAATGCTCCATGGAATCCAGTCATCTATTTCTGATTTGCCTTTTCCTATGCAAATGACCTTGCTCTTTTTTTCTTTCTGCAGTGTAAGTGGACCATCCGGCAGGTGACAACTTGCCCCTGAGATGGAAGTGCCAAGTGTCAAAGACTTCCAATGGAAAACTCTGGCTCCTTTGCCCAGCCCAAGGGTTTATTGCTCCCTTGTGGAAGCTGGTGGGCAAGTCTTCGCTATTGGGGGCTGTGATGACAATGGAACTCCCATGGACTGTTTTGAGGTCTACTCGCCTGAAGCAAACCAGTGGAATTCTCTTCCCCCAATGCCTACAGCCAGGGCTGGAGTTGCTGTAGCTACCTTAGGCAAGAGGATAATGGTGATTGGAGGAGTTGGCGCTAACCAGATGCCCTTGAAGATTGTGGAGATGTACAACATAGAAGAGGGCAAGTGGAAGAAGAGGAACTCTTTGCGGGAATCCTCCATGGGAATCTCTGTGTCCGTAAAAGGCAAGAAAGTTCCTCCTGCAAAATGACAGTGGTGGTTAGAGTCCCTCAGAGTATTTCTGCTAATTAATTTGATTGGCAGGGTGGAATGATTTTCCTCTTCCTCAGAGACAGATATGGTCAATGGGGAACTATTAAGTAATTTCTGTTATGCTGTGAATATGCCCTGGCTCTAACCTTTTGTGCCTTAGTTGCTGAAATGACCATCTTCGACTTGCTCAGTGTAAGATCAGGAGCTTTTCAACAGCCTGGCCTAGAACGAGCTGTGATATCTGTCTTGTAATTGGAGTGCACCATCTGTTCCTATGACCTGCTCTTAGCTTGTTAAAAACAACTGTCAGGCATGTTCTGTATTTCTGCCAAATACAGCATGGCCTGTTTTCTGCAGATCTCTTTGTGTAATTCTTGAAGTATAAATAATTCCAGCAAAAAGAAAGTTCTGGTGCATGCAATACATTTGAAGGGTGTTTCCCCCTCTCCAGAGCAGTGCATGAGAAGCATAAGGCCAGTGTCCAGAAAGCTGTGCAGCCAGTTGTCAGGGCACAACAGAGCCCTCCTAACAGTGGCTCTGTGCCTCAATCAACAAGCTGCTGTTGAGAACCTGAGCAGTTGGTTTGCAATGCAATGGGATGACCTGCTATAAGGAGGAAGGAAATCAAAATGTCTTCTTCACCAAAAGAAGCCTTTGCCTGACTTAAGGGGATCTATGGATCTTGCCTTAAATAGGAGAGTTGGAAACTGAACTAGGTTCAGAAGATGTACGTTATTCACTTTTTTCTTTTGCCGTGTTTTATGAGACAGAGAATGAGTTCTTTTTGCATTGGACTGTATTGGAAATGCCAAATACACATTTCTAAGCACATTGACTTCCATGGACACCAAATGGTGAAAGCCAGCGTGGTGTAGTGTTTAAGAATGGCAGCCTCTAATCTGAAGAACTGGGTGTGATTTCCCCACTCCTCCATATGCAGCCAGCTGAGTGACCTTGGGCTGATCACAGTTCTCTCAGGGCCCCAGCTACTTCACAGGATGTCTGTTGTGGGGAGAGGAAGGATTGTAAGCCACTTTGAGACTCCTTCAGGTAGTGAAAAGTGGGGTATAAAAACCAACTCTTCTTCTTCTGGTTCCTATTTAGGAGTCTGCACTGTGAGTCAAGGATACCCCAAGTCTAGGCATGGCTCTGATTCAATATGGAGCATTCCAAAGTTGAGTGTGTCAGGACCGGCCTATCAAGGACCTTTCCATCAGAAATGCTGTTAGTTGTATGCTGCAGATGACCTGGACAGAAGGGTATTCTATGGTCCCTGTCCATTTCTGGGCTCTGTATATGAGTCCCCTACAGTGTTCTTTCAAGAGGACTGCCATACGTCACAAAACTAGCCAGTAGAACCCAGTGTCCTGACTGGTGAAATCCCTATGCCAGAGTTTCCCACACCAGAGGGCCTGATTCCAGGGCAGAAGAGGAAGGCTACTTGCAGGAGCAGGATAAAGGTGGCTACAGTTGCCTCACTCTCCCACAGCACTCCGGATCTGGCAGAGACCAGACAGGGTCTTTCTATCTATCACATTTCTTCACACTTTTCTTCCAAGGAGTTTAGGGGAGCCTACCTTGTCCTCTCTCTATGATATCCTCACAGCAATCCCGAGGGTGTGGTAGAGTATGTCTGACCCAAGGTCACTCAGCAAGCTTTTGGGCTAATCGGGACATCTCCAGTTATTGGCTGGGCATACAGTGCCCCCCTTGTGAGTGCCAGAATGGGGCATGAAACAACCAGAAAGTGAAGGCCACTAAGAGGACCTGGAAGCATGGACAAAGTTATGAGCTTTGTCTTTAGGGTAGAAAGTGTGGAGTTTATAAGCGATGAAGGGGGGGGGGAATGAGATAGGCACTGACCCAAACCATCTGTTTTTAGCTGTGGAGGTGTGAAGCAACTTCTTCAAGGACAGCTGCTGTGTGACAGAAGACATTCTTTCTTTTGTTTCTTCTGCCTTTTGTTGTTTTGTCCAGACTACAGGATCTATGCAGCAGGGGGAATGGGAGTAGACCTGCGCCCTCACAACTACATGCAGCATTACGACATGCTGAAGGACATTTGGGTCTCACTGGCAAACATGCCCACGCCAAGGTATGCTGCCACCTCCTTCTTGCGGGGCACAAAGATCTATGTGCTAGGTAAGAAATGAGCCTCTCTTCAGTTTGATTGAGTTTTAACCAATGGACAGAATTGTCGCATTCCATGTACTGAATTTTCAATATGCCAGAATCTTTGGAAAATCTGTCCTACATTGCCTTTTCCATATCAGTGTTTGCATATTTCTGCTGAGAACTGCAAAGGATAAGGGAGAGGACAGAAACATCCAGGGTGGGTTACTGTAATACATGGACCTGCCTGAGAAGACTGTCAAAAATATCAGTTAGTTCAAAATGCAGTGGCCAGGTTTCTGTCAGTGGCGGCATAGAGAGATCATATCTTCCCTCTGCCAAAAGGTCTGCACTGGTTGCCTATCCATTATCACACAATTTGAACTACTGCTTCTTGCCTTAGTAAGTCCGAAATGGCTTAGGACCAGGGTACCTCTTTCTATACTGTCAGCTCACAAGTTAAGATGTTCATTTCAAATCCTGCTCCTGGTAAAGAACTGAGGCAGGGGCTCCACTTGTTTGCTGCCCTTTGAAGCTTTTCTAGAGTTCTTAACAACCTACAGAGGATGGAAAAATGCTCCGTTTCTTTAACAGAGGCCAGTGAGATATTATTTACCAGTTGAAGTTATTTAGTTCAGTTTCATGTTGAGTTTCAGCTCTCCAATCTTACATATTACGCTTGTATTAAAGGAACAAGAAATTTTGGTCTCCAGGTTACTGGTAACCCAGAACTTGCCTGAGACCTGTATTTTTGTTCTCCCTGAATTTTAACCGAACCTTACCTTTGTGCTCTGTTATTTTATTTTAAATGATTTCATGTTTGCTACCTCAGGCTGGTTCTCAAGAGTGAAAATCTCCGTGTCAAAGAACTGAGCAGACTATAATCTCTCCTCTTTCTACTCCCCCCCCCCCATTACACCTCCCAACATCCTGGACCTTCTGGAGTCTGCTCAGTCTTTCCTGAGCCCTTTTGTTTTGTTTCATCAGTTTACAAAGTCATTTTTATTTGCCAAACTTCCCATTTTATCTGAGTGCTCTGCCACTCTGCTCTCAGATATAGTACAAGGTGAGAGGACTGTGAGGAAGGGAGGAACAATTTGGGGACACCCCCCTGCAAGCTTTTACTACAGGATTCATTCAGCTTTCAGGTGCTTGAGCAAGCTCATTCCCCCCCTCCCCCTTAGCCTGGCTCACAGCTGCTGTCAGCATTCCATGCTCCTGGAACTTATTCAATCCTCGACAGGCAAGTTCTTTAGATTTTTCATATGTTTTCTGCATATCTAGGGAGTCCCCTGAGTATATAGAACTTGTACCTTGTCTCTGAGTGGCCTGATTTTGCAGCTTGCATGACTGGTATAGCTGCAAGTCTCTTTTCTATTAGGTGTAGGGATAATTCGGTTTCTGACTGTCACGGGAATTGGTAAAATCTAGGTGCAGCACTTGAGTTCTGTCCCCCTACCACTAGATGTATCTCAACCCTGTTGTCTAGCTTCTGCAAGTTCACTTGCAAATGTCTGCACATTTTTTTCTTGAGAAATAAAAGCTACACATTTAATTTTTGAAAGACAGGAAGGAAGAACACAGTGAGTCTAAGGACGTTGACTTTGTCATTAATTCCAGATTTGAGTGCCAGTACAGAATCTCTTGAGACCCCGTGGTCCTACCTACGTGGTGTCTGCCATAAGATCCTTTTGGAGCATGTATTTTCACATGCAGACACCAAGGCTTCTGATATGCAGGTGCTGAAGCAGAGAAAAAAGAGATAGGGAAGCGGTACCTGAGTGCAAAGGACAGCTGAAGCAGTTGAAGCAAGGAGGAGTAGGGGAATAGTTGATGATGTCAAGCTTCCCACTCGCTTCCTTTGGAGAAGAAAGGTCTGCGGGTTATGGGACTGCATTGCCTACTCATTGGGGTCCACAATTACTGGCCCAGTGTAAGCCCATGGAGTGCTATTTGCTATTTTGTAGGAAAAGTTCTGCAAATCAGCTGAACTATTGATGAAGGCTACATTTCTCACTTGCCCTGAGTACTATTGTTTGTTTGGTTTCTCAAACAGTTGCCTTTCTTGTATAGAATGATTTCACAGAGAGCCGGAAAACTTTGTGTCTTGCTCCTGTCCATAAAATGTACATTGCAGGCTTGTTCATCTCAGTTTGCTTCGGGCCCTGCAGGGAAGGGAGCTCTAACCCTTCAGTCTGCTCTCAGCTTCCCTTGCCAAAAATGTGCTCACCACTTTCTTATTAGCCTTTTAAAGAAAGGAAAAACACATGTTTTAAAACATATCTTTTATTCTTTATGGTGCTACTAACATGGCAATGGATGACAGTTCCAAATAACAAAATTCAATAGGAGTTGAAGGATTAAACCTTCTTTGCATAGCTCTGAGGCAAATGGAGACTGGAATTTGCATGGAATTTGCATGAAACTTAGACTGTAATTATGAATGGATGCATGATCTTTGGTCTGTTTGCTCATCATTTATATCCTGCCTTTCTCTCCACTGGAGACCTAAACCAGCTTACATGGTTCTCCTTACCTCTATTTTGCCGTCACATCAACCCTGTGGGTAGGTTAGGCCAAGAGTGTGTGACTGGAACAAAGTCCTCCAGCAGGCTTCCATGGCCCAGTGGGTATTCAAACTTGGTCTTCCAGATCCTACCCTAACCACTACATTGCTCTCTAATTTTAGTTGCTTGGTTAACTTCTGTCACGAAAGAGGAAAGAACTGTAGTCATAGATAGAAGCCCTATCCTGGGGCTGACTTGCAGATTTTGATGATAACAAACCAGTTTGAGAATCACTGTCTTAAAGTCTGATTGTGTTGCAGAAAATGAAGAGATTTATATGACTGCCAAAGTCATCTTCCCATTGAAATTGCCTAGTCTCCCCACAGAGTGACCAGGTACTAAATCTGGGAAGATTTTCATTGAGGTGGGGGGCCCCAGTTGGTCACAAGTTTTTCTTTTATTTGCTATGGAAGCAGAGCTGCTTTTATGTGGCTAGGATATGTGGTATAATTGTATAAGGTTTCTATTGCTAAGGAAAAGGACTGTACTAGGAAGATACTGCAATCCTCCATGGCTGTTTGTTTTTTAAACCAACCATTGTTCTTCTAATCTAATTACTTTATAGTCTTCCAGTGCATCTGGTACACTTGCCCAGACTTCTCTGTGCTAATTATTTGGGGCCCAGCAGAGATCTCTGTTATTCTCAGGTCTGAACTGGAAGCAGTGGAAAAATCCTTTCATTTCATTAATGTATGATCTTTTGTTGCCATTAAAGCCCAACACTGTCATTTATTCAGTATTGCATTCCTGGCCATGTATTACTGGACATCTAATGTTTTATCGAACACGCCTTGAAGAAGCGTCCTTGTGAATCAGTTATGACTATGCCAGTGCAATTTCCCCACTGTTTCCAGCACAGTGTCATAGCCAAATGCATAGTGAAGTAAAGAGACATGTTGTCACTAACATGCTGTGACACACAGAGTCTTGCATTTAGCCACATGGGAATCATTCTTTGAAATCTTGCTTATATTTTCCTTTGAAAATTTATATTCTTTTATGAGTGTTGAGTGCTTTACATCATAATAAATTAAAGCATTTATTCAGTCTGGTTGACATATCCATGCTGCTTTCATTCATGGCACGCCGGGGATATTTTCTTGTCTTGGCAGAAGATCCAGCACCGCACTCATTCTTGGTGGCTAAAAGAAAAGGTTGCCTAGTATTGTTATGAGCTCCCTACTTTTCTGAGTAGTGAAAAGTCCCGGAGGCTGTACTACCTGGGATGATTCCCTTTGGAAGAAGAGAGCACTGGAATCTTGTGACAGTTTTTAATATTTGGGGCATTTCCACGCCCGTTAAATATAGTGAAATGCTTACCTTAAGTAGTCGTTATATTCTGGCCGCTGCATATGAGGTTGCCAACATCCAGCATCTGGGCAGTAACTGGCTGGCTACATCCTCCATTTTAAAGCGCTAGTTGGAGAATTGCATGAAGTGGATTCCCCAACCTATTTAGCGCTAAGGGAGAGCAACAAGCAGGCAACCAGCAGAGGGAACGTATGGAGGCTCAAATGCGCTAAAGGCAACTGCCTCATCCAGCCCTCAAACCTGCCTCCCTCTCCCTTGTTCCCAGGTACGGGAATGTCTTTTTAAAATGGTCTAACATCCTGGAGCAATGAATGGACAGACAAGTGTGCAGGCGATGCCTGAAATAATACCCCCCAAAAAATGTTGTAACAAAAAGCATGCTTCTAAAGTCCCCCCCCCCCAAACAAAATCAGGGACAAGATTAATTTTTAAAAGTATCAAGATTCCATATGGCATTCAAAAAGTACTATGCATCTATGATTAGATGTACAGGCATTTCAATAGAGAACTATGAATTTTCTTTTTTTTAAAAATAGCGGGCATCGTGGTCCCTTTAAAACATAGATAAAGGGGACTGGCTGCCTGGATTGATTAACAGGTGGAAGAGAGTCATGTTGCTCTCTTCCATCATTTCCAGCAGCACTTGTGGAGGGTGAGGAGTGCGAAAAGGCAGCAGATGAAAGCAAGACAGCAAAAAGGTGCGGAGAGGCTTGGAGGCGCGATAATGTTTAGGGCTACACCATTCAGATAGCATTGCACTATTTGTGCCAATGTGCGGAAATGCCCTTGCTTTCTTTACAATGTTTGTTTGTTTGTTTGTTTGTTTGTTTGTTTGTTTATGTATGTATGTATGTATGTATGTATGTATGTATGTATGTATGTATGTATGTATGTATGTATTTATTTATTTATTTATTTATTTATTTATTTATTTATTTATTTATTATATTTATCGCTTGCCTCTCCCCGGAGGCCTGAGGCGAGTTACAAAATAAAAACGCCTACTAAAACCATACAATAAAACATATGAAAACACATCATACACCACTCCCCACCTAGTAAAACAAGATGCGGTAAAAACTCAAATCACATCTACATTTCCCTCAGTAAGCCCACTATAGAGGGGGAGGATAGAGGGTGCCATCCGTGCGTCCCAGCTTCATCCCATGACCTGGCGGAAGAGCTCCGTTTTGCAATCCCTGCAGAACGCTGAAAGCTCCCACAGGGTACAAGTGGACAAGTAGCGTACGCATAGAGGCAGAAAGGCACAGTCAGGCAACAAGTCCACTACTCCATACTAAATCCCAGAGAGACAAAGAGCCTGCATCGCTAAGATGCTTCAGCCAACAGCCAACAGTCTGTTTGCCTCTCTCTCTGTTCTGAGGTCAGGCCCAATGTATCTTCTTTCACTCTACCATCCCCACAGCTGGAAGGCGGTCACTTGCTTTTGTTGGCTAAGTTTGAACATGCAGAGAGCAGAACTTCAGGCTGCTTAAAGAATAAAATAGTTTTTTATTTATGCAGAGAACAACTATGTATAAAAAAGAGAGAAAGACATAAATGTCTAGCTAGCTGTTGTCTGCAGTCATTTTTCTGTTCAACTGCTATTCTGGAGGCAAGCAAGAAGGAAGTGTGCTCAAAAAGCAGAAAGTCCCTTGTGAACTTACATATTCCAACACCTTTAAGTTCTGATGCATCGGGGAACCGTCTCCATACGGTTAGCCTCCACTAACCTCACTGTTCTTAAGAAAATTAGGCAAAATCTGAGATCAGATGTTGGGCTTTGTAGAGTCAGGCATGCTCAAGACCATTGATCACAATAGACTTAGATGCAATTAACTCTGCATAGGATCAGCCACACTCTTTAAAAGAGCTCCTTTCTGTCTCCTTACTTGCTTTATGTTAGAGCCAGTCCTGGTTTTGTTCAGTCTCATTTTCAGTTTCTGATGAGCCACAGGATCACCAAGAGTTGGACTCAACTGAAGTAACATACTTGATAGGAAAGAGGAGAGACTGAGGTCTAGCTGTGAGTGGGGGTAAGGTTGAGTGTGGCACTTCTGAGAGTAGCAATCTGGAGATAGAAAAGGAATAACATTTTAAGAGAGTGAAGGGCCTGTCTACCTGTCTTGCCACCTATCTTGCCACTCCCTGCAAGGTCTTTGTATGCCAGACATTGCTTTTTCCATACTGACTCATATGCAGCTGCTTACAGCCTTCATGTGTGAGTTCCTTGCTCTACAATTTTAATATATACAACAAAACTGTGCTGGGAATGGTGGAATATAAATATAATAATAAATATAGACAAACAAGAATTGTTAACGATAAACCAGAGAGTTAAAGATAAAGACTCAGTCCAGAGTTCATAATATTGTGATTTCCTTTTTATAAAGAATAAAACCAGAGGCCAATGGATTATTTTAAAAGCCTCTGTCCCGTAGCTTTTCAACGAATATGAAAAACAGAAATTACCCCTTCTCCTTTGGAGAGAAAGATTTGCTTTAAATTTGGTACAGCCCTCCCTGAAATACAGACTCATATTGAATAGCGGCAAGGAATCCTTTTGGTGCTCAGAGATGTATTGAAAACAAACATGTAGGTGTCAAACTTCCAATCTGCCCTTTGAAAGTTTACCCCAGATAATTATGCATGCTGGTGTACCTTTTTCTGAGTAATGCGTGCTTTAGATTCTTCTATGAGTTGTTTCTCAGTTGTTGCTATTCTCTGATGGCAAAACTCCCTTCATCAGTTTTTATATATTTTTAAATATTTTTTTATATTTGTTTTTTATATATTTGTTTACAAAACTCATCACCCATTTTGTTTCCAGAGTGGTTTATAATATCTGAAAACATAAAAGGTATAAACAAAATATTAAAATCACAATAATAAGGCCAATTGTAAACAAGAAGGGCAAAAAGTTATATATGTATTTAATCCTGAAACAAAAATCTTAACCATCTTCTGTGGAACACCCACACTGATGGAGCCCAGCGAGTCGCTTCAAGAAACGGTATTCCAAAGCAACACAGCTCAGCAAGGTTAAATGAATTGTTCCCTTAATGAAGGGTTCTCTAATTGATATGGAGGTTTCCTGAGAGATTCAGGACTTGGACCTTTTAAGGTCAAAATCAGTACCTTGCAAGTTTCAGAAGCATTTAAAAACATGATTCACTTACATTATCTGATGTTGTGTCTGAAAGTAATAGCATTTGGCCACACAGAATTGTCTCAAGTGAAGCTTTGTCCAACGTATGTCCATGCCAGGAAATGCTTTTCCTGATGGATTTGTGTTTGTCAGAGTAGAACTGAACATTACAGGTTTTACAGGGCTGTCATCTAAAAACTGTACTGAGCTCTTCTCTTGTGTGTTTTATAAGTAAGGATACTCACATCACATTTTGCATTCCCCCACTTTTGCCTCTGTTTGTGTGTGGGGGGGGGGGAACGACTCCGGTGGTGATACTCTCACATTATGGGATGAATGCTCTTACAAGTTACAAAGCAAAATATGACAGCTGGGTATGGATCATGCTGATTTGATAGCGTTCCTCCCATATGTAGAACATTATAGCTTCAGCCTCATGTTGTTGAGTAATGTACAAGAGTAAGGCTAGTGATAAAGAGAGCAACCCAGCAGTTTTCTGAACCAGCATACTGGCCCACCCAGCACAAGACAGCCGTCAGGAGTGGACATGGGTAGACGTGATGGCAGCCAGCGTTCTACTGCTCATAAGCGCATCTGTAGCATACTGCAGGCAGGAGCCTTGAGCTAAGAAGGCAAGCTCCAGATGGATCTTTACAGCCCATCTGCTTCCATAGATCATATGCCTTTGACTGCCTGCATCATGGATGCTCCTATCTACTAGAAGCTGGATAAGAAGGTTCTTTCTTCCAACTACTCTATGGCAGCCATGCATGGTGTAAAAAGTACCTGAGTGATCAAATCACATCTTGAAACTTGTGTGGGGAACCATGTCAAATTTTGTTTATTTCCCTGTAAGAAGAAGAAGAAGGGGAAGAAGAAGAGGGAAGAAGAAAGAAGAATTGGTTCATATAAGCTGCTTTTCTCTACCCGAAGGAGTCTCAAAGCAGCTTATAGTCACCTTCCCTTTCTCCCCACAACAGACACCCTGTGAGGTGGGTGAGGCTGAGAGAGCCCTGAGATTACTGCTTGGTCAGAACAGCCTTATCAGTGCTGTGGCCAGGCCAAGGTCACCCAGCTGGCTGCATGTGGAGGAGTGTGAAATCAAACCTGGTTCACCAGATTAGAAGCTGCCTCCCCTAAACATGACACCAAGCGTGGATTGTCCTTTAATAGTGACCCCGTACCTGTCCTTACTCTTTCCACAATTCCCTCTTCTTGGCAAAACATCCCCAAACCCACATTTTGCTGTAGGTCCATGGATGATACATACAACATTGATTTTTCACAGTCAGCAGTGGAATAGGCTGCCTAAGGAGATGATGAGCTTCCCCTCACTGGCAGTCTTCAAGCAAAGGCTGGATACACACTTCTCTTGGATGCTTTAGGATGGTTAGGGCTGATCCTGCGTTGAGCAGGGGGTTGGACTAGATGGCCTGTATGGCCCCTTCCAACTCTATGATTCTATGATTGTTCTCTGTACTCCTTTCTTTATCCCAGGTGGGAGGCAATCCAAATATGCCGTGAATGCCTTTGAAGTCTTTGACATCGAGACTAGATCATGGACCAAATTTCCCAGTGTTCCCAGCAAAAGAGCTTTTTCAAGCTTTCTGTGCACCGAGGACAACATCTTCAGCATTGGGGGACTGCGACAGGGCCGGTTATACCGTCAGCCCAAATTTATGAAGAATGTAGATGTGTTTGACATCGAGCAAGGTGAGCTCTCCTTGGGTCCCCACCTGTTTTCTGTTATTCATAATTAAGCATAATGCAGGCAAGATGAAGGTGAGCGTATGTTTGTTTGTTTTTTTAAGTTGGGGCAATATACAGACTTTAAAGCCATTCATGAAATCCACCCACCAGTGAATGACAACAGTTTGCATGAGCTCATGAAACCTATGCTGCTCACCTCTCTTGAAAGCTCATGAATGGCACTACTCATCAATGTGGTGGCAGTTATGCTTTCTGAGTGACAAAATCCATGTTGTGGGTTTTGTTCAAGCCTTGAGCTCTCTCATACGTTGCCCTACGGATAACTAAATCAACAGTAAGAGGAGACCTTGGCACTCTGTGAAACCTATGAAACCAGGTGTTTGATTCAGCCTAATGAAAGGCTTTAAGTACAAGGCAAAGCATTTTTTTCCAGCTGCTCTGTGGATATTTCACTCAACATCAGATTAAGCCACATCTTCTCCTAGTGAATGAGTGCTCTACCTCCAACAGACGAGAGTGCCTTTGTATCTGCCCGTCCCAACAGCATATGGGATTGGCTTAATTTCCAGATTTTAGAGCTGGCTTTCCATCACTTGAATGGATTGTGCCTAGTGGTTGGATGCTGAAGCTAGCGTGCTCTTGTAATGAAACACATGCACCAAGCCGTCTCACATTTCCCCAACCTTAGTGTCAGTGAAACTCTTGGTTTCTGTGAATTGAAAAGCTTCCATAAAATCATAGAAAATCCTGATTCATGGATGATACGGTTCATTTCAGGGGGCTGGATGAAGATTGAACGGTCTTCCTTCCTGAAGAAGCGGCGAGCAGATTTCATAGCTGGCTACTTGAAAGGAAGAATCATTGTCGCTGGAGGACTAGGTGAGGACAGTCCCAGCCTGTCTTCTTCAAGTGAAACCACTATAGAGTTGTGCTTCAAATTATGTTAGCAGAAAAATATAAAATCTTTAAAAAAATGACCATCTTAAAAAGAAGAAAATAAGATTCTAGCCTGAGTTTCTCTGAGTAAAAGGCAGGGGAAGGGAGCAGAGTTGTTTCCAGGACTGTTTTATTTATGTATTTCAAATGTGAAGACTCATTAGGGCTAGGCCTGACCGGGAAGTTTGTGGTGGAGTCTGAAGAGGGAAAGATTTGGCCTCAACCAAATATAATGTCATAGTGGTCCCCCCCCCCCCTACAAACATCATTTTCTGCAGTGGGACACATCTTTCCTCTTGAGTTCAGGTGTAATGCTAGGAAAAGGGGAGTGGCTGTGGGGGCTTTCTGAAAAGAGAAAGAGTTAATAGTGGGGGAGGGAGAAATTAGATGTCCTTGCAGGTTCTCACTTGTGTGTGTGTGTATCTCTGTCTATAGGAAATCAACCAAATGTTCTGGAGTCTGCTGAAGCCTTTCACCCTGGCAAGAACAAGTGGGAGAGCCTGCCACCTATGCCTACTCCACGATGTGCCTGCTCCAACATTGTGGTAAAAAACTGCCTTCTGGCTGTAGGTGGAGTGAATCAAGGCCTGAGCGATGCTGTGGAAGCACTGTATGTGTCTGACTCCTAGCTGGTCCTTCTCTGCTCCCTTCACTACCTTAAGCACTAGGGAAAGTGATAGCTCTGCAGGTCAGTGTATGGGGCCAGCACCCCCCAGGCCACACCACACAGGAGGACTTGGCACTCTTCCCTTACCCCGCCTCCCACGTGGCTGCTTTTCTGTAACCCTTTCACTGTGTATTGGGGGATGTGAGCAGGTCCTTGCCCTCACACAGCTACACAATTTTGTGACTCTGTTTAATTAGCTCAGCTCTTCCTTGTGAAGTCATCTGTGCTGTAGAGCTTGACCACTTAAGGAGCCAACAGCCACCTCCCAGTGTCAATTTTGAATGGCTAAGGAACATGCTGCCAGTAAACGTTCACAGGATAAACTGGGATGCTCTGGCCAAGGATTAGCCAAGAGCATCCTCTATCAAATGAACCTCTTTGCCTTTCTCTGAAATATGTTCTACATGGTTATTAACTGAGTTCTTTTGAGTATTATTCATATATGGGAACAAACAGAGAGTTGAATTTCTTGGCACTGAAGCTTGCATTGCCCAGAACTCTGAACATCCCCAGTGGTGTTGGTGGATTTTAATGTTTTTCCCTGTAGGAACCAGCAGCAATGCACAGCCCTAAAGTCTCCCTGCTGTGACATTAGTCTTCAAGGCATGCAGAGTTCAATGCATCCTGATTGAATTTCCAGGGAGCATCCTCTCTGAGGCTCTGCTTCAATTCATAGCTCCCTTAGTTAGAGCACACTTTGTTGTGGCTGATGCCTAAAAGGCAGTCACTAAGAGATCACTCTGTGTAGGGGAATGCCTCAGCCCCCGGGATTTAGATTGTGCTCCTTACAAAGCACATTGTCTCTTGCAGGTACACTGCACATTCTTGCTCTGTCTCTCTCACACACAGAGTTTGTATCCAGTGTTCAGCCCATTGCACACAAGGGACCATTTGCAAAACCTGGATTCAGCTTAATATGCCCACCGTTCGTGGAACAAGAATATTGTAGGCTCAGCACATAACAGCTTTTACGTATCCCACAACAACAATAAAGTGCAGGTACAGCCTTGCCTAGAGTTTTTATTTCATATATTGTTTCCTTCTTTACTTTAGCTCTGAGGTTGAAACTGTCACTGTGTTGTCCAAATGGTCTATATAAGGCCATTTGTAGTACCACTGGAACACAAATTCTATATTAATATGGTACCTTGAGCTCATGTTACAGAGAGTTAGCCTTCTGCTTTGGATTGTGCACATAGTGGGACAGTGAGAGCATTTGACAGTATGATATCTGAAACATTGTCTTTGAATGGGGAGGTCCAGAATCTGACTTTCCAAGATCTGATTGTTGTCCAAGTCAGTTCTCTGAGGCATCACATTCTCCCCAACAGATGCTGAGGGAAGTCTAAAAAAATGGCCTAAGCCCAGCCTAAATGAGACCATAATATGTCAGAGCGTCAATTCAAATGTGTTACAGGACCAAACTCCCCACACAGATGTCCAGGAGTTCCCATCACGTTTCATCCTGAAAAATGCCAATTCCACATGAATTCAAGACCAGATTCCATATACATTTCAGCATGTGCCTTTGCTATATCCTGGTGATTCATGGGGAAAAAGCATTCTCACCTTTAAAAGGGCTGGCCCATTAGACTTCCATCACTAATGACTTGGCTTATTTGCCTTACTGAGAGTGTTGATTTCCTAAGGCTACAGTTGGCAATTAGAGTGTGAGGGACTGCACTGGTTTCTTATGGAGCCTGGTATGCCTGAGAAAGATCTGGTCTAAGGAGGCTGAAGTGTGAGTTTAGTTTTCACCACTCCCCTTTTGGATGTTTCCCTCACTCTCGGCCCCCTGAATACCTGCCGTTGGTACCCATTCATAATGGTCGGAAGCTGCTCACTGTGCCAAGTCATACAGGTGTCCCATCCTAATTCACAGGCGGAAATGCAGCTACAGTGGGCTCTGGGCTGAACAGCCATAATAGGTCAAGTGCTTTCAAGCTCCATTAACCCCAATAGCAGAGCAATGCACAGGCTTAAATCTTACCCACTGAAAGAAATGAGACTTACATGCACCCGGCTGTGGGCTGGATCAAGCCATGGTATAAAAAGGACTGCGTGCCATAGAAAGTGGCTGTAAGAATACGGAGGTTACACTAAACACATCTTCGTCACTGGTGCTGGTATGGGAATAACCGTCAGGCTTTTTCAGGGAGTGATATTTATGTACATTTGCTAATAAAGTCCCTGGTTCCCTGGGAAGAAAATAGGATTTAGCACATCATAATCACAGACATGTTGTGCAGAACAAGGTTTAGGGGCATGGAAGGGGTGGAGGAATCTATATGGCAGCTTAGTGAGTACCTAGCTAGGGTGTAAACGGGCTAAGCCTCTTTCCTTCTTTTGGAAAGCCACTTGCTGTTTCTAATGTGGATTACAAAAGCAGGCTTTCCTCTGGCTGGCTGATAGAGCTGTCTGTGCTAATCCTCTGCCCATACTGAGCTGGCAGATTCAGCAGATGATGCAAATGCTGGCGGAGGGAGCCTCTGAAATGCTATTTCCGTGTTGTGTAACCACGCAGCAGGCAAAACATCCTCCTGCTTTCCTTCAGTGAGTCAATATTGGAGGGAAAGATACTTGCAGAGACACAAAGAACAAATTGTGTATATCTAGCCTACAGAAGGAAGACTAAGGGCTGCTTCATATGTATGACATTGTCTTGAGCAGGATCTTATGAGAAATGGCTGTGTGAACATGGCTGTTTTATCTTTTCCCATTCCTTAAGGAAGGGATTCCCAACCAGCAGTCCATGGACACCCGGGGTCCGTGGGAGCTCAGGAGGGTGTCCGCAGGCTTTCCCCTCCTGTCTTAATGGTCACAAGCTAGGGACCTGGTCACTTCCACTGCTTCCCCTCTCCCATCCCAAGTGCGAGTGAGGTCTCTCATGGTTCCTGTGCCTGGGAGGGGGTGGAGCTTGCATGCCTATTCCTGACTTAAACCACCTCCTCTCCCCCCTCCCAATCAGGCCTCCTCGAAACTGCCTGTTAACATGGGCGGTGATGTTGCTTTCGATGACATGTCACTTCCAGGAGGCATGGCAGGGAGGCGTGGCCAGCTGATCTCACTTCTGGGGCTCCTCAAAGTCTGAAAAATTATTTCAGGGGCTCCTCCAAGGTCAAATGGTTGGAAAAGACTGCCTTAGGGAAACCAATGGCTGCCATGGCTTCTTAGTGTATCAACATGTGTATGATTGTCACATGTAACTGTCTCTGGGGCTGTTCCTGAATCCAGTTATACTTGTGTAGTGGAAACTTCATATGTGAATTGACCTTAATTGGGAAAAGTGATGGGTATTCTCAAATAGTTAGATGGACAATAATGAAGAATAGGTAAGCAGTAGTTTTTTTCATCCCCTGACATTGAGGTAATTAGGTAACATTTTATAGTTGCATAGAATGTGATGGATTTAGGGTTGCCACCTCCAGATTTGGAAATACCTGGAAATTTGGTGCCTGGGGCCTGAGGAGGGTGGGATTTGGGAGGGGGGATTTCAATGCTATAGAATCCACCTTCCAAAGAGGCCATTTTACCATGGTTTTGACCAGTTCTTTCCCTGGCACTTGCCAAATATGCAAAGCCATTATAAGGTGGGACTTGTTGGCTGCCATCATTCAAATGAAAGTTGCTTTTTACAGCTGCAACAGCAGCCCCTGGAAGATCAGGAGGGATTAGGGATGGGCACAAACCAGCTGATGAACCTGTTCATAGTTTGTGAAGCAATGTTCACAAACTGAATAACCAGCACAAACTTTCACAATTTTTAATGCATTTCATGGTTCTTCACAAAAAACAGCTGAGTGATAGGGAGCTTCCTGCCACTCAGCTGTTTGGTTTAAATGGCTGCCACCCATTTCCTTTTTGCTTTCTGTGTACTACCATTTAAATCACTGCTTTCTGATCCCTGCAAAAAGCCATGGAGAGCAGAGAGCAGGGAGTGAAATGGCTCGGAAACATTTAAACCCCTGCTTTTCTAAGGGGAACATGATATCTGGTGAGGAGCAAGAGCTATCAACCAGCATCTCATTGTATCAGCTTGCGGTTATTTGGAGGGTGACAGGCTGTGTGAATCTGCTCTGTACACTTATTTTTAATCAGTGTGTCCTCTTCTCAGTAAAGTCTTAAATCTCATGTTGTAAGTGCTCACTGTACTTGGATAGTACTGGGTTTTGCACAGCCAATCAAATGAGGTAACTGATAGCACTAAGCTATACAGAAGAGATATTTTATTATGCTTTTTAAACTGCATCTTTGTTTTCCAGCCAGCCAATGATAAAATGAAATGCTACTTCAGTCTATGCTTTTATTTATTTAATTAATTTATATACCCAGCGAGCTGGGTCAGGGCAGTGTTTATTTTTATAAATCATGGACCCTTTAAAAATAAATAAATAAACTTGCTGCTGGATTTGGAGCCAATTGTTGATTAAAATGAGCCAAAATACACTTTTATTGTAATTTAGCACACACCTAAACAAATTATTCTGATAATCAAGGTGACTGGAACACAAAGCAAAATCCAGTATTATTGAAAGATTTGGGTTAGGAGCACAAAATGAAGCAGCAACTCATAGAATTTGTTCATTGAGAACACATGGTTCAGACAACCAAACACATGATTGTATGCATTGACATCACCAGATGGCCAATACTGAAATTAAATGGATTACAGAAGCAGAAGATGGAGACACTCTGTATTCTCTGCTAAACAAGACCAGGAACTGATTGTGGTACAGAACATATTGACAAAACAGTCATATTGCCAAAATACAATCTAAACAACATTCCTGTGGAATTTAGACCATAAATAGAACTGCATTACTAAATTCAAGTGAATGTGATCCAGAAAACCATTCCTCCTCTCACAGCTTTCTTCCGCTACAAACTGAATCCAATCATTGCTTCCTTTAGCATTGTAAAAATCCTGTCAGAAGACTTTGGGTGCATTTCCGCACATCTAAAAAAATAGCGTTATGCCAGCGAAATGGCATAGCACTAAAAATTATCGTGCCTCCAGCCATTCCTCACCTTCTGGCTCTCTCACTTTCATCAGTAGCCTTCTCGCACTTCTTGCACTTCTTTCACTTCGCAAGCCCTGCTTGAAATGGTGGAAAAGAGCAAAGTGCTTTACATGCAACTCTCTTCTGCCTGAAAATCAAGCCAGACAGCTAATCCCCGTTTGCAATGTTTTAAAGGGCTGGAATGCTTGCTAATATTCTAAAGTAAAACTTCTCCATTGAAATGCCTTTGCATCTAATCATAGATGCATAGTGCTTTTTATAATGCCGCTCCTTGTGGAATCATGACTCTTGATACTTTTACAAATTAATCTTGTTCCTGATTGGGGGGGGGACTTTAGAGAGGCAGGCATGCTTTCTGTGACAGATTTGGGGGAATTCTTTTTGGCTTTGCCTGCATGATTGAACACCTATTTGTTGCTCCACGCAGTTTGCTCTAAAAAAAACAACAACCTGTTCCCGGGAGAAGGGAGAGAGTGGTGGGTGCGAGGGTGGGACATTGGAGGCGGAGGTAGGGCTTTTTCACCTCCATACATTTCTTTAACATGTGGCCTGCTGGTTGCTCTCCTGTAGCTCACACTACATAGGCTGGGGAATTCACTTTGTGCGATTCCCCAATTAGCACTTTAAAATGGTGGATGTTGCTTGAGGTTTGCTGGATGAACACGGGAAGTTGGCGAAGTCATGCAAAATGCCAAAAATATGGCGTCTTCATCAGGTCAGCATTTCACTGTATTTATTGGGTGCAGAATTGCCCTGGCTGTCAGTGCAAAGGTGGGGATTTTCTATATCTCAAGATATGTTTTAGGTCCTTGCCTCTTGTTACCCATGCAAAGCCTAAACTTTACAATCATTTATTTTAAAAATTGCTGGAAACCACCTTAGGGATTTTTAGTAACCATAGTTTAAATAACAAAAACAGCTTCAGTCTACCACCTAAAAATGAAGGCTGCATTATTGTGTAGCTCTGAGGACATCTTGTGGATTATTGATAGATCAACGGTTGAAACTTGCTGGCTTTTCCACTTTCAGAAACAGAGGACAAGTGAGATGACCTCTGAAAAGGACCATAGGACAATTTCAGATCTTCTGCATCTGTGAAGGAATCAAGCCTTTCCTCTACTACATGGATTGCCTAGGCCTCTGGGCCTGTATCTCTCTATTTTATGATTTGCTTCCCTTGTGTTTTTCCTCTGGACACAGGGCATCATTTTAATTGTCATTCATTAGTAAATTGCCTTTCATTTTGTAATGGGGTGTATATATAGGGAGGAACTGTATATTGAAAAGTACTTGGAGGAGGTATCTATGCATATATCCACCTCCCCTCACAGAAATCCTGACAGTCACAGAGACAGCCAGGCCACTGTTAAAGATGCAAAGTAGGATTCACCCTTTCTGCAGCATTGTTCTGAAGGTAGTGCTTAACTTTGAAGAGAGGGCCAACTTTTTTATTGCAGCTTTAGAGACAAGGACTAGGAGCAATGGGTTCCAATGATGGGAAAGGAGGTTCCACTTAAATATTAGAGAGCATGGTGAGGGCTGTTCGTAGATGGAATGTGCTGCCTCAGAGGGTGGTTGAATCTCCTTCATTGGAAGTTTTTAGGAGAAGATTGGATGAGCACCTGTCAGGAATGTGTGGTTTTTAAGTCCCTGAGAAGGTGTGTGTGTTGGGGGGAGGGGGTGGAGTGATGGCCCTCTGTGGTCTCTTCCAGCTCTGTGTGATTCTGATTCCCTATAAGGATGATTGTAAACTATTCATTTACATGGAATAACACCACCAATTGAACACCAGCAGCTCCATGCCCAGTGATCTCACCAGGGACCCAAAGCTGCTCCCAATATTGTATGTATTCCAGCATATATTTTCAGAAAACAGAGCTGAAATAAAGGTGTTAGTCCACGCTTTTTCAACCAGGGCTTCTTGGAGGCCCGCCCTGGGTTTCCTGAATGGGTATGTGTGTGTGTGTATTTGTTTGTTTATTTAGTGGGTGATGTAACCATATATGGTCATGTTGACCTCCCCAATGGCCAATGATGGGCCCAGAAGGAGAGGGAAGGGGAGGGGCCCTGGGTGGGTGTGTACACAACTATGCTTCACAACCATATTCTGCACAATCACACCATTTCTGGGGTTTCTTGGAGCCTGAAGAATGTTTCAAGGGTTTCTCAATGAAGGCTGTGTTAGTCTTTCAGGTGCCCCTGAGCTGCTACCCATTTGTATTGTATACAGTTACATGATCTCTATCCACTCCATACTGTGATGCTTTTCAGTGCCGTCTTCCTGTTTGACTGATGCTGTATATAGTAGACTACTGTGCATGGATGTATTTGTCCTGCCTGCCTAATAAGTCATTAAATGGTAACATACATTCCAACTGCTGAAATGGGAGGCATAGATCTAGGAATCCAGTTTCTTTGAAATATATGGCATGGTCATTTGAAGTGCGAACCTTAATCTTCTTTCCCACAGTCATCCCAACGCATTGACTGCAGCCTTGGGATTGCGGATAATGACATAAATCAGCACTGCTAGTTTGAGAGAGAGATCACCAGCCTGTTTTCCCTTGCCACTGAGAAGCCCCTCTGATGTGCTGCTGCTGCAGCTGCAGAAGAGGAGGGTTTCTGTCCGATCCTGACCTGACCCCTCACACAGATGAAAGGCAAAAGAAATTCACTTTGCAGTTGGTAACACCATGACTAATTATTTACATCCCACCTGTTTTTCTTCAGCTAAGTAAACTGAAAACAGCCATGTCCCTCTTCTGTTTTTACACCTGACATGCCATGTACTGAGCGATGCTCCCCTTCCATCTACTGGGGATTTAATTCAGGCAGGCAGTCTCCTTACAGTCTGCAGCAGTAATGGGGAGGGGGAACACTGGTTCTCAAAGGGCAAGATTCTAAGGGCCCAAGACCAATCCTGCCCATCTTGCCTTACTTGCAGCGTGGCAAATGATACTCCCAGCAGCTATTTAGGCTTGGGGAAATGGCATGTGATGCCGCTTCCCTGATCCATGGGTCCTGCTGCACTGGGCAAATAATTTCCTTTAAGTTGCCAGCGGCTACTGGGAAGATGAGCTGGGTTGAGAGAGCCCCAACCTGCCTCATCAACCAAAGTCTCATGTTGCTCTGCATATGTGCCAAAGCCTTCCAGGTGACTGGGCAGGACTAGCCTCTCGCCTAGCAGCCAGCCTTGTCCTCTCATTCCTTGCCACACTCAACTGGGTCTACAACCTCCAGCCTACAAATATCCATATGAAGAACTTCATCTGGAGAGATGGTTGATGCTTCTGGTCAGACCAGAACATTTGGCCCAAGTTTGCAGTGCTTGAGAAATATTTCCATAGGGACAAGGTGACTTGGAGAGCAATGCTAAGCTTCTCAGAGCCCTACTCTGGTGGGGGCTTCCTACCAGGGAAAGTGTTTGCAGGACTGAATTGTTATTTTCATAATAGTGTGTCAATAATAGTGTGTCAATAATAGATTCACACAGTCCACTAAAGTTTACCCTGATAAACCTTTCAGCCTTACCACCTTTTTTTTAACTGCTATAGCACAATTTTAATGAAAGGACTTCGAAAGGACGCTGAGGGCTGAGTCGAATCAGATTACACTACACTACACTGATTGCACTAGGAAAAATTCAAGCATATGCCTGACAGTTACTCATTTTTTTAAACTACTTAACATTGACTTGAATACATCTCATGTATTTCAAAAATATCCCTGAGAGCTAAGAACAAAAGGAAGCAAGCATCCATTTCAGATGATCTTCTGATTATTGCTAGGCAGTTCTTCTAGAAAGCTGCAGTACTAAACACACTTACCTGTGAGCACATCGTATTGAGCTCAGGGAGTCTTGCTTCTGAAGAAGCATCAAAATATTGGCCGATATGTCCTAAACAGACATTATTTAGCTTTGTCCGAGAGAAGTGATGAGTATTGAAGATGTGCTGATCACACAGTACTGAGGGAAAGGGGAGGGAAATGTCAACACATCTCTGCTGTCAGGGAGGTGGCAAGAAGGAAGTGCCAGGAATATCTGTGAAAGAACAGAAGACTGGAGGCCTTTGCTTTTCTAAATAGTATGTGAAACTAATCAGATACTTTCTCTAAACACATCCTGGGAAGTTCTCTGGAATGGATCTCTCAGGTCAACAATAGCTTGCTGTTGTGGGACACAGTGAGCTTGTTTCTTTGACATATTGTGGTTGGGTTAATTAAACACAAATTAACTTCTACGGTGTGTGAACATCAAATAAGCAGTGCAAGGCTTCAAGGAGCAGGGGGTAGAAGAAATGTTCTTAATAATTTCCCCAGGAAGGATGGGGGTGGAGTGGAGGGAGGAATGTCTCAAAATCCTCACGATTCAAGAAAAAGTAGAGATATTGTGGAAGTTAAAATACAAGGCAAAATAATCAGTGTCTTCGGAATATTAAGGTTGAAACCAGAATATTAAGGCATTGATCCAGAAAAAGCATTCCAACACCAGAAATACCCTATGTTTTGGAGTCACCTTATGGATTAGCTGGTGATAAGGATTGCCAGGTGGGGATAAAACCACCCATGTTTTTGATCTTTGGACTAATTTCCAGAGGTTTTTTAAAAAAATGTATATGCCACAAATTTATTACAAGAACTTTTTGAACAAAGCTAAAATTGTTTAAGCAAAAGTCTATGAAATAATTCTCTTTTAGTTCTTATGACTGAACGAAGGCACCATCACATTAAAGATCTTGGTGGTTATATCCAGCCGGAATTAACCTTTTCACACAACTCTGCAAGGGAGTCTGCCTGCTTCCTCCTACAGGTTCTGCTGAGCTGAGAGGGCAGCCAGGTAGTTCCTTGACTGCCTACTAGGGCCCAAGCACCGTAACCTCCCATGGGAGCAAACAAGCATCAGTTATAGGAACAAACAGAACAATTTTGCTATTAGCACTACCAGTGGAGTCCACCAGGTCCACCAGACGTATCCGAGATTCCATCCCTGCCCCCATCCAAGTACCAGAACGTTTGAAATTAAAAGTTAGGAACTGTAGTACTAATCTGGAATGATGTAGCTTTCCTAATCAGACTGCAAGCAGATGCCAAAAAAGGACATTGCAATCTATAGTACAATGGAACAAAATGAAAGAGCTGGGCAACTCAGACAAAATGGTTGAACAATGAAGCATCTCAAATTCCAAATCCTGACTGGTTGATAAAATCAGCCATGTCATGTGATATTATGCCACACTTGCCCAGGTAATTAATAAAAACAACTGAGACAAAAGGAATCAAAGAGGGGGCCCCCCAAAGCAATGGCCTGTATTTTTAACAGTTTTAGATATGTGAATAGTTTTCATGAACTGAATAAGCCTCATTTGTTTCAACTTTAATTGAAAAGTTGAAAGTTCAGTGCTGATGAAAGGAAATACCTATCCAAGCAACTTCTAATTAGCTTCTGGAATGTGTTTTGGAGTAAGGTCAAGAATGTTTTGAGATTAAATACCAAACTTTCGTATGAACTTCAAAAATCAGAACTGTTAAAAATGCCAGTTTGATAGACTGACTACTACTTTACTATAGTTATTAGAAATCTTTACTATAATTACTATAATTATAGGAATCTTGGTAGAGCAAATTACCACTCATCTGCAAGACTAAGCGGTAGCCAAGTTTTCTTGTAAGATGTCTGATGCTCACTAGAGAGCTGGACTCAAGAATGACCTTCCTTGAGTATGACCCAGAATTGCTTTGGAGCTTAATTTCATGCAACATGGCTGGTATCAAGGTGTGACTGTAATGACAGTGCATGTAAGTCCCCCAAAATTATTTTCAAACATTTTAACAAGCCAAAGTTACTAATTTATGAGACATTCATGGTCTGGATTTTTAAAGGCGCTTATAGTAGTGTGACATGCCCATCCAAGAGCAGAGCTCTTGAACCACAAACCAAACCACAAAAATTTGGGTTGTACCCATCTATAGAGCAGATAAATTTGGTTTCTCATGGTAAATGCCACGCACTGACAGAGATTTTAACCTTTCCAAAGAATGACTGATTTCAATGGATTCTGAATTAGGTATTTAGAGTATCCTGTACAGGGCTTTCAATTGGGAAAGTAAATAGCTCAATGCTAATAGGTGTCCCCAAAAACATCACCTCACAATTTATTATGCAGATTCTCCTCAGTCCTTCACTCTACAGCAGTCCTAACACTTTCCATTACAATCAAATCACCCAATGAAGGTGAGAGACCATTATTTGCCTTAAGAAATTGTTGAGTAAGGCTATGTGCATTTGAATCCAGATTTTGTATGTCCAAAGCCAGCATTCTATTCTCTATATCATGAAAAATTATTTAGGGCTTGTTCCTGAAATGTGATTATGCAAAAGGGGGTAGGGGGTAGAAAAGGATTGGTTGATGGGGTGCCATTAAAATTACACTGTTTGTGGTGTTTTAAAAACAAGTCCCCATTTAAATGCATAATCAAAGAAGAATTAATTGAACTTTCTGGCCTGAACTTCCTAAGGAAAGAAGAGGGGAAAGAATGTCAGATTATCAAAAAGGGTAAAGTACCTTTGTACAGTTACAGCCTTGGCATTCTAGAGATTCATCCAACAATGTAAAGCTTGTAGTGTTCCTCTGTGCTTTAGAACAGACAAAAAACTGAAGCAAGATAATCCAGATCCCACACCAAGAAAAGCTAAATGTGTAAATGTCTAAATTGTCTTTTAATTTGCATAATTAATTTTGTGAGCCTTTTAGTTTATAAAATTGGGAAAAAAGAAGATAAAAGACACCCATCCTAAGGAGGGTTGCTATTAATAAGGAATAAAATATCAGCCGAGGCAATATAGCAGCATCCCAGTAATGTAGTATGGACCTCAAGTTCACAGGGCAGAGTGCCCAAATAAATGATGTTTTATATTATTTATTATTTATTTATTTATTTATTTATTTATTTATTTATTTATTTATTTCTATACCACCCTCCCCAGAGGCTCAGGGCAGTTTACATTAAACTTATAAACAATACATAGAATAGTCTTCATTAATAATCATACAATAATAACAGTAGTTGTAACAGAATAACAGTATAGTAAACAGTATAACAACAATAATAATATTACAGTATAACAATGCACAACAGGTCCAGAGCACTCTGGTGAAGTTCTGGGAGGAAGGGGGGGGAAAGCGGGTGCCCTTTGTTCGTTGTTGTGCCTGGTCTTAACCAAATGCCTGACGGAAGAGCTCCTTTTTGCAGGCCCTGCGGAACTGTTTAAGCTCCGTCAGGGCCCTGATCTCTTCTGGGAGCTCATTCCACCAGGTGGGGGCCATAATAATATTTTAAGTTTATAGTAGAAATTTATAAACCAGTTGAATTGGCAGATTTATTTATAGAGAACACCGTTCAGAAGACAATACAGCAACAACAACTAGCTTACAATATGACTTTTCTTACTGGTATCAGGTGGCTCTATCTTACTTCCCTGCAAACGCAAGCCTCTGCAGCAATTCATACATGTGCGGGAGATGAAATCCAAGCTGGCCTCTGTCTCCCAAAACCTAGGCCCAGATTTAATGTTACGGGACATTGAAGTCTTATGTATAACAAAGACCAATCAGGTGTCATGCCTCATCCCTGCCCCCTTTCCAACACAAATGCCCAGATTTTTCATACAAGCCATTACCCAAAACAGTAATCTCGCCTTGACAAGATAAGCAGAAACCAGCCAGAACCAAGCACCAAGTAAAGCACCTGCATTTGAATTCACACCACCACATAATGGCCTTATAAAGGGTGTGCGTCCAAAAGCCGCTTTGTTTGCCACACTTCCTCCAGAGGTCCAACGGCAGGGCAAAGAGGTCAAGGTCTTCCCTTGATGTCTCTGAATGTGGAGGTTCCTTTTGGTCACCTTGGCTAGTAGCCACTGATAGTCCTATTCTCCCTGAATCTATCTAATTCCCTTTTAAAACCAATTATGCCTGTGACCATTGCTAAATCCTCCTACCAGCTGCATCTCCAGCTAAGGTTTCTAACTGTGGGCTGGAGATTTGGGGGTGGAGCCTGGAGACGGCAGGGTTTGGGGAGGGAAGGGGCCATATTGGAGTATAATGTCTTAAAGTCCATCCCCTGCAGCAGCCATGTCTCTCAGAGGAAATGGTCTCTGTCATCTCCTGATCAACTACAATTCCAGGCAATCTCAAGGTTGGCAACACTATTCCCAGATGTTTTACTACACCCCAGGCTTCTCTGCTTTTCATAACTACACAAAAAGCAGGAAGCCAGGTGTGTGGCAGGGGGAGGGGACCAGCTGAATTTCTGTTGGTATTTCAAAGCAAGAGGAGCCCTGCCAGAAAAGAGGGCAAACTGACCATTTATCTGAAGAAGTGAGCAGTGATTCATGAAAGCTCCTACTGGACCACAAATCTTGTTGACCTTCAAGGTGGTACTGGACTCTTGCTCTATTCTACTCCAACCTGCCAATCACTGAAGCTGAACCTCAAGGCTCTGAAGCACAAAGGAGAATATATGAAGATAAAACAAAGTCAGGACTGGAGCAGGCAAGACTGAGGCCACCCAAGGCAAATGAGCAAAAGTCATAGCTATGCTGGAGTTAAGCAACTCATATTGTAGACAAGAGTTCTGCTAAAACTGTGGGTGGCCCCAGACTCCTAGCCTGGGAATTAGAGAAGGAAAGGCAAGCTATGAAAGAAGACAGAAAAGATCAGAGGCTAAATTACCACAGGAATGTTCTTGGATGGAGGAATGTTTTCCTCCATTAGCCACCTGAAGGATCTGTAACCAGCAGCAAATTGTGTAGGTGATCAAAAGTTATACTGCAGAAAGCTAATCAAAGACGTCTAGGAAGAACTACTGCATATCTCATACATGACAATACACCATGACAGAAGCAGAGTTATGCCCCCAAGCTAGCTCAGATCTGTCACTCTTTATCTCAACTGGTCCATTTAAGCTGCTATCACCAGTCTAGGAGTTGCCAAGAAAAAATACACTTCATGAGGTGCCAATATCCACTTGAAATGAAAGCAGGAAAGCAACATTTAAAATGTAAAGCAAAGACACAAGACACCCACCTCTTAATGCATCACTGCCGAAATTAACTATTCCTAGGACTGCCTTTGGCCCAAAATTTGACTCTATTCAGATTGACCAGGAAGTCAGTTACAGTAACTAGAGGTTAAAACAAAATTAAACAGCAGCTGAAGCTTCAAGAATTCAAAATGAACTTTTCCAAATTTCAAATGCATTCAGAGTTTTTGATTTTGAAGAACAGTTTTGAAGAAAACTTGTAAAAATATAACCAATTCACACACATGAGCAAAAGTAAAATCACATTGATTTCACCTGGACATGTTTACAGAGCAATCCTTGTCATGATTTCTCAGAAATAAGGCCCATTACTCCCATGTAAGTGAACATAGGATCAGAGCCTTAAATAGATACATAACTCTTCCTTTGAAATGTTGGATTTAAAAATGCTTTTGTTTGGCTTATGACATATTTTTTATGATTTTTATTATTTGATTTGAGAGTGGTTGAAGAAATATTTGTAATAACACAGTATATGTGTTAACTATATCACAAATATCTCTCTTGCCCCGGAGGGATGGACCAGAACCAATGGGACAAATTAATTCAAAAGAAATTCCTTCTAAACATCCGGAAGAAGTTCCTGACAGAGCAATTTCTCAGTGGAACAGGCTTCCTCAGGACGTGGTGGGTTCTCTATCTTTTAAACAGAGGCTGGATAGCCATTCTATGATTCTAGATGATATACCATTTTTGAGGATGCATACTTAATGCTGTGATTGAAAAATAGGACTGAGTTCTTGCTGGGTTACTGCCCACCCCACTTCCTGTCTCCCTTTCTGAGCGAACACAGCTAGATCAGCAGTCGAAGACCCCCTAAGCTGGTTGTCCTGGGGGATTTCAGCATCCATGCCAAGATTGTCCAGTCAGGAGTGGCTCAGGATTTCTTGGTCCCCATGACAATCATGGTAATAACTGGATCCTATACATTGTGCAGGTCACACTCTTGATCTGGTATTTTGTTCTGGGCAAGAGGAAAGTTATCTGAGGGTGAAGGAATTTACAACAGTTCCTTTGTCATGTACAGATCACTTTAGACTTACAGGGACATGAAGACTTTGAAGGCTGAGAGATCTAGGAAGGTGATCCGCCCCTAAAACCAGATGGAGCCAAATGTACTTGAGGGGCAACAGTAGGAGAACTTCTGTAATTCTGGCCCTACCTGTGTTTTGGCCAGTGTTGGACTGAATGGGCCACTAGCCTGATCTGACATGGCTTCCCCTGTGTTTTTCTGGGGTTCTAGGGGAATTTCCTCTTGATATGACTTATGTCCTTGTTGATACCCTTGTTAACCTCTCGAATAAGGAAATGACCTAGGCCATTGACACAATCACTCCTGTTTACATCCCTTCCAATCTGGTTTCACACTTGGTATGAGACTGAAACTGCCTTGGTCACTTTGGTGGATGATTTGCTCCAGGAAACAGAGGGAGGTTGATTCTGTCGGTTCTGTTGGTTCACCAAAGCTCTCGAACTCTCTCTCTAGGGAGATTCATAGGTCCTGTCACTGTCTTCTGCCAGTGCATGAAGATTTTTTCATTTTGTTTGTTTTTCCCTCCATAATCCCTCCTCTCTAAGTAATATTTTATGTTTTATATGTATTTTAACTCTTTTTCAAAGTTGTTTTGATGGGGTATCTTTGGTAGAGGATTTTAGTTTTAGTATGTATTTTATCATGTATGCTTTAATCATTAGTTGCCTTATTGGCCCTTATAAGGCTAGAAATATGGGGCATTTCTTGACCTTTGTAGTATGTCTTGATTTTAGTATGTCTATAGATCATAGACTCATGGGGTTGGAAGGGGCCATACAGGCCATCTAGTCTAACCCTCTGCTCAATGCAGGATCAGCCTAAAGCACCCAGGATAAGTATCTATCCAACTGCTGCTCGAAGACTGCCAGTGAGGGGGAGCTCACCACCTCTTTAGGCAGCCAGTTTCACTGCTGAACTGCTTGCACTGTGAACATTTTTTGCCTGATATCTAGCAGACTACACCTAGTCTAAAGCCATTACTGCAGGTCCTATCCTCTGCTGCCAACAGGAACCTTTCACTGCCCTCCTCCAAGTGACGCCCTTCAATTTCTTCCAAGCTGAACATTCCCAAGTCCCTCAGCCTTTCCTTAGAAGGCTTCACCCCCGGGCCCCAGATCACCGTCATTGGTCTCCTCTGCACCTTCTCTATTTGGTCCACATCCTTTTTGAAGTGAGACCTCCAGAACTGCACAGAGGACTCCAGTTTCTTGCGTTTTTCAAGAAGAAGAAGAAGAAGAAGAGGTGGTTCTTATATGCCGCTTTTCCCTACCCGAAGGAGGCTCAAAGCGGCTTACAGTTGCCTTCCCATTCCTCTCCCCACAACAGACACCCTGTGGGATAGGTGAGGCTGAGAGAGCCCTGATATCACTGCCCTGTCAGAACAATTTTATCAGTGCCGTGGCGAGCCCAAGGTAACCACTACACCAAACTGGCTCTCAACCCTGTGACCTCGAGGAAAAAATGCAGGATATTAATACATTTTGGTTAGAAATAAAATATCTAATACTTTTATTTACTTCTCCTCCTCCTTTAATTCTTGACAAATTTTAAGACAATATTAATTACCCATTCATCAAATTCAATTATATTCCATGTTTAATCAGCAAAACACCAATAATACGCCTATTAGCGGATACTGGGGGGGGGGGGAAATCAAAGTAGAAGAACTTGCTTGGAGATTCCTCTCCCCCTACCCCCCCCCCCGGTAATGTGTTATACATTTATGATCATACTGGATCACAAATTTGCTGGTATTCATTATTTTTTGACCCTGCCCACATTTAAAGCGCTGAATGGCACTTTTGAAATCCATCTTTGCAATGCTGCTTTGCAGGCCTTTCTTATTACCATTACCAGACAGGGAAGTGGGAAAAGATCTTTCCGAGGGTCACCCAAAGTCTCCAATAGCTTCCCTTCATTCTCAACCCCCAGAAAGGCTTCCCTACCTTTAACAGCTGCATGTCAGGCAAGGCTTTTTACAGCATGGTGATGCCACAGTGGGAGATGCAATTTTCCCTCCGAGACAAATGCTCCAACAATTGGTTAGAACAAGAAGTATTGACAGCAGTGGGATAAAGTACTAACATTCTACAGATAACAGTTAACAGAGGAAATGGAAGTCGTAAATTCTTCAGAGAGGATTCACACAGAAACCTCATCTCAGCTCTGAAGATTCTCAGGGGGTATGTCATCAACCACTTATCCTGCTATGGTCACGGCAACTTCACTCTGGCGACTGTGGCATACATGAACCATGAACTGCTTCCTCAATGTTATATTTGCAAACTATGCAACCATCAGATCTTATTCCTGAGAGAGAATTTCCACAACCTGTGCTAAGCAGAATACCTGCCCCCACCCCCTGAACTTCAAAGCAAAAGGACTGTCTTTGATCCTGCTTCTATAAATCCCACAATCCTTACACAGGGCTAGCACTGAGAACCTGTGTGGTCTAGCAGACAGGGTTGGACTTGGGGTTCAAATTCCCTTGAACTCTGTGGGTGGCCTTCTCACTTTCAGTTCCATATCACTAAAAGGGAATTTAATGAGAGAATTAACATTTTCTTTCTGATGTTACAGAAGAAATCTTAATCCCCCCCACACACACACACAACCTAAGATCTCCCAGCTGAATCATAAACACCCCACAGTGTTCTCCAGACCTCTTCGCTTGTTTCATAGATAAACTTCATCCCACTGATCCCCAGCTTTGTTTGCCCCCCTTTTGCTGCCTGAAGTCAGTTTTTTGCACCCTGGGTTCTCATTTATATTTGCTATTTGAAGAATCTGCATTTTGAAAACACTGAAAATGGTGAAAAATTACATAATATAACATTACATGGCACGCTGTGCTCCCATTTCCTAAATGTTTCCTCTGTGGTAGAAAGTGGTGGGTATTTTTCCTTACATAGAAGGATGCTTTCCCCCTGAAATCCCATCTAGGTATTTCCATTATGGATGTTCCAGGGGAGAAAGTGGAAAGCAGAAGCCTTTGCTACCCTCCCGAAATGCCTAAGAGCAGCTCAGCTGGGGAGTAAGTCTGTGTGGATCATAGTAATGAGTTATTATTTGGTCAGAATGAGAGCAGCCAGGCTATTTTGATCTCTTTCCAAATTTTTCTGTTGCCTCCTAGATTCCAAGGAAGAGTCTACACACACATGGCGAGGAGTCTCCCTTTCCTTACCATCACCACCAGAAAGGCAAAGGCATTTGCACTGAAAATGCAGCAACCATGTAGGAGTTCTGTGTGCACTTTCATCCTACAACTGCCATTTCCCCTGCATTCCCCATAAAGCGACTGGCCTGCTTTTAAAGAATGGGTAGCTGCCATTGTGCTATAATGCAATAATGTTATAATGATCCAGTTGTATGATCTACTAGTTAATCTGAATTCCCAATGGTTATTTTTTTAAAGGAAGTATCTGTTTTCATTGTATTTCACAACCAAAGGAATTGTATTGTTCATGTCCTTTGTAACTCCAGATGGCTTACAATCCAAACATCAATCTTGCAAAGCATAACAGAGCCTACCCCCAATGAATGAATGCACCCCTAAAGCCCTAGTGAGTAGTCAACTTGCAGTAGTCAACTATGGATGGCGACCTCTCACCTTCTCAGAGAGCCGATGCCATAAATCTGTGAGCTCTGACTGATGCCAGGTAGGCTACCTAAAGCACCAGAACAGCCACTATGGACAACCTGAGGTTACAGATGGTTTTTTTAAATACCAAGTTGGGAGATCAGGAGTCTAGCATTTTCCATTATCATGATCTACTAGATCATTTATTTATATTTGTAATTTACAGTCCACCTTTCTTACTGAGACTCAGGGTGGTTTCACAGAAACATTGTAAACCATCCCAGTCAACAGGATGTGAGATTTGATACACAACGAAATCAAGACTAGAATAATGGACTTTGAAACAAAGCAAAAAGAATAAGACATATGTTAAACAATGCATAAAATGATATTACATAAATAGAACCCAGTGTGCTAGCAGTAGGGTAATATATGTAGAAAACAGATAATGCCTACTATATGCAGTGGTAAATCGCACTTTCCCGAAGCATTTTGTTGTACTATAGTCCTTTTTCCTTTATAGAAATGTCATCCTGGACAATTCTCTTGCATAGTTTTCAGAAGTACAGACACATTGGAGACTTCCTGGCCTTCTCAGGCAGGCCATTCACCAGATGGAGGCCACAACAGAAAATGTACATGTTTGCGCAGTTGTTGATCTTGCCCATTTGTAGGGTGCCACATCCAGAAGGCCCTGCATGAACCGTCAAAGCTGTTGGGAAGGAGAGGCAGTTTTTCAGACACGAGGAACCAAGGCCATGAAATATCTTGTAGGTGATAGGACTTTGAACTTAAGTCAGTCACTGAGGGGTTGCCAATGGAATGACTGCAGAATGGGTGTTATTCAGCTGTAGCATGATAGCAATTAAAATAACAATTATCTGGGGGAGGGAAAAGGCATAAAGTTAACAATATAATAGACCCCCTTCCTCTCAGTATGCTGGCCTGCCCCTTTAAAATGCAGTCCCCAATGACTGCATTCTTAACAAAAAATTATGGGGAAATTATTATGTAGCTACAAAATGGCTGTGTGAGAATATTACCCACAAGGAAACATTGCTTCTTATAAGAAGCATCTCCCTGTGAATGGCACTTGCATCCTCTTCCCATCCTAGTACAGAATACTTTATGCACCCCAAGCATATCTGAACAGTAGAGGGCAGCAGAGCTCTGAGACTAACATGGAAACCAGAAGCCTCTCCTTTTCCCATTAACTTCAGATGCAGGTTGTTTTCTTAACAGCTGGTGACAGGTTTTCTTTTCTTCGACTGCCTCCTGTTCTGGTGACAGACAATGGTCCTGGAATTTCTGATTCTCTTGGGCCATGGACCTTACATAGAGCTGCCCTGAGAACAGCATCAGTATTCTTAGATACACAAATATAAGAATCCTAACGATATTGTTGATCATAGTGATTGCTGTGGTAACAACCTTGCTCCGTGTTCATCCCTGAGCAAGGTTGCGACCATCTATTCAGTGCCCCCTTGAACTGATATATTTTCCCTTAGGGCAGAAAACTACTCAGTCCGCAAGGTCTTAATTCCTCTGCGGTCACCCTCCAGCATTTTCTGTTAAGGTTTCTTCAGCCTTGGTTTGGGTGCCCAGCCCTTCTCCCCAGATGTGGCCTCAGGTTGGCTAACAGTGGAATCCTTGAAAGAGGCACACCCTTCTAAGAGCAACAAAACCAAAGGGAGTCTGGACAGCATGGCCGCACTGTTAGCCTCATCTAAGGTGACCAGATTGTTCCACTTTTGGAGGACAAATTGTACTTAAGTTGAAATTAAATATATATGCATACACACACACATATATATTACAATACTATTTTTGCGTTCTATGCATTCTATGAAACTTTTTGTTGCTCCATATAGACCAAATTTTTAATCAAGATCCAGAGACTACAGCTGGTACAAAATGAGGCTGCTAGGGTCCTCACAGGAACATCATATCCACCCGGTGCTGAGGCAGCTGCACTGGTTACCGATTGCTGTCCAGATCCGGTTCAAGGTTTTGGTTTTAATCTTTAAGATCTTGCGTGGTCTGGGACCCACATACTTGAGGGACTGCCTATCGCCCAATGCCCAATAAGCAATAACTTATTGGTTATTCCCGGCCCCAGGGAAGCACGCAGGGCCTCGACCAAGGCCAGGGCCTTTTAGGTCCTGGCCTTGACCTGGTGGAATGAGCTCCCGGGTGAACTGTGGGCCCTGTGGGAGCTTTTGGCATCCCACAGGGCCTGCAAAACAGAGCTCTTCTGCCAGGTCTACAGTTGAGGCCGGGGAGAGTGAGGAAGATCAGTGGGGTCCCCCCTGCAGTGGTCAGTGTCATCTTGACCCTCTTTTCTTCCTCCTTGAGGTAGAGATGGGAAGGGAGGTCTAAGAGGTAATTTTACCATGTTGTTGCTGTTTTCTATTGTGTTTTTATTGTCCATTTCAATGAGGTTTCTATTGGGGTTTTTAGTGGACATCTGTAACCTGCCACAAGCCGGTTTCAGGAGTGCTGGGTAATAAATTTAATAATAATAATAACAACAACAACAACAATAATATCTCAAACACCTTTGTAGAAGCCTACATTGTCCTGGTCAGGGAAAACAAGGACTGCTGTGCAGAGGAAGGCAATAGCAAAACACTTCTGTCTGTCACCTTGAATCCCGTAAGTCAGAGGTAGTCAACCTGTAGTCTTTCAGATGTCCATGGACTACAATTCCCATGAGCCCCTGCCAGAATTTGCTGGCAGGGGCTCATGGGAATTGTAGTCCATGGACATCTGGAGGACTACAGGTTGACTACCCCTGCTATAAATCACCATACGTTGGCTGCCACTTGACAGTACTTTCCTCCCCTTCCCCAAGAATATCATCCTTATTCAAGCAGGTTTGGTGGCCAGCAATTAGAATTATGTTTTGGAGGTGGGAGGTTATCACAAAGCAGCCGGCAGTGAGCCCCTCAGTGAGGAGAGAGAAAGGAAGCGGCAAACTGTCCTGGGCACCTGTGTTAGGGATGTGTATACATCTTAAAGTGTAATGAGGAAATTCCTGAAGCTTCTGATCAATCGGTTTTAATGTATTTCTTCCTAAGCACGAGGCATGTTTTACGCACACCATATGTCCCAGATGAGAAAGAGCTGGTTGGTATTAATTTCTGCTCATCTTGTGCCTTGGAAACCCCACGGGGTGGAACTTCACAAGGTTAGCACAAGTTGGCAGTGACTTGGTGGTCCTCTGAAGCCTTTGACAGAAAGAGGGTCAATCCCCAAACTGGAAGGGAGAAGGAGGGCTCACCGAGGAGGAAGGGGCTGGCCTGAGCGAAAAACTTTCTCTGCTTGGGGAAGCCTCCTTTGTGAATGGCTGCCAGCAGCAGGCTGAAGCAAAGCTCCTAATTCCTGCTTGTGATCTCGAAAGAAATGTGGCGGGGTTCCCCTGCAAGATTACAAGCAACCTGCTAAGTATATTTTTCAGCAGCAGGATCTGAGAACTTTTCCATCTTTGAAAGTGATACTTGATGGATCTCAGTATGCCCAGGGCGACAAGAGAAAACATAAGGCAGGCAGCTTAAGCTGGTGATCAAGCCAGGCGTTGTTGCGCAGGGTCTTTGATCGTAATTACCAATTGCGGCAGAGCTAGTTACCTTTGCTGAGGGTGATGGGAAACTGCCTGTCAGGATGAAACAGTACAATGAAGTTGACTGTTTGCCAAAAATATCTTGGTGGCTTCTGAGAGGAGAGGGAGTCAGCCTCAAAGATCTGGGATGTGATGAAGGGGGAGATTGCACTGTCTACGTGTCCTTGCGTAGAGACACAGCACAGCTCCTACATGCATTGCAAATACACGTAGACAGTTGCATGTGCAGAAAAGGTAAAATGGCACACACAAGCGGAGATGTATATGTGCAACCTCACATATCTGTGAGGTGACCTCCCTCAGTCCCACTCTATGGCTATACTTACCTGTCATTGTTGTAAGATACACTCTGCTGTGAATGTCTATCGTATCCTACTTGTGTGTATCTCTTACCTACAGTGTCTATTTGTACAAGCATTTATTTAAGTAAGGATTCATAGTTGTTTGGAATATGGTTAGGTTGCTCAGTGGAAGTTCTCTGCGGAGAATATGTGCAAGGGAGTATCACTGTCTTTACATTTGAGAGAAAAGGAGCATGCATTATTTAATTATCTGCTCTGATTTGCTGTAGGTTCACCAACAGTTCACCAACATTGGAACCCCCCTCCCCCAATTAAAAGCCTTGGTAGGGAGATACATTTTGCCTGGCCCCTAAAAGACAGTGAAGTAAGTGCCAGGAGAGCCACGTCAGGGGGCATTCCTAAGGGAAGTTGCCACCATTGAAAATGCCCTGACACTAGTTGGCACATGCCTCACCTGTGAAGCAGGAGCACAGAGAGCATGAGTTTTGTCTCTGTGTTTTAAAAAGCATAAAAAGAGAGATAAGTAAAAAAAAGTAAAAGTAAAATATAAGTAAAATAAGTAAAAAAAAAGTAAAAAAAAAAGGCAAATGCCATTTTGGGCTGTATCAACAGAGGCATCACATCAAAATCACAAGATGTCATAGTCCCATTGTATACGGCACTGATCAGACCACACCTGGAGTACTGTGTGCAGTTCTGGAGGCCTCACTTCAAGAAGGACATCGATAAAATTGAAAGGGTACAGAGGAGAGCGACGAAGATGATCTGGGGCCAAGGGACCAAGCCCTATGAAGATAGGTTGAGGGACTTGGGAATGTTCAGCCTGGAGAAAAGGAGGTTGAGAGGGGACATGATAGCCCTCTTTAAGTATTTGAAAGGTTGTCACTTGGAGGAGGGCAGGATGCTGTTTCTGCTGGCTGCAGAGGAAAGGACACGCAGTAATGGGTTTAAACTTCAAGTACAACGATATAGGCTAGATATCAGGAAAAAGTTTTTCACAGTCAGAGTAGTTCAGCAGTGGAATAGGCTGCCTAAGGAGGTGGTGAGCTCCCCCTCACTGGAAGTCTTCAAGCAAAGGTTGGATACACACTTTTCTTGGATGCTTTAGGATGCTTAGGGCTAATCCTGCATTGAACAGGGGGTTGGACTAGATGGCCTGTATGGCCCCTTCCAACTCTATGATTCTATGATTCTATGATTCTAAGTACCTTTCTTATCACTATAACTTGAAGCAGCATCAGGGAGGGGGATTTTCAATTGCACAAATGCAGTGGGGAAAGAGTCAACCCTTCATAGAATCATCGAATCATAGAGTTGGAAGGGCCCTCCAGGGACATCTAGTCTAACCCCCTGCACAATGCAGGAACTCACAATTACCTGCCCACCTACAGTAACCACAATTCTGCTCCATCTTATATATGATGGCCCTTCAAGTATTTGAAGACTGTTATATCGTCTTCTCTCCAGGCTAAACAGACCAGGCTCCTTCAATATTTCCTCATACAACTTGGTCTTCTTCCTTAGCATTTCAGTCACAATCCACACATTTCCTCTGCAGGTGCTGTTTGCTACTAAATCACATGCTGGGGAATCTAGTCACAGATGATAGTTTGGCTCTTATTTGGCCACTCAGCAAATTTTTGCAATCCCTGCTGGAACCCCAAGTTTCTTAATCAGAAACTGTACAGGTGGATCCCCTCCCCTCTAGTCCAAGGACATGCTCCCTCCATGGTGCAGATGTGCCCTTTGAGAAAGCCCGGATTGGAAACTGTCTTCTAACATTTCGCCTGGGTCTGGTCTTTCACCCAACTCCTTGTTAAAAACAAGGGGCGGTTCACAGAACAAGGAATCCATCGTGGGCTTTAAGGTGGGTATCCATTCTGAATAACCGCAGCTGCAATGTCTGGACTTCACTTCAAAACCTGCATTTCAGTTTATCCCATTATTTAGATTTAGGGAGCTGTGAAATTTGATTAGAAAAACACAATTAGGTTGCACACCAGGCCCAGGTATTAGACTCTGCACAACCAAGTCAAGAAGCAACTTGCCATTTGTAATTGTACTCAGACACTCCATTTCCAAGAGTCCTGGATATGCCATTGCCATGGGGCTCCTGAGCAGATAGGGCCAGGAGGAGAGTGTGTGTAATTCTCCCCCCACCCCAATCTGCCAGTGTAACCCATCCCTAAGGGGTCACAGGTGGTGCCCCTTTGAAGTTTCACTGCATGCAACTACAGGAATCAGACATTACATTTCTATAGCTGGGCTGCCTGAAAAAGGGAGGAATGTTGAATGCAGTGGCCTTGCTTTGGAAAAAAACATTTTCCGGAACGGCAGATCTGAGTACTGCAGTCTCAAAGAAACAGATGTGGAAACTTCATCCAGAGCACAAGAACTTCTCCTGGAATCCCAGAGGTTGGCAGAGTCCAAGTATGGCTTGCCAGCCTATGATGCACCTAGAACACCTGGAACTAACTCCATATGCCATTCCATTGAGACACAGAGGTCATCCCTTAGGTTACAAGTATAGCAGAAACCTCAAGGAGGTCCTTGAGTGACAGCCATGCAGCTGAAAGGAGGCCACAAAACATTCTCAGGTATTCCCCAGAGCTAACATCTTTCCATGCTTTTCTGTGTGAATTGATTACTCCTTAATGCAGCCTTTCTCAACTGAAGCATTCTCTAGGCTTTGAGAAACCATGTACTTGAGGTGAATATGTATGTTTGATAAAGAAATGTGGAAGCATGTGATGGTCCTGTCTGGTTTGAGACAAAACACTGGATGAAAGTCCGGAAGTTTTTTGAAATAGGAACAATAACTGTGATTGCCCTGAATGGATGCATGGTGGGTCTCCCTGGAAAGGAGACCTGCATTGCCTGGATGGAACTAAAAGCATATGTCAGGGGTAGTCAAACTGCGGCCCTCCAGATGTCCATGGACCACAATTCCCAGAAGCCCCTGCCAGCGAATGCTGGCAGGGGCTTCTGGGAATTGTAGTCCGTGGACATCTGGAGGGCCACAGTTTGACTACCCCTGGCATACGTGATCTCTTGACAGCTGCTAGGTAGGTGGATGGTGTATCACTCTGACATTTCTCCATAGTAACGGGGCCGTGTTGATTTTATCAAAGAAGGTGGAAGTGCCTTAAAAAAAATTAATTTCAGGGCTGGGGGGAGGGAGAAAGTTTCAGTCCACAAGAAAACTGCTGTGTTGTGATTGGTGACTTGCTGTGATTGACAAGCCAAGGAGTGGAGGGAGACATTGGGGGCCATTCCGCATGATTTCAAAGTTGCAGGAGGCTTGCAAATGGTAAACACTACTAATTTGCCGTTCCGCATGACGTCGCACACAATCTGCAACAGTACTGCAATGCTAGCGCTAAAATTGCTTCATTGTAGCAATTTCCGGTGAATCCAGAAAAGTGGATTCACCCTCAGAAAATCGCTACACTCCTGCCAACAACCTGCAACACTTGCAAAAAAGACCTGTGCGTTCTCAATGTAGCGACTGCAACAAAGTCACTCCCCCTGTCTCTCTTCTCCGAACTTCTGCCGAAGCGATCACCATTTTTTTCCCTTGGAGCGAGCGGGGAAAGCAACAAACCAGCGAGGCTTCATTCACCCAGCGAGGCTTCTCCGGCTACAGTCCCACCACAGAAGTGCTTTAAAGCTCTCCTAAGTCCCCAAGCACAACACAGCCCCCTGTTTGCAAGTTCCCTTTATTTTCGGCCGAAAATCGCACCCATGCGGGGGGGGGGGTACTTTTTTTTCACTCGGGGGAGCGTGGTAACGATCACTCGCCAGCTCACATGCCAGCTAGATGGGTCTCTACATTAGGAAGAATCAAGGCATATTCCTTGCAATGTGTGTTTTTCTTTTTTTTTAAACCTGTGCTTAAAGGGAAAGGGGCTTTTCCGGAGCATGATAACAACCGCCCATTGGCTGTTCGTTTGATTGACGGCCAGGGGCGGGAACAAGCACAGAAAAAATTGCTTCCTTTCTAGCAACTTTTGTGAGACCGGCAACCTGTGGGGAACAAATGCTACTGGATTCCACTACAAATGCAGGTATGCGGAACGCCGAGATTCCACTATTTAAAATAGCGTTTCCACTTTGTGAAACCAATTGGCAACATTGGTGCGGAAAGGCCCTGGCTTTTCCCCCCCTTGCAGCCTCATCAAGAGGCAAAAAGTTGCAACAGAGCAGAGGGAAAATGTGGGAGGGCTGCGAATGCAAGATTTACCATCCCACGTTTGCCAGCAGGAAGCCAGAAGCTTTATTGTCCTGCAGATATGCTCAGCTATTTTGGAGTGGGGAGAGAAGTCAGTGGATCTAATCCAAGGAATCCAGGCAGCTCCTGGAAGCCTGGCATCTGGCTGGTAGGGACAGTTCCATTTCTGCTTGGGAGCAGAGAGTGCAATTTGGTCAGTTTGGACGCAACTCCTAATGGACGGCCAGCTGTTCAGAAGTGGTGACTGAATGGATCAAGAAGAGTCACCTGAAACTCAACCCTCCAAGAACAAGGTCCTGTGGCTGGGGAGGACAGGGACAGGAAGTGTAACTTCCTTGCCTGGACAGAGTGTAACTAACATCTGCACCTATGGCCAGGAACCTGGGTGTGATTTTTGATGCTTCTTTATCTATTGGAGGCTCATGTCACGAAGGTAGTCCAGATGGGGTTTTTCCATCTGTGCCAAGCACAGCTACTAGTGCCTTACCTGTCCCCAGAACACTTGGCCACAGTGATCCATGCAACAGTCACTTCCAGATTAGACTTCTGTAACTCACTCTAAGCGAATCTACCCTTGTCCTTGACTCAAAAACTGCAACTGGAACTGAATGCAGCTGCATGGGTCCTCACTAAGTCAAGATTACTTAGGGCCCATGTCCAGCTGCTGCCAAGGCAGCTGCATTGGTTGCTAGTTTACTTCCGGTTCAAGTTCAAGGTACTGGTTTTGACCTTTAAGGCTATACATGGTCTGCAGGACCACTAATCTTCTTATGCCCTTCACAGGGCATTGCACTCTGTAAGTATGGATTTGTGTTGAGGATCCCGGGTCCCCAGGAAGCATGCTTGGCCTTGACCAGGGCCAGGGGCTTCTCAGTCCTGGCCCCTACCTGGTGGAATGAGCTCCCAGAGCCCATTTCTCTGTCTTTCTCTCACACACATATACACATTCACCATGAAGGACTCTCAACAACGATGGATGCATGATACAGGGAGAATAATTGATTTTCCCCACAATACAATACTGTGTTTTGTTGTATGGAAATGTACTGCCTTGAAGGTATGGCTATTTTCCTGCTTCAGATTCCCCAGGGGGAATAGAACTGGTAAGAAACAAGCTACTTTCACTCCTGTATTAAAAGAAGAAAGGTCTTCTATAACAGTGGTCTCCAACCTTTTTATCACCGGGGACCGGTCAACACTTGACAATTTTACTGAGGCCCGGGGAGGGGGTAGTCTTTTGCCATCGCCGCCACCTGAGCCTCTGTTCCACTTGCTTTCCCACCGGCGCCCCTGACTTCCTGCCGCCTGCTGGGGGGCGCTGCCAGCAGCAGCTGCACAGTGCCACGCCAAGGGGGAGCCCCAGCCATGGCGGTTGCTGGAGAGCACCAAAGGTAAGCCAGCAGCAGAGTGGCAGGGCAGCCCCTGAGGCAGCAGCCGGGGAGGAGGAGCCGCGGCCCGGTATCGACTGATCCACAGACCGGTACCAGTCTCCGGACCGGGGGGTTGGGGACTACTGTTCTATAAGACTGTTTATCACAAATGTACTGCCTTGAATGTATGGCTGTGTGCAAATATGAAGCAAGCATGGATTTATCACATGAAATAACGTTTTCTAAGGTTAATAACTTTTACTGCCCCCCCCCCCCATTTCTACCTATGAAATAATGATGCTTCTGTCCTGAAGCAGACAAATGGAATCATAAAGTCTACAGAAGCAGGTTCACAAAAGAATCTGGTGCACAAAAAGTGGATCAGTGTGCCTGACACACCGGAAAATCTGGGCAGAAGAGACCGTAGGAACATGCAAGATGCTGAGTACTTTGAAAACTCTGCCTGGATTCTGCAAGCTGTCTAGTCAGACTCAGCAGTCTTTGGGAAACCTGGTGCTTAGGACTACAAAGTCTTACCGCCAGGCTCAAATGAATATGCAGCGCAAAGCAATCCTGCCAGCAGAGACTTAATTGAATACTTATGGCTTTTCACAGGTGATGCACAAGTTGCTATTTCAGTTTCAAGCACCATTGCTAAGGGAGAGTTCACATGAGTACCCTCACCACCAGATGAGTGAAATGTTGAGTGATAGCTTGCATGTGTAAAACAGCCGTTATAGATCACTGCCGATACCACTCACATATTAGCCAACACTTTCTCAAACATAGGACTCCCTATAGCCATCACAGTTTGGCAGAACCTGCAAAACGGAGCTCTTCCACCAGGCGTTTGGTCGGGGCTGGGGTTTGGGAGATCATTGCCCCCCATCCCTCCACTGGCTTTTTTCAGACAATCTCCACCTTAGTCATTGCATCTTCCTTTTCACTCAAGGTGGAGTCCAGTATCTGCGAAGGAAACATCTGTTGCAGCAGTTGGCCGCTGTCTTGGTTCAGTTTTATTGTTGCTATATTGTGGGGGTTTTAAACTGGGGGTTTTATTGCTTAGTCTGTATTATGACTGTAAGTTGCCATGAACTGAGAGTGGCAGCCAACAAATCACAGTATAAATTCAATAAATAAATGGATGGATAAATGAAGGAGGAAGTTCAACAAGTTCTTTTTAAAATGATAAACATAACACCACAAACTGTACATGTAGACCATCCCATCAAAACAGGGTTGAATGTAAGCGAGTATAGCGGACCAGTAAGAATGTGTTTGAAGCAGTATCTCCTATTTTTCTGCTTCAAATTCCCCAAGGAGAATAGTACTGATAAGAAACAAGCTACTTTCACTTCTGCATTAAAAGAAGGAAGAACAGTCTTCTATAATTGCATTACAGTTCTAGATGTCCAAATTATCTTGCTAAAGGATAAAATCAACCATGCTTTAGGTCCAGAGAAGCCATGTCCCCAGGAGAGGAGTCTGGACTCTTTGGTGATGATGCTGATATTCACGTTTAAGCTTGTGCATTTACCAGGGGACAAAAATGCCCTAGCAAGTACTGAATGAAATGTCAGTGCCCTTTCCAGCGGGGCCTTTGATCTGCTGTCCAAGAAGTTCCTTGAATGTGCTGGGCCATGGATGCCCTACAATCCTTCTTTGGCTGCATACACAGCTGCGACTGGAGAGGCTAAAAGGTCACGTCACTTGTGAAAACATCTGAACCGGTTAGAAAATCTCATGGTGGTTGTTGCTGGTTTATCAACTATAGCTGTTGCCAGGAAGGCTCACCTAATTCCAGAGGGTAAGGTTTTGCTGAGAAGCCTCCTTTCGCAGGAGGAAACTTCAAGGCACTTTGTCTAACGTAGCACAAGGAGTGAACCTGTAGGCTCTCGAGTCAGTTGCCACCTCTCCTGCCAGATATTCACCTGACAGCTTTGGCCTCCCAGGTTCATAATACAGAAGTAATAACACTGGCTTACCTTATAAAATTGAAGACCGAGATCTTGAATTGCTTAGTATTTAAGTGTTTTATATACATCACCTTTTGACACAGAGCAATATTGTTCCCCTGAGGCTGGGAGAGCAAGGGGCCTTTTGTCCATTTGCTAACAGAAGCGAGACTAGAATTAGGGATCTCCCAGGTTGCTCAGGCTGTATTCTTAAACACGTTTTCCTGCATTTAAGCTCCATTGAATAAAATGGCCCTGGCTTCTGAGAGACCTGCTTAGGCTTGCTGCCTCATTCTCTTCGCCACATGGTACAACACCTTGAGAATTTAGGAAATGCTACATGGTGTTACTCAGTATTTCTAAACTGTGTAGGATGGTATGTCAAGTGTCACATATGTCCAACTGACACAAAGCTATTACACCACCTATGCCCTCTCCCAATCAACGAGCCTCAATGTGCATTAATTCTGCAAAAGGGTGGTGGTGTTATTAGCAAAGATCCTGACAAGAATTCTGCCTTTTTAAGCCATTTGTGTTCTGGAAACCAATGTGGCTTAGTACTTTGTAAGGCTACAGAGACCCACTGCTGGGGGACCTTGAGCCGTCTTCCTCAGAATAACTTACTTCACAGGGGCTTTGTGAGGATAAAATGGAGGAAGAATCAGGTATGTAATCCTGAGCTTCTTGGAGGAAAGTTAGGATAAAAACATTAGAGTTTGCCGAGGGACAATGGGCCAGTCACTCTCTCTCAGCCTTACCTACCTCACAGGGCTGTTGTGAGGATAATAGAAAGAATGATGCAAGCTGCTTTGGGTCCCCATTGAGGACAAAAACAGGGTACAAATGAATAGAATAAAATAAATAATAAGCACACATGATGGGGACTTTTTGTATAACAAAATTTGTTAAAATCCTCCTGGGTAGGAATTTCATCCCCAAAGGGCACTCACTCTAAGTGTGAGAGAACCTTTGCTATTGTACACCTAAGGAGAAGGGATAAGCTATAACTGATCTCATGGGAATTACTTCATGTTATTGTGTCCGGACCTATTTCCTGGAGTTACAGGAGGAAGGAAGGGATGAGTTATGGCTTTGAAAAGAGGCAGGCCTTCATTCATGGCCAGTGGTGACGCCTGGGACAGGATGGTCTTTTCTTCCCCTAGCCTGACAACCACTAGCTCTTTGCTTTTGGCATGGCAACATTTTTTATAAAGGTTGATGCTCCATCAAACACCTTCCCTCCAGTCCTCAGCTGTTCAGAGACGGCTGAGCATTTGGCTGTCTAGCCACTACTGGTTTGATTAGTGTTCTTCCCTATCTATAACAGCCTTTACCTCCAGCCCCTGTTTTCAGACAAGGTGTGAAATTCCCTCCTTCTTGGAAGAACAACAAAGACAATTAGCTCAAATCTGGCCCCTCCAATTCAGTGAAAAATGAAAAAGAAGGGCAAACATATTAGCACCACTGGGAAAGTAATTAATGACCTGTGAAGTCTAATTAGCAATCTTGGTCAGTGGTACAGAAGAATTTCACAGTAGCCATCTGTCAAGGGGCCAAGGTGTGATCAGTCCTGCAGATTTTTTCATCCAGGTGTGCAGGACAAAGACATTGGGCAAGTTAAATGGAATGTGACTTTCTCATGCCCTGGCTTTGGTATTTTTTTAAAGGTGCCTCCATTATTATTGCTACTACTTGAACATTGCAGAAGTGTTAATGTGTTGATTCTCACAGCTTCTTAGGGGACATACCATAGAAACTACCTCCCATTTCCCAAAGGGGGTGGGGGCTCCTCTCAGCCTTGAAGATCAACGGTGACCTTGGGGAAGACTCTTCTTAACCAGTCTTGTGGCAATGGAGTAAGATAAAGCTACACTGCTTTTAAAAAAGGAATTTAAATATAATATTTGCCCATTACGTCACAAAGACATAACCTAAAGACTAACAAATTCAGTTGTAGCTTAGACTTTCATGGACTGAAGCCCAATTTCTTGGATGCAGCTGAAGTAGATTCACACCGACAAAAGCTTATGCTACAATAAATGTTAGGCTTCAAGGTACCACAAGATTGTGACACAGTTGATTGACAGGGCTCAGTATTGGAAGAAAATAACTGGCCAGTAAGCAGAAATGCTAGTAGTTAGCAGAAAACTGGCTATGTGCCAGCTATACATACATATGGTTATGGTTGCCTTATCCTCAAAATATTTCCTTAGATGTAGATTTGCTGGGTTTATTCTCAAGAGAGCATTTATAGAATTGTAATACTGTTTCCTAAGACCAACCAAAGCAGCATAACACCATGCAAGTTTTTGAATTCTCCAGAACTGGGCATTAGCCTGGATTTTGGAAAAGTGAGATAAAGATCTCTTAAGCCTTGATCTGAAAGCCTTAAGATTATGCCCTGAGAAGTCACCTCTTGTGCTTTCTGAATATACAGTCTGATGAATTCTGGAGCACTTAGAAGCTTGTACATTGGGTTGTATCATTTTGATTTAGTTAGGAGAGTTTACTAGGGACCTATACAGTTACCTATTTTTGTGTGTGTCCAGGATCACATCCTTAACTGGAAGTTTGGGTTTGTTTTGCATGGCTTTGGCACTGGACATGTGAAGAACAATGTGGATTACTTTCAGACTAGTGTTTCCCCCCACCATATATACAGAAGAATATGCAGTGAGGATTAACATGCATATGAGAGTACCACCATGCAACCTGATCGTGCCTCTGGATCACAGACAAGGGCAGAATCTCCAGATATACTTAGCCCATGATCTTAGGTGTAATATAATGGACCCAAGGTGACATTTTTGCTCCAGCTACCAGGATGTCTAAAGTGGGAGGGGAGAGTATTAGTATGGGACTCAGACACTTAAGAATCTGTGTCTGATTCTGGAAGCAGCATGTTTGTCCTGAAGTGCATTTTCTAGAACTTTTTTTTTTTTGGTAGAGCTTGGCAATGATAGTGGCTCTGCCTGTTTTGTTTTCTCTGTTTCATATCCTGTTTCATCTTCTTCTGGAGCCAAGGAACACCTCCGGTTAAGAGACTCCTCTGAATTGCTGAGCATGCCTCTGAAGATTCTGATCTGATGACAGCACACCATCATCTCTGTGCCCAACATCTGAGGAGGCCTTTGATATATAATGGATCCTCCCAGTCATGGGTGAATGAAAGCGCTACTTATCACTATGTACCAGATGTTTCTGCACATGCACTGGATAGTAGTCCTTGGCATCAATTTTGGGGTGTTGATGTATAACTTCTTGTAATTTCTTCTTTTGCATGCACACAAAAGCTTATATCTTGCATAAAACTTTGTTGGACTTAAAGGTGCCAATGGCCTCAAACTTTGTTCTGCTGCTTCAGACCAACCCATCAGAATTATTCTTGTGATTTCAAAATCTTTCACTAATCCTTCCTTAATGAAGTCTTCATAGGCCTCAAAAGGCTCAGTCATAGTGATGACTCTGGAACTCTAAAACTGTTTTAAGTGGATCAAATAATCTCTGTGTGTCAAGAGAGAAACTAGATTTCTGCATATTAAGATAGATTTTGTGATATTTTTTCTTTGCTCTGTCCCCCATCCATAGTTTTAAATGTCAAAACACATGTCCACATTGTTAAAACTGATCGACAGTCATTTCCACAGTGAGTCAGACCCAAATCCCATTTAAGCTGAGTCTCCAACAATAGATAACAATAAATACATCAAAGCATAGGGAAGCTGTTTACTTTCAGCTTCCTGTGGCTAGAAATTTAGAGGAATCTTAACATTTTTTTAAATGGAACAGGAAATTGAGACACTGCCCCCTATCTATTGTCCTAATCACTATGCCATTCTTCCTCTCTTTGTCATCCAGATAAATCCAGACAAAAAGATTTTCTTTTTTTTTGCAGGGATGATTTTGCATGACTAAGTTAACAGGAGCATCCTTTTGACACTGATGTAGAAATGTTTGGAGGCATTTTGTACTGTATATTTTTACAATGTCCAATGAACTGCATAGCAACAGCCCAATCTCTTTCCCAGTGTTTGCCTCACATTTTGTGAGAGGCAAGTCCCTTTTTTGTGTAAAGGAGATTTGCCTATACAGCAACATAATTTTATTTTAAATTTTAGATTTTAAACATTAACTTGGCATTTAACCATTTGTTTATAGTTCAATTCTTAAATCGAAGCAAGAAATATGTTACTTTATGGAGGGAAACCCAGAAGATATGAATTTGTTACTATCACCGGAGGGCAGAAAAACATGGCTTCACAGGCCAGGTCCAACCAACCAGCTCCTACTTGCCTATTCTTGCTCTGAAAGGCAGTGGGGATTCCATATCTTTACTGCCTTCCTAATATAACAGATGTCCTCTATTTCAAGTCAAACCATTCAAAAACATGCCTTATTTCTGAAAGTCTGGTCTGTGTTTTGAACTGCTGTGTTCATTTTACATAACAGTACATTATAGCAACATCTTCTGTCAATAGAGGTGAATGGATAGGAACAAGACATTTAGGATTTATTTCTGGGTTTCTTGGTGGCTTTTTGTAACACCTTGAAGAAGCTTTTATCCCCTTGTCCTCTTTTTATTATTAGAAATACCGATGTACCTGTTCCCTATGAAAAGCTGACTGGGTAGAAGATTTTAAAAAACAGAATAAAGACAGGATAATAAAAAGAAAGAAAAAGAGTCACCATTAAAAATATCAATTTAAAACACCGAGGTCCTTAGCAGAAATGAGGCTTTTGATGTACAGTCAATTGTGTTCAAACAGCTTATGTTGCTGGTTGCTTATTAACTGCATACACCTGAGCATACTAAATAACAAATATGGAGGCAAACATTCAGATACAAAGAACCACGACTAAAACCACATTCCAAATCAGGGAATGTTTAGAACCAGTATGGAGAGTTAAAACAGGAAGTGCTTGCCCTTCATTCCTGGCATTCTCTCAGCCAATACCAGACTGCGAGACACACATGCCCTTCCTGATAAAAAGCCCCCAAATTACTCCAGATAAGAATCAAAGGCTGCAGAGTAAGATGGAGTGCTAGCTGTTGTCTGAAGTTCCCAGCCTCTTGTGAGTTTCAAGAAGGTCTTGAGGATTCTGTTGCCATTATGGTGAAACAAACAGTTACTTCTGATGAAACAGTGTGCATGTATATTACTCCTGTCCCTCCCCCCCCCAAAAAAAAATTAGCTGCCCAGAGGGAGGAAAATCTAAACTACTGGTTTCTTATTCCACACTATGTCCTTCTGTTTTATATTTCCCCGCTTGGGCTTTCTTATCAAATGGCCTCCTGCAAAAGTTCAAATACAAAAGGCAACCATAGAATGTGACATGGAATGTTCTGCAACCACATCAAAGGGAGTAATTTAAAAATTGTGTTGGGGGCTTAGAAGCCCATCATGGTACAATGGCCTCCTGGAGCACAGGCATTCATCAAACATAAATACTCCACAAAGGTGGGACATTTGTTTTCATAGCAGGGAGCTTTTGAATTTCACAACTATAAAGAGGGGGAGAGCTAATGGAGCACATCTGTGTCACAAAATCTTGAACATAAGAACTGCTTAGCTGCATAAGACTCAAACTCCATTTAATCTTCTTCCAACAGATGTTTCTAGGAAGTGTACAAGGATGCTCTTCTGAGCATCTGGAACACCGGAGACCCTTCAGTGGTCTGTCATGCATTCATTCTTCCCCCAACTGCTTATTAACAATATGTGGTATTTAATGGAAGGACTGTGCACAAGCATTTGGATTATTTTATACTTTCGGTTGCTACAGGACAAGCACCCAATGACAGTATGGAAACCAAAGGATGAGAGAAGGAGTAGAGATGCCACAAAGTTCATAGTTAAGATGTTCAATAGTCAAACATATATTTTTGACAGCGGCAATCACCTCTGAATTTGTGTATGCTTCATCCAGTTTGAACCAACTAATGCTAATGTACATTGCCTGTTGTGGTGTTGCATTTCTTTGTGGTGGCTGAGTGTCATTTCTTCATTTCTACAGTCTCTGTAGTAGGCAAGATCATTTCTACTCAGGATCATGAATGGCTGGGTCAGGTCATTCAGTTACATAAGTGGAGAAGTATACTTTCCATAATGCTGAGACATGACTGAATAACTGAATAAAATCATTATCATAAATGAAAAGAAAACCAAACAGTAAAAGAAGAAACACTTTTTTTTTTAAAGTGTGTTTATTTATAATGGCTGGCTGGCTGATAGACATTGACTTGCTCACTGTTCATTTATTCCACTGGTTATTAAACAGCTTGCAGTTGCAGCAGGAGGGCAAGAAGAAGAGTCTTGCCAATGGGCTCTGTGAGAATGAGCACATGTCAAACAATACCAACTACATGGCACTGTACTCCTTGAATACTTAAAAAGTAGCCTGAAACACTCATTTCCAGTGCATTAGCTCACTGTTTACAACCGGCAAACAGCTGGAGTGCTGAACTGACATGTGTCCTAACTTCTCTAGTAAAGAAAGTAAAAGGAGCACAGGCACTTCCATGAAGCAGGCAGACTGAGGGTCTTGTCTGCTCTGAGGTGCAATGGCTCTCCAGACTCCCAGGCAGAGAAGGGCCTGCTGCTTCCTGAGATCCTGAGGCCAGGACTGACCCTTTTGCACACAGGCCCTACCCTGCCTGAGAGTAGCCTACATCCTACAGGTAGCCCTCATCCTACCGCTGAACCATGGTCTGTCCTTTTGTGCTTCATAAAATTGTGAATAAGTGATTGTGAACATAACTTGAGCAGCACAGTTGTCAAACAGCCATTTGCTGCCCCCTTGACCCTCTCACAGTCCATGGATCCTGGCAGGAAATCAAGTCTCATTTGAATGGAAGAACTTTCAGTGGGGAACATAGAAAATTGCCACTTGGATACATGCTGGAATGCAGTATACGATATGAGGAATGAGGCATATGATACTTGCTAGTTTTTGATCATCAGAGACTGATCAACTGAGGGTCTGCATGGTGTAATGGTGCATTTATCAGACTGGGTTGCAGAGACCAACATGTCAATGTCTGTTCAGGCTACAAAACTCAGTGGGTGAGCTTGCATCAGCACCTCACCTTAACTAACCTCTTTGGGTTATCAACAGGGGGAAAGTGGAATTTACACCATCCAAACTTGGGGGAAGGCAAAAATTCAAATATGAAGAATGAAAATAATCTTCCTTGTATCCAGTAGTCCTTATCTGAACCCATCTACAGTGCCAACTGTCACCAATTCATTGCACGACAGCTATACACACAACGGAATAGGGATTTCTGCTTCCTCTGCAAATCTGGCACAATAGCTCTTTGGATATTCTTGTCCTCCAAACAGAGGCCAAGTCCATCCAAATCTCAGCTACTCTTACAGTAAATAGCCCCCCCCCATATTTGTTTATATTCTTTTATAATACATTTTTGCTGTTGTAAATTGGAGAAGAGAAGTTATTTGGCTGCTTAGCAATGCATCCATTTAGTACCTCCCAGGGCCTCATTTTAAGACTTGGCCTCTCACTGAATGAGACTCTTGCTTTGGTGGGTTCAGATGAGGATATGGAAATGGCCCTCAGGTTCCTACATCTCTAGGCACAATTAGGTAGCCGGATGCTCTCATATGAAGGCTTGTACAAAAATGTGTCTGGCAACATTGCAAGCATAAAGGGGAAGCTACATTCTGTCTTGGAACCTCCAGTTTACTTGCTGTGTACTCAGCACTAGTAGCAAAATGAATTCTTGAAACAATGGTTTCACTGTGCATATGTGAGCATTTGGAAGATAGTCATTTATTAATGGGGCAGATGCTTTGCTTACCATTCAGATCAGGATCTGCTTTGTGAAACAGAGAGCCTAAATTGAAATCTGGTTCTCTATGCCTTTTTAAGGAAGGGCCTCCCTGAAGTGGTTGTTTTAAAAAGCGGCTCGGTCTGAGGAATGTCGTCCAATGTTAGTCATGGCCAGTGAGTCCAGAATGATGGCAGCATAATGGCTGAGCTTTATCAATAAATCCACTGGATTCGGATTTTCACACAGTTTTGTATTTTTTTCAGTACTAAAAGTTTTTTAAAAAATATAAGCAGTACAAAACACATCTAAGATAAACCACAAGATATACTTGCCTATCCTGCCACTGCCTAGCGATTCATAGCAGCTATGATAGCGAACAGCGATTAATGGCAGCTAACACTATCTTGCAAAAGTTTACATGCTTCACTTCCAGAAGCACAGCTGAGTTATGTCATTGAAGATCAGCATGGTTCTACATTGAATGCCTGTGCCGGGGTTAACAGACACAGGTTCCCTGCCAGAAGAGTTTACACTCGTTACACAAATGTGTGTGTTCTGTTGACTCAGGTATTTCTCAACACTAACCACTGGCAATTCTCAGTGTGCAAAAATATTATGTGCAATTACCTTAGGCTTTTCTTCAAACACTAATGCAAGACTTTGTTCACTCGATGATATGAATTATATTATAATTGACATGTCTTTCCATGTAGAGACCCCAACAATATCAATTAAAGCTGAAAGTGGTGGTTCTTATTCAGTAACAGTAACAAGTATAACACAAATAATCTCAAGTGAAATTTTGTGCTGCTCTAAAGGAGGGATTCCCAAAGTGGGCAGTACCACACCCCCTCCCCCCAGAGAGCAGCAGAAGAATCCAGGGATGGTGAGGAATTTGAGGGCAGGAGGGGGCGATGAGGAATTTGGGGGCAGTAAGGGGGCAGCAGTCTGACTTTCAAGAGAAAGATGTTCCAAGGTGGCTTGCCATTGCCTCCCTCTGGGTAGAAGCAACCCTGGACTTCCTTGATGGCCTCCCATCCCAGTGCTGACCAAGGCAAACTCTGCTTAGCTTCCTGAAGAAAAAAGCAGTTTCAGAAGGTGGGCTGGATGGGATCATATTCTTACTGAGTTCCTTCCCTTCCTCACTCTGTCCTTCCCAGGCTCTACCCCAGATCTCCAGGAATTTCTTAACCCTTCCCCAAAAGTCTCCATCTTTGGGAGGGTGAAAAACCCTTCTCCTTCTTGCTCCTAGCTATGGGATTTTCCATTGCTTCCTTCTCTGTCTCTTTTTCCATTAGTCTTTCTCCCCAATGAGGACCCAAAATAGCTTTTACAAAGAAATCAGTTTTTTTCCAGACTAAAATATGGCTACTGAACAACAACCCAAAAAGAAGTGTAAATAATATACTGTGTTTTGAATTTGCAGTAGACCTAGCATCAGGAAAGAGGTGTGTTTTTGTATGGGAGGGGGGCTAGGGATGTGGTCTGGGAGTCAAGGGGGCGGCAGGCTGAAAAAGTTTAGAAACCACTGCTCTAAAGGATATTAAACATCTTCAGATGTTCAATTACTACTTGCATTACTTTTAGACCGAAACTTTAAGGCAAGATTCGATATACCTTAGTTTCCTCCCCTCATGCTTTCCTGATGTCCCAACACCTTTGAAGTTCTGGGAAAATCCAGGTCTGGCTGAGTCACTCAGGAATTATCTCTTTTTTCAATCAATGTGATGACCTCACATGCCAAAGCTTTTGTTTTGACTGCTATTGAGATCTGAAACAGAAATGTGGCAATCTTCCACCTATTTTTGTGGCCCACACAGACCCTCTCCTTTACAACAAAATATAATCATTATTCAAACTGATAACAATTATCCAATACACAGGTGTTTCTGGGTAAAGATTTATGGCTTGGCAGTACCATTAATACAAAGGGGGAAAGGCAACAGAGAAAAAGACATGCTCTTTTATATGTCAGCAAAGATAATTTTAAAAGGAACATCAAAGTCTTTCAAATTTGGTTCAGGCATGCGACATGTTTTTCATATTAAATGGGTGAACTGTATTTATTCCAGTAGGTTTTTATTAAGCCACAGCAAAAGAATCCAGACCTGAGTGACAATTCAGATATGAAGGCTACGATCCTATTGCAATGTCTCATTGAAGTAGGTTAAATTTAATTCCGAGAAACTATGCAATGGATTGATTTGTAATATACATTGTGGGGGGAACGGGATAGAAGAAAAATAACTTTTAATTGGTCCAATCCTTTATAGAAACAGACCATTTGTTCAACCATTTTTAGCAAATCTTTTTGATGGCTATCTTAAGTTAAATTGGAGAATTAAGTCCTATGTTTCCTAGGAGTAATTTCAAAGTGAATAATATGTTTTTGCATGTTTACTTAGCAAAAAGTCCCATTAAATTCAGCAGGATCCTAGGAAGCAAAAACAGGATTTCAGCCTTCTTTGGAAGTATTTTTAATTGATATTCATGGGACATTTCCAAGAAGGATCAAGATGTATTAGTGTACCTCCTGATAGTTTGTTCTTCACACCAAATTGCCTGTATTTCTGTTTGAGTTTTTGATGAAATTCCACTGGGTTTCTAATTGAATTACTCCATTTAGCTTTGATTCTGACAAGCCATCTTAGCCATTAGACTTAAAATGATTGCTGTACATGGAGAGCTACATAATGTATATTAACATCTGATTGATTAGAGATTTAAAATAGTACTGAAGTGAAACTGCATCCTTGCTTAGCCCACTGGCCAAAATGGCAATAAGAATAGAGATAATAAGAATAATGTTTTAAATCAAGCATTTAATAGAAACACCAAAAACTAGCAGTTGTTCAAATGTCTCTGTAGCCCTAACATGGATCCTTTCAAAGGTTGAAAAGATAATGTAGTGGCCTTCGTATCTGCAATACTGGTCAGAGGTTTTCAGTCTTTTTGAGACAATGGGCACCTTTGCAATTCTGACACAGCCTGGGGAATGCAGGCACAGGAGGTGGAGCAATCCACAAAACAACCACAACTTACTTTGAGTCACACAGTGAAGGTTCTTGTGCAGTGGTTGCAGCAACTACTGCCAAAGCCATGCTTGATAAAAACTGCACAGCCCATCCAATCTCCAATGGTCAATCAGAAGCCTGACCCTTTTGAAAACACCTGACAGGCACCAGAAAAACAGGTGCTATTGGGACCATGGGAACTTATAATACAGGACCTTAATTCTAGAGGATGCACTAAAACAAACAATGAAAGCCGGCACATTTTAAGACTGCATAACTGCTCAGAATCTCATATTGGATGCTTACCAAATAAGGCCTTATGTCCTGAGGCATGTTCCCTACCCCCATCCCACCCTTTCCCCCTCCCCCCATTTTGCTTCTTAACTTCCAGACTCATGATGAGGAATTCTACAGAAGCTTGGACATAGCTTGGCATCATCAGGGTTGGTCCCAATAAGAAATATTGCATGGCTTTATTGTTCTTTTTAAAAACACACCTGCCATTCTTCAGCATGAGATGGCAAACTGAGTGACCAGAGGGAGGGGTGAGGCTTGCGGTACAGAGTACATGATGCTCCTGCTCCAAAAGGAACACATTGTCATAAGCTTTCCCTGACCTTCCACAGTTTGTTTCAGAAATAGACTTGGGAGTTTCCAAATAACCTGAGATTCAAAGGATCATTTGCTCTCACAGGAAACTTGTTAAGATCTTCAGCAGAGCCCTTACTCAGGGTGCCAACTCAAGGTGGCCAAGTCACCAGCCAAAAGGCCGTCATCCTCCCCTCCCCTCCCCATATCTGGCTTGCTAGCATTGTTTGCTTGCTAGCATTTAGGGACCAGTGCAAATTGTTCCCCACTGGCGCCAGGGGTTTCGCCGCAATGACATTATACCGCTCTTGTTTCTCTACACACAGGCCTAGCAGCTTTTACTTTCGTGCTTGTCTTGATTCGTTTTATGCAGATGAGTTTTGGATGATCAGGTGAACATTGCTCTGGGATGCGCAATCCCAATCCAGGGTAGAACCCTTCTCATGAATTAGTTCGCTATCTCATTAACCAGCCGGCTAAACGTGTTTCCGGGGGAACATGTCCAAGAGAGGTGCTTCCCTCTCTTCTGCAAGGCGGCCCAGCAAAGTGACGGGGGAGGGGGGGCGACGACACTTTCGGTCCCCGGCTCACCCCGGCGAGGTCCACGAGGACAGACATTGCAGGCAGCCGTCTCCTTTGTGCACAACCTCGGGGCTGGGTCAGGCTCGTTCCAAGGAGTCCACAAGAAACCTCAGCGCCTCAGAGTCCTCCCTGCACGACGCTGGCTCGCGCCTTACCTTTCCCGGGGAGACACACGAAGGCGTATCTGAAAGGGCCTGCCTTTGCCACGCCATCGGATCTCGCCCCCGGGAGTTCAGCTCTGGGACTTCTTTACGGTGGTGGGGCTGGCGGGGGTCCTCCGCTGCTCAGTTTGTCGAGCCCCCCTCCCCCTCTGTTAATGCAGCGGCGTTCACGTGGCCGGCCACAGCCAATGGGTGCTAGGGGGCGGGGCGGGAGCGGGCAGGTTTGTTGCATTTATTGGCGCCGTGGCTGCCGGCCGGCGTGAGCCGCTCGGCGCTTCCCGGGGGCCATGGATCGCGGCCGGCCGTCCGAGGCTCTGGCGACCTCGCTGGCGGAGGGGCTCATCAAGTCCCCCAAGCCGCTGATGAAGAAGCAGGCGGTCAAGCGGCACCACCACAAGCACAACCTCCGGCACCGCTACGAGTTCCTGGAGACCCTGGGCAAAGGCACCTACGGCAAGGTGAAGAAGGCGCGGGAGCGGTCCGGGAAGCTGGTAAGGAGGAGGCGGCGGCGGCGGCGGCGAGGAGGGTCCCCCTTTCCCTTTGGCCGGAGCCGAGGCTGCAGGCGCGCCTCTTCGCCTCCTGCGCTCTCGTCGCCCCGTGCCAGCCCGCTTGCCTCGGTCTCTTCCCGGCTGGGCGAGGTGATCTAGGAGGCGACTGGCTGCGCCCGGGGCTTGTTCTGGGGCTCCCGGGAGGTCGCCCATCCGGCCCCTCTGCCTCTCGGCGGGGCTTCGGAGCGCCGTTGATTTCTGCCCTCGGTCTGTTGCAGGGGCCTCCTGGGCGTGGGGGGATGCGCCGGCCCGTTTTGAATTTTCCCGCTGTCAGCATCTTTGTTTGCTCGCTGCCCGCCGCGCTGCAGCCTCTGCAGAGAGAAAGAGTGGTCGTGGGAGCCAGAGGCGGCCCCGGTCCCTTGCAGGGGTCTGGCACTTCTGAGCGCCCCCTCTGCGTCTCCTGTAGCGAAGGTCGGGCTCCTCATCCCTTCCTCCCCGGGGCTGAAGAGCGCAGCGCTGGCGGCAGCTGCTGCTGCAGGAGGCAGAGGGAGCCGCGAGCGGTGGGCGCATCGCGAAAGGCCCGTTCTTGGACGGCCCGCGGGCTTTGCTGATGGCGGGGACAGATTGGCGAGCTCTGCCAAACCGGGAGAGAAACATGTGGCTGCGTGTTATTCGGGCAGCACGCGGGCGGGGCAAAATTCATGCGGGTCCTCCAAAAATGCCTTCATGGCTTCATTGCCCAGGTTAGCGCTGTAGCTAAAGAGTATCTTGGCACGCTAGCCCGCTCCCCCCCCTTTCTGGAACTAGCGAGGCTGCTCCTCGGAAGGGGGCTTGGGCCAAAGGGCATCACCATGCCCCTGCTTAGGGAGCAAAGAGCTCCTTGGCCAGGTCAGTGTGATGGAGTGAGCATGAGGGTTTTCTCTCTTGTAAGACATCCTGCCATTGGAAATAGAGTGAACTCTGTACAGACTAAGATATCCCTAAAGTGCCTTGGCAGCTTGCCTAAAGGAGGGGGAAAGTCCCTGGAAGTTGGCCTGGACAGGGAAGACCCTCCCCCTCCCCCAAATCAGGTGCTTAAAATTAGACAATGCTAAGGAGGTAAGCAGGCGGTGCGTTGATTGGATAAATATTTATCTAACTTTGTATGGAGTTGGTAATTAGATAATGACTTAATTTTGGTGTGTTGTTCAGATTGTATAAAAATCTATACCCAGTGTCTTGGTGTGAATGGTGGATTTTAGGCATGACACAGTGCCAGCCCTTTTTATTGCTGCAGCTATTAAAATGGTATTTTGAAAGAATTCTCTGGCATTGTGGATAATTTTGGATTTCTTCCCCCCCCCCATGAGTTTAAACAAACCTGAGCATTTTAATAGTGGGTGCAAATGGTGGAGAGCATGAGGCCACATTGACTCGAATCTGATTGACTAAACTAGAGTTAGCTGGCTGCAAGGCAGACCTCTGCAGGTAAGTGTAGCTTGGCCAAACTTCCCTTCTTCCTGATGACTCATGCTCCTTGAGCAGGGAGAGTGATGGGATTGTTGGCCAGCAGTCTGGTTTCTTAAGAGCTCAAGCAACAGACTGGTGAGCTGTTTGGCCAGGCTGCCCTCAGGGGCATCTCCTTGGGGGAAGGTGGCTTTTTCTTTCTCCTTGTTGTAGTGGGAGCAGACGGGCTGGGAGGCTGCAGTGCCCGGCCCCTTTAGCAAAGGCTTGCTTTCCCCTCCCCCCTTCTAGAGCTAGCCAAGCCTCTGCTGCTTTAGCTGCCTGCCTCCCACTGTTGCCATTGATCGAACGTGAATGGCCTGACCGTGCTGCTGGTTGGCTTTGTGGCTGGCTGCCCTTGCAGTGTGGGAAGTCATCTCCTATTGGCAGCGGTGAAAGGGGGTGGTGCGGGAGAGGTCCTTGCAGAATCCAAGAGGGGCCCACAGTTCTCTGGCCTTTCCCATCTGAAATCCAGTTGGTGCCAGTATAGACACAGTTAAATTTGTCCTGATACTGTCAGAGGATGGGGTCCTAGGAAGATTCCTCTGAAGTTGCTATTGATATACAGAAAGCTTGCTGGTAGTTCGCTCAGTGCCTGGCTGTAGTCTCTTGCTAGAATCTGTTGCAGGGGATGGGGTCCATGAACTGGCTTGGCAAAATGGATAAGTGATCTTGTAGCAATTAGCTTGGTGATCATTGCCCGTGATGAGCAGTGTCGATGTGGGTGATGGATTACAGTTTCTCGGCATGCTGACTGATGTGGCAGTAGCTTCCTTGTACAAAAGGATCTGCATGTTGACTTGACTTCCTTGCAGAAAATTGCAAATAGGCTTTGCCTTTCTCTGCAGCATTTTATTATTCCGGTTATTGATGAAATGATAAGACGCTGCTTGGTTTAAAGTTCCTGAGAGGTCCAGTGTTATATTTCTGGTTAATGGGAGCATGCTAGTTGGTTTTTAAAGTTTAAGCTACAACTTCGTTTTCTTGCTGGCAAAGAAGTTCATTCTGTCCCTTCTATTTTCAGTGTCCTAGAGAGCAAAGTGTTTGTCCTAGCTGGTGCTTCTATGCAAAGGGTGCTTATTATGTGACTCTGGTGAACAGAAATTGTACCACTGCACTGACTTCTAGGAAGTTTTCCACTTAGCTGCATCTTGGCTGTTTTCTTCCCCAATTGCTTTCCTTTAGATCTCAAGTTAGTGAAAACTTCAAATGAATCAAAACAAGCCTTGCTCAATGATGTTGCTGATTAAAGGAAAGGAATCTTGTATTATCAGTTCAGCTGTAGGACATATTAAAATGAACAATAGTCATGCAAAGAGGTCCTGGGACTGAATGGGACAGTGTTCCCTATTTGCACCTTTCTCCAGTTGGAAGTGTCCTTTATTGCTGTTCAAGTTGATTGCTAGCTTTACAAAATGATGTTTATTGACTCTGGTTTGTTGGTGCAAAGGTTAGGACTAATCTTTTCATAAACTGACCAACTGCAGGCTGGGTGAAGTGATGGCTCTAAATTGGTTCCCCAGCCTGCTGCATCTGCCTATAAACTAGACTAGAGTGTGTTTGTATGTTGGGGGGATAGCTTTTAGTTCTTGGCTCCCATCCAAGTCAAACAGGAAGCATGAGAGTTTCCATATTCTTCACTGGCAAAATGTGATACATCTACGCCAGGGCCTGGGCTGTGCATTCAGATCAGAGAGGGGTTGTGTTCCTAGAGATGCTTAAAAATGGAAAATCTCTTTTGATCTCTGGAAACGAGAGAACGCCGAGCTCTTTGACAAGCCTGCATAATCCATAACTTGCTAGGAATGGGGCAGTAATCAGAATCTGGAACTAGTTTGGAGCACCTGGAAAGTTTTATTACCTGCTGGATATCTTTTCCTCTCTGGAGCCATAATTAAAACTGGATTTGGGATGTGCTTTAAAGCCTTATTGGAACAGTTGAGTCGAGCTGACTGATGATGTGTAATATCCATCCACAATCTGCTACCAGAAGTTGTAAAAATTGCTAGGTGATGCCCAGTCTGATTGCTCTTCAAAGAATCTGCCTGGGTGACTTAATGGGCAATTTCCCCAATCTCTTGTGTGACAGAAGTCTTCAAAAACACCAAAACAAAACAAGAAAACCAACACAAACAACCTAAAGTAAAACTTCTCTCCATAAAGGACTCTCTTGTTTGTGGAGTGCAGGGAGGGTCAGAGAAAAGCTCTAATGCTGCCTCCATGATCTGAGCTCTTCCCACATTACTAAAAGTATATTCAGCGTTCAGTGTGCTTCCTATCACATACTAGGTTCAACCCATACTTGCTTACCTTGCACACTTCCAAAATGTATACTGTCCTTGGAGCCATGTATGTATGTGTCTGTACAAATATGTAACTTTTTTGGCAGGGAGTTGTAGCAGGAATTCACCAATAGGCGAGAAGGCATTGGAGGGTGAAGGCAGGGTAGCATTTGGGAGACAATGGGCCCAGGCTTCTTAAACATCAAAATATTAAAGATTGTTTTGTCTTCAGGCAGATTCCCCAATGCCAAATAGAGGGGGTTTTAGTGTTTTCTTCACTTTTCTTTTTTGTCGTTTCCATGCTAAAGAAAGGGGTGTGTTCTGTTTATACTGATACACACACACATTTTGTGCGTGCATTAAGTTCTTTGTCTGCACCCGGCTTTTTAAGAATGACATAGACAGGCAACTTCTACCATAGTTTTGAAGGACAGTAGAATTATGCAATTCATAATATGGGTTTTGGAGGGGGAGGGTGGAAGGGATGAGGACTTTTAATAAGTTGGCAGGAGACAACTTGGCCTTTTAAAAAACCCTCCCCCCCAAATGGGTTTTCATTGCCCCACATTTGGGCATACCCCAGATGGTAAAGCACGGACACAGAAAGGGTTAAAGATTAACTCATATAGTAGAAGGGTCACCAAATGAAAGTATTTGAGCTCTTCTTGTGCCTCTGATATTGGGAGCCTTCCCCCCCCCCACTTTCCCTTTATTTGGTTTCTTCTTCACCCTCTTTGGTAGGTGTGCTACATCTTCTAAATATAACCTTTAATATAATGGTGCTCTGGACTTGCAAACGGCAAAGTAAAGCACTGGTTTGTGACCTGACTGACGTAACAACTCTGGACTAATTAAAACAGGCCCTCTGTGGAAACAGAGCTCCAGGCTTCTGGTCGCATCTCTCTCAGCATCTCTTGAATGATTGACACATGCATACCTCTGGAGCAGGAAAGCTTGCTTTTAGCCTTGTACTGGGAGTGATTCATGATGATGTGTGTCTTCTTTTGCTCCACTTATCAGCTTATCTCTGAAGATGCAACTTGTGACATAGCAGAACTGTGCAAAACAAAAAATAAAGTAACAAACCACAAATGGGAAAGAAACAATGGTGACATAATAATTATGTCAAGGGAACAGAAGTCTGAGGCAATGTCCTCCTGCCACCATAGGTACAGAGGCCAGCATGGATGGGGGGAAAAATAGCTACAACTTTCCTATATCATCTGGCTTCCTAGAAACGTTTACTTCAAGCCTGGTATCACTTCTGTACTATCATGTGATTAGAGGATAAGTGCCATTATCGTATGGTTTGAGAGGGATAAGAAAGCGAGAGTCCTAAATTCTTGCATTGATCTGATTGGAGCTTATGAAATTCCTTAATATTAGCAGTTTAGGATTGTAATTTAGGCTGTTGCAATGATGCGTTCTATTGAATGAGAGAGAATCCCTAGATAGCATTCCAGCTGTATGCCATCAAGTTTTTGGAGGTTCCTGGTATTTGTAAAATCAGTGTCACATTTCAACTGAATCAACTTTCTTCCTGTTGGCTTTCTTCACTGCCCAACTTTCACATCCATGCATGGTAATAGGGAGTACTGTAATTTGAATTATCTTAATTGTGGTTGCCATTGATACCACTTAAGGATCTTTCCTAGCTCTTTCATGGCTGCCCTCCCAGTCTCAACCTCCTTCTAATTTCTTGGTTGCAGTCTCTTTTGGTTGATGATTGAGCCAAGGAATCAAAAATCTTCACCAGTTCACATTTCTTCATTGTTCACCTTATAATCCTTTACTGTGGTCATCATTATTGGAGTGTCTTAAGTGCCTTCCCTATTAAATAAGGATGAGTTCAAATGCACCGTCCCCAGATATAGCTGAAGGTCTGGTAGCGGCACCCTCCCCTCCCCTCCCCTTCCCTCCCCCCCAGTCTGTTATTGGTAATAGGGAGTTGTAAATTAATAGTGAGAGGCTGGGAGAGCGCCAGCTCTTCACGGCCTTAGGATGCAAGGCTAGGCCTCTTTCCTTGTTGTTGCTGGGAGACTTAGTATTGTGTGTCCTCCAGGATCCTTTTACAGGATTAATACTGTTCCGCATTCTTGTCTGATAGAAGAAACGAGGTTGTGCTGGATTCCGTTGTAAATTCAGCCCAAGGAGCGCATTGTCTTCCCAATCCTTTTGAAAGAGGATTAGTGGCATCTATTCTCCAGCACTCTCACTTTCCCCTCTCCTCCCCTTCATTTCCTTGTTGAGGAGTTTTTCATAATAAAGAAATCTGAACAAACTTTGGAAGGTTTGCAGTACCAGTTTGAATTTCCAGCATTCTAGCCAGCTGGCCCTATTTGAAGGAAGTTCCATGTTTACTCCTCAGACTTTGTTCAAAAGAGCGAACATTACATGGAACTTGATGGCTTCCCTTGTGGTGCCAAGTCTTTTTTTTTTATAGCAAATCCAAGTGACTATCTCCTCAACTGGTTACTTGTTGGGATAAAATGCACATGCTTATTTGGACCAAATAAAGGTACTGGGGGTGGTGGGAGTGTCTGGATGAGGTGAAGTATTAACTTTCAAACTATGCTGGCTCAAAATAACATTCCTTTAGTTAGCAGATCAGGTAATGAATTTCCAATTATGCATCTCTATTCGGTATAAACTTCTGAGTTTCCAAGCACTGAACCAATTCCAGATGCATATTGCCCTTCAGAGTTCCTTGTGGCCTGGGCTTTCACTTGCGTTGCCTGGAGGCTGATTCTAATACTGGCAGCTAAGAGTCCAAATGCTTGCATTCTGTTGGTCTTGGGCGATTCCTTAGAAATGGGGCTCAGTCTATTGCCTTAAATGTTGATTAGTTTTAGTTTCTTTCCTCTAGTTATAGTATTCATAACTGCTTTGTTGTGAGTGACAACCTCTTTCAAATTCTCCATTTCAGGTTGCTATCAAGTCTATCCGGAAAGACAAAATAAAGGATGAGCAGGATCTTGTCCATATTAGGAGAGAGATTGAAATCATGTCATCCCTCAATCACCCCCATATCATCGCTGTCCATGAAGGTAATGGACTTGTCATGTATGTGAGCATTTGTCTCCTTCCTCTTGACTGACAGCTGGTTCCCAGGGTGCAAATAAAATCACAATTGTGCAATGTAACTTCCTAACAATGATCTTCAGGCTACCACCCATTCCCTCCATTAGGGTTGTCTGCCTGCCATTGATCTGAGCCCCAGCCTTTGCCATCTCACTGGAGAGGGCTCTTGATGGGGTATAGACAGCAGCCTCCTAATTATTTAAATTAGGGGGCTAATTGCAGAATAGGAAAGAGCAAAAGCATTTTCACTGAGTGGCGGTGATGGTAGTGGTAGTTTTGATTCTTTCCCACTCTTGAGTCTCAAGTGAATGCTGCCCTTCACTCAAAATGGAAATATGGTGAAACATTAGGGTACAGATTTTCAGGGCCAGAGTACAAGTGATGATGGGCAAATTGCTGCGAGGTCCCAATCCTGATTGAGTGTGCAGTGAACCAAGAACTCTTGTGGTTCTCCCCCCCGGCATACCTTTTCAGGTATAGAAACAGCTGTTTATACACCTGAAAAGGTATTGGGGAGGGGCCAGAGCTCCTGGGGGTGGCTGCATGTCTGATCTGGATTTGGACAGTGCAGTAAATTTCAAATGCTTTTAAAACCTCTCCCACAGATGGATATGTGCCTGCATTCACCAGCAGCTTGGCCCCCTCTGTGCCTTTTGCCTGAGGTGCAACTAGATGGTTCAGCAACAGCAGGTCTAAAGTGCTGAAATCCACCAACCAGCCATTAGTTGGCATTTGTTTCCCTCCTGGTACAAAACAGCTAAGGCAGTAGAGGAAGTAAAGTAACACAGGCTCTTAAAAATAGCTAGTTCTACTTTGCTAATAAAGTTGCCTGCAAAGCCTTACTGACGGCCCTGTAAAGAGCAAGCAAAAGGTGTTAACTGCCTTCCTCCGGGAACTAAAGCTTCATGGTTGTGCACCAGAAATGCTTGTCTTATTGTAAAGGCTCACAGAGGTGAAAGATACAAGGTGTTGAACTGTGAAGTGTAACAGAAGGGCTGGCACTTGGTGAACGGGAATATTTATACAGGCTGAGTCATTCCGATTATGGCTGTTAGTGTAATCCAAAAATAACCAGTGTATCATGTATTAAACAATGAAAGGGCAAAAGAACAACAAGCCATGGTTCAAGTCCCCGGTCTAAGCCTAAACAATCAACTTGGTCAGAGATAAACTGGGAGGCTCTGCGTCCAACTTCTGTAGTTCTTTTCCATATAGTGTGTTCCTGCCTTCTCTGAAACAGTAAGACCGTGGATCTGTTGTATATGAGATTGTGCTTTGCCGATTGTGGCTATTTATCACAGTGGCTTGTTACAGTCAACCAAGAGCTAAGCCAAATTAATACAACATAAGAGGTATTTCCCTTGCACAAAGAGCACACGAGCTGCTGTTGTTAATAGAACAGATCCTGTAGGGCCTCCTCCCCAGTTGCAAAGCCTGGCCCAGTGGAACTGCAGGCTGGCATAGGAGGTAACCCATAGGAGGCGGCAACCCAGGCATACCATCCTATTGTACCATACAATACCATGACTATTGTAATCCCTCCCGACTTCTCTATCCATGCAGTGTTTGAGAACAGCAGCAAGATTGTCATTGTGATGGAATATGCCAGCAAGGGAGACCTCTATGACTACATCAGCGAGCGCCAGAGACTTACTGAACAAGAAGCTCGGCACTTCTTCAGGCAGGTTGTGTCTGCAGTCTACTACTGTCACAAGGTGAGTGGAATTTGCTGGTCTAGATGCCATGGACGAAAGAAAGGCTTTTCTAGAATAAGTTCATCTCCCCCCGCCCACGCACACACGCACACCATATTGAAGAATACCTAGAGGCCTGGAAGAAGTGCTTGCTTTTGTTTTCTTTCTTAAAAAAAAAAAAGTGCTCCATGCCCAGTTTTTAGCTTCTTTCTTTGGTATGAAATAAATTGCCCAGGATGTCTTGAATGCTATGAGTCACAATGGTTTCCTACATTGGTAAACCTGCTCAACTTCAATTCTGTCTTGGGAGAATCTCCATAAGCTGAAAATACAAAGTGGCCTTAAAATGAGAGAGTCTTTAGTGTGAGTGTGTAGTTCAAGTCAACAGCTGCAGCTCAGTAGTTTTGCATCCAGTAAGGCCCAGGTTTGATTTCTCCTGCTAAAAAGGTCTCAGCGATACAGATGATTATGAGCATTTTGCCAATGTGATACTACAACTACTACTATGACAGTATATTGGAAGAGCAACCACTGATGAAGATAAAACAGAAAGCGGGTCACTTAACCTAGGATCCCGTTTTGGTTGACTCTTTATGTTTGACCATTTAGACTTTATGTTATAACCTTTTCACTTATAAACATAGAGAAGACTACTGTATCATTGTGCCTTGTGATTTCCTTTTTTGTTCTGAGTCCACATTGAGGAGTCGACGGTTCTATACTTAAAAAGGTCTCAGCGGCTCTGCTGCCGACAGTTGGAGCTGACAGCATTGGGCTAGGTGGACCAGTAGACTGATGCTGTAAGGCAGTGGTCCCCAACCTTTATTAGGCTGGGGACCGGCAGGGCATCGGGCCGCGCCCGCAGGGACCGCGCGGGCCACGCCCACGAGCCGCGCCCGGCCGCGCCCGCGGGCCGGAACCGCGAATCGGGCCGCGCCCGCGAGCCGCGCCCGGCCACGCCCGCGGGCCGCACCCGTGGATCGGGCCGCACCCGCGGGCGCGGCCTGGCCCTGATTCCCTCTCCCCGCCTTCCCGCAGTAAGTAGCTTCCCGGGCCGCAAGCTTGCGGCCTGGGAAGTTTTTTTACTGCGGGGGGGGGGGCGGGGAGAGGGAGCCGCGGCCCGGCGCCATGGCCTTTGCGGCCCGGCGCCGGGCCGCGGCCCGCAGGTTGGGGACCACTGCTGTAAGGCAAATGTGAAGCCATGTCTTTGTCTGTCTGCAGGATCACTTTCCCCTCCCCTGGTGACCAAGAAACTGCTCTTTGTTGAATGAGAGCACAGTCTGTATTAACCTTTCCTTAACTCCAAAAAGGCTGGCCTTTGTTTTGGACCTCATTTTTACCTTTTTCCTTTCTTGCTCTTTGCACTTGGCTTTGTCATTGGCATTCCAGGAATCTTTCACTACAACTTGGAAAGCACCTGCTTTAGCCCATTCTCTTTCAACCTCACTTGATGTTCCTTAGCTCAGGCCTTTAGCAGGCAAGGGGAATTTTGGTGTGGTAAACCACTCCAACTTAGAGGCAAACAATCCTAAACTCTAAAACTGCATATTATACTTCTTTTGTTGCTGAATTGGAGGGAGGAGGTAGAAACACAGATTTTGGACTTTCCCCTCATTAGTAAGGAATTTGGAGGACAGCAGGATAGAAATAGGTGGGAAATTGAAGGGTAGATAAGAAATTGTGATCATGTTGTATTTGTCACAGTTGTGTTGCCAGAAAATTCCCATGTATGTAAGGACTCTTCTTTGTAAATATGAGGCCTAGAAACTTCCCACCCTAGCAGCAAGCGAGGTGGATTTCCGTGATTTGTTTTAGTCTTATCTGGTTGTACAGTCATGAAAATTAGATGAACTGTGTGCACTGTTATGCGATGGTTGTAACCACTGGATGGACAACAAAGCAGATATGAGAACCCGGAGATATGAGAACCCTTAAACCCAAAAAACTATTCTGAGTACAGAGTAAATCTAGAGAGATTCCACAGGCAACCCTGTGAAAACATAATAGCAACAGAAACTGCCTGCTAGCCCAAGTGGATGTCAAGGGGCTTGCAGGTTTTGTATGGAAACCTCCATTATTCTGAGAGCCTCTGTGACTGGGTGGATCAGCACTAGATTGGGGTAAAGGCAGAAGTGCCTGAAAGTCTAATCAGTCTTTAGGTTGGAAATTCCCAGGAGCTCTTTCCTGGAACTCTGCCTTGTGTGATAAGTGGGCATACATTGTTCTTTTCTCCTTCACTGGGTCACTGCTTCTAGCTCTTTGGCTTTCTGTGTTTGTGTTGAGGATAAACTCAAACTCTTCTGTGCACATGTTATGAGCATATGTATGTTAGATGAGCAGGATTAGTAGGGACAGCTTTCTGGGGTAATGTCCCTTTTTGAAAGAAAACAAGCTCAGCTTTCTTCCTTTACTCTCTCTCCACAGAATGGAATTGTTCACAGAGATCTAAAGCTAGAAAATATCCTTCTGGACTCTAATGGCAACATCAAGGTGAGTAGTGCTATCCAAGATACTGTCATGTGAGCTGCTAAAACGTACAAATCTGTCTCCCTGCCCCTCCCCCCCACTCAGGCTACTGGGCATGCTGATGACTGTGGGGCTGAAATTGTATTGAGCTTTTCCTTAAAATCAATTTTTATAAGCAACCAGGAACATTATAGTTTAATAGATAATTTGTGGGATAGGTAGATGTGGAAGAAACTAAAGTCCCTGAAACTTCCACATCTACCTATCCCACAAGTTTAAAAAAAAGAAAGAAAAAAAGATAACATTATCTGCAGTTCTAATCAAACCTTGAAAAACAAGGGAGGGGAAAGACCAGCAAACGAAAGCATTCCTGCGTTATGGTTTCTGGTTCCCCATGCTCACTTCTGGCTGTTAAGCTTTACCATGCCAGCAGTTGGTTCTTCCTTGTTCCCCGTGGAGTTGATCGCAGTAACAATATGGGGAGGTGGAGGGTTTGCTGTTGTCTTGTTTGGTCCCTGTTGAGCCATGTTGCACTCGCTGCTTCCCTTGATCTTTATATAGAAAAAATGGCCATTCAGATAAATCATCACTGTTTGCAGAATTTCTTCTGACACAGACTGGAGATTCTGTCTTATAAAAACCACAAATTCCTCCCCTCGTGTAGTTTGCCATCCGTCACTATTTGAATTAATCTCTAGATTTCTGTGCTTATCAGTTAAGATAAGCCAGAATTCTGGTAACCCATGGGCTAGTTATAGCTTCTTCCAACCTACCACTTAAAGGCTTCTGGTTTCAAACTGGGTGGCTATCCTGTCTAGGGTTTGGATAACCACATTATCTGTCCTCTTAGAGCTAAGAACCAGCTGCAAAGCTCATCTCTCCCCTCTTCAACTCTAACCCAAGAGGAAACTAAAGTCCCTGAAGCATCAGCCTTTGCTTTAGGGGTTCAACTTTCCATTCTGTAACTGGTCAGTTAAAATGCAGAGGATAATCCAGCAGACTAGACTCCAGGTTGCAAGAGATTGCCACACCTGGAGTTGACTTGTCCCACTGAGAAATAGCCATTTGCATTTTGTGGGCACTTTTATGGGCACCAAGTGATGGAACAATGAGTTTGTCTGGTAACGGAATGAAGCACCTTTGTCTAAAAGTCATTCTGCACACACACCCCAGGAGGAGATTCTGTAGAGAAAAGAATGCTTCATCTTGCAGTGTCTGGCTTTGAAGTGTATGTTACACTTGTTGATCTTACGATACGGACAGGAAACAGCTTTCCTTCTCCAACCTTGTAATCTGCTTCTTCTGCCCTATGCCAGCTGTAGGTTATGAGACCCAGCCTTAATAGAAGAGGTGAGAGAGACAGAGTTTTTCAGGATGTGGGGGAGGACCCAGTCGGGAGGCAGGGTCCCTGAATAGTAGCATGCTGCTGAGATCCAGAAAGCTTGTTCCAAAGACACAAAACTTCACACACAAAAAAGTGTGGAGAAGATTGAATTCAGGACACACACATAGCCACACCCCTAGTTCTGCTGTATCCACCGTGGTCTGTTCTTCTGCCAGAGGTGCCCTAACATAATGGCAGCGTCCTGCAGTTAATCATCAGCAAAGCCTGCCATAGTCCCTGTTGCCTGCACAATAGGCTGTTCCGCAACTGTGAGCCTGAAAGTATGTTCTGTACCTTCTGGCTCATCTGATTGGCTAGGAGCTGGGTAAACAAGGTATGAAAACTGTGGTATCAGCAAATGACTTTGGCTGCCATACAAGCAGCCTAGTAGGCCCTGGAGCTCATCTGTGCTTGACAAAGCAGTTCCGCTTTCAGTGGGTTGCTTTCTTTCCTCTGGCAGGCTGCTGTATAGTGAGTTGGGTACCGGACAGGCAGATTTTGCACCACTGTATCTCCACTGAGGGAAGCTTTTCCTGTTCTAATTCAGCCTGATGCATACTTGTTAGAGACACAGAGCCAAAGTATGTGTGTATGTATTGAGGGGAGGTTATCTCAAATGCTTTAGTACTGATGCCTACTGAGTGGTTGTACTCATATTTCCTTTCTGTGTACCTCTGGAAACATGGTCTTATGGAAAACACAGCATTCACCAGATGGTAGCTCTGGATTCAAACTACATGACAGCCCACATGTTCTTGAGGCCTCACAGTGACTGTATGCCTTATTCTAGTGCCAGAATCTGGGTGACCAGCTGAAAGCTTGCAGCTTTTGCAACATTGGGCTTGGGGTTAGAAAACAGGCCTCTAATGCATTCTTAAAACACTTGATTTATCCTCTCCCCCCCCCCCCCCCCAGCAAGAACACTAATCTCACAGATACTTTAAAAACTTTTTTGTAGATTGCAGACTTTGGCCTGTCTAATGTATTCCAGCAAGATCGGTTCCTCCAGACCTTCTGCGGCAGCCCTCTTTATGCATCCCCCGAGATAGTCAATGGGAGGCCTTATAAAGGACCTGAGGTGAGATCATTGCTTACAAGAACAAACAGTTGCATGCTGAAGAATGCAGAGCGCATCCAGATGTGCTACTTGTGGTCAAGCTATGGTGAGACTATAGCTGACATCGGACTCTTGCTACTGAATACTAACTGCTAGCCAGTCACGTGTTTCTTAATCAAGGACAGCTGAGGGCTGTCTGATTTTGACTTTCTGGTGGCCAGTGCCACTCCTGGCAAAGAGTGGGTTTTAGATGGCCTTTAGATGTTTTTATATCATGCAATAATGTTTATTTACTAAATTAGTTATGTACTGTTACTGTCGTGTCCTGAGATGCTCAAGAGAAAGGCAGGTATAGAAATGTTTAAAATAAAAGACTGAGCACGTGGAAAGCATCCCTCTAGCTAGGTCACCATTGCACTGCCTAAGCAAATTCTCTTCTGTGCTTCTAGGTTGACAGCTGGTCCCTTGGTGTGCTTCTCTATATCTTGATTCATGGGATGATGCCTTTCGATGGCCAAGATTATAAGACCTTGGTGAAGCAAATCACAAGTGGGGACTACAGAGAACCCACCAAGCTATCAGGTAAGGTAGCATAGGAATAGCAATCTGTGTGCTGTTTTACAAGGGACATGGAGCACATGATATATCATGCAGCGTTTTAAGGGCATGTTGATTCCCATTCCCATATTTAGCATTTGAAAGGGACCATGGTGGCTTTTGAACATGCATTCCCACTAAGGTCTGGACATCCACTGAAATAAGAAATGTGAGCTCATAGTTTTCCCATAGCTGACTATTTGGCTAAATGGCACCGAGAACAAGTAGACTATTAGAACATGACCACTGCCCCTGCATCTGTCAGCTTTTGTTTTTTTTGTTCTCTAGATGCCTGTGGCCTGATCCGATGGATGTTGATGGTAAACCCAGAGCGTCGAGCCACCATTGAAGATATTGCCAGCCACTGGTGGGTGAACTGGGGTTACAAGGTGCCAGTTGGAGAGCAGGAGTCCTTGCGTGACAATGAATCTCCACTGGCCACAGTGGCAGAGTGGCTGCGGCGTTCTTCAAGGCCCCTCTTTGAAAATGGCTCCAAGGTACGCTGCTTCTTCAAACAACACATCCCTGGTGTCACTCTTGAGCGGCAGCGCTCACTTAAGAAGTCCAAGAAGGAGAACGATGTTGCTCACGTTCTACACGAAACAGGCCCTGCTCCTGAGAACCCTTCTAAGTCCATCCTGAAGAGACCCAAAGGCATCTTGAAGAAAAGAAATTCCTGTGAAAAGTCCCAGGTTCCACCTGCATTGCCACTGGCAACTCCTGTGGACACACGGAAGGAGGACAGTGCTGGACCTGCTGTTGACTTAGCTTGTGTCTTGTCATCAAGGGATTTGGCCTGCAAGGCAGAGTATGTTGTAGCCACCCCTTCCATGCCCAAGAAAGGAATTCTGAAGAAGCCCCAGAAGAGAGAGTCTGGGTATTACTCATCCCCAGAGCGTAGTGAATCTGGCACTGTATTGGACTCTGAGAACTTAGACCTTGATACTAGTGTCTCCGTTGGCAACCCCTCGCCTGCGCAGAGCCCCAGTGGCCATCCTGCCCGGCGGAAAGGCATCTTGAAGCACAATGGCAAGTATTCCTCCAGCAGCACGGAATCAGACGGCGTGCCCATCAAGGTTTTCTCTTTGTTTGCAGAAGTTGCGCTGCCCAAGCTGTCGCTGGCCTCCCGTCTCCATCCATCCAGTGCCGTAAGTGAGGACAGCATCCTTTCCACAGAGTCCTTCGACCAGCTTGATTTGCCTGATCGAATGCTGGGGAGCAGCAGTGGGGCGTCCATGCGTGGCTCTGTGTCTGTGGACGACCTCCTGCAGCTGGAGGAGGCAGCGGGGGACGCAGGGCGCCGGCTCCGCCGCTGGACAGTGACTCGTTGCCAAAGCCCCCTTGCCGATAGCTGCTTCTCTCTGGCGGACTGTGAAAATGTCACTGAAGTCTACAAGCGGGCTGTAGCGATTAGCATGAAACTGAGCTGAGGGACCCCTTGCCCACAAGGCCCCCTTGAAACTTTTGCTGCCCAACAATGCGTACATCTGCAGAGACATTGAGCAGCTTGGATTCTGCTGGAAGGGTGCAGCACTGTCCAAACAATTTGCACTTCCCTTTGAGGTAGACAAGAGAGCTTTGACAGCCTTTCTTTGCTCTCTGGCAGGGCTCTAAGTGCAACTGCCTGGAATTATTTATTTGCTGCAGAACTTTGACTTTTCGTAGAATGTATGGAGAAGACACTTGTATGTGTGTGTGTGTTTTTTAAAGGGTAGTTTGTGAAATGGTACAACAGGGTATATGTGTATGTTTGGAGAGGAAAAAAGGTATGTTGATGAAAAAAGTTAGTAAATGTAAGAAATTAGGGATGCTGGTGCAGTGGGCTGCAGTGGGGAGATACCTGTTAACTGCAGGGCAATGGGGTGATGCTCATGTAAAAAAAAAATAGTCCCAGCACAACAGGGGGGGAAATGGGTTAGAGAAAATTGGTGTAGCCCTGTTACTCTCTGGAACAACTTCATATCTCCAAACAGTCCCTGACAACTTCAAATCCTAGCAACTGGAGTGGTTATTTTTTTTGTTTGCACTGTGCTCCTTACATTGCACAATGATGGTAGAAATGCTTCTGAATTGGGATCATGACACAGCAAGGTAAGAAGAAAGGCACAGGCCTTGGATTGAGGAGTTGATTTTCTGGCTTGTTAGAAAATCTGCAGTACAGACTTAAAGGAGTTTAACTGAACTGGTATTTCCTTCCCCATCCAAGAAGAATTAGGCAACAGCTTGCCGATGGGCGTGCTTCCCCACCCCAAAAAAACACCTCCAAGTATTCTTTAGGTGAGCCATGGCAGTTAAATGAAAGCTTAACACCCACCTCATGTCACCTTTGGGGTATTGGACAGAAGAGAGACATGGCAGGAGTTGATAACCTTTTCCCTTTGCTCACCTCTACTTAGGTTATTGTTTGCAAGACTGGAATAACTTAGCTTTGAATGGTTGTATACTTTCAGCTTTAGCTTTGCAAATTGACCAAGGTGACCAGAAGACTACCTCTCCTTATGCATTTCTGCTTTCTGCCTCTCTCAGAAGGGGGTAATAACAGTTCAGCTGGCCTACAGTAACTTTGGACTGTTGGCCCAAGGTTACTGAATCACAGCATGCAAACATTTCTAGAGATGGATTGTTTTGGCATGGGCCTTGTTAACCAGGGCCTGGGCATTGAGCTTGTGAAGGAGTATAGGAAGGTGCCAAATGAATACCCATTATTAAGCTAGGGGAGTGGGGATGGCTGTGAAACAATAAGACTTCAAAGAGCTGGACATTTAATCCTGCCAATATATGATTCTTTAAAAAAAAAATCTGGATTCTGTTTTGACTGGATATCTGTTACCTTGCCATGGATTTTTAAAGTATTAAAACACTGCCTTTTCCCAGGCATGTGAGCAATTTATAAAAGGAAAACAGTTTCTCTTTGGAAAGGGAAGTGATCTGAAAACTGCAATCTTATGCTTTGGATTCTGAATGCCCAATGCACTCTCTTATGTCTTATCCAGTTGTCCTTCCAAGTTCTGTTATGTTTCTCCCCATCTAGAGAAATTAACTTAAATTAAAAGAAAATGTGATACCTTAATATTCTTTTCTGTGCAGTTTTGTGCTCTCAAACTGATACAACAATCCCATAGAAAGATGAAAGCAATGAGGTGGTATTGAATTGTCGGTTAACATTAATGCTGCTTCACTAGTTAGAGCTACCTACGAGGTTAGAGATTTCTCTGGCCTTTGTCTTTTCACATTTCTTGACAACTGGATTCACAAATGGCTAGATTATGGTGATCCAGGGAATTAGTAAAACAGAATTCCTTGCCTACAACTTGCACCACTGCATTGACTACTATTGGCCTGGTTCCATAGGATTGATCAATTATTAAAATATCAGACCCTCTTCCTCCATGCATACCTCAGAAAAGATAGCAAAAGATTCACACTCTATCTGAAATGTAGACTGGATTATGTTATAATGTCAATCAAGATGGGATTTCTTGCTCGAAATAGTGCCTTGCAATTGACTATACTGTGAGATGATTGCTTGATCAAGGGCTGTTGCAATGGGCTTAGGATTTAAATGTTAGTTTCTTTTAGCCAAATGCAGCACCTCAGACACAAACTTGATAATGATTTCTGGTGTAAGTCCTATCCCTAGTTCAACAACTGGCCACACTTTTATTTTGCTTTGACCCAGGGAAGGCTGTTAATAGCCAACTTGTAGTCCACTTTTCTTCTCCTTTGTCTGAACTTGCCTTACAAGGTGTAACAAACTTGAATTTCTGAATTGGTACAATCCATTTCAGTCTCCGAAAGTGCCATGGTTAAAACAGGACTGTAGTAGAGATTTTCATGGCCTTGATGGTAATACCGAATCAGCTTTGGCTGAGCCCAGATGCCTTATGCACAGAAACCTAAGGCATTCACCTTTTATAAAAGGGAAAGGTGGCTGTCTAACAACTACACATATTATATATTTATGCCCCTTGCACCTTTTGGGAATTCAGACTCAAAGGTTGAGGAGGAAATTATAGGTATCAACTTCACTCTGGAGCTTGATGGGCACAGCCTATGGAGCACCTCTTCGTGGTACATCATGATACAGTGTAACATGACCAGAGCCTGGGGGGAAGGCTAATTGCTGTTGGGGAATGCTATGTACCTTGAAGTGGCGAAAGGGATCGTGCTAGTCTAGTAGCTGCCAAAATAGAGTTCCCAGAGGTTTGCAAAAGCTAGCCTATTGTGATCCCTGTTTTGTTAAAACCTAAGTACATAACAATTTAGCTGTTCTGTACTTTATTTTTCTTTGGCTGGTTTTCAGTACTAGTTCTTAAAATTGACTGTAGGTGACTTTCATATCAAGATTTGTTGTCCCAGCTGCAGTATTTATTTCTTTTTCTAGCTATGCTTTGGGTTTTTTGGCCAAGATTGCCTCCCAAAGCAACGTGCCATTGAATTCCATCACATAGATCCAACTGTTAGACTAGTACAAGGTCTCTTCTGGCCTGGGTGGATGTGCGGCAGGTGCTGGAACTTTCCATCCAGAGGCAAAGGTCTGAAACAGGTAAACCAAGTTGTACGTGGAGTTGGCTCGTCCTGGATGAAGGCAGCAGAGAACACATAGTCAACAGTAAGGAGTCAAACAACCAGCATGGTTGCTGAAGCTAGCAAAAAGCAGGTTCACTGTTTGTTTATTGACATGCACACAGTCTTTGGGTTGGGGGAATGTGCATTCTTACCTGGCTTATTACAGAGTTTAAATTCTGGACCATGCCTGAGCTTTCTAGGTGTAAGGGTGCGAGCTGAAGGTAGCCAGTGTTCTGCAAATGGAAAAGCAGCAACTATTTGGATAGTAACCCTGTTCTTTCCATCTTTGCTTCAAATTAGGCAGTACTTTTGGACCAAAATTTCCAACGTCAGAAATAATTGCAAAAGGAAATAAGGCAGGGCTGGGGCTCCTAAAATGAAGTCACTTTCTAGGAATTACAAATCCTAAATAAAACTACTTTCAGTCTCAAATCCTACTTTACCTTCCGTGTTTCTTCCTCTTTAAATTATAGTTCCAGATGAGCACAGCCTCTGAATTACTTGCCCCTGGGAGGATGACCCAGGCTCAGGATCTGATTAAATGCAGGAAGCTAAATTCACCAGCTTGGTGTAGTGGTTGGGAGTGTGGACTTCTAAGCTGGCAAGCTGGGTTTGATTCCCTGCTTCCCCACATGCAGCCAGCTGGATGGCCTTGGGCTCACCACAGCACTGATAAATCTGTTCTGACTGAGCAGTAATATCAGGGCTCTCTCAGCCTCACCCACCTCACATGGTGTCTGTTGTGGGGAGAGGAAAGGGAAGGCAATTGTAAGCCGCTTTGAGATGCCTTTGGGTAGAGAAAAAGTGGCATATAAGAACCAGTTCTTCAAAACCACCTATTTTTAGATATATGCATGCAAAGGCCAACATCATTGTAAGAGCTGCTGATTCTGTGGTGGTGCCATATTATTCAGGGCCACAGGGTGAAATAGAAATGTTGCATACTCCCAAGAATAAATTCACTCTTCGGTTACTCTTTTGAATTATTTACCCTTACCCAGTTCTATGCCCTTCAGTGGCCCTTTTCCTACTACCTTTTGTTCAGGAAACCATTCATTCTAGCCATAAGAGACCGTGGGATCAGTGCATGCAGCAGGGACTCAAGCCCAACATACTTCAGGAAACGCTTGGGTATGTGGCTGATCTACAGTCAAGACAAATAACTGGAATGTAACCTAGTTGATGATTTCATAAGCAACTATCCATTTAAATCTGCCAGAAACATATTTTAGTCAAAATAGCACACAATTCCAGGAGCCAGCGCTGACTATGCAGTCTGGATCTCTGGGGGGCAGGAAAGTATTATGGATTTTCTCTTGAACTAGATACAGAATGTGCCAGGATAGGGCTACTTAAAAGCTATGAAGAAGCAAACTCCCCCCACCCCCATCTCTACCCCTTTATACTGCAAATCTGGTTATTGCGCTCCAGTATGTTTTATTAGCCTATAAAGCACTGTTAACACTTCCCTTCATTTCCACTTGGGTTAACAACAAAAAAGCTCAGCTCCCATCCTCTTACCCCACCGCTAGCTGTTAAACAGAGTGACATGAAAGGGCTGAATGCCTGGAATTCTCTCCCCCCTCCCTTCAGATGAAATTAACAAGGGCCGTGTGCAATTTGCCCCCCTGCGGAGAATTCCTCACATGATTTCAGCTCCATTAAGAAACTCGGGATGTTTTAAAGCCATTTTTGAAGACAAGCTGATTAACAAGGGCAAAGTCTCCATAGTCTCTAGTTTTTAATGGGGCATGTGGGAGAAGGGGGAGGAGGGTGTTCCTGCAGCCAAGTTTTGTAGCTTGGCAGCTGTCATCTACTGATGGAAGGAGTGCAAAACGGCGTGAGCCGCACTCTGGGGGTTTTCCGCCAGCATGCACATTGTATTGCTCGCACTGAAATGACCTTGGGGGGGATGGCTGTAGGTAAAAGGGCTTCGGACAGCAAATTGGAATCAAGCGAGCACTCTCCGCTTATTCCCAATTAGTTTGTGTTGGGGAAATGTAGCTTTAAGAGAATTGCATGAAATGAGTTTGTAACATTCTATCATGAGGGTGCACTACAGCAGGCTTTCGATAACGCATGCAGCAACTATGCAAAAGCTGACCACTGACCGCATTCAAAGATATTCCTCAAAGGTTCAAGGAGCCCATTTCACAGGCAGGAACCACGAAGGAAAGGCCAATGCTCTGGTCAATGCCAAGCAGACCATCCAGATGGTAGGGTAGCCAGCAGTTGGCTGTCTAATGACCATAGTCAGAGAATGACAAGGGAAGAATGTTTCCAGGGATACTCTTGAGCCTTTTGATAGATTTATTCCATCAACCTTCAGGATTAATTGATGGCTCTGCTCTTTCTTGGCTCGTATTGCTGGGCCAGCTAGTGTCCAACCTTGTGGTACAATGCTGTGGCATTGTACATAGTTCTGTGCCATTCCTCATCATATGAAACCACTGGAAGTGATTGTCCAAGGATCTCAAGTAACAAAAACTGATGATACCCACTTTTATTTCTCCCTGGAAGCCTTCAGGGAGGTGTTGGAGAAGCTAAACCAAGGGCTGATAAACTGAAGTACAATGATTATGCTGTTACGATGGTAAAGATAATAATGGGATAATGAGTCAGCTTGTTCTGGAGTGATTTGCACCGCCCCTCCGAAACAGCAAATTCATAGATAGGGGGTGTTCCTCAATTCAAGACTATGGTGGGAGGTTCAGGTTTCTTCTGTGCCACGCAGTGTCTTTTGCCAGCATTAGCTGGTATGTCAGTTGTAAGTGTGTTGAAGTCAGATTTGGCCACAGAAATTACATCCAGCTTAGATTACTGTAATGCACTCTGTGGTAACTATTCAGACATATTATTACAAAAAGCTGTAGATAAAGAGAACATTTAACTCCTGTAGCTGAAAGATACACACTGGTGTTATTTTTGAACACAATTTCAAGGTTCTGGTTCTAAACAATTGAAGAAGTTGTTCTCATACAGCACAACAATCACACCAGCCAACACTGAAGGAGGCAATATTCTATTTCATGTTTAATATAATATATACTGCTCATGACCTTTACCTACTGGCTGTATTTCATGGCCCTTTTGCTCAGTAGGCAGAGGTCACTGTAATTACTTCCCAGCATCCCCTGTTTTTCCTTCCTCCACCTAGCCTTGCAGCATAGTTGCCACCCACCATTCAAAGCCCCAAGTTTTAGACCAGGGAGCTTTGAGGAATAGGAGGAGGTGATCCTTCAATTCCTATTGCAGCCCCAAATATCAGGAAGGCTGGGGGGGGGGGGAGGAGGACACCTTTTCCTTTTCTCTTCCAGGTTGGTGGAGCTGAGAGAGCTCTAATAGAATTGCTAAGAGAACTGGGACTAGGCATGGTCACCCACCTGGCTGCATGTGGAGGCGTAAGGATTGGGGGATCAAATGTAGTTCTCCAGATTAGGGACTGCTGCTGTTTAACCACTACACCACGCTGGGAGTGGCATGAGGGCATCTTAAAGCCAGGCAGCCAAGAGTATAATCTTGTGCAGGGGCAGCCTGCACCTGGGCTCTCCCTCCAGATAGTAACGGTATAGAGGAAAGGATCCCTCAGGCCACCCTGGCTCCTAGGGGCTGAAGAGGGTCTGCAGCTTGTTGAAGATGGGTGGGCTATCCCAAGGTTTCTGATGCTGATAGGGAAGAGGGAGTTGGTAGCTGCTTCCTTGCCTCTGTGCTTCAGTGGTGAGGAAGGAGAGCGATCTGAAATGATATCTGACACAAAGTCTCTACCAGACCTCAGACATAACAATTCCTGAGGCTGTTAATGGAGGTTTAAATTTAATGAAGGCTAAATTTTTAGTTTAATTCTGTGGCTAGATTCATTAATGCTAAAGAAATCAGCATATTTAGCCACTGGAGTGTTTTTAGAAACCTTCTAATGTTTCTGGTTGCCATTGCTGAACAACTTGAGGCCATGGGGAACCCTGACCTGGATATGCTAGGCTAACCCGTTCTCATGAACAGAGATTCTAAATCAAAGGCTTATCCATTTGGGGGGCCTATTAGTTGCAAGGACGTCAGGTAGGCAGCTGTAAGAGAGAGCACCCTTTTGCTTACCAAGCTAAATTCAAATACTATAGGGCAGGGGTAGTCAACCTGTGGTCCTCCAGATGTTCATGGACTACAATTCCCATGAGCCTCTATCCATGAACATCTGGAGGACCACAGGTTGACTACCCCCGCTACAGGCTGTACCCAGGAGGGCCCAGGCTAGGCTGGTCTTGTAAGATCTCAGAAACTAAGCTGGTTTGTCCCTGGTTGGTATTTGGATGGGAGACCACACAGAATTGTCCAGGGTTGATACACAGAGGCTGTCAAATGGCAAACCACCTTTGCATTACAGTCTATGAAGCACAGAAGCTTTCACTACAGATCACTGGTTTTGTCCTCTCAGCACATAGCTATAAAAAATATTTTCACTTGCCTCACATAATTTGTGTCATCTCCATTATCCAGTGTATGGGAAGGGTGTCACCGGTACAACAGACAATGCAGCACTTGTTAGATAGGCACCATGGAGATGGTTCCTAGGATTCAAAGGCTCTTAAAGGTGTATCCTGCCCTGTGTGTAGTCCCCAAGTATTTCCGATTCATAACGTTTCAAGACAACACCTAAGTTTGCCTACTAGGCACACATTAACACAAGGCATTACACCTTGGTCAGTCATTATTGCCAGGGATACGTACGAAGGCAGTGAGGTTGTTCAGGATGGCACTCAAACAGGAGCGCATGCTTACCTTTACCCTGACAACTCTTAGTGAGGGGGAGGGATTTTTAGATGATGGAGAACTGTGAAAATAACAGTAATAACTCTATGGTATACAGGTGTTTAATTAGAGCAACCTCTGAAAAAGGCCTGCTGTTTATCCAGCCTCCCCAGGTAATAACTACAAATGCCAGTCTGAGAGGTTGGGGAGCTCATTGTCTCAAGAAAGTTACTCGGGGACGATGGTCAGACTGGGGAAGAAAAGCCAGCATCAATCTGCTCAAGTTTCAGGCAACCAGACTGGCATTTTTAGCATTCCAAGACATAACAGGTACATTCTGATAAGAACAGACAAAATGACAGCAAGAGCACATCCAAATCACCAGGGTGGCACCAGGGCTCTGTCTCTACACAAGGAAGCAGTTATAATACTTCAATGGGCAGTGCATCAAATCCTGGGATTAAAGGCACAGCATGTATAAGGAACATCAAATGTGACAGCAGTCTGGCTAAGTCAAAGGGACATAGACCACTCAGAGTGGAAATTCAACCAGCAGATAACAGAGCGCTTTGGAATCCCAGTGATGGGCTTGTTTGTCACAGCAGACAATCGCCAGGTGGACAGGTTTATGTCCAGATACAAGGACAGGAAAGTGGAGGCGACAAATGCATTGCCTCAAGAGTGGCCTCAGGGTCTTCTTATGCTCCCCCCCCCCCACACACACACACAAAGGGTGAGCAGGGGGCTCAGCAACATCGGGGAGATGCAAGCATTTCTGCTACTAGTAGCACCTTGTTGGCCAAGAGGGTCTTAGTTCTCGGATCTAGTACAACAAAAGGTGGGGCAAGCTTGGCTGCTACCAGGAGGGGCAGATCTACAAAATCAAGGTTTACTGTGGCATCCAGACCCACAGTTGCTGAAGCTGACAGTCTAGAGACTTGAGAGGAAAATGCTAGTGAATGCTGGAATTCCTAATGATATTGTTGAGATCATTTTTCATGCCAGAAGACCAACAACCAGACATATTTATAATTATACTTGGCTGACATTGAAGAAATGTTCTAGAAATCACAGAGTCTGTCCCAACAATCCTTCTTCTAAGGACGTTTGGGGTTTCTACATTATGGAAGAGGTAAAAGTCTTAGATCAAACACCCTAAAGCCAGGTATTTTGGGGTATAAACTTCAACACAGTCAAAGCTCCCTTCATCAGATATCTGGTAAAGCTCTGACTCTTGAAAGCATACCCTGGAAATCTCATTGCTCTTTTAAGGACTCAAATCTAACTTTTCTACTGCAAATCAACACATTTACTTGCTGAAATTATCTCCATGTATTTATGTATTTATGGAGACCCTCTGTATGATAGGAAAAATCATCTGACACTAATGTCCCCCTCCCCCCCTAAAAAAAAGAAACCCAAAGGCTGCATCTGCTGCTCTTGGAATCTCTGCTCTGCCCCTGCCTTCCCCCCCCCCTGGGGGTTGGGACCCCTTTGGGGGTCAAACAACCCTTTCACAAAGGTTGCAGCAGGGTGAGCAGCTGGGGTAGATCAAGATAGAGCGTTCGTCTGTCTGGAGCAGCAGAAAAGAGTGAGATTGGCATAGTGGGACCAGAGGCAGAACTGAACTGAGAAACCCTGGGGAATAAAAAAACCAATCTATATACAATCATGAACAATGGCTCTTCATGCCAGTTTCAGTTTAATTTCTGTGAAAGAACACTTGCATAATTTTATGGTTGGGGGGTCACCACAACATGAGGAACTGTATTAAAGGGTCATGGCATTAGGAAGGTTGAGAACCACTGGGTTAAAGAAAACAAACGGCCAGAGAGAGCTGCAAAGTCAAACCAGGTGCACCTATTTCCATAGAAGGGAAGGGATGATGTTCTTCTGAAGTGCAAATCTATTCCAGCACCTTCTTGTTTCCTAAATCCTATACTCCTGTTTTGAAAAGAACTGAGCACATGGCTTCAGCAGGTGGTGTTTCTGTTCCGAAAGCTTGTCTGGCTCCTCGCCTCTCTCTTTCATCTTGCGCAGGAATGTTAATAGGATGGAGACCTGGCCTCACCAAAGCGTCAACCTTCAAGGGAGGGAATGTGCTTGCAGGCTCCACAGCACGTGGAGGGATTAGAAGGCATCCTCTCAGTTAACAGATCTTTTCTGCTGGATCTTCTCCATCTGCCTTTGAATCCTCAACATCCAGATTAGCCCCATCACTTGATCTCTGAGACATACTGCTCACCAGCTGCAGAGGAACCTCTGGCTGCAAGAAATGGTGGAAGTTTTAGGCAGGGAAGCAGATCCTTAACAGCACCTACTACAACAGCAGAGCTTCCAGGAGTACCTACTGTTGAGAATGCAGGAGTGGTGCAGCCTCTATGATTACATTAGGTGGACATAAAAGACAGAGCATTGACATTGGGTGCTGGGCCTATATGAAGTAAGGCCATGGCCTCCATTCCATTTTAGTTTTGGCACCACTGACTCATGGATATTCTCACACTGCTCCAGAAATGTATGAAGGCTGCATGATGTCATGCTTACATCTCACACAAGTATTAGACAGCCTCTAACTTAACCTTGTAGGGGTATTGAGGAATTGATGGAGCTGTGTTTGTGAAGAATTTCAAAACCCCAAGACACTGTATAAATGCTAAGCATTCTTGTTATTGAGAAGTAACTTTATTCAATATGCAGGGGAGGGGCTGAGATGAGTAAATCAAATCAAAATACAGTAATAGTTAATTATCTTGTTTGGTTTCTTGCTTTCTTCTGCCCTTATGATGGTAGTTGGAGTCTCAGAACTTAAAAGTCACCAGCTGGTGCCAGGACTTTGTCCAATGAGAGCAGTTCTGTTTGCTCCCTGCCTGCCCCTCAGCTGAGTACTACAGCAATGCTAGGAAAGAAGGATGGACAGGGTGGAGTTAGGCTGTCCAAAGCAGCTGCTGCTTGGATAGCAACTCTGCTGTACTCTTCAAAGAATCCCTGTACCCTGGTTTGGGTAATTCAGGTATACACCAATCATTTCCTACTGAATCTAACTGTGCTCATTCCTAAGGAAGAATGTATATCCATAAATGGGTGTACATCCCTAAGGAAAACTGGGGACATGCTAATGAAGACAAGTATGATTTTCTTGTAGCAAAAGTCATAATTATTAAAGATGCTTGATTATGATCGGACTGCTTCTGAGATGCTGGTTTCCAGGTGAGGCGTTGCTTTCTACTTTCCTTTGGCTCTTTTCAGGTCTAGCTTATTCTCCTCCAGCCAGTGTGACTTGAATGATCAGGTGTGATCCTTTTCAATCTTCCAACCTCACCTTTTTTGTCTTCTGCAGGCAACAGAATTCTTGCCTCTATGATCTACATTAGACAGAGAGATAGCTTTAGTACCTGAACTGGGGGTGGGGGGTGGGGATCATGGTAACACAGGCGGGGTGTATGTGTGTGGAGTCAATTTTCAACTTTTTGGAGCATCCCCGAGGAAGCCATTGCTTATGCTACAGCAGTTTAGCATAGTAACACAATTATGTTTAAAGGTACAGGGGAATAGGGGGGAGGAGAAGCAGACTATTAGTCAGAGTTGATACATCATCATTTGAGGCGGGAAATAGAGGAGGAAATCAATTCAATTCTATTTATATTAATTATATTATAAGGTAAAGTAAAGGTATCCCCTGTGCAAGCACCGAGTCATGTCTGACCCTTGGGGTGACACCCTCCAGCGTTTTCATGGCAGACTCAATGCGGGGTGGTTTGCCAGTGCCTTCCCCAGTCATGACCGTTTACCCCCCAGCAAGCTGGGTACTCATTTTACTGACCTCGGAAGGATGGAAGGCTGAGTCAACCTTGAGCCGGCTGCTGGGATCAAACTCCCAGCCTCATGGGCAGACAGCTTCAGACTGCATGACTGCTGCCTTACCACTCTGCGCCACAAGAGGCTTTTATATTATATTATATTAATTACAAAAGTATGCTGCTACGCTAGTATTAACTACATTATATTGCAAACCAGGATAGGGATAAGTAGGACTTGAAAATCAATGGAGGGAGCATGGAAAAGTTAGGTGGAGATGGAGGAAAATGAATGAGAAAAAAGTAAAAAGAAAATAAGGACAAGCGGAAAAAATGCTTTATCTCACTGTAACACAGTAATTATTATTTTGCAAGTTCTGGCTGAGCCTATTGCAAGAAAGGGAGACAACAACCTTGTTAGCTGGCTGCAGACTGCAATAATTGCAGGGTGCTAGCATCAGCATGATGTCTTTTCTTGTTCCAGGGCTAGCTTAGCATGATTGGTTTGGCAAGTTTGTGTCAAGCTTGCGGAAAATTGAGCCCCTAGTGGCTGCAGTCAGAAGTGCACCAAAAGGGGAATCATTGGAAAGCCATTGGGCTGAATGTAGCCCTTCAGCTGACTTGGCCTCTCAGAGTTTGTCCCCCCCCCCCTTCAGCAGCCGTGAATGTCAATCTCCTTAGCTAATGCAATGCAGTGATCACAGCGATGGATTAGTATAGGAGAGACTACAAGTTCAAATCCCCACAATGCCATGGTAGCTTTTGGGATGATCTTGGGTCAGTTACTCACTCTCAGTTAAATCTACCACACAGTGTTGTTGTGAGAATAAAATGGAGGAAAAGAGAACTGTGTAACTGCTTTAGTATAAATGAAGGAAATAATAAATTATTCATTATTTTTATTTTTCATCATGTTTTTTCTCTTAATTTTTGTTCATTCCTTAGATAGAAATCCCACACTTTGTCCCTAGGGTCCTTAATGTAGCTTAGGACATTTAAAAAAATGCTTGGAAGCTTGAGCTGACAATATATATCATTTAAACACACAGGACAAAGACAAATTAAAGACAAAGGAACAAAAATGGAACAGAGTGTTAAATGGTTATTACTGTCAATTGGATATGTATTTATTTATTCTAGTTGCATCATTTATAGTCTGCTCTCTCATTTGGAATCAAGGATTGCACAGAGTAAGGATGGGATATTCAATTAACATTGCAATAGGAATCAGAAGTCTAAAAATAGAACTGAAGCAAAGCATACCTAGAAGAAGAAAAGTTGGTTCTTATATGCCACTTTTATCTACCCAAAGGAGCCTCAAAGTGGCTTTCAATTGCCTTCCCTTTCCTCTCCCCACAACAGACAGGGTGGGTGAGGCTGAGAGAGCCCTGATATTACTGCTCAGTCAGAACAGCCTTATCAGTGCTGTGGTGAGCCCAAGGTCACCCAGCTGGTTGCATGTGGGGGAGTGTGGAATCAAACCAGATTAGAAGTCCACACTCCTAACCACTACACCAAGCTGGCTCATACTGATATGTCACTAAATCATACAAAGATTACATAGAATCCTAGATTCAGCAAGCTATGCATTGTTGTATAGACAAGTCTCTAATAATTTATTCAAATAACTTTATAAAACTTTTAGTAGAGTGGAACTAAGTTGTCTGTATAGAAATGCCCTCCTGAATAATTCAGTTTTGCATAGTGTGTGGGAAACCCAGGGAGTGGAAGCCTTCCTGACTTCCTCATTCCATAAGGTGGAGGCCCCAATGGAGAAGGCACACCTATGGGCAGGTACTGATTTGGACCACTTGCAGGTTTGTTCCTGCAGAAGATGCTGCTCCAATTAGCAAAGTTGTCATGGTGGGGAATAGGGGGAACAGTGGTCTTAAAGATATGAGGGTCCAGAGCCATAAGGGCCTTTGTTTCTGATAGCCACTATCTTAACTGAACCCGGTAACTGATCGCCAGGCAGTAGTATGACTGCAGAATGGGAGTAATATCAGTGTTCCATCTAGCTCTCAATAACAGCCAATCTGCAGCATTCTGCAACAGCTAGAGTTTCTGAAATTATTTCAATGGGAATCCAGTGTACAGTGCATTATAGTGGTCTAGTCTCAATGTTACTGTGGCTTCAATCTAAGTGGCCAGATCAGTCATTTCAAGCTAAAGAGCCATCTTTTGGGTGAGGCTGCATTGGAAGAAAGCCTTTTTTGCAGCTTTATTAACTTGTTTATCTAGTAATAATGCTGGGTCCAGTATAACCCCAAGGTTGAGTCAGCACGGGTCATCTGAAGTCCATCAAAAGTGGAGAGCCAATGGCCTTCAAGATCTCTGCTTTCCCAACAAACATGACCTCCATCTCAGTTTGTTCACTCTTAACCAATTTACTACAATAGCCAGGAAGCAATTCAGGTGGACTTTTTCACATCATCAGTTAAACAATACAGCAAAAACCTGAAAACAATTCCCACAGTTAAAACTATGACTCCATAACTCTATAGATGGAAGTAAACATTAAAATAGATTAAAACTCTTCTCCCCACAGCGAACCACTGGAGTCGGTGTTAGATATGCTAATAACAGGCAGTAGATCATCCAACGGCTCAGAGCACAGTCTAATATCGTGTCCAGGAACCTTAGGGGGGGGTGGTATTAATTAAAGCATTTGTTAAAGCACACAGATCTCCACAGAACAGGTTCCACATTGATGAGATCTGGTCTCCTATAGTAATCCTTTTGGTCAGATCAATGAGGAATTATTTGAACCAGTTCAGCATATATCTTCTGATACCCACTTCTGCCTTTAAGCACCTCAATAAGTGGTATAATCCACTGTATCAAAGGCTGTAGGTAAATCCAATAATAACAACAAGGAGTTTGTTTACATTCAGATGGAGGTCATCGACTAAAGGTTAGACACTGGGTGATAATTTGTCACATCCTTTTTCTGAAGGGATGGTTTTTAAAGTAGCAGACGGATAACCCCCTTTTTGAGTGGCCAGTGTGTTGCACTGACTGTTGCATGCTTTGTGTTATGTAAGGGTTTGTGAATCAAGATTTTGTTTTCTAGGCACAACAATTACTTCAGTGCACTCCCAGAACTCCAGTGGTACCACTGACTGACCTGTCTTCTACCCCTCCTTTGCTTTAAACCATCCACCACATCCTCAGCTGTATGCTAGGCAGAAAGGCAGGATTCTTAGGGCTGGCCAGAAATTCTGGATATTCTGAGAGCTCCCAGGCCAGCCTTGTGTCATGGTGAAGGTGTTTCCTGGTCAGCCTTGGGTGGTTTCAAGTGAACTAGTGCTGACCTCTGGCTGGAGCTGGGTATTTTGTCTGAGCCTACAGAGTGTAGCTGAGCGAGCAGCTGGAAACAGAGTGTCTGCGGTTTCTTTTTACTCTCTCCCTGAAGGAGTGGAGGGCAGGGCAGGGCAGGAATGTTATGGCTGAGGTCTGACTGCTTTTCTCTGCTGCTGGCAGACATTACATTGCCTTGTCACAGGGCTGCTCACCCTCCATTACATGCTGATGAAACTAAATGGCCCAGCAGAGAGTGAGCAAAAAGAGACATTTTTCTTCCCTGAATTCAAATGGCTTGGGGTTGGCCCAAAACCAGGCCATAAATACCAGGAACTCAGGAAGTTGCTGGCAGGGAGGGGCTTTGTACTGAAGGGAGACAAATAGAATTTTTTTTCTCCTTTCAAAGCTAAGCAGCAATGTAGCCAAATTCTAATTATATGCACGGGCCGACTCCTGCAGTCATTCATTCCTCTGCATTGTTAAGGTGTTGTTGGGGGTTTTTTTTAATGCACAAAAATATCCCTCATGCCAACTTAGCATTTGGGGGTAAAACACCCTGTAAAAAAAGCCAGTTCAATATGCTATGTGAGAACATCTCACTAATGTCATTCATAGGGTGGTGCACATCCAGACAGTGTCGTTCATCACCTGCCCTGCAAGTGGGGGAGTTGGGCAATGCAGGCTCAATTCAGAGGAATCAGATGAAGACAACCACTTGGGGAGTGTAACTTTAGACCCAACTGCAGAAAGAGGGAGAAGAATTTGGCTTTGTAGCATCTGGTGCTCTGAAATTATGGCATCTTTCAGGACTGGCAGAGGGAGACAGATCTCAGTGTCTCTCGCTGTAGGCTAAATTAACCACTGCCTTGGATGGAGGTATTCCCAAAGAAAGTTGAATATCAGACAAGCCTCAACAAGACTAATTGCATGTAAGAAAGTTAGCCTTGGCACCACACCACATAGACTTTGCCAATGTGAAAGAAAGCATGATACATTTCCTCCAGTAAGTTTGAAATGCCCTGTTGCTTAGTTTCTTGCAATGCATCCTCTGCAATTCTCCAGGGAAGTAATTTAGGCTCAGCAAACTCAAGACTTGAAACTGATATGACTGGGGCAAAAAAATCCAAACTATCCTATTTTTAAAGCAGGAGATGAAGGCTGCTGCTGTGCAGTCTCCCCCCCCCCCTTGAAATCAGTGGAACTTAGTTCCAAAAATCCATGCATAGGAGTGTGGTGCATTAAATGCAGAAACATTAGAACAGAATATAGACACACTGGTTTGACATCAGTGCAGGAAGATAGTTACAAGCTGGCCAGGACGGTCATGCGTTTAGGTCATAATTGATGTTTTAAAATTTGTTTTTTCCAGCCTTTGAGCATATGGTGCCTTCTGAAGTCCTTACAAAAATGTAGTGTAGTGAAATACTATCATAAAAACCCTATGATCTACAAACCAATCTGCAGTGATCTGTTGGATTGCTGCTTTGTCATGCCAGTTTCCACTCTGGGCTGAGAATGGCCCAGGTGGGCGCCAAATCCCTTGACAATATTGAACCCTAGTTCTGTTTCTGACTGCCTGGTTTCAAGCCACTCTGATCCTTCTGAAATCGGTTTCCCACACACATTGGCTGAAGATAAGAGGTGGAGGTGGTGGAACTAAGCAAATACAATTAAACATGGGAGCCCAGCATTCTCCGTCTAATCCTTGGAGACAGCCCTTTCACTCCGTGACAAGAGTTTCCGGTACTGCTCCTCCCCGCCCCCATCCCCATTTCTCTCTGATCCCTGGTTGCAGTCCTCACCACAAGAAGGGCTTTATTCATTCAGTGACTATTATTAATGACTCCCTTTTATGTATCCCCAAAGGCACTGACTAAGGTGCAGTGCAGAAACCAAGGGACAGATCCCCAAACCCGGTGAAAAGCTCTCTGTTTGACTTCATTGCATTAGATACCAAAGTCTGATTTTTGGAAGGCTTTCTTTCATTCAGTTATCCTTGTGGCAGATATACTCAGCACTATTAGGGACAGAACTCTGCATCTTTGCAGGAACGTCACACACACGCGTAAAATGCATCATGTCATTCAAATGCAGGATGAAAGTCTAGCTAAAAATAACCCCAGTGTTCTGGAAACTATTTCAACAAACATTGGGTGTTTTTTTTCTCCTCTTACAAATAGCTTTCTCCTCCCCTTCCTTGTTGTAGCTCTATGTTTTGTCAAAAGATTGTTTGGAATGACCACATTCGTGATTTACTGTTAACATAGAGGAGGATTTTTATATTGCTCGGAAGACATAAGAAGCAAAACATCCTTCTTGGTGCAAACTGGGATGATGCAATGAATGGAATGAAACTTGGAAATGGAATAAAAATAGTGTGAACTCAGTAGAAAGTGCTGCACAGAACAAAACGAGTGCTGGAGCTGAGCACCTTGTAGGGTGATACATTTACTGTAGTGTAACTTTTTGTGGGCTGCTGCAACAATAGCACACAAATACCCATCTAGATCAGGCTTTCTCAACCAGGGTTTTTGTGAAACCCTGGGGTTTCTTGATGGCCCTGAATGGATGGGAGTTAATTAATTTTTAATATATTTTTTAAAACTTGGTTAAGCAGTTATTGGTTGATATGACTATATATGGTCACGTCGACCCAACCTCCCCCTCCCAAAATAGCCAGTGATGGGCTGGGAGGGGCCCCAGATGGGCATGTACACAACTATGCTTCCCAATCATATTCTGCACCATCATGCCACTTCTGGGGTTTCTAGAAGACTGAAGAATGCTTCAGGGGTTTCTCAACGGTAAAAAAAAACTTGAGAAAGGCTGCCCTAGAGTCTATAGGGATGCTCCTTCCTGCTTCTGTGTTGAACTTTAGTGGCAAAGATTTGGCCATAACAATACCTATGAACTGGGGACAAGAGGCTGAGGAAGGTGGATTTAATTATCTTTACCTAATGATGCCTGAAAATTCTTCGAGGCTTCTTTTTGTCCCGGTAAGACCTTTGCAGTGTAGTGGTTAAGAGTGCCAGACTAGTAACTGGGAGACCCAAGTTCAAATCTTCGACTCATGCCCTGGAAGCTTATTGGGTGACCTTAGGACAGTCATACTCTTCCAGCCTAACTGCTTTACAAGGTTGTTGTAAGGACAAAATGAAGGAGAGAAGAATGATTTAAGCCACTTTGGGTCCCTATTGAGGAGAAAGTGGGGGTTACAAATGAATAAAATGAAATAAATGGGGGGGGGGGGAACAGGGCTGAAAACAGCCCATGGGGGCATTTTTTGATCAAGAGCAAGTTATAAGCAACTTCTACCTGGCACTGCAGTCCTGATCCAAACCAGCTTCTTGCCTGTAGCTGCTTTAAGGCCAAAAATCATGGATCAAGTTCCAGTCCTGGAACTGCAAAATGGTGACGTGTAGTTTGCTCTACAGCAACCTAGATATGGCATACAGCTTCTAAATACCATGCAGTAAGGTAGTATTGGTAGTAAGCAGGGTAATTCATACATAGAACTCATTTTAAAAACTCATTGCCTCTACAAAGGCTCATTTTGGGTGAGGCCCCAGTTCCATGGGAGGGAGCTTTTAAGCAAGGGGTCCCCCACATTAGTGCCTGTGGTCACCAAGGCCCCTGCTGATACCTCTCCTGGCACCCCCCAAGTATTTTCAAAAAGTGGTTGGGATCAGGTGGGTCTCTTGCCCAGCACAGTTTCTTATTGACCACTAATGATCTCATTGGCTGTGCAAACTAAAATGGCATTGGTTTGGTGACAGTCGCCACACCAGCTTGAGTTATATTCTCTCACTCATCTTTCCCAATATTTTTTCCAAGTGACCCTTCATCTCCCCTGCACTTGGGTTTCTTCTTGCAGTGTGTATGTGCGTGCCTCCTCCTTCTACTGCTGCAGCCATTTTGACAATATCCACAGCCTTATGTCAGAATGTTTCAAAGATGCTACAAGCTCAAAATGCCTTTCCCGGCTCCATTTTCCCTAGTAAAGAAACAAACTGTGAAGTGCTGTTAGCACAGTTTTCAAAATGTGAATGTACTGGTGCTTTTCTTGTGCCAGATTTGGTTGAAAACACCATGCTGGAGTAATACTTAAAAGCCACCTCCCCTTGTCCCATGGTTCTGATTCTAATTCAGCCCCTGAGCACCGGGTGTCACTGCATGGCACATATGTGGAACTCACAGCATCTCCTGTAGTGTCCCCTGAAAGCCACTGTTCTTGTACGTTCTCTTTTCCACAAGTTCTCATCCCAATCTACAAGCATCACCCACCACACACAAATATTAAATACTACAGGTATAAGGGGCAAAATGCTAGGTGAGAAGCATGCAGTATCCTTTTATGGTACATGAGAAGAGACGAACCAGCGGACTAGTGCTAACATTTCAATTTATATGTGCAGCTATAAACAGAGCTGTGTGTCAGCAAGTTAGAAAATATACAGCTGTGACTGGCCCAAAGTCCCCACTGTTTATGGAATAACAAAGATTCCCCCCCCCCTTTTGGTTTGTGTTTTCATGACAGAAACTTTGTGGGAGCTCCACCCTTGGACTGACAGACACCACCAGAAAAAGTTCCCTCGGCTAGGATGTGTCTGTAGGGCCTGCCGCTTGGAGAGCTTCAACCAGACTCTTCCATTCACTGACCCATTTCAGCCTGTGGAAAAGACAGGGTAATTAGTTCTCCTTTCCAAGGACACCAAGGACAATCAATGGGTCAGTGTGTGCCTGAGCACACTGCAAGCAATCAGTTATGGAGGGAAAATACTTGAAACTTTTATTCACAATATTTTTACCTCGCTTTGTCTCTTTGTTCAAAGTAGTTTACAATAAAACAAGCAAATTAAAAGTGACCAAAAACTCTGACATATTAAAATACACCAACAATTTAACACCATTGAGTAGATTGGTCATTAGGTAAAGGTAAAGGTATCCCCAGTACAAGCACCGGGTCATGTCTGGCGACACCTTGGGGTGACGCCCTCCAGCGTTTTCATGGCAGACTCAATACGGGGTGGTTTGCCAGTGCCTTCCCCAGATTGGTCATTATGGCCAATCTAACTGTCCTGAGGCAACCCCATAAGGCTAATCCACAGGAGGGGCCTGGGGATATCTCAGAATTACAACTGAGTTTAATTCATCTGGCAAGAACGATTGCTTTGGAAGGTGAACTCTCTGGCATTCTACCCCTCAGGGTCTCTCTTCTCCCCAAATCTCATCCTCCCCAGGATCTACCTCCCTAAATCTCCAGAAGTTTCCCAGCCCAGAGTTGGCAACTTGACATCTCCTCACTAAATCATGGTGAGAACAACAGGAAAAAACAATTTCTTCACCCCCATTGCTGCCACACCATAGTCTTTTAAAAATCATCTCTGCTGCAATCGGTTAGGCAGCGTGACTCATGAGTATTAATCATCTGCCCTCCTACTGCACCGACCTCAGTCCTCTGTTAACTGGCAAGACCTGTGATGGTGTTATTATGGGAGATGTGGTGCCTAGGAGCAAAAAGGTTCAAATGCGGAGGTGAGCCTGTCGCTTTTCCAAATGAAACCAAGCCATTATTGCCAGTGTGGGAACATGGAGACATTCCCCCCACATTTTTCTTAGTTTTAGCAGCACAAATCTCCCATGGATTGCCATGGGAGATTAGTTTTCAGAACACTCCTTTCTAAAGTGATGGGAGTATTTATGACCATAACTGTGCCTTTTATACCATATTTCTAGGGCCATTTCCCACGGCGATCTTTGTTGCAAATTGTTTGCGGAATGAAAAATCGCCATTTAAAATAGTGGAATTCGTCGTTTTGCACACCTGGCTTTGTAGTGGAATCAGTTGCGTTTTTTTAGCGTTTCCCACAGGCTTCCGGTCTCGGCAGAAATCGCTAGAAAGGAAGCGCTATTGCCAAGCTTGTCCCGCCCCTGGCCGTCAAGCAGCCAATGGGCAGCCGTTAGCATGCTCCCAAACAGCCCCTTTCCCTTTAAGAAAGCTTTTTTTAAAAAAAAAACAGACCCATAGCAACGAATCTACGTAGATTCCTTGCACTGGAGAGACCCATCCAGCTGCCTAATGTGATCTATCGTTTGATTGTATGATCGTTGGCACGCTGCCTCGAGTGATAAAAAAAAATTCCCCCCCCCCCTTCTCACGGGCTCGATTTTCGGCTGAATTTATGTGTAAAAAATAAAGGGACTTTATTTCAGCAAACGGGCTTTTAAGTGGTTTGTGCTTAGTGACTAAAGGTGAAGGACTGAAGCCAGGGAAGCCTCTAAACAGAAAGAGGCTCGCCGGTGCGTTTATCCCCGCTCGCTCCGAGAAAAAAAAATGGCGATCGCTTCGCCGGAAGTTTGGAGGAGAGATCCAGGGGGAGGGACTTTGAAGAACCAGCTACAATGGTAACGCACAGGTCTTTAGCGCTATTGTTGCAGATTGGTTGCAGGAGTGTATCGCTATCCGGAGGGTGAATCCAGTTTTCTGGATTCCCCTGAAAGCGCCACAACGAAGCGCTTTTGGCGGGTCGGTTTCAGGATTGTTGCAGATTGTTGACGACGTCGTGCGTTATGGCAAATTAGTAGCGTTTTCAATCGGCAACCATTGTGCTATTTTTAAGCCGTGGGAAATGCCCCCTAGTATTGCATTGAAGGCGCAAAAAGAATGTGCATGGGAGAAATCTGCATTGTTTGGCTACCACGTTCTTCTAGGATGAGTAAAGAAAGTGACATAATTTCTTCTTCTGTACAATGGGTATACCGCAATCCATTCTTCCACAACACTGAACATCAACTGTATCTCTACAAAGAGCAACAGTGAGAGATGAAGAGGTGAAGGCAAAGAGAGGAGGGGGACACAGTGTGGTAGCATAAGGCCATGCAGAAAAATGAAGAGGCATTCACAGTGATAGTGGAGCATCTCCACAACAGTTTCTCCATATTTTTCTTGCCTCAACCACCATTTCTACCAGAGGACTTGGGGGGGGGGGGCTGTTAGATTATTCACATCCTTCTGTTTCCCAGCTTTATTTTTTAACCAAATAACTGGACTAGATGACCCAGAAGGTCCCTTCCAGCTCTATGATTCTAACTTGCTAGCCTTTTTAATGTGGAGTTATAAAATTAAATGCATCCTTCTCCAAATAACTATGCAAGAAAAATGGCTAGTCTTAATTGAGGTGGGGAGAGAAAGTTGGGGAAATTGTTTAATTAGATTGCTATAACATAACAATACAACAATCTAGCAATTCTTTATTTTTTTTTCTCAAAAAGGTCAGAAAAGCCCTTGTGTGTGTGTGTGAATAACTGCTGTAATGGGGCTGAGGTTAATAAAATGGCACCAATATGGCAGGGCATGAAAAAGTACACACTTTCTTATCCACCCAGTGTCCAAAAGTACTTTGTAGGTAATCTTTCCAGAAAGGTCATATCATACTACATTTGGGAAAGATCACAGCAAAAGGGGGAGGGGAGGAAGCAGGGTGAATCATATGGCCGCTTCCCACAAACAGCACTGCTATAAGCCAAGATACCCCCCTGAAGGAGATTTGTCTGGCCCTTGTACTTTGTGCAGCCTTGTAATTTGATGAGCAGCTGGGGGAGACAGTAAAAAGGAAGCAACCATAAAAAATAAGCAGCATCTGTCTCTCCTTTGACACACCCACCAATTATTGTGCTTGAATCAGGAGGGGAATTTCCAGGCAAGAGAAAGACTTTGAGAGAGAATAGCCTCCAACTGCCCCAGGCACATGACTTGAAGGTGAATCATAGCCCTTTGATGATGTATAGGGCTTTTTGAATGCTTGATCTTGGGTATTACTACCTTCTTTTTGCTGGTATTGCTGCACATGTACAAAGAAACAGACGGGTCAGTGTGAGAGAGAGAGAATTCGTATTGTAGGCAAGAAGGATGATCAGGTGGAAACAGAAGGCTGACCATATGGGCTGTTTGGTTGGAAGTGGGGGAAAGAAGGAATAATAATGGGCGTGTAGATTTAATTCTGTTTGACATGGTGACTGCCACTGAATAATGCACAGTCCATGTATGAAAGGCATGCAGCTGCCGTAAATAACAGTGCTAAGTGAAACGTGGTGCCAGCTATCCAGATGGTGAGTGAAGGAAGTGCCAGCTGCCCAGTCAGGGGTTGCTGATCTCTCTGTTGCCATTCAGCATGATCATTTGTTCCTTTACATGGGATGTTTTTTTAGCTACAAGAATGGTTGTTTGAAATCTGCTTCATACCGGTATGCTTAGGAATGGCTGGCTCAAAGTGCCACAGGTCCGTTTGGATGCCGGAAGCATTTCTGCTGCATTAGTAGGTCCAGAGTGGGTTTCAGATGGTCCCCTGCTGAAAGGAAATGGCATCTACCGCCATAGTGATGTAATTCTGTTTGACATGGTGACTGCCACTGAATAATGCACAGTGTACACTGGGCACCTTTAAACCTCCCTCATGGGATGAGGCTCCAGGCCATGGGTGCCACATGAAGCCCAGAAAGCAAAAAATTGTGAGCACTACACCGCCTAGTAAGATGGCATGCCCCAATCTCCCTTTTTGTTGTTGTTTGTGAGAATGAAGGTGGAAAAGCTTCTGCATCCCTTTCTCATACTGAAGGGATTTTATCAGCACAGCCAGAAGAGGAACAAGCATTATGGGGCCAGTGTTAAGAATACTTCACAGTGTTAGGAGCATGGCACATATGAATGATTCCATTCCAGGTGGGGACTGGAGAACTCCCAGAGTTACAGCTGATCTCCTCCCCTGGGAGGAAAGAGCTGCACATGAGGGTGGACTTGATGGCACCCCACTGAGGTCCCTCCCTTCCTCCAACCCTGCCCGTCTGAGGTTCTACCACCAAATCACCAGGAACTTCCTAACTCAAAATGGGTAATCCTAATTTCCAGGCTTCAGACCTCGGTTTCTGTCCGTAGAAGGCAGGGGGAGGAGGCAAGACTCTTTCCAAGGCTTTGCCTTTTGAGGCAGGACTCAGTAGGAACCACTAGGAGCCATACAACTTCCCTGAATAACCCAGGCCCTGCTGCTTGTTATTGTTGAGGATTGCCAGTAGGGACAAGACTCGGGTACCCCTGGAATTACAACTCATCTCCAGACTCCAGAGATCAGTTCCCCTGGAGAAAATGGATGTTTTGGAGGTTGGACTCTGGTATTTTACCCCATTCAGGTACCTGTCCTCCTCAGGCTTCAGGTATTTTCCATGCTGGATCTGACAACCCGACCCCCACTGGTGGCCCAGGGGGAACCTGGCAATTCTTCTTGATGGACCTTCCCTGGTGGACTTAGGGGTGCCCTGTCAACAGGCCCTACCCTCCAGCCACTGATCAGCTTGGCATACAAGGGGGACTTAATGGAGAAAGAGAAAGGCCGAAGCCTTGTCACTGGTGTTGCACCAGAACTGTTGTCATCACATGATGGCCTTGGCCTCTCTTTTTCTCCAGGTAAGTCCCCCTCCCCCTGCCAGTTGCCAAGAGGAACCTAGCAACCCAACTATTGTTAAACAGTAGCCATCTCTAAAGGCACTCTGATGTTGTGGTTAGAGTTTAAGACTAGGATCTGGGAGTCCCAGTTCAAACCCTACTCTGCTATCAAAGCTCACTGGGTGATCTTGCACCAGTTTTGCATTCTCACTCTAACCTACCTCACAGAGTTGTGAAGATAAAATGGAGGACACAAGAACAATGCAAGCTGCATTGAGTCACCATTGGGGAGAAAGTGAGATATAAATGAAGTAAATAAATAACAAATATAGCTGAAGATTGGGGCAGAAAAAGGGTAGGTTGAAGGGTGGGAAGGAAGGAAACAGGGAAAAGGAGTACAATATGGGGACTACTGGGGAAAGCAAAGAGGAAATAGTGTGATCTCCCACTTGTAATATTGTATATGCAAACATTAAGGAGCCTCACTTGACACTCCCATTTTAAGAAGTCTATTATTTCTGCCTTTAGATTGTCACAAGGCATTTGTTTGAGTGGAGGGGAAATTTCAACTATCTCAAAGTACATTGAGTATCAATCCTCAAGAAGCTGATAATAAACCCCTAAAATGCAAATTAAGAGGAAAAATATTTTTTCCTGTTGGGCCTTTGGTGCTAAAGGATGTGATATGTATTGCTTCCAAATGATATGTGATATGTATTAATCATGATCACGAAATCTACCAGGCCCTCCCAATCAAAAAGATGCTCCAAGCACACTCTAGTTCCAGAAGAACAGGAGGCATACTGAGATTGCCAGTGATGCTATTCTGTTGATATTAGATGACAAATCAAACTGCCATTCAATTTAAATTTTAAAAAATTATTCAGATTTTATAATTGTATAATTGTATATTAATGAAATGTTTTAACAACTGATGACATGTTTTAACAACGGCTTGCTGGGTAGGGTGGTATCTAAGTTAAATAAATAAATAGACCCCTAAAATGCAAATTAAGAGGAAAAACATTTTTTCCTGTTGAGCCTTTGGTGCTAAAGAAAATATCCACCCGACATCATACCCAATCTGCATTTTGTACTTGATTCATTTTTCTCCAAACCCACAGGAGAAATATATTTCTAAGAATCTCATGTGGTAATCTTTATTAGCCAAAACAAAGAAAAAAAGAATTAAGAAAAATGTGGCAGAGAAGTAAAACTCTGGCTTTCAAGGTGGTTTTGTTTAAAGTGGTTTTTCATATTCCTTCTTTGATTATTGACTTCCTTTGTAGATCTGAGAATTTTCCCTGTATGAATATTCTTTTACTTCTGACAGCTGCTGAGAAAGGATATTGCAGGAACAAGAAAAGGCTTTGATCATAAGAACATAAGAAGAGACCTGCCAGATCAGACCAGTTGTCCGTCTAGTCCAGCATTCTCTCTTGCCCAGAGGCAAAGCACTAACCCTGGAGGGCCAACAAACAGAATCAAGCGCCCTTGCTGCCTCCTCGCACCAGGATGCAGAGGTTACAGCCGCTGAATATGAAGGCTCTCTTTAGTCATCATGGGCAGCTGCCATTCTTCTCTTTCATCTTCTGAGGGCACCAAAAAAGGTGAAAGTGATCTAGAAAGTGCCTTTACTTCCAGGGTCCTTATGATATCAATCCTCAAGAAGCTGATAATGGATATTTGCCCCATCCTCTCTGTGTTGGATTCATGTGAAGTCTTCCCACAATGACCCTTTTTTTCCTTTTGCATGCAAACGTGGAAAAAAATAGAAATTATGTTATGCTTTTTATCCCACCCTTCCTGCAAGGAACTCAGGGTAGCAAACTGGATCCAGCCAACATTTTTCACTCCATAATATAATATAAATAATATAATATAATATAATATATAAACTGGCAGAAATCTTTTTCACTTTCATGTTACATTCCCCAATCAGCCTATGCAAGAGAGAAGCCTATGAATACTGCCAATTTCCTTACCATTATGCCCCCACCCCATCCCTGGAGGACCTCCAGCCATTAACAATAGTCTTCTACAGGCCCGTGAGGAGATATCCATTATGGGAACGATACAATATGTAGGACCCAATGCATTACTTCCATATCCCAGATGTGGGATACGGGCTGAAGTTGCAAGACATTACTCTGCCGAAGGCCACCCAGTGAATTGATGGCCATGAGAACTATTGGGTGTGTTAATGAGAATGTGTTACAAGTTTTTAGATATTTCTTGGAAGGATGAGCTGTCAGGAGCTCTCTCTTTAAGAGGAAATCCGCATAACCGGTTTTGCCAGGGCATGCCTTACTTTCTAGTTACATTTAATAATGAATCACTTGTATTCCATGATCTTTACTCTGTGCTCCCTGGATTACACTGATCAGCTGCATTTCTATGCTCTGGCAATTCATTTGGACTCTTTGTTCTGTTTGATTAAAAAAAAAAAACATCATGGGCTAAATCGAGCCCTGTGTTCTTTACCTGCCCAGTGAACAGATGTTGTTCAGAACAGAACTCTTACAAGGCACTACATAATTCCTTTTCATACAATTCTGTGCATAGAGGCAGGATCAGCAATGCTGTGCTTAGACCTTTGAAAGTCTAAAAAGTTCTAAAAACAGCCTGAAAACACACAGCAACTGCATGAGTGTTGGGGGGGGGAGTATATGCCCAACAGGAACACTCACTTTCCAAGGGTCCTGCTTGCTTAGCAATAGCAGTATGCCTATACAGTGTGTATGTGTAGGCTGTACACATAACACTCAAATAAAGATGCAGAAACTGTGAACAGATCCCCACGCCAAATGATGTTGGTGATGAGCCCAATCCGGGTTTATATTCACACTGACTTATTTCCCCAGATAAGCAGAGTCACATATGAAAGATTCCTGATTTAGATCTGAGAATAATTTGTTGTGATGGATGCCTTAACAAATTGGAATTTGTCGTTCCCTCCTCCTCATGACAGAGACTCTAAATGAAGGTTAAAATGTGGTTTAGAGTCCTAGTTAGGGTGAAATACCCTCACCTCATTATTTACAAAGGTATCTGAATTTAGAGACAACAAATTGGATCAAACCAGGAGGATGGTTTCCATACACATGGAAAGTGGATGGAAGTAAAGGCTGCATACGGGTTCATTCTAGAGCCTCTTTATTTTTGGAATTATTAATGAGAGGTCATTAGATGCCTAAATCCACTTTTTTGGGACTCCCATACACCTGTTTAAATAGGGGAGATCATAACAACTAAAATTGTGATGGTATTTCTGATAATGTGATGGCCTTCAGATTGGTCCTCAAGGGGAAGTGCCCTCCCTCCCATTGAGGGCCAATCAGAGGCCTGGGACATTGTCAGAAGCAAGAATACAGGACCTCTGATTTGGTCTCATTGCGATGACTGTCTCACAGTAAGGGCCAATCAGAGGTTCTTCCCTGCCCCCTCCAGAGGAGGAGGAGGAGGAGAAGCTGGCAGGAGGTTAGTGCCCAGCTCTGGCCAGCTGTCCACCCCCTCCATGCCAACTTGGCCACCAGGGAAGCCTGGGGATGACTGCACACACCATTACCACCACCACCACACTTCTCTACCTGGCTGCCAGGTAAAGGCTAGGACTTCCCTCCGCCTGCAGGTTTCAGTCACCTTCCCTCTCCCTGGCCTTCTGGCTTCCAGAGGAAGGTCGAGAAGAACTACTTTGCATGCATCATGGCAGCTGTCCCACTCTTCCTTGCCTCCAGGCTACAAGAAGATGCTGGGAAGTCCAGCTGTGCATGCTTCTGGATGTGCACTAGTCCTGCTACTCTTCTGGTTCCTGGGGAAGCTTGGGAATGGCCAGGAATATGCTCTACCACTACCACGCTGCTCTTCCTGGTTGCCAGTCAGGGCAGGTAATCCCCTCTACCCATGTTGCATGTTCACCCTCCTCTCCCCGGCCTCCTAGCTGCCAGAGGAAGGTCCACCTAACATGCTCCGCAGAGAAAGCCCCAAACTTCCTCACCTCCTCGCTGTCAGTGGGTGCTGGGGAAGCCAGCTCTTCCTGCCCTCCTGGCTGCCAGGCCAGGGCAGGTGAGGCTACCTGCATGACCTCCACGGTGCCCATGATGCTCTTCTAAGCCACTGAGGTAGGACGGGGAATCCCCTCCATTTATTCTCCACCCTCCCCCCCCCACCCTCCAGGCTGCTAGGGAAAGGCAGGCCCTGGCCCCTAGCCCATTTTAAAAATGGGCCTTTCTACTAGCATATAATATATGTATGTGTGTGAGTGAGTGTGTATCTATATATATGTGTGCATGTGTACACAAAGAGAGACACCAAATTAATAGGTGCTAAGTTTCAATAGTCCTATGATATGGTTTCCATCTTTGTGGTCAAGCTGCTGTTCCAGCTCATCATTTTAATTTTGGCATATGTAAATGCACTGTATTGTAGAAAGACCAGACAGATGTTTGATTTTAAAATATTTTTTAAAGCCACAGATAACAGGTCTTGATAGCACACTTATTTCATTTATTTATTTACTAGTAATCAAGCCCGTTGTACTAACAATACAGTGGGCGCTAGATCATGTTCTCGCGGCCGGCAAGTCGGCAGGCCGCTGGCACGCGGGACATGGCGGCCTGACACGTCGGAGGCGCTTTGCGCCTCTCGCCGCGTCAGGCCGCCAGCAAGGGAGCAACTGCGAGCTGCGCTGTGCGTGGCTCGCAATTGCTCCCTTGGCGGCGGGGCGGCAATCGGAGAGGCCCCGCCGATGGTCTGTCCGGAGGAAGGGGCCAATCGGCACCCTTCCTCATCCCGAACAGAGCCCGCCCTAACTCCTCCCCCCAAGCCCTTACGGCTTTATTTAGTCCACGGCACCAGCGGCGCCATGGGCAGGGGTTAAGATTTGCACCTCCATTGACCTCTGGCAGAGTTGCTCTTTTGATTTACAGACAACTAATAAGAAAGGTCATGAGGGCAGTGAAGGAGCCTGGAGCAGGTATTGCATGCAACTGTTGATATTGTTGTATCCTTTGACTGCCTGAGTCATCCATTTGTCATGCCTTGATTTCTAGACAGGTCGCCAGAGCTCATCAGAAATGGTCAGTGAGAGGCTAGACTTGTACCTTCATTGCTTACAGAACGATTCCAGCTCTTCCTGGTTCAAGTTTCAGTTTCTAGCATGGAATCACCCTAATGATAGTTCTCTTTCCATTATTGTGTTACTAGACTATTGGGATCACCCAAAGCAATACTGGCTTTGTCTATCTTGAATGCTTTTTAATGTGGATGATATTCTGGAAGTCTGTTCATAGGTGTAAATACTCTGGTGCATCTTGAGCTTTCTGTTAATGTTTCTCTAGTCTTTATAAGTTTTTCTTCTTTCTGTAACATGAGGGGAAATAATACTGTACTCACCTGACTGAGATAGGTTCTCTCTTAATTTGTAGCTCAGCACATTTCTTCAACAAAGTCATCAACCTCAGTTGTCCAGGAAGGCTAGGAAGAAATAGTGGCACCCAAACAAGAGGGAATGGTAGAAGGGAAATGCGTGGCTTCTGGACCTAACATTGATGATTAAATCCTCATTACTGATAACCCATCCTGTACTCCACACTTAGAGTGGATTGTGAAATTCTATTTTACGATAAAGCAAAACAGGGGGAAAGAAACAAGAAACCAAGTAGCTGTTTCTAAAGTGTTTACAAAACCCTTTTTTATAACCCCATAAAAGTTAACATTAATCAGTGGACCCTTGCACCCAGTGATAAAAGTGGCTGACATGTTTTGAAAACATCTGTCATGTTTTGCTGGGATTCTCAACCTAGCAGTGAATTTCCATGAAGGTTTTTTCCAGAGCACCAGAATATTCTGCTGGTATCTGTCTGTTTGTGTCCACTTTCACTGCTGTTTACAGCCAGGCACATGTGCATGTCACCCATTTCTGCTGTCCTTGGGCCTTGACTTGGGTGTCACAGTTGTCTTGAGCAGAGCCAAGCCAGTTGTACTGCAGAATTAGCTTTAGAGAAGGACTAGGCCCACCTTATATGAAATCTTATGATTCACACAGATACAAACCATGGAGGTTTATTTCATTGGGCCAGATGAAATTCATGATTGGGGAAATGGCTATCTAGCTCTTTCCCTGCTTGCCAAGAACAGACAGGTGTTTTGGCTAGTTTCTGTTTGCATTGCTGCAGGTTGTGAAAATATTTTAGTAATCAAAAACTCACATACAGGAGGTAGGGTAAAGGGATGTGGAAGTGTAAGGATTCTGTACTAAAATGTGTAACCAGGCAACTATGAAATAGACTTAAATGTCTTTCAAAAGATGGTTCACAGTGTTTATAATAAAATGTCATCAGCCACAAAGACCTCAGCCTTCTGAATACAAATAGGCAACTATTCTTCCCACACTGTTGGATACAGACAAAGGTTAACACACACAACCCTACCTGCCACATTGTTCTGCCACATTGTTCTGTCCACATGAACACTATTAACTTTATTTTCTCCTTTATCATCAAGTCACAGGTGATCCATGGATCTACAGGGGTTTCAAGGCAAGAGACATTCAGAGGTGTTTTGCCATTGCCTGGCAATGCATAGTGACCCTAGACTTCCTAGGTACTCTCCCATTCAAATACTCACCATGGCCAACCTTGCTTAGTTTTTGAGATTGGGCTAACCTGGGCTGTACTACAGCAGTGGTCCCCAACCTTTTTATCACTAGGGACCGGTCAATGCTTGACAATTTTACTGAGGCTGGGGGCGGGGTAGTCTTTTGCCAAGGGACGGCATCGCCGCTGCTGCCTGAGCCACTTGTTTTCCCACCGGTGCCCCTGACTTCCCACCGCCCGCTGGGGGGCGTTGCCAGCAGCAGCAGCTGCACAGTGCCACGCCAAGGAGGAGCCCCAGCCATTGTGGCCACTGGAGAGCACCAAAGGTGAGCTGGCGGCAGAGTGGCAGGGCAGCCCCTGAGGCAGCACCAGAAGAGGAGGACGAGGAGGAGCCGCAGCCCGGTATCGACTGATCCACGGACCGGTACCAGTCCCCAGACCAGGGCTTGCGGACCACTGTACTACAGAACCCTCTTCCAGGTTATGTAGATTTTCAACCTCTTTAGAGAAGATTATAACAAGGATATGTACAATATTATACTATTTCCTGTTCCCATTACTCTAAAAGGGCAGTAGACTGTTCAGCCCTGACACTCAACACATACTGAATTATTAATATTAAGTCCTCTTAATTTTCCTTAACAGTGACAACATACTGGGTGATAGAGAACAAACTTTTTCAACCTTTTGTCCATGGAAGAGCCCCTGAAATAATTTTTCAGGCTTTGAGAAGCCCCAGAAGTGATATCAGCTGGCCACGCCTCCCTACAACACCCCCCCCCCCCAGAGTTACATGTTACCAGAAATGTGTCACCACCGATGTTCAGGCAGACTCGAGGAGGACAATGTGGGTGGGGAAAAGACAGGACACAGTTGAAAGCAGGTCTGAGCATGCAGGCTTCACCCCCTCCCAGATCCGTTTGTTCCCGGACCCCTGGTTGGAAATCCCTGCTGCAATACATAATAATCCATACCTATTAAACATTCAGCAATATTTTAAAAATTACATTAATATTTGTATTGGTTTTTATTTTAATTATTGTTTTGTCACTTAAGGCTGCATAATGAGAATGATCCACACTGTTTTTTTTTTAAGCCCTGGTTTTCTAGCAACACATGTATTCGAGAATGTTATCACAACAAAACAGAGTGTGGATGGCTTGAAGACACACCTCTGGCGGCTGGCATAATATCACCTATCACCCAGTTAGAAAAACAAGGGCAGTCTTGAACACTGTTTACACAGCCCATTTCTGTATTCAAGACTCAAGTTTCATCAGACATTGCTTTAAACTGATACAAAACCAACATTGTGACAAAAACAGCTTGTTATAATAGAATACAGCAAAGGAATTCCAGTTTAAAACAAACTCTGGGTACACACAATGTATGAATGCAGGTTCCTGGGTTAACTGGAGCTAGCTAAGAGCATTTTGAGCTTCAGCAAGAGGATGACAGGGAAAAAATATGCTCTACGTGTAGACATCTTTTCATCTGTGGAAATGGTCTGTTGGATCCCATCCCAATAGCTTTGATACCCAAGTTTACTTGTCTGGCAGTAGTTTCTCACCCTGACCTCCAAGTTATAGTCCAACAAGGGCAGTTGCCACTATTGTGTTCAGCCATCAAACTTGCCTTGGAGTGGGGTTGCTGACTCTAGATTGGGAAAGTTCTGTATATTTTCGAAGTGAGGGACCTCAGTGCAGTATAATAACAAAGAAGCCACCCTCCAGAGAAGGGAAACTGATCACTGAGTTCAGTTATAATTCTGGGAGATTTCCATGCTGCACCTGGAGATTGGCAAAGCTAGCTGCAGCACACCAAAGTGAGCCTCCTTATATCTCAAGCTCCTGAACAAACCCAATCTACAATGGGCCTGAGAGTCTAGCCTGGTAGCTGATCTCCCAGCTGTTGGCCCCAGTTGGGTGATAGTCAGTCAACTTTGTTTAGTCATTCAGACCAAAGTGATAGCTAGGGGCTTTCCGCACAAAGGGCAATGTGGCTAAATCTGTGTGCTAATGAAAAGTGCTGCAGGCAAAAGCGGCCGATCGCGGTAATGCACACAGCCATTTCTAGCGAAAAAAGGCTCTGCCACTAGCGCTGTTCTCGTAACGCACAAGTTTTGGGTCTCGCCGAAATCGCAATAGGTGAGGCGATATTTTTCCATGCTTCTTCCTGCCCCTTAACAGCCAATTAACTGTTGTGTTCGTGTTTCCCTTTAAGAACTCTTTTTTAAAAAAACCGAAAACACCCGTAGCAACTCATATTCGTTCCTTCAGTGTATCAGAAAGACCTTTCCCACAGGCGTTGGAGCTGGTCCTTAATTGTTTACAGGCTCCTCAAGTAAAAAAAAAAAAATCCCCCCCCCCCATGGGTGAGATTTGTGGCCGAAATTATGGGCAGTGTCAAACAAGGGGCTGTATTGTGCTTGGGAACTTTAAAGACACTTGCAGTAGGGAGCTTTGTTTAACTTTTAATCAGTTCTGTGGAGGGACTTTAGCCGAAGCCTCTGAGAAGCCCCGCTCGGTCATGGTTTTCCCCGTCAAAGGGAAAAAAAATTGGCGATCGCTTTGCCGGAAGTTCGGCGGCAAGAGCAGGGGAGGGACATTCTTTCTTCCGCTACATTGAGAACGCACATGCCTTTCGCTGATGTGTTGCAGCTTGTGCACAGAAGTGTAGCAGTTTTCTCAGGGGGAATCCACTTTTCCTGATTTCCTGAAAAGTGCTACAATGAAGCGCTTATTGCGGGAGGGTTGCAGGAATGTTGCAGATTGTGTGCGACGTCATGCAGAACGTTGAATTAGTAGCATTTACCAAAGGTATCATAGAATCATAGAATCATAGATTCCTAGAGTTGGAAGGGGCCATACAGGCCATCTAGTCCAACCCCCTGCTCAACGCAGGATCAGCCCTAAGCATCCTAAAGCATCCAAGAAAACCTTTGCTTGAAGACTGCCAGTGAGGGGTAGCTCACCACCTCTTTAGGCAGCCTATTCAACTGCTGAACTACTCTGACTGTGAAATTTTTTTTCCTGATATTTAGCCTATATCCTTGTACTTGTAGTTTAAACCCATTACTGCATGTCCTTTCCTCTGCAGCCAATGGGAACAGCATCCTGCCCTCCTCCAAATGACAACCTTTCAAATACTTAAAGAGGGCTATCATGTCCCCTCTCAACCTCCTTTTCTCCAGGCTGAACATTCCCAAGTCCCTCAACCTATCTTCATAGGGCTTGGTCCCTTGGCCCCAGATCATCCTCGTTGCTCTCCTCTGTACCCTTTCAATTTTATCTACGTCCTTCTTGAAGTGAGGCCTCCAGAACTGCACACACCTGGGCAGAGTCTGCACTTACTTTCTTTATTCCATTGTCAATCCTGTTGAATTCAGATCGCTTTGAACTCAGGTCTTCCTCTTCCCCCCTCCCCATTGAAACAGGAAAGTCAGAAGTTGAGAGAAATTAGGGGCTTCTCCTTTAAGGCAAGCTTGTCACATGACCAGGTGTGGCCTATCAGAGGTTCTCTACCACGGAGCTTGGTTTCCCAATCCAGATTTGAAAAATATTGAGCGTTAAAAGCACTCTAAGATATCGCACAATAAAGGTAGGATCACTCTGGATCAATCCTTCTTGCTGCAGAAGGAAAATCCAAATGGAAATCGCATTCTGTGTAGAGGGCAGGGACTGAATCGACCTGGGATTGGAATAAAAGCTCCGTGCAGTTTTCACCCAGGTGTGGTCTGACCAGTACCGTATACAATGGGACTATGAAACTTTGTTGGTCTTAAAGGTGCCACAGGACTTAAACTTTGTTCTGGCATCCTTTTGGTTACTTACTGCAAGTTTGGGTTCTCCTGACATCCGATATTGTATTTTTATACATGTATGTGTGCTTTGAAACAAATAGACAGCAGCCCTGTGCTAAGGAAGTGAGCAAGAAAATATTACCCTTCTGCTCTGGATTATCTGCAGGTGCCACTTGACACAGCTGCACTACCAAACGCCCTCCTGATACACATTATTTTATCTCATTGACCGAACCTCCACTACTTTCACTTCTGTGTTTTCTCCATTTTACTAATGCTTGATAACCACAGCCAGTCTCACTCTTCAGTCTCAGGAAGAAGGGTGTAAACTGCACGGAGCTTTTATTCCAACACCAGGTCGATTCAGTCCCTGCCCTCTACACAGAATGCTATTTCTGTTTGGATTTTGGATGATTTAAATTTTCCTTCTGCAGCAAGAAGGATTGACCCGGAGTGACCCTACCTTTATTGTGTGATATCTTAGAGTGCTTTTATAACCCTCAATATTTTTCAAATCCGGATTGGGAAACCAAGCTCCGTGGTAGAGAACCTCTGATAGGCTACACCTGCTCATGTGACAAGCTTGCCTTAAAGGAGAAGCCCCTAATTTCTCTCAACTTCTGTCAGTCCTGGATTTTTTCTCCCTTCTCTGCCTTTTTCAATCCTCTCCCCCCTCCCTTCCAAGAAAAGAAAGAGGCTCCCTGCTTGGCTCCTCTCCCCCCCCCCTTCAAGAAAAGAAAGAAAGAGGATTTTCTCCCCCTCCCCTTCTGAACTACCCTAATCGCGTGCAGAACACTTTCATGTTTCAATGGGCGGGGGGGGGGGGGGGGAGAGGAAGACCCAAGTTCAAATTGATCTGGATTCAACAGGATTGACAATGGAATAAACAAAGTGCAGACTCTGCCAAGGTCCTTGAAACTCTTATCTTTACTGCAGGATAGACATTCCTGGCAGGCAATGCTGTTCCTTATCCTAGGGCTCATTTCCCACCTCACCCAATCCCTCAGTGTTTGCTTAAATGGACTATGACATTGTTATAGTTGAACTGAAAAGCACTAGAAACCAAAACCTGTAAGGAACTATTTTTATAACCTTACTCAGTTTCACTATAAGAAAACTAGGGGCCAAGCCTGTTGCATTCAGGAAGAAAACAGGTGCTAGATTAGGGGGGTGGGATGGAAGAACTCTGTAGACAGCCTCCCACTCCCTCCAGGACCTGGAAAGGCTGCAGGCAACTGTTAGGGAACTCACTGGCAGGGCCAGCTCTCACGTGGCCGAGATCTGCAGCCTCCAAGCCTTGTAGGGAAGTGGAAGGAGGAGGTGGTCAGGGGTGGGAGATGGAAGGCGATTGGCTGGCCACTAAACAGACAGGCAAGCCAGTTGCAGGAGGAAGCACTCAGCGGTGGGACAGCTGCCCTGAGTGGGTGTTAAGCACTGGGTGGCACTTAAACCATGAGATACGTTCCTCCTCCAAGGCCTTACTAGAAATATATTATGTGGAACAGCTAAGTGTTTATATATTGTTTTCATAAGCAACTGTCAAGGACAAGGTTCATCCATCCTTATCTTCTAACTGAACAAATGTGTTTCATGTTATTTGTGTTATATTTTGAACAAATTGGATAGCATAGTAAGTTATAAGTGCTTGCTGCTATAAAATGTGAAAATAATGGAAGTGGTAGTAAGGAATTGTGGGGAAATGGCAACTACCTGTTGTAAGAACCAAACAGCATGTTTCTCCCTCTAGCTAAAGGTAAAGGTAAAGGTATCCCCTGTGCAAGCACCGAGTCATATCTGACCCTTGGGGTGATGCCCTCCAGCGTTTTCTTGGCAGACTCAATACGGGGTGGTTTGCCAGTGCCTTCCCCAGTCATTACCGTTTACCCCCCAGCAAGCTCATTTTACCGACCTCGGAAGGATGGAAGGCTGAGTCAACCTTGAGCCGGCTGCTGGGATCGAACTCCCAGCCTCATGGGCAAAGCTTTCAGACGGCTGCCTTACCACTCTGCGCCACTCTAGCTACAGTTACTTAAAACAGAATGGGGAAATTGTGGCAAGATGGCTGCCAGCTATCTGCTATAGGACCAAATTAGAACTTATGATTTTTCTTGAGTTGAGTCTGGGTTCACTGACCCAACTTTCAGATTATTAACCACATTTCACACATCTAGGAATTCAGTTCCTAAGCACACGGGACTCCAATCAGAATTTGGACTCCGGTGTGAGGGGAAAAGAGCTTCAGCCCCATTTTATTTCCCCAACCTGAAAGAGTCATTGGGGGCACCATCTGGCCCTTGGGAGTTACATGTATACTAATAGTCAGCCATGTTTTTGTCCTGTAATCCCATGGCTGTCTTGTCATATTATAGAGTACCTGGAGACGTCTGGGGGAGCCCAGTATGAGCAGTTCAGTTTAACAGTAATCTTGTATCCAAGGAAGGGTCTTCTGGGAACAGAACAGAATCTTTGAATCCTATTCATTAACCAAAATATATTGCAAAGAAATAAAAAGAAATAAAAAGCCACCATCAGTTGCTTTTGAGGTCAGTGTTTATTTTCATTGTTGCCCTCAGTGCTCAGTGATCTGCATACTCCCACATCATGGGAAGATACATTCGCAGTGATCTTTCATTTTCAAGAGCCAAGCAGGTCCAAAATTCCCTCCTATGCATGAGGATATAGATCCCGTGGTTATTCCAGTTAATGTGGATTGCCCTTTCATCATGAAAACTGATTGATCTTTAAGCATGACTACAGCATTGAAGTAATCTCCAGTCTGCACTTAACAGAGTTAGGATATAGTTCCATAATCTCCCAAAAAAGTCCTCTATGGCTCTCCATCAGTATTCCCAGGCTGCAGCTCTCATTTCCTCACCTTTATGCAGTTTGCTGAGCCTTCTCTTGGCAGTGGGGCACAGGGCAAGGCAGGGTAGTGATGGTGATGGAAGATTTGAGATCAAGAGCCTAGGGAAGGTCTAACTGGCTTCAGGCCCTTGTAATTGTCTAATGACATATTGCTGCAGAGCTCCCAGGTTTGCAACTGGCACATCACTCTAGATGTTTGAATAACTGAACCAAGCGGTGATTATTTGACTGGAATAGGATTGCCAGCAGGCAATAACCTGCAACTTGCTGCAGCATGAAGGACACTCCTTGTTTTCATTGCCACTGGCCCCTTGAAATATGAACTTTAAGGTATATTATTATCATAATTGTTCTTGTTACTACTACTGCTCTCAGTTGATGTTGTTAGCTGGATTTCAGTTAGGCTTTTGACAAGGTTCCCCATGATGTTCTGATGGGTAAACTGGAGGACAGCAGTCTGGATTTTTGGATGGTGAAATGAATAGGGAACTGGCTAGAAAACCACGCCCAAAGAGGAGATGCCAAGGATATCTCATCAGATTGGAGGGATGTGAGCAGTGGGCTGCCACAGGGCTCGGTACTGTGTCTGGTACTTTTCAACTTTTTTATCAATTATCTGGATGAGAGGGTGGAGGAACTCCTCATTAAACTGGCAGATGACCCCAAATTGAGAGGAGTAGCAAACATCCTAGAAGATAGAGATAGCATTCAGTGAGATCTGAACATGCCGGAAAAGTGGGCAAATGAGCATAAGATGCAATTCAATAAGATAAATGCAGAGTTTTATATCTGGGTCACAAAAATGAGCAGCATGCATACTGGATGGGTAGCTGTGTGTGTGAACGGCGCCCCCCCCCCCGCCCCGACAAGCTGCTCACCCTGCTGTGACCCCTGTGAAAGGGTCGTTCAACCCCCAAAGGGGTCCCGACCCCCAGGCTGAGAACCACTACTTAAGACTGATTTTGCATTGAGCAGGGGATTGGACAAGATGGCCTTGTCCCTTCCAACTCTGTTGTTTCTATGCTTCTACTACTTAGGATTTCCAGCTGTAGATTGGGAAATACCTGGAGATTTTGGGTCTGGACCCTGGGGAGGGCAAGTATGAAGAAGTAGGGTATCCCTGTGGCCTATAATGCCATAGAATCCATTATATTAAGGTGAACTGGTCTCTGTAGTCTGGAGAGCAGTTGGAATTCTGGGAGATCTCCAGCCACCACCTGGAGTTGAGCAACCTTCCTCCTCCTGTTGTTGTTGTTTAATCCTGTGACAGGCCACTGTTTGTGTGGTACCTGAGTGAGAGAGAGAGAGAGAGAGAGAGAGAGTCATACACCATACAATGTGGTGGTCTTGGGATTCATTTCCAATTGTCTCTTCACTAGATTGCGTTGTCTTTCCTGGGCGCAGGTGATATTTCTGTGTAGTCAAAGGAAGAGGATCCAAAATAGCTTTTGATGCTCCAGATCCCTTTCAGTCTCCTGAGTCCTTGCATTCCTAAGACTAGAGGATTTCTTCTCATTTGTCAGAGGACAGCCGTCTTCTTTCTGAGAGCCAGACAGCCATCAATCAAGCATGTGTCTGTGTTAACAAAACACCAAGAAGAGAAATAAACAGCTGCCACTCAGTTAGATAGGGAGCAGGAATAGCGTGCAACTAAAGTGACCTCACAGTGACTCCTGCATTCCTCATCACTTTCCAGTGAGTCTGCATCTTTGGTGGCAGGGGCTCTGTCTCTCCTCCTTCCGTCTCATTCAGCTCTGATTCATGGAAAGACCCTCTGCTTCAGGGGTGGATGCTTCCTTTATGTGAAAAGCTTGCTCAACTTCCCCCTACGCTTTCAACGCACAGAAATAATCTTGCGAGTTACGCAGAACATTTCACTTGTCTGCAATGATACTGCATGCATCTTCTAGGGCATGTTGTGATGGAAACTTCCCATTTTTGGTGCAAAGGAAGAGGAACCATACTCACTGCAGGCAGCCAGACATGCAGGCAGCTGTGACAGCACTAAGGGTTTGACGTAGGCAGATGTGTGCACACACATATTCAGCAAGCTCTGAACCAGCATATCCAGGATATTAAATGACATCATTGAAAGACACCTTTGACTGTGTTTACAGAAGTTCTACTCTCAGGACTCAATCGGCCACTCCCTCCATGGGCTGCAAATGCAAAGTAAAAAACCTATTTCCAACATGGGCCAAGTTCTATATGGTTGTGAAAAATGTCTAGTCTTTCCTAAGGATTGTTGGCAATCTTTTGTTCCTTTTAATGTTCATGTAGGGTAGGAAGACTCTTTCCATCTTGCCTGTTTTCTTTGGCACATTTATTGCTGTTAGAGCATTTTCATGCAAGTTTTGTTATATACTGTACTGATGCCAGGTTTACATTTTACACCATTTAATAACATTTATATGCAACTGGTGTAAAAATCAACAGTGCATTTAAGCATAATTACTGGATTTCATTAATACCACAGAGGAAACAGACTGCTATAATTTCACCTAGAACATGAAAAAACCACAAACATTTCAAATGAATAGCAGTTGTCACAGGTTCTGATAACATCCCAATTATGATAATATCCCAAGATTCTAGATTGTGTGGGCCCTCACACCATAGCTGCACCACCTTTAGCTGGAAGAGCTGCTGTGGATTTTTTCCATTGGAGTTGTTGCTAAATTCCAGTCCCAAAAAACACACTCATGCCTCCTTAGGGAACCCAGTGATGAACTTCATATGGCATTTATGGGCACAAAATGCACTTCTAACATAGGAAGAACCAAGTGACAAATATATTTTCATTTGACTTCAATGTCATTCTAGCAAGGCAAAAGGACTTGTCCTTGCAGCTCTATATAAGCATAGCATCTTGTTTAAACTGGGCTGTTACTTGTACAAAGTAGCCACATGTACTTAGGTTGCATGCCAGAGAAAAATAAATGCATAACCTCCGTTGGTATTGTTCTGGCATGCTAACTTATGCAGCACTTTCCCACCCCCACTTCCAATGCAATGCTGAGATTCAAGACCCTGTACCTAGATGCTTTTAAGGTTAAAAAACATGTTGAATGGTGAAATCACCCATCTTCTGTGAGACATGTAGTTTCTCCAAGAGATAATAACTTAGCCAACATGACTTTGTGTATACAATAAAGACTCTTAATTCTTCATTTTAACCACACAACAGCACCAGTTCAGATTACAGCATGGAGTAGGCCAGTCAGATATGGGTTGCATGTGGTTCAGATTGGTGCCCTGAAGCATTTAGCTAACTAGGAGAGGCATGCCAGAGAGAGAGTACAGAGGTTGTTTGGAATTCTGCAATGGCTAGGTATGCTGAACATTTCTGACATATGCATACCCATATCCCTGTCGCATCAACTCTCAGCTCACACCCAACCAAATCCCTCTGCATCAGGCAGACTGCATTTTCCTTGTTTTTTTTCCTTTACTCCCACATAATGCTTAGTTTGGAGATACAGACTGATCCACTAAAGAATGCTTCATTCATTCATTCATTCATTCATTCATTCATTCATTCATTCATTCATTCATTCATTCATTCATTCATTCATTCAGGAGATAATCTAGTATAAACTTCAATCTTTTGCCAGAGCATGAATGAGATGATGATTTTGCCAGTGCATGAATGAGATGATGATAACATCTTGTTGGAAAATGCTAAGGGAAAAAAGACTTATGTTATAAAAAGTAATAGTAGAATTGGCTATGTCTCACAAACTTTTTGACAAAAGAATGAGCAGATGATTGAATAGTAGATTCATGGGGTTAATATTTTACTGAAAGATGTGAGCAAATTATAAATGAAATGGCAACCATTATCACACCTCTGACAGATTCTTTAAACCTGTCTCTTCCTCCCTTTTAAATACATATAATTTATAAAAATTATCATGTAAACAGCCTCTAAATCTGGGATCCTTCCCACTCTAGCTTCTCAGTTTTTCCTTGTGCCCCACAAAGTACTGCAGCACTTTTGCTTTTAATACATACGAACTAGCAACAAGATCTTCCCCAAAGGCCAAAAATATGGCTGTTTTTACCCTTGCAGGGTGGCCCACTAGATGTCCCAAACCATGGATTATAGGCCACCATTCTAGGTTACCAAGTATTGTGAAGCATATTGTCGTGCACTGAAGAGTTATTTTCTGACCCACACAATATCAGTTAAAATGAAACCTGGACTATCCTTTTCAGTATGACATAGTCTTTTTTGCTTCAGTGGCACTAGGATCATTTGGCCAATCATAAAATGTTGCCATCCGTGTTAAGGAACATTAAAATAATGCTCACTTGCAGCAATGCCATTACCAGTTCTTGCATGAGTGATCTCCATGACTGGGACTGAAATGTTCAGTCTGTGGTCTGTGTCTTCTCCATCTGTTTTCCTTTCCTGCTTGGAGCATTTGAATGTTTCTGAATGTTGTGCATACCATTTTCTTTGTGGGAATGTCCCACTCTCCTCTTCTTCTTCCTCACCAAAGCCCAGCCTGTCATGGAAAGGTCTTTCATTCCATTCTTACTGAAGCCACTAAAAGCAAACAAAGCATCTGCTCCTGACCTTGGGAAGGAATGTGGGTTTCATATTAAAAAGTAGTGAATTGCAATGGCCACCCAAGGACTTGAGGAATGCCAATGACTTTTTCTTTGTGTGTTTCACAATCCCTCCCTTGCAGATTCTGCAGGTGTGAACGTGAGGAGACGAGAAGGCAGAAATAAAAACCCCAGACAGCACAGGCAGGGAATGCAAAGCACGGAGACTATTTGGATTGTTATGGTTATCATTCAAGCTCTTTCCATGGGTGAAGTCGCACTGGAGGTTTCACCAAGGTAACTTAACCCTGGGAAATTAGGAACAGAAAGAAGGCAGCTAACAGGAAGGCCTTTGTAGATTAGAAACATAACATTTCTGGAAAATCTGAAGCTATGAAAATGTTCCTCCACTTTATTGTTGTTGTTGTTTATTACATTTATACCCCGCCCTTCCCCAGAGGCTCAGGGAACATATGTAAGCTGATCAAGAAATCAGTTGACATCAAACCATGATTGTGTGACCACATGGCACCTTTTGGTTCCTGAGTCATTGCACTGGGAAACATGATGTTGTTCACTGTACACATCATTAACAGTTTTGTACTGAATTACAGAAAATGTGGTTCAGCGGTTAGAGTGATCAACTAGGACTGGTATCTCAGGATATTATTTGTGGAAGTCATTAGCAGACATGAAGCAAGTGCGGCAACTCTTCAAGGGCCATCAAGGTTCATAGTCAGTGTTCCACACTGGGTGGGGTGGCAACATTTCCAGGTGAGCTGAAAAACATATCAGCCAGTTTTCATGTTGCAGGTAAGGGTGGGTGGGGAGCAGTTACATCAGGATATGGGATAGCTCAGCCTCCAAGCGGAATGAATCTTTACCTCCTACTCCCTTTAAAACTTTGCCATGCTCACATTCATTAGCAACAAAGGGTTTTGTTAATGAGAAAATGTACTGTTCTTTTAAGAGTCATGTTCTTTAGACAGAAACTGTCATTTCACAAATTAAAACTTCTTTGTGAAAAGTGTTAGTTGGGGTGAAACAGTGATTCAACTGGGGTACTACACTCTGTGGGGGATGCAATCCATTTGTGGGCTATAATTCCCCATATTCATTTTAAGAGGTTTCTCTCTTGATGCAAGGACAGAAAACAGAAGATAATTGCTTTTAATGACCCTTGTCCCATAGAAAGTATCTCCAAGCAACCAATATTTAGTCTTGAATATGTAAATTGCCTAGTTAGCAGAGAATAATCAAAGGACCATCTCACACCCAGACATGACACCTTGGAGGGGAAAGGAGAGTTGGGGGTGTCAAGCACTAGATAGTATCTCTTCTGGGGGAAGACAGGAGGAGAAAGCAAATGGACAGAAAAGAGATAATAAATTCTTTGGATATAAGTGTAATGTGTTCCATTTAATGGTGTCCTTTTGGTGAGGTCCATTTGGGCTGCTAACATCTGGATTGCCATATGGAGCTATCCAAGGTCCAAAAGCTTAGAAAAAACCTCCAAGGTAATGGGAACCTTTAGAGTACTTTACTTTTTAACTTATAACTTTAAAGAGCCTGTTTTAGAATAAGATCAGCCAGGATATGTAAGATTAGGGATAGAGGAATACATGTTTGTAGCTTTTAAAATATATATTTCTTGCCCAATCTGTTACTGAGCAGCATATGCACGTGGATTTTTCTTTCTCAACAAATCTCTTTCTACTTGAATTGCCAGTAGTTGTTCTCCATACTACATAGACCTTCACCATTCAAGCATTCTATCTGAAATAAGTGCCAGTGGAAAGGAGGCATTTGGCTGCTAGAGTGCAATGTCCCCCAAAGCATGCAAGTGCATTAAGATGTCCCTTAGAAGCAGTAATTAGGTATCAGGGGACATGGATACTAGATGGAGCATTTAAATAGCACTGCAGAGTAGACTCAGGAAAGTGGTGCATCACTGGATGGAGAGTTGTGATGACTGCTGATTCCTCAAAAGTTGGAATGGGAGCTTGTATGTCAGTGAGATTATACTGTGACACCCCCACTGACCCTGTCTTGTCTACAGCCCTAACAGTAGCATCCAGCATAGTGTCTTGGAAAGGCAGATAAAACAACTACAGAGATTTAAATAGAGCTCATTTTCATAGACCACTTTTGCAAGAACATGAGATACCTCCATAGTAATGAAGAATGTGGAACTCTGAAGAAAATCCAATGCAATGCAATGTAAAAACAAAACCAAAAAGACCCTGCTTATTTTATTTTATTTTATTTGCTGATTTGATTTGTATACCATCCTCCCAGCAATGCCAAGATCAACTACTTCCAACAAGGACATTTACATATATATACAGTGTCTGAAAGACTGATTTTGACAATAAAAATTCAGGACAGTTCTGAGTGAATCCTAACTTTGAATCCATAATTGCCCACTGAGAACATATAATCAAATGCCCCTCAAACTACAAATTAAAAATTAGGTTATAAAAGCAGCACTCCAGATAAGGAAGCACTATTTATACATACATTGTATTTATACATACCATATACTGATCTTGGGATTACAATCAATGGCTCTCCTCACAGTTTGTGTATTTTTCTGTGTTTATATTTTCATTACATATTACATTTTATTTAATTGTTTTAAATATTTTCTATAGTCCTATTTTAAATGCTTTTAAATGTCTCTCTAATTGGTTTTGTTCAGCCTGTTTTGTAACTACTATATCAGGCCTTTCTGACATAATAAAAATTAGGACAAACATTATAGATGAAAATCAAATAATGTTTTTAAATCGCTCTCACCCTCCCCCCCTATGCCTGCTGTTCATGCCCCTTTGAAAAGCCTGGTAGGCATGCAAGTCTTGCAGCACCTCCTGGAGGTCTCTGATGGGGGGCAGCTCCCTTTGCCTCTTTAGGAAGCCCATTCCACAGAGCAAGAGCTGCAACAGAAGAGTTCAAGGCTCTGGTTGATGCCAAGTGGACCACTCTAAGTGGGGGATGAACCCAATACACATATTTGTCTTGCTGAGACCACCTCAGGTGAGTTTGCAAGTGCTTCAGCTGAATGCTATAGAAACTTCATTAAACTTTTCCACCAGAAAACCTCTCCAGACTCTGACCAGAAGGGCAGTTGGATATTTTCATGTAGGTCAGACAACATTCCCCTGCAGACAGCCATGGAATGTAAAGTATGTTATTCTTAGTACCACATCTTTCTTTTTACAGACTAAGTACACCCAAGACAAAGTGGTGGGGGAGGGGGGGTTGCGGCATCAGAGACCTCTCTACAGTACAGTCTGACTTCCTCTCTCCAGACTGCAGAAAACAAATCAACACTCATCAGCAGGTTTCTCTTTGTTTCTTGCCTCAGGGATTTTAGGAGCAGACAGGACCATTTTAAGAAACACCCTTCCTTATCTCCCTGATTTCTTGTGACTACAGCTCACTTCTTGAGTCAAGGTCTCAAGCCTTTGAGAAAAGTAGCAATGATTTCACCATCATGTAACAGCTCCCAATGTCTCTGGTGCTCATGTCAGCCATAAACTCAGTGGGTGGCCTTGGGAAAGCCAGTCTCTTTCCACCTCAACCTCACCCCTATTCTGCAGTATCAACAACAACAATGCTAGCATCTATCATCTATATATTGGATTTTTGTCCTCACCCTCCTCTAGGGAGCTCAAGTTTGCAGACATAATTCTCCATTCATTCCTCATTTTATTCAGTGTACCTGACCTAGACCCACTCTGCACACATTAGATAATGCACTTTCAATGCACTTTAGAAGTAGATGTACCTGTTCTACACAGGAAAATCCAGCTGCAAAAGCACATTGAAAGTGCATTATCCAACATGTGCAGAGTGGGTCCTGGATAGCCCAAGCAAGCCTGATCTTATTAGATCCTGGATGCTAAGCCAGGTCATTCCTGGTTATCACTTGGAAGGAATAGCAGAGTCATGGCATGGGGGCAGGCAGTGGCAAACCATCTCCAGACATCTTTTGCCAGACAGCCAGACAGTCTTAGGAACTTCTGACTATACTGTACGCATGCCATACAATAATTTTTTAAAATAAATTATCTAGTATGATGGGCTATGGGGATTTGAACCCATGCCTGCCTGATCTAGCCTGTCTAACCACTATAACATGCTGCCTGTAAAGGCTTACTGATTCCATATGCAAAAAGAAGAAAGGTGAAGAAGATTACAAGTATATCGCCCATAAAATAACAGCAGATCTATAATACAATCAACTTTTTGTATATACATGCGCAGAGTATAAAACCATTCAGATATAATCAGTTACAAAATTTCAGATTCCTGATGAAACTCAGCAGGACTGCATCTGTATGTCATTTTCTAGCCATTTTCTAGGTTCTTCCTGTTGCAGTTGTGAATACAGATGAATATTCATGTGGTAGTGTTCTCCCCAATTCCTTACCTCCATCCCTTGTGATCACCAGTTTCCTCCTTCCTATCCACACATGTATACAAGAGTCTGTGGCTGTGATCTTTCCTGAATGATTGTACTAAACCATGTTTGGGCAAGATCACAGCAAAGTGGAGTGGACACAGGAAGTGATCAAGCAGGGGATAAGGTAATGTGGAAGCTTGCCCCCCCCCTTCAAAAAAAACCCTGTTGCACTTTAGACACTGGGAGCTGTTACATGATGGTGAAACCCTCCATGTAGAGTAAACCTTCCATGTAGAAACCACTCAGATGCATTTTGACCCATTATCTGTAGCAGCTTTATGTTGCTTCATGTGTTACCCATACTTGTTCCAGGAGAAGGAAAATGAATAATGCAGCTTACCAGTAGGGGAGAGGGTTGGCAGGAAGGTTCCCGAGGAAAAAGGTAGGGGGATTTGGTAGAGGACTGAAGTAAATTCTGGATCTATTCCAGATGAGGCCAGGCTCCAGAGAGTCTGGGAGACAATCAGAAATGGGGGCTATGTGCCTAAAATCTGGTGTCCAACCCATCTCTTTCAGAATTTACCCCATAATTAATGGGACATCTTATTCCAGATACTTAGCCAAGCCACAGAGAGCTTAGGAAATAGCTAGTCTTGGGGGCAAAAGGTTGGGCCTGATGAACTGAGAGACAGGGCTGTCCTTCTCCACCCTCCATTTTGTCTGTTTGTACATGGCAAGCTGGTGACAGAAATATAATGATGACAGACAAATGGCTCCTCTGCCTTGTGTCAGCACTTGCACACAGTAATTGACTTGCACTTGCTGAGAATTTAATTGCAATTGCTTATCTTGCCATCTAACCCAATTTCAGTCTGGAAAACTTATAGTCTCACCTTATCAAGATGAATTGTAGGTGCACTCACATATACTAAATGCAATTATCATCTTGATAAAGAAGTAATTTATTCTGGTGTGTAATAAGGTCATTTCCCTCTTGCTCAGTTATATAAATAAAACATCTTCTCCGAACATAGCCTAAGTGTGGGAGGATGCCTCCACCAACTTTGAACCAAACCCTGGGGAAAGGGAAGTTTAATGCCCCACTCCTCTGTAAACATCATCTCTATGAAGCCAAACATTTTACTATTCACAAAGCAAATTGTAGCGAACTTTAGGTATCAAGAGCATCCCTTATCCTGTGCTATGGGAACTACTGCTGAAACTACAGGAGTAATTTAAGTTGAAGGAATGGTGTCCAACCTCAAGTTGGATCAAGCACAAAATTTATTTCTGTATCATATGGTGTGTGATGTTCAGCACTGATGAGCTTGAACTGAACATGGAAAAGCAAGGACATAAGCCTGACTACTAAATGTAGATTAGTCAGATCTATCATATTTACAATAGCCACTTATGGCTGTGAAAGTTAGGCAATGAAAAAATCGGACAAGAGAGGAATCAATTTGTTTGAACTTGGTGTTGGAGAAGTCTTCTGCGGGTTCCTTGGACAGCAAAAGTCACAAATAAGGAAATACCACAGCACAAAAAGTCTGATATATCGTTGGTAGGCAAAATCACGAAACTCCGGCTCACTTACTGTGGCCATATCATGTGATCCAACTCGATGGAGAAAGCAATTATGCTAGGATTGGTCAGTGGAAAAAGGAAACCAGGCTGACAAAGGGCACGGTGGTTGGATATGACCAGGATGGACACCGGCTGTGGGAGGCACTGAGGGATCCAGGATTGTGGTGACAGCTGTGCCATGGAATCACCAAGAATCAGACATGGCTGAATGGCTGACAACAACAACAACAACATACCATGTGTAATGTAGCCAGGAGATCTAAGGATTGTTTGGCCAAACGTCAGCCAAGGTATGTTCAGGGGTGGTTTGCCATTGCCTGACTCCATGTCATGATTCCTCGTCTTCCTTGTAGGAACTACTACCCTATGTATGTATGTATGTATGTATGTATGTATGTATGTATGTGTGTGTGTGTGTGTGTGTGTGTGTGTGTGTATGATTTATTTGATTGTTTGTTTATTGTTTCAACTTGTTGCCTGCCACCCTCATAATAGGCTCGTGGCGGGTTACAACAGTCCATTAAAAAAGCCATTAAAACCTATATGGACATTCATCAATACAGACTCCTAAAACAGTTAAAAGCCATGGTGGTCACTGACCCACTAGCTCAGTGGTTCTCAACCTGGGAGTCAGGTCCCCTTTGGGGTTTGAACGATCCTTTCACAGGGGTCACGGCAGGGCAAGCAGCTTGGCTGGCGGGGCACCATCCACACAACAGCCTTGCAGATTGAGATAAAACATTTGTCTGTCTGGAACTGTGGAAAAGTGCAAGATTGGCATAGTGGGACAGAACTGAACTGAACTGAGAAACCCCGGGGAAAAAAACAATTTATATACAATCATGAGCAATGGATCTTCACGCCATTGGTCAGTTTTGGTTTAATTTCTGTGAAAGAACACTTGCATAATTTTATGGTTGGGGGTCACCACAACATGAGGAACTGTATTAAAGGGTCGCAGCATTAGGAAGGTTGAGAACCACTGCGCTAGCCCCTCAGAAATCTAATGTAGGAGTGGGAGGAGGGAGCACAGATCACATGGTGGGTGCTACACTCTTAATGCTGGGGGGCGCATCAAATTTTCCTCACTGCGCCAGCCTCAACCATAAACCTGGTGGAAGAGCTCCGATTTGCAGGCCCTGCAGAACACTGAAAGCTCCCATCCAAACACAAAAATTATCATGGTATTAGCCATTGCCATCATATCCTAATTCACAGTATTCAGCTGGTGTGTTAAGATTGTAGATTCAGCCTCTGTTTGTTTGTTTAAAACGACCCTGATTTTGAAGTAGTCACCGTCACCTAGCCATACAACATGGTCCTCCTGGATGCAGACATATTTCAACAAAAGAACAACCAGTTCAGGGCTTGCGGGCACACATTGTTTGTGCAAATAAATACCCTGAGAGTTTGTAATGAAGCATTCACTATTGATTTACTGTGTGCCAAACCCTGCATGTGTCCACTGAACCCATTCTGTCCAATACCAGTTTTATATTATGGATTGGTTGCCACATGAGAAAGCAAGGATCTTCTAAATCAAGGGCATTTGCGTCCAAATGAATGGCTTTGTGGCTTAAAGGGAAACTGACAAGTACCTCCCCACCCCATCTCTTTTGCACTAAATCTCCAAACCACTTTTTGAGTTTAGGGTTGCAATGAAATGGGCCTGTTTTTGCCTTGCAGCCCCAGTTCCACCTGGCCCACCCCTTGTTCTGGCCGGTTGCCACTACAGGCAGGTGGCAAGAGGGACACTCTGGGTAACCACCAGAGAGGGTAGGCCAAGAGAGAGAGAGAGAGAGAGAGAGAGAGAGAGAGAGGCTGAAATCACATATGCATTTTCAAGGACTTTAATAATCACTCGGAATTTAACACATATGGCCCCATTCACAAATCTGGAGGTATTATCCCCAAAGGGGATAATACTGGCAGGGGCTCATGGGAATTGTAGTCCATGGACATCTGGAGGGCCACAGTTTGCCCACCCCTGATCTAGACCATTTATATACAGCCTCTCCATAGACAACAGCAGCTCAGTTTTGTCTTGAGCTTTGGTTTATTGGCCCTCATTCATCCCATTACCTTCTCCAGGCACCAGTTCAGACTTTCACAGACCCACCCAGCTCAGCTGTTCCAGAAAATACAGCTGGGTGTCATCTGTATATTGGTGGCACCTCATTCCAAACCTCCAGGCTATTTCCCACAGGGGTTTCATATAGATATTAAATAACTTAAAGTGACTAATCCCTGCAAAATTGCACAGCATAAATGCCAAGGGGCTAAGAAGCACCTTCAAGATGGGCCAGTCACACAAGAGGAGAACTGCAGAATCATGGTGCCCTCCCCCATACTCCCAGCCCAGCTAGCTTCCCAGAAGGATAGTATGGTTGAAAGTTGCCAAGAGGAGCAGGAGAATCAATATGAATGCACCCCCCATGATTCTCCCAGTGAAGAGCATCAGGCAGCAGGACCAAGGCTGTTAATTTCCCAAACCAAGGCCTGAATCTGGACTGAAATGGGTCTAGATAATCTGTCTTCATCAGGACTGCTTGCAGATGCATAGCCACTCCCTCATCAAACACTTTGTTGTTGTTGTTGTTGTTGTTGTTATTAACAACAACATTTATTGCCCACCATTCTCGGCAGAGCCCAGGACTGGAATGTTGGCTACCGGTAGTACTTATTTAGGTCACATTATATGGCCCTCAGGTAAGCCAACTTTCTCAGCCTCAATCTCCCATCTGCAGTTCAGGGATTAGAATATTGGCCTACTGATATATGCATTGCACACTGTATGATGTTTATTAGCCGTAGCATTAGTGCCATGCCACTGCCCTGTCCCTTACTGCCCCCTCAAGATGAAGGTGGAACTGACATAGCCTTGAAAAGTCTTCACAGGCTCCTCCCAATTCTCCTCTCTTTAATGTAAGCTGACAAAGCTGGGCTGGAAGCTCTGTTTCTTTAACCAAAGTGAGATACTGTCTCCTGGCTGAAAATAACAAGGCCGTGGCAAGCTCTTTGCTAATATTTAGCAGCCTTCAAGATATCTCATGTCATTAAAATACATAGGTACATAAATACATGTTAAAGCCTGACAAGACATCCAGTAACATTTATTTGTTTGCTGTTTTATTGATGTGTGACACATCTTCTGGTGCGCCTCATCAAACAGACGTGATGTAGACGGCAATGTAGATGGACGTGACATCTGTTGTCCCACCCAGGAAGTGTGCCAGAAGATGAAGGGCCCAGGCAGAAGATGAAGGGCCCAGCCAGCAGCCGGGCAGGCCACTGGGGCCAGGGCAGCCGCTGCGCGACCCACGGGGGCTGAGGCAGTGGCAGTAAATGCACCAGCCCCGGGGGGCTGAGGCAGCCTCTGCATGACCGGCAGAGGTCAAGGCAGCAGCTGCCCCACCCCCAAGGCGTTTGCAGCAGCTGCTCTGCCCCTGGGGCCTGAGCAGCTGCTGTGTGACCCGTGGAGGCCAAGACAGTGGCAGAAGAGCAGGTAAGAAGGAAGGGGAAGGGGGAAGGAAAGGGAGTTAGTGCTCATGCGTGTGTGCATGCTCGCATGCATGTGCTCACGTGCTCACTCATGCCCGTATATGCACACATACTTGTGTATGTGTGACCCGCAGTAATCAAGGCAGCAGGTAAGCAGGAGGGGGGAAGGGTGTGTGCGCATGTGTTTGCTTGCTTGGAGGGAGGGAGGGAGGGAGGGAGGGAGGGAGGTTGGGAAGCCAGTAGGTAAGGGGGGAAATGGGAGTGGGGGCAGTAAGTCTTCATATGTGTGTGGAAAAGAGGCTCAAAAGAAAAAGAAGCATGTGCATAACAGGGCTTTGTCATTCAGCCATTTTTTAAAATGTGTGGCAAGTCTGCAGTGCACACATGCAAACATCTACAAAAGAGCAGAAGAAAGTAAGAGATGACAATGGACATTTGGCTAGATGAGACCCTCTCTTATTAGCAGGGCTGCTTGTGAGGAAGTGGCCTGGTGTGATAATTATCCTTTGCTTTGTCTCTTGCCCTTTTTAGTCCTATACTAACACTTGTGCAATGCATGTGTGCTGTGGCTGCATAAGGAGCACAATGATTGCCAAAAGTTACAAGAAAGGCTGCTTTTCACATGGCAGAAATGCTCCATGTAGCTCTCCTTGCCACAGCAAACACCCAGGTGGCAACAGAGCAGCTATATGGCGGCTTTCCCCACACTTTCTCCCCCTCAGCCTCCTGCTGGAGGGTTCTGTCCAGGCTTTTAAAAACGGTAATTGCTACAGTGCAATGGCCCGATAACACTGTAAGGTCACTCTCTATTAATCCCTCTAAATCTTCTCCATCCCTTTGTGCTGTGAAAACATAAGGGATGCATCTTTGTCCTATCTCTGCAGACAAAGGGCTAGAGATTGAATTCTTTTTTTGCAATGAAAGCTGGGGATTCAGAGGAACTAACTGATCAGGGCCAATAGATCCTTACAAGCATATGCCTGGAGTACTCATGAGGGGGATTCCCTCCCCCCACACTTTCATGTGGTCCCAGGTGTATCTCTGAGGCTTTACCAGGCTGTGCAGTCACCACTGCCAGGTCCTGTTGGGCTCCCAGGCTGTGCTGCCACTCGGCCCAGCACAGCTCACAGGTTGTACTGCTGCTAGCAGCCTGCCCTGAGAGGTTCCTGTGCTGTACTGCTGCTTCTGCACCCAGCAGAGTTCCTGGGCTGCACTATTGCCAGGCCCAGCAAGGTTCCTGGGCTGCACCACTGCCGATTTACCCAGCACAGCTTCCCTGTCCCACCGAAAAATGCCGGAGGGAAAATGCTGCTTTACTTTTGGAAAGATTACTCTCCCATCCCCATATAATTTTTGGGGTTTTTTAAAACAAGATTTCAGATTTTTCTGCAAACCTTGGGAGTCCCTCAATGATGAATCCAGATGTGTCCGTGGAGCTGACCTGATAATGGCAAAAATACATTCTCATGTTTATTGTTCTTGCACTGAAACAAAATCCACCATTATCCTCTGGTGAGCAGCAAGTTAAATTATGCCCTGCCTGTTGACTAAGCAATAGTCAGGATTCCAAAATTCTGCGCAGGGGAAACTGATTTTCATGTCCTGCCTAGTTTGGGTTCATTAAAATTATTCTGAAACAATAGCTCCAGGCCTTATAGACCCTTTGAAGAAAACCAGGATCCGGACTATCATAACCTCTTTGTTCGATAGGCCTATAGAACTGTGTCAACAATATGTCAGCTTAAACTGCATTCCAGTCTCTCTCATCTGTATTCAAAGGATGTTGAGGCAGAATGCAGACAATGGGTGCCCCGTTCTAATCTGTGGGTCATGTCATATGAAACCACAATGGAAAGTCCTTGCAGAGGTGGCACTTTCCCCATCTTCTCCTTCTTCCAGCAGTTCACGAAGTTCCCTGAAAGACTGATGATAGCAGCTGTGGGAGTCTCATGAACAAAATACCACATGACATGGGGAGTTCCAGCAGGGAAGGGTAGGCAAAGTGGTGTTCATCTCACTCTTTTGGTGGTGAAGAAGTGCAGTGGAGCAAGCTTTCATTTATCCATCAGGGAGACAGGGGCAATTTGTTTCATTTCTCCCTCTTAACTGCAGTCTCCTGTGCCTAGTGACATTTTGTCCATAAAGTTTTCTCTGCTTCTAGCAATGGGCTTTTGAAGGTCTTTCTAGAGGAAAACAGGGGAGGATCCCCACACTGATAAGCAGCACCTGTTTGTGCTTTATAGGATCTACCCCATTGATTTTTCCAACATAGATGTGGTTTCAAGGAGCTTGAATAGTACATAATCCATGAAAACACTGTGGCCTGTTGCACAGTGGTTATGTCCTGCTGGGTACGAAGCTGTTTTGAAAAAAGAAAACAGACAAGTTTAGCTGGTATCTCAAGGGAGTGTGTCTAACATGCTTAGCCATGGTAATCCAGAGCTACCAGTCTTTGAGGTGACACCTGTCCCTAGCAAGGCTGAACAGGTTTGGTAGCATGACTTCTGTTCTACCATAGATTTCTGAGAACACAGGATTAATACACTTGACATGGGTGAGAATGCAGAGGGCAGGGAGCTATTTCTAGAAACTGATACATCTGCTATGTCTGGGAATTGAAACATCTGCTATGTCTGGGAATTGACTAAAGTCTTCCTAAAATGCTGAAACATGCAGGATCTCATGTGAAACCTTGGACTAGGACTTTCCAGGCTTCTCCTGAGGAAGGGAAAAGAATAATTTTCCGGGCCACTGCTGATGCAGGGGAAAGTAGCAGGGGAGAAGTGATCTATCTATCTATCTATCTATCTATCTATCTATCTATCTATCTATCTATCTATCTATCATGAATGAATGAATGAATTAATTAATTAATTAATTAATTAATTAATTAACGAATGATACATTTGGCCAAGAAGGGAGTCCTTAAGCAAGAGATGGCACTGGTGTTCGGGGGCAAGTGATCGAGTGTCAGGCGTCATCATGGAAGTGTTATCTGTGTGTTTGGTGACCACTTGAAACACTGGAGTCTTTAGTAAGTTCACTCTGTAAAAGCAGTGGCCATGCCCCAGGACCATTACGGGCAGCTCATGCATCATTTAAAATCCACTGTGTTTCAAGTATGTCAAATCTCTAATAGTCATCTACATTCATTATGTCAAAGCATGCCTGAAGCTCACCAAATTGAACTATAGTTCTAAGCAGTACAGTGAAAATCTGCAAAATATCTGTGATTCCTTTTAGAACATATGATTAACATAAATATCCAGGGGTTTGGAAAAAAGGCAAAATTATAAAGTCTGGAACATGAGAAAAAAAGGTGTGCAGCCTCTCTCTCTCTCTCTCTCTCTCTCTCTCACACACACACACACACACACACACACAAACACACAAACATTCAGAAAGAAAACTGAGGCTGCAAAGGAGAGCATATTATTTGTACGTTAATATTTTAGAGTGTATCAGTACCTAGCTATTTAGGTGAATTCCCAGCCCAATTAAGCAGTAATTTCAAATGTGACATGATATGGTTTCTGAGCATGTGAGACAGATCAGTATAATTTTACTTCAAAACTAATCCAAAATTTCACTTAGTGGCAAAGTTCAGCAAATATTCTATTCCAAGTAATCCGAAATAGGAATAAGCCAAACAGTTCATAAAATATTTCCACTAATATTGTAATGACACCTCTTTTAGTGTTTTTTGACCTTCCTTGTGAAAAAAATTTTCTTGGCCATTTCACTTTGCCCTCACTTGCCCTCACTAATGTCACCATGCAGTTAATTCTGGATGGCTGCAGTAATATTATGATATCATCCCTTTCACTGTGTGAACCTAGTATGGGTGCAATAACCCATAAGACTAATTAGGGAAGGAGGAAGAAGCATCAATGAGGAAGGAAAAGGGACTGAAGAAGTGACAACCCAGATAAATAATGGCATTAAACAGGTCTCGCTTAGGAAAAAAAAATGTATGTCAGCTAAACTTGGGGGCAGCAGCAGAATCTAGCTGTACAAAACACTAATTTTACAAAAGAAATTAAAAATGAAGAATACTTCAGCTTTAGTTTGGAATAACAAATGGTGTATACCATGACCACTGTCTTCAGATGAGAACAGCAAACATTTTATGAGGAAAACAGCCTCCTTGAAAGGAAAACAGAATTAAAGCCAAACAGAAAAAGGAATTTCACACATGGATGCAAGTGGCTCTTTGGCTGATTCTCTCCACAATGACCATTCAAGCTCTCTCGATCTCTCTCGCCTTCTGGCTCCTTTTCAGTCTGCCCAGAACTCTTTCCAGTGTACTGAGACCATGGCATGTGCCTATCCCACTGCATTTATCTTGAATGCTTCTGTTTCTAGGAAACAGCGGCAGGGAAGCTCCAGTGCCAACACCCATGCAAAAACCCCCACAGCAGGCAAGGTTTCCCTGTCCAGGTTTCCCTGTCCAACCCATTCTGGCCAGTTTACATCTTTAGCCAGCCACCGTTGTCTGCAGCTGCTGCCATGATCAGGGAATCTGTCTTGTTGTGGTTTTTCCAGTCTTAAACCAAATGGCCAGGCAGTATAGAGCCAGTTTGGTGTAGTGGTTAGGAGTGCGGACTTCTAATCTGGCACGCCAGGTTCGATTCTGCGCTCCCCCACATGCAGCCAGCTGGGTGACCTTGGGCTTGCCACGGCACTGATAAAGCTGTTCTGACCGGGCAGTGATATCAGGGCTCTCTCAGCCTCACCCACCCCACAGGGTGTTTGTTGTGGGGAGAGGAATGGGAAGGCGACTGTAAGCCGCTTTGAGCCTCCTTCGGGTAGGGAAAAGCGGCATATAAGAACCAACTCTTCTTCTTCTTCTATAGGAAGGTGTGAAAAACCCCAAGAGGATTGAATAGGCTGGGATCACTGGAGCTTTCTGCTGCATCCTAGCGCCTTCTTCCCATTTGCTGTGAGGGAAGCCTTTGCCGCACCCCAACAGCCCTTGCTTTCTGCAGACAGCCTGGCCCCTGTCACTCTGACTTAGCCCTCTTTCAATAGAGCAATGGGCGCCCAGCTGCAGCGATTACATAAGGTGCAATTAGTAACACAGGCCTGAATGGCATTAAGGAATTCCACCCAGGGTGACGTAAAAGCCTCCCTTCTCCTTGTGCCACAAAGACAAAAGGGGCTGTTATGAGTCCTCGTGTTCCTGCTGAGTGAACTCCAGCCACTGGGAATGCAAGTCATTAGGAAGGCCCAAGACTCTGGAGCAGAAGGAATTGTTCTCAGGGCAATTCGCAGAAAACAATGAGGCAGCACATCAGGCTTTCAAGGGTGGAGCGACACCCCTCCGGTCTTCATTGTGTGTGCAAGCAGGTCCCCTCTCTTGTGTGCCATCTGTTCAATGCTCATGTGGGCAAAGTTCTGTGCGAGTGGGAAAGGGTTAATAGTGTCCCCAAAGATTTTGCAGCTTCAATTGGAGTCTGTTTGTCAAATGAATGGAATATGTCACATGCCTCATCCATAGCTGTAGAATTGTTTTTTTTTTAAGTGTCAGCAGCAGGAATGAGAAGTATTCCGTATTATTTAAAAAAAATTAGTTTCTGGCCATTGTGATAATGCAAGCTCAAAGATCAAAAATAAAACAGGACACGACATTTACCATTACTGTGCTTTAAAGACTAAAGGCAGTGATTGGTTTCTGGCCCCAAGGCTTCTTGAGAGTGACAACCTTTTTAATAATAATGACAGGAAAGTACCTCAAGAAATCTACATGTTTATTTAGCAGATGTCTGTGGGTTTAAGTACTGAGCCTTCTCCAACACACAGACACTTCTTTCTCTTCATTGTAGCTTTCTCCGTCTTTTTCTTTCTTTGCTATCCATTGCTTGATGGGTGTTAGGACGGATAAGTTGTACACGTAAAAATTAAAGAGAATCACTCATGTTCACAAACACATTTGTCTCTCTTATTTCTTCACATGGCCCAGGGCTGCCCGAGCACAGAAACTGAGTTTGTGGTAGACTCTGGGCTACAGTTAGGCCAATCACAAATTGCAACACTGGCATTTTATATTATTAAAAAAATAGTGGCAGGAGGAACACACCTGCCAAGGAATTATGGAATGGAAGAAAACACAGAAGCCCTTTTGCTTCTATAGAAATACACGTGAGACTGGGTTTTACAAGATCTGGGCTGTATCTGTGAACATCCCCGCTTCAGAGTTCATACTGGATATCACTGATTTCCATAACACATCTCCATAGGACACAGCAGATACTGTTTATTTTAAATACCACCATTCTAAAACGCCCTTACTTGTGAATATTCAAGCAGGCAAGAACCCTACGTGGGTTATACTTGATAAAGTATTAATTGTGGCACAGTGATATGGGTTCCTACTGGTTGCTTGTAAAGTCGGGGGGGGGGGAGTATCTCCCAACTCACCACACCTACATGTAATTATGCCTGGAGCCAGCTCTCTGGGAGACCTGGTGACCCAGCGATCCATGTTGATATTATTGCTGTGCCAGGGAGTGAATGAATACACATTTACGTAGGCTATGTGCTATTTGCCAACTTCTGTTATTACATAAGCCAAAATAACACCTTACTCTGAGGCAAAAGTTTAAGACAAAGTTCTCATGGGAACAAATCCTGGAATAATAAAGAACCAAGAAAAGAACAGCTGCAGGTCCTTTTGCAGTACACTCTTAAGAAAAGTTTCATGCAAGTAAACTCCACTGAATAGGCCTAAGTAAAGTTTTCATCAGACCTGTTTGGAATTGCTTAACATACAGTTCAAAAGACCTGGCATTGGAATATGCAACATCTGTGGTGTGCATGAACCAAAAGCATATAAAGAATATCCTTCAGGGGGCATCAGGGGAGATGTGTATTTCACATAGTTAGATTAGGAACATCCTGACATTTTTCAAATAGGCTCCACCTATGTCCTGATTGGCTCAATTCACACTTCCTCCCTGCTTGCCTCCAGGACAGAATGAGTACAGAAAAGTTAGACAGAACTCTCTCTCATGTCCTCTTTCTATATTATTGTTCTCTTCACAATAACAGTATTTTTATTCCTTAAAGCAGCTTGGTTCTTGGCTATTCTTTCATATTTAAACTTTGCCAATACCCAGAGCCACACTTCATAGTTTCAAAATGCTTCATAGCCATTGCTTGAGTAAATCTCTGAAAGGCAAGATGAACATTGTTTGGGGCAGATTAGCTATTAAATCTCTGAGTGACGACTCAGTGGGCCAGTGGCCTGGAGAGCTGACCTTTGCTGGGGCCACTCTTAACTGAAGCAGCCCAGCTGAAGGTGAATAGAAGCTGCTGCCACTTGTTGTGACCCACATCTCCCTAGAGAGACTAGTCACTGCTGTTTATGAAGCGCATGGGAGCCATAGCTACTCAGAGGCCGATGTAAACTATCACCAGTGGTGTCATGGCACATTAGCAGTCTCTGGCTACTTGAGATACACAGGAACCACAGCTGCCATGAGCTGATGGGCCTATCCTTGCACAAGGCACACAGGTGCAAGTTGGGCAGGATCCACAGCAATGGAGAACAGAAACGATTTTATGCTGTCACTGAGTAAGAAAGGTGTGCTAAGCAGGAATTTGGGTACACAGTGGTTCCTGGAGACGTGGACAAGCCAAGGAGAAAATTGGACTACAACAAAACAAGTCACAAGACAGGCAGAGTTCTGGCTTATTGGTAAGCAGGAAGTGAAAAGGGAGAGTCTTGGCAGTACTAAGTGAGAGCATTTACAATGAGGGGCAACAAGTGTGAATCTGCATCTCACCTATTGATCTAAATTAGAGTTATTGTCCAATATGCTTCAAAATAAGTAAGGTGAGAGGCTATAAGGAAATAGTATCTTACATGCATCTGAACATTTCTTTAGAATTTAAAATTCTATCTTCATAAGACATTAAATTAACTAAATACTGATTGCAGTTATGGTCCAATTCTTATGGAACAATTCTTCGTTTCCATGAGTGTGTCTTATATAAATACAGAGTGGTTCCTGGAGATAAGAAAAAGTTGCCTACTCTAATATGAACTAACCTGTTCATATAGGGAGTGTATGGAAGGAAAACGATCGGAGGCAGCCAGGGAGTGTATGGAAGGAAAACGATCAGAGGCAGCCCAACCGGCAAGGCCAGCTCATAGGGAACCAAAAGTAAAAGGATTCAGACGTCTTTATACTAACGCCCGAAGCATGGGCAATAAAAAGGAAGAGCTGGAACTTCTCATGCTGATAGAAAGGTATGATCTAGTAGGCATCACAGAAACTTGGTGGAATGATTCTCATGACTGGAATGTAATGGTAGATGGATATGAACTGTTCAGAAAAAACAGAATAGATCGAAGAGGTGGAGGAGTGGCACTGTATGTGAGGAAAGGGCTTACCTGTCAGGAAATTCTAGTGGAGGAGAGCATATCTACAGTGGAAAGCATCTGGGTGAAAATAAGCGAGGGGAAAACAAACAGTGTGGTGGTTGGTGTCTGCTACCGACCGCCTGACCAACGGGAGGATGTGGATGCTGCACTTTGTGAGCAGCTTGAGAAAATATCCAAGCGGCAGGACCTTGTCATCGTGGGTGACTTCAATTTCCCAGATGTGTGCTGGGAAACAAACTCTGCGAAGCGTCCTCAGTCATGCAACTTTCTGACCTGCCTGGCTGACAATTTCATTTATCAAATGGTAGATGAACCCACAAGAAGTTCAGCCATACTGGACTTAATACTGACCAACAGGCAAGAGTTGGTGGATGAGGTGAAGGAGGTGGGGACCCTAGGGGGAAGTGAACATGTCCTCATAGAATTCCTTTTGAGATGGGGAGCCAAGGAAGCTTGTAGCCAGACGCGGTTGTTGGATTTTCGTAGGGCAAACTTTAATAAACTCAGAGACATGATGAGTGTCATACCATGGACGAGAATGCTGGAAGGGAAGGGAGCATGTGAAGGGTGGGTGCTACTCAAACAAGAGCTATTGCATGCTCAATCAATGACTATCCCAGAAAGACGAAAACACTGCAGGAGCTCTAAGAAGCCTATTTGGATGAACAGAGAACTTCAAGAGGAACTAAGAAAGAAAAGGAAAATGTTCAGGAAATGGAGGGAAGGACAGAGCTCTAAAGAAGAGTACCTACAGGTTACTAGGCACTGTAGATCAATCATCAGAAAGGCCAAAGCTGAGAGTGAGCTAAGATTGGCCAGGGAAGCCCATTGTAACAAGAAAAGATTATTCAGTTATGTGAGGAGCAAACGTAAAGTAAAGGAGGCAATAGGCCCACTGTTGGGTGCGGATGGACAAACTCTAACGGAGGATGCAGAGAAAGCAGAAAGGCTTAGTGCCTATTTTACATCTGTTTTTTCCCACAGGTCAAAGTGTTTAGGCACATCTAGAGATGGCCATAGCCAAAGGACAGTGTCTGGGTGGCAGGTTAACATGGATAGAGAGGTTGTCGAGAGGCATTTAGCTGCACTGGATGAGTTCAAATCCCCTGGTCCGGATGAAATGCACCCGAGAGTACTCAAAGAACTTTCCAGAGAACTTGCACAGCCCTTGTCCATCATCTTCGGAACCTCTTTAAGGACTGGAGATGTCCCGGAGGACTGGAAGAGAGCAAATGTTATTCCGATCTTCAAAAAAGGGAGGAAGGATGACCCGGGAAACTACAGACCAGTGAGTCTGACCTCTGTTGTGGGGAAGATAATGGAGCAGATATTAAAGGGAGCGATCTGCAAACATCTGGAGGACAATTTGGTGATCCAAGGAAGTCAGCATGGATTTGTCTCTAACAGGTCCTGCCAGACCAACCTGGTTTCCTTTTTTGACATGATAGCCCTCTTTAAGTATTTGAAAGGTTGTCACTTGGAGGAGGGCAGGATGCTGTTTCTGTTTGCTGCAGAGGAGAGGACACGCAGTAATGGGTTTAAACTTCAAGTACAACGATATAGGCTAGATATCAGGAAAAACTTTTTCACAGTCAGAGTAGTTCAGCAGTGGAATAGGCTGCCTAAGGAGGTGGTGAGCTCCCCCTCACTGGCAATCTTCAAGCAAAGGTTGGATACACACTTTTCTTGGATGCTTTAGGATGCTTAGGGCTGATCCTGTGTTGAGCAGGGGGTTGGACTAGATGGCCTGTATGGCCCCTTCCAACTCTATGATTCTATGATTCTATGATTCTGTTTGTGGCTTTTGTTTGATTGTTTTTAATTTGTAGGCTTCTAGCCTTTTTTAAAATCTGTGTTCTGGCCCCTTCCCTGAATTCTGGGTCCTCTGTACTCTGGGGAAAATATGTGTGTTTTGCTCATGGATCCTGCATTAATGCAGCTGTACCATTGGCGGTGGGAAGTGGAAAGGGGCACAGAAGAACTTGTGAAGCTCCGAGGAAGAGCTAGATTCTAGAATTAAGTGCTGGTTGCCAGGCTGATGGAAGATTTCACTGATAGTGGGCTCTGGGAAATGCAAGCCACTACTAGATTACTTAAGAGGACCGGTAAAAACAGCCACTCAGATACAAATTTTATATTGTACTCCGGTTGCGGTTCCACCAGAGGGAGCTAAATGCCTCTAATTTGTCATAAGAGATTGAGTGTTTCCTCTGTGAAACATTCTGCCTTCCTTCCAAGAACAAAGAGTTGTACTTGTTCTTTTAAAGTTAATCTGGAACAGTTATCACTGTGAACTATCTGTAAGTTCTTCCCCAGGTAATAATGGTTTCTAACAAGACAATACTAAGGCCGGGCTGCAGGCAATTCAGTGTGTTTTAAAGTAGCATACTGATATTAATATTAGTATGTGCTGTTTAGGAAGATATTTCTGAACTTTCTGTACATCAGGAACACCATCTTCATTTCATAAATGGGGCCAAAAGGCAAAGGAAACAGTGGAACTCATCAGGACACCCTGTATATATTAGGAATCGAACATTTTTCTTATCTCCAAGGATCTATGGATCAGCCCAGCATCCTCTCCAAAGATCAGCCCAGCATCCTGGAAATTGTCTTGGCATCATTGAATGAAGTTGTCTAATAAGGTTAGCTACTCACAACTTTGTACAATAATCAAGACATGACAATTTCCAAGCCACTGACTGTGTATATCAGAATCCAAGAACTGTCGTTTTCTGTGCTAGATCTCTCTTTTGCAAATATACGAAAATACATAATACAATCCAGTCTCTGATCATCACAGTTATTGCGTATCTTGATCAAAGCGGGGGGGGGGGGGAAGCAAAATGTCATATATTCTGTCCTTCCTTTTATTGGATTGGGAATGGTTAGGGTTTAAAAAATCTACAGGAGAGGCCAGATTGGGGGACTTTAATCCACTGGACAGTTGCCTCTCAGTTTTCTCTCCCCCCCCTTGTCCCCCATAGCCAGCACAACTCTCTTCCCTTCATGCCATGTTTGTGAACCGAATCAGGCAACCCAGCACTTGAGAATATTAATTCCCTGATGTAGTCAGGTCAGGGGTCACGTCACACATATTATCTAGCTGACCTCTCAATATCACAGGGTTAGAGATCTGTTTTACCACTCACTCATATCCTCTGACCTTTCCCAGAACTTTTGTGTGTATGTATACACATTGTGTATTTTCCAGCACTACCTTGGCAAATGCTGCAAGATTTGGGGGAGGGTGGAGATTGAGGACAATGTGACAGTACTTCTGTGTGATGCTCTAGCAATTTCTCCATATCTCTATAGTAAAGACCATAGAGAGTGTTTCTATGGAGGCCATTTTCTGGCCATTTTTTTTTCTCACTCCTCATTTTTTTCAAGAGTATAGGAATGGGACTGAGGACAGGCGTCTGTCTACCACAGTAGGGTAAATGGCAAGCCTAGTATGAAAATACAAGTGTTCTCATAATGGGATGAGAGGAAAGGGGGGATTGCCTATGGTTATTGGATGCCAAATAGTACAGGCATCCTGAGAATGCAATCCTTAAGTTGGTTTCCTGGTATTCCCTTTCTTTAAAAAAATGAAATTGATAAGATGGAAGGGGAAGAGGGGGAGCATGGACTACAGCCCTTGGGAGCCTTTCTCAGTGCTGGGCTGTGTGATGCACATATTGGAAAAATGGGAGGGGGCAGCTGGAGGAAATTGAAGAACCACATGAAAGGCTTGTCTATAGTTCTGCCACTAACACAGAACCCGAATTAACATAGACTTAAGGGGGTTATAAAAATGTAAATGCTTAGTTGCCTAAGCTGTGAAAGGAGGAGAACCTTCTACTAAAATGGCTACCTGGAAGTGACATCAGCTTTAAGAATTGTTCCTTATAATTTCAAAATGCACATCTTGCCTGAAACAGATAAATCAGCAGAGACCAACCAGCAGCAGCAAAAAACAAACAAACAAAAACACCTTGGTAATCTGATTTTTCTCATTAGTAGGCAGAGTCATACTCTGCAATTTGCAACAGAAAAATTGGAGAAAAAAGAAATGTGCATAGTGAAGGAATAGGATGCAAATGCAAGGGGTACTGGGTTGAATTAAGTGATAAGCAGAATTAAACTGTGCATGCAAAAAGGGCCCTTATCTCTGATATACAACTATTAATATGACCTGTGCCTCTGGACTCCTTCTTGGACCATTGCTACATCTCCTTCCCTGTTTCTAAAGATGGACTAACAATTGACCATTTCACTTTGCTGTGAAGTAAAACATAATAAAGAATATAATGCATTTTAAAATTAAATTCCCCAGAGCTCATTATAGAAAAGAAATCCACAGAGTTAAAATTCTCCTTTTTGTGCATGCCTAACTAGTTTTGAAAGAACCACCCCTTTCCTTTAAAGTTAAGTTTATATTGAGTGAAAGCATGGCGGCCTCTAGTGGGTAAAATGAAAAGATACAATATTATGTTTCTTTCCAAAGCTTCTGAAGGCCAGAATTGTAACTGCCTGTAAGTCTCCTTTCTCCAATCTATGTGATATATCTTTAAACCGCTCCTGCGGAGCGGATTAAATAATCGGCTAAGGGCACCTAAGGAGGGCCCTGTCTGTGATGAGGAAGGGTGCCAATAGGCCCCTTCCTCATGACTGACAATCGGGGGGGCCAATCGGCAGGCGCAAAGCGCCTGCCGATTGGGTCCTCCGATTGTCAGTCCGGCAGCAAGGGACTGATTACGAGCCGCACACAGCGAGGCTCGCAATTGGTCCCTTGCCGCCGGACTGACCACTCGGGAGGCGCTTCGCCGCGGCAACTGGCCCCAACAACCAACACGACGCAGAGCCCATGAAAAGGACGCCTGCCAGCCGCGCCACCGCCAACGGGCCACCGCCCACCAACCTCTCTCCTGGCGCCCGCTGCTAACCACCCACGGACATCTCCTTCCTCACCCCAATGACCACAGGTAGGCGCCGGTGCGGACACACCACTGGACATGAAGCCTCAGACACACGCGCTGGCGGTGGGGGGGGGGCTCCCTAAGGCTCCCACTAGCCCCGGGAACAGTCTGCCAGCCACTAGCGCCCGCTGCATTTCAAGGGCAACGGGCTTGATTACTAGTCCTTAACACGCCTGCGGCGCCGCTGGCACCGTGGACTAAATAATTCGTTAAGCCCTCAGGTGGAGGGCTTTGTCCGTGATGAGGAAGGGGCCTAATTGGCCCCTTCCTCGTGACAGACCATCGGCCGGGCCAATTGGCAGGCGCGAAGCGTCAGCCCCCTGACACACGGAGCCCCGGCAGCCGCGCTCTGCATGGCTGCGGAGGCTCCGTGGTCTAGCGCCCGCTGCATTTAGCTGCAGCGGGCTTGTTTACTAGTCTGTACACAGCCCGTGGCGCCACGGGCGCCACGGACTGAATAAAAGAGTAAGGGGTAGTGGGGAGGAGTTAGGGCGGGACCTGTCCGGGATAAAAACTCGGAGGGGCCAATCAGGAGCCGCGAAGCGGGACGGGAGCCCTTCTGTCGGCTGCTGGAGCGGCCTCGCAGCGTCGTAGACGCTGCGAGGCCGCTCCGCCGGCCGGCAGAAGGCTCCGGAGAGCCTCGGGTGGGGGGGGGGGGAACGCAGCTGCAGGCCAGCTCATTCCCTAGCCATGAGGCAGGCTCTCCAGGGGTGATCGCACAGAGGCTGCCAAAATGGCTTCTTTCAGTCGCTTTCTTCTTCAATAGGTGAGACACTCCACGCAAACTTCAAAGGATGGATTTATGGTGTGGGAGAGAAGCTGTACAGAAACATCAAGCTGTAAAAGGACACAGCAGTCTGCTTCTTGCCATGTGAGCCACTGAGAGCACATTACATAGATTCAGGTGGGTAGCCATGTTGACCTGAAGTACCACAACAAAACTTGAGTCCAATAGCACTTTTAAGGTTGACATTCAAGTATCTGCTCTGTATTTCCTCTCTGCAGCATAGTTTTTGGTTGCATCTGGGTGTGATGATGCTCTAGATTGTAAGCCCATTTTAAAGAGTAATAAAATGGGCGCTAGGAGGACTCGGGCAGCCTCGGGTGGGGGGTGGCCCGGGAAGCCTTCTCTCGGCCCACACAGACCCCTTTCGCCATCGCCGTGCCCTTGCCTGAGCCCTCCTAGCGCCCATTTTATTACTCTTTAAAATGGGCTTATAATCTAGTCTACACATAAAACAGCTCCCTGCAAGTAACCTAACTGGATGGAGTTTTTGAAAACCTAACCCTTAGCGTGTGGCATTAGTTTTGCACTTATAGCAAATTATGAACGTAAGGTCTGAAGTCCATTCTACCACTTCATTCCGCTGCATGCCTACACCAGGCCTAAGTCAAGTCATTCGATACCTGCTTGTCTCTGCTTGGTTAGAAGCACGGGAAAACTTCCTGCTTTGGCTACAGTGCCGTAATGACTGATTCTTACATTCTGTGACATGAATGCCCCTGCGGCATACCATCATAGTTTTATCAAGAGATCTCTTGGATTATACAGCCATTACATAAGAACTTAGCCCTGTTTTAGATAATGCTAGACACAAAGGACTCTTTGATATAAGCAAGTTCTCCCTGTTCTTTAGAAATACTTCAAAGCCAGATTAGCTTTTCTTCACTTTCCACAGCTCTTTAATTCATAAACAAGGGTCTAGAAAATATACCATGGCACCTAATTTTTCTCTTTGATTAAACCCAAAGGTGTGGACAGTCAGTCACCTTTGTCCTAATTAGGCCTCGATGTGGTCTGTAAGTCTTCCGTACTTGTGAAGAGTAGGGATCAAATAGTTAGCATATGTTCATCTGATCCCTGGAATGTGTGGCCGTATCCTTGGCTTACTTGTAAACTCATCCATCCCTATTTTTGTATACGGTGTTTCATATTTGTGTACAAAAAGTAAGTATACACAGAGTAACACTAACTGTGCATTTATCTTCATGAATATATTGAAAAACCAGCACAGATATTCCTTCCTCTCATTTTGGACTTTTTTGGACAGGCAGCACACAGTGGGATTTTCCAGTATCCAGGGAAGGAATAGGAAATATTTGTCGGCTGAGGATTCTGCCAGTACAGATACTTTGCAGGACCAGAACCAGCCATATCAGGTTAAAGAAGTTTCCTCCCCACCCTGTTGTAAATTGGGAAAAAATTGTTATATATGATTGTATGTATCTCTATACTGACCTCTGATGAAGATCAGTATGATCAAAACACATTACGTCTGACCTGTTGATATTTGTGATGTGCACACTGAGATCTTTTATGTGTGCTGAATAGATAAGATATTCTTTTATGGTTTTTAAATATTTTTGAGCTCTAATAATACATTGTTTCTATTTTCCTATATTTGGTTTTATCACTAACTTTTGTGGTTCTCACAAACAAATTTCCATGAACCGTATAAGGAGAATTATCCCTAAATCCTGTGTAATCTAATTCTTATCACTGTTACCATATCGGGGGGGGAGGAAATCTCATCAGTACCGAAGCCCTTTTTTTCCTGCTGAACACATATTAGTAGCTTTGTCGAAAGCCCAGCAATATTTCCAGTTTATACCTTGGAATATCTGGTGAGTCTTTAGGGTGCTACCAAGTTCAAATTTGGTTTTACTATTACTAACAAACATGACTGCTTGCCTGATAAGTATGTGCAGTTTCTGCCCCCCGCCCCCATTGGTTTGCCCCTATTGGTAGCTCCATGGCCTTCCCAGTAGCTCCTATTACAATGCAGTTTCCGGTCTTAATAATGAATCATTCCAGTAGGTGTTTGCATCGTATTTGACAGCAGGCCATGCAGACTGCTTCCACCTAACAGAGTAAGGCTGCAGCCCTATGTGGTGTGGGAGATAGCTCTGGATAAATGGGCCCCCAGACAGAATCTTTTCACCCAATGCTGGCAGAGGAAAATTACCTTCCTTATATGCATCTCTTCTTGGCTTTCCAAAGCTGTAACCTGAGAATTCTCTCATCACTTGCTATTTTCTCAGCTAGCAGAAGCTATGTGCATGCTGGAAAGGCTATCAGATCCAAAGTCTCATGGGTCAATGCGGTTGATGTACGGTCAATGTTTAATCCTAATTTATTCCAGAGTAAATTTGGCATGTTGAAAAATTAATCACATGCCAATAGTGCTTTAGTTAAAGTAGACATTAGTTAAAGTAGAAGAAAGGCATGAATCAATAATCACCCATCATTATGACACTGAAATGTATTAAGCTACAACTTAAACCTCAGGTATTCACCTTGCAAGTACCATATTCAGTAAAGCAACCAAGTCTAGATTCTGGAAGGCCCACAATAGCTTTAAAAGATGCATAGAAGCAAGAATTCAACCATCCTCCTTGTGAAATTTCAGCAGTTGGAAAGGTGAGCCCTTGAGTAATTTCCCTTTCTGTGTACTTTTTGAAGATACTTATTTTATTTAAAACCTTTATTAGCTGCCTTTCTTCTGCTTGAAATCACAGAAAATGCCACAATGCAACTAAAATTGAAAGGTGGCTCTTTTCAGACTGGCAATGGGATCAATAGAACAGTCTCTTCCTGCTTTCAAGGTCTTCAACTGACAGGCTCCCGGATGGGACCTGAGCCAATGTCTCAAGGAGACTCAAACTACATTTACACAGCAGATAGAAACCAATGTAATAATGATTTTGTTCCCCACTCAGTGGAACTTAAGGAATTGTAGCTGTTGAAGGGGACCTACCTTGGGTTCTCAGTAAGCGTATCCATTTTCAGATTCTTTGGGGAAGGCTATTACCATTCAAGTAAAATAACACCATACTTACTATGTAGCATAGTAAGTGATCCTCTTTGCACTTGCAAACCCATATTGTTGGTGTTCTGAGTCTAAACACATCTTGTATGTCTAAGAGTCTGATATAGCCACTGCCTGATACATTTCAACTAAAGTTTACATAGCCCGTTGTCAACTGAAGAATGAAGAAATTTGATACTGAAAATAGTTCTCAATGAAATACAAGAAGGAAGTTGCTTTAGAGATTTCAAAGTCTGAAAGTTTATTTACGGTATTCTTTTACAAGACATTTAATGGCATGAAGTAAAACACTGTAGCCAACAGAAACCTGCTTTTCATCCCATTTGATGTAAGTCACTTTTAGGAAAAACAAATAATCAAAAGGAGCTTCAAACCCCTTTACAAACATAGTCAGATAATGAATTAACATGGGGAAAAAAGAAAACAAAGAAACCTGAGGCAAGTCCTCAAAAACCCAGAGTTTATAGGGGCTCTATTATATTTATACGTCACGCATACAAACCACAAATGAAGGAAGTTAACAGACGTTTGCCTTAAACTGAGGATAATATATTTTGGAAGTGTTAGTCATTGCAAATCCTATGGAGCCGATGACTAGAATTATACCAGTGGAGGAGTTTTAAAGAAAACCAGAATCCATCACTGTATTTCAACCTGATAAAATCAACAGATTTTTCCCCATCTTTGATTTTCATTTTTGTACTATTTGCTCCTTTAAAAAAAACCCCTCAGTCCTAATATTTTCTGGCATTTCCTATAAATCCTTCCAACAGCAACATATACTGACAATCCTTACGATGTACCTTCAGTGGAAAGAATGTGGAAACCACATGCTGAGGAATGGGTCACACTCGTGTTCCTGCAGAGCACATGTGCAGACATGATTGCTCTCTGCTCATGCTCTGCGATGGAAGACTGTCTCAGACATGGAGGGTTTCATTTTGCAGTGCTGTTATTTTTAGCTCTGTAAACTCAGAAGCTAAATCAAACTTGCTGAAAGCGGCACCATCCATCTCATGCCCAGCACCAAGCAGGGTTGTTTTCCCAGCTGTTGTAGGCTAATTTCTTGTAGGTTCTCCTAAGCACTCTACCTCTAAAACGGTGACATTCAGAAGGCATCAGAGCTCCCAGACTTTGTGGGAAAGCAAATATTGTTCTGTGGAGCTTTTCTGACCCCATGGGGGAGCAGTCACAATTCTCCCCTCAGACCAACTGCTAGAAGTATGGGCTCCTTTCTGAATCAGACACCTGAATTTCACTGCCGACTGTGCCACGTACAGCTTTTCGCTAACAGAACAGTTGTGCTTTGAGAAGACCAGGCTATGGCAATGGCTTCCAAACTGTTCTCACCTGCCATGCTTGTCCAGTGGAAAATTTCCACCAGTTTTCCCACTAACATTTCAACCCTTTGATTTTGCCATCACCAGCTAAGGGGCACTATCAGACCAACATGGCTACCCACCTGAAACTCCCCAACACACATGCGCTTTTGGTAGACATTCAATTTGGAGTCATTGTGCTTTGATCTCCTGGAACACAATTTCTAGTAGTAATTAGAGGCTCCTTAAGTAGAGGTGAGATATACATACTCATATGCAGACTCTATCAGTCAAGTTTCCTCATTTTTCTGACTGGCTGTATGAATAATTTTGATGGATTCAGCTACACTTAATGATTACTGAACACTGAAAACTCTTCTGCATTCAGTCTGACAACTCTCAATGCAAAGTACTGCAAAGTTGTTTAGAGGCTGAAGGGAGAGCAAAATGATGGGATCAACAGGGTGAATCACTTTACACCAGTGTCCAGGGTCTATCTGGCTTTCTCCAGTCTGTTGGCCTGGGCACAACTCACAGCACTTATTTTGATTTATAATGTTCACAGGTGGCTGTAAGGCTAAAATGCTGTTCTAAGAAATGCCCAAATGAAAAACAGAATACAACCACTGCAAATACATGTTTAAATGCCCTGCACCTTTATAAGTAAGGGACTGTTTCATCTTAAATAAATCCCATTGCTCTTCCCGACTTTGACTGAAGGACCTGTAGAAATACAGTATAGTGTTTGTTGGACTGTGAAAGATCTGTAGTGTGCATGATTCTACAGCAGACTTTCCTAGAAGGGTCATCAGAGGAGATATGTAATTAGTATATTTAGGCCAGGAACTTCCTGTTATTTTTCAAATACTCTTCTCCCTTGTCCTGATTGGCTCAATTGGAGACTTCCTGCTCCTTTGAGGTCACCTCCTCCCTGTTTGCCTTCAGATGAAGAAAAACAGTTAATCATTCAGACTGCTAGGCCTCTTTTCTTTCTTTACAAAGTTGTTCCAATTCTCGATAAAGCAATTTATTCTTAAGCAGCTGGTGTGCTACTCCTTTGCATATTTAAACTCTGCCAACAGTGTTGCAGCTAGAGTGCTGGACTAAGACCTGGGAAGTTCAGTGTTTCCTCAGCCAAGATGTTTGTTGAGTGTCTTTTGACCCACTCATTGTTTCTTAGATTATTGTGAAGACAAGATGGAGGAGGAAAGAACCATGTGCATGGCTCAGAACTCCTTGGAAGGAAAGCAGTATGATAGAAATACAGGTTGTCTTGGCCAAACTGATTGTAAAATAAGGATCCAGTCCAATGGTTCTCCAAGCAAGTATATCGAGTTGCCTTTTGTGAACTCAGATCATTTAGCTGGGGCAGGTTACTCTATCTGTTTTCTCACCTCAACCCTTGCTACCTTAAATCCTTTAACTTGAGATGGTGGCAGATGGGCAACAGGATCCACGCAAAGGTCTAACTTCAAACAAAGGATGCCTACATAGAATTATGATTGCTGGATATGATGGTGCTTCATCATCTGGGAAAAGAAAAATGGTTATTTATAGCCCACCTTTCACTATCCGAAGGAATCTCAAAGTGGCTTACATTTGCCTTTCCTTCATCTCCCCACAATAGACACCCTGTGAGGTAGGTGGAGCTGAGAGAGCTCTGAGAGAACTGTAACTGGCCCAAGGCTACCTCTGGAGGAGTGGAGAATCAACCCCGGTTCTCCAGATTTGAGGCCACCACTCTTAACCACTAATGGAAGATATTCTACTTTTATATCCATAGTAACCTGTTCTAAATCTGTGTGAATTAGAAGGCAAAAACTCTAAACAGATAAATAAGTGCACATTGGAGAACACAGTAGATGTGCGGGCTGACAAGGACTCTTTATATGTGACAACAAAACTGTGCCCTCTTGTTGGAATTAAGAATTGAATCAATCATGCAGATATGTGTGCATAGCTTCTATATAATGTTTACTGAGAGAATTAAGGAAGGTATACATATTGGGATATAAACATAACAAAAGCAACAACAGCCCATCTGCTTTCTAACCACACCATCTTGGCTTCTTCAACTCTATGTGAGGGGAAACAAGAGGCACAGGAAACTACCCCTCAAATTTCCTCCCTTTGTGTATGTTATGCTAGCGTTAACTACCCCCATCAACTCAGCTGCAAGCCCCAGTTTGGAACCATTCATGTCAAATTACTTTCCTCCCTAGGTTTGAATTTCAGATTGATTTAGTGTCTCAGTAGGTCAGAGGCAAAGAGGTGAAATCCAACCTGAGCATTAGGAGATCTGATTATATATAGATCATGCTCCTGTTGCAGTTAAAGCACTAACACTGGCCAGAACAACTCCAGCACCCTTGGTGTGCAGCTGGCCTTTGGGCCTAGCTCCATTCATCTTCTAGGCTGTGGGGTTTCATCTAATTAGCACAACATGAAAACCCTTTCCGTGATGTGGTCCACAATAGTAAAATGAGGGGTTTTGTGTGAAAGGACAACAGAATGAAATTCATAGAAAGCTTTTTAAAGATATTACAAAATGATGAAAGGAGAAGAGTTCTTCTCAGTGGTAACCCACACACACTGCATACAGAAGTCACTGATGGATTCAAGCCCGGGGTGTAAACTGCACGGAGCTTTTATTCCAACCCCAGACCAATTCAGTCCCTGCCCTCTACACAGAATGCGATTTCCGTTTGGATTTGGGGTGATTTAAATTTTCCTTCTGCAGCAAGAAGGATTGATCCGGAGTGACCCTACCTTTATTGTGCGATATCTTGGAGTGCTTTTAATCCTGAATATATTATAAAATCGCATTGTTTTGAATCGGGGCTCTCCTCCGTGGTAGAGGACCCGTGATTGGCCACAGGTGGTCATGTGACGAATTTGCCTTAAAGGAGAAGCCCCTAATTTCTCTCAACTTCTGTCGGTCCTGGATTTTTTCTCCCTTCTTTTTCGATCTTCTCCCCCTCCCCTCCAAGAAAAGAAAGAGGCTCCCTGCTTGGCTCCTCTCCCCCCAACCTTCAAGAAAAGAAAGAGGCTTGGCTCCCCCCCCCCCTTCTGAACTACCCTAACCATGTGCAGAAGACTTTCCTGTTTCAATGGGGAGGGGGGGGGAAGAGGAAGATCCGAGTTCAAAGTGATCTGAATTCAACAGGATTGACAATGGAATAAACAAAGTAAATGTAGACTCTGCCCTGGTGACTTTCCTTAAGGGCTCTTAGAGAGCTGATGTCCAAAAGCCTTGCCTGATATACTGGAAAGCTGCTATCCTTCCAAATAGTCCTCATGGAGTTAGCAGCGTTAGTGGTGTGAAATGATATAAGGAAGGTTCACAGGATTCTTCTGGACAGGGCCACTGATAAGACTGTCACAACCTGGTGATGATCAACACAATGTCCATTTACGCACTGGAGGTTTCATGCTGGGCTGTAGGCTGGAGTTTTAGTCATGGCAGGTTGCCCCACCTCTTCCTGCACCCACATGGGGGAGCATTTGCCCGGTGCACTTCATCCGCCCCCAATTTGTGCTCCTGCATGGGAGCTGGGGCAGTGAAGTTCCCAGTGCATAAACGGTCAATGGGTAGTATTTATTTTTACTGTTTGGAGAGAGCCCCCACACACCCAGCAGATTTCTGCCACTCTGCAGCCATCGCACACCACAAAACCTTACCTTTACATTCTTTTACCAATAGCCATGGGGGCGGGGGGGGGGGGTCCTGACCTTTTCAGGTATGGAGTATCCGTTGTGGTTGTCCCTGTCATCTCAGCAAACAGCCCTATTTCTAGTAATCTCTTAGATCTGATGGAGGGTTACGATTGCTTTCCGCTAAAAATGCCAAACCAAAATGTTAACTATATTATGGCAGCTGACACAATACAGAATACATTCATTCTTCTTGCACTTTGTAATCCACCTTGGTTCCCAGTGAGACAAGTAGGGCACAAATAAAATAAATACATTAATAAATTATGACAATCTGCTTGTCGTATTGCTCCAGGCTTGCTTATAAGCTCCTTTTCAGTTTGGTAGTGGTGTTATGTATTATCTCATTTTTTTTTAATGGATATTTGTAAGCTGCCTTGGAACCCATATAAGGGGGGGTATTGCTGCAGATATTTTAATAAGAATAAATCTGCCTTAGCAGAAGTTGGGAAGGGCACAAAGAGCTATGCAAAGGCCTGTAGGCTCACTAGCTTGATGACAGAGTTCCATTCTGCCCTTTTCTCCTTGCTTCTGAGAATTCACTGCCTACGCCTGCCATAGCCTATAGAGAAACCTGCTTTGACTCCCTAAAGCCAAGGCGAGATTCCATGGGGTTGAATAAAGCCTTTGTTTCCATAGTGCTATTAAATCAACCTTACCTTCTAAGTAATAGTGGCCACGGGTGCATTCCTAGGCAGGTCTACTCAGAAGCAAGTCTCAGAAAAATGTTCTTAGGATTGCAGTTAGTAGCCTCTTCCCATCCACCATGTGACACATTGCAATGCATACCTCTGAGAAGTGTTTTCCCCTCTCACTTTCAAAACCCCAGGAATTAAAAAATAAAAGGCTTTTGCTTTTGCCAATGTTTTAAAACTCTTTTTTATTAAAAAAAAAAGTGAATGGAAAAATATAGTGAAATGAAAGCAGTGCTTCCTTTGGATGGGAAAGAAAGGAGCAGAGGAGGGGAAAGATTCAAGCATACATAATAAATACAGTCAAACAGCATCAGAAAAGGGTCATTATGTCATGTTGTGGCCTGGGCTTCCTCTGGCAACCACATCCTTGAAAATATCACAGAGCATGACAAAACCACATGGTTCTTCTATGCAGGGTGGGTGCAGAACCACTCGTAGCCAATTTGCAAGAAATGTCTCTCATGCGATCATCACAGGCTCGCTTATAGGATTGTGATGATCCTATGATGCTGCCAGCCACAGGATTCCAGCCATGAAACACGGCTTCTGCCAGGACAGCGCTGCAAGTCACTGCACCCATCGAGTGTTGGATACTGTTTCAGCTTGCAGACATGGACGTGGAAGTCCTCCATGCCTACAGTACAGGGGGTCTGACGATGGCATGGAAGGAGTGAAAGCTACTTTTGCTGTATATTTCCAGCGAAATGCAGTGTGCTGCCACATGTTCACTCCTCCTTAAAGGCAGGGGGGGGAGGGCTTGGGTGGGGGGTTTGGGAGAAAGACTATAAATAAACCATGGAATCATGATTCTAAGGCCACAAAGGACTATTGCAATTGTTTGCTTCTGGTGCACACAAGCCAGGGAACATCAGCCAAACAGTCTTCTACCATTCCACGCTTCCATGTACTATTCAAAAATATCCAGTTTATCACAGAATCTACATCAGTGGGAGGATCATGGGCATAAACAGCCTACTGTAAAAAAGAGATGTAATAAAACTGTACTTTTAGCAAATTTTCAGTTTTGTAAAATGCATGCTGGCTATGCCCTCCTCCTGCTGTACTAAGCCAGCACAGGGACACTCCTCTAGCCCATTTACAAAAAATATAAATAAAGTCATGAATAGCAGCAGCTTTAAACTCATACTGCAAGCAAACCGTCTGCAGCACAATCGACCCTTCCACCCATTAAACTGAAAGGGACTGGCTCAGGGTTAGCACAAGGTAACAACCCCACCCATTTGCATCTTTTCTTGGGGACAGAGAGCTCAAGATGTTGGTGCTCTGGAACAATTAGCATTCTCATCACTCAGAGCTCTTTTCCAAGTCATCCTAACATCATTTAAAAAATTACCCGTGCATATTCCACTAGAAAACCAGCCCTTTCTATAACTGATCAGAAGACATATGTGCATGTCTGACTTTTCAAAGACAGGGTGGAATATAACTCTCAAAATAAATAAGTAAAATAAATAAAAGGTATGTTGGTTCTCTGACCCCTCCCCAAAATACACACAATAAATAGATATGTATTAAAAAGTTAGGATCTTCACATCTCTGGACATTATTAAAGACAGACTATAGTAATGTTCCTTTGAAAGGACAGGAGGTTGTCAACAGAGGCCTCCTTGGGAAAAGCCAGCTCCTTCCAAAGGCCAAATGACCATTCTACACAACACGGTGACAATAGGAGGATATGAGTTCTTCTGAGGCTCAGTTACTTTACCCTCAAACTTAAATTACTTCACTTCATTGGTTGATCTTGGATCCTAATGAATGAAATGAACAAAATTAACTTCTCTACATTTTCAGATGCAAGAATTAACTGCAGGTTCTGAAAGCCAGTTATACGAATTTAAACTATTCACTGTATTCATAATGATCCTTTCTAGAAAGTTACACAGTAAAAATCAGAAATGATGTCTTGCATAACAAAGGAGAAATTTATAAGTAGACAGTAGAAAAGCCCACCATAAAGGGGAAAGCAAGTCACAGACAAGTTTTTCTGCCTTTAGGACTTCTAAGAATAATTTCAGAGGAATGAATTTTCTCCAACTGTAGTGTTGTGGTGGTGGTAATTGAATCTGCCAAAATCCTTCCTTCCATACTAATGACACGTCTCCCACCCACCCCACATGTGGAATCTGGCAATACTAGGATTCTAGGATCTCCTGTCTCAGTTGTTTGCACAAGCTGAAATGGGTCATAAAGTACAATGGATCAGCAATTAAAGAAAATATGCAAGACTCATATAAGACGCTAATACTTCTTGGCCTAAAACTGCCCTTCTTATTCCTTTTACATACCCATTTGGCAACAGCCCAAAGAACTCTCCAGTGACAAATTTACACAAGCATGTTCTTAATCTGTGTGAGGCCAGCTGCACACATGCAAGTTAGGGTAAGACTTGATGCAGAACCACTTCAAAATGCAGAGGAAGAACACGATTTTTCAAAAATCCATGTATTTGAAAAAAATACCTTACAAATAGAAAACTAGTGAATCAAGGAGGATGCTCTAGTTTAACCCACTCTCTACTATACTAGATTCTACAGTTTGAATTTTTAAAACATAAAACAGCATTATAAATGTCACAACCCTTCCCCAGTCTGAAGTGGTGCAGTCAATTCTATCAGCACAGGTCCCTACCATCTCACTCCATTGCACATACTTGATCCAGCCTGAATTTTTGGATTGGACAGCATAATTCTGGTCTCTCAGCATCCCTTGACTAGCCACATCTAAGCCCAATGTTATGATTACACCTCTCTTTTGCCAGCAATTGTACTTTCAAAAACGGGAGGACATCATCAGACGTGAATACCTCAGCTAGATCGTTTCATTTTAAGACTTCAAAATGTGCCAAGCCCTAATATTTTTACTGTAAAACAAAATTATGTGGCTGATGAGTACTTTGTTTGGATTTCATGAAACAAAAACTGCAGAAGTGCAGCAGAATCCATAACGGAAGATCATTTGCTTTCCCTTTTATGAGACAATCTCCACCAGAGGACCTGATCCTAAGCACTGGGGACTTTGTTCAACTACAGCATTGTTCTGTAAATAACATGGCTTGAATATGTCAAGATGAGGAACTGTGTCTTTCAGCAAGCAACAGGTAAATTTACTCTTGGTACAATTTGATAAAGCCTTGCCAAAATCCTGAAGACTCACTGATTTGCACAGAGGCTTTAGTGCTGTTAAACCATTCCAATAGGCTCCTCTCCAATCTATGTTTTCTCTAAGACTATGGAAAATGTAAAGGCAACTGAATTTTTTTACCCAATGCACAATTCCAAAAAAGAAACAGAACTCTGAAACCAATAAATTAAGACACACGCACACACACACACATTTGCAAAGCTTGTAAGATCTGCAGATGCAATATCAGAATTTCATGTAAGTCCCTGAAGATAACATACTAAAGCAAAAAGAAGAAACAAAACAAATCCAACCAAAGGTATTGAGTTTGCTTGCACCAGAATGGTAGATACTTTCTCCTTAGATCCTGTCTCAGGTGGGGATAACTCCACTGGTAAAAACAACCAGCTAGGACGACAAATCTTTCATACTAAAATGCCCTATTATACTTTTGGACGTATCGGCTGTTCTACAGGAATGGAAATCAAATATCCTTGTGATTTGGATAAGCTGGTGTGATATGTACATTCTATTCCTTCAGTTCTGTGCATATTCCTATGCGGCACAAATTTTCAACAAAGTTCACCTTCAGTGCTGAACTTTTGTCTTCAGAGGTTATCCTTGTGCTCAAGAATGAGCTTTTCAAGGAAAAACAGAACAAGCTTCCTCCAGAGAACACCATTCTGATCTGCTTTGCCATCAGCATCACTTTGCCTGCTTTAAAGGAAAGCTATCAGAGCTCTTCATAGTCTTCACCTGCCTCTCCACAAGCTCTTGCAAAGGAGGAGCAATTATTTGGCCTCTCACAAGCCGTGATGCAACTACACTCCCTACTGCTGAGTTGATGCTGGATGTTTACAAAGATGGCTGTGCCGGGAAAGCAAGTGAAGGGTACATACTCTGAATGAACAAAGGAAGTGAACTGGAAGCCTCCACATTTCTGCCCCCTCTCCGCAGGAAGAAACAAATGCCCCTCAACCCCTGGCATCTGGCTGGCAGAGGAATCAGCTAGGAAGCAGCACATGTTCCAGGAGATAAGTGATGGAGTCCCAGTGTTTCCAGAGGAGGAAGAGAAAAATCACTAGCAGGGTGGTGCTCAGGAGGCGCATGCGGGTCTTCATCAAGGGTGTGATGAAATTGGCAATGGTGGACACGAAGACCAGCAGCACAGCCATCAAGGCCAAGATGACATTGATGAATTTGCCCAGCAGGGCCCGGGCATTGGCATTTTCCACGCCTTCCAGCTGCACTACCTGCTGCTGTTGCTGCTGCAACTCTAGTTTGGTGACACGGGTCAGGCAGGATTCCACAGCTTCCTGTAGCAAGAAAGGAGGGGGGGATAGGACCAACGTTAACAATGTTTTTCTGTTACATACTCTCTTTCTTGAGAGTGGCATACATAGATCTCCCTCCCCTGCTTTATCCTCATAACAATTGTATGAAGTAGATTAGGCTGAAAGAGAGGGGGAGAGAGAGGAAGCAGCCCAAAATTATCCAACCAGATTAGAAGGGAATTTGAACTCAGATCTCTGAGATCCTAGTCTGACACTTTTAACTGCTACACCACAGTGGCTCTCAGGACATCTCAGTCTCATCATTAACAGGGAAGGTTTATTTATTTGACTTGGGCATGATACTACACCAGATGCATGGCGAAAAGGAAGTCCGGTATGCATCTATGATGCACATACTTGGGTTTGTGTCAATGCAGCAACGATCTATATATTGCTTACTTTATAGGAACTACCCTGTGGACCTTCTAAAGAACCTATAGACCTACCCTGTGGACCCACTGAAGCACCTATGGATCCAACATAGCATATGTGGTTTTCAGCCAATATATGGCTTCCACTTAACAATGCTCTCTTCTAAATAAAGCAAATGCCATCAGTCTGACTTAATTTCCCTCCCATTGCCACATGGGGGCAGAAGAATACTCCACACGGCATACTTTTGCTCATTAGAGGCATACATGAGCCTGTATATTATTTACCGTTGAATGAAATAACAGTGACGTACAATGATGGAGCTTTGCCTAGGCGTTATTAAGACAGTGTGGTAGAGTGATTGGAAGACCAAGTTAAAATTCTACATATCTGACTGTTATTCACTATTCTGCCACTGAAGCATTAAGACTAGACTGTATATTGATGATCCAAAGTTACAACTCTTAATGAAGCTCTGCACCCATCAGATCCAAGCCCCGTTCTCCTCCTCTAGGATGACTAGCACCTTTTAAGAACAGTTGCCTTAGGTATCCCAGCATTCACAATCTGCAAACAATCTAAAAACATATAACACAGTTTTACTGCAGTCTGCCTACTAGCTGAACTGTTTTCTGATGAAGGCAGCTTTGATTCTTGAAAATTTAGACCCCAAAAATCTTGTTGATTTCTAAGGCGCTACTGGGCTTGAATCTAGGTGGCTGAACTGGAGACCTCCAGAAATCCATATGAAAAGTATTCTAAGCCTTCTGGAAAAAGAGTATGAGATGCGTACTTAATACATTAAGCACAAACAGAAGGGCTGTCATAGCGGCAGTGCAAGCAACCCATGTTTTCCCATACCTGAATGTCCCTGGCCCTCTCATAGGACTGATAAGCCACTTTCTCCTCCATGCTAGCCAATTCCTGTTTGAGATTGGTCATCTCATTCTGGTGAAGTTCTGTCAGGTCATTCAACTGCTCTTCCAGGCGCTCATATCTGTGTTGGAAGGGAAATGATATAATATGCAGCAGATGAGAACTCTGAGTGATGCAAAAGTTCATGCAGCAGTGCGATATTGCATCATTTAAAGAAGTGAATACTTCGACTCTGGGGCTCTCATGTTGAACACATCAACCATTTTGTTATCCAAAAGCTAAAGCTGACTGGCCAAGACCTATAGATTCTGCTAAAGGATTTCAACACTGAAAATGGAAATTCTGATGGAATTACCAACTACAAACTGCTCCGAAACTTAGTACTGTCCTTGACTCAAAGAGTACGCAAGAATGCATGTCAACCAGGTCAAAGATCCCAGATAACAAATCTAGACAAAGGGTCACATAAGGCAGTAAAAGTCTGTGATGGATTGCACTTTTTAAAAGCTTAGAAGTGCCAGCTGAAGGACTGTGAAGGGTTAATTCTTCACAGATAAACAGAGTCTTGAGTCACAGGCTGTTCCAAGTAATCTGATTGGTTAGTATCAGCTGAACAGAGAAAGACTTCTGAACTGGGGGCTAAGGCGAATTCAGTCTGATTTTAGCCCTAGCTAAGAAGAATTGAGTACTGGCACTTTCAGAATTCAACCCTGACTGAAAACAGTTTAATACAGACAGGAGAACTGGGGAAACTTACAAGGACAAGTGGGTAGTTAGATAGAGACACTCATTCGGGCCAAGGAAAAGACCTTCTAGAGCAACCTTTCTCAAGTTTTTTACCGTTGAGAACCCCCTGAAACATTCTTCAGACTTTGAGAAACCCAAAAACTCCCACCAGGGACCCCTCCCCTTCCCACCCCCACCAGGCCCATCATTGGCCATTCTGGGAGGGGGGGGCAGGTTGACATGACCATATATGGTCATATCACTTGATAAATGTTTAACAAATTTTAAAAAATATATTAAAATTAATTAAATACAGGGCTGTTAAGAAACCCCAGGGTTTCACAGAACCCTGGTTGAGAAGGCCTGTTCTAGAGAGAGAGAGAAATTTCTATACTACCCAATCAAACAGTAAGTTAGTTCTGAAGAGTGCAGAGATCCCTGGTCTGATGTGGTTAGAAACTGCCTGTGGAAACCTTAAGAGTCAGCTAAAAAATCAAGATGAGTACTGGTATTTCAAGAAATGGGATCCGGGTACTGGAATTAGTGTACCAGCCATCTGGAAACAAAAAAAGTCAGAGACTACTCAAAGAAAGTGTATTGAATGTTTATGGAAAACACTAGAACAAAAGCCTCTCAACACAGAGATTTAAGTTACTGTGAAAAGCTTAAGAAACTCTCATTAGCCTAAAGTCTGTGCATGCATGGATTTTACCATAGAAATTTTCAACCCCTGATTTCATCTGACAAAAAAGAATAGGAATACCATAGGACCACTGCGAGGACAAGAAAGTGAAATTATAACAGATGATGAAGAAAGGGCTGAACTGCTTAACTCCTATTTCTCCTCAGTCTTCTCTTGTGAGGGAAATAGTGATCAATGGCAAAAACGTAACACAACACGGGGGACGGGAATGATGGCCTAGGATCACTGTTGGAGCAGTCCACAAACATCTAGTTTCTTTAAATGAAACAAAGTCTTCTGGGCCAGATGAACTGCATCCAAGGGTTCTAAAAGAACTTGCAGATGTCATCTCTGAACCTCTGTCCATTATTTTGACACTTCTTGGAAAACAGATAAGGTGCCAGACGACTGGAGGCAGGCAAATGTTGTCCCCATCTTCAAGAAAGGGAAAAAGGAGGATCTGGGTAATTATCGACCTGTCAGCTTGACATCTGTAGCTGGCAAAATTTTGGAACAAATAATCAAACGGTCCTTGAGCAGCTGGAACTGAGAGCTGTGATTTCTAAGACTCAGCATGGGTTTTGCAAGAACAAGTCATGTCATACCAACCTTATCTCTTTTTTCGAGAAAGTGACTACCTTGCTGGATCAGGGGAATGTTGTAGACATAGTTTATCAGGATTTCAGTAAAGCTTTTGATAAGGTTCCACATTATATTCTTGTTCACAAGTTAGTAAAATGTGATATGGATCCTAATTCTGTCAGGTGGATCAATAACTGGTTGACAAATCATACCCAGAGGGTACTTGTTAATGGTTCAGCATCTTCTTGGAAAAGAGTGACAAGTGGAGTGCCCCAAGGATCTGTCCGGGGGCCTGTGTTGTTCAACATATTTATAAATGATTTGGATGACGGACTAGAGGGGATACTTATTAAATTTACAGATGATACTAAGCTGGGAGGGGTAGCAAACACAACTGAAAATAGCAACAGAATACAGGATGATCTTGATAGGCGCAAGAAGTGGACTAAACTGAATAAAATGAAGTTCAATAGGGACAAATGTAAATTTCTGCATTCAGGTAGGAAAAACCAAATACACCAATATAAGATGGGAGAGACTTGTCTTGGCAGTAGCATGTGCGAAAAGGATCTAGGAGTCTTAGTGGACTATACATTGAACATGAGTCAGCAGTGTGACTCGGTGGCTAAAAAGGCAAATGGGATTTTGGGCTGTATCAAACGAAGTATCGTGTCCAGATCACGGGAGGTGATGGTACCGCTTTACTCTGCTCTGGTTCGGCCTCACCTGGAGTCCTGTGTTCAGTTTTGGGCACCCCAGTTGAAGAGGGATGTTGACAAACTGGAATGTGTCCAGAGGAGGGCAACAAAGATGGTGAGGGGTTTGGAAACAAAGATGTATGAAGAAAGGTTGGGGGGGGGGGGCTTGGTCTGTTTAGCCTAGAGAGGAGACAACTGAGAGGGGATCCGATAACCATCTTCAAGTATCTAAAAGGGTGCCATATGGAGGATGGAGCAGAATTGTTCTCTCTTGAACCAGAGGGACAGACCAGAATGAATGGGATGAAATTAATTCAAAAGAAATTCAATCTAAACATCCGGAAGAAGTTCCTGACAGTTAGAACGGTTTCCCAGTGCAACAGGCTTCCTTGGGAGGTGGTGGGTTCTCCATCTTTGGAAATTTTTAAACAGAGGCTAGATAGCCATCTGATGGAGAGGCTGATTCTGTGAAGGGGTGGCAGGTTACAGTAAATGAGCAATTGGGATGTGAGTGTCCTGCATAGTGCAGGGGGTTGGACTAGATGACCCATGAGGTCCCTTACAACTCTATTATTCTATGATTCTATATTAAATAAAATATGTTTTTATTTTTGAATTTCAAAATTCCTCAAGAGCAAGTTGTTTAAGTTAAAGCAGGCTCCTGATTCTTCCCTTAGGTTCGTGGGCTGAGTCCTGCTATGACAGGGCAGAACAGCCAGAGTTCTTCAGCAAACGCAATACTAGGGTGGCTCAATCAATAAAGGGAAAGCCTTACAAGGAATCACATACGATGAGTCATCCACCCTCTCAGGTACCTTATCGAAAGATCAGAGGTTATGGATCAGAATTAATGTCATGCAATTGCACACAGTGCACGAGTAACATTCCTGCACTTACCACAGACCACTGGGACCTGAATGGGCAATACAAACCTATGGACAACCAGTCCATAACACATTTCAGACACATGTTTGCTTCCCCCTACCCCACCTTTATATATCATTAAACCACTTTAATTAATCATCAGTAAAGGAAACATCAGTAAAGGAAATGAATGAAAGCATCCCATGAATTGTCTGACTCTTTAAAGTATTTTTTTCTTTTAAAGTGCCAGGGGGGTCATAAAATTTATTATGTATCATTTTATTTAAAACATTTCTAAGCCACCTTTCAACTCAAATAGGGGCCCCAAAGTGACAAATGTCAAGGCATTAACACATTTAAGACATTAAAATTACATGCGTAATAAAAACATATGGATAAGAGTCAATAACTTTACTGGGGGCACACTAAATTGGAAAGCATTGGGTGGGAACCCCAGACCAAGACTGTGTACTTCATAATGTTTGTAGAGGCTTCATAACTGTCTTTCCCAGGACCTCAAAGATACAAATGAAGATGAATGGAAAATACCAGGGAAGGGGGAGCAGTCTGTGATAAAGGCTGGCTGTGGGAACAGGGAGCTCTATTTTCCACGCTATCATTGATAAAATAACGTGCAGGGGATTTCCCAGCTTTTTAAAAAAGCTGGGGAGGAGGAATTTAAGCATTATTGAAGTACAACATGGGAATCATTCATAACCACCATTTATAACCATAAAAACACATATCTGTCACATACATTTATAGCCATTGTGATCCATATATGAATCTTCATTATGACAGTTATGCTGGATGAGTGGGAGTCTCCACATATATCACTTTCCTTGTGAGCCGTCATTTAGGGGGGCATTCTCCCTGTGATATCTAGTTTGGTCTTCCACGTCCTTAGACTAGTCAATCACAATCAGAGTTACTAACCCAAAGAGGATCAGGACAGAGTACCTGGCAAACCTCCCTGCTATGCCCCCAGAAGTCACATTTTTACAATGTACATGGCATCACTAATAAAAGAAAATGCTTGTTAAAATTAAAAGTTAGTTGCATTTTTTGTGTGTGCCATACCTTGCCTGAGCAAAACAAAGAAGCATTCATCTCAGCTGTCATAAAGCCTACCATACAAAACAGCCATTATCCTCAGGGGAAATGATCTTGTGATTTGGAGATCACCTATAACTTTGGTAGATCTCCAGGTGCCACCAGAAGATTGGCAATCCCTAACCCTAACCTGAGAATATATTTTCCCAGGGTCAGAAACGGTTGCCACGGCAATGGGAAACCTGGAGAAAAAGGAATCCTTATCCTTGCACTGGGTTCAGGTGTAGTAGCTCTTGTCTAGGGAAGCCAGCCTCCAGGTGGGAAAGAGAACAGAATCCGAAGGCAAACTGATCTTAAGAGGCAGTAAATCAAAGGACAGGATCAGTGCAAGGCATGTAAAAAAATATTCTTAAGTCAAATCAAAGAATCTGAGTCTTTAATGAAAAAATTGGAGCCAAGTAAAAAAAAAACAACTCTGGAATCTGTTAACCATTTCCATGATGCTGTAAGTTAATTTTCACACCTTGCCTATATTAACTGATTACTTCCATTCCGTGATATTGTATCTGAGGAATTGTGCATGCACATGAAAGCTCATACCTTGAATAAAACTATGACTCCAAGTCAAATTTCCCACGTTGAAATTTCTGCACTTAATGAATACATATGCATACAAACTGGTTATGTAGCAATGAAGGCATTCTTGTGTGGAACTAGGTAATATTTAAATGCAACTTAGAAGTATAAATGCTCTCTTGCTGGAGGGTGTGGCTTTGCTATGTGTTCTAGTGTAGTTGAGGGATAGATCATTTTTGTTATTTCTTTTCACTGCTGAGAAAGCACAGGATACCATCTAGCTATGTTGGCATTGCGTCGTCCATGGTAATGCACTGGCATTAAATCTGAGCTATAAGAAAACTTCAGTGCATTCACATTGATTTATGCTGCACATTATTTTGACTGGTCCTCATAAAGTGAATTATATGATATATGGTAAATAAAATGTAAATTAAATATACATTTAATAAAATATACATTAAATATACATTTGATTTTTAGAATTAAAAAAATAACCTTATACCAGAAACCAGGATCTATCAGGAGAAGAAATAGCCCTCTGGCTAGTATGAAAAAATATTAAATTTCAGTTCAAGGATGCCTTGAGTTTTAATCTCCTTTCTCAATCTAGTGATCCTGCCAAAAAAATAATTAATCCCAAAACTCGTCATGTTCAAGAACCTTTCCTGGCTCCCAAACTGCTAAGGTTAGGGCATAAACGGGACACCCTCCTTATTGCCTGTTCCTCTGGTTTTAAATAAATAAATAAATAAATAAATAAATAAATAAATAAATAAATAAATAAATAAATAAATAAATAAATAAATAAATAAATAAATAAATAAATAAATAAATAGAACAATACATTGTCAATAAATTTGCCAGCTGACTGCAAAAGTTAATCTTAAACCAGCAACTTCATATGTTTCACCCACAGCATCACCCTTTGTTAGACCCACAAACTAATAGCAGGCCAACAAATCCTGGTCCACAATTCAAGAAAACTAAGAATGCATGCACTGGACAGTTTCCCATTTGGGAGAACCATGAAAGTATGCAGTGACCCACCTGTAACGCTCCTCTTGCAAGCACTGTGTCATGTAAGTATAGTCTCGCTGTAGCTGAGCTTTGAGATCTTCCATGGAATCCTCAAGATGTGACTGAATGTCCTTTATTTCTCGCAGTTCTTCTAAGATGGTATCAAAATTATAGTGGTGACTGTCCAAGGTATTAGATTTGGGGCTGCCTAAACCAGCAGGGCCTGCCCCAGAGTTACTACCTGCTGCTGAGCCAGAAGTGGCACTGGAACACTCATCATCACTGCCATATTTAGGACTCGATACTAAGGTGGCACTGCCACTGAGAGTCCGTGAGGCCTCTTCAGGGTGCCCATCATCCAAAGTGTCCTTTAAGTGAGCAATGTTATCTGCACTGCCAAATTTGTTGCGAATTAAGCTTGCAAACTCACGAGGTTTAGAGACCACAGCTGTATGTGTGGCCTGGGAAAGGCCTGACAGTCCACCCTTGACACCTTCCACCACACCCCCTCCAAAGCCACTGATGCTGGAGCGGACATTGGCCCCTACATCCTTGAGGCCCTGATGCATGTCCCGGAAGACATCTTTGGGCTGGCGTGAGGGTCCATTTTGTTCAATTTCCTTTAGCTTTCTGTGGTAGTGTTCAAGCTTCTTATGCAACTGGGCAATGGTCTGAGCTGATTTTTGGTTCTTTTTCTCAAAGACCTGCTTGATCCGAGAAGCCTGCTGCTTGTCAGCATTGTTGGCAAGTTTCAGGTACTCAGCCACATTGTCATCTCGTGCCTCCTGCTCAATCTTGATCTGCTCAGTGATCTTGAGGATCTTCTGGTGAAGATGGTCAATGGCAGCTTTTGTCCTTTGTGGATCTGGGTTGCCATCTGGCACATCAAGGCAGATGTTTCCATCAGTATCACCCTGGCTTGTGTTAGAAGGCAGACTGAGCTGGCTTGCATCCCCTTTATCCAACTGTGAGGAAAAAGACAGAGCATGGAAAGATATTAGGAAAGGTTCTGATGAATACTCTCTTCTCCTGGATCCATGCAGGAGAACGATAGATGAACAAGAGAAAGTAATATTCATGAATTACTGAGAATAGTTAGCTATATGGAGACAGGTAATGAGAGGATAAGAAGAATGTCATTGAATAACAAATGTTTAATTGATTAATCTCTGGGTTTTAATTTGGTTACTTCATATAATATATACGAATGTGAATGCTACCAAAACATGCCACAATTTTTTAAAAAGATGATAACCTAAAACAAAAACACTTCTAAAAGGAATCTTTGTACTTAATATTTGCTTTTTCAACAATGCAGAATTACAGATCATTCCTTAACCCACTAGAGAAAATTGCATAACAGGAATGTTCAAATGCCATCACTATTATGAAAAAATCAGATTTAAATATATTAGCTTTGCTGTCAGCTGGTCCCCATCTGCTTTAGCTTTCTGCAGTTCCTTATTGTTACTAGGAGACCTATTAACTCAAAAGCAAAACTCCTGGTATCTTTTGATTCAAATCGGTAGAAGAAAACCAATTATGCATTCCTTTCTCATTCTGTGCGGAAAATAAGAAGATAGCAGTCATATCCAACATGGAAGTGTGTCCTTCCATCTCAACTCCACAGATTAATTGGGAGCCTACTTTAATCTGCAGCTAAAGCTTTAATTAATTACTCTACTAATGAAATAAAAGCTTGAGCAAGCCCTAGTGAAACTCAACTGGTATGAACAAATAAGTAGATGGATGTTGAATATTTTTTGCTCTATTTGGAAATCTAAAACTCATCAACAATCTGGTTAAAACCTTGAAAACTTGAAAAATCAGAACTCTTTTTAATTGTTTAATGATTTTGCTGGTATAATGAGTCAGTGATCTGTGAATTGTTCTCTTGATTTACTTTCCCTTCGCTGGTCAGAAGGACTGTTTCATAGCACTTTGCATTCAGCTTGATCAAATTGCTCAAGGAAAGGAAATTAGAAAGCAGAAAACACAGAGTCAAACTTCGTGACAAGCAATGTACAAAGTCATAAGCAAAACTAAAACTAACAGTGAGACGTCATATCAAAATACTCTTCAGGTATTTCATATAGGGTTGCCAACCTCCAGGTGGGGCTTAGAGATCTCCTGGAATTATAACCGATCTCCAGACTGCAGAGATCAATTCCCCTGGCGAAAATGGCTGCTTTGGAGGGTGGACTCCATGGCCTTAAACCCCTTCGAGGTAACTCCCATTCCCAAGCGGCCAACCTCCCCAAGTTCCACCCTGAAATCTCCAGGAATCTAGTGCCTCCTTTGTGTTAACTAATAGTTATATTATTAATTATATTATTCAGAATTTGAGAAGCCTCTCGCCCTCCAGAGGCCTGGTGTGCATACAAAGTTATATCAGAAGTTATCAAGCCTTTGATGCAATCCCAAACAGCAGGTTTAGAAGAAGGTGACACTGCTTAGTACAGCACTACTTGTTGTTTGCCATCTTTGAACACAAGGACCCTAAGGATCACTGCTCTCCTTCCTTAAAAAGTAAAACACTCTAAACTTGCCACTCACTGATTTGTAATACATTTTTGTCTACATTAAATCCACTGGGATGCATGCATGAAACTCAAGGAGGTCAGGAGCAATCTGAATTTCTCCCAGCACATAGGTTTGTCAACTTCCAGGAGATCTCCCAAAATTACAGCTGATCACCAGACTACAGGCATCAATTTCCCTAGAGATAATGGCTGTTTTGCAAGATGGACTTTATGGCATTATGCCCACGGAGTCCATTCCCCTCCACATACTCTGTCCTTATATCTCTAGAAACTGTTCAACCATTTTATACCTAAGCAAGGCTCTACGTCAGAGAATACACAAGTCAGCTCTCCTAGTGTGACTTTAAAATTACTATGCCAACCAATCCAAAGATACTGATTATAAAAATTTGTGTTAACTGAACATCAAAGAACATTATTTTACCATTAAGCAAACAAGGCTGTTGTAGAGTTGTTTACATTAAATTCCCCTCCTATTAAAGCTACTATCCAGCTGGCAGCTTGACAGTGTGGAGGGGCAAGAAGCTGCAATATACTATTGTGCAATTGTGTGCAGAAGATATCTCGCTATTTTGACCTTTGTTCAGAAATGCCCATATTACTATTGATGGTTCCTTTAGTTATGTGGGTGACCAAATTGTACCCATGACAGTTGAATAGCAAAAACAAAGCCATGATTACATGCAGTTATATGACTAATATAATTGTCTGAACATATTTTACAGAGCTAAACATGTACATAATTTAATCCCTTTTCAAATGTGAATTTTCAGCACAGTAACAAAAAGACTTCTAAAGTTTTCAGTTCTATAGATGTGGAAATTCAGGTGCTTGTTAAAATCAATTATGAAACTATGAAAAAACCCACCCACAATGGTACCATCTTAACTATTGGTTGCTCTAATATTTTGAAATAACCACTCTGGGTGGAGCGCTGTCCAGGACACCTTCGGGTGTCTGGCCTGTGCTTCAACCTGCACGGGCAAAGCTGGGCATGCCCAGATTGGACTGGCCCTTGGAGCACCCACCTCCAGACGCTGCCTGGCTGACGAGGAGGGTGCTCCCATGGTGCTGTGCCTTCACCGCCAATCAGCCCACCTGCCAGCCAGATGCAGTAGCCATGGCAGGCCAACCAGCAGCGTGGCCATTGCACCACCCACCAGTGCAACTGCATCCTCGGCCGCCACACGCCGGACTGACCAGCTGTGGGGCCGTGCCCCTAGCTAGCAGCACGATGCCCCGCTTGACCACTGTGCGCCCAATGCCCGCCTGCCAACCTGTTGGCCCCACTGCCAGCTCCTACAGTAGGTCAGGCACCTGCTAGCGCCCATTGCATTCCTGGATGCAACAGGCTTGCAGGCTAGTAAGTAAATATTTCACCAACATTAGGATCATATTGTGATAGATAAAGACATACTAGACTATCAGGGAGAGTTATTGTTTTGCAAAAAAAAATATGCTGGGAGTGATTGAGGGCAAAAGAAGAAGGGGACGACAGAGAATGAGGTGGCTGGATGGAGTCACTGAAGCAGTTGGTGTGAACTTAAATGGACTCCGGGGAATAGTAGAGGACAGGAAGGCCTGGAGGATCAATGTCCATGGAGTCGCGATGGGTCGGACATGACTTTGCACCTAACAACAGACTATCGGGGAATCCTGCTCACCTTTCTTTCCATCTATAGACATTGCCTGGAAAGAGCACAACATTATAGTTAGTTTACCAGGTGTTGAAATTTACAAAGGTTGCTTTTGAATCAGTCTCTCGTACATATTTGCAAAACAAGGTAAACGATGAATATCTCAAAAATACAGCTGAAGGATCATTTTCTTCAAACACATTCAAACCAAAACTACTTTGAGTGCCCAATGGCAGACCTTGATTCATTATCCCATGTTCTCTTTTATTGTCTAAAATATGAAGCAGAAAGAAAAAATGAATTTTGAAATGTCCATCCTTTTCTGATAATGCAAGACTAAGATTGTTTTTGAGAAGTTTATGTCAGTACTAGGGTTGGGCGCTTGGGCATCCGAAGCGGTCGCTTGCACCCCAAGCAGCCAGCGCGGGTGTCGAAGTGCCAGTCAGCGCACACACTTTTCGGGTACAAGTGGCCGCTTCGGATGCCCAAGCGCCCAACCCTGGACAGTACTGTGTTGTTGATGTAGCAAACTTCTGTTTTACTGTTTTTTTTAATTCTTGAATGTATAGGTGCATTGTTTATGAGCTATTAAATCTTAATAAAACAAAATGAAAACTGAAAATTTACATGATACCATTTGCAAACAAGTTTTCAGTTTGATATCAGAACTTCTGTCTTCAACATTTTTACTAACATATTTACTTGAAATGTCAACAGTAAATGGAATATTTGATTACATTCCAATGCTTCTATATTCTGAAAAATTTATATCTTAATGAACTTGTCCCAAGGTCACACTATCTGGTCTATGACAGAATTCGGTCTAGAGCAAGGTGTAGTCTGCAATCCATTTTGATTTTGGGTGCTTTAAATTTTCCCTCTGCAACATGCCTGATTGATCAGGAGTGACCCTGCTTTCCCCAGCGATATCCATCCAGTAGATATAAGCCTCAATATTTGAAAAACTGGCATCAGTAAGTGTGCAGATTTTTGCTTTTTGCAAATTAACTCTCTTTGTGCCTCATAGCAAAGCAGTTTTCCCTGACTGGCCAGGGCATCAGTTCAAAGACTTCCTGCAAGGCTTGTCTTAAAGTGACTGTGCTCCAAAAGCCCTAAATTCTCTCAGCAGAGATTTGCTCTTGGATTTATTTCCCCCTCCTCTTCTGTCTCCAATCCTCTCTCCTCCCACTCCGTTCAAGAAAAGAAAGAGACTCCTGCTGCACTTGGCTCCCCTCCCTGTTCTGAGCTTCCCCAATCAAGTGCAGAACACTTTGTTTCAATTGGGGGGTGGGGACAGAGGAAGACCTGAGTTCAAATCAATCCGAATTCAGCAGGATCCACAATGGAAAAAACCAAGTGAGTGCAGAATCAGCCCAAGTGTCTAAAGCAGTGGTCCCCAACCTTTTTATCACCGGGGACTACTCAACGCTTGACAATTTTACTGAGGCCCGGTGTGTGTGTGTGGGGGGGGGTAGTTTAACTTATGACAATGACAAGTTAATGGGAACCCTGAGCTTGTTTCTCTGCAACGAGATAGTCCCATCTGGGAGACAATGATACCCGAAGTGTGTTGTAAAGGGCCGGGGGGGGGGGGGATGAAGTAAAGGGCCGGGAGGAGGGGAAGAAGGCGTCCTTCGCGGCCCACCTCCAATTAGTTGACGGACCACATGTGGTCAGCGGCCCACAGGTTGGGGATTGCTAGTCTAAAGTCTCTCTGCTTGTTCCCCAAATACAGTACTACAAGTAGGCTAGGAATCGCATTTAGCTTGGTTCTCAGCTTGATGGGCCATCCATCATCTGTGGGACTTGGATTGCTGCCTAATGTTGCTGAGTACTGGCCTCAAGTTATACTTTTGTTTCCTAGCTTCTAAAACAACATATCAACATTTTACAATATCTTTATCATGAGATCAGTCTTCCTGGGTCCTATTTTTCATGCTTGCTGAAATAGGCTACAAATTATCCCATTATCTCCCATGAATTGATGAGATTTTAGCTCAAAATGTCAAGTCAAAATTGCTAGCTCTCCAGAAAGAGCTGAACATTCTTTTGATAGATGGATTAATTATGTCCCTAAGAGTTCTTTCTTGGGGAACAAAGCTACTGGTTTGTTACTTCAAATCATACACCAAGCCAACCTTTACAGCCTACCTTACAATGTCCATCTGGTTCTAGCACTCTCTTCATTCTCATAGTCTTGCTGCAGAGCAAAGGGAGATCCCAAACAAAGAAAAATCACAAGGAAACAACATCAAGGCTACACAGAGAGCCACTGGAGACCTGCCCTAGCTACTGTTATCTTTCTGCTTCAGGCATCCTACTGTATTTGTGGATGACAGAGGAAAGCAGAAGGCAAATATACAACCCACATATGACATCATACAGAGCAACCACAAACTTGCCTCAGCCTTATTAGATCAACATTTAAAAAAAAATGCAGACTTTAAGAAAGCCTGCTTGCTTATTTTAGCTCCCGTGCTACTTGTGTGTGTGTGTGTGTGTGTGTGGGGGGGGGGGGTTTCCAGGATTCTGAAAACAAATGTTTCTCCTGGTCTTTTATTGACTTACAGGAATGGAACTGGAACCAGCAGGATTTTTTTTCTTCAAATGTCCTGTTTTGTGCATGGTAAAGATCAGAGATGTTGCACAAGTTTATTTCCTTAGATTGTGCATTTATGGCAAAGACTGGTCACTCAGTTCCCATCTTCAGTAGGACAGTATGTAACACAGGCATATATGGAGACACCTCTATTAGAAAATAGCAGTAGAAAAATGAACTCTAACTCACCACTTTCAAATGGGTACCCAGTGTTGGCCTGAAGTAGCACAATAAAGTCAGAGTCCAGTAGCACCTTTAAGACCAACAAAGACGTATTCAAGGCGTGAGCTTTCAAGTGCAAGCACTCTTCCTCAGACTTGCACTTGAAAGCTCACACCCTGAATAAATCTTTGTTGGTCTTAAAGGTGCTACTGGACTCTGATTTTATTGTGCTACTTCAGACCAACACGGCTACTCATTTGATATATTTCTAGTTGCTAGTCCAGTATTACAGTAAGGGGGGGGGTGGATTTGTATTGCCAAGTAATGCTTCCCTCCGGTCGTTTATTTCAAGGAACTGTTTTGTGTTTATTTCAGAAATGCTCATGAGGAAAAAAATATATGCTCAAGTGTAACAAGCAATTTTTATGCACTGCTAGGAAAATACAGTCTAATAAAGTACTGGTGTTGTTCTGATGCAAGTAAGCTGTCCTTGTTTTATGATCCCATACCATATTCCTTATTTTGGAGTGGCAACCCTATGGTCACTCTCTAGCATTTTTCAAGATCTTTCTGATTTTATACAAGTGCAGTTAAAAGCACGATTCAAACAGAAATGCAAGGTCACCGTCTTCCAGATTCCTAGACAGGACCCAATGACCACACAGACACAGTGGCCATATTAACAAATGAAAACACTGATGGATCGAAATCAACATATCTTTCCTGGGCATAGACATTATAAATAGCTGTCAGACAATATAAACAGTAAAGCAGTCCAAACAGTCAAGGTTTAAAGAGTACAAGCAGTTACAGTTATTTATTTATAATTTAATTTATATACCACCATTCCCAGAAATTCTGGCTCATGGTGGTTTACAACATATACAATAAACAATAAAATCAGAATTCATAAAAACAGCAACCCAATAAAACATCTTAATATTACAAAATCCCAAGATGGCAGTAATAATTAATACAACCAGACCTCTAATGCTATGGAATTAGATGTTGGAACAGCTGAGGATGGACATGCTTCGAGGTAGTTCCTGCCAGTCTAGGACCTGAGCATGTCAACTGGGGGGGGGTCTAATTTCCCCGGTACTTGTCGCGCTCGGCCTCTACAAAATGCCTGGTGGAAATGCTCAGTCTTGCAGGCCCTGCAGAACTGAGAGAGTTCTGACAGGGCTCACAGCTCTTCTGGGAGCTCATTCCACCAGGTAGGGGCCAGGACTGAAAAGGCCCTTGCTCTGGTCAAGGCCAAGTGCACTTCCCCGGGGCCTGGGACCATCAGCAGATTCATACCTGCAGTGCCCCGCGGGGGCATAAGGAGGTAAGTGATCCCGTAGATAAGTAAGACCCAAGCCACATATAGCCTTAATGGTCAAAACCAAAATCTTGAACTTGACCCGGACACAGATTGGTAACCAATGCAACTGCCTTAGTAATGGCTGAACATGGGTCCTCCAAGATGAATCTGTGAGGACCTATGCAGATGCAATCTGTACCAGATGTAATCTCTGGATCAGGGACAAGAGTAGGCCCACATAGAGCGAGTTACAGAAGTCTAACCTGGAAATGACCATTGTTTTGAGGACAGGTAGGGCGCTAGTAGATGTGCCTAGAGCACATGGAAAAATGCCGTCTGGGCTACCTTCGTGATCTGGTTAGTGAGGCATCAAAGATCACACCCAGGTTTTTGGCCAAAGGGGCAGATGTCAGTTACACCCCGCCCAGGCAGGGTAATTGTGCTTCCCGATCCTGCCCTCTTTTTCTGAGCTGCAGGACCTCCATTTTGGAGGGGTTGAGTTTCAGGCGACTCTTCCAAACAACCCCTTCTAAACAACTGGCAAATGTGTTTGGGGGGAGATCCGGCCGTCCATCCATCAGGAGATAGAGCTGGCTATCATCTGCATACTGATGACACCCAAGCCCATAACTATGGACCAGTTGGGCCAGAGGGCACATATATATGTTAAACAATATAGGGGAGGACCAGTTCACTGGCTGATTCTCTTGTTTTAACATTTTTTTGTCTGAGCACAATAGGACCATCCTGCCGAAAAGAGACCGGTTATGGGGAATGTCTCATGTGCAGAAGAGACTGAGCAATGGAAAACATGGGAAGGGCTACAACAAATAGCACCTTTAAGACCAACAAGATTTATTCAAGGCGTGAGCTTTCGAGTGCATGCACTCTTCCTCAGATTAAATGAAAAACTATCATAACTGTGGAGAAACCATTTAGTCTGAGGAAGAGTGCATGCACTTGAAAGCCCATGCCTTGTATAAATCTTTGTTGTTCTTAAAGGTGCTACTGGACTCTACTTTTGTTGTGCTACTTCAGACCAACACGGCCACCCACCTGAATCTATGGAAAGGGCTAGGATGTCATAACCTGCATGTTATCAAGATGCTTTCACAGTCCCTGGTGAAGGACGAGAAAGGACAGTAATGGCTTCTTCTGCCCTTTCTTGTCCTCATCCTGTCATTCATTCAGGAACTAAATCTAGGTACTTCATGACACATTTGGAGTCCTCTAAAAGGCAGTTGAAAACATTTTGTGCAGTGTCAAACAAAAATTGTGCCCTGTGAATTACCATACAGATGGACAAATAGGATTGCTTTAAAAGAAAATTATGAGAAACAGATAAAAACAAATAGAAAATGAAGACACATTCTTCTTTCAATGTCCCTAACTTTATTATAGCATTGATAATATGATTAATAGGGATGGACGTGAATCAGTCGAATACAGTTCAGTTCAGTTCACGGTTCGTGGCATGCCTGATTGATGAACCATGAACTGTCACGAACTTTTTGCTGATAAATGAACTGGTTCAGTTTGCGAGTTATGTGATGTGTAAAATGCCCCTCTGGCACACAAGAGGCACCAGACTCACAGGAGATCTCCTGATGACTTCTCTACTTGCCCCTCAAGTTGGTGAGGATTGAATATATGAATTATAAATTACGCCACCCCAAATAAGGTGCCCTGTGAAAGTGCTTTTTGGAGAAATGACTGTCTGGGGGCACCTGTGTGTGTGGGGAGGCTAATTTGGACCATGTACATCCAATCCTCACCAAACAGAGGGCAGTTAGAGGAGCCTCATCCGGAGAACCCCTGTGAGTCTGCAGCTCCTGTGCCAGATGGACCACTTTGCCCCATCAAGGCCAGGTAAGCAACCCAGCCCCACAGGGTGCGACTCCTCCTCTTCTCCTTGTGCTTCCAGGGGCTTGCTAGCATATCCTCCCTCAGGAAAAAAGGAGGAGTGTGGAGGGGGACCCTGACCTTCTGGGAATGAATGTTGCACTGCTCAATCCCGGCTTCTTCAGGCACAGCCGCATCCATGGGCAGCGTGCCACCATCTCTGTGGCATATGCACTCTTCCCCACATGCTTCTGCTGGGCCAGAAGGGGTTAAGCAAATGGCAACTCCTTTCTCGTTCTCACTTCAGCATCCACCCACCGTGCCACCCAGCTTCCTTTGCAAGCAACTTCTTCTTGCTAATGCTTACTGACAAGTAAACAAAGGCACTGTGCAGGCGACCTAGCCAGACCAGAGGCTGCACAGTGCACCTTCATTTACTCTTAAGCAAATCTTGGGTTAGCAAGGAAGCACACTTATATATATGAAAGGAAAGGGGTGGAAAGGGGACTGGGGGCATTTCATTATACTGGAATTGCAGTGCAATGCAATTTTGGCCTTTAAAAGAAAAGAAAAAGCCATAGGAGGTTGTGGTCAGATTTGAGGATGGAAGTGATGGCTCAGGGTGGGAGCAATGCTCCTACTGGGGATGGCCCAGATTTTCCGCCTCCAGATGGCCTAGCCCCAATATAGGCCCTGTTCTAGACCATGGCAAAAAAAGAATGCAGATTTCTCCACATTCCCTTGCCAGGTGGCAACTGAGGGCCTGAGTTGCAGCAGGCAAGGGACTGCCCTGAACCAGGCCAAATTTCAGCAGGAAGCAGGAATTAGACACACAACTAGATGGGTGCTGAGCCGAGGCATAGAATCATAGAATCATAGAGTTGGAAGGGGCCATTCAGTACATCTAGTCCAACCCCCTACTCAATGCAGGATCAGCCCTAAGCATCCTGAAGCATCCAAGAAAAGTGTGTATCCAGCCTTTGCTTGAAGACTGCCAGTGAGAGGGAGCTCACCACCTCCTTAGGCAGCCTATTCCACTGCTGAACTACTCTGACTGTGAAAAAGTTTTTCCTGATATCTAGCCTATATCGTTGTACTTGTAGTTTAAACCCATTACTGCATGTCATTTCCTCTGCAGCCAGTTGGAATAGCATCCTGCCCTCCTCCAAATGACAACCTTTCTAATACTTAAAGAGGGCTATCATGTCCCCTCTCAACTTCCTTTTCTCCAGGCTGAACAATCCCAAGTCCCTCAACCTATCTTCATAGGTTGAGGCAAATTCCTTATGCAGAAGAGGTCAGAGAGAAAGCTGGCTAAGTTGAAGGAAACCAGAGTCAACTCACCCTCAAACCCTAGCATCATATCTGGGCCTAAACCTATGCCCTAAACCTTACTGTAGATATGCTGCAAAGGGTTGGACTAGATGACCCTGGAGATCCCTTCCAATTCTATTATTCTAATATACAATCATTCTAATATTCTAAGGTACTTCTATTTTTTGCTGTTTCCTCTTTCATTGCTGTTCTATTTTGTTTCCCAATTTTCCTGTTGTTCTTCCTCTTCCCCCTTCCTGTTTCAAAACATCGGGGTGGGGATGGAATATGCCAGATGATGGTGCAATAAGAATTAAAACACACACACACCCCTTGCTGCTTACTATAACTGTTGTGAAGATGGTTGAAAGGGGGCAGTTGGGTCTCCCAGGACAAAAGACCTCCTGCTGGCAGCCCTCTTCCCCCAGTGTTAGTGGGCCAGTGGAACATATAACAAGGGAATTGTCGTTGCCAGTAATATGCATCACTGCATAAAGTGATGCTGTAGCCACTATATGATACTGTGATGTCACTGTATTGCTGGGGACATCAATGTTGCCAGAAGCCTACCCCCACCCCACCCCCACCCATGGGTAAGCATCCCTCTGGTTGCCAGACTCTGGCTAGAATCATAGAATCATAGAGTTGGAAGGGACCTCCTGAGTCATCTAGTCCAAGCCCCTACACTATGCAGGACACTCACATCCCTATCGCTCATCTACTGTAACCTGCCACCCCTTTGCCTTCACAGAATCAGGCTGTCCATCCTCGTCAAGAAACATTTGTTCCATCAAAAATTGTAAAACTGTAACACAGTGATACTCAGTATAAATATGCCTCAAGCAATTTTGCCTACCCAAACCAAGACAGGCTTTCCTATTTTACTTACCAGCAGGACCCGGGTGCTCAGCTGGCTCAAGTAAGAAGCACTCCCTGGAGTTTCCTGTGTGCCTTGGGCCCAGTTTTCCTGGGGAAGGGTGCAGCCTCTCTCACTATACATCTATCTCCTAAACAATGCAAGCATTTTCTCTTTCAATCTCTCTGGGCTAAGTCCAGACTTGGCACATTGCATTCGTTTTGAATGCTCAGAAACACAGAGGATGTGGAAACAAAAACAAATGTCATTCATTATGTAATCAGGAGAAAAGGGAGTATTACTAAACACATAGCAGGATGATAGGATTTCCAGCGTAAACCTCTTTTGAAGACCATAGGGCTGACCACATCTGGATAATGCTTTAGATTTTCCATTTTCAGACTATAATGAATATTTTCCTAAGTACACGCTGCAACAAACAGCTGGATCCATGGGCTTTCCTCATTAGGCATTAAGGCCAAAACCTAAGACAGAGTAAGCTGCATTTAAACACACAGCCAAAGGATTCCAGACCTTCATAATAATGATAATAAGAATAATAACTTTATTTTTAGAGACCACCCTTCCAGACAAGATTTAGATTCAGTGGGGCTTCAATGGGCTTATAGAGTCTATAAGTATATTGCATAATGTGCTCTCAGGGTTAAAGATTTATTGTGAGCACCTACCAGCTCTAACTTTTGGCCACATTTTCCAATGGATACAATCTCATGAATACTAAAATGGCAATTAAAAGAGATTCAGGTGGGTAGTCATGCTGGTCTGAAGCAGCAGAACAGCGGTTGAATCCGGTGACACCTTTAATACCAATTAAGTTCCAGGCAAGGTATAAGCCTTCATATGCAAGGACACTTCATTGGTCTTAAAGGTGCCTCTGGACTTAAACTTTGTTCACCCCCGGGCCGTGGCCCGGCTCGGCGCTGGGCCGCAGCTCCCTCTTCCCGCCCCCCCCCCCAGCGAGAAGCTCGCCAGGCTGCGAGCAAATCGGCCGCCAAAGCGGCCAATCAGCTTGCGGCCCGGCAAGCCTCTTGCTTTGGGAGGGGGCGGGAAGAGAAGCTTACCAGGCTGCAAGCTAATCGGCCACTTCGGTGGCCGATTTCCTTGCGGCCTGGAGGGGCGGGGAGAGGGAGCCGCAGCTGCCGGCATGCCGGCGGCACAAACGCGCACGCGCAGACTTGCCGCACATGGCGTTTGCGTCCAGGGGCACAAACACGCACGCATGGCAAGTCCGCGCATGCACGTTTGCGCCGGGGCTGCCGCGCACACGGGGGGCCCAGGTCACCCTCTCCCCGCACCCTGGCGCAGCGGTCCACAGCCTAACAAAGGTTGCGGACCACTGTTCTATGATATAAATTAACGAATTGAAGCAAAGACTTTACAAAACAGAAATTCTGGGCAGAGAGTTGGTTAAATATCTCTGAGCACATCACATCAGCATCTTCAAGTAGCAGGATACAAAAATACATACATGTAGATTCCTCCCTGCCATGCCTCAAGTGGATGAATTCCCACCAGCCCTTGCCTATGTGCCACACAGGCAACATCATGCAAAGAAACTCTTGTACATTCTCCACGTTGGCACCTTTGGACAATATAATAACGGATTAGACAGGGATAAAAAAATGATCCTCACATCCTTGTCATTTTTCTACACTCTAGCAGAATAGAATCATCTTATCTCCGGCAGCTGGGCTTCTTCTTGAGCCTTCTGTTTTCTGTCCCAGATCCTTCCAAATAGAATGTACCATTTGGAAATGCAAATCTTGATTCTATGTCAATTCAAATTTGAAGTAATCCTTTGTATTGCTTTCAGCAAACAAAAGGACAATTGGGATGCTGTTAAATGCTATTCAAAATCCCAGCAAATTTGACATGCTTGTGTGATGGACTGGACAGAAAAATTAGTAAACACCCTCCCTACCTTGCATTATGGAAGAAAATCTTTCCAATAGCGCAAGCAGAATTAAGGCTCTCATAAACAGAAAGCCTGGAGACTCCTTTGCTGGTAACAGCAAAGCAGGCGGAGAAAGACAGGCTTCAGGTGATGCAGGACAAAACAAAACAAAACAAAACTGACACACAACCAAAACATAATGATAAAATAATGCTGAGTAAACATCACTTGAAAGACTATGAAATGAGCAATGCTGATTTATTATTATAATTACAACATTAATAACACAAACTCTAAGCAGAAGTACAAACAAAAGCTTTCCCTATAGACCTCTGTAAACCCAAGATATGGTACATTTTTGTGTGTGGTGGTACTTCCAGAGCAGAAATAATGGGTCAATATGACTCCATTGCTACACCTGGAGAAACTGAGAGATATAAGTTCCCACTGTGGAAACTTGGGGCCCCAGAGAAACCGCCTGTTTTAATTGGGTTGACTCAGGTGGATCCTGTCTTTAAAATACCCCCTCATATGAATATACACAGAAGGGAGAAAGATTGTACCTACTGGTTCTACCATTCATGTTTTCACCGCCGTTTTTTATACCGTGTCCTCTTTGCATGCATAGGGATTTACCACAGATCTTGTTTGACTAAATACATGGATATCCTGGCCAAAATCAGCAAGCACAATCTCACTCCCCTCTGTGCATGTTACATTAATGCATGGATGAATATCTGAAGAAGGCAGAGCACAATGCTGCTCTTGTTAAGACACAGCTCTTAACACAGCAGCTTGGTCATATTTAAGTTCATTTCAAAATATTTTAAAGTAGTATTTCACAAACCCTTTTTTTAATGTCAAGTCATAGCTGACCCCTTTGCTGTTGCCTGCCTTTGCATAGCTACCATATTATTCCTTGGTGGTCTCCCTTCCAAATTCTAACCACAGCTGACTCTGCTTAGCTTTTGAGATCTAATAAGATCAGGCTAGCCTAGACTACTAAGGATATACTTGATATTAATAACCACACAAGAGAGAACAAATTGAGCCTCATAGAATGTGATCTTAATTTTTTCTTTCTAGCATTACACAGATGATTCACTACATTTCTGCGCAAGAACAGACTTTTCTATTTCAAAACATGCCCAGCATTAAAGAAAATTCATAATTTGATTTCATGTAAGAAATAAATCAGAATTCAGATTACTTTGCTTAAATTTAAACAAAAATTGTGCACAGTGTTAGTTCAAGGTCATAGCACAGTAAACGAATACATACAATGAACTGGGTTGGGGTTGATCTAAGACCATGTGATCCTTGGATAGCATCTCAGATGTCCAAATGTGTTTGTGCATATCAACAAGCCTGCCGTAGTTTACTTAGCTTATGTATAAATCTGGCTCCTCTGTGATTTTATAGGAATGACAAAGCAGGGCTGCTTGAGCATTTACTTTCCAGTCCAGTCCCACTCAAAATTATTATTTCAAAGCTACTTTCCTCCCTGCAGAGGAAAAGACACAAACCCCCCTAAGGGGAAAAGGAGTTGATGAGGAGAAGGATGATTTTGACTGGGAAAATGCCTAAAGTGAAAAGTATTAAGCAGCTCTTCTCTTGGATTTCCCCTCCTTCCCTCCTTTTGTTGAACTTGCAACCTGTCAAATCTGCTTTTGGTTGTTAAAAAAATGTCAGGGAAACATACATGCAACCACCTTGCACACCACCTCTGTTTTGCAAACCTAGCATACCTAGCATCTGTTTTGTGCTGCTATTTTCTTTTCTGATTCCTGTGATCAAATTCTGTTCTAAGGGCTTAGGATGAGACAATGACATTTTAGCTCCTGGAAAGGCAGTCACGGGTTCAGGTAGCAGGTGCCTATCAGAAAGTGACACCAGTCCTCTCTAGGAATCATTGGAAATTCTATGGTTTTGCCTGATTTACAGGGTTTCCCCAGAAGCCGTCATGCCGTCACTAATGGCAAACCCCTATGTCTCTGCCCCCACTCCTGCTGGTTGCCTGGCAACCCTACTTGTGCCTTGTTAGGTCAAAAACTCAGGGAGATGATATATTATTACTAGGCCTATGTTCCTGCCTATCTCCTTATGGTGGCACCTGTCTCTTAGCTTGAACAATACCAGTGGCATACTTAACAAAATAGGTTTCCTCCTTAAATACAGAGGAAATGTGTACATTTAAAATATATTATCTTTCTTTCTAGATGATGAAATAGGAGAACATACAATGCTCAGACCTGTGCTTTGCACATTAAAACTGAAATGCAGGAAGTGGGCTATGTAGGTGGGAAATGGGTAAGTTATACAATTACAGTGCTTGAATGTGCCTCACCTACACAGTGGGCCATAGTCAAAAGTGCTACATTGATGTGCTCTGATAGTAAGTTCCAAGTATGATGGCAAGCAGAAGGTCTAAACTTCTAGCTATGCAACATAGTTAATGCCAATTTGTTGTCCAAAACTTGTGCAATCTTAAACAGGGTTACACCCTTCTAAAGGCATTTAAATGAATTAACTTGGAAGCATATAACTCAGGTTTGGATTGCACTGTAAGACTGGCCGTCCCCCAAATGATGAAATTTGGGGAATGCACTTACATCACATCCGAGTGTTATGGGTGTTATGTCACACATTGTGCAATGTCATTTCTGCCCCCAGTGGGAGCCCTCCTGCCATAAGTGGGCTCTTGACAATGCTATATGCACATGACCTCAACTTCAGCCACTGGATTAGTGGATAAGCAATTAAAAACAAAACAGACAAGCTCCAGAAAAAAGTTCCCTACATTTGAAAATCATGAAAGTTAGGATTCAAATGATCCTGAGCCTAATTCAGTGTGACAGCTGAACAGCTCTATAGGATGATGACAAAATAAACGTAGAAGTGCTTGTAAGCTCTGAATGTGGCCAATAAGCCATACAGTAAGCTTTTATATTCTAAACATAGTCACTAACCTTTTTTGAGCTGACAAATGGAAGGCCCATACCAAATAAAATTCAGATCAGCGATATTTAGTTTCTCCAGGAACAGGACAGGAGTAGAACAGGAATGTGCAACCTATTCCCTGCATAGTAGGCAGGAAGTGTGCTTTCCCAGACTCTGCCAACTTAAAAAAGAAAAAGAAAAAAATTCCACTGGCTTGTTTGCAATGGGAAAATCTTCTGAAAAGAAAAAATAACCTGGCCCAAATTGTAAGAGCTTCAAAAAATCTTGTCTCCATGTTTTAAAAATAAGCTATGGATCACTTTACACAACAGACACACACGGGTCATTTTAAATGTTCCTTTTACTCATCCTACTGTCAGAGCCCTGTCTGGAACAGGGACAACATCTCACTCCAAAGGCCAGAGCTGACAGCTACAGGAGCAAGAATAACAATCAAGCCAGAGGCCTCAGTCATTTAAGGGACAAGAAGGAGAAATGTGCAGTAGTGAGAAAATAAAGGAAAAAGAGACATCACTTACCAAGTGAGAGAAAATAATGCTCTTGGGAAGCACTGTCTATTCAAGACCATAGTAAAAATGTGTTCAAAGATAGTCACAATGAGACTGGGAGTCTAGTGATGCCCTCTTAAGCAGAGTTACACCCTGCTAAGCCCACTGATTACAAAGATATACACACACGATGCCTTCTACTAAGTCAGACCTTTGTTCTGAAGTCAGCACTGCCTGTTTTGGCATAGACTTGCGAGGCTCTTTGGCAGAGATCTTTCACATCACCAACTCCCTATATGATCAAAGGCACTTACATGCTTGTTGATCTTTCAGGTGTTGTTGGAATCAGACCTGGCTCTTCTACTGCAGACCAACACAGCTACCCACCTCAAACTACCTCAACCTTGTAAGTGGAGACTCTGGGCATTGAACCTGAAACCTTCTGGGTGCAGTCCAGATGCCATATGACTAAGCCACAGGCCCTCCCCAAGGTGGAGCAACTCTCTTAAGGATACACACAACATCAGTTTCAGCTACTGCATTGGTGGGATGAGAATATTTTTAATGAAATACTAAAAAGTCCAAAAAGAGCCATCCCTATAGGTGAAAAGTGGGTGAGTTCAAAAGCCGTCCCTCATTAAAACAGACTTCCTATGAAACTGCCTGGTCTTTTTTAGGAAGCAGAGCACCAGCAGTGTCTTATCTTTAAAATTAAAATAGAGAATACTGTGGTCAGCATCCTCCATGCCAGATTCCAGGAGCTTTATCCCCCTAGTTGCCCCACATAGTTAAGCTAGCATTTGCCTGTGGATTGGTCCATGATCCTGAGCACTTTGCCTTGCAAAAGCAGAAATAAGAGGGCTGTACTTACAAATACGCCTAACAATGAGTTGATCAGCAATATTTTTTTCCCAGAAGAGGAGTCAGAATGATGCATTCTGGCATGAGAAGTGGTTTTGGTAATGAACCTCCTCCCAGTTCTTGCACAGGTAAATTGATCTCCTGGACTGGAAGTTAAGGATTGGAAGACTGGATGCAGGTGGAAGCATCTGAATAGGAAGGCATATGTGTTGAGGCTGCTCTCTAAGGAACTAAAGCTTCTGTGTCAGCAGCCAAGAACAATGAGCTTTGATTAATGCCATGGAGAACAGAAGGAACCTGGAGGCAGAAGGAACATACAAGATGCAGGGGGAAACCACTCTGTTTCCTTAGATATTTTCTCTCTCTCCCCCTCCCTGCCTTGCATTCAGAGAACAAACATCATTAGCTCACTCTTTTTTGAGCAAGCCAACCTTGTTTGGAAAAAGCACTTTGGAACAATAGAAACAAAACCCTGTGGTGCATAATAATATGGTCCATAGAGCAATCTTATGGGGAAATCCCTGCCACCATGTCAGTTTGGCATATGGCATTAGTGCTTTCACAGTACATTAAAGAATACTTAATGTGAGAGATGACTGGGCTCCTTGTATCTAAGGAAACATAATGGAAGCAATTGCATGGGTAGTCCTTTACATACAAAATCTGTGAAGCCCCCTGCTTGGAAAGATAAAAATGGCCCCAGCCAGAGCTTCCTTTGAGGTCAGGCTCATCCCTGGAATCCGCTTTGGATGCAAATGTCAGACTCAATAATGCAATATTATACATGAACAGGCACACAGTTTCTAAGCATCTGAAAAAGGTCATCTTTTGCTAAAGCCTTCCTCTCCCACTTTGTGCACACAATTTGGCAACTTCAGTAAGGTCTTCTAAGGACTTTTGTGGTTGATTCATTTATAGAGATAGTCCACATTTATTACACAGGGTCAAGGAAGCATTTTTTGTTTTGGAGTAATGGAAGTTCCCAGCAATCAAACTGCAATATATTGGTGCTGGGAAAATGCTATTTTCCCCCTCTTGAGGAGAGTTATTGCACTCAGGAGCAGCAAGAATATGCATCATAGGCACCTATCCGTTGTTAGCTATGCCATCATTGATGATGAGATACATAATCCGACCCTTCCCGCTGCATTCCATGCTGTGCCACTTAACAAGAGCATGCATACACAAAAGGGGTATCTCTGTGGGTTCGACTTTGGCAGCAGGTCCCTGTTGGCAGCAAGGGATAGGACTCACAGTAATGGGCTTAACTACATGTAGAATGATATCGGCTAGATATAGGGAAAAAGCTTTCACAGTCAGAGTAGTTTAGCAGTGGAAATGACTGCCTAAGATGGTGGTGAACTCCCCCTCACTGGTAGTCTTCAAGCAAAGAAGAAGAAGAAGAGTTGGTTCTCATTTGCCGCTTTTCTCTACCCGAAGGAGGCTCAAAGAGGCTTACAATAGCCTTCCCTTTCCTCTCCCCACAACAGACACCCTGTGGGGTGGGTGAGGCTGAGAGAGCCCTGATATCACTGCCCGGTCTGAACAGTTTTATCAGTGCCGTGGCGAGCCCAAGGTCACCCAGCTGGTTGCATGTGGGGGAGTGTAGAATCGAACCCGGCATGCCAGATTAGAAGTCCGCACTCCTAACCACTACACCAAACTGGCTCTCAAAGGTTGGAAAGAGACTTATCCTGGACACATTAGGCTGATCCTGCATTGAGCAGGAGGTTGGACTACATGGCTTGTATGGCCCCTTCCAACTCTATGATTCTACAATTTTAAAATATTTTAAATATTGATAAGCATCTCCTGTGCAAGTCTCCAATTGCAGGATGAGTATCCATTTTCTTGGGCATGTCAAGCAGCTATAAAAGGAGGGGGAAGGAGTGAAAAAAGGTATTCTCCTTGCCGTTTCCCACCACAAGTCTATCTTATTTGAGTAAAGCTACTAATTTAAAATGCATGGATTACATATTGCACTTTGGTCTTTGATAGGACTGCCAGCTCTGGTTTGGGAAACACTGGGAGACCTTAGGGGTAGAGATTGGTGTGGGTGGGATTTGAGGTGGGGAGAGACCTCAGTGGAGTTTAATGCTATGGAGTCCACCCTCTGAAGTAGCCAGTTCCTCCAGGGGAACCAATCTCTGTCACCTGGAGATGAGCTGGGGACTGGCATCCCTAGTCTTTGAGCTGAAGCATACCCGTTCCCCTAATCTCCATGTTCCCAATTTTGCCTGAAAATTAATTTATGAAATCTCCAAGAGTTTGGAGAAATGAATCATGAAGCAGTCACTGATGGTCAGACTGCCTTTTTCTCTCTTGTGGGGAGTGAGCTGTTGATCAGCATATTCAAATACAGTCAGCATCAAGGTTGTTTTTTGCAATGAATATCCATTAATTATCCCTGCAATTTCTCATACCTACATGTGCAGAAAAAAAATTAGCTCAGAATAAAGACTTGGAGGTTGCACAAAAAGAGCATATAGGAATCAGGAATTCTGCCCATGCCTTACTTTGCTAAGTTTGCTTAGTCTTCCAGACTAACATTATTACATGTCTGCCTTAATGAAGACGCTACTTTGAAGGCAGGTCTGCTCAGAAATAAGTCACATTTTATTTATTCCCAGGAAAGTGTTCTTGAGATTGCATCTATAGGAGCCTAGCCAACTTCCTGTCTCTCTTAAGACTAAATAGTTGCTAAGTATGACTAGGGCACTTTCTCTCTAGCTGCATCAGCATGAAAACAGTTTCAAGGTCTGCAGCTGTTATGAAATCACAGTGAAAATATGTGGTCGCTCTTGCCCACATTGGACTGTCATTGCCAAAAAAGAGCTGCATTCTCCAAGTGGACAAGGCCTTGGCAATAGGAAGCGATATATTGGATATAAGAGCTGCAACATCTTCATTACATTTTGGGTTTATTCCCTACAAAAACACACAATAAATTACAGGTGGTTTTGCCATCACTGCTGAAGAACTGATATCAAGTGGATTCAATCTCTGCCTGTCTCTCATTTCTGCCCAATAGCTAAGGACTTGGAGAAAGAGGAAAACAAATTAATTGATGTCCTGCATTGGGTTTAGGACAGACTCAATGAGGGTTGTCCAACTCCAGGTGATGGCAGGAGATCTCCTGGGATTACAACTGGTCTTCAGGTAACAGGCATCAGGTTAGCTAGAGAAAATGGCTGTTTTGGAAGGGGGACTCTATGGCACTAGACCTCACTGAAGTCTCTCTCTCCCCAAACTCTACCCCTCTCAAACACCATCCCCAAATTCTCCAGATATTTCCAACTTGGAGATGGCAACCCTCCCTGGAGATTTCTTGGAATTACAACTGATCTCCAGATTACAGATACCCTGGAGATAATGGCTGCTTTGGATGTGGGACGTCATAGTCTGATATCCCACTGAGGTCCCCCTCCTCCCCAAACCCTGCCTTTCCAGGAATTTCCAGCCTGGAAATAACAACCTGTAGGCCAGCAATAGAATCAAAGGTTTGTATCATACTGTTAAGCTCAACAAAGTTAGAAGTCTTCCTTCAGCTACAACAGCCTTCTGACAATTCAAGCAGCTCCTATTTAAGCACAAGACTTCAAAACTATGCTCAGCACAGCAGTAGGATGCATGACAAAATCTGTACGAAATCTGACTAAATACCACGTGGCATGCTTTATTGCCAAGAAAAATCTTTTTTGAAAAGATATGTCAGTTCTTGATACAGGGCATCAAAAAGGGATCAAAAGGGATACAATCTGAAGAAGTGCTAAACGAGTGCTAAGAAGTGTCTCCTGAATCCTGCCTTGATTTCTGCAGGGGTGGCCTCTCCCCCACCTCCATTTAAAAAAAATCTTTCTTCCTGCAACAGCCCAAAAGACACCCCCAAATGCCATTCCTGCTGGAAGGGGACTCCAGGAACAGCTATAGGAGAAACTGGAGGTCTCCCATGGAGAAGGGTTGGTGGAAATCTCCCTTCTCCTTGTGGAAATCTAAACAGGATTCACACCAATGACTTTAGTCAGATATGCAGGTTCAATAGGCAAGAACAGGTCCAAGCATGTTTATGGCTACAGAGGTACTGAAGACATAACTGGAGAGGCTTAGTCTAGATTTCTGACCAGATGGCACAGCATTCATGAACAAAGAACATGGTTCACTCCTGCAGAGATCATTGCTGACAGTCACAATAAAAGACTAGAAGGGAGGCACAGGAAAATTACATCTTGCATTTAGAATCTGATCTCCCCCCCCCCCCCCCGCCATATTATTGAAAAGGGCCTTCGGAGCTAATGAAAAGTAGCAACTAAGACTGTAACTGGAGTTTTTGGAATCTAGGAATGGACACTTCTTATACAGTTCCTAAGTTATTGTTGAAGACCTTACTGTAAGTTTGGTATTTGTGTTAATGGCTGCATACCAAAAATAATAAAAACTTAAAAAATAGTAATAGTGGAAGAAGACTTGGTTCTTATATGCCGCTTTTCTCTACCAGAGGGAGTCTCAAAGCATCTTCCCCTTCCTCTCTCCACATCAGACACCCTGTGAGGTAGGTGAGGCTGAGAGAGTCCTGATATTACTGCTCAGTCAAATCAGCTTTATCAGCAATGTGGCGAGCCCAAGGTCACCCAGCGGGCTGCATGTGGAGGAGTGGGGAATCAAGCCCTGCTTGCCAGATTAGAAGTCCGTGCTTCTAACCACAAGATGGCTAACCACTACACCAAGCAGCATGCGAACAAATCACAAGCAAAACCACCACCATAACAAGTTCACTAGGTTCTCTAGGGAAGCCACTCCTTCCCAAGCAACCGTCCTGACATTTTCAGTAGGAGGATGATACCTGCTAGCTGACCTCATAGAGCTGCTGTAGAGATTACTGAGGTATGAACATATACACCTGTAGCTGCTTATATAGAAGCATCATATTGGTCTACTGGTGTCAGTACAGTCAATGCTAACTGTTACCAGCTTTCTAGAACCCTTGCAGACTACCTGAAGTGCTACCAGATCCCTTTAACTGGAAATTCTAAGGAGAAAAGTTGATTTTATGAATTATTTTATATTTCCCACCTTTCCTTTTCTGGCTCAAGGCAGCTGTTCTGCTACTGATACGTTCTACCATTAAGCCACAACCTTATCCTCAGTGTGAGTTTCTGTTGGATTTTATAGTTGCTAGAAGCTTTTTTGTTTCTGTTCCTTCTCCCCCCCCCCCCTGACACATACACACATAAATACCTATGGATTTGAACCATTTGATTTATAACTTTGGTATGATAATGTAAAACATGTCAACAAAACTTGGTGTAGTGGTTAGGAGTGCGACTTCTAATCTAGCAAGCCTGGTTTGATTCCGTGTTTCTCCACATGCAGCCAGCTGGGTGACCTTAGGTTCGCCACAGCACTGATAAAGCTGTTCTGACTGAGCAGTAATATCAGGGCTTTCTCAGCCTCACCCACCTCACAGGTGTCTGGTGTGGGGAGAGGAAAGGAAAGGCGATTGTAAGCCACTTTGACACTCCTTCGGGTAAAGAAAAGCAGCATATAAGAATCAACTCTTCTATTCAAAGGAAAAATAATGCTCAGCTAATATCCGTGAAGTGCTTTAAAAACTTGAAATATCCTATATAGCTGTGGCTGTAAGTAAATTTACTTGGGAGTAAACCCCAATGAATATAGCAGAGCCTTGTTCTGAACAGATGCACACAGGATTGTGCTATGCAACTACAAGTAACATCAACTAGAGGGGAACAATTAGTGCAGTGGAACATTGCTAATTCTTCCTTCCATTACTTGCCAACCTGTCCTCCTGGGTATGGAACCAGAGATCTCACCTCACCTTAGTGCTAAGCAAACAATTAGCAGAGGGAGTTTACACTACAGTGATTTTATGCCTTGAATCTGTTCTGCATTAACTCTCCTGTTTGCAAAAGATTCCTTCAGGGAAAGAACAACCATTGTCCCTATAGCCATCAGTGCACTTCATATTTTGCTATAAATGCCTACTGATCTTTATAGTGTATTGCTGATTCTATAGTGGAACAGAAAAGAAATATTTTCCTTGAATTTATAATCCTAGGCTGATAGGAAGGGGGAAAATAAGCATAATAGGAAATACAGAAATTGCTAGAGTGGCAAAGTTTCTCACAAAGCACACAAGAAAGAAGACAGCAGTCGCCCCCGCCCCCCATTTTATAGATGAGAATGTGTAGAACAGAGAAGCTAATGGAGATGCTCACAATCCATAATAAAGTTTACAGCCAAAGAACTTCCTTGGGTATCCATTCTCCAGCCCTTAACTCCTGAAAATATCAGTCCTCTCACTAACTCTTCTTGCTGACCTTAACTATGAACCCAGAAATGGTCAACATTATCAATAATCTAATATGGGATATTAAGAATCACACAATCACACAATCCTTATCACAGACCTCCTAAATTGAAATACTGTCCTTTATCTTGGAGACCAAAAGAAAAATCACAATAATGTTTTAGGAGTTAAGACCTTCTCCTAAGAATAGCCCTGGATTACACCAAAGATCCACCTAAGTCCAGCCTACTGTTTCCCACAGGAAACACAAGCAGGGGTACAGAAGCCAAAAGCCTCCTCCTGCTCACCTAATAACGGGTATTCAGAGAAGGTCTGTCTCTGAGATAAAATTCAATACAATACAAAGGATACGCTGGCAGGAAGTCAGCCTTATCTCCAATATCCTTTGGTCCGGTTCTTCACTATAACAGGATAGCCCTGTTCATTCTTCAAAATGCTTCTCATTGATAGTCTTTTGCCATCACCACCAGCTTCCTTTCCTTCAAAAATATTCCTCTCTTTTCATTTGTTTGGTCTGGTTTCTGTCTAGCTTCTGTGGAGCTTCTCCCAAACCGTTTGAGTCTTCAGTTCCCTGAGGCAGTTTCGTTCTCCAGACAGTTGCCGACGCTGACGACTTCTAATAACCTAATCTTTAGAAGGGTATGGGGAGGCAGAGTCCTGAAACCTGACACGGTCAGAAGCCAGCTGGCATGGAAGGAAGAGCCTCTGCGGCTGTATCCAAGTCCCATCACGGCCAACAAGAAAATGCCTTGTCAGAAGAGACAAACTCTGACTTTCCCAAGCCAGCAGTTCAGACGGCTCAGTAAAGGAATTCCAGGATTTTCAAGGATGAGAAACTCCCAGTCCTTGAGAAGCTGTGGACCCAGTCTGGATTTTTCTATTTAAAAACCAATTAAGGCCACACCATTGAAACCCTCTAAGAATTAGGATAAAGGCCAGGATATCAGAGAAAATCAGCCTGCTCTAGTGGCTAGAGCAGGGGTCCCCAACAGGAGTGCCACAGTGCTTGGGACACGTTTTTTGGTTCCCACCAAGTGTTTCTAGAAAGTGAGAGGGACCAGGCGGGGCTATTGCCCAGCAGAGCTTCTGACCGGCCACTGAAGATCTGATAAACTATGCAGATTAAAATAACGTTGTTTCAGCACCAGCTGTCCCCACAACATTTTGTTTTATTCTCTCTCATTAGCCTTTCCCTGTGTATTTTTAAACTACCCTTCTTCTTGCCTGCATTTCTCTTTGTGATGAGCTCCACCTCCTGCATCAGCCATTTTGTGGTTGTGCCCACCCCCAGCATCAGAATTACAAAGATATCAACAGACTGAAAAAGCTTGGGGACCCCTGGACTAGCATGTCAGCCTATGACCAAGGAGACCCAGGTTCAAATCCACACTCTGTCATAGAAGTTTGCTGGGACGACCTTGGACCAGTCACACACTCTCAACTTAATTTCCCTCCCAGGTTTGTTGTGAGGGTTAAGTGGAGGAGAGAACTATGTAAGCCACTTTTGATCCCAACTGAAAAGAAAGGCAGAGGGACATGCTCCATGCTATGGAAAACCACACTTCCACCACACTATGACAGATCCGTTCAATGAGAGATGATTCCAATAAATACAGATATATTTATATGCCACTTTGTATTTGTTTGGGTACTGCATAAATAGATTTGATTGGCAGTAACAAAGAATGCAACATGATCGTATACCCTCTTACTTATTCAGACCAAAATAAAACACAACACTTCACCCTAGAGGCAGTGTGATTGCATTTCACTTCTGCTGGACAATGTGACACATGGATGTGGCAGTCACCACATGTCTTCATAGAGTATTACAGAAAGAAGGTCAAGCATAAAATATGGCCACTTTCTTCTTCTTCAAAAAAAAAGCTTTAATGATAAGCCACCTACTACCATGTAGTTCTGGCTCATTACAATCAAGTAACAGACCCTTCCAATGAGAACTTAAAACAGTTGTTCCACTGGTATAATCCTTAAAACATAACAATACTGTACTGAGGAGAGGAAAAGAGACACAGCTGCTGCCCTAATTTTTGGTTCAGCAAATTAACCCTGTGAAGAAAGCCCAGGCCAATATAATGAAAATATCTCTAACCTTCAAAGGACAGAGCTAAAGTAAAAGGTAACATTATTTAGGTGCCCTCAGGCCACAGCTCTTCCTACTGACAAACAGATCTGAAGATGACTTATTTGCTGAACTAGGGATGTTAGGATACCCACTGCAAAAAAAGGGCAAACAAAAAAGTTAATAACAACGGAGAGATTGTGGAATCTGCACTAAAACTTGAAACCATGTGAGTTTAATGTAAAGTACTAATTATCAACTGTAAAGTCTCTCATGTAAGGTTACCAGGCTCACTGACTGTTGTGGCAGGAGAAAGTGCACAGTGGTGTTCTGTGTATGTGTGGATGGGCTGCATCTGAACCTGGAAGCCATGGCACTTCTAGGAGATACTCTAAGAATCTCTCGAATCTCATAGAATCATAGAGTTGGAAGGGGCCATACAGGCCATCTAGTCCAACCCCCTGCTCAACGCAGGATCAGCCCTAAGCATCCTAAAGCATCCAAGAAAAGTATGTATCCAACCTTTGCTTGAAGACTGCCAGTGAGGGGGAGCTCACCACCTCCTTAGGCAGCCTATTCCACTGCTGAACTACTCTGACTGTGAAATTCCCCCCCCCCCTGATATCTAGCCTCTCAGCCTCATCTCTATGGCAGGGTTTTGCCACTTGGATGAGGGTTTATTAATTTTAAATATATTTTTGGACACTGTTAGCATTTTACCTCACTGAGGGCCCTACCCACTCCAAATCCCATCGACTCCCAGCACCACCCTCAAAGTCTCCAGGTATTTCCTAGCCCAGAGCTGGCAACCCTGCCCTCCATTCATGGCCGGGGACCTATGTATCTAAAGGACTCTCATTCCCCGTACATTGCTGTGCAGGGCCAAGCTGTGGCCAGCTTCCAATTGTTCCCTTATTAAAGTGGCCCACCTAGTACTGATGCCGGCCAAGGGTCTCCCTCTGGCTGTTCACATTTTATGGAAAAGGCTGCTAAGTAAGTGAAAGGAGTGCAGCCTGTGAAAGCTGTGAACACCCTGTGAACACCCTGCAAAGTTACTCTGTTAACCAGAGGTTTTATTGGAATGCTGGTTGCAGGCATTCTATTATGTGTTATTAGGCTTGATTTATTGTTATAGCGTGTTTTAATTATGTATTATAAGCTGCCTTGATCCATGGGGGAAGGCAGAACATAAATACTCTTAAGTAAAATTCAAAGGACATATATCAGGAAGAATTAGGGGGGAGTTTGTTTCCCTCCTGGCAATTTCTTGACACCCCACAAGGTTACTTTTGACAGCAAGTATTTCCGCATGACTATGTGACAGTGAAGTGGCTGGATATTCATGACCACTCATTTAACAGCATACCAACAACAAAGTAAACCAAAGTAGATCCTCCACTACATCTTTGCTTTCTGGCTAGACAGTGAATTAGAATGGGTTTCTTTCTCAGATTCTGAATGCTCTCCTAGATCAGCCTTTCTCAGCCTTTTTATCAATGAGAAACCCCTGAAACATTCTTCAGGCTTTGAGAAGCGCCAGAAGTGATCTCAGCAGGACACACCTTCCTGCCATGCTCCTGGAAGTCACATGTCACCAGAGGTGACATCACCCAGACATTCCCACCAGATGTGACATTATTAGGCCCTTCCCTTCCCATCCCCTCCAGGCTCATCATTGGCCATTTAGGAAGGGGTAGGCAAACTGATATGACCATATATGGTTAATTCACCCAATAATTTTTTTAAAATCTTTTCTAAAAATATTGATAATTAATTAACGAACTCCCACCCAATCAGAGAAATCCGCCCAGTGCTGTCAGGAAACCCCAGTATTTCATAAAACCTTGGTTGAGAAAGCCTGGCCTGGTTGAGAAAAATGTGCATCATATTGAGCTTACTGGAGGTTAGGTGGAATGAAAATGCACAGGTGTAATAGGTTGTTTAATGACTGCCAGACCTGTGCAGGGACTATTGCAGTATCTGCCACGTACTGCTAATTTTATCTATCACATTTGCATCCCTCCCATTCTCCTAGCTGAGGGAAATGTATGTGGTCCTCCCCACTTTTATCCTTCAAACAACATTGTGAAGTAGGTTAGAGAGAGAGAGTGACTGGCTTTCACTCAATGAATTTGAATCCCTGCCTTTCCAGGCCTCATCCAATAGTCTAGCCCTTATACCATATTGGCTGGCTGTCTCTCTATATATAGAGCCTCTTGTGGTGCAGAGTGGTAAGGCAGCCGATATGCTGTCTGAGGTTGTCTACCCATGAGGCTGGGAGTTCAATCCCAGCAGCCGGCTCAAGGTTGACTCAGCCTTCCATCCTTCCGAGGTCAGTAAAATGAGTACCCAGCTTGCTGGGGGGTAAACAGCAATGACTGGGGAAGGCACTGGCAAACCACCCCGTATTGAGTCTGCCATGATAACGCTAGAGGGAGTCACCCCAAGGATCAGACATGACCCAGTGCTTGCACAGGGGATACCTTTACCTTTATATATTTACTACTGAAGCTCATACATATTTCTAGTATGTGTTTAATCTGAGGAGAAGAATTTCCCAGCTAGGACACTGAGAAAGGCAACACAGGAAATGTATAAGAGTCTAATAAAATACAACACTGTAAAAATTTTGCTTAAAGAATTGTATCCTAACACATAGCATCAAAAGGAGATTGTTTTGCATATGGAAACACATACATACTGTACATGTGTGTATTTCATACATCTCTGCACAGGAGATGTCCTTCTTCACAGGCAGCTCCTTCCCTCCCTTCTGGCCAAATGTATGTCAGCATCCTCTGATACTCTCATCATTCTCAGCACTGCTGCTACTATCACCAAACAGGGATAGAAAAGAGGAAGTGGATAAACTTAGGAGTGCTACAAAGAAACCTGTTGTGGTCTACATGTGATAATAACAAGGCCACCTATACATTCAAGGGCATTAATTTATCATAATGATATCACAAATCACAATTGACACATAGTAGTAATTTACACAGGATGTTGGTGTAGAGCCAGTTTGGTGTAGTGGTGGTTATTATTATTATTATTATTATTATTATTATTATTATTATTATTATTATTATTATATTTATACCCCGCCTCCCCCCGAAGGCTCGAGGCGGCTTACATAACCCCGTCCCCTAAAAGCATAAAGTGACAATAAAATCCGATAATTTACAGTAATGGCAACAGCGATGGCGTAATCTGCTCATTTGGTCTCCGCATCCTCAACTACAAGAGGGGGGTGACACTCTCTACCGCCAGTTTGTGAGGGGGTGGGCTGATCTTCTTTCCGCCCGGCCTCAGTTATAAGCCTGGTGGAAAAGCTCCGTCTTACAGGCTGGTAATTCCCGCAAGGCCCTCAGCTCTTCCGGGAGCTCATTCCACCAGGTTGGGGCCAGGACCGAAAAGGCCCTGGCCCTGGTCGAGGCCAGGCGGGCTTCCTTGGGGGCGGGAACGACCATTTGGTTAGCCCCCGCAGAGCGTAAAGCCCTGCGGGGGATATAGGGGAGTGCGGAGTGCGGACTTCTAATCTGGCATGCCAGGTTCGATTCTGCGCTCCCCCACATGCAGCCAGCTGGGTGACCTTGGGCTCGCCATGACAGTGATAAAACTGTTCTCACCGAGTTGGTTCTTATATGCCACTTTTCCCTACCCGAAGGAGGCTCAAAGCAGCTTACAGTCGCCTTCCCATTCCTCTCCCCACAACAGACACCCTGTGAGGTGGGTGAGGCTGAGAGAGTGCTGATATCACTGCCCGGTCAGAAGAATCATAGAGTTGGGATACAGGTCATTTAGTCCAACCCCCTGCTCAATACAGGATCAACTAAAGCATCCACAATAAATATTTGTCCAGTTGCTTTTTAGTGGCTAAGAGTGGTGGCCTCCATTCTGGAGAACCAGGTTTAATTCCCCATTCCTCCATATGCAGCTGGCTGGCTGACTTTGGAACAGTCACAGCTCTCTCAGCCCTACCTACCTCACAGGGCTGTCAGGAGAGGAAGGGTATGTGATTGTAAGCCACCTTGCGACTCCTTCGAGTAGTGAAAAGCAGGGTATAAAACCAACTCTTCTTTTTCTTCTTCCTTTGAGCATCTTGATGTTTTAATGCAAAGAACAGAATTCTTGCTGGGTGATCTTTGACCCGGCTGAGCATGGCAATGGGGGTGGGGGTGAAGAGATCTTGTCCTAAGTACTAGATTGTTTTTAAAAGTCTGACCATCGGCTTCAAGGAGCTTCCGTCAGCATTGGAGATATATTGCAGAATCCAGGTGAAATTACAGTCCAAGGACCCAGCAGGTCAGGTCCACGTGAGAAGGGTTTTGTTGCTGGTTTTTAATCAGGAACACGAAGCCACCACCCTCCTGCTGCAGCCAGGCAACTCCTGTAAATAGATTGGCACAGCTGCTCTGCCTCCTCCGCCCGCATGAGAGCACAGTCAGCCTGCTTCATCGCAGGTGCTGCCATCCTACGCTCTTGGCGTGCCCAGTTCAGAGCAAACATCCCTAATCCCACACTTTGGTGGGCTGCAAGAACCACAGCAAGAGGCGAATCTGCCTCCAGGTCTGCTGCCTCAGACCCTCTCCAGGAGGGCATGTAATGCAGACAGAACACACTGCACTTACAAGAGGGAAAGGATGATATTCACTGCAATTAAACATTCACCCCTGCCCCACCAAAAAGCAACAACAACATCTTATTCCATGTCTGATAATACAAGTTTCCTGCCCTGCATTTGAACCAATGTCTTCTATACTAATCAATTACAAACAGATGCTGACCCTTTATTCCACTTTTCATCTCCCTGACCAAACAACTGTAGCCTGGCCCACCTCTATTCCCCTTCTGACATGCAAACTCCACTGCGAGGACAATGTCCTTCTAAGTGTCTAAGGTGGAGGTGGAGGAGAGGTGAACGGATACTTACCTGCTGGGCGTGAACCATCCTGTGGAATCAGGCCGGCTGTATAATCCCAGGTGACCGGCTCTCCCTCTCTCCTGTGGCACCATGCACAAATCCCGCTTGAGCTCCCTGGGTGCTGCAGCCCTCCTTAGAAAGGCAGAGGCTTGGAAGGGAGGATATTATTGCAGCCATATAGAAAGGCTCCAAGCTTCATGCTGCTTTAATCTGACAGTGCCTGAAAGCCACCCTGCCTGAGTGACAGCAAGCAGGGATTACGGCCCGCTGATGAAAAACCAATCATTTCCCTCCCGCCTGCCTTCCTCTGCGGCTGCCCAGTGCCTGGCGAGATGGGAGATTCCATCTGAGTAATCCCCTTCTGTCACTCTCTCCCAGTAAAGTCTAGCTGCAGGTCACTAAAGAGGAGATTAGTGAGATAATGAAAATGCACCCTTTGGAGCACTCCTACTTCCATCGCTGAGGACGGCATAGCACCACCCTCCCCAGGCAAAGCAGATGCTCTACTCACTCAGCAGTGATCTGATGCACCAATGGGAATCTGTATTCCCCACTGCCCTGCAAATCCTTCACATAGGCAACAGCCTCACCTGCTGGTGGCAAAGAGAAACGTGCTGCCCTCTCTGGCTGCATAGGAAGCAGCCCCTTCTCCATGACAGCTGCCTCCCTGCACCACCTCCTGCTGGCAAAGCATTCCCTGCCCATTTACAGACACCCACTCTTTGTGCAGCAGTGCACCACGGCAACAGGGGGCTTGTCCCTTCTTCTCAAATGTACATATCAGGCACTGTAAGATGCCAGAGAGTCCATTTCACACACAAAGGATCAGAGCTGCTGTGAGTTAATCCTAAACTCTGCACTCCACCCACACACTGTGCACTAAACAGCACGTGGCTGATTCTAGCAACCAATAACACAAACAAAAACCTATAAGATAAAAACACCAGCAACCAGCTGGAGGCCCACAGGATTGTATATGGAGAGGGGGGGACTTGCCTTCCAACTTGCCTCCTCATGAGGTGGCCTTTGCAGATGCCTCAGTTGCCCCAGGCAGCTGGTGCCACTCCTTGATTATAGGTGCTTACAGAGAAATTCTAAGCAGAGTTACTTTTTAAAGAGCCCACCAACTTCATTTGCCCTAGAAGCTTGTACTTTTGCTTGGGAATGTATTGTTAGCTGCCCCAAACATAAATGGGAGGAGAAAGCAGTCACAGTCCAGAGGAGAGCCAATTCAGATGGACAACTAGCAAGAAGGAACTTGTTTCAACTGTCATATATCTTTATCTTTAAACCGCCCGTGGCGCCATGGGCGCCACGGACTAAATAAATGGTTAAGGGCTCTTGAGGTGGGATTGGATCCTTCCTCAGGACAGACAATCGGAGGGACCAATCGGCAGGCGCGAAGCGCCTGCCGATTGGTCTTTCCAATTCCCAGCAACTGTGAGCCGCACGCAGCGCAGCTCACAGTTGCTCCCGGCCTGATGCGGCGAGAGGCGCAAAGCGCCTCTCGCCGCGTCAGCCGGCTACCCGAGGGAGCCCCCGGCAGCCGCGCAGAGCGTGGCTGCCGGGGGCTCCCTGCCCGGCGGCCTGATGCAGCGAGAGCCGCAAAGCGCCTCTCGCCGCGTCAGGCCGCTGCCTGAGGGAGCCCCCGGCAGTCGCGCAGAGCGCGGCTGCCGAGGGCTCCCTCGGGCAGCGGCCTGACGCAGCGAGAGACGCGAAGCACCTCTCGCTGCGTTGGCCCGCTGCCAGACAAAGACCCCGGCAGTCGCGCGGAGCGCGGCTGCCAGGCCCTCCCTGCCTTGCACACGTCGCTTGCTGCCTCGCCGTTCTCAGACGAAGAGCCACCGCCGCCCTCACACGCAGCCAGCCTTCCTCGCACGCCCCATGCGCCTCCCTACTGCGGCCGCGCCTCCGCCTCAGGCCACAGCCGCAACAGCGCCCGACCCAGCGCCGCCTTCCCCCGCGGCACTCGCCCTGCCGACAGCCAGGCTAGCGCCGCACCCACCTTCCCCCACACACAGCGCCTCCACGGCACCCTGCGAAGCCTCCAGTTGCAGCCGCCCAGCCCCGCACCTCCAACGCTGGCCCCGCAACCAATGTCGCCCGCCGCGACGGCGCGGCCTCCGCCTCTGCCACCAGCGGCTGCCCCTGCCACAGGCCGGAGCCGCCGCCGCAACGACATCCACCCCTTTGACTCTGCAGCTGACGGCCGCGCTCCACGACCACGGACACATCAGGTAGCTCCTGCCCCGCAAAGACATCCCAAGAAGCCGCCAGACAGCGCGGGACGGCCTCGCCTCGGCCCATCCAAAGCCTACCGCCCGCGCCCGCCCCACCCCAGCCCGCACAGCCACCCCCCACCCCCATTGCCGCCATAGCGCCCGCTGTATCTAAACTGCAGCGGGCTTAATTACTAGTAAGAGAATATTCAGCTAATTCAACTTTGCACACTACAGTGGTTTTATTCAAACGTCACACAAGGTTTGTACCTCTGTGTGTACCTCTGTTCTCCTGTCAGTGCTAGCTATCTCATCTCAAATGCATTGTCTGGCTTGCTCTCTGCCTCCCCTGACTCATCGTGAAGAATGGAGGCAATCTGGGCAATGACCAGGGACGGACACAGGCAGCAGAGCAAGCTGGCAGGGTGAACAAGTACCCCCACTTCAGAAGGCAATGTCTCCCTCCAAACTCCACCTCTGCCCCACCAGCCTTGGAGTTATCCATGGTCCTTGAACAGTACATTGATCTACCTAGCCCCAAGGCAAAGCTCCTCAAAGGTCTCTCCTTTCCCCTCCTTACCTGACTGGCTACAGCAGCTGGGGTGTCAGGAACCTATGCTAGGCCCAGAACAGCTTCCCTATCACCTCGCCAGGCATGGTTCCAGGCCCAGTCGCAGTGTCAGCAGAGTCTGGGAGCTGCTCCAGGCCCAGAGAGCTTCACGAATGTCGGCACCACTGCAGCTGAGTCTCTGGCAGCTTCCCAGATGCTGGCACTGCCGTGGCCAGGCTGGAAAGCCAGCTGGGCATGAAGAGGCTTGCCAGATACCAGGGCCACTGACAGCTTTGAAGAGAAAAGCGAATGTGTTGTCTGTGCATGTACAGAAGACACTTTTTATTGAGGGGGGATTTAACTCCCATACACACATGCATTTTTAAAGATGTCAGATCTGTTTAATGTGAGTGGGAGCCACACCTGAAAAACAGATATGTCGCTATGATGATGTGATGATGACAAAAGGGAAGGGAGAATGGAGGAGTTGGGGGCAGAGAGAGGCTCAGTGTGAATCCCACCATAAACTCTTTTAGCTGTGATTCTCTGTGAAGGAAGTGGAATGGATGAGATTGTGACACATAGTGGATAATGAGGGCGTTCAGAGGTTTCACCTTCTCTCTCAGGAAGATTTCCCAGTGAGGTCTATGGCCAATTCATCCATGTACTACTCCTTCAACAGACTACACTGGCACAACGGCTCTCACCAGCTGAAGCAAAAAGTAAAATAAATCTTACCAACATATCAAAAGTCATTATACAATCACTCTATCGCTGTAGGCCTTATAGGGGACAAAAACAACACTGGTGTGTGTGGGGGGGTGAGGAATAAGGAATATTCTTTGGGACTGAATATATGCAAGGTATGTGGGGTTCAGAATGCAGGCTGACACAGAACTTCCACGATCTTTTATCTTATTCTGTGTTTCCAAGAAGGTTATTTTATTTTAAACAAATTGCTGTCAAAATTATATGTTGGAATGAATGACTGAAATCAGGTTCCTCCGGTATGGAGCCAGCATGTCCGATATGAAACATCGGCACATAGATAACGTTATGCCATTTCTGCTGCCAGCAGAGGGAGATATTTATTAACAAAGCAAGAGAGCCCAAGCATTGAGGGTAGCTGGGGATAGAGAGGCATTTAAGTAGGACTGCCTCAAAGCTAGGCTTACTAATGCAGGGACATGGTTTCAAATGCAGGGGCGGTTTGGGGGGCGGGAGATTAGTGGGGTTAGTTAGTGCTCGCCTGTTGCCTAACGTTGGATTGTGGATTGCTTTGAATGGGTTTTACTGTAATTTTTATCTTGTAAACCGTCGTAAGCCTAAGGGAATGGCAGTATAAAAGTTTAATAACAACAACAATAACAACAACAATACCAAGAATACTCAAAGCAGTTGCTCAGCCAGATATAGTGTGTCAGAGACTGACCTAGCTTTCAAACCATCATGCAATGAATGTTCAATTTTTGTTTCTACTATGTTCACTATAATATGCCATGGGTCCAACTTGGAGACACTCATGCAACACAAGCCATTGCACACAACTAGCACTGACATTTTGGTGAAGAGCTACTACAACTGCAAGGCCCACACAAGTGAGACATTGGCAATACATAATCAGATAATGGATGGGGGAGGAGGCAAATTGGTTTGAGACTGGCACCAGAAGAAGGTAAAGTGCTTTCCACCACACTATTTTGTCAATATAAATTTCCTGCCCCCTAGCTGCTGTCCTCCCCAGTATAGAAAACATACACATACTTAACTGTTTTCCCCCCATGAAAGCAAATTCTCCACCGCTGGGACCCAAAGAGGTCTACATTGTTATCCTCGCCTGCATTTTATTCTCACAACAATCCAGTGAGGTTGGTTACATGGAGAATGTGTAACCAGCCAAGCTCCAAGGGCAAAATGGAGATCTGAAACTGACTCTCCCAGATTCTAGTCCTTTTCTCCAAACACTCTACCCAATAGGCTTTCATCACAGGATCAGTATCCAGTTCATCACGCAGGAGCCAGCCAAATCCCCTTTTCATTGATATCACCTCCAAAAGGCAGCTGTCAATTACCTTTGTGAATGCTGCATGCTATTTTGGTCTGCTTTTATGGTTAAAAAAATTCAAGCAGGATTTGGAGAAGAGAAGTTACTGAGGATTCACAAACCCAGTACAGTGGGGCTGGGGCACTGCCTGTTCTGGCCAAAGTCCTCAAAAATTAGGTACACAGCCCAGAGATCCCACTGCATTCCACTATAGCCAGGAGACTTTTGCCAGTTTAGTCAGATAAAATGGCAACAAGCCCTTCTCTTATGCTATGATCCCACAGCTGGACCTCTTGCATTCATAACTTCTCATGTGACTGATGGAATACACTTTTGCTAGGTCTGTCCTTGAGGTTTTGTTTCATATAGGACACGCCTGCTCATTTAATGGCTGCAGTTCATAGAAGAGATAAAGGGCAGGCATACTGCAATTGCATTTGCAACGTTTTGGCCAATTCAAGATGCACATTTAAAGGGCTGAGACAACTGGGTCTTACATCTTTGGCAGTGCCTCTCTTAGATACATTAAAGATGCTTTGAGTTATATTTACTGCTGTTAAAACGGAAAGAACAAGGCACTGAACTTTCTCTGTTATGGCACCCATTTTGTGTTGTTGTTAGGTGCGAAGTCGTGTCCAACCCATCGCGACCCCATGGACAATGATCTTCCAGGCCTTCCTGTCCCCTACCATTCCCCCAAGTCCATTTAAGTCTGCACCTACTGCTTCAGTGACTCCATCCAGCCACCTCATTCTCTGTCGTCCCCTTCTTCTTTTGCCCTCAATCACTCCCAGCATTAGGCTCTTCTCCAGGGAGTCCTTCCTTCTCATGAGGTGGCCAAAGTATTTGAGTTTCATACCCATTTTGTAGAACTCCCCAATGATATTAAATTGGCCTTTTCTTTAAATTGCTTCAGCTAGCAATTTAATTCTATTTGAAAAAAAAGAATTTGTTGGAGTTTGCCAGATCCAAGGTGAAAAACTGGGGATTTGGAAATGGATGGATCCTCAGGAGGACAGGGCTCTCAGTGGGTTACAGTACCACAGAATCACCATTTTCTCCAGGAAAGCTGATCTCTGCAGGCTGGAGACAAGCTGTAATTCCAGGAGATCTCCAAAGAATAGCTGGAGGCTGCCATCCCTGTGCAAAAGTGTTCTGTCCATGACGTTTTAGTTGCATTTTTATTGCTTTGAATTATTTTTAGATTATTTCTGAGTGCTTCCAGCACAATACTATTTATTAAGGAAAGAAAAATATTCAAAGCACATAAGTCTCAACAGTCATTTCAGAAAACAAAAACACCCAGACAGCCCCCTCAGTATCTGAATTTGCAGTCCTCTTGTATTGATTTGTGTGTTTGTGTGTGTGTGTGTGTGTGTGTGTGTGTAATCCACATATCTAGAAATGTTACCTAATTCGCTTTGCCAGAAATCAATTCTCTGTAGAAAATGACTCCTTTGGAGAGTGGACCATATGGTGCTAAATTTCACTGATGCCCCTCTCCAGGCTTCATCCAGGAAGTTCCTAACCCTGCGCTGGCATCCCTAACCATATCTTAGCCAAATTAATGTGTTTAATCTTCTTGATACCTGGTCATTCCCACTGGTTGTGACGCAGTAGGGAGGGTTGGTCTATGCTGCACGTCACTTCCAACGCTGTCACGAGGGGTGTAAAAAGATGGCTGCGTTTCCAGTGGGAGCATGGTCTGCGGAAATTGTTTCCGGGGGCAAAGGGGGCAGAAGGTGGGGGCATGACACCATCACTTCCAGGGAGGGGGGTGTACGTGGCATAATGGCAGCACTTCCGGGGCAGGGGTCCGGGGGCATGATGACGCTGCTTCCGGTGTCGTCAGGGGGTATGTGGCGTAATGGCGGCACATCCAGGTCAGGGGGCACATGGGTGGGGTATAATGATGGCACTTCCGGTGACGTCAAGGTGTTGTTGTTATGCAAATAGGTTAATTAGTATGCAAGGTGGTGGGCATGGTTAAGCTCATTATAATATGTGTACTTCTTTACCTCTCTCAATGAATAAAATATAATAGGGTACATAAAACAGTCTACATGAAACAGAAAGGTAAGAAAAATGCATTGGAAACTTTATAAAAAATGTTCCAAAATACTCTGCCTATCAACACTCTTCATCTTCTTCTTTTTCTTTAAACTATCCATTAAGCCCAACTGTTAGTACTTAACAAAAGCCCTAAAGACCAACTACCCGTAAACATGCGGAGTTACCTGTCAAGCTGTCCAGTCATTCATTCACTTCATTTTTAAAGAAAGAAAACTCCAGACTATTTTATTTTGCTTAGTATATCAGTGACTGATTAAATGCTTACAGGGTGTTTTCCATTTTTCCAAATGTTATTAATAAGAAGGGATGATACATTTATTTAAAAGGAGATATCTACTTACAAGCTTGCAGGCACATAGCAGTCCAGCAACATCTGTACTTTTAAAAGACAGCAGGATGTGAAGACCCTCAGTGTAAGATTACTATTTCATCTATTGCATGGTAGTGTCAACAAGCTCTTGTGTCCTAGCCTGTCCTAGGGCACAGGCCAGCTCTATATCTAGTGCTTGACTCTCAAAACAAAGCATTGTTACCACACAGCTACGCAGGTGACAGAAACTCTGGGTCCACTCTGTGAGTTAGGGTACCAGGACTTGAAGGTGGCTCTACCCTCTTCCCTCTTCCCATGCTCCTAGTGCCTATACCACAGAGTACTTTCAGATCTAGCTTGGATTCCTGGAGGACAGAGTCTGGGGAAGGGAGGGTCTTCAATGAGGTATAATGCCACAGAGTTCACCGTCTAGACTCTAAAGCAGCCGTCTTCTCCAGGGGACCTGATCTCTGTAACCTAGAGACCTGGCAACCCCAGCACTGAAGCAGCAGTAATTACCTATTTCCAGCCCTAGGACTATAGAACTAGTTTTGGATTTCCACAGTAATCTTAGCTCAGAAAGGAAAGAGAGGTGACGATAAGGAGGTACTTTAGACTGAGCTCAACAATGGTCCACCTAGCTCAGTATTGCCTACTCATCCAGGAAGAAGAAGAAGAAATGGTTCTTATATGCCACTTTTCTCTACCTGAAGGAGTCTCAAAGCGGCTTACAACCACCTTCCCTTTCTTCTCCCCACAACAGACACCCTGTGAGGTAGAGGAGGCTGAGAGAGCCGTGATATTAGTGCTCGGTCAGATCAGCTTTATCAGTGCTGTGGTGAGCCCAGACTCCTAACCCCTACACCAAGCTGGCTCTCCAAGATTTCAAGCAGAGAAAAATCCTTCCGATTACCTGTTCCCCAAGATCCTTTTACTGAAAATGGTAAGGACTAAACATAGAGCTTTCTAGCTGGAACACAGATTCAGATCCTAAGCTTATCTAAATATCACCTCCTACCACCTCCATTCAGTAGTTCAGGAGGGTCCTAAGGGTGGCATAGAGCTGTAAGTCTCAAGAGTTCTTGACAACAAAAAACAACAAAAAAAACCTCTGCGTGGTAATTGCAGCTTAAGGGATATTTTTAGTTCATACCGTATCAACCTAGGCAATTTATGCCTAATAGGACAGGAAGAAAAAGTCCTTTCCTCAGATTGCTTCCTGATTTGCCGCACTCTTGTGGCACTGAGTTTAGTATTCTCGTGGGAAAGTGACCATGTAATGTCAAGATACTTACAGCAACTATAGGAAAGTATGCTTACTGCATACTTCCCTGCACACTGCATATGTTTTTGGTCTTAATTTCCTAAGCACATCCAGAAATGGCCCCTTCTAGGTCCCTAACAGTCCATTTGCTTTGAAGGCTTTAAGTACCAGCAGGTAGATGTAGATTCTATGAAGCATATGTAAGGAATCCCTCTCAGGGGAGAGAATAGCTAGAGTCAAATATCTTTACTGCTGCAACCTCCTCACATTCAGTTAGGTCAGTCAAGGTCGTTGTGATGGCATGGTGGCAAAGAAAATGATTTCAATCTTCTGATTGATCATGCAGTTATTAGAAATTGACTAAAGTTTTGCATATTGATTTGACTGTTTTTGACCCCTGGTTTTTATCAAGAGAGCAGTATGTTCCTCTCCAAAATGTAGCTTCCCATGAGTTGAAGGAGGGAATGTTTTGATCAGGGTCAAGCCAGTCTAATCTTGTGCGCCAGGGCCAGAAGCCTTGAGTAAGCCATTGCAATGTGTAAAGCTTGGGGTCTGGGAATGAAGCCAGGCAAAGACCCAGATTGCTGTCAGCAGATCATGGAATCCTTCACTGTTGGTAGAGCTGGAATAATGCTGACCTACCAAGACTGCCAGGTGGTCTGTCCCCATGTCATCCAAGGTTGCCAAACCCCAGGTAGGCCCAGGAGATCTCCCAGAATTACAACTGATCTCTAGACTACAGAGAGTAGTTCCCCTGGAGAAACTGACTGCTTTGGAGGGTGGCCCCTACAGCATTATAACCTAGTGAAGTCCCTCCATCCCCAAATCCTATCCTTTCCAGGCTGTACCCCCAACCTCTGGAATTTCCAACCCAGAGATGTCAACCCTAATTGTCACTGTCATTTGCCCCAAGCTTGTACATGAAAACATATGTGTGTGCACAGAACAAAAGGGATCACTAAAGACAGATATTTGAGTCCAGAAGGACAGATCTGTTTCATAGGCCACAGAAAAAAATAACCTTTGTCATTAGTGATACAGTGTTATTATCCTAATCTAGACCAATCATTTCCCCCATTGTTCTAAGAAGGCCTTTCAGCAACAAAAACTTCTGAACTTTATTTTCTTTTGTCTGTTGAACCCATAATTATTAATTGATTAATTGAGAGCAGGTTGTTACATTCCTTCATCAGCCTAATCAACAGTTTTGCTTGAAGAATACATTTGGGATTATCAGATGATCATCCTAACCCTGCCCGCAGCGCTGCGGACGCCACGGACTAAATAAAGCCGTAAGGGCTTGAGGGGTGGAGTTAGGGCGGGCTCTGTCCGGGATGAGGAAGGGTGCCGATAGGCCCCTTCCCCTGGACTGACAAGCGGAGGGCCCAATCGGGAGGCGCTTTGTGCCTCCCGATTGGGCCCTCCGCTTGTCAGTCCACCCCCAAGCTGCCAATCAGCAGCCGCGCGCAGCGCAGCTGCTGATTGGCTGCTTGCCCACCCAACAACCAATTGGGAGGCGCGAAGCACCTCCCAACCCAACCCACCCCCCACCAGAGCTTTCCTTCGCTCCACGGCGGCTATTACTTTGCTGGCCACCGAGAGTGATGGTAGCCTCCCTGGCCCCCGCCCCAACAACAGCTCCCCAGACACCGGGGAGCCCACTGGCCGGCTCGCTGAGCCGCCCAGCACCCTCCACAGGGCCTGGGGAGTGTTTCCCGACCTCACACGCCGCCTAGAAACGCTCCCCAAGGCCCGGGGAAGGCGATCTGTGGCTCCGGGAGCCACGGATCGCCTTCCCTGGGCCTTGGGGAGCGTTTTGAAACATCCCGCACCGCCTTAAAACACTCGCCAAGCCCCGGGGAAGGCGATATGCGGCTCCCAAAGCCGCGGACCGCCTTCTCCCGGGGCTTGGCGAGCATTTTAAAACATCCCACGCCGCCTTAAAACAGCGTTCCCCGGGGCTAGGGCCCGCTGTATTTTTGTTACAGCGGGCTCTACTACTAGTAATTAATAACGCAGAATACTTTGGCTGAGTTTAAATCCCACTTTAGATGTCAGTCATTAAGAGAACATTTGATCCAACGTTGCAATACAAGTCTGTTGGCCAGATTTATCTGCATAGATGCTTTTACTTCATTCCTGAAAACTAAATTAAGATAAACTAATGCAATTAAAGTTCAATATTTCGTTATTGTTGGTTACATTTTCAATGTTGATAGGACTGCAGTAGAGAGAGCTGTTTTTTGTGCCTGCTTTTTAATACTCGAAGGAATCTCAAAGCAGCTTATAATCACCATCCCTTCCTCTCCCGAAAAAAGATACCCTATGAGGTAGGTGGGGCTGTGAGAACTCTGAGAATTGTGACTGGCCCAAGGTCACCCAGCTGGCTACATGTAGAGGAGTGGGGAATCAAGCCTGATTCTCCAGATTAAAGATCACCTCTCTTAACTAGAAGGTTGCTCTACTGTTCTTCCTCAATGGGCTTTATTTCACTCCTCTCTTCTCCTCACTAGCCTAACACTAGAACAACGGACTTGCCTCAAATTAGAATCCCAACCGGTTTGTGCTATCCATCAATGGAATCTCATCTAAAATATGAGTCATTGAAGTTGGTTCCTTTGATGCAAACCATGAAAATGAATTAGTTATATGAGGTTTGCATGCCTTGATGCTGATAATATTTCTAACAAAATGTATATTACTGATTTTACCTTTGTGGTTCAATGTACCAAAGTTTGTGGGAAAACACAGTGTTTTTGGAATAAACTAACTAAATAAAGGATAATTGGTACCTATGACCATGGAATTATAAGTAAGCTAAAAAGGACTGTACAGTTATATAGGCAATAACAACAGCTTTAGTAAAGTTGAACACTCTGATATCTCCATACATTTAGAAGAAGAAGAGTTGGTTCTTATGTGCTGCTTTTCTCTACCCGAAGGAGGCTCAAAGCGGCTTACAGTCGCCTTCCCTTTCCTCTCCCCAAAACAGACACCCTGTGAGGTGGGTGAGGCAGATAGAGCCCTGATATTATTGCTCGGTCAGAACAGCTTTATCAGTGCTGTGGCAAGCCCAAGGTCACCCAGCTGGCTGCATGTGGAGGATAAATGGGGGATTAACCCCCAGCTCACCAGATTAGAAGTCCGCTCTCCTAACCAGCATACCAAGCTGGCTCTTGATCCCTATGTTCTTTCCTAGAACTGGTCCTTGATGCCAGTCATGACACCAAGGCTTGTTGGGCAGTTGGTAAAATCCAGTGAGACTTTTCTTTCAATCCCACAGCAGAGGGTATTATGTTTTAACGTGCATCTACTATGTATGATGATGTTGCTATCTACCAAATGGTGACTGAAACAAGAGAAGGAAAAAATGCCACTGCTAGTGTTTCCATTGCCTCATCAGGCAACAAAAGGATGAAGATCGCATTTCGTCCCTTAGTCTGAAGCAGAAAGAAATTCATTTCAATGACGCAAGGAACAATTGCAGCCTGTCATGATGCATCTGTGTCTCTCCTCTGGATCCTTTTCTTCTAACTGTATAAATGAGGTTGCCAGGGGGTCGCTGTGCCATTGAATGGTATCAGCATGGAACAGGAGCCTGTCACCCGAGACCTTTAGCTTCCTTTCAAGCGTGAAAAGCTCTTTTGGCGTCCGTCATCCCAGGCACCTCAGCCAGGGAGGACATGAAAGCCCAGGGAACCGAAGCCGAGGCTGCTTTCTCCCTATGATCAGTACCCAACAAACTATTACAGAAATGAATACAGATTTGAGATAGGCCGAGATGGAACACGGGCAGTGTTGTCGGGTCAAGGGTTTTTTCAATTCAATTTGGTTTTAATTTGAAATGGTGTCCCTTTTTTAGCATCAAGGATTTTGCAAAAGGTAGCCACGTGCTGTTTGGAATGCCTGCTCTCAAAAAAACATAAGCAAGCTTTTCTATTTCTAATTAATTTTAGCACCTGGTCAGCAAAAGCTTTGCAGAGAGACACAAAAGTACAGTGAGAAACAGCTAGGGAGTCCTGAGCATATATCAACTCAGGGTTGAAAGACTCAAGTCAGCTGAATATTTATGCTTGTTTCAAGCTTCACCATTTGGTATACTTAGTTATACAAATGGAGATGTAAAGATGGGAACTGCAACAATGGAAAGAGCCACATTTTTCCTTTTAGTTAATTCCAGTTTCTAAGACTCTAGACTTCATGGCTTGCATTATAGAGTCACTAAATATGTATTACATTGACTTTACTGGTTTCCTTTTGTTAATTACTCTGAACTCATGGACTAGAATCAGATTAAAATCAGTGTGCAAAAATGCCCCATGGCAAAACTTACAGCACAATAAACTGAGTCACTGGGAAATTCATTTATCTGATACAGAAATCCACACACACACACATATCCTAGGTACCTTTATAGTGACCATGGGAGGAGCTGTAGCATGTTTTGTATACATAAAGGTCTCCAGTTTGGATGCCAGCCCCTTCAAGGAAAAGACAGCAGGGAATCCAGGCTTCATAACCCGGAAGAATGTTGGCAACCAGAACAGGTAATATCAAGGATAGAGAAATAATTTTGACTCAGATAAAGTAACTTCTTATGAGTTATATAGATGTTTTTCCACAGCTGTACTTATCTAAGCTGTTCACTAGAGCCAGGTTATAGCAGTGACCTGTGAGATTGTATGGTGGGAAGCCAGAAGTGTGTCAGGCATCAGGGTCTGATGCCCACACTAGCCGGTTTTGCAAAGCAGCAGCAGAAATATGAAGGACTAGTAGCTTAAGGAGGAAATACAACAGGCGCTAGCATTGTGTGATGATGGAGTGTAATGCTGTGAAGTCTTGGGTTTGGAGGGAGGGAGGAGATAGAAGCAGTGCCCAGAATACTAGAGGGAGGGAGGGAGGGAGGGAGGGAGGAGATAGAAGCAGTGCCCAGAATACTAGAGGGAGGGAGGGAGGGAGGGAGGGAGGAGATAGAAGCAGTGCCCAGAATACTAGAGGGAGGGAGGGAGGGAGGGAGGGAGGGAGGAGATAGAAGCAGTGCCCAGAATACTAGAGGGAGGGAGGGAGGGAGGGAGGAATAGAGAAAGGGAGAGAGAGAGAAGGGGATAAAAGAGATAAAGGGATGGAAGAAAGGAAGGAAGATATAAAGTTAGAAGAGAAAGGGATGGATGGGAGAGAGAAAGGAGATAAAGGGATGGATGGATGGAAGGAAGGATAAAAGGAAAGAGAGAGAAAGAGATAGAGGCAGAGGGAGGGAGGGAGGGGGGGAGGGAGGGGGGGAAGGAAGGAAGGAAGGAAGGAAGGAAGGAAGGAAGGAAGGAAGGAAGGAAGGAAGGAAGGAAGGAAGGAAGGAAGGAAGGAAGGAAGGAAGGAAGGAAGGAAGGAAGGAAGGAAGGAAGGAAGGAAGGAAGATGCGATGTCCAGAATAGTGGGCGGAAGGAACGAAGGAAGGTATAGACAGAGGGAGAGAGAGGGAGAGAGAGAGAGAAAGTGAGAGAGAAGGGGATTCCCCGCAGCCTGGCAAGTGCACCCACTGCCTGTGGTGGCAGGTGTGCTTGGGCGGCCACGGGGAAGCTTCTCCCACCCCGGCTCCAGGCGTTCCCCATGGCCCGGCAAGCGCACCCGTCACCTCTTCGAGGCCCCACTTGTCAATGGGCCAATCGCTGATTTCGATCCCAGACTCGGCCCACCCTAACCCCCCTTAGCCTTTTATTTATACTGTGAAGCGCGGTATACAGATACTAGATCATCAGCACCATACAGGTATGTGGCTGCTGATTAGCCAGCAGGGGCCAGTCAGCATATGCCCTAGTTTCCAAGGCCCATGTTTCAGGGCATGTCAACATCAATATACCAACATCATGCTGTCCTACTAAATCCCAAGCCTTAAACCCCATCACCTCATGAAAGTTGTCAATGTAGGAACTAAATCCTTCCTCCCTTATTTGCTGCCCAATGGCAGGAGACTCTTATTTTCCATTGCAGCATCACAATGATTTCTTCTTCACAGTATCAGATCCCTCACATACCATCAGATACACGAGCATGAATAGAAAAGATGAATGTGCCTTGAACTGAATGTGCAGGAAGATAGCAGTGCTCCCTGCAAGCATAGCTGCTGGGCAAAGCACAACCCCATTCATGGAGATGGTTGCCAGCCTGCCACATCTATAGCTTGGTTCATGCTGCCTCTTTGACACACCACTGTATTGCACAGATGGATTTGACAGGTTATACTACCCTGTAATCAACACGGCTACATTTCAGTTTCTCAATTAGCAACGTGAAAATCCATTCAGCAAATTGCTCTGAATAATAGTAATTTGCATTGTAGCTTCTTACCCTGTCTGCCTGGCTTCCTTGGTCAAACTGAGCAGTGATTCAGAACCTTGTCTAAGAGTGATCCATGCAATTGGGGAATTGAAAAGGCAGGAAAGAAAGCAGTACATTTTTTCAGGTTAGTCAAAAGATGTGTGTTGTCTATTTATGGATTCAAGTATCCACAGATTTCACCATGTTGAAAATTAGATTGACAGATTCAGGGAACAATCCTAGGCATGTCTATTCAGAAGTAAACCCCATGTTATTCAACGGAGTTTTCTTTCAGAAAAGTGGTTTTTCTGACTTGGGCACTGGCTTTAGGAAGGAGGTAACATGAATGCTTTCCTTTTTTCTTAAGGTTTCATGTATGCTGAACTCTGTATGTGTTCAGGCAATCACTCCTAATAAGAAACAGGAGCAACTTACACCTTTCTCTAGTCATGACAGTCATTCCAGTTCAATCTGCTAGTCTGATAACAACATCAATGTTATGAGGACTAGGAGACAAGGGAACCTCCCTCAACATTTGTTAACTATAATCCTATTTCTGAATCACAACTTTCTTTAGTTCCCTATGAATCAACGGCTTGATAATATTAAGTGGTCCAGAGTAAAGAAGAAGAAGAAGAAGAAGAAGAAGAAGAAGAGTTGGTTCTTATATGCCGCTTTTCCCTACCTGAAGTAGGCTCAAAGCGGCTTACAGTCGCCTTCCCATTCCTCTCCCAACAGACACCTTGTGGGGTGGGTGAGGCTGAGAGAGTGCTGATATCACTGCCCGGTCAGAGCAGTTTTATCAGTGCCGTGGCGAGCCCAAGGTCACCCAGCTGGTTGCATGTGGGGGAGCGCAGAATCGAACCTGGCATGCCAGATTACAAGTCCGCACTCCTAACCACTACACCAAACTGGCCCTCTAAAGCATCCTTTACTCAATTTCACTCCTAAGAAAAACTACTGAGAAGATACGTCTGGCACATTCCACTATGTAACGAGGCTCTGATCCCAAGTGAAATGTCTGGTGTCTGTGATGATAATGATCGTCCTCATCACTTTCATCATGCTGTTGTTGTTGTGTGTAACTTTCTGTCTCCCTTTTCTGTGCCTGGCTAGCAGCTTTCCATCTTGGATATAATTAGCAAAAGCTTCAGCTCTTATTTATCCCTGTCAAATAAGCCAGCGAGCGTCCCTGTTGCCTTTCCAGGCTGAGATCCATTTTGGCAAGGGACTGAAGCTTTCCACTTCTAAATCTTGCTCTCCCACCCCTCACAAGGAGAAACAGTTGTTGGTTTTCTGAGATATAAAGCAAGAGAGAATTGAGAATCAAAACTTCTAGAGAGGGATGGTATCAGGCTTCTGATATGTCTGGGAACAGTTGAAGCATGCCGAGCACTAAGATGCAGGACCCAGGGGAAAAGACATTGTTCTGAGGGCCCTTGTGCCCAGGACACGGCTAACCTTTTCAGTAACACTGAGTCTCTTCAGTGCCTAAGGCAATCATTCCCAGCTAGAGTTACTCCAGAGATCTGGAGGGGTTACTCAAGTTGGGGAGGGGAGTTAATTTATATATTCATATGTACTTATAAAATATATTTATAATATGTCTTTATATACATAAATTTTCACAAACCTGGGGAGGAGGAAGACAGAGTGACTTTCTGCTCATTTGTCTGGTCTGTGGTGGCCTTGTTGAATTCACACACAATAGGAAAGGAATACAAGGGAAGAGCTGAATCTGATGGACTCCCCTCATTGGCTCCTCCCATTTCCCCCCTGTCAGAATTTCTTCTCAGAGGCCTGCCAGCAGAAAATGCCTGGAGGAAGCCTGTTGCAAGCAAAGGGATTCAAGTATTCTGCCTGGAGATCTCCCAAAGTTACAAGTGACCTCCAGATCACACAGATCAGTTCCCTGAGAACTGCTGTTTTGCAAGATGGGCTTTATGACAGCTGAGATGAATGCTTCTTTGTTTTGCTTGAGCAAGGTCCTGCACCCACAAAAATGAAACAAACTTCTTATTTAACAAGCATTTTATTTTATTAGGCTGATTCCACACGGGCAGAAAAGGCCAAGCGTGCAGTCATATGGCAGTGGGGCTAATCTCCGCTTCCATATGATGTCACTGCTGGGGTTGGCCTGTCCCAGGCCTCACACACTTTAAGGTGCCATTGGCCCAGGTTAAGGGAAAGCAGACATTTTCCATATTCCCTTGGTCAACTCGGGGGGCCGAAATGGCCTCTCCAGCAGCAGGCCTGTGTGGATGGAGGAAGCAGCAGAATCTTTCTGCCACGGCTGTGTCCCCTGTGGGGAAAAAGAACACAGTGGACAAGTTCTGTTGCTGAAATGTGTCCCCCATGAGGGCACAGAAAGCAGCAGAGCTTGGTGCTCCAACACAATGCGGCAGCTAGGAGCAGCTGCTGCCATGCAGAATCAACCTTAGTGATGCCATGCACACTATGAAAAGGTTACTTCCAGGGGTATGGCAGAGAGGTGTGACCAGCTGACATCACTTCCAGAGTAACTCAACACCTAAAGAATATTTCATGGGTTAGTCCATGGTCAAAAGGTTGAGAAAGGCGGGGATTTGGGGGCCTAACACAGGCTAGCTTACAATTGTTTAGGAAAACAGTTACTGTTAGCATGCTGAACTCAAGGGTGGGGACTGCCAGCATTAGTCCTAGCACCTCTGGAGTGAGGGTGCTCTAGGAATGCACTCTTCCTGGTGCAGGGGAAATGCAAGTGGTCTAGCAAGCAATATCCAAGTTTTTCTAAGCAAAGCAGCTGTGTTCTTGACCTCCATTTCCCTTGTTGCTGGAGTTACTGAATTAAAAAAAATATTTCTCACAGGGCAACATCCAAGAAAATGCCAAGACTTCAGTACAGAGGCATGATCTTGCTGACCCTCAGGGGACCAGGCAATTTATTTTCTCATAGCAGTAAAATCTTAAGCAGCTATGAAAGCCCATATTCAGGATTTACAAAGCTCCTCATAAATTCCTCCAAATCCCCGCCTTTAGCATATTCATAGGCACATCCACCACCTTCATTTCACCCAGAAACGTGCCCAGGCATCCTCCAGGAACACACACAAAAAGTTTGCTCGATAAAGATTGGCTGCTTACCAAGCATTAAAATTCAGCTCATATGTTGGGGTAATTGCTATTCTATCTCCCTCAGTCTTTGCAAAGGTGCTCTGGATAGCTTGGCTTTATGAGTGGGTCCTTCAAGGTTTATTTCTTTGAAACTCTTCACTGATGGGGTGTGAGGCAGGACCTCAGCTATGAAACCTGAGCATCAACTAGATCTTGTCTGAACTAACATTTCTCAGTAAGGATCATATGCTGCTCTCTCCTGTAATGCAATTCTTGGAGGCACAGATAAAGCGAAATGTGTAGACACTTCTAATTTCCTTTTCTAAACCTCTCTGTGACTATCAGATTCAGATTCAGAATATTCTGACTCCCTCTGCAAATGTACATGTAATTTCTTATCCATGGAAATTTATACTAGAAAAATATGACGCAGTTTGATGCAACATAATGTAGGGCACATGGGAAATGCATGTTGAAAGTCTCCTTTCATCAATGAAGTTCACTATGGGATGACATCATTACAACTCTAAAACCAATCAGATTTTACTATGCATTGTCCTCACTAAGCAAACGAAGTCAGCTGGGAGTAAAGGCAATGCTTTCTGATGACAGGCTAATGGGCCATATCAAACATTTGGGATTCACATAGAGAACTAGATAATATTCGAAGAAGACCCTGAATGGGACAGCAAGACAAGTAGATAGGATGCTATAATTTCATGTCTGTCTCCAGATTGCTACTCTTAAGGCCATTTCCTACTTCTTCTCTGTTGTTCCATACTCGGTCTAGCCCTCTCTCTGAGCTAGAAATGTCATTAGAAATCCATCTCTCTTCTTTCCAATCAGGTATATTAGTTCCTAAATAAACCTTTATCTCTAATCAAGCTGTGCACTGTAGCTCTGTTAATTACTCTGCCAACAGATAGACCGTTTCCACATGGAGGGGTAAAATGTGCATGGCCATAGGCTTACAGACATGGGATAGTAAACCTTGCGTCTGCAGCCCGCATTTTCCCTCTGCCCCATCTTGGCTTTTTGCATCCCGATGAGACTGCAAGGGAAAACAAAACAAACTTTTCCCTTGTCAATTACAGCGAGCCACCAATAACAGCACAGCAGTTCTCTCTGGACTGAAATTTTCTTTCCCCCTCCCCCAGCCCCTCAATTTTTTTTAAGGCACTTCTGTGTTGCTATGCAGTAATGCCACAACACAGATGCATTCTTAATAAAAAAAATAAACACCTCCATGTTGCTATGGAGAAACAGCAGAACAATACAGCATCCCCCCCCCCCATTTTTTTGGGATTTGTGGCTTTTCAGGCTCTATTTCTGTCTGGGTTGATTTCTGAGACACTGCACAAGGTAACTGGAACCCAAAGAGTCATTTTGTGTAAAAGGTTGGCTTAAAAACAAAGGGCAGACAAGCCTGGATGATCAGGAAAAGGCTGCTTGATCACCTCCCCCCTCTTTCCCCATTCATTCCTCACCTCCAAAAAGCACGAATGGGACTGTGTTTTGCCTGCCTGATCCAAAAAAAGGCCATGAACACTTTAAAGAAGATTTTATTTTACTTTTAACAATGTAGCTTTGCAGTTGCACTGCAACATGGACCACACCATTTTTAAATTAAAAAATACTTGGAGCTGAAAATGAAGAGGGGAGGGCAGGTGCGAGGGTGGGACAAAACTACAGAGACTATCATGCCTTTCCTCCTCCAAACAGGCTTGCCTCTGGTTGCTCACTGATGGGGTGTGAGGTAAAAAGTTGCAAATCCACTTTTTACAATTTCCCTCATCCAGAAGCAAACCTAGGTAAAACTCGAGCCAGCCCCTGGACAGCCTCAGAATGCTGGCAATGTCATGTGGAGGGGACTCTAAAACTTGCCAGCAACCAGAGGTTGTCCAGGGGCAGATTGCTCATGCGGAAATGGTCAGTAATGCCCTTAAGTGTAAATAAAGCACATTCATATTGAAAGCAATTTTTCCTGAATTTGTGAATGCTTTTGAATCCTTTTGCAGAAATCATTGAAAAACTGGTCAAAGGTATCTTTCTGACAGTTCCAAAAACATTTATGTATTTTTCTTATTTATTATTTCAATTTATATACTGCTCCTTCCCCACAAAGCGCGGCTTAGAATAGTTCACAACAATGTTAAAACTGTATAAATAAAATACAGAGTATAAAAGGCAGACAATTTCCAAATGATAGCAGATCCAGCATTAAGCCCCCAAAATATACTAAACTGGGAAAGGCTTAATGGAAAAGCTCTGTCTTACAGGCCCTGTGGAACCTAGGGTGGTCCTGCAGAGCCTGGATCTCATCTGAGAGGGCATTCCACCAGGACGGAATTACAAATGAAAAAGCCCTCACCCTGGTACATGCCAAATGTGTGACCTTAGAGTCTGGCACCACCAGTATGCCATGACTATTGCTGCTGGGGGTGGTGGTGTAAAGAGAGAGGTGGTTCTACAGGTATGATGATGCCAGGCTATTTAGGGCTTTAAAGATCTAAGATAGCACCTTGAATTTGACCCAGAAACCAAGAGGCAACCAATGCATCTGCTTTGAGAAAAGCTATATATATGAAGGCCACGAAGTCTGGCATCTGCATTTTGGACAACCTGAAGTCTCCAAAGCACTTTCAAGGGCAGTCCTGCCCCCAGTGAATTACAGTAGTCTACTCTGAAGGTGACTGTGGCATGAATTACCAGGGTCAGTATCATTTCTAAAGGATTTTGTCCCCATTAATGTATTTTGTGCATGTTTAGTTTAAACAAATATTTATTATTTAAAAAATAGCCAAATCTCAGAGCCCTTCAGAAACATGTGCATATGTAAGAATAGACAGTGTTTACATTTTCATGTAGCAAGTCTGTAGCTTCTGTGCAGTGAGAGAGTGTAGTCTACAAATCAGCAAAAATAAACAAACAAACAAAAAAACCAAATAAATAAATAAGCATGCTGGGCAGCATAGTTCTAACTGCCATGATAAAGCTATGTCTGGTGGGCTGCACAATACTAATTAGTGAACGTAGGAATAAAGGTTCTTACAAAAAATTTCCTCCACATCAGGGTAAGGTTACCAGATTCAGGCTGGTAAACACCTGGATCATTTGGGGATAGAGCCTGTGGAGAACAGTGACCCCAGAGGGGTACAATAGCATGGAGTCCACCCTCCAGAGCATTCATTTTCTCTAAGGCAATTGGTCTCTATAGTCTGGAGATGAGCTACAATTCCCAGGATCCTCAGATTCCCCCTTCAGGTTGGCCTCCCTATTCCACAGAGAAAAACAAGATGTCAGGAAACATGAGTGGAAACACTCAGTCATGTGTTTCCCTCATCTGCAACAGGATGAGATAAAGGTTAATTATTATACAAAAGATGAAAACACACTTCTTTTTTGAAGGTAGGTATTTTTGCTTTCCCAAATGCAGTTTTCGGAGGTTAACCCTTTCCACTCATGCCTTTTAAAACGCCACCCTACAGCCACTTGTACCCCTGTTAAAGAAAAAAAAAACTACAGGTAAACCACAGCTTTTTCCCAGTGAGAAAACACTACCAAGGGAGTTTTCTGTGGAAAGTGGCAAAGGATCAAAGGGCCCCTCTACCTCCATGTTGTTCTCTGAAACAGCAGCTGCATATGTCATTTAAAAAAGAGATTTTAAAAACTGATAAAGAAAAAACGTGACTTGAATCTGAAGTGCAGCACTCCAGATAGGCTGGGAAGGAACTCACATTTGTCCTCCTCATAAGAACATTTTAAAAGCCCTGCTAGATCAGGCCAGTGGCCCACCCAGTCCAACATTCTTGCTATTCAGTGGCCAAAACTCAGGTGCCCTCAGGAGGTCCAGCAGCAGACACAGAACTACATTGTTGCCTTCCAAGCACAAAGAATACAGAGCATCACTGTCCAGACACATGCAGTCAGGGCCTAGCATATCAGAGGGACCACTTGACTGACTATGCCCCCCACCCCAAGGAAACTGAGATCATCCAATTCAAATACATTAGGGATCCCTGGCCCAAAAGAAGTACATCTGGCCTCAACCTTTTTGGCCCTCGCCCCAACCTGGTGGAATGAGCTCCCAGAAGAGCTAAGCTCCCAGAACTTAGTTCCACAGGACTTGCAAGACAGAGCATTTGGTTGGGGCCAATGAATATCAGGATGGCTTGATTAGCATCCGGGCTCCCTCTATACAAATACCCTCCTCTGAAAACTGAGAGGCTCCGAGGTTTGCCTACACAGTTGGCATGATTGATGATATTTTTAATTGTGTATGTTTTTATTATGTCTTATGTCACATAGTTGGAAGCCACCCCAAATGGGCACTGCCAGAAGGGGCAGGGGGAAGGGAGGGAGAGGGGGGGAGAGAGAGGGAGAGAGAATGGCAGGCAGGCAGACAGATAAAAATAGTGCTACATCTATATATTGTGGCTAATAGTCAATGATAGATCTCTGCTCCATAAATGTATCCAGTCCCCTCTTGAAGTTGCCTGTGCTTGTAGCTGCCTCCACTTCCTGCAACAGTGAATTCCACATATTAATTACTCTTTGGATGAAGAAAGTACTTCTTTTTATTTGTTCTACCACACATTAATTTTATTGAGTGCTCATGAGTTTTCATTTCTTGACCTTCGCTGTCCCATTAATAATTTTGTAAACTTCTATCTTGTCACCCCTCAATTGTCATTTCTCCAGCTAAAAAGCCCTAACCTCTTTAACTTCTCTACAGAACTTTCTTCACAGCTTCTTGCTTCTTACTTCATAATTATGAGGGCAAGACTGAATTTTAACTAAGGAAAATATAGACAGGATAAAGAACACCATGGCCCTGCATCTGTATGGAAGGTACCAATACACAGGAAGAACATACAGGGTACATTAATACAGCTGTTTCCATAAACTATCACATGCAGAACTACTACATATCCTAAACAAAATTCTAAAATTCTTTTGCCATACATTTATTGTAAGGTATTTGAAGTCTTGTATATCCTGCAGGGAATAACAGACATTTAACTAATCTATTAAGATTAATTTCCCATGCATGCAGACACTTGAAGACGGTCAAGAACTTTTGGTCAATGATCATTGGCTGAGGCATGACCAGGGTTGCCAAGTCCTGCAGATTTGGAGGGTGGAGTTTGGGAAGTGAAGTGGCCTCAGCAGGGTATAATGCCATAGACTGTTTATGCACTGGAGGTTTCATGATGGGCTGCAGGCTGGAGTTTTAGTCGTGGCAGGCTGTCCCACCTCTTCCTGCACCCACATGGGGGAGCATTTGGCCTGGTGCACGTCATCCGCCCCTGATTTGTGCTACTGCACGGGAGGTGGAACAGTGAAGTTCCCAGTGCATAAATGGTCATAGAGACCACAATCCAAAGAAGCCATTTTCTCAAGGGAAATGGATCTCTGTGGTCTGGAGTTCAGTTGTAATTCTGGGAGATCTCCAAGATCCACCTGTAGGTTGGCAACTCCACATGACCTCCTAATAGGAATTCCACCTGAGGAAGCTTCTTCTGTCATGCAGTCTTGCCTAGTTTTCCTATACAAAATTGATGATGGTACCTTCTGGACTCCTGGGTTGGGCTTCCTTATCAAGGATAAGGCTAATAATGATATAGTATTCTGGAAAAGCTACCCTGCCAAGCAGAAATCATCTTCTTTCACGCCATGACTGTGGCCAGAATGATTCTGGCAAAGGAATGGAAACTGTCAACTCTACCTTCTATATTGGCTTGGTTGGATAAACTTGTAGATCTTTCAAAAATGGCCAATCTAACTAGTCAAGTTAACGGGAGACCAACACAAGTATTCCAGGAACAATGGCATTATTACTCAGACTTTCTCAGCAGATAGAACTGAGGGTAGGGACTTTAAAGTCCCGAAGGGAGGCTCACTGTATTTGCTATATCCTATTTCTTCTGTATAACAATAACCAATAAAAGAATATTAAAAAAATAATAATGATATAGAATTCTGTGAGGCAAATTGGTTTCCATAGTGGAGGAAGCCTATTTCCAGATTTCAACTGAGCACCTGTTCAGGCTTACCTTATCAGTGAGGCATTCTGATTCTTCTGCAAGGAGGTAAACAGTCCCTCCCTCAGCCATAAGGAGAGCAGTGTCTGTGGTGGATGAAGATCTTGGCCGCCCTTGGTGTTGATGAAGTATTGCTGTGAGGCTGCTGTCCTGGGGAGCCTTGCGGACAAGATGAGGGCTGCCTTTCTGGGGTTCCAGGGAGCTACTCTTGGCTCTGCGACTGCCGCTGTGCAAACTGGTCCCCCTCTTGATGGAAGGACGGGACCGAATCTGTTGTAATACCCTGTTGAAGGCAGTGGGGCGGGCTGGGAGATCATGGAGAGACATGGCATAGGATACTCGGTGCATCTCAGGAGAGCGTTCTTTTTCATCAGGGGAGTCGTGGTCAGACATGCCGTGGTGCTGCTGCTGCTGCTGCTGCTGCTGCGATGACTCCTGGGAGTTGTGGTGCTCTCGTTCTCGGGACCGTCTGCGGCTATGGAAAAGATGCTTGAGGCCATGGCCAAACATAGATCCCTCAGACAGCTGTTGTATCTTCTGTGTACAGAAAACAGACACAAATATGAGAAACAGCTGTTGTAGCCTGGGCTGCATATGGTTTATCTTAAATAACACAGATGGGGGAAAGTAGCTCATAATAATGTCATAATACTGCAGCCAAATTTTGTTGCTGCCAGCTGGTGTAGTAACTCTTTGGAATCATGGGCCCATTCATAGGCTACAATCTGGGGCACAGTATGTTCCATTTAAAGGCCATGAACCAAAGGGAGTTCTTACTGCCAGTGATGCCCTTTCTGCAGAAGAATTTCCTACCATTCATCAACACTACGTTGCTAATTTACTATAACGTTCTGCTTCCCCTCCTAAGAGGCACTAATAGGCTAGTTTGTGCAATTTTTGAAAGAAAATAATTTCATTTTCCTTTTATTCATCTTTCATATTTGTTCATTTTTATTACATTCATCCTTGCTCCTCTTGGAGGCGAATGCAAGAAAGAAAGACGAGTAAGGAGAAAAATAAATGCTTACTCTGGTGCCTTTCTCCCTCCTTTTCACTGTCCTGATGAATCAATTTAATCAACTTAATCAATTTAATCTTGCTTCTTCTGAAGGTGGGATGAGGAAATTCATTTATTTGAGAATGAATGGACTTCCCTGCATGCCAGTTATAGGAATTAGTCTTGGGGTGACTAGGGAAGGATAGTAATGGGTTAAGAAGAAAGTGATGCCTTTTATGTCCACAAGTCTGAATTTATTATTTATTGACCTCCTTTACATCGTTCTACCCCTCTCCATTATACTCACAACCACCCTGTGAGGTAACATACGCTGAGAATGTGTGACTAGCCCAAAGTCACCCGACATACTTCTATGGCAGAGAGGGAGTTCAAAGCTGGGTGTCCCAGATCCTAGCCTGATACTTCTGCACTTCTGCACCCTACTGTCTCTAAACCTATACTGTACAATAGGAGCAGTTGTGGCAATACCATTGGTCACCAGCTGAGATACATTTCTTGTGAGGCTGCAAAGATGTTCAAGTATAAGGGCCATTTGCTATTCCTTTGCAATATTCATTCTGCATGTAATTTAAATGTTATGGATGGACATAGAATCATCTCAACACCGCCCGCGGCGCCGTGGGCGCCGCAGACTAAATAAAGCAGTAAGGGGTTCTTGGGCGGGATGTGTCCGGGATGAGGAAGGGTCCGGATTGGACCCTTCCTCTGGACAGACAATCGGAGGGACCAATCGGCAGGTGCAAAGCACCTGCCGATTGGTCCTTCTGATTCCAAGCCCCAAGCAACTGTGAGCCGCGCGCAGCGAGACTCGCAATTGCTCCTTTGCCGGTGGCTTGACGCGTCGGAGGCACGAAGCGCCTCTCTTGCCGCGTCAGGCCGCCACCCGAGGGAGCCCCCGGCAGTTGCGCTCCGCGCGGCTGCCAGAGGCTCCCTGCCAGGCGGCCTGATGCAGCGAGAGGCGCAAAGCACCTCTTGCCGCGTCAGGCCGCCGCCCGAGGGAGGCGCCATGCGGAAGACAGGAGTGGGATTGCTTCACCTGAAACAGCCATTGTCCTTTCAAATCGACTGCGGCCCTGCAATGAAAGGTCGGCAAACTCAGAGTCTTCTGGTACCTTCAGGACCAACAAGAATTTTGGCAGAGAGTCCAAGCCCCCAGCAGTCACGCGGAGCAAGAGAGAGCCACCACCGTCAGACCGCCGCCCTGTGAGTATCTAGCGCCCGCCTCAGCTCCAGCCGCGCCACAACAAGCTGCTTCCGCCTCCTGAGTCGCCGCCGGATGCGCCTCCGCCACTCATGGCGCCCTCATGGAGCCCCGCCGCCCTCATGGCATGCCCTCCTAGCGCCCACTGCATTTTGACTGCAGTGGGCTTTTTTACTACTAGAATAATAGACTTGGAAGGGACCTCCTGGGTCATCGTCCAACCCCCATCTCCATCTAGTCCAACATCTCAACGGAGATTGTTGCAGCTCACAGTATCAATGTCCGTCATCATAACTAACATGGCAGCTTTACCATGGCCAGATTCCAGTCAGTTTTGGCTAATAATAATTGCCCTCAACCTGCAACAGTACTCCTCAAAGCAATTGCCCTCTTCTTAGCCTTTTAAATGTACTTTAAAAGGAGACACACTCTTTCAACTGAACCTGGCAACTATAAATATCCACACAAATATTCGCTCCTGCCACTCTACCTCTTTCACCCTTTGGACCCTGCATCCCTCCTTCTAACCAGTTTCATGGAGGCACAAGTCAGGGTCTTTTGCCAAAACCAGACCTTGACTGACAGCGACAAAAGCCTTGAGAAATGCAGTGTGCTGTGCTCCTTCTGCGAAAAAACCAAAATGCGAGGTAAGGTTACTGATACTGAAGGATGCATCTTATACAAGTGAAGTGAAAAGTTACCAAATCCCATGCATAAGTAAATAAGCAGGCCAGGGCTTACTTCACAGAATACATTGTTAAAAATGGTTTAGTGGGAAAGTAGGAGATTTCCCTTTCTTCAGAGCCTTAGAGGCTTTAGAGGTTTAAAGCTTTAGTTAAGGCCTAATGGTAGAGGCCATAACTTCCATAACCCAAATTCTTTGAGCTATGCTAGCTGGATGGAATGGTCATCACTCAAACACCTAGCACTTGATGCTGGCTCATAGAAAGGAGAGATTCGCCAAGTAGCTCCTGCTTCATCCTCAACACATGGTAAAGTCGCAAGGCCAATTGAAGGTGATGTCTAGCCAAGGAACATCACCACAGGGTGACTTAGAGGTGGGGTTGTTTGTGTGTGTGTGTGGGGGGTGACAATTTGAAACTTCTGACAAAGTGAAATCAGGTCTCATAATCTCCTCTTTTAGGAAATGAGAATTGAGCCAGAGGTAGAAAGTTGATCTTGGCATATCCATCAGAAAACACACTCTGTAGTGGCTGTCTCATATCAGTTACCATAGCAAATTGTCATTGGAAGGTACCTAAATCGATTGTCATATATAGAACAAAGAAATAAGTTTGTCCCAAACCATCTCTCATCTAAGCACAGCAGTGTGATTCACTTGTTTGTGGTACATTTGGAAATTATGAACAGGGAGAGAGACTAGGGTTAGAAATGATTTTTAGCCTTCACTGTTCATTCTCAAAATTGTTTGTATTCTACAATATGGTGTACACCCAGGTTACATTTGTTCATCAATCTGTTGTAAATATGGGAAATTTCTGGCTAAACAAGAAAACTGTCAGAAATAAATATGTATCATGAAGGATCATATACTATGAGATTAAACATTCCGGTCAAACATATTAAGATCATTCATGTTCTTGGCCCCTTTTATTTATGGGACCGACTTCACTCTTGTGAGCAGGGACTCCTGCAGGTGCTAACCTGCAAACGGGCAAACTCCACAACTTCCAGGGCACGTTCTTTCACCATTGTGGCTCCCACATTGTGGAAGTGCCTGCCCAAAAAGGTCAGGAAAACTTCCGCTCTTCTGGCCTTCCACAAACTATGCAAAACTGAATTATTCAAGAGGGCTCTTCTGCAGAGGTAATAAGTAAAACATGTTTTCACAGACATGCTTGGATAAATAATTGGGACTCGTGGTCTTTACTGCTGTATATAACATATAGAACCCTATTTTGTAATTGCTTTACCAATTAATTGGTTGTGTTGATACTTATGCTGTGCTCCTGTTCTTTCTGGTGGTTCCAGTCTTCTAATATCCTAATGCAACAGTGACTGAATATCCCATTTTGTTGATTGTCCTGACTCACTATGTGTAATCCACCTTGAGACCATGTAAGAAAGGCAGACTATAAATAACACAAATAAATAATAATATGAACAAGAAAGAATTTAACTAATTCTATTAAATGTATTATAGGAATTTGGATCAGATCATTAGAGAAACTACAAGGAAATTCTACACATTCAATTTTTACAACGTGGACAAGTTTCCTGGAGGTATATTACTTCATTTCCTGTTTCTTTTCTGTAGAAAGATTAGAACTGGAATGCAGTTTCATTATTGATAAATCATATTTAGCCTGGTTATATGATGTTCTTAATGCCAAGAAATGCTGAGCTCTTCTGAAAATCTGCTATTGGTGACACAACAGGAGCTATTGTTTCCAGAGCATTTAGGAAAATCTGACCCACGCAGCCCATTGACAAGAATTCTGCATTAGCACTCTGTTCTAATTAGTTCCAATTAATTTAATGAACCTACAATGGCGATCAGTTTAAAGGACCAAACTTTAGTGTTCTAGTACTAGTGTAAAAATAGTCATCCTAAATAGTGTAAAAATAGTCATCTGTGCAGGATCAAATATCAAGTATGCCCCATGAGGTCATAAATATTTTCAAAATTATACCAAGGTCAAACAGGCAAATATATTCTAACAAACCAAACAGGGTGAAAGCAAACACAGAAGCTGAAAATGAGGGCAAGTACCAAAGGGGAAAAAATAAGACAGAAAGCAGGAGATGGAATAGACAGAGGCTGGTATACTCAGCAGAGTATAGGGTATATGCAATTGTTCAGACAAAGAAAATTATGGAATTGCAAAAGTGCCTTCCTTGCAAATGTGTGTGGTTTTCTCTTTGTGATTCTCTAATTTGATCCTGCAGGCTGGTCATGATCTTGGCAGGTTTTTAAAAGCCTGTCCTGGGCGGATTGCACTCTTTCTCCAAATGGATCAATCCCAAGCAATTCTTAAATTCAATGGTTTGCAGGTAGTGGCTCAGACATCATTTTAATGTTAGACGTCCAGAGACTGCCAAAATAGTTGCCCTGCTCCACAAACTTTGTTCACTACAGCTCTAAGAAGAATTTTTTCCAAAGCTTTAGGTTTCCCATCCCTATTCTCTCTCTTTCTTTACATCTCATGTAATTCCACACTGGCAACCTCCCCCCCCCCTTTTTTTTTTCTTTTGTTTGCATGATGCTCTGAAATCCTTTTTTTTTTTTTTTTGTACTGGAGATGCTGCGGTTTTCCTCTTCTCTGATCCCCCTTTCATGTCAATGCTTGCAGGGAATTAAACCTTGTGCAGCTCCTTTTAAATCCCCCCCCCCTGTCATTTAAGTTCTTTTAAATGTAACAATCACTAGGGGGAAATGGAGCTTGTATACCAATGAAGATGGGAGGATGGCAGAAGGTGCAGAGTGGATGGAACGACCTTGATGTGCATAGGGAGTGAGCTCTGAGGTATGACAAAAAGTCAAAGAGAAATCTGAGGGAATCTATAGACTTTTGAAATACCTTTGGCCTAAAAGAAAATCAAGGGAAATATTGACACAAAAGCACTTTCAGAAAACCTCGGGAAACAGCAACCAGAAAGTGAACTGACTGCTGAAGGGAGGAAAATCTGTTCAGGATGACAAACCCCACAGACATACACTGTGACAATGAGTGACAATACCTGTGCATAATAGGCTCCTGAGTGCTGCAATTTACTCTCTTAACTGGACCACCTTTTGAGAGCAAATAACAGCAAATGCAATTTTGAACTCTCACATCAGACATAATGGAAAATTGAAAATGGAGATTTGGGTATGAAGTCTGAGGAGGACATTTTTTCTCAGATTTTTTGAGTTCAGGCTACCTTTTAAACCTACTCCTGGCCTCCCAACTCAGCAACACCAACCTATCCTACAGGTGAATATGCAGAGATCTTTACACACAATGTGTACATGCATTCTGCTTCTGTATACAATGAGCTGAGTGTTGAGACATCCATCCAAATTTGTCGTCTAAAGTAGAATAAAACAGAATATCTCTGTCACTACCCAAACCCAGGAGCAGAAAACATTATTAAAACAAAGAAGAGGCTATTCCTACTTTGCAATGATTGGGCCAGTTGCCACAGGCCAAAACTATTCCTCCTTCAGTCACTGATATATGGAGGCCTGGAACCACAGCCAATGGGGTTTAGCTGGGCATATTTTTGGAGGGGGGGGGGTAAACTGGTCTATTGCATTATGTATGGTTTTAATTTAGAATTGTAACTTGCCATGAGTCACAAGGAAAAGGTGGGGCATAAATATTTAGGTAGGCAGATAAGTGACACTTCATATCTCACCAAGCTTAGGGACAACAGGGAGCATTCTGGTGCTGCTAGAAAGCATGCTTCTGGAAACACGTATGGTCCCTTTAACTCACTATTTCCTCAAGGAAGCCAGGCCTGAAGACCCTGCTTGACTCTTCAATCAGTTTCTAGCCTGTGATAGAACAGAACTGGAAGCCCTTTGCTTGTCTGTAGACAGTCCATAGGGGACACCACTTTCAAACAGAGCACACCGATGCATTTGTTTGGACTTTTAAAAAAGGATCAGTGAAGGTAATTATATGCTGAGGATTCCACCTGCCTCTGAGGTCTGCCCATCCTTGGAAAATTGTGCTCCATCAATGGGTTCCATACCCCTTCCCACTGACTGACTCCTCCACAGTTTGAGAAATACTTCATTAAAATGTCAATGTAGGGACATAAACATCCATTTCCCTGGCAGTAACCATCAAGTTTACTTCAGGTTCATAAAGCCTCACATCCATATCCTAGGGTTTAATTGAAAATAAAGAACATTAAATCTACAGCAATTATTTTATATGAACTAATTTAAAGTGATTCAAGTTCCACTAGTAATCCTTATTCACTGCCCCCAACTTCTCATGAAAAGGTAGAAAGAATACATTGGAGCAGCCACTCAAATTGCATTGTAAAAGGGCAAACAGGTTCAGCTTTCCCTTGTAGCCAATCAAAATTAAGATTCAAGGTAACCTAGGGATTCTTACCTGGGAAAAATATTATAAAAAGGACTGTACTGAATTTCTGCTTTCAGCAATCATGATTTAAAGTTTATTCTATTTATAGTGTCTCTATGGAAACAGAGCTTAGGTAGATAAGAACTACAAAACTCCACAGATTTCTGCCATCATGGCAGAACATGGACTTAGAATAGATTCTTTATTGGCCCTTGCCCTTAAAAAAACACAGCAACAAATGCACTGGGAACAAAAATGCTTGGTTCCCATATTTTAAAAATAGACATAAAAAGGAGGCTGGGAGAAGAAAAATAGGTTATTTTGACAGTAACGTACTATGTCTATCTCAGAATTTCAATTTGGAAAATGGGATACATTAACACTGACATAAGAAGGATTTATGATTTCACCAAAGTATGAAAATTTACCCTAATTAACAACTTTAATCTATGGATTGCTCAGAAGGGTCTCAGTGCAAGCCCCAAAGCAGGGTTTGTCTCACTTGTAGCATATCTTGATGAATTGGGCCCACTGCAGTTACTCTAAGACATGATATGATTGCATCTTCAAGAGGTCCTCCCCCCCTCCCCCACGAAAAACAAGAAACAATATTTTCCAGGAGCACTGGCATTAACCTGCCAATCGTAGATATGATTAACTCAAGAACTGACTTCAAACCAGAAGAGAAAAAAATGACTAACCTTGACTCAATTAGCACATACAACGTACAAGGGCAGATGCCTACACTTTCTTCTCACTTGAGATAATCTAACCTACCAATTCAGATAACTGCCCAGCCCAAGTAAAAATGTGAAATTAAAAATTATTCCAGGTGAAATGCATTCATATTCACTAGGTCAGGTTGATGGTTCCACATTGAGTTCATTGTGTCCTAATAAATATGTGACATTATATAACGTGGATGTTACTGGCATGTACTCTAGTGTGCTATGTCATGCTAAAGCACACTACATGAAGCCAATAAAACTAGGAACGGTAAATACTTGATCTCATCACTGAGGCATGCAAACAAAATATTAATATATGAAACTCCCATGAAGAGGAAAAAACACTGTACCATGCAGGAATGGTTTAAAGTCTCACAAGGCCCACAGCATCAGGGCCAGTTTCAGGATTCACAGGGCCTTAGCAGAGTGCAACTGCAGTAGGAGCAGCCAAACTGGGGGCAGAGCCCCCCCCCCCCGTGGAAAGGGCGTCACTCAGAGTGTCCTTAAAGAAGGGAAAGGGGTGAGGAGAGACACTACAGCTCTGATCTGGGGGGAGGAGCCACAACATGGGGGCTTTGAAAGTGTGGGGCCTGGAGCATGTGCTATATGGATAAACCGGCCCTGGTTCCATGTGCAGAATGATGTATAATGTCATTGCTAGCAGTGACAAATGAACTGAATCTACTTCTGTGCTTAACTTTCTCCTGTTTCTTATTAATTCCCACTGATTCGTTTGATTTGAAGCCTGTGTGTTGGTGATTTAATTTTGGTCAGCATAAGTCAAGGATAGACTAGACATGATGGGAAATTGTGTGCATATTTATTAATATGTCCGCATATTCATGTGCAAAATCAGAATCTATTTTAACAGAAAAGGGAGTGCATAGCCCCTGCCCCTCCTTAACTCACTACACCCTAGCTTGGCTCCAATACCGATGAACAGTAGCAAAGTAAGAAAGGGAGGAGCTGAGCTAAGCCCCTTTTACCCATGTTCTTAACATTATGTGAAAAATAGACATTGCCATCTTTCACTTTTACATGTGACTAAGCAGACTCATGAACAAATATACAGGGAGCTCGGTTTTCTGTCCTACCCAGTTTAGCCCAGCCTTGAGTATGAATGTGGGTAAGCCTGTTTAAATTCACATTCAGTCATGAGGCTCTCTGGGAAAGTCATTCTCTTTCAGTCTAATCTACCTCACAAGGTCATATGAGGATAAAATGAGGACACATATACCACTCTTGAGTTCCTTGTTGAGAAAACTGAATGAAGAGGTGATTTTTAAAAAACCCACTGCATATTGGGAGGGATTTAGTAAAGTGGAGTTGATGGACTCAATTTCCACACTGAGGATTCACTTAGCTGTCATTTCGCCATGACTTCTGGCTTTTTGTTTGGGATCACTCCCTGATTCACATGTGACACTCTACATACAGTGGAGCCATCAGCATGAGTCAGATAGTTGTCTCTGTGTCTCACAGAATGCAAGACCAGCCGCCAGTCTGATAATTCTGGGTCCCATATAAATTGCAGAGGGGCATTCTGACTAAGATCATGTGCTGAGGTCCTGTGTACCCTCATAGCTGCCTTATATGAGTCAGATCACTGGCTTATCACTACAAAGGTCCACATTGTCATCTGTCAGTAGCTCTTCAAGGTCTCTGGTGGAGGTCATCCTGTCGCCTAGTATTTATTCCTTTTAACTGGTGGCCATATCAAGGATTGACCTTTGAGACCTTTTGTTGATTGAAGCCTTTTCTTCATTTTAAGTTTTCTTAGTTCTTAAGTTTGGACAGTGGTCATTCTGAGCACTTAAAATGACTTCAGCCTGCAAGTATTTATTCTACTGCTTCTTATATTAGCATTCTAAATTTATTTATCAGCTTCTGTTTCATATTGCTATTGTTGTACTAGTTCTGTTGCTATTTTGGCAACTATTTTAATAATTTTTGTTATTACTAATGCTGCTATTTTAATAACTAGCTATTTCTGATGAATTTAGGTAAAGTTAATGTTGTGATCTTGTTTTAAATTATTTTTATGGTTTCCTCAAGGGCCACTGGCAGAGAAACTAGAGCCAAAATAACTTAAACATAAATAACCATACTATTTGCTAAGTATGCTTATGCTGCCACCAATGTAACAAAGTGCTGTCATGATAAATCTCTACAAAACAGAGCTGGGCATGAGTTATGGTTGCTCAGCATTCCCTAACAACAGCACATGCAAAGCAAACACAAATGTGTGTGTGTGGGGGGGGGGGGGTTGCCAGCTAGGAATTGAAAACCAAGGGAGATCACCTAATGTTTAGGGACAAGTAGGTGCTGCTAATCAGGACAGCAATCATTGATTATATTAAAATATTTATATCTTGCTTCTCTTGGTGAATCCATAACCACAGGCCCTAAAAGCAGTTGCAACACACATCCCAACAACTGCAAGAGGACAGCCTGGTTCTGACATTTAGCCAGTGTGAAATGTTGCAAAGGGTACACTCCTAGACGCTGAACCATCATCATGGTGACTGGGGAATTAGACTGACATTTAGTGGAACCTATGCAACACAAGCCCCCATGCAACCATCTGTAACTGTGCATGCAAGAGAAGGGACAAGCTAGACAGTGGCTGATAAATGATTTTACAGGGTGGTCACTAATCATGCCCTTCCAGAGACCAAGCTGGTACCTTTCATGCTGCTTAACAGCAAATATATTCAGGTAACCATAGGGGACTTGGCTCACCTTGGTAATAACCTTCCAAGCCTGAAAAGCAATACATTACTTTCACCCTGGGCGTACATTTTAAGTAGACTATGCAAGAGCTCTGACACACTAATCTTTACTGGTAAAGAAGGGTAAAATGTCACTTCCACCCACTCTGGCTATCCTAGAGGACTAGATGTTAATGGATCTTGACAGAAAGGTTTCTAACTTCTACAGAAGTAAAACTCTGAAACTCTCTCTCTGGAATGGTCACAGAGATTCAGTGGTTTTAAAACTGAGCTGAACATAGTTATAAAAGGGATTTTCTAATTTTCTTCATGGTCTCTTAAGAAGGGCTTTCCATACCACCTAGGTTTTGGAGGAGAGGTGCCTTCCACATCATCAGACAAACATGAACAATTTGTTCACAGATTTGCACTACATTCAAAATATATCATGAGTTGGAGAACTGCAGCTAATTAACATAATTTGCACAGTGTTTTAATGAATACAGCAGATGCTGAATTACAGATGGTGGACACACTGCACTTCTATTTTTGAATTCATACCACTGAAATGTGAAAATTGTGAGTCAGTCTCCAGAAAATCTTGATACAGGAACTTTGAAAAAGTGGAAGCTAAAATGTAGAGTGGTTTTAGGTTCCGCTTTATTGAAATAATGTATCTTGCAATTTTCACTACCAGATTTTCAGTGCCAATTGCTGCAACATGAGGACTAGTGAATTGCTTCCTGATTTCCAGATGAAAGCTGAGATTCTCAGCATTCCAGCACTTAAGATACAGGATACAAAACAAATTGCATTATGTTTGGATAATGATGTAGAATTCTGAGAGAAGAGGCAGAGAAAAATCATGCAGTCAATTGGAACCTTCTCTTTAAAACCCACATAGATTAAGGTATGTTTCCTCTTGATCATAGTAATAATTGCAGACCAATAACTGTGCTAGTTTTCAACAGAAGTCTGGCAACACCTTCAAAACTAGCATTTCATTCCATCTTAACTATTTGTGTTAGTGCCTGAAGAAGATGGCTATATTCCACAAAATAAGCTTAGGTTGGGATATAATCTTTAAGGTGCTGCAAGACTCCCATTTTATTTTTCTACCTGATCAATGTACATAATGACCGATAAGTGTTTTTCCCTATAGTACACAACACTGCATTCATTTATCACGTGAACCACTGAACTCATCTAGGCTAGGGAAAATGAATGAAAAAGTATTGGTGGGGGCCCAGTCGTTTCAGAGTTGGGATTGGGAGACACTCTTTCGTGCTGGTTTTAATCCTACTTCAAAGGTACATTTCCTAGATTTTGGCTGGGGCACTGAATGAAACTTAACTTCAACAACATGGAAGTGCTACTGATGGGGGGAGGGAAGCATAGCTTCGGTTCTGGATGGAGTTGCACTCCCTCTCAAATACTAGGTTTGTAGATTGGGGATGTTCCTGGCCCCGGGCCTCCTTTTGGATAAACAACTGGTGAGACAGCCGCAGCCTGCATGGAAAGGAAAGATCTTGCTACTGTGGTGTATGAACTGGTAACATCTAGGTTAGATTGCTGCAATGTATGCTGACACTGAAGATTTTCTAGAAGCTGTAGTTGGTACAGAATATAGGTGGTATCCAGAATGCTGTCTCTTTCACCTACACTGTCTCCTAATTTGCTTCCAGGCTGTAGTCAATGGGCTGGTATTTATGTGTAAAGTCCTATATGGTTTTGGACCAGCATACCTTAAAGTCTATCTTTTCCCACATGAACTTGCCCATCCACTTCCGTCATCTTTGGAGGTCCTCCTTTGGGTACCCTTACCATCTGAGGCTATACAGGAACAATATAAGAAACAGTATTCCCAGCTGTGACACCCACATTTAGAAGTCTATCTCCATGAACATTCATCTGCCTGCCTCTACGGTTGTCTTCCAGCAGTGGGCAAAGAGTTAGTTGTTTTATCGGGTTTTAAGCATGTTAATATGCTTTTATTGTGTGTGTGTGTATACACACACTTCATTTTAAATGCTATTGAAATGTTTTGATGTTTGCTGCCTTCAAGACCCTGTTCAGGTAGAAAGGCAGCATAGAAATTATGTAAGTAAATAATATATTATTTTGAACTTTAAAATACCATGTGGCAAACAAGAGTCAGTACAAGCATACTTAAAATCTCTGAAAAAGCACTGTCTACATTTCCGGAAAAATGCTTTATGAACCTTATCTAGAAATGTATCTCAGAAACTGTCACAATTTAAATAGGTTCAGGTATAGATCTGATTTGCTGAGCATTAAAGCTGGAATTAAATTGTTTTAAATAATGCGCATTGCAAGCCTAAAACTTGTCACATTCCCTGCAATGTGACCAGATGGAAGGCTAGAGGCTCTGGCTCCAACAACTTCAAGAAGCATCCCTTGGATGCCTACTTTGTTTGCCTTTGTGAATTTACCTTTGTGGCACTAAAGCAGGATGCTTCCATGAGGACCTACACATTGCACATGCATGGCAGTACAGAACTACCAGAAACCACAGGAAAAGTACTTCCTCACAAAGCTTGGCAACCGTAGGAGGATGACCAAAAAGCACAGGTACTGCATGTCCCATGTTGTCTGGCAGCTCTGGAAAGTGCTGGACAAGCTCACAGCAACACCTAGGATCAGAGAATCCATCCCAAGTCCTCCCCATAAAGCAAGTTTGGTTACAGGGAAAGAAGATGTGATGATGGTGTCAAAGGCTCACAAAGAGGAACATTCCTGCTCTGTCCTTTGTGGTCTAAACCTGACCAGTATGAATTTTGAATTCCCTGGAGAGATGAAGAGCTGTATGTTTTCCAACCTGCTTTTTACTACCCAGGGGAGTCTCAAAGTGTCTTCCAATCGCCTACCTCTCCTCTCCCCGCAACAAACACTCTGTGAGGTAGGTGAGGCTAAGAGAACTGTGACTGGCCCAAGGTCACCCAGCTGGCTGCCAGTGGAGAAGTAGGGGATCAAACCCAGTTCTCCAGATTAGTGGCCACTGCTCTTTAACTACTGTGAGCAGTTAACATGTAGTTATTAAAATGTTACTGATATCACTGTTGCTGTTATTATTTGACATTATTATTGAATTATATTATACTAATTCTTATTATGTCCTTCCTTGTTCTGTGTAAACTGCCCTGAAACACAAGGGGTGGGTGATATCTGTTCCACATAATATATTACTGGTAAGGGCTTGGAGGAGGAGCATGTCTCATGGCCTAAGTGCCACTCAGCACTTAACACCCACTCAGGGTGGCTGTCCAATCGGCTTGCCTGTCTGTCCAGCGGCTAGCCAATCTCCTTCCATCCCGCACCCCTGACAACCCCCTCCTCTTTCCACTTCCCTCTGAGACTCAGAGTCTGCAGATCCCTGCTGTGTGAGAACTGGTCCTGCTGGTGAGTTTCCTAACAGCTGCCTGCAGCCTTTCTGGGGAGAGGGGGAGGCCGTCCGCAGAGTTCTCCTACCCCCCAATCTAGCGCCCGTTGTATTCCTGAATGCAATGGGCTTGGCCCCTAGTATAAATATAATAAGTAAATAAACAAATAAATAGTATACCTCAAGGAGGACTGAATTCAGTCAATATATTATTTGAACCAGTCTCAAGATCTATTTTGCCATCATCATGAATGATAAGGGTTTGTCTGCTAACAGGTATGCAAAGTGTACCAATTATTCCAGCTTTACAAATGGTAAACTTGGCTGAGTGTGACTTGCTCAAGGCCACACTATCAATCCAAGTCTGTCTCTCTATCTAATGAACCTACCATTATGCTTCACCTTGTTTTCTGCTTTTGGCAATACGGACTAAAGGTGCAATAAAAAGAATAACAATGCTTCACTACACAACCATATGACACTCGTCATATCTATAGTTCTAAAATAGCACCAGAACTTTATAGTCTGCAACTAACTGGAAAATAAATCTTTGGGGGAGGGGGGCGGATTTCCAAGAGATTTGCTTTCTCGGTTCACATCTCAGTAGCATCAGGAAATAAGATTAATGACAACACAGACAAAAAGGACAAACAGCCTGGCCCATGTTTTAACTGTAGGAGAGATTTTCCTAGCACAAAAGGCTCAGCTTGCAAAGAATTATGCCTGCATCTTATAACACATAACAGTCATACATTGTTCAAAGATTACATAAAAGAACATTCTTGCAGTACTGAGCTAAGGAAAGGATAGCAAAGCTGTTCACACTGGATTTGTAAGAGATCCAAATTTGACTTAGAGCTAAAATGATGGTTGAGTAGACTAGGATGCAGCCATACCATAATATTTTGCTCTCTTAAATATTCAGGTATTTATGCACTAAAAAGGTTGGATGCAAATATACACAGGCAACAGTAAAATGGAGCATAATGTAGAAATGCACTAGATCTCTTTGTATACACCCTTACTGGTATGCATCACAAGCTGACAAGGGCACGAGGCTGTTATGTTTGTGCAGGGGTGGGACTGATTCCTACCTGGCTAGCAACACCTAGCAAAAACTGCAGCTCTTATGCTTTATAGCTATCCTAGGTGCTAATGGACTATGAGCAAGCAGATGCATTCATAGCATTAACCTGTCAGTTCCCAATTAGTTCTGTCAATGTCCCATGACACCTGCCTGCCCCTCCCACTTCAGTTGACACTTAGTGGTAATGGCCTCTTACTTCCCAATGAATCACTACTGCTGGAGTAGTAATGAAAATGGTTGTCTTTGACGACACTGATAGTCAACCCCACAACTGATCGGTTAGGGAAAGGCAAAGCAGAAAGGGGCATCCCAACTTCTAATATCATAATACCATATTCCTTCCCCTAAGGATTTGCCTGGGGAGGCTCCACTGCTCTACTTCTTTTCTCAGAGGATCGGAGATTTTTCTTTGAGAACAAAGGATGAAGTTTTGCCCATAGCCAAGTATCAATATGCCATCTTCATCCAAACTGGAAAAAGCTAGATTGAAACTGAGAACATTTGTCCGCTTTCTAGAAACAGAGTGCATCTCAAGCCACAAACAGGTTTTTCAGAGGTGTTTGGGAATGGCTGCTTGCTTTGTAGAATCAACTTGACTCAAGCCAGAAACAACTGCTTACTTTGTATAACCAAAAGAAGAGCTAGGGTTTCTTTTTATACCCCACATTTCAATATCCGAAGGAGTCCCAAAGTCATTTATAAACAACTTCCCCTTCCTCTCCCCACCACAGAAACCTTGTGAAGTAGGTGGAGCTGAGAAAGTTCCAAGAGGACTGCTCTGCAAGAACAGCTCTGAGAGCACTGTGACTAGCCCAAGGTCACACAGCTGGCTGCAAGTGGAGGAGTGGGGAATCAAACCCTGTTCTCCAGATAAGCGTCTGTTACTCCTTAATCACTTTAACTAGTAAACCATGCTTGCTCTCACAATATGTATGTCCTGACTCCTAACAAAATGCTCTCTTCTCTAATGAAGCAGAATGGTAACTTTTTAGTTTAAAAATCCCTTCTGGACTTTGTCTGCTACTAGAAATGTCCTTTTATGACATCTAGATAATGAAATGATACTTGGAAAATGAAGCTATGTAGCTACATTTTGAGGAGGGCAGCCAAAATTCATATTGATTGCAGACCAGTTAAAAACTTGGCTAGTCTCCAGCAGTCAAAAACAAATTACCCACAGGACATTCCTCTTCTTTTCTCTCAAATTAAACTGACTAGATATGTATTCTTCTCATTGAATTTATTACGAGCACAGCCAGCCTGTTGCTGAGCTCATAACGATGCTCCATCCAACACATCTTAAGCAGAATTAGGTCACCCTTCTGTGGGCACTTCTTGCCAGGACTTCCCCCACCTTCCCTGTGCGGCTTACTCATAAGCAGATGACCTGAACGTAGACCAAGAATCAACTGCAATGCATCCCTGCTGCCCCACTAGTTGAAATTATACTGAACAGCTTTGTTCTCACCAGCCAAGTCTCCAGCAGATCACAAAATGCTGGATGCTCTGCAGCAAGGGAGACTGTACTCTAACCTCTGATTCTTTGCAATCATACATTTTGTTATTAGGTAGATTACCAAGCCATTTTCATCAGTTGCAATGGGTAGATGTGCTGATATGATGCTGAAATATAAAGCACCTAAATGCACAAGATGACCCAGAACTGATCACTAGTGTTGTCATTTAAGGGTACATCCAGCATGCCGTCAGGACTGGCTTGGATTCACTGAAAAAAGGCTGAATCAAGGAAGCTCAACACATAACAGGGCAGAAGATGAGCAAGTGGATTTGCACTTTCTGCCACAAGTTATAATGTGTGAAAAAGGATATACACTTTGAGAAAGAAGTTCCACATGTCCCTCCAGGAGGGACACAAAGCTAACTTCAGCAAGTGGCTGGCTAGGCATTTGAATATCCCCAAACGCTGGAGGCAGGAGGAGAAATTATCAGTTTGTACACCATTTTCTCATGGGTTCCCTTTCAGCAAGTAACCATTTGCCCAGGAAAGCAAGAGCAAGCAACATGATGTGACCATCAGTAAACCTTCAGGAAATACTGACTCCATGGCCTGGAAGCATCTTGGACATGCCACCTGTAGCTCTTCTGAGCATTGTTCCCCAATATGACTCCTTATCCACATTTCAGAAAACTGCTGGGCAAAGACTTTGCCTGGTGAGGTTTCTGGTCCTTATCTTAAAATTCCAGTGGGTAGCCATGTTGGCCTAAAGTAGTACGACAAAATTTTAGTCCAATAGCACCTTTAACAAAGATTTATTCAAGGCATGAGCTTTCAAGTGCATGCACTCTTCCTCAGACATTAGAACAAGGATCATAAGAGTACAGATATAAGGAAAAGCTAAATTAGTAGCAAATTAGTAAACTGTATCTTGGGTGAAGACAGATGGTGCAAGCAACTGGTCTCTTTTAATTATTTCTTTTCACAACTGGGAAAGTGTCTGCCATTAATTATTAACCTTGACATTTTTATTTCTCCAATATTTTTATGAACTACAACTGAACCCAAAGTACTGATTAGTTATTTTATCTAAGACTTATAATACTGCATAATTTGTATGTTATGACACAGTTTACTAATTTATTTATTGCATTATTATAATATGCCATGTAAGTATTCCACAGCGTTTCCCTATGGCTCTGGGAGGTATAGAAATCTAAATAAATAAATAAATAATAAAAATAATTTACTACTGATTTACCTTTTCCTTATATCTTACTTTTATGATCCTTGTTCCGTTGTCTGAGAAACAGTGCATGTACTCAAAAGCTCACGCTTTGAATAAATCTTTGTTGGTCTTACAGGTGCTATTGGGACTCAAATTAGGGATGAAGTAATTGTCGCTTTCCACAAGCCACAGAGTTAAAATCCTTTTCCTCTTCAGGCCAAGCATTTACATACGTAGGAAAGCAACACATGGGATAGATTGCATAGGTGTGAAATTCATCCTGCTGGACACAATTGCTCCCCAAGGCCATGCTTTTTCTAAGTACCCTCTAAATAAATTTGTCCAGTGATAGCAACTTAAAATACGCCCAGCATGGAATCAGCAAATGCACTCTTACTGAAAACAGGTCAGTTTCATTGCTTAGATGTTTAGATAGTTCTTTGAATTTTCATTCATTGCTCTTGAAGCAATGACAGATATGCAATAGGTTGTAGAAGTCTACCATATCTATTGTAATCCTCTAAAAAGAGATCCTTCCTTTTAGGATGGTAAAAGTTAAATGATGCACTGCAGGACAACATTCAGGAGAACCTATTGTGGTTTCCTCTTTGCCATTTGCTTTATGCTAATTAGTAGTTTTCATTGGGGGGAAAGGAAATTGATAGGCGGCTGTTCCTAGAGGTGGATGTGATGCCCCTTTTCCACTCACACAGAGTGCCTATCACCCAGTACCTATCACCCAGTACAGCCTCCCTTTTTCATATTACAGTTATACAGCGGTCAAGGCATCACACTCCCCACCCTTCAAGTCTTTTAAAATCTATGAAGAGTTATGACCATCTCACACTTTAGGTCCTCTCTCTCATTCCAGAGACATCCACAGACGGGGTAGCCTAATCAGCCCTCACTCACACTGATTCACTCACATTGATTGTAAGCTGTGACTTCACACAGAGCTAATGGGCTGGGGCTCAAACACTGTTCTAATCTCTTGCTGCTACCACTCATTCACATCCTCTAATTAGGTCCTCCCCTGTCCTTGTATAATAAGTGCCTCCCCTGGGGGCCAAACATCACCCCTTGGGCTAACATTGCCCAGCAATACAAGCAAATTCACACCTGGGAACGGAAGTGTTGAGGTGTCCAGGGTTTTTATTAGAGATGAGAATGGTTGCTGCTGTTTGTGATGCATTGTTGACTAGAGGATATTGTGCCAGCATTATGGGATATATATTGGTTCTTTTAGGGTATTTTGTGTTTGTATTATGTTTTGTTGTGAACGGCTTCGAGCTGGCTAGTCCAGGAGGGGCAGTATACAAATTTAATATATAAATATGCATGTAGGCCAAGATATTAGATTGTCTGTGCATGCACAACCATCTTTCCCTTCGATGCGCACCCAATAGAAGTAATCAAAACAAGAAACTTTCATCTATAATAATAAAACCCTGGGGCAAGTTAAGTCTAAGAAACATTTCACTCCCATAGAACTACTGAACTGAGGTGCAATACCTACAGCTGGAATCCTTAAATTATAAATCTACTCTTTTCAGCCTGTTTCATGTAGCTGTTCTATACAGTTCCACTCAGTTTGAAAAACCTTTTTCACTTCAGCCCTTAAGCTGTCAGCTTCTCCACTATGAATCCTTCTGTCCTTTTTCAATGGTTATTTTTCTCTCAACATTCCATCAACTCTCACTGGTTCCTCTCAGGGAGAGGCTGAATCCAGCCTGTTTGTCGGAGTTGATTTATTTAAATAAACAAAAAAAGATGTAACAAGAATCAAGCCGTTCAGAACTTCTGTATGGAAGTCCTGCTCCCTAACTCCAGATGTGTGAATACTAAAGGCACCCTACATGAGCTTAGAGACATTCTTCCATAAATTATTGGCTCATTGATTCACTAGCATTAATAAATTCTGGAGGACAACAGAGAACTTTTTAGTCATGATAGTTTTGGTGCTCACATCACATGTGTGAAAAGACACTACTCAATATGTGCAGTCCCCATTTTGTGTAAATATGGCAACATGTATATAATCCAAAATTGATACATACCAAGGCATACTCTCCACAGATTTGGGTCTCCAGTCACATGCACTTAAGCTGCAAAATGTATTATTCACACAAAATGGTTGATTGCATATATCGATTGCAGGTAGCATAATCTTCCATTATGTGTGCTTTGTATGTCAAAAATTGTAACAACAAAAAAGAGCTCTACTGAGGCCTTAAAATGTTAGGCTGGCTCTCTGGCAGTACAGTAACCAAATGCAGTACTTCTGAAAACAATAAAATGAGTTACAGCCATCTGTGTTTCTTGCTTGTCTCCATTAGTGTTTACAGCTATAAAATGGAGATCACAGATGCGTGTTCATTTTTGCAAAGCATGATGTTTTTACAAAAACCACATTCTAAGCATTATTGTTGCTAATTGTTATTACAAACAACTGCTAAGTACTCATTATTATTACTTACCATTGTCTTGTCACAAGTAGACAAGAACATTTTTACATGTATCAAGATATTATGATTTCTTAGGGAGGCAATCCCACATCTAACCTGGACATTAATCTTTATATGAAAACAGTAACACTACAAAATTAGTGTTCAGTCTTCCTTCCAATTACAGTTCTGTCAGTGTCCTAGTTAGAAGGCTGCCTTTCCAGCTCATCATTCTAAGTATAATTTTGCTCCCCAAATGGTATCAATGCCTTTCATGCCTCTCATGTTCCTAAGCAGGAATGAAGATTCTGCAGTAGAATTATATATAAAACTCTGTTCTAGCACCTTGTGGGTGTACTGGCTCAGTAGCTTGAGCAAAGCCACACATAAAAAGTGTACCAGGAGAGTGAGAAGGGGCCATTTTACACAGCAACATTTCAGACTGCCAATGTGCTTAATCCTATCAGAGGAGATGAACATTCCTTGCTGATCTCCTTAGCGGTTGTGGCAATAGTTTATAATAGTATATTCAACAGGTTATGTACAGGGCATAGATTCTACTCCCCTGTGACAAACCTAATGAAATGCAAAGGGCCTCTATGATCTGAGCAAAAGGTATCTGTATCAATGGAATAGCACTTTCTTGAGTACAGGGGACCCTCAGGGCCAGTATAAAGAGCTAATTGGGGTCCGCAGGAATTGTGAAGAAATGCCTTTCCACTGGGAGGAAGAAATTTAAACTGACCATCTTGGGGGGGGGGGTAACATTAGCTCACTTGCTTACTTATCTTCCTTCAAATGCTAATTGATCTAACCAGGATACAATGGAATGCTCCTACCTTCCTCTTCTAAAAGCAGGTATCTGGAATAAGGAGGAGATATGCCTTATCTTCTTCCCAGAATGACTTGGGGCACCCAGGAGTGGGTGGGGATCCAAAGGTGACTTAATTGCCTTGAACTAAGGGGTGAGGGGGGGCTCTTTGGCCTGATAACTATTTATCTTGGACCATGCACCTGGCTGGGTGAGATGAATATGCAATAGGAACTTGTCACTTCTTAAGTAAGGAACCTACTCCATTTTTAACATCAGATAGGGATACAAGGATTGTGTTTAACCTAATTTCTTTTTGATTCCTTTGCTTAAATCTGTGCTGTGTTAAACATATAACTTTTATAAATCTGAAAGCTGGCAGTGGTTCTCTGATCCATGTAGTGCTCCCCTGTCTTGGATGCACTATCCAGAAGGGAACCGCCAGGAAAGGGAGGGAGGGTGACAGGAGCTATTCCTCCAAGGAGTACTCCAAGTAAACTGACCCACTTATAGCCTAAGGCACTGGGCAGCAGGTGATACAGAGATTATGCCCTGGTGTTAGAGGAGTGAAGCTGAAAATCTGATTTCAATTTTCAGTGCACAGATTCAGAAAAATTGCAAAGTTCTTAAGTGATTTTAAAAGAGGATGTGAAGAATGGCAAACACAGCCATGGCAACACCTGTTTATTCTTCAAGCTATTTCTGCAAAATCAGAACCAAGAGTCTGCACTTCAGATCACTGAGAACTATGAACACCAAATAAGAAATTACTAGCCCATAATAATCTGTACTAACCCTCTGGCCCACATACACCTGTGACAGCCATCTGTGGCACACCAGTTGCCTAAATGAGGAATAACTAAGTATGGAAAAAGAAACTACACTCATTCAATTTAGAAAAATTGTATTATATTTTTACTTTGAGCAGGTCTCTGTTTCTAAATAAAGATGGTTTGCCTCATGGCACATTTGTAGTTGCAATAGGTGACTTGATTAATGATTTATTTGCAAGTCTACAGTAATACTGCAATCCTGACTAAGAACTGGCATTCACTTTCTATATACTTTAAACAATTTGGCCAAGGAGATTAATATAATTCATCCAATTTTTACATATGTAAAATGACTCCCTGTCGATTAAGAAGTTAATGAAAACCATCATTCCTCCAAAAGTGTATTCTTCACACACAGCTACTTGTATAGAACCATTGCTGGCATTTCACCACAATTTAGTCAGAATAAAATCCTATTTGATTGAAACTTCTTTGGGTAAAACATGCAACCACATAAGAAATCACATGGAATGGAAAGTAAAAGAAACATCAGATCAAGCTGAGCAATGGGGAAACATCACCCCAGCAACTCAGTTTGATTCAGAATCCCAGCTGTGACAATTTCCATTGTTAGAGGCTTCAGGAGCCAAGACACATAGAAACTGCAATAGAATAAGCCATCTGGCTTTCACCTCCAGCTCCTAACTCAGGGAATAAAGCTGCATTTCTGAACTGTCCTGGCTAATGTTTATTTACTTTATTTATAGCCCACTTTTCCTCACTGAGCCCCATGGAGCCATTGTGAGATATGCCCAATTCTTCACTAAATCCCATCATGACATGAAGCAGGGTACCACACAGTTTCCACACAGAGTAAGAGTCAGCCACGGTTCCCAAGGAGGGACCAGACAACAGAACATGGGCCCTGCTGAGATTGACAGCTTTTCACTAAGTGTATTCACAGTCAAGACCATTAGTGCACATTATTTAAAAATAAATCAGTGAAACTGATCAAGTCAGGTACCTCAGACATGGCTACTTATATCGGGAACACTGTACAATATGAAGCTATAAGATTCATATGGAGGAACATTATTCAATACATGACACACAAAACTTAACATCAAGAACTCATCTGGCAAGTTAGAAATGGGAAATATCTAGCTGGCTGTTTTCGTTTATGGAAGAACGGCATTCTGCGGAACATGTAAAATGATTGCAGTGGTCAACAATTTAAGATTAATCGGCTGGCCTTTCTGGTGTGGTACTAGCTAGTGGCAACAACAGCCCCAAAGCCTGTTTCATTACGTGAAGCCTCAGCTTAGTCACTTACCTTTAAGTCGGGAGGCTTGCTCCGAGTAACAGGATGCGGAGCAGGGTTTGGATTCGATGCACCCAAATCCAACAGGGTAGCAGCTGAATCCCCAGGCTTGGCATCCATGGTTGCCAGGATGGGAACATCTTCAGCCCCAGTGGAGTCCTCCTCTGGCTGCTGCAGCTCATCCGATTTGCACCTCTTCATACTGGGCGAGAGGGTGAGCTCGGACTCTTGCTCCTTGAAGGAATCGTGGATGAAAATCAGGAGAGAGGGGAAAGGAAAAGAGGAAGGAGAGACGGGAGAGGACCAGAGCAGTGTGATCACCTCGGGAGGCAGAAGTTCGTTTCACCTGTGAGATGCAGGCAGACAGGCCATAGGGAGGAGCAGGAGAGAGGAAGCCTCCATCCAACACGCCGCATTGGGGAGCAGCAGGGCTGGAGCCACCAGCACCAGCGCCCAAACTTTGGCATACGACTTACAATTGCAACGGCCGAGGGCAATGACGGGCCTCGTAGTGCGGTGCCGGTACAAATGTCATGCATTTGATAATGCCCTTTCCCCTCCCAGTCCTGCTACTCACTGTTGAAGCAAGCCAAGCAGTGATCCAGCTGCCTCGCACAGCTGCTGCACATTCCCTTCCAATGGGCTCATCTTTAAAAACAAGGACAACCACAACAACAGCACCAAGGCGGCTTTGTGAAGCTGCTATTTGTCTGCCCCTTGCAAAGAGCCCACTTTCCGCCGCTCCTACCGGGGCTCAAGAGCAAATCCCTCAGCCTAACCCACCCACCTACCTAGCCGGCTTGCTGATCTGACGGACAGCCGGAGAAAGCCAATCGGAGCTCAGGCCCGATCTGGAGAGCGAACGGAGGGCGTAGCCGCGAGCCTCTTCCAGGCTTGGTTGGCCGGTGGCTCCCAGCCTCCCCGCCCTGCGCGCCGCCGGCCCCGCCCGGTTCCCAGGAGCTGTCAATAGGGGAATGGTGCTGCACCGGGCTGCGGCTTTGCAATGCAGGCGGCGGAGCGTTGCGGAGATGGTGGCGGGGCCGGGAGAGGGGGGGTGGCTTGTTGGGACTCTCCGTCAGTCTCCCCCCCCTCCGCCGGCAGGCGCCCCTCCAGCCCCGCGTTGGGGATGTGGCTCGTGATCTCGGGGATGCGCCCAGAGGAGAAGAGTCGCCACCTCTCCCATTGCCATGGGAACTCCTCCCACCCAGGGCTGCTTTGGCCTCGAATGCATTCGCTATTTCGCCCTGGATGCCTGAGGCGGCTTGATAAACTTGATTGCCCCGAGAGGGAAAGAAATGTTTCTGTGCGGCCATAGGCACAGCATCCTTGGGCAGCTCATCCTGCAAGGACACAGACGTTTTTTGTTTTTTTTTTAAATATATGCGGAAATGTTTTTCATCATCTCCCCCCCCCAAAAAAAAAAAAAAAAAATCAGGAGAGTCTACAAAACTTGCTGGAGAGCTTTACAAAAGTCCACTTTGCAATCTCGTCCCTCCTATTTGCCTTCCTTTTATCTATTTCTTTTGTACAACTACAGTATGCCAGTACAGATCTCAACTTGCAAGACAGAAGTGACCTAGGCCTGCCCAAAATCACACAGTTAAGAGTTGGCTTTTCAAAACCTTATTAGTCTGCACATCATATCTCTATCCTGCCTTTCCTTGGAGGAGTTCAGGGCAGATCTTTCCTGAGCCAAGTTGCCCGGTGCATTTCATGGCTGAACACTGTGTGTTGGTAAGTAACTTGCACATCCTGTGAATGTCTGTGCAAACAAAAGATACTGCCATACAAACAGTAGCCTCTGTTGATTTTTCCATACCGCTCACTGCAGCCCTACACAACTCCTAGCTGCTTTTGCTGGAGGTCCATGATGAGGCATCCTTGAGCAGGGGGAAAGGACAGGGCCCAATAGTGTTTTTTAGTTGAAGACATGAGGATTCCTTATACTGAATCAGAGCCTTAGTTGGTTAATCATAGTATTATCTACTCTGGTAGAAGCTCTCCCAGGGTCTCAGAAGGACAGTTTCCACATAAGCTAAAGGTAAAAACATGGTTAAGCATACAATATCATCTTAAGGTGATAACATGCCTCTGTCATGAAAGCAAGCATGGTGGGAGTAAGAATAGTGGGCCTTTCCACATGCCATAAATATAGTGAAATGCTGATCTGGTGAAGGCACTACATTTTTGGCATTTTGCATGACGTCGTCAGCGTCCAAGCAGCAAACTGCTAGCTACATCCTCCATTTTACAGCACTAGCTGGGGGAACTGCATGAAATGGATTCCCCAAACTATGGAGTGTGAACTATAGGAGAGCAACCAGCAGGCCACACACTAAAGTAATGTATGGAGGCTAAGAAGTGCTATCTCTGCCTCCAGTGTCCCGCCCTTGCGCCTGCCTCCCTCTTCTTTCTTCTGGGGACATTTTTGCTTGTTTGTTTTTTTAGAGCAAACTGCCTGGAACAAAGAATAGGCATTTAATTGTGCAGACAAAGCCAAAAAGAATTTACCCCCAAAGTTGTAGCACATAGCATGCCTCTCTAAAGCCCCCCCCCCCCAATTCAGGAAAGAAATTAATTTTTTAAAGATTCCAGACTCGTGATTTATGAAGGAACATTAGTAACCTCTGCTTCTGTATCTGTGGAACCTTAGTTTTAGAGGATCTCCCACATTACATTCTAACTTGCCCATTGTATTCAGATCCCAGGGCCAATTTTCTTGTTGGACTACTAGATGGGCTAAATGATAAATCCGACCAGGAAAAACTTGTGTTTTTTGCTACCATGAGTCTTTCCCATCTTTGTTATTCTGAAATTATTTAGTTGTTTTTTTTTTTTTACTAGATTCAATTCCTAGTTCGAGGCTAGTCTCTTGACCAGCAGATGCTGATTGTAGGGAAGGCTTGGCTTAGGCTGACTCCTACTGCCTCCAACTGTGATGAGATAATTACACACAACTGTAGCTAGGAGCAGGATTTGTGGTGGTAATGCCAATACCTCATCCTTTGTTCAGTGACAAAGAATCAGATATGATCAGGTAGCCAAGGACTGTGAAGCTTTTGAGAGATGATATGGACCAGAGCCCTTTATTGTTAATTGCTGTAGTCGTGATCCAATAAGATTTAAGTCAAATGCAAGTATTCTTTACTGCTTCTGAATTAAACTGTTGCTGGAAAGGAACCAAGCATACTTTAACATTTTGACAGAAGTCCTTATTTTTCTTTGTTTTCCATCCTAAAAAAGGTAAAGGTATCCCCTGTGCAAGCACCAGGTCATGTCTGACCATTGGGGTAACGCCCTCTAGCGTTTTCATGGCAGACTCAATACGGGGTGGTTTGCCAGTGCCTTCCCCAGTCATTACCGTTCACCCCCCAGCAAGCTGGGTACTCATTTTACCGACCTCGGAAGGATGGAAGGCTGAGTCAACCTTGAGCCGGCTGCTGGGATTGAACTCCCATCCTCATGGGCAGAGCTTTCAGACTGCATGTCTGCTGCCTTACTACTCTGCACCACACCCTAGTCCTATTGAATTGTTAGTGGATATCTTATGTTGCCTGATTAAATTTGTTTTTGATGTTTTGTTGTTTGCCTTGAGTCTCCATGAAAAAGATGTGCTGGAAATGAAGTAGCATAAATAAATATATTTATGTTTGGAATCAGAGTCCCAGGGAATAGACTGACAAAGAGGTGTTAACAAACTTTATTGAAAAATATGAGAAAATAAGAACATATAATATTCAAAATAATATTTCAAAATTTTCAATGGCAATACACAGTTGTTTTTTAAGTAGTAGAAATACTAATTGATTTGTGGGTACAGGCACTGAAACATCACTAAACAAACTGTGAGGATTTTAAAAAATATCCAATATAAAACTTTTTTAAAAAAGTTAATGTGGAAAAAACAGCAAGTGCAATAGGTTTGACTGACAGTGTATGACTGACTCAATGTCACCCAGTTACTTTCCATGGCAGAGGGTGGATCTGAACCTTAGATACCCTGATCCTAGTTCCACATTCTAATTACTGCATCATTGTTCTCTAGTTCCAGACCAGGAGTCATGACAGTTTTTAATCTATCTTTTATTCTAGCATTTGTAGATTAGAGTCTGCTTCATCAAATGGATTACGTGTTGACAGACATGTAAATCATAATAGTGTATTAGGAGCTTTGAGCATGGATATATAGGCTTGAAATAAGAGATAGACAGAGCACTCCTAAGAATTGTTGCCAACAAACAGAAGGAATAGTTTACTAAATATCTATACTTTGCTAGAAATTTATCTCTTTAGAGCAGGGGTAGTCAACCTGTGGTCCTCCAGATGTTCATGACTACAATTCCCATTTGCTGGCAGGGGCTCATGGGAATTGTAGTCCACGAATATCTGGAAGACCACAGGTTGACTACCCCTGATTTAGAGTCTTAATGGGGGGGGCAGCCCTGAACAAAAGGACCTCCCATAGGCCCATGTGAATGTGCATACACAGAGGGGAAAACAAAATGCAACTCCTTCTAATCCAGATTAGAAGCCGCCACTCTTACCCACTACACCAAGCGATACCAACTTTCTTCAGATTTGTGCAAATCTCCTTTTTGACCACGTTAGTACTAGAATAACCTTATACCAGTATATCACATCTAGTCATAATAAGCTGTTGTCAGCCTAGCAGCGACACTGAGCTACATTACTGTAGAAGGTTGGTGTAGCGTTTACTCAGAATCCATGCGTGGCCAACAGGGAGCACATTTGGCACTGAGGCTGAATCGGGAAATTTTAGCATGAATGTAATGAGATTCTGTGGAGCTTGAAGGGTGCTGCCACTAAGTTTTTAGTCACTGTGGAAGAAAGGCTACCTTACACACATGATATCTGGAATGAAACATTGTGAAGGACATAGTAGGACAGATTTTTAAATTTTATTTTGAAGGCTGTTTACATGCAAGTTCAATTCAAACACAAAAATAGTAAAAACAATAAACCAATAATAAAATTCCCTGACCTTCAAATCACACATGATACATTTATATCTCTAGAAGGGAAACCGTTCTGACTGTCTCTGCAGCTGTGTATAGATACTACACATGTTATCTGTCTGATCAACAAACCAGTTGTTCAGGCGAAGTTTGCATTGTTATAGCCCTGGGGAGAATATAGCAGTTTCAAAAGTCATAACCAGTTTTTGGCTAAGTATTAGATAACTGAGAGCCCAACTAAACTATATTCTCTTCATGGGTATGTTCCTGGGTAGGGTTGACAGATGTGGTTTGAAAGCTTTGTATTCCCCAGGAATACTCAGACAAAATTCAGACCTGGGCAGAAGTGGGTTAAGACCTTCTACCTCCTGTACATTTTCATGACCTAAAACAGCCAAGTCAGGAAAGCAGCAAGAGGGGAAGGTCTGAATTACCTCTCCTGGGATGGTGAAACTCATAGACCACATCTGTTCATCTGACTGAGAGGTGAATAATATGAATTTAAGCCCTGAGTCTTTGGGGTCCCAGTTCTACAAATCTGAACGTGTATATTCCTATTTAATGTCACTTTGTCCAATCCCAAACATCCAATGCAAAAACCATAAAGGCCTTGGGACCAATTTAGTTGTTCTGTGTAGATTACAACCAATGTATAAGGCAAACCTGGCAAAGGGCTTCAAATCTTCACAGAATTTTCACCTAGTTATTTATTTATTGTACTTCTGCTTTCTACTGCTAAGATCTCATCAAAAATTTCAGTACACTTGGATGTGGAAACTAGTCCAATAATAGGAATCATATTACTTATATTTGCACCTTTATCTTATTTAACTGCAATTTCATTTCAACAACACTTTAGCAGAAAAATATAACTGAGCAATGAGTCACTTATGAAGGTGGGGCCACAAATCTTATTAGGTAAAAATATGAGCCTACTATAATAATCAGTGAAACACACAACATTTGAAATGCATAATACTTGCAATTACTTGTAAATCACCTTGAGGTATTTCAAGATTATGATCAGTCAGCACAATCCATTTTTGCACCCAAGCCCTAAAATTCTTACATTTATCTTGGAGCTCCATTCCTTTTTGGAGAAATGTATTTAAGAGAAAACTAATGAAGAATTTTCTATCATAATCTATATCCATAATGATGAAAATGAGCCTTGTTGGTTACAGAAACATCTTTGTCTTATTTTAAAGTGCTTTCTGTTTCTGAGAGATGAGTGATATGTCAGTACAGAGCAAACGTGTTGCAGTAGGTGGCCTCAATGCTCGGACTATTTCTGTAAAGTTATTTTTACATGGCTCTGATATCGTTTTATAAGCATGTTAATTAGTCTGTGTGACAGCTAAAGCCTTAATGTGCCTGATGCATTATTCTCTTTTAAATGCAAGGCATTAAGACAGCACAATGTTTTGTCAGATTGCCACAGAGCCTTCAGTGAAAGGTCATGGATACTTTCATGCCATTACATTGAACATTAAACATTTCAACTTGGATCTTTTATGAACTGGAGACATATGGAAAAACCAAAGGCAAAATTTTCTGATCCAATTGCTCACATCCATGCTTATAAATAAGCAACTGCTTTCATACAGCAAAAAAAATTAACCTACCAAGTTCCATTTACAATGGGTGTTTATTATTACCCTTACTTATTATTTATGATTACAGTGCAATCCTAAATTCCTTCTAACTCAATAGGCTTGCAAGGTGTAATTCTATTTAAGATTGCACTTATTTGCATTTTGGGGGCACAAAATACCCAAAGCAGATCATGAAGCCCTTTACAGTTGGTATTTTACAATGAAAAGAAACAAACTAAGGGCTGCCTTGGAACACCCACAATATAAGGACAGAGAAACAGAAGATAGGTTTTTAAGAGCATTAAAAGTATTTTCAAAGATTTCACTCCCCATAATTTCAATTAATTATAACATTATTTCCCCATAGGAACTTCACATAATTAAACTTCCTATAGTTACTATTGTATCTCTTCCCCCTTATATTCGAAGTCTTTCAAAGCAAAGATCTTTGCTTCTATTACCACAATATTGATCATGGTCAAAGATGGTCAAAGATTTTGCAGCTGTTTGACCCAATGAAATCCTTCAAACCCTGTTTGCTAGAAGCAATTGGACTGAAATATCCACAGCAAAGTTATTGTTGAAGTGCTGTTCTAATTGTTCCAGTTGATGTGTTGTTGTTATTGTTATACTGTTATATTGATTTTGATAGTGTTCTATGTGAATGTTCAAAAATGTTTTATGTAAACCACCCAGAGCCGTAGGGAAGGGCGGTATAAAAATTTAAATAAATAAATAAATATTTATTGCCAGTATCCAAGAGTCGCTGCCCAAACATAAAGAATTTTGGTTATGTGATTTTATTTATATTTTGTGATTTACCATGAGGCTACTGAAATAGGGTGGAATAAAAGCTCCAAAATAAAATTTTAAAAACTATATATATATAGGCGCCACGGACTGAATAAAAGAGTAAGGGGTAGTGGGGAGGAGTTAGGGCGGGACCGGTCTGGGATAAAAACTCAGAGGGGCCAATCAGGAGCCGTGAAGCGGCTCCTGATTGGCCCCTCCAAGTGTCCATCCCGCCCGAAGCAGGCAATGGGGAGCCACGCAAAGCGCGGCTCCCCATTCCCTGCTTCACCCGCACAGCCACAGGTGAGCGGTCGGCTGCGCCGCCTTCTCGCGGCCGCTCCGGCGGCCGAGAGAAGCCTTGGGCGAGCTCCGGGGGCGGGTGGGCCTCGGCGGGTGGGTGCCTCCGCCGCCGCTCAAGCCTCTCTGCAGAAGATGGACGCCAGCAAGAAGACGCCGCAACGAGTAAGTAATCTTTTACTCTTCCCCAGCCTCCTAGCACCCATTGTATTTAGGGTACAATGGGCTTTTTTACTAGTATATATATAAATGTGATAATATATATACGATATATGATAATATATATGATAATATATTATTATTAATATGGCATGTAACAACAGAAAGACATTGTAAACAGAATATACAACCAAGAACCAAACAACAACAAACAACAACATAGGCTACTATTAGTATGGCCATATCTTTTGTTTGCAGAAACATCACATTCTGCCCATTGTAAGCCATTTTCTGCTTTTTTGCTTATATTGTAGTGCTTGGGGGGAAAAGATAAATATAACAATGTTGAAAAATAAGTCCCTGCTGCTGCAATCCTAAAATCACTTTCTTGAGAGTGAACTGCGTTGATTAAAATGGAACTTGCTTCCCCCGTGGACCTGCTTAGGATTGCTCTCTTTGAAAGTAAAAAAGGTGACTAATAGGAAAGCTATCATTTACATTTTTCAATGGATCAAAAATACTAACCAGAGAATGTAGGCCAATTCACACTAGCTGGTGATGATGATGAAGCCTAGGGAAGAAAATATGCTATTTGCCATATTTCTTCTTATCTGCTGAAAGAAGTCCCATAACTTTGTAACTGAGAGCTCTCACTGTTCTCAATAAATGCCTACTATATTCAGTTTTGTCATAATGAGCCTGCTGTTTGGTTCACATTGCAAAGCTGAGGCAGCACAGCAAGGTGTCCGTGGGCATAAAGGATAAGACTGCAAGAAAATACAGTGACCTGAACCATCCCTTGCTTAATTCAAAGCACAGGAACAAAAGAATAGCTATGTCAGGACTGTTTACCTGACTGGTCATCTTGGGCTAACAAACGCTAAACAGCTCTTCTTCTCTTTTAAATACAATGATTTTTAAGCAGTTTGATGTATAATTCTTTTTGCATATTTAAACTCTTCGAAGATGAGGTGCTATATTCAGTGCCATCTATTCCTAAGCAGAATGGCATCCTTCCAAGCTCACTGAATACAACAGACTTAGAAGGGTATAAACTGCTTGGGGCAGTGCATGGAAAGGCTATCTTCTAGGACCTTTAACCCACTTTTAAAGCCATCTAATAGTGACAATTATTATGCCGCTATCCAGGGAATTTGCAGCTAAATAAAATGTTTAACCAAGTTCCAGTCCAGATCTTTGCTAACAGTATTAAATTCATGACACAATATTTTTCAACTCAACCTTTGGAACAGTTATTCTGTGACTTTCTGTTAGGGTTCAAGAAAGGAGTATAGAGCCTCTTGTGGTGCAGAGTGGTAAGGCAGCAGACATGCAGTCTGAAAGCTCTGCCCATGAGGCTGGGAGTTGAATCCCAGCAGCCGGCTCAAGGTTGACTCAGCCTTCCATCTGTTCCTTAAATTAGAACTAAAAACAGGTGCACCACAGGGCATCCTAGACTCCTAACTTAAATATTGCCAGAACCCAGTTCACATGGATTTCAAACAATTCAGCTTGCAAGAGAAGAGGAGAGATGTGGAAGGCTACCATTCTCCGGTGTAGATCCATCTATCCATGGAGCGGTTTTCTTATTTTCACCCTCCCCCTGCAGCCCAAAATGCCCCCTAATAAACAATGTTTCAGGGATCATTCTGGGCTTCAGTAGCGGCAGGGAATCTGAAAGTTGTACCCCAGAGGCAGAAATACCTCCACCTGTGGAGAAGTTTGGTCAGATCTAAGCCTTTCACATTCTCTTGGGAGCAAGACCTGCTGATATCATTTCTGAGTAAACGTACATATATCAGGCTGTGTTTGTGTGAGTTGCCTGTCGCACTTAAACTGGCTGATCTTATGAGAGACTGCAACCAAATGGTATTCTTTGCAGGAAATAAAAAAAACCCAGAGTGATCACACAAAAGACTAATTTAATGGTAATTTTTGCACAATTCTTTCTTTCAGCTCAGCTGAGATCATAATGGCCAAGGGGCATAGGAGAAGGTCATGTAAAAATGGAGCAGGAATAAAGGAAGACATTTTCTTTCATGGGAAATCCTAAGAGACATAGCTGAGAGACAGATAAAAGTCTCGGTGGGTAATACTGTCATTATTAAGTTATTCTGGGCATATATCTATGGCATGGGGATGCAACTGACTCCCGGTAACTAAATATATCCTATGTGAATAGCACTGAAATTTCTGTAAATCACATATTTTTGATGACTGGAATTAGTGAGTCTATTTACAACCATCATGTTCTGATTTTGCATTTTTATTGTGAAACTGAAGTCTCTATCAATCTGATCTAATCTAACCTAATCTAACATATTCTAATCCAGTTTTATTCCTCAATAAACTCAGATCAATGTACATGATTCTCCCTTCTTAAATTTACCTTCTATTTTAAATCTAACATCTAAAAAAATAATTCAAAGCATTTTGAGTACTGGCTAGTAATGATCTGTATATGAGCTCTGGAAAAACCTCTCAACACCCTCTATATATTATTAAGGCTTAATTATGAAGATACATAAGGATTTCTTATAACCTTCCCCAGTCATGACCGTTTACCCCCCAGCAGCAAGCTGGGTACTCATTTTACCGACCTTGGAAGGATGGAAGGCTGAGTCAACCTTGAGCCGGCTGCTGGGATCGAACTCCCAACCTCATGAGCAAAGCTTTCAGGCGGCTGCCTTACCACTCTGCGCCACAAGAGGCTCGTTTTAGGGATGGTAGGAAAGTCTAAATCATTATAAGAATCAATCAGTGATTCTCAGTGTATTTGATTGGCCTGAAATAATTTTGTTGTTGTTGTCAACCATTTAGTCATGTCTGACTCTTGGCAATTCCATGGAACAGCCACCGCCACAATCTCCAATCCTGTATCACCTCCCTCAGCCATGCAATATTCTGGCCAGTGCCCATCCCAATTGTGTCCAACCACCATGCCATTTGTCGTCCTGGTTTCCTTTTCCTACTGACCAATCCAAGCATAATTGCTTTTTCTATTGAGTTGGATCACATGATATGGCCAAACTAAGTGAGCTGGAGTTTCGTGATTTTGCATACCAATGATATATCAGGCTTTATGCGCTGTAATATTTCCTTGTTTGTGACTTTTGCTGTCCATGGAACCCGCAGAAGCCTTCTCCAACACCAGAGTTGAAATGAATTGATTCTTCTCTTGTCCGATTTTTTCATTATATAACTATCACAGTCATAAATGGCTATTGGAAATATGATAGATCTAACTAATCTACATTTGGAAGTCAGGCTTATGTTCTTGCTTTTCCATGTTCAGTTCAAGCTCATCATTGCTGAGCGACCTAGAAATAATAGCCAAAATTAATAATAAATAAAAACATGCCAGCAAAAAATGTCAAGATTACAATGCTCCAGTAGCATTTGTTTTTCTTTTTTATATCAAGTATAAATTCACATGTCTAGAAAGGATTCAGCACATCAGATAGATGGGTTCAACCAGATAATCTGCCACATGTGTATGCTGTATTTTTGGTGCAACTTCAGCATTTCAAACCTGTTGCATTACCTTGATTTCATCTGCAAACAATAATACTATATGAATGCAAATCAAATCCGTATCCATACTTTCTAAAGGAAGGAGGGAAGAATACCACTCCACGGAGTCCATTTAAGTTTGCACCGACTGCTTCATACAGCCACCTCATTCTCTGTCGTCCCCTTCTTCTTTTGCTCTCAATCGCTCCCAGCATTAGGCTCTTCTCCAGGGAGTCCTTCCTTCTCATTAAGTGGCCAAAGTGAGTTTCATCTTCAGGATCTGGCCTTCTAAAGAGCAGGCAAGGCTGATCTCCTCTAGCACTGACCGGTTTGTTTGCCTTGCAGTCCAAGGGACATGCAAGTGTCTTCTCCAGAGTTCAAAAGCCTCAATTATTTGATGCTTGGCCTTCCTTATGGTCCAAATTCAGAGCCATACATTGCAACTGGGAAGACCATAGCCTTGACTAGACACACTTTTGTTGGCAGGGTGATGACTCTGCTTTTTAGGATGCTGTCTAGATTTGCTATAGCTTTCCTCCCCAGGAGCAAGCATCTTTTAATTTCTTTGCTGCAGTACCCATCTGCAGTGATCTTGGTGCCCAGGAAAATAAAATCTGTCACTACCTCCATTTCTTCCCCATCTGTAGCATTCCCCATTTGTAACATTACTTAACGTCTATTTAAAATTAAATGTTCTCCAGGCTTTTGATTCCAGCTTTTAAGATGTGCAAGATACTGAAGGTTTGCATTCCCCTTTTTTTCTCAAACTTGCAGTGCTCTTTTGGATTTTATCCAGGGCTAAATCCATAATCTAAGACATCTTTGTGACAGCTATTCATTGAAACACTAGACTTCTCACAATAACTTAAATGGCTTTCTAAAATGGTTCAAATCTTTTAGATTAAGGCAGGAACACAAAAACCCTCTCACTGTTACTGTGCCACTCTCACTACCTTACCTCCACCTCTTGCAAACTAGTAAAGTTCTCTGCCTGCTATATAGTCATCTGAGATACCACAGAGTTCTGATCTTAGTGGGCAGAACATTCCACCAAGCTGGAACCAGGAACAAAAAAGCTCTGGTTGAGGTCAATTTGATCTCTTTGGGGCTGGGGATCCTAAACAGATTCTACTTGCTAGACCTTAATGCTCTCTTGGGGACACAGTGGGACAGATGGTCCTGAAGGTATGAAGGCCCAAACCATCTAGGGCTTTGAAAGTAAGAGTTAAGATCTGGAATCTGATCCAGTCTTCAATCTGGAGCCAGTGCAGCTGGGCAAGGACAGGTTGTATATGTGCCCTCCAACGGGTCCTGGTAAGGACCCATGCAGCTGCATTCTGGACCAGATGAAGTTTCTGGGCTAGTCTCAAGGGAAGCCCTGCATACAGTAATCCAGCATGGGGGTTACTATTACATGGATCACATTGGCTAAATTAGGTGCAGACAGATAATGGGCTAATTGTCAGGCTTGGTAAAAGTGATAAAATGCCAGGCAGGCAACATTTGTGACCTGGGCCTCCATAGATAATACCCCTACTATTTAAGATGTGATAATTGCTACTAATTAGGAATATTCCAAATCTTCCAACCCCAAAAGTGAGGATATTTTCTTCAGTCATTTAAAAAGCACCCCCAAGAGGGTGGACACCAAAAAAGAGGACATGATATCTGAGGACAGCTGGTATCCCTAAATAACTGTTGGGGTGGGAGGTAGAGGGATGAAAAGAAGGGGAACCGCCTGTGTACATGCTTCAGATTCAAGATACACTAGAAGTGCAATACAGTCTCAACCAGGCCCATCGATTCTAGGGCACCTCTTTATATAGTGGTCAGTATAAAAAAGTGGGGGAGGCTGCACAAAGAACTTTGTTCCCCACAAGAAACACCCTTTGATCACGGTTTTTCTTCCATCTTTGAAAAACAAATCAGTCTCCCCAGATTCAAATCCCAAATCTGACTTGGCTAGTTTTCTCAAGTAAACTTAAATTAACTTCATAGTTACGCATTTAATTCAGGGCTTCATCCCACATCTGCCTCTCTCTCCAATGGTAAGATGACCAGATTTTAATATTGGTAAAGTGGGACACCATTGACAGGGAGGGGGGGGTGTCTTGATAGTCTATCACTTTTAGTCTATATCACTACCCCCAAAGAGTCTCAAAACGGCTTACAACTGCCTACTCCTCCTCTCACAGGGATGCCAGACTGCAGGTGAGGACAGGAGATCCCAGCTCCTTCCAGCCTCCGCTCCCTCCCAAGACGAGATCCTAAAATCACCACAGAATCCCAGGCAAAACTGGGATTCCTCCCCCGCCCTCAAGCCGGGATCCGTACTCACCGCTGGAGCCCCCTGCCCGGGTTTGCGCGCTGCCCGGGATCCGGAGGTCGCCCCGCGCTTGGCCGCTCGCAGCAGCAGCAAGAGCAGCCCCCCCCCCCTGCCACCCGCCGCCCTCCCTCTTCCCAAACGCCGAAGGAAACCGGAGAGCTGCAGACGGCGGCCAAGAGCTCCGCGCGAGAGCGGAGGGGAGGAAGAGGCCCGGCGGGGCGGGTGGGAGTCCACGGCAAGGGGCTCCGGAGAGCAGTGCGAGGACGGCTCGGTCCCAGAATCTGGGAAGCATCTTGCTGATGCGGCATGCTCGTTTACCGCTCACCCTCGACCTCCGTGCCTGGACTGGCAATTCCCATGTCACATGGGGGGCTGGCACCCCGAGGAAAACGTTGCCGGTTTGCAAGGCGCCCCTGCCCTCGCGCTTTCTTATGCTGCTCGGACCGGCTGAAGGGTGACTGCGCCCCAAAGCTTCTACCCCTTGGCTGCTGCTGTGAGAGGTGCCGCTGGACTTGAACCTGGCTCTCCTGCTGCGGACCAGCTGTCTCCGGACGTCCCAGAAGGGTCTTCCGCTGGGCGCTCTGCCCACTGAGGAACAGGAGGCATCGCGGAGGCAGCCGGCTGAAGGATGAGACAAGACGCCTTCCGCACTCGTCTGCAGCACCGAAGGGGTTAAGGCCAGAGAGCCGCCTGCTGGAGAGGAAAGGCTTCGGGGGGGGGGAGGGGCTGCAGCCAGGGAGAACCGGGCAGCCGGATCCCAGGTTTACCCGCGAGTAAGACCTCGGGAGGGAGAAAGGCCGGGACGAGTCACAGCCGCGGGCGTCATCAGGGTGGCAACTCCCGGGGGGAGATCCCTGGACATTGGGCGGAGGGGGGATTCCGGGAAAGGCCAGTTTTGGGGCCGGACAGGGAGGACCTCGTGGGGGGGGGGACCAAGGCCACGGAGTCCCACCCCCACCCCGACAGCCCTTCTCTCCAGGGGAAGGTCCTTGGCTGTGTCTCCTCCTGCTGAGGCAAAGAAGCGTCCTCACTCGCCCCCTCCTCTCTCCCCTCGCGAGCTCCCGCTGCACGCCAACTCTGAGCGGGACTGTTTTAAAACGCGGCGGGACACGGGACAGATTGTTTAAAATCGGGACTGGACGCCTGGGCCAAAGGCTCATGAAATGCAATGCTGAAAAGATTCACGACTACAAACCCCAGGGTACATTTCGGGCCGGAGCGCGTAGCATCCTTTCCCTCGCGAACAAAGGCATCGCAACGCTGCCTTGCAGCTAACAGAGGGAGCGCCGGCTTCCGTCAGCACGACTACATTCCCCATAGTGCAAAGCGATGCCGGGAAGGGACCGGGGTCCGCCCCTCGGCCGCCTCTCCCTCCCCGCCAGAGCGCCCGGATAAAGGGTCCGTTCCGTGCGCAGTGCGGTTCGGTGCGGCGCTGCTGCTGCTGCTGCTGACAGGGGGCTGGGCGGCCGCGCTTGGGGCCCGCGGCGTGTCAGCCGCCGCCGCAGCCTGGCAGCGTCCGAGTCCCAGTCCCCGACGTGGTGGGGCGAGGAGTCGGGGACGGAAGCCGCGGAGGACGACGACATGTCTGGGGGCTGGGAAGGCTCCTCGGCCCGGGGCCCCGCCAGTGGCGGCGGGGGGCTGAGCCGCGAGCTGGGTCGCACGTTCGGCCACTACAACCGGCACCTGGGGCGGCTGCAGCACAATCTGCGCGACACCAAGAACTTCTTCCGTGACCTCAAGTACTCCCAAGGGCTCGCCGTGTTCCCGGTCTCTGGCTCCGGGTCCGCCGCGGAGGAGCCGCCTCGACCGCCCCCCGCCCCCTCCGCAGCCCTGGAGGGGGCCCTCAGCGGCGCGGGGGCCGCCCTGCAAGCCGGTAAGGCGGCCGGGGGCGGGGGCGGGGGCGGGGGGTCTCATCCCTGAAGTGGGGGAAGGCCACACTCGGCGAGCCGTCGTGCAGCACCGTCCGCTGCTTTCCATGTGGGTAGCCGTGTTGGGCCGCAGCGGCCGAATCAAGCGGCGGTTTAAAAGCTAGCCCTTGTACTCCATCTGGGCTCCCGTTTCATGTTTGGCTGCATGGCTTCAGGGGCGGGGAGGGGAAGGTGCTCTGTCTGGGGCACCTTGCTCCAGTGTGGGATCTGTACCTGATGAGTGGTTCCTGGGGGGACGGTGGGTATTTCTAAAGTAGCCTTTGGCAACCGTGGGTGCCGACAGGAGCTTATATCGATAGGTATGTGCTTTAGCAAGCTGGCCCAAATCAAGGAGAGAAGTGATGGCAGCACGCCTTAGCATTGTTGTTCCCTGTTTTGAGTAGGAGGCTTTTGTGTCTTTGCCTGTATGTGCATGTGTTTGCATGATGTTCTTCTCTCCTCTTTTGTTAAGGAGGATAGCAGTTTCCTTGGGGCATGTTTGATCAGAGTGCCGCTTGACAGTTGCACAGTCCCCCCCCCCTTGAGATGTCAACGCAGAATGGGAAGTTTGTATTGTGAGGGTTTGTTTTAGTTTGAATAAAACAGAAGTCAGTTAGCCTTTACAGTGTCACTTTACCCCTGATTGATTTTGCCACTGTAGACTAACACAGCTACTCCTGGGGAATTGGCTTGAAGAGTAGATCAGGTGGCACCTTTGTTTATTTTTGCATGCATCCTTTTCTACCGTAGATTTTAATCATTCTCTACTGAACTTCCAGTTGATTATAGCAGTATGCATGCTGATACCATTTTATTGTGTTCCTCCCCTCTTTTCCTGCTGTTCACTCGAATAATGTGAATCCTGTTTTAATTGGATGCTGAGTAGGTGGGATGAAATTCTTGTTAAAGCTAAAAAGGGTGACAGTTTTTCAACTGGAGTACATTGTGGAATCCTGCAATGAATAAATTGATAATATAATTGGAAATGGTTATAGTCTGAGCATGAGTTGCAGACTTGTAAAAGAGGAAGTGAAACAAAGTGGATCCTGGGGAAGAGGAATAAAATAAGGCTAAAAATGGAGTGAGCATTCAAATGTGTGACATATTACTTCTGACTCATTTGAGAGTTTAGTAGTTTACTTTGCATGCTTGGAATCATGAATCTGTGCTAAATGTGTAAATAGTTTGAGTGATCCTTCCTGACCTAGGAACTGTTTAGTTCTGTGAGGCCTATCATGCACGAGTATTTTCCCTTGCTTTCATTGTGCATATCCATTGCATTTTCTTTGACATTTTTCATTGATTCCCCCCCCCCCCTTCATTGCTCAGTTTGCTTTTCGGTTGCTGCTTTCTGATACTTTCGTGCCAACTTTCCCCTTGTTTCTCTTCCAAGCAGAAGGTAACTGAAAAGTATATGCCTTCAGATTCCCCCTAGCCCATTATCTGCCCCTTGACGGTCACTCCCCCATAGGGATGCCAATCCCCAGGTGGGACCTGAGGGACCCTCTGGAATTACAGCTCATCTCCAGCTTAAAGAGATCAGTTGCCTTAGAGAAAATGGCTGCTTTAGAGGGTGGACTCCATTGCATTCTACTCCACTAAGGTTCCTTCCTGTTCCAAATCCTGCCCACTCCCGGCTTCACCCACAGAGTGCCCAGATATTTCCCAGCCTAGAGCTAGCAATTCTATTTGCTCACCCACATTGAGGTTTTTCTGCACCTTCTGCCATCTCCCCCCCCCCTTCATCAGTGTACAAGCTTCATTTCCCCCTCAGTTTTAAGTTTTAATTTTTTGACAAGTGACATGAGTCTAGAAATATAAGACTATAACTAGTTTCAGGCCGCTGGTGTGGAGAAAGTTTAAAAATCTGCACAAGGTTTAGTTTCCTGCTGATATTAACTTGAAAGGGGGATTAGAGAGAAGGTAAATGGCAGCATCCCCTGTGGTAGGGAGGGGGGAAGGATTCAGTGCTGCATGCAAACACAAGGGAAGGACTTGGGAATGTGGAATAACATTGACATGAGATATAAAGAGGAAGGGATACTGGGATAGAAAATATAAATCTTTGAAAACATTTTTCTCTTTAATGCTTTAGTGAACTGAGTTTTTTTTTTGGGGGGGGGGGGAGGGGGCACAATTTTGGCAGTCTCTGGAAGCCTGACATTAAAACAGTGACTTTGCCACTTGAACTTTTTGCAAACCACTGAACTTAAGGTCAGTTTACATTCCAATCCCAAAGAAGGGCAATGCCAACGAATGTTCAAACTACCGCACCATCGCACTCATTTCTTATGCTAGCAAAGTTATGCTCAAAATCCTACAAGCTAGGCTCCAGCAATATGTGGATCGTGAACTTCCAGAAGTACAGGCAGGATTTCGAAGAGGCAGAGGAACTAGAGATCAAATTGCCAACATACGCTGGATCATGGAGAAAGCTAGGGAGTTCCAGAAGAAAATCTACTTCTGCTTCATTGACTATGCTAAAGCCTTTGATTGTATGGAGCACAACAAATTGTGGCAAGTTCTTAAAGAGATGGGAATACCAGAGCATCTTATTTGTCTCTTGAGAAACCTATATGCAGGTCAAGAAGCAACAGTGAGAACCGGGCATGGAATAACTGATTGGTTCAAAATTGAGAAAGGAGTTCGGCAAGGCTGTATACTGTCACCTTGCCTATTTAACTTGTATGCGGAGTACATCATGAGAAATGCGGGGTTAGATGAGTCACAAATTGGGATCAAGATTGCAGGGAGAAATATCAACAATCTCAGATATGCAGATGATACTACTCTAATGGCAGAAAGTGAAGAGGAACTAAAGAGCCTGTTGATGCGGGTGAAGGAGGAGAGTGCAAAAGTAGGCTTAAAACTCAACATCAAGAAAACGAAGATCATGGCATCCGGCCCTCTCAATTCCTGGCAAATAGATGGGGAAGAAATGGAGGTAGTGACAGATTTCATTTTCCTGGGCTCCAAGATCACTGCAGATGGGGACTGCAGCAAAGAAATTAAAAGACGCTTGCTCCTGGGGAGGAAAGCTATGGCAAATCTAGACAACATCCTAAAAAGCAGAGACATCACCCTGCCAACAAAAGTGCGTTTAGTCAAGGCTATGGTATTCCCAGTTGCAATGTATGGCTGTGACAGTTGGACCATAAGGAAGGCCGAGCGTCAAAGAATTGAGGCTTTTGAACTCTGGTGCTGGAGAAGACTCTTGCGAGTCACTTGAACTGCAAGGCGAACAAACCGGTCAGTCCTGGAGGAGATCAGCCCTGACTGCTCTTTAGAAGGCCAGATCCTGAAGATGAAACTCAAATACTTTGGCCACCTAATGAGAAGGAAGGACTCCCTGGAGAAGAGCCTAATGCTGGGAGTGATTGGGGGCAAAAGAAGAAGGGGACGACAGAAAATGAGGTGGCTGGATGGAGTCACTGAAGCAGTAGGTGCAAACTTAAATGGACTCCGAAGAATGGTAGAGGACAGGAAGGCCTGGAGGATCATTGTCCATGGGGTCACGATGGGTCGGACACGACGTCGCACCTAACAACAACAAAGAACTTAGGAAGTGACTCAAGGTAGAGTGCTGTCTTCCAAACAAGATGCACTTTAAAGAATTCCTTTAGATGATAGGTGCTTTTGTGTGTGTGTGTGTGTGTGTGTGTGTGTGTGTGTGTGTGTAAATATATGTATGTGTACTAAAAGTCCAATCTGGATGTTTTTTGACATTGGCTAGCCATCAGCTTGTTTTATTTTGAAAGCCCAGTTTGATGTACTAAAGGGATAAGAAACATCCAAATTTTAAATATGAAGGATGGCTTTTCTTTTAGGAATTAGTGCTAGCTTTGAGAAAATAGCAAATTTTCTTGCTCTTCATTGTTTCAAATGTTTACTAAGGCTGCTTTGAGTCTGTGTAATGCAAATATCAATTGTCTAAAATCTAGATGATAACCAAAAATTCATGACTCACTTAACTGCCCTATAAGCTGCACATCAAGGCAAGATAAATTCTAGGCAACACAGTGTCAAAATCTGAGGACTGGGTAAAATGGATATAGATGATAAAGCTTGCTACATGTGAGTTATACACAGAGCAATGAATATGTAAGAAAACTAAATAAAAATTTCTTGACCTAAATCAATCCTCTTGAACTAGTGAGGGGATGCTTCAGGAGAATGTAATCACCAATATCCCTGGTCAGTCTCTAGTATTAGCAGATTCCTTCCTTGTTGGTTAAACTCTGGACATCCAAGCTAATCCAGCATGCTTGAATTCACCGCTAGTAGTAATCAAGCGTAATACTTATCTAACTTGCTATTTCTGCTAGTTGAACGTTCATGCAAGCTTTAAAGTTTTACATGGATGTGCTTACTATAGAATTTTGTGGTATAGAAACAGAATTTGACTGGTGTAATGGTGGCTTGGCTAGGAAGGGACCAGCCTTCTGATTAACTGTGGGTTCTCATAGGAAGAACACCATATTTGAGTATTGTAGATTGACATTCTTTAATTCTGATCACAGTTTACAGTTTTAAATGCCTTAAGCTCTTGGAACAAAACTTCACAATACTGATCCCCTAAAGTGCAACTCACTGTCAGTTTTGCAGTCTCTTTGTGGGGCTTTATTAATTTATAGCCTTCCAGATCTGAACAGTTCAGGCTTTGTAACTAATGTGAAACACAAAACTCTTCTTAGCACCTTATCTGTTATCTCAGGGATAGTTGCAGGTAGTGGCCTGCTGAGTAGTTCTAAGGCTGGAGTACAACTTCTGCTGAAGTCAACAAATTGTACAAATCTGGTATATGTACTTAACCTTTCTGTGTGATGCTGGGGGTGTCAGTCTTGGCATAGTTTAATGCTAGGGATGTAAAACATTAAATATTTAAACTGTGAACATTTGTTTATAGATTGATGTAAAAGTTAAATGTTTCTAAGGTGTGGAAAACTGGCAAAGAGTTACCAGAGCCTGCCTGTGGAATGTGAAGAAGAGCTGGGGTTTTTTGTACCCGAAAGAGTCTCAAAGCAGCTTACAGTCTCCTTTTCCTCTCTCCACAACAGACACCCTGTAAGGTATGCAGGTCTGAGAGAATGCTGAGAGAACCGTGACTGGCCCAAGGTCACCCAGCTGGCTGCATGGGGAGGAGTGGGGAATCAAACCCAGTTATCCAGTTTTGAGGCCACCACACTAAACCACGACACTGAAATGTGTATTTTCAAATGCTGGCCTTACTGCTAATCATCTTTACTCAAGACTGACATGAGAATACATTAACTATGTTGATTTTTCTTTTAAAAATCAGTAGCAAAGCTGATGTATATGGGGGCTGGAATGTGAGTTTGTTAATGTTTAAAAACTAAAAATTGTGATTGTTTAAAAAGGTGGCTTATCCTTACCATAGTTCTCTTATATAAAGTTGAAACAGCCATCTGGCTAGCGCTGTCTGGGTGGTGTCCCGGACACCACCACCCCCTGCCCAGCCAGGTCTTCCACTCCAGCAGGATTGGTCCGGATTGGGCCAGCTCTTGGAGTGCCTGCCTCCACCAGCCAGCCCACCTCGGCGGCACATCGCTGTCAGGCCACAGCACCAGCTTGGCTCCGGCATCAGACGCGGCGCCTCGGACTCGACAGACGCAGCAGAGCCCAGCACTGGCTGCTCCGCCGGAACCTTCGCCGCTGCCAAAAAACGCCACCGTGCATGGGTCCCAGGCCAGCAGCCCACTCTACCAAAGGCTGCCCACTACCCCCAACTCACGCCCAGCCGACTGCCACCAGCAGTAGCTGCCCGGTATGGCCTGCCCGTCCCCCATCGCCTCTGCCTCCTCCGCCCGCGGCTACCCCTTCACCTGTTGTCACCGCGCCAACATAGTTGCCAGCCGGGGGGGGCCTTCCCCCTTCTGCCCCTTTCAAAGCCCATTTTTTTATAATGGGTTTTGATGCTAGTCAAATTAAATTATTATGACTCTTAGTGCATAAAATAAAGGAGTGCTTATGCTAGAAGATGCTATGGCAGTGAAGAGTGAAGCAACAGCTGTGAGTAGCTATTGTATGGAGTATACTTTAACATGGACCACACTTTAACATGGAATGACTAGAATATATTTTTACTTCATGCAACACAAGTAAAAGTTTCCTTTTATATTCAGTAGTTATATTCATGAATACTGTGATACTTTAGGATGGACCATTATTTATTTATTTGGCTTATCAACCACCCAGGCTCAGGGCAGTGTACAATATATATTTTTTTGCAAAAGTGTTAAAATCAGAATATAAGAGCTATAATAATAAAATAGTATTAAAAACTCCATGCCAGTGCTTCATCTCAGTATATATGGGGTGTGGGGAGTGTTCGTGGGGGATAGACATGCAATTCATTTGTGCATCCAGGCCTCAGCTGTATGCCTGCCAGAACAGCACCGTTTTACAAGCCCAGGGGAAATTTGATAGTTCTGTTACAGCCTGCATTTATGCTGGCAGTATATTCCACCTGGGGCCAAGAATGAAGAGACCCTGGCCTTAGTTGAGGCTAGTCACACTTCCTTAGAGTCGGGGACCACCAGCATATTCACATTTATAGATCTTAGAGTTTGTCCGGGGGCATATTGGGATAGGTTGCCCCTTAGATACACAAGGCCCAAATTGCGCAAGGGCTTAAAGGTTAAAGCCAACACCTTGAATTTGATCTGGAATTCAACCGACAACCAATACAGCTGCTGGATTGATCTGAGAACCTGATATCAAAGCCTCCGCCCCCCCCCTTTTAGGAAGGGGGGTAGGAAGGGGATCTTATTGCGCCGCCATGTTGTGATGGTTTTTAAATCTTTTTATGGGAGTTTTAATGGGGTTTTAAGACACTGTAACCCGCCACGAGCCATTTGGGAGTGGTAGGAAATAAATCGAAATAATAATAATAGTATAAAGTTTTTCTAAGACCCAGTGTTTTTCATGAACTGATATCTCCAGCTTCCTGTTTTAAAAAGTCTTTCCCTTAAAAGTTGGCATTCCAAAGTCTAGTTACACTTCTTTCATAAAGAGTTTGAGTATATCTGTCTTGCTTAGGTCTATATTGCTAGATTTGTGAAGCACTGAGATGCATTCACATTCCCTGCATATTTGTGGCTGGGCTTACGTAAATCAGTGCTGGCCATGTTGATTCTTAATGGATGTATTGGTTAATTAGTAAAGGAATCTGTAAAGTTGCTCTGTTGGAGCAGAGCATATTTTGGTTGTTTTCCCTTTATATACTTTTAAGATAAGATAAAAGTCTAAAATATAAATTGAAGGGTGAAGATCATTTCATGTGCAGAAATAGGTTGGTCATGCTAAAGAAACTACATTTTCCCTGGAAAAGCTTGTGAATACTAACCTGATAAGCCACTAATGCCAAATATACATGCTTGGTTTATAGTCCTTTGCGTAACAATTGGGACTTGCTTGTACCAGAGAATCAAGAAGTAGTCTCTTCCATCCTGTTTTAGCCAGCTTATTTTATTTGAGTAGACTTTGTGTTCATTAGTAGTATATCTGTGGGAAGACTCAAGAGTTAATATACAACTTGCAGACTTTGTTAGGAATAATTCTTTATTCAGGGAACCTTAATCTCTGTTTAGAATGTACTATCATGATCTTGTTCACTTTCAGCTTGTGTCCTCTTTTTCTGTGTTTTAACTGTACAGAGCAATGTGATCCTATAATAGAACCTATTTTTTTAAAATATGGACAGAACTGAAACCTTGAATGTGTCTGTCTATACTGAAGAAGAAGGTTGGTTTTTATCCCTGCTTTTCACTACCCTGTGTGGTAGGTGGGGCTGAGAGAGCTCTGACAGGACTGCTTTGTGAGAACAGCACTATCAGGACTGTGATGAGCCCCAAGATCAGCCATCTGGCTGCATATGGAGGTGTGGGGAATTATACCCAGCTCGCCAGATTAAAAGCCGCTGCTCTTAACCACTACACCAAAGAATTTATAACAAATATTTTCATAACTGCTTTGAAGAAACCAGATATAAAAGACTACTGCATCTCCAGAATTTCTCACACCAGATATTCTACGAATAGTTTTTATTTGTTTCAACAGAGAACGCTGTAATGCTTTTGCTTTTATTTTTAGATCAATTAGCTTGTTTCCTCTCGGGGACAGCATAATTGGGAGCCATGTGTTTGGATTCTTTTGAAGGGCTGATCACATGGCTGTTTTCAAGTGATGCAGAATGCTTCCTCCTGTTAAGTCTTTTTGACATAAAAACTCTTGTAGGGTTTAACTGTCAGCAGAAGTCCTTTTCCAGACTACTTTGTTGAGACGAGCTTTTTGCTAACTTCATAGCCATTCAGCCTGCTAAAATTATCAGTGTCAAAGCAAATAAATATGTCTTGCTTATCTTGATCTTTCAAACATTTTGACTGAAGATTTCTCTGTGGTTTTGTTCTGTTGATTTTAAGGCCTTGCTGGCAATGTATCAGATGCATAATAAAAATAGTGGGTTTCATTAGAATAGTCATGAGCATTATTGACGATGAACTGTATGTTTAATGTCTGTTATGGCTTTATACATGAATCTCAAGAAAATATACTTGTAGTATAAGAGTACTGTTCAGACCAATTAGATCACTTGTTACAGCAAAGATGACTTGTTTGTTTTCTAGGTGGCCAAAAGTTATTAGAGCCAGTTATTGAGAACCAGCTTGGTGTAGTGGATAGATTGTCAGTCTAAGATGTGGGAGACATGGGCTTTAATCCTTACTCTTCCATGGAAGCTTGCTGGGTGACCTTGGGCCAGACATAACCTCTCAACCTAACTTTCCTCACAGGGTTGTTGAGGATAAAATGGAGGAGAGAATTATGTAAACTGCTTTGGGTCTTCATTGGGGAGAAAGGCAGGATATATGTGAAGTTAATAGGTTCAAGGGTTGACTGACTTTATTATCTAGTGCTTTTACTAATACTAATATTACTAATATGCTGACAACAAATAATATTGATCATAACCCATTAAAGTTATAGTATAATTAAATGTTCTGCCTGTGCCTTAGGCATGAGCTGCTTAGAAGTAAACCATACTAGTTGAAGTTGCTGTGGGCTTGTAACTCTATTAGTCTGCACCTTATTTTATCTTTGTTTAAAATGCTGATTTTCAGGTTCTGTAGCAAACATAGCTGCTAGCATGAGTGTGGAGTGCAGAGCAAAATATAATTGTGAAGCAGTTTGGGAGTTAAGAATATTTAAAATGTTCTGAGTTAGAACAGAGGAATAAAACATGGAGTCCTGTTTTCTGTGTGTAATGCAATTATTTCTTTTAAAGTTTCTCTGCCTATTACATTTATATACCACTTGTCTCCAGGCATGACTTAGGGCATCTAACAGCACTCAAAATACATCAATAAAAACAATACAAAGGTACAATACATAATTTTCAAAATATAAAATGGTTAAGAATCTTTTCCCATTTAAAATCTACCCACAGTCAAGCAGGATAGAATGTGTGGATGGGGAAGACACAGCTGAAGTATATCAACTGCCTGGTGGATCGCAATCACCCAAAGGCATCCTGAAAAAGAGTGGGCTTATATACCCTGCCAACCTAAGGAGGTCTTGCTAGGCACACACCTCTTTGAGCAGTTGGTTCCACCAGATGAGGTCCACTACTGAGAAGGCCCTTGCTTACTCAAGGTGGGCAGTTTATGGTCCAAGGACCTTCAGTAAATTCCATTATGAAGATTAGAGAAAATGGGGAGGATCATGCTGGGAGAGGGATCCCAAATCCCAGTGGTATGAGGGTCCGAGGTTCTTTAGGGCTTTAAAAGCAAGTACCAATACTTTGAATTGGCACTGGAAGCTGTTTGTGAGCCAGTGCAGCTGCCATAGGATAGGTGTTATATGCACTGACCAACTTCTTTGAGAAATCTGGCAGCTGCATTCTGGATTATTTGGAGCTTCTAAAGCCAAGTCAACTGTAGGAAGATGGACCCCATCAAGGATCAGTGGCCACCCTAGTAGTCCAGGCTTCCCCAGCCATATGTTTTAGATGGTTTTAGCTTCAACCAACTCTAACATAGCTATTCCACCATTGTATCCAGGTAGGAGGCCAAGACTAGAATTCCAGTTACTGGCTGTTCCTTAAATAAGAGGTAGAGCTGGGTGGTGTCATCCAGAGTACTTATCTATGGTGTGTGTGTGATGGAGTGGCATAGGCCTACTTTAGCCTGTTTCTGGTGTTGAGGGAGAGGAGGTGATGGAGCAACATAAGCCTGCCCTCCTGGCCTGTTTTGCAGCCAGTCTTGCTGAAGGAGAGCAAACTGGTAGCCAGCCCCGAGTGCCGGTATGATTCTGTTCACTAATCATCTGACGACTTTTCAGTGCTGTCACTTCCAGTGCTGTGGGAGTGCCCTGGTGATGTCTCTCCTTGTGACATATGATATGTAGTAGGAAGGTGTGGCCTGCTGACATCACTTCTGGGGTTTCTTGAAGCCTGGAAAATATTCCAGGTGTTCCTCAATGGTAAAAAGGTTGAGAAAAGCTGCTTTAATGTAACAGCTATATTTTCTTGCTTGGAAAGGTGATGGTAACAGCAGTGAATATTCTATTGTTAGAACTACAGCTAGTCTCTTTTCTTTTCCTCCCCCACATCTTCTATGTTGTCATTTTTTTTCTCAAGAAGAGGATGAACTTGTTTGACTAGCCTTCTATGTGGCACTCACCTGGTTTGTAAGTTCTCAACTCTGGCACAAGAATTTCCTTTAGGGACAAAATCTAATATAGAGCTGTAGAATCCTTGGATGGCAAATGTGATGTATAACTCTAAAACACTTGCAATTGCTAATAAGATCTTTTTGCCTTCCTTTCTAGGGCAACTGAACTCAATTTCCTTTCCCCAAAATGAGGAGGAGTACCTTCAATTGACAGTAAATTGTCGCCCATGCCTTTTAATCTTTGGCCAGAACTGTAATGCCAAATGCCAGTTGCTGAATATGCTTTTGGGAGAAAGACTGCTTCCCACCAACAAAGTTAGCAGTGAGGAGAACTGTAAAAGACGTCGAATTCACTTCAGATATGGAAGACAAACACGGATTAGTTTGGCTTTACCAGGACAGTATGAACTGGTTCATAATTTGGTCGCTCACCAAGGTAGATGGGAGACAATACCTGAGGAGGACTTAGAAATCCATGGAGACAATTTGGATCTGGCACACCAGATTGCGGAACTCGAGGTGACACTGAATCACACTTTACTGCAGGTACTGACAGTCTTATATGTTCTTGGTTAGATTTATGAAACATTGTTATATTGTATTGTAGATTGTGATTGTGGCAGAAGACATTCTACGTAAAACTCAAGAAGAGCCCTGAGAAGATGGCAGTGTGTATTGCATTCCTAAATACTTGGAAAGACAAAATTATGTTCTTTTGCTTCACTCTTGCCTTTAACACCTTCAGTGTAAAATCAAGGCTTGGAGGGAACAACATACTGTAAAAAAGGCTTGAGTGGAAGAATAGTGCTTAACTCCTCCCCTCCTTGATAGATTTCCTCAATTTCCCATTGCTTTTCTTCAGCCCAGTTTTCAGTTCAATGACTGTATATGTTTGTCCTGGCATGAACTTGGAGTTTCATGATTTAAATGTTTGTAATGTAAAACAAAGTTTAGATTAGTTCCCAGAGCATTATGACAACCCAGAATTAATTGAACACTGGCTTGTCAATTAGTTCTGCTCTCCTATTCTGCTTCAGAGAGGTTTCCCCCCCCCAAAAAAAAGTGCAAAACAGCTTCAAGGGTGGGGGTTGGAGGGAGGAGAAAATACTTCTTAATGGCATCATGGAGGGTCTTTTATACAGCTGGCATTTTATCTTTGTTTAGTATTTATTTAGATAATCTTTTGCCACTTTTCCACCTAATTTAGGCTCCCCAAGGTGGTGAACAACTTTTAAAGCAGGCTTTTAGTTATACATATTACAGTACATGAGCCAATTAAAACACATGAACAGGAAGGGGGATCACTTTGAAAACACCAGTTGAAACAGGTGCCTTCATCTGCTGGCAGTACTTGAGGGAGGAACAGCCATAATTTCCTTAGGGAGGGATTCCCTAATTTTGATGCTGGAACTGTAAAGGCCATTTCTTGGATAGCTGCCCATCTTGCTTCAGATACTGAGGGCACCCGAAGAAGGACCCCTGGAGATGACCAGGGTAATCAGATCGGCTCAGTTGGCCTTATAAAACCAAGTAGATTGGGAACGAGGATTAGATCTTGAATAATGTAGTGCAGCAATGCTTAAAGAACAGGAGTTCCTAACTGCTCCTTGCTGCTCTAGGAGGTAGGCAGGTAACCTCTGAAAGAGTATGAAGTGCAAAGAGCTAATGTGAGAGGTGATAAGGCAAAATTGCTTCTTTCTCTGCCACTATGCCATAAATGCCACTATGCTGGCAGAAAGAGGTCTTTATGTCCTCCCCTATAGGCTTTATTGGCAAGCAATAGACACAAGCAACAGACACAGACATTGGCAAGCAACAGACACTGATCTTTCACGCTGTCTGTTCCAACCATAGAAAAGTTTATTCCCTGGGGTATAGGACCTTCCCAGATTAATAGCCATGCAAGTTAGGAGGCTATAATAGAAGGCTATAGTTAGGCGTGTGTAATAGGCTATAATAGAAAGAAGGCAGTCCTTCAGTCTCCCAGCCCTTGTACCCATTAATCCATACAAGGTCCTGTGACTTCAGGAACAAACTTTCCTGGGGTTGAAGATTGTTGGGTAGAGGGGAACTTAAAACATTTCTGGTGCTGTTAGTTCCTTATGCTAACTGATTGTAGATCCATCCAGCCTTTTTTCGTTCCACAAGTGTTCTCTGACTATGTGCTACTGTATTGTAGGTAATACAAAATGAGTATTCCTTGGGTTATTTCTCTCCTGTGTGAATCATTGTCATGTTGTCACTGCTAGAGGATCTGGTTGTTCGTTCTCGAGTATATGTCTGCTCAGTGGCACTGAATGCAACCTTAAACAAGAGGTTTTGGGCTTGGTTTTGTTTATTTTAATCAGGTCTGTATTTATGTTATATAGGTCAGCCAATATAGAACTGCTCAGATGGTTTTTGTGAAAACAGTGACAAAGATCTCTTTGTTAGACTCCAGATACATCTAGGACAAATTGTATGAAAACAGCTATCTAAATTGGGAAGGAGTCAAAAATTATGTTCTGTTTGAGAGGGGAGAGACTAGGAAAGCTAATATGGAAACTTCTCTCTTTTAAAATGGAATTTTAAAACATGTTATACTTCTCTCATCAATATGGAAAATTGACTATAGCATTGGGGACAACACTTTGCTAAATAAACTTATGTTTAAGTTGGAACTAGTTAAAATGATTTAAAAACCTATCCCTGCCTATTATTATTATTATTATTATTATTATTATTATTATTATTATTATTATTATTATTATTATTATTATTATTATTATTATTATATTTATTTCCCCCCACTCCCTACAGGCTCATGGCGGGTAACAATAGTCTTAAAATCCCCCATTAAAACCCCCGTTAAAAGACTATAAAAATACTCAACACGGAGGAAAATATCACTCTCCCCTACCCGAACAAGGGCATTGGGGGATGGAGGGTGATGATGACTACTTCAACCCCCCCACCAGGGGGGGGCAATGTTCTTCCTTGCCAATCCCAGCCTTAACCATAGACCTGGCGGAAGAGCTCCGTTTTACAGGCCCTGCGGAACGCTGACAGCTCCCGCAGGGCCCGCAGCTCACTTGGGAGCTCATTCCACCAGGTAGGGGCCAGGACAGAGTCTGAGACAACTTACAAAAATGATCAATCTTTTTAAAGAGTTTAAAGACATCTCATTCAAGGGAAATGTTAATGCTCTTACAAAACACACCAATGCAGAGAGTGTTATGGAGCTCATAAGTTAAAGCGCCTGTGCTTGCTCCCTGCAAAGAAGATACCGTAGTCTCTTTGTGCTAGGTTAGAATTTGGGCACCATGCACTCACAATTAGCTGTGGTCTTTCAGTCTCCAGGCCATCTTTGTTTGAAGGCATGGAGGCATCACTGAAGCTGGTATGAGTGCTATACAAGAGTTTAATAAGATCTTATTTAGATGGTAAAATGATTAGAATAAAAATACTTAGTGAAAGGAGCAGATGCAACTAGAACATTGTATTGGAAAGAAATTATGAGAACTTGCAGGTCACAAGTGGTTATGAATAGACTGATGGATGAATGCAGTTAGAAATGGGCAAAATTATGTGTTTCTGATGTAAAATAATTGGGAAGATGAGTAGGATTCAGACCTTCTAAATTTGAACTCTGCATTTATATTATTGCTTGATATCGAATTTATAATTGTGAAATTTTGTTATTCTTTGTAAGGAGAATGGGGGAACATTTTCAACAGTCATCGTAAAATACGATTGTTCATGTATCTTGTATTATGTCTTGTTCCTGTGGGCCAGCTACTAGCAAGTCACTACAGTTCCCATCCCCGGATGAATGTAGGTTTAGAAACTGCTTGTTCATTTTCTGTCTTGCTGTGCAGCCCCACATCGGGACTGTGCCTGATAGCATTCTTATGGACTCGGGGTTTCATTAACCTCCCTTATCTTTATGATTGGTGGTTAGTTTGTGAAGAAGTATAGCCCCTGCACCATTCAAACTATGAGTAATCCCTCCAGGACAGATACTTGATTAAGATGTTCAGGCAGTGAGGCTTCCCTCAAGTGGCCCTGCTTGGGACAGCTCAATCCTGCAAGACGCCTCTCTTTTTTGTTTCCCAGCATGAAGGTGTCACTTTTGATAGCAGTCACCTTGGCTAGTTGGGTAGGTGAATTAGATGTGTTAAGGGTCGATCCTCCATTTTTAAAGATTTTCAATAAATAAGTGGTCCTTTGCCCAAGTTTGGAATTTCTCCCCAAGATGATGTCAAAGTTCCATCCTGCCCAAGAGGTTATTTTACCAGTCTTTTCCCTCACACCTTCTTCTAATGCAGAAAAGACACTGTACACACTGTATATCTGAAGGGCAGTCCTTTATTATTTGCACATGACTGAACATTTCATGAAATCAAGTTCACTTTTTATTTGTTACTGGAGCCCTAGGAAAGAGAAACAAGCATCTTCACAGATGATTTCGTGGTGGCTGGTATTTACTGTTTGTGCCTCTTATAGGTCAGCGGGTGTTAGTTGCCCACTGGCTGTTAGGGCTGATTCTACTGTTGTGCAGGAATCCTCTGTTGCCTTCCATTACAAGAATCAAACATTATATGCTGGATTTCCAGGCTAGAAGAGAGGCAGATTTTGGGAAGGCGGTGCTGCAGACTTTGGGTGAGAGTCTCAACTCACCTCCTTAGGTGAGCTCCTTGCTAGAGTCTCAGTGTGAGGCTGCACAGCAAGACAGAAGATGAAATAAAGGTTGTGCCTACCTGTAACTGTTATTCATAGATGTCTTGTATGCAGACACACAATCCTTCTGTCCTACCCCACAGTGAGCTCTCACTTAATTAAAACAACAACAATAATAATAAATGCAGAATTTGGCTGGTTGGTGTACTGTTTGGTTGCAAATGGGTCTATATAATGAGAGTTTGCTGCGGCTTGGTAGAAAGGGGACATCCCACCCTCAGAGCACATGTTGTGTATGGCAGGAAAACCTGCACATGCATGACTGTTCGGGGCAGGATGCCCCATTTTGGAACTTTAAAACTAGAAATGGTCATCCATGGCAAGCCTGCACATGCACAGTGCCGGTGTGTACTTGTACACAACATGCCAATGAACAACAGTTACTGGTAAGTGCAATCTTGTTCTCTCCTTAGTTGGTTCAGTATTCCTAATTTAAATCTCAAATAAGGTTTTATCTTCCTTTATCCTGTTCTCCAACATGGTAGCATATATTCAGTTAAAATAGCGATCCCCAACCTGTGGGCCGCAGCCCACATGTGGTCCTTCGACTAATTGGAGGTGGGCCCCGAAGGATGCCTTCTCCCCGCCCCTTCCCTTTACTTCATCCCCCCCAGCCCTTTACAACACACTTCACTGTTGTGGCGTATCTGTATCTTATTTTGAAGGGATGTTTAAACATTACCATAGCGATCAGAGAGCGTTAGGGCAGTGGTTGAGAGTAGAGGAGTAAACTACCCCCCCACACACACACACCGGGCCTCAGTAAAAGGCGTTGAGTGGTCCCCAGTGAGTGGTCCCCGGCGTTGAGTGGTCCCCAGTGATAAAAAGGTTGGGGACCACTGCGTTAAAACATAATGATTTTTAAAATGCAAGCATAAAGTAATTTTTAAAAAATCATAACTGATTGCATGGGTAAGCAAAGTTAGTCTTTAATCAGCTGAAGTTATGTGAAGAGGTTGATTGATGGGTTACTGGCAACTGTTCATGCATCATTTCCCTTTCTGTAAAGCATCTCTAAAAAGTCCCATAAAAATCTTTGCCTACTGTTCCCTTTATATACAAGATATATTCTAGCATCACATCTATCTTTCCAGCCATCTTTGGCTCATCAGACAGTGAAATTTGGCTCTGGAGCCATAGTTTGCAGATTGCTGCCTTGAACCAAAGATATCTTAGACCAGGGGTAGTCAAACTGCGGCCCTCCAGATGTCCATGGACTACAATTCCCAGAAGCCCCTGCCAGCGAATGCTGGCAGGGGGTTCTGGGAATTGTAGTCCATGGACATCTGGAGGGCCGCAGTTTGACTACCCCTGTCTTAGACTTTCTTTGTATCTGAAGAAGTTTCTAAGCTCACAGAAGGTCATACCTTGAATAAAATTTTATTGGGCTTAAAGGTGAACTCAAACATTGTTCTTAGAATTTCTGTTTTTTCTTTCTCTCCTGCGTCTTTTTGAAAAGGGCTTCTGCTTCATTTTTCCTGATATTGTAGCTTAGTCCTTAGTCTTCAAAAACAAACAAACTGGGAATTTGCATTGGTATTTAGAGAACCACATTGTATGCCTTCCCCATCCCCTTAACACTGATGTACTTTCTCCTGGTCTATCTTGAACTCCTGTCTCAGTGTAAAGCTTTTCTCTTTGTTGCTCTTGTCAGTAAAAGTACACAGTGGGGTGGGGAAGCTCAGACAAAGTCCAGTCTTTCTACAGCACTCTTCCCCTTTTCACAAGCTGGACCCAACCTGAACTACCTAGCCCTTGGTCATACCATTAGCTAATGGTTGAACATAGGGAAAAGAAGTCATGGAGGAGCCCACTGCTGCTGAACCTTTGTGAGCTCACAAGAGAATTAGTTGGCTTCATCATTACTGGACTATTTTTCTTAAAACATGGGGAGAAACTCTTTGAGCCCTGATAATTTTCGTATTAGCCAAAGCGTCCAAGATTGCGTTGGCAGTTGGCATCAGCAGACATTGCATGTATAATACATAGTTATCATTTTAGCATTAACTGAAAATCATAACATGGAAAGCATCTTGCAGTAAAAGCTTTAGCTTGATTATCGAGAATGCTGAGTTAATTGGCATCACCTAGATGGCAAGCTCCTCACCCTCAACCAGTATGCCCACTGTTACAGAAGTACAGTCCTCGGAATGGGAGGAATGAGCCTCCCTTTTTCTCTCACACACCCCATTTTTGCTCTCCCCGCCCCCCCCCCGCCCCCGCAGGTGGGTAGAGTATACTGTTGCCACCAACTTGGATTTGGAGGGTTTGCTTTACTGGAGGAAGCAGATTCCCCCCCCCCTTTTTTTTGTTTCTACTGTCAGATTCCCTCTTATTACAAACATACAGAAAACCCATAATAAAGTTTGCAAAGCATTTATAAACACATTATATTTTAAATAAAAAGGTCAAAACTTACAAAAAAGAAAGTATTCTTTATAGAGTTAAGGCTACCAAGCAAAGACAAATTCCCTAATGTATCTCAATTTAACTGTCCTTGCCTAATTATCAGAGATTCGTATGAGGAAGTGGAGGGACTCATTAAATTTGTGGATGACACTACATTGGGAGGAGTAGCAAACACCCCAGAAAATAGATTACAAAAACTGAATACACTGGGAAAAATGGACAAATGAGAACAAGATGCAATTCAATAAGAACAAGTGCAGAGTTTTACATCTGGGTTACAAAAAAGAAGAGCATGCATACTGGATGGGAGAAACATTTCTGGGTAATGGTGTGTGTAAATGAGGTCTTGGGCTACTAGTGGACTCTAAGCTAAATATGAACAGTGTGATGCAGTAGTAAAAATGGGAAATGCAGTCTTGGTCTGTATCAACAGAGGCATCACATCAAATTTGCAGGTTGTCATAGTCCCACTGTGTACCAATTAGTCAGACCCCATCTGGAGTACTATGTACAGTTCTGGAGGCTTCACCTCCAAAAGGATGTAGACATAGTTGAGAGGGTTCAGGGGAAAGTGACAAGGATGATCCGGGAGCTGGGAACCAAGCCCTAAGAGGAAATACTGAGAGACTCGGGAAAGTTCAGCCTGGAGAAGAGGAGGTTGAGATGGGATATGACTGCTCTTTAGGTATTAGGTTGTCACTTAGAGGAGGACAGGGAAAGGTTCCTGTTGGCAGCAGAAGATAGGACCTGCAGTAAAGTCTATGATGTTATATCCTTCTGAGATCCCTTCCCTCCTCAAACCCCACCCAACTGGCTCCACCCCTGAAATCTCCGGGAATTTTCCAATCTCCGGGAATTTTCCAATTTCCCATACAACAGCCAACCTACTATAACTTGCCATTCTGTCATCAACTTTTCATCTTCTCCCCTCCTGCAACCTCTTCAGTCTTTCTCCACAGTCTTTCTCCACAGTGAAGAACAAAGTACTTTTTATCTGCATAACAACCCTGTGAGATGGGGTAGGCTGAAAGTATGTAAGTAATACAAAAGCACCCACTGAACTTTCATAGCAAGATGGGAAACAAGTCAGAGGCTGTAGTCAGACCTAGGATTGCCAGCCTCCAGGTAAGACCTGAACATTCTCCAGATTACAGCTAAACTCCAAATGAGAGATTTGTCTGTCTGAAGAAAATGGCTGCTTTGAAGGGAGGACTGAGGCCCAAATTCCTCAGACTCCACCAGGAATTTCTCCAAGAATTTCTCAGCCTGGTCAAGGTGATCCTGGTCAGGCCTGACTCCATTGAATCCTCCCTAAAAGGACAAAACAGTTCTGAGAAGGTCCCTACCCCACCCCCTTCCTGGATTTTTAAAGGTGCAGGTGCTTTTTAGTCTAATATTTAGACTACGTGGAGGCAGGTAGAGGAGAGTCAGCCAGAGAATCCTCACAAGTTTGGTGTCTTTAGCATGCCCCGTGGGGGGGGGGGGGCGGGCAGCTTCTACTGCATCATGGATCTCAGAAACTGAACTGGTTTATTTGGTTCCTTAAAGTTCATGATGATGTTCATGGCTCACCAACTTCCTTTTCCCCCTCTGTAACTGATCTTGGTAACAAACACATTCTTAAGCTTAAAAACTTTTCTAGTTTCTCATCATGGCACCCCTTCCCCTTGGATTGGGGGGGGGCAGTAGCGATGGGAGGATCTTGGAGGCAGGAGGGGAGAGACCTCTGTTGGGCTGTCAGAGTCTGGGGAGTATGAGTGAAGGCTGGGCATGTCGGCTGAGGTGGTGGGGTGGCGTCTCGCCAAGGGCAGGAGGAGATGCAGCCCAGGGGAAGAGCAGGCTGCGGCACAGCCGCAGGGCACGTAATCAGTCTGGAGAAGAGACCGGGGGGGGGGGCGAAACAGGCAGCCAATACTCTCAGTGGTGCCCTGCACCTTCACCATGCAGCAAGCCCCCTCCCCCCCTCACTCCATGCGACACGGCTCAACAGAGGCCGCTGGAGCAGGACGGGGAGCAGGGGTGGCCTGTGTCGGTGTGTGTGGCTGAAAGTGTGAGGCGGGTGGAAAGACAAACGCAGCCAGGACACTCCCATGGAAGCACAGACGAACCCGCGCCAACACAAGTGGCAACTACTCGCCGGCTGCCCCCGCTCAGACGGGAAGCGGCCAGAAAGCACTCACCGCTTGTGTTGCCACGACTGCATCTCACCTCATGGAGTGGGGGGGGTGGGGGCTTGCTCCGGGGCAAAGGAGCAGAGCAGAGAGTGTCAGCAGCATGTTTTGGATCCCCCAGGGTGTCTTCTCCAGGCCAACAACACAGCCTGTGGCTGTGCTGTGACCCACTCTTTCCATGCGCCGTGTCTCCTCCTGCACTTGAGGAGATGGAGCGCCACTGCCTCAACATGGCCAACCTCCACTGCCACTCCATGGACTCTGCCTGTCCAGGAGGTAAGCCCAGGCAGGGAGCCAGCTGGGTCGTCTCCGTAGGCTCTTACCGTAGTCTCGAACCTCCTGGGGGAGAATGGAGGCTGCGGCGGTGCCACTGCTCGTAGGGCAGGTGGGAGCTGGAGGGGGAGGGCCAATAAGTGCGGCCGCACTCTGATTGGCCCTGTTCTGTCTCGGACAGCTGGATTCTCTCCACCACCAGGGCTGTTTCATAAATATTAAGAGGAGGAAGAATGGATGGATTCCTTTGTGAACTACAAATGGGTTCGAGGGGTCTGATTGGCTGGTTTAGCAGGGAGTTATCATGTGGCTGTGTTTGGATGCTGTGACACAGTTTACTAATGTAACAGGATTAACTTTTGCTTATATATTTACTTATATAACAGCTTATAACTGTTATGATGGTCAGTTCATAGTCTGATGAAGAGTACTTACACTCAAAAGCTCATGTCTTGAATAAATCTTTGTTGGTCTTTAAGGTGCTACTGGACTCTGATTTTATTGTTTAACAGGGTTTATGAGAGCACAAACCAGTTTGGCTTGCTAACAAGTTGCCTGATTTGGGCCATGGTTCAGCCATGAACTGAACCATATTTTCCCAGTTCATGCCCTTCCCTATTCCTGGCTCTGATGCTTGCCACTCTAGGGTGTAATAAGTTGCTCCTTGAGGAGCAGGAATGCTGCTTTTGTAGTGTGTGCTCCCCCACTCAAAAAAACCCAGTCAGCTCACCTCCATTCCTCACTCCCTAAATTTACAATACTGGAGATAGGTACTTTGCACCTCTGCTTTGTTTTGAGGATGTCTGTTGTTATAGAGAGCTTTGTCTTGTTATGTCTGAATGCATGTTGTGCAGACATTCCCATGGAAGTGGCAGGCTAGAGCCTCATTGCTGCTTTGCAAGGCAGATTAACCTGTGTCTTTTGTTGTCTTTTATTCAAAGGGGACAGCAAAAGAACATTGTGGAAGGAGGAAGGACTCTGAAATGTAACCTCTTTTCTTCCCACAAAGGATATGGCTTTGTAAATATGCCCTAAAATAGTAGGAGAACCCTTTATAAGAAACTGACTTTCAAAGTTGAAGCCATCTAAAAAGCAGCAAGAGAATTTGCTGAATTTGCTGAAATTGCCCCCCACTCCCTCTTCTTACCACTATCAGTAATTGTGGATCTCCTCCTGTATATTATATGTTCATTTTATGTGCAACAGTAATGTTTCCAATTTATTCTATTTAGAAACACGCTTTCAAAAGGAGAGGCTGTTTTCTCTGAAGTCAGTGCCCCAGGCTTTGCATGTATGAAAAGCTCATTCAGTGGGAGTGTTTTTTGGAGTGAATTCAGCATTTTTCCCATCAATACATTTAAGCTTGTCTGATGACCTATTTTCTGAAATTAAGAAAATAACGTGGGTCAGTTACAAAAGTAAGTTTCCAACATAGGATGCTTTCTGTTAATGAAGAATCCTCTCATACAACAGTTGCCTGTGAAAAGATGCAAAAACTAAAAGGAAATGGCTGATAATGCCTTGCTGGGTATTCTTGCTAGATAGCCTTTAACAGTTGTACAAGCAAGATTAATTTGTTCATACTGAGACTTTATCTTTATTTCTTCCCCTTACTTACGTCTCTTAGAGACCAGCACTGGCTTCCTCCTTTGTTTATTGCTATCCAAGGGAGTCATCTCTCCTGGTTAATGTTAAGAGCCGTACATCTAGCTTTGCTCTCAACTTGTATTCTTTTCTAGCTACCTCAATAATTGTGTGTATTTCCATGCTTGAGTCCCATGACAGTCATAGCAGGCAGACTGCAGCTAAAAATGTATTTTAGGCATTGGGGAAGATGAGGTGTGTTGCATAGTTGAGACTACTTAAAGATTTAACTTAAAAAAACCTAGATAGTGTGTTGATTTTGTCAAAATGTCTTTGCCAACAGCTCTAGGATCTTAGTTATATCCTGGGTTTCACTCTGGGGCTATCGGGGGGGCTATCAGGGGATAGCTCTTTAGATTATGTTGGAAAAATAAATTCCCGAAGTATCTAGAATGCTTTAAAAAAAACACACAAATCTTGCCTCTGAACTGGTCCTTTCTTTTTCCTAATGCTTTTACCAATTCACCTGCCTGTTTAATTGCCATGACACATTTTGAGGCTACAGGCCAGTCTTAAGAGATCATGATGGTATTGCAGCCAAAAATTACCCTCTCATGGAATATTCTGGTACTTAGATCATAAATTCTATAAAAATACGTCCTTCGTGGGTAGCTCACTAGTACTGATGTGTAGCTGGCTGTGGTTCTTGGTATACAGTTTTGATTTTAACCATTTGTTATTACTTGGCTATCTACTCTCCCCTGACACTGAGAATTCCTTTGATTAAAGATTGTAGCTTATTGTAGAAAAGTACATAACATGGTCTGGCTTCTGCTGGAAAGTGCACTGGAAATGTTGAGTGTGGCTGGGCATGGGTATAATATTGTATCTAAACCTCAAGCAAACATAATTAGTTAAAGGGTCGGTGCAGTATAGTGGCTAATGTTGGACTAGGATCTGGATGGCTGGGGTTCCTGTAGCCACACTGCCAGACAACTAAGTGAGCTTCCTGCAGCCTGTCACGCTCTCTGACCTTGATCTCCCTCACACAGTTGTTGAGGAAGGCAGAACTATGTGCACTGTCCTGAGCTCCTTCGAGGAAGAGTGGGATAACTGTGTTTTAAATATTATAAAGGAGAACATGGTAACCTAAAGAATATTGGATATATGATGTAATAAGTTTATTAAACTGAAGTTATAGCAAATTTGCAGATTTATAGATATGACTAAGAAGTGTTAAAAGACTGCTTGGAGTGTGGATGATGTGAATGCCTAGTTCTTGCTGAGGCTGTAAACGTGATGTGGGCTGTACTGCTTCAGACTGAAGATGTGGGTGGCTGCAACTGAATGACTTCCCGTGTACACATAAAAAAACCTCTCCTAGGTAACAAGTGTAGCTGTCAAACTAGTATTGGGAGGCCCAGGCTTATAGTCCCATTCTGCCATGAAGCTGCTAGAGTGTCTAATTAGAGAGAGAACTTTCTTTATACACAATAAGGAATTGTATTGTTCTGTTTTCATCATTCTTAAGTTTGAATTCCTCTTGACAGAAGGGGGTGGGGGAAAATGTTTGTTGCTGTTGGCGAAGAAGAGAGAAGAATCCTAGAATACTCAAATAATTACAATTTCCATGTTAAATTCATAATGTATTGCTGTTTTCAGGAGGTGGACATTGTGGTAGCTCCATGTTGGGGATTCCAGTCCGCAGAAGTCACCTTGGGTGAATACATGAACCATGTCCTTCCAGTCATCACCTTTGCCATTAGTGAAGCAGAACTCACTATCCTGGATATGATTGAACTGCGGGAGATTAAAGAGAAATTCTCTCCACCTGTCTTTTTTATTAAAGTGTCAGCTTTGGGGGCGGAACTAATAACCCCCCGAGACACCGAAAATGAAAAATCCTCGCTGTATCGGCAGTTGCTAGACCTAGACTACCTTCATTCCAACCACTGCAGCTGTGGAACTTCCAGCTTTGATGCCAAAGCTGAGAGCATGCTGGTGGAACAATCTGATAAGATTCGCCTGCTTAGCACTTTTGCTAGGAAGGTGTTGCAGAAACACTTGGTAGATGCAGCCACGATCTTGAACATAGTGCACTGCCGTTGTCTGGACATATTCATCAACCAGGCCTTTGACATGCAGCGAGACTTGCAGATCACTCCAAAGCGGCTAGACTACACACGGAAGAAAGAAAATGAGCTGTATGACTCTCTGATGAACATAGCCAACCGTAAGCAAGAAGAGATGAAGGACATGATAATTGAAACTCTCAACAACATGAAGGAAGAGCTGCTGGAGGATGCTGCTAATATGGAATTCAAAGGTAATCGCCAAAAGAACAAAAAGGGATTGACAAAGTGCCTGTCTTCTCCTTTTTTCCTTTCAAAAAACAAAGCATTTACTCATTGTTTATAAATGAAAGTCCTCTTCAGAGGCACCTAGGCCGGTAGGTGTGTTGCCTCCTTCACCATTGCTCCCACAGCTTTAAGGTTTGTTCACTTGTGGTTCTGCCCTGATGACAGCATGACATAATATGCAAACAGTGTATGATCCCTTGCGAAGTGTGCTGCTTATGTTTCATGTAAATATATAATCAACATGAGCTACAAGGGTAAGTGTTTTTCTTTACAGCTAGACTATCACATCGCTACAGGTGTGTGCAAAGAGCCTCTAAAAGTGCAAGTCCAGTCTTGTAAACAAAGCATTTTCTTTTATTATAATATATTATTATTCACTTCTGGAAAAATGGCAACATGTAGATTTCTCTTTTCTAAGCATTTCCATTTATACATGCTGTTTTTAGGAAACAGGCTTTGTGAGGAAAGGGGTGTGACTTGTAAGCAGTGATTGCCTAGGATTTCATTTTGAAGCAAGAGAGTTGAAAGTAGATGCTACACTTTGTCTGAGTTAATTCTGTGAAAAAGTGCAGATTTTAAGTCTCTCTTCTTTTTAAAAAAAGGACAGCAATAAAAAAAACCCTCAGACTTTGTAAAATGAAGCCTAGTGAATTGTCTGTTTAAATGCCAGCAGGCCTGTGATACATCAGAACTGTGCATTAGCTGGTACTAACGTGGACGCAGACTTGCAACCTGAACTCAAGTATGTTTACGTGAAAAGCTCAGTAAGCATGCTTCAGGACTGCAGTCTCAGAGTTACTTGTCACTTAAAGTAAATTTTTGTAGAATAGGCAAGTGAAGAATAGGAATGAACCAGTTCTTTACAAAAGCAATTTGTTGGACTTTCTGAAAAGTTGAGTTTATGTTTCTCTCTAGTCTCCTTTTCAGCTGGCATATGCAGATATTTGAACTCTGTGAGCAAGCCCTTGTGTAGTGGAATTCTTTATTGGATTTAAAAAAGAATAATCTGCAAACACTCTTAGCATAAAGTGACTTAATGAATTGGGTCTAACAGAGGATTTCTCTTTGAGTGCAACTTCCTTGCCTTTCCCATCTTGCTGTACCCCACTATGTCCCTATGGTGTTTCATTGTAGCCAGTTTTACTAAAATGATAAATATGCATATATTTCTGTTGTTAACAAGATTAATCTGTTGGAAGCTGTAGAAATAGCTTTGAATGTAAATTTATAATTGCATATAGGCCATATTACAGTTAAATTTAACCTTTTTGAATTACAGTAAATTAAATGGAAGAATTAAGCAAGATCTTGAATGTCTCATTGACATAACTGACACTGCACATAATTTGTCTTGATGGTAGGCATATGTGTAGAATGCCTCGGACAGAAACCAATCCAGGTAGTGCCTTGAAACCTGCTGTTTCGTGGGAACAACTAAAGATGCTGTTGCACTAATTCTGGATAGAAGCTGATATACTAGGATCAGGATGTCATGTATTTTTTTCCATTTTGTTTTCACCTCTTCAGATATTATCATTCCTGAGAACGGAGAGCCTATTAGTACCAGGGACATAAAATGTTGCATTAAGCAAATCCAGGAGTTGATAATTTCACGACTAAATCAAGCTGTTGCAAACAAGTTGATCAGTTCTGTGGACTACCTGCGTGAGAGCTTTGTAGGGACACTGGAAAGATGTCTGAAGAGTCTGGAGAAATCACAGCAAGATGTTTCAGTGCATATTACAAGCAACTATCTAAAACAGGTAAATAAATGTGAGAATTGACAAATTAGAAAAAGAGTTGATTCTTATATGCTGTGTTTCTCTACCTGAAGGAATCTCAAAGCAGCTTACATTTGCCTTCCCTTTCCTCTCCCCATAACAGACACCTTGCGAGTTTGGTGAGGCTGAGAGAGACCTGATACTACTGCTCGGTCAGAACAGCTTTATCAGTGCTGTGGCGAGCCCAGCTAGTTGCATGTGGGGGAGCGTGGAATCAAGTCCACACTCCTAACCACTACACCAAGCTGGCATAGTTTAAAGAATGTTTCTAGGATAGTGATTGGCTAAAGCCTTTATTCACAAACGTAATTAGGTTATGGAAAGAGTTGATTCTTCAGTGTTTGATCAAAATTGATGAATGAGCTATCTTTCTAAGCCAGGCTTCCTCAACTAGGGTTTCGTGAAACACTGGGGTTTCTTGACAGCCCTGGAAGGGTTTCCTGAATGGGTGGGACTTAATTTATTATATATTTTTTAATTTGTTAAACATTTATTCAGTGATATGACCATATATGGTCATGTTGACCCCTCCCAAAATGGCCAGTGATGGGCATAGAGGAGGTGGGAAGGGGTGGGGCCCTAGGTGAGCATGTACACAACTATGCTTCCCAACCATATTCTGTACAATCATACCACTTCTGGGGTTAATCGAAGTCTGAAGAATGTGTCAGGGGTTTCTCAAGAGTAAAAAAGTTGAGAAAGTCTGTTCTAAGCTATAACTGGAAGAAAATAACCAGGTTCATTGCATCCTGCTTATAGAGATCTAAGAGCTGAAGACTTTCATCCAGACATTCCAAGTGCTTTATTCCATAGAATTGGCAGTTGTGCTTTAACACATTGGAACATGATTGATTCATTGTCCACTTACAGATACTGAATGCGGCCTACCATGTTGAAGTCACTTTTCACTCGGGTTCAACACTATCAAGAATGTTGTGGGAACAGATCAAGCAGGTATTAATACTCTGATATCATTAGTTGTAAGTTTATCATCAGTAGGTTTGTCATTAATAAGATGATCACATTCAAACCAGGATTGTGGAATGCTTGGTTCTTTCAATCAGTATTGCCTGCTTCCAGAGCAGATTAATGACCAGCCACTGCAAAAGCCACACTATTATATCATAAGGTATATTGTATACAGAAATAACTTGTGTACACATTGGTTCACTCCCCATCATTTTGACCTCAGTTTTGTCACTGGTCAATAGTACAATTACAATAAAGATAGAAGATGTTAATTTTGTAGACAGTGACAACTGTCTTTTTTCCTTTTAGATAATACAGCGGATTACATGGGTGAGCCCCCCAGCTATCACCACCGAATGGAAAAGGAAAGTAGCCCAGGATGCTATAGAAAGTCTTAGTGCATCCAAGTTGGCCAAGAGTATCTGCAGCCAGTTCCGGACAAGGCTAAACAGTTCTCATGAAGCTTTTGCAGCCTCTCTGAGACAGGTAAATTTGACATAAAGGGAACTGTAAAAGATTGGCAAATATATACCAGTAGGGCTGGGTATGAACCAGTTGTCAAAGTTAAATTCATCACAAATCTTGGCCAGTTCATCAACCAATGTTCGTGAATTACCATGGACTTTCACAAATTTTGATACACTTTGTGGCAGTTTGTTAGGAACAGAGAGTAAACACCCTGCTTTCTGCTCTCCATAAAAAACAGCTGTAAGCCATTTAGACCGCTGTTTTCTGCTCCCTGTGGGGATCATAAAACAGGTGTCATGAACCCATATGAACTGATTCAGTTTGCATACAGGTTTGTGGTTCAGCTGAAATGCAAGTTATTACCACATTCAGAACAGCCCAATCAGCAGGTCTCAACAGGGACATTGACTCACTATATATGCTAACCTGCATTCTTAATAAACCCTCAGAAAGGCCTAATGTCCTCTGTATTTTAATTTATCTCTTAATTGGGATAATTGATTTGAACAAGTAGATTGTAATGTAGCTATGACTAATGGTGTGTGTGTGTGAGCTTGAGAGGGCAGGCTTCCATGCTTGAGAGGGCAGGCAGGGGGCAGAAGGGCAAAGTCTCAGCTGACTGCTGTCAGCTATTGATTATCTACCCACCCATTATTCTCTTAATGTAGACATATTTATTGAATCCAAGATGTTTCCCAAGTGAACATAGACAAATCCAAGTTGCTGGTTTTTCCTATTTATCTTTGGAAATCTGTTTTCATTATGCTATATGTTAATTTACTCTCACACTCTGCATATAAGTTTGAACTGATTACTTTCATTCCGTGACACTGTATCTAAGGAAGTGCGTGTGCATCTTGAATAAAACTTTGTTGGTCTTAAAGGTGCCACTGAACTCTAAATTTGCTCATGGCTTGAAGTCTGAGTCAAAGTAATTTAGTGGGATCTGTCTCTTTAAATGCCTCAGACTCATGGAGCCAAAAAAAAAAAATCAGTATTACCAATTATTCACCAAATCCAAATATCATACTGGCAAGGGAATTCGGGAATATCAGGAAATACTGATAATTTTCAGGTTCAGTATACTCAAGCCCATAAAATACCATGATTTTTTTTGTATACCCCTCAATCAGATGTAGTTGGAGGGTTTCATAGTGCTGTGAAAACCATTCTACCTACCTTCTGCAGTGGTTGAATTCCTAATGGAGATTTCAAAAATTAATTTTCAGATAACAAATCACTACAATTCTATAATTCGTAGATTTGTCCCAAGTAAAAACCCTGTATAGCTTTCTTCTTTTAAGGGATACATACAGGTTAGATCTAGCTAGCTTTTCCAGTTAAGCTTGTCCAATTCCCCCTCCTCAATATCTCCCTTGTTCCACATAAAGGTAAAGGTAAAGGTATCCCCTGTGCAAGCACCGAGTCATGTCTGACCCTTGGGGTGACGCCCTCCAGCGTTTTCTTGGCAGACTCAATACGGGGTGGTTTGCCAGTGCCTTCCCCAGTCATGACCGTTTACCCCCCAGCAGCAAGCTGGGTACTCATTTTACCGACCTCGGAAGGATGGAAGGCTGAGTCAACCTTGAGCCGGCTGCTGGGATTGAACTCCCAACCTCATGGGCAAAGCTTTCAGACGGCTGCCTTACCACTCTGCGCCACAAGAGGCTCTTTGCGCATACCTGGTTTCTATTTGAATTCTATTTTCCTCCTCACTTTCTGCCAGTGGAAAACTTGATTGGACCATGACTGGGTTGGAAAATGAATATGCCCTAGCATATATTACTTGAGCTAATCTTTTGAAATTAATGGGTTCAAAAGAATTGTGAAAAATCCATTTAGATATGACTGCAGAATATGGAAAAGCTATAGTTGCCCAACTATGCTTATAGTCCGCCTTATTTTGTTTTGTTAGTTAGAGGCTGGCCACTCAGGCAGGCTGGAGAAAACAGAAGACCTTTGGCTGAAAGTGCGAAAAGACCATGCCCCTCGGCTTGCACGCCTGTCATTGGAAAGCAGGTCCTTGCAGGATGTCTTGTTATATGGTAAGCTGGGCCCTGGTTGGTTATTCCATCTGTTGATGGCTCCTATGAATTCTTTCCAAACTTCTGGAAAAATATGGGTGGTGCTGATAGCTCCAGGTTGGAAATGTAGGGAAATAGTGTGTGAGAAGAGTTGCTTGATACTTCTACAATCAAATCAGCAATCTCCCATGTCTGCTTCTAAATAAAATTAAAGGTGTCTGGAGGTCTAGTCATGGGTCTTCATTTTTAAAAAACTGTCTCATTCTTTTGGAGGCTGTATAGAAACAAAGCCAGCTTCCCAAGTTAACAAAAATAGAAAGGTCCTTGTGTTGAACTGATCATTGATGTATGTTAAAGGAGGAAATTGGTTCTGATGCTGTACTTCCATGATATTTAGAATGAATAAATAAATTATAGTTAATGTATGAAGATGTTTCTGGCATTGATAATAGGCTGGATTAACTCCAGTAAGTTATACCATGCAAGTTCTAGTTTATCCATATTGGGGTTTTTGTATTGCCAATTCAGTATGTCTTTTAGTACCGCTAATGTATCTTGCATACTGAGATGCCCACAAAGGGGAGTCTGTGCTGCTGCAACATATCACTTGACTAAATGAAACTTGAGAAATGCATGCTACTGGAGGAAAACCTAGGAAGACCTGTCTTTGACAAAGCAGCTGTTTGTTTCAGGTAAACCAAAACTAGGCCGTGAGCTGGGCCGAGGACAGTATGGAGTGGTTTACTTATGTAATGCCTGGGGAGGCCACTTCCCATGTGCACTCAAGTCTGTGGTTCCACCAGATGAAAAGCACTGGAACGATCTTGCACTTGAGTTTCACTACATGAGGTATGTGCCGTTAAGCTTTTTCTGTAATGAATAGACAAGCATTTAAGAGCTCTCTTGTAGCAATGAGTTAATCTGGTTTGAGGATTGGCATGAACTGTTGCTTATGTACCAAGTACTACTTGGAATAATGATGCAGTTCTTATATCATAACTTTAAAAAATATGGTCCCTGGTGCATAATTTCTGCCATTTGGGGAATGAGTGGCCAAAATTAAGGTCTAATAATGGTCAGCTTTGCTTGGTGGACTGGATGATTGGCACCTCTTTTTTCAGTATTTGAGCTGTGAAGGGGAGGTTAAAAGATAGCTAAATGGACATAGAATCATCATCTGTGTCAGTGTTCTTTTTTACTTTTCTTCTGTATCTGTTTGTTTTTCTAGGTCTTTGCCAAAGCATGAGCGGCTGGTAGACCTTCACGGATCAGTGATAGATTATGGGTATGGGGCAGGTTCGAACATTGCTGTTCTACTGATAATGGAACAGTTGCATAGAGACCTCTATACAGGACTGAAGGCAAGAAATAGCAATCCTTAAAATGGGCAGTGTTAATAGTTAACCTCTATGGTATCTCTTTCTCTAGTTGCAGACATGTTTCTCACATTATGCTATATATGAATTACATCTTTTTTGGATTCCTGTAGCTTTGTTCTTTTTATAATACTCTAATCATTGTCTAGACAGAGTGCTGGGCGATCTGTGATCTGTTATCTCATGGCTCAGAATTTTAAAAAAGTAATTGCTGTTAGCTCTAGAGAGGAAGGAAAAGGGAGAGGGACCGAAATGCCCCTATTTTTCTTCCCCCAAAATCATTTATTTGTGCAGGAAGTGGGTTTTAATTTTGACAGGTAAAATTATAGGGTGGTATGGAGTGTGTATGGCAGGATTGCATACCGTTCTTCTTCACATGAGCCCAGTCTGAATAAGGAACGTATTCAGCTGTATTCCCTATATATAATAACCAAAGAGTGAATTTTGTGTGGATAAAGAAATCTGCACTGTGTGGCCAGCCGCAGCTGAAAAAATAACTGATTGGAGGTAACCCCCTCCCACAATTTAATGGAAATATATGCAAACACACACACACACACACACACACACACACACATCAAGATACAAAACTCCCCCACAGCACTAGGGTTGAGATAGCATTTTGGGTTGTTGTTACACAGAGCTGGTGATGCAAAAGAGGGAAAATTGGATTTTCTTTCCTTTTAGCTATCATTGTTTTTCTTCCCAAAAGGATCAGATCACAGATCTCCCTGTATCTCATCTGATTTATCCCTATAATGCTGTTTTATCCTCCTTAGCCTCTGCCAGCAGCACCTGAAATCTAGGGTTAATGTTCAGTTGGTCTCAAAATGAAACTTCTAAATTGTTATGTATACATAAAGTAATTTAGCTTTTTAATGTTTCTATTCCTTCTATCATTCTTGGTGGTCCAAACAGGTCACAAATGAAATGTTTCATGGGGTGTGTGGGTGAGAAGGCAACCAGCTATTTTGTTAGTCATGTGGGGTGACAGCTATAAGGCTACAGTCCTAGGGTCACTTTTCTAGGAGAAAGACACACTGAAGAACATGGGACTTAACTCTGAGTAGTCCTGTTTAGGATTGTTCCCTAAGTCTCTCATCAGTAGAAAAGCACAAGGAAGTTCTGTGCTCTGACCTACTTGTGCTAATATGGCAAGAGGAATTTCTAAGGGATTTCTGTTGGAGTAACTAGTGCTGCTTTAGTAGTTAAATATGAATCCCATTAATGAGTGTTAATATTATGGGTTTTTTTGTGTTCCTTCAGGCTGTCTTGACACTAGAGACAAGGCTTCAGATTGCGTTGGATGTAGTTGAAGGGATTCGGTTTCTTCATAGCCAGGGGTTGGTCCACAGAGATATCAAACTTAAAAATGTGTTGGTAAGTTATGCTTTTATGCTAGTAGCTTTATTCTCCTTGACAGTCCCTGACCTTTACATAAAAAGAAAAAAGTACTTTTCCCTATAGTGAAGTATGGCTTGAGCAATGTGTTCTTGTGAAATCCCCAAACAGGTATATTTTCCCAGTTATTTGTATGCCTTCGATAGACTAGTTTTGGGTCCCTCACATGTCTAAACATGCTTTCTTATAGAATAAACATAACCATGCCAGATTACAAAACTGAAAACACCACGTTATCACTAATACTAGATGAAAGATCATGAACAGAGCCATACCTAATGGGAGCAGCAAGGAAGGAACATGACAGAGGCTTATACCAACAGAAACTGTATTACAGAATTTTTCATACTGGCTTTTCAGTAATTAGCACTAGTGTCAGGACAGAACACAACCACAACTCTACCTTGCTACAAGATGTAGCAGCCCCTGTTCAGATGGCATCTTTAAAGAGTTATAACTACATCCATGGTCTCAGCAATTATATGGAATCTCCCTGTTAAATAGACTGTGTATTGAAAGGATGTGCAGTAATAGGTTTAAACAACAAGTACAACGATATATCAGGAAAAAAAATCACAGTCAGAGTAGTTCAGCATTGGAATAGGCTGGTGGTGAGCTCCCCCTCACTGGCAGTTTTCAAGCAAAGGTTGGATACACAGTTTTCTTGGATGCTATAGGATGCTTTGGGCTGATCCAGCGTTGAGCAGGGGGTTGGACTAGATGGCCTGTATGTCCCCTTCTAACACTATGATTCTGTGAATTCACTGCTGGGGACAAATTCAAGACTGTGTATTGAATTAGCTGCTGGGGACAAGCTTCATTTTGTTGCATGAGAAATAACTGTTTCATAAAAGACAGTTTCTACCAAACTTGGGCTGTGTTTAGCTTGTTTGTGATGATTAGACAGTATAGTGTTAGATTAGGACTGAGGAGACCTGGGTTCATCACTGGCTGACCTTGACAAAGTTGCTGTCTTTGATCTTAACCTGCCTTATTGAATTGTTGTGTTTAAAATGGTGTGGAAAGGAAAACCTTAAGCATCTTGAAAGGAAGAGCAGAATAAAAAAATCTGTTTGTGGGGCAACACTTAATAATGGAGTGTGATGTTGTATCCTCTGCAGCTTGACAAACACAATCGAGCTAAAATCACAGACCTAGGATTCTGCAAGCCTGAAGCAATGATGTCTGGTAGTATTGTTGGCACCCCTATCCATATGGCTCCCGAGCTTTTCACAGGTGAGCTTGTCATGGACTTTGGTTTATTAAATAGCTATGGAGATATTCAGAGATCAGATCCAAGGGCCGTACTGATGGGAGCACGTCTGCTAGTTTGTGTAACTTTATGTGTATAGCCTGGGAAGGCATATTTTCAAGGAAACATGACCTACTGAGCTAAACATGTTTAGGATTAAGGTGACAACAAAAATATGTACAGCACTTCTAAGCATCTATCCCATGTTAAAATGTATCTTCAATGTTTTGTAAACTAAGCTGATTCTAACATGGCACTTAATTAGAATAGTGCTATAAAGCATGTCATTTTCATCTGGGCAAGCTGTTAAGGTCACACCTACAAAGACAAAATGAAATTTTGTTTTCTAATACAATCTTGTTAAACCAATATTCCTTGTTGATCTGTCACAGGCAAATATGATAACTCGGTGGATGTATATGCATTTGGCATCTTGTTCTGGTACATCTGTTCAGGACATGTGAAGTTACCAGAAGCATTTGAGAGATGTGCAAGCAAGGACCACCTGTGGAACAATGTGCGAAGAGGTGGGCATGGCTTCAGTACAAAAGGGAATGATGCAGCGTGTGTGTATACAGTGTGGACTTCTGTGTCACTCTCTTCTATAGAAGTCCCTTCTGGTGCCTCACGAACCCTGAAGCTCAGGGCAGCTTCAGAAGCATGAATCAGTGCATACTGGTATATTGAAGTCGGGGGGTGGGGGGGGGCTTCTCAGTCAGAAGGATATATAGTATAGCAGTGTTTTTAATAGCTAGTCTGCATATAGCAGACTGCAGCATCTCATGAAGTAAGTTTGAATATAAAGGTTTGATTTGTAATTTATATGCTTAGGAGGAGCAGGCCATGTGTATAAGCCATTCCATTACCTCTTTATACCCACATTGTGGTTGCAGTGTGGAAGTGGCAGCAATGTTTGTGAGTCCTTTTATGTTGCTGTTTGGTAACAGAAGGTAGGTTGAGTGAAATGGAAAGGGGGTGGGGAGCTTCCAGGTTCTGTCTCAGAGCATCACATTTCCAGGCTGCCATTACAGCATCTTCAGATTCTCAGCAGCTCTGGCAGCATAATGTACAGATTATTTTTTTTGTTCATAATGGCTTTTGGCAAAATAGCCAAGATGGCTGTAAATGGGACTATGACCCATAGTCATGGGACTATGACCTATTCACTACTGAGCTGTAAATGTTTTTATATTTACTTTATTTACTTACTTGTATATGTTTATGTTAACATAACACTACTGAGCTTCTTTCCTCCAGGACAAAAATACCAATTTTGAGATTTTTTAACTGTTTTCTTAATCATATTTTAGAAGCTCCATCATGGCATTTATATTTCAAGGAGATTACTCTAATGTAGAATTTCTGTCCAAGAAGTAATCTTGATTTTGATATACTAAGGGACTCTTCAAGTATTTCCCCATTTATATAAAAATCCTTTGGATTTCTAGATACCATATGGCAGAAAGCAACAGCAGTACCATTAGCTCTTTGGATGAAGAATGTTAAAAAAGATTTTATAGCCACTGTGGTGTAGTGGTCAAGAGCAGTGACCTCTAATCTGGAGAACCGAGTTTGATTCCCTCTCCACTTCCACATGCAGCCAGTTGAGTGACCTTGGGCCAATCAGTTCTCTCTCAAAACTCTCTCAGCCGAACATACCTCACAGGGGGTCTGTTGTGGGGATAGGGAGGGTAGGCAACTGTAAGCCGCTTTGAGACTCCTTGTTAGTAAAAAGCGGAATATCAGTTCTTCTTTTTCTTTTCTATATACTGGGGTTATGCTTCTGATTTTTGTACGAACGTAAAGTGCTTTCAAACTTTGTAAAATCAAGAATTTCTTTGAACAAGACAAAAGTAGGAACTTTTCAAGAGGATACAAAACTTAATTGCTTAAGTGATTTCAAAACTGACATCACATTACCGTATTGTTTCAAGTGCTTGAGAATCTATAGGGTTTAGAGCATCTTGAGCAGGGAGTCTGAAATGGAAGGCCTGTAAACTTTCTAAAATATCGTTGTTCCATGGTTAATATATTCTCTGTGAATGTCTACTAGTTGTTACCACAACTAGTAAATCTCCTGTATACTAGGTTTGATTATTGCAGGTATGTCACTTTAATAGCAACTCTTCTCCTCAAAGACAATTTACCATTTTTTCAAAGTGATGTTCATATTCTTTTGAAAGATTACAAAGTTTCTACCACATGGATGACCATAGCTGAGAGAGACAAGCACCAGCAGTGCAACTTAGGAGGGCATGTTCCTAAGATGTGGTGTGCTCTCATCAGAGAAGTTCAAGAAGCTTCGTAGCTTTCTATGAAGAGAGATCCACACACTCAGACATCCTGCCCTGCCCATCCAGCTGGAGCTGTGGGTTTTTTTGTGTGTGAATATTACTACTATTCATGCATATCAGAAATTATAGATAATAATTTGGAACTTCATGTCACAATTTTCCCACCAAAGAAGGAACTGCTTACATATTTGACTGCTGTCGCTAAACAAAAAAGCCAAGATCAAAATACAAACCTCCCCTTCAGTTAATGCCATTCCCTGTTTTCTTTTCCCAGGAGTACGCCCAGAGCGTCTACCTGTCTTTGATGAAGAATGTTGGCAGCTTATGGAAGCCAGTTGGGATGGAGACCCGTCCCGGCGCCCACTTCTGGGCATAGTCCAACCCATGTTGCAAGGCATAATGGACAGACTTTGCAAATCAAACTCTGAGCAGTTAAGCAAAGGTTTAGATGATTCTACTTGAAACCAAGCTATGGGGGAGCTGCTCTGTTGCGTGAGAACTCTGATTCCCTACCTTGTCAACAGCAACTCAAGGCGTAGCTCTTCTGGAGAGCCCAGTCAGAAATGCACTCTCAGGTGACAGGATGCTGAAATTCCACCTCGTGTAGCAGCCAGGAACATTCCACTCCAGTATACACTACTAATGCAAATGTGCAGTACTTCCCTCATTTTTAAAAGGCAATGAAAAAATGGGAAATTCAAGCCTGAAGGTGTATTTTGATTACTCCTTTTGAGCACCAGTAAAAGTAATACACTCTTTTTTGATAGACTGGCAGCTAGTACAGCTGAGACTTTTGAGAATCCTCTTCTCCATCTACACTCTGATACAGCAGCTTTCTGGAAAGTTATACAAGATGAATTGGACGAACAGAAGAAACAAGGGTGGATAACTGCTAACTACAGAGCATACAGTGAAAGGTGTGGATTCATTTATTTCCCATAATACTTGGTATGCTTACAAGGAGGCATCAGAGCATCCATATTCTTCTTGGGAGAAGCCTCTGCTGCAGTGGAAATACCCTAACAGTATAAGCTATCTGTTCTTTGTCTTATCAGCCAAGCTCTCTTCTGGTAAATGCTTAATAGTAGTTCTTGGGAAACATGAGCAAAGATGGTCTTTTAATTTTTTTGCAATCTGACAGTGAGATGGGCACGCCACCAAAAGACTTCACACCTACAAAGACAGAAACACAGGTTGCTAGCGACTAACCATGGTAGGTACCCAGCAGAGTACCAGTGTATCATGTTTTAACTACAGTGGTTTTCTTGTTTCGAATTAAGTACAAAGGCAATGGCTGTTTTAAATTCTGCTCTAATGTTGATACACACTTTTAAAAATAAGTTCAGCTGTACATTTTATGTCATTTCCTTGAAGATGATCCAAGAGAAACCTGTTGTAATTCCATAGGCATACATGGTTGCTGTGTCCATCATTATTTCCTTGGCGTTTGTCATTTGGCTGCATTAATCTAGGTATTCATTGCAGAAGTCCAGAGACTTCTGAAATGGGCTCCTTCTAATGACTTTTACACATCTTTAACTTGGTTCTTGTGTGTGTCTTCGTGTGTGCAAGAATTAGTTTCTTGTTACAACAATATTTTAAATGGAATGTAGGTTGAAAAGGCAAATGCACCTGTGATAGTTGAGGAGGGGGACCAATTGCGAGTGTTTCACCAGGTGCTTGGAAGATGGGATGTGATTGCATTCTCCCTCCTGCACACAATGGGATGTACACTGGGCCTATCTTTATGGGATAATCTAATGTGCTGAGCAAAGCTGACATACAATACTTTGCTTTTTTTTTAGCTGTACAAAGAAGATATGCGGGTTAGGCCTGTTAACATCAGTGGAAGCCACTAGATCAAAGTAAACCTGCAGTGTTACTTAGTAGCCTAGATGATTCATTGTATGTTCCATACCTTTGGAGCCAGGCTTTTAAAATGATTGCTTTCTGCTTGATGGGCACTCATTGTTATGTGGTGGCGTGAATCATATAGGCACTTCCATCCACAGATTGTAGCATCTAGCAACTCGAACAGCTGCCAGCAATGCTCACAAAAAAGCACATCTATTTTTAAATAGGAAGTCCTAGGAATGGCACTGTCATGTATCTGGGCTCCTGTTCCCATCACCTAATAGTATTACTCATTTTCATATTCAGTTTCTGTTATGGTGGCTAGTAACCTTGTTTAAAATTAGGAGGGCCTAGGTCAGTATTTTTGGAAGTATAGAAATAGTTTATGTGAAATAAAATGAAATAAACTACATTTGAAAATGTCTTGTATGACTTTTCCCAAGAAGCAACTTCCTTATTCTTTACCCTATGCATTTTAAATACTGATTCAGAGTACTGTGTCTTGGTTTCACTGGGGCTATGTTTCTTTACATGTGTAAAATTTGCCTCTCACTCCTTCCCTACACAATATACAGCCACACCTACAGCATATGTTTAATTTTGGAGTAGACTTGCCCCACAATAAGATGTACAGTTTTGCTAAAACATGGGGCCTTATTCCTATTGGCAGTGCTATATATATGTTTATATGTTAAAGCTTGAAATGAAAATGGACACTAAATGTTTTCACAGCTGCAGTTAGGAGTTAACTACAGTGTGTGGCTACCAGGGATGATATGAGAAATGGCTGTATCCTGTATTGTAAAGTGGGTCAATGATGAGCACAGAGCTGCAGTCACTCCTGTGTGTTAAGAAAACCAGTATTTGTAGAGGATCTGTAAAAGGCATAACCAGTCTTTTTGAAAGCTGTTGCTGTGCCCATGTATAGCTGGATATATCATACATGCACTGCAAGTTACCTGTTCTTCCATCCCACCCCACCCCCTTCAAATCACTTTACTAGGATTTAGTCTTCACCAGAGTGGTAAGGCAGCCGCCTGAAAGCTTTGCTCATGAGGTTGGGAGTTCGATCCCAGCAGCCGGCTCAAGGTTGACTCATCCTTCCATCCTTCCGAGGTCGGTAAAATGAGTACCCAGCTTGCTGCTGGGGGGTAAACGGTCATGACTGGGGAAGGCACTGGCAAACCACCCCGTATTGAGTCTGCCATGAAAACGCTAGAGGGCGTCACCCCAAGGGTCAGACATGACTCGGTGCTTGCACAGGGGATACCTTTACCTTTACCTTTACCCACTTTATTCTAGAGCTCTGAAGAAGATTGTTTACTGAACTGTACTTATGCAAGGTTTACATGTTGCGCAAACTTGATGGCTAAAATAGGTGCTCCAAAAGACAGTTTTCCTAGTGAGCTGGAATCCTGATGAATCAAACTCGTTTACAAAAGAAATATGCCTGCAAAGATGAGAGTGGAGAGGGAACAAAGCATCCATACTCGTGCTAGTACCTGATGGTTCAATGATGGAGCTGTTCAAAGCTGACCTCTTACCTGAATACTTTGATTTCTGCTTTGAAAGGTTTATCCATTTAGGCTCCAAACAAACACTACATAGGAGTTGCATGAGCTAAAGCATGGCTTGACTGCAATTTCGGACTGAACTGCTGGAGTGCTACCCTTGGCTTGCTGTTGCCTTTCATGTCATTGTCTAGTGAACAAGATGGTGGAAAGCTTTTATTGGGCAACTGACAATACTTTGGTCCATCTTAACTACTTAGGAGGGTTTACTGACTCTACAATGCAAGTTTTTCTAGCTTGCTGAATTAAAAAGCAAGCTATTCTATATTTATCTTTTTATAGCACTTTTGTCACGTTAGTCCTTCTTGCTCCTCCCTCCTCAGGGGATGGGACACTTGAATGTTGGCTCTTACAGGGTGACAGACTTCAAAAGGGGCAGCAGCTTTGCAGCCTTTAACATGGCTTCTTGCCATACTCCTTTTTCCTTTTAAGAGGTATACATGACCTCTATCTGTACAGACCTGGCTGGAGGTCATCCCCTTTTCTTATTTTGAAAATCTTTAATAATATGATTTTTTCCCTCTGAGGAATAGAGCACATCTGCATTTAAAACTGTTTTTTTTGGGGGGGGGCACATAAAGAGCACTGCATTTCTTAAACTTTTAACCTGTCCTTATTCTGGTCTGGTTCTGTTAAACTGATGGTCAGCTGTTACATTTTGGCTATTGAGGAAGAGTAAAACATGATGAAACAGTTGTACAGTTCCATTGTAATGCCTATAGATTTTGTACTACTTTTTAATTTTTTTTTAAAAAATCTGATGTATATTAAAGTTAAAGGTAACAAACTTACCAACTGTATAGGAAAAGTGCAATAACATGGAAAACAAAATGATTAAGAAACACTTCCCTTGTATTCTATAATACTGATTTTCTTTCAACTGCCGCCCCTTCCCCACCATTACATGTATTTTAAGAGACGTGACTGTGGGTCAAGACTTCCTTTAGTGCCATAATGAAAGTCTGTTTTAGTAGACAGAATATACAAGTGCTGTGCTGTATAATAAAGATTGCATTAATGTTTTATGACTCTGTGTCTTTTGTTCTTCCAGTATATGCAGTAGGAACTTTTTTCTTGAAGGGGGATAAGGAGGTTGAGATCACCTATTAAATGGACATTCTACACTCCAACAGTTAGTAATGATAAAGTGGGATAAAGCTTTTCTTCCTGTGTGTCAGTGGAGTAGTTACGTTGTCTTGTGTGTCTGAGCATATTGTTACAAAAGCTACTGCTAAATATGTGTAAGTGAGCACCAATGCAAACAATTTTGTTGATCAGAATGCCTTTAGGAGAGTGGACAAATGCACAGCTGCCACTTCCCTGTGCCTAGGTTCTCTTCACCCTGCTTGTTCTCCCTTGCCCAATTGTGTCTGCAAATGTGTTGGTATCTGGAGATACCTAACCCCTGTTGCTGTGGTAAGATGCTTGAATTGACTTTTATATTCTACCCTCGATGATTACAGGGTGGTGCTGAGGTTCATATCAATATCCTTGGGCAAAACTCATAAGACTATTGTGGCAAAGTTGAACTACAAACGGCTGGCCCCTGAAAAAGCATGTTATTAACCCTTTCTTATAAACATGGATGCTAGAAAAAAATGGAGAAGCAATTGTAATGCACTCCAGAAGTGCCTGTGTGAAACTCCCTTTGAACAAGGGAATGCCCAATGCATCTCTGAATAAAGCTTATGATGCTACGAATGCAGATGTGAATTAGAACTCACTCTTCTCTACTACAAGTAGTGTGACAAAATCACTTTTAACAAAAATCCTTTTTCCCCCAACAGCCTTGGGAACTAGCAGTCACAAACTGTCAACTTATTAAAAAATTACAGTGCTATAGATGTGGTCTGTAGTGTTTACAGATTCTTTCCTCCACTGTTTTCCAAAGAAGACTACCACCATAAATTGTAACTTGTCCTGCAGAGGGAACATATGTGTTACCTCAGTTTTTCCAGGAAGAGATAAAGGCAATAGCAAGCTTCTCTCCCATCAGCCAGGCTGCATGTGGGTGCACAAAGGAAATAGGAAAGGGAGCTGGGGCTATTTTCCCATTGAGAGCAATGGTGTGCGTGTGTACCACCTCCTTTGCATACCAGAGAGGAGAGAAGATGCTGTGGTACCTTGTAAAGAGAAGGTTAAGAAAGTGATGACAGCAACAATGGAGGAGGGAGTGGGGAGCTATTTTTAAATGTTTGGGTCCTGGATTTGTTTTTATTGACTATATAGAACTTCTCCATCTCTGGCTGCAGAGCAAATAGTCAATCTGATTTCTATGTTGACCATCTGGTGTTGTCCATGTGTAAAGAGTCATCTCTTGGTTTGTTGGAAAAGAGTGTTTGCTATGATCATTGTATTCTCTTGACAGAATTCTACCAGCCTGTGCCCTGCTTTTGTACTCCAAGGCCAAACTTGCCTGTTATCCCGGTAATCTTTTGGCTTCCTACTTTAGCAGTCCAATCCCCCATTATGATAAGCACATCATTTTTTGGCGTTGCTTCTACAAGATGTTGTAGGGCTTCATAGAACTGGTCAACTTCATCCTCTTCAGCAGCAGTGGTTGGGGCATAGACCTGGATTACTGTGATGTTGAATGGTTTGCCTTGGATTCGAACTGAGATCATTCTGTCATTTTGGGGATTGTATTCTAAGACTGCTTTCCCTACTCTTTTATTGATCATGAAGGCTACTCCATTTCTTCTGAGAGATTCTTTCCCACAGTAGTATACCTGATGGTCATCTGAATTAAATTCACCCATTCTTGTCCATTTGAGTTCACTAATTCCTAAAATGTCGATGTTCAGTCTTGTCATCTCGTTTGATTATGTCCAGCTTGCCTTGATTCATGGATCTGATGTTCCAGGTTCCTATGGAATAAAAGTCTTTACAGCATCAGACTGTCTTTTCGTCACCAGTTCCCTCCACAACTGAGCGTCCTTTCAGCTTTGGCCCAGTCGCTTCATTCATTCTGGTGCTACTCGTACTAGCCATCTGCTCATCTCCAGTAGCATATTGGACACCTTCCGACCTGAGGGGCTCATCTTCCAGCATCATATCATTTTGCCTTTTGGAGCTGTCCATAGAGTTTTCACGGCAAAGATCCTGGAGTGGTTTTCCATTTCCTTCTCCAGTGGATCACCTTTTGTCAGAGCTCTCAGCTATGACCGTCTTGGGTGACCCTGCATGGCATAGCTCATAGCTTCACTGAGCTATGCAAGCCCCTTCACCACGGCAAGGCAGCGATCCTTGAAGGGGGACTGGTGATTTATGTTCCAGTAAACAAGTGAGCCAATACATTTTGCACTAGCTGAATTTTCTGAGCTGTCTTCAGGGATAGCCTCATGTAATTAATTACATTAGTCAATCAATTTTGAGGCTCACACAACACTGAAGAAAAAGCCCCAAAGAAGAATAATGCATTATATACATTTATATACCACTTTAATAAAACCTTGTTGAACTGAGCCAGCTTGTTCTGAGAGCAGTATATGAATTTAATTTAACGTATTTGCTGGCGTATAAGACGACTGGGCATATAAGACGACCCCCCAACATTTCCACTCAAAATATAGAGTTTGTTACATTACATTACAGTACTATGGGCCACTATGGGCAGCTATGTCTATCCCAACTGAAGTGCACCCGGCGTATAGGACGAGCCCCCCACTTGGAGTCATGTTTTTCAGGGGGGAAAAGTAGTCTTATATGCCAGCAAATACTGTATTATTGTTATTATTAAAGGTACCACTGGACTCCAACTTTGTTCTGCTCCTTCAGACCAACACAGCTGCCCACCTGAATACACCACTGTTATAATTCATAATACTTTATAAATATCATCTCAGTAAAATAACAGGAACAAAGGGAAGTCCAAACCACACACCAGATGGGAGAAGATGGCTTGCTTAAAACCTACTAGTGAACTCATGAGAAGAGATCTGAAATGCCAACCTCGTGGAACACTATCTTAATTCTTAACAGTGGGTCAACCCATTCCCCTCAAGTACTGGGTGGGTGGTTCTGGAGCAGGTGGGGGTGAGTTCAGTGTCAGGCTATTGTGGGTTTGATATTGGTTTATCTTTTTATAAGGGGTTTTTACTAACCCATCGTGAGACAGTCTTCCGATAGCAGTAAGAAATAAAAAAAAAATAGTAATAAGAAAAGTACACATCCCCCAGGATGTAAGAAAGAACTTTGCCAGTTTCTCTGTGCATTCCTCTTCCTCTAATATCTGCCTGCTGAAAACAAGACACTTCAGAAAAAGATTGTCAGAGTGAATTGTGGTGTTGATTGACTCCCTAAGAAAAGGGAGGATAGGAAACATAAACTTTACTCATCTGAAAAGAGTCTTATACAGGTGCCACCTTGCAAACAGGCAATTGCCAACTGCCTTTTCACATCCATTTTCTGTAGCGCCCCCACCTATGGAATGGCCTGCTTGAAGAGGTCAGGGAACTAAGCAGGGATAATGCCATAGAGCCCACTCTCCAAACCATCCATTTTCTCCAGTGGAACTGATCTATATAGTCTGGAGATCAATTGTAATAGTGGGAGATGCTGGGGAGGCAGTGGGAGGGCTGGCTTTCCCAGTGAACTAGCTGATGGCACTTAAATTTTTTTGTCAGTGTGTGACAGTGTTGGACATCTGGATGGGCCATTTGTGTGACCCAACATAGCTTTTTAATGTTCTCGTGAGATCCCCAGGCGCCAGCTAGAGGTTGGCAACACTCAGGTGCAAGCACTGATCAGAAAATTGAATCTATGTGTTGTATATGTCCACCGGGGTAGTGTTCTGCAACAAAACAAAACAGAAGTGATATGGCACCTTAAAGACTCATAACAGTATAAACTTTCGTAAAACCGAGCTCACGTCTTCGGATAGGAGAAATAAGAGATCATTAGTGTCAGTTTGAAGTATATACCACCTCTACAAAATCCCAGGAATACAATGCAAGAGTGGGAGGTCAAGTGTAGCTCTTCTAGTTTGTCTCATCTTTTCCGTCTCGCCTGTATTCTCTCGAATTTTTCAGAGGGATACGCAAAAGTTGACCTCAAAGGAAATAGGCGGTCGCCCTTGGTTCAGAAAGTGCAATTCCTGTGCCCGCACCGCAATACGCCCCAATAGGTCTTCCTTCTTACGCTGTTCTTCACTAGCATTGCCCCTATCCCCGCCCTTTTTCTGTTTTCCGACCTAGCTCTTTCCGCGGCATCCGCCACTCTGCCTCGGAACTTTGCTCGCACGTCTCCTCGTTTCTAGTCGGCCTTCATTAAGCGAGGTACTCCGAGTCAGGGCTGTCTTTAGCTCTGCCTGTTTTTACTATGACTTAGAAAGTTTCTTCCACGACCTTCCTTGCCGCCTTACGGGAGTTGCGGAGGCAAGCACCGAAGGGCACACTGATACCTTCGGACTGATGAGAGAATAGGATCGCAACCGGCAGGTATTTCGTCAGGCAGAGCATGGATGCCCTCCCTGGAGTGAGGGCCTCCGGGTCCTAGGTTCCGGAGCGGGCTCGGACCGAGGGAGAGAGTGGCCGAGATGAACCTGGAGCTGCTCGGTACGTCGGGTTGTGCGTCTCATGCTCGCCTCTCAGTGCGTCGGGGGGGGGGGGGCGAGGCGAGACAGGCCCTGGGGGGAGGGGGGAAGGGCGGAAGGGGCCGTGGCCCGAGAGCGGAGGTGCCCACCTCTGAGCCCCAGCGGGGGAACAGCCCCTCCTGGGAAAGGCGCCCAGCGCTCCACGGGCTCTCCCTCAGGCACGCAAAGGCGTCCTGGGGAGGCGCTCTTGGCCCCCGGCTTCACTCCTGTACATCGTGTCTCCCCGGCCACCCTCTTCATCCACGAGGCACCATTGGCAGCCGTAGTCATGGCCATGGCAGGTCTCCCTTGCTAAGCTGAACTGACTTGCCATCTTTGACGTTGTTGCCATGACAGCCCGTCGTCTCATAGTATTCAGATGCCAAATATGAACAAATGAATTAGCAGTGCATTCCTCTCGTGGAGCAACTCAGAATAGGCCATGCCCTAACTGATTTTCTGGGCAGATGTTTATTTCTGAAATGATTTAGTCCACTTGTTCCATTCTGTGCTTTGGAAGTGTGCCAAGGTTTGCATCCCTGAACGTTGTCCCATGAGCTGTTTTCTCTGATGAAGAGGGTTGTTTGCATTCCTTCCATTTTGATTATATTGCTGGCAGGGATAAAATCATATTGCTGGCAGGGATAAAGTTGTCTGCCCCAAAGGCAAGACCGTCCATCTTCTATATGGTACCAGAACTGTTGTTAAGATGGAAGGATGTGTATTAAGCAGCCAGCTACAGGCAACTTAAGTGATCAATGCGCAGCAAAACCTCCAAGAAGTCTAGCCAGATTTGACATAGTGGAAGGTCCCCTCCAGATATCAGATATAGCAATTGATCTACTCTGAGATGTCGCCAAAATGTAGGCAGAAATCCTGAGCAGGTCTGCTCCAATGTAAATCCCATATTATTTAGTGGGATTTACTCCCAAGAATGTGGCCATATGATTACAGCCTTACTTTCACCAAAGGAATATTGGGGTGGGAATAGCTGCATTTTTCTTTTCAATTTTGCTGCCCTTCTTTAGGTATGAGATTTAGATTGCTTTGAACAAATATAAATAATAATCATATCATACTGTGAAACACAAGCTCATTCTAAAAAGAATGTGTATTGTTGCTTATTCATATCCTTTACTAACTTCTGTATTTTTCAGTTGTTTGTAAAATGCCATAATGGAATGATTGGGTAACTCCCTCCCCCATTAATATAGAAGTAAATTCTTCTAATTGAGGCCTTCAATCTTTTCCCGAATCATAGAATCATAGAGTTGGAAGGGGCCATACAGGCCATCTAGTCCAACCCCCTGCTCAACGCAGGAACAGCCCTAAGCATCCTAAAGCATCCAAGAAAAGTGTGTATCCAACCTTTGCTTGAAGACTGCCAAGACTGTTCCAAGTGTATTCCAGAGGGCTTCACTGGATATCGTGGAGGCCCTGTTCTGCATTCCAATCCATCTAGCCTCCCATGTCAGATTATTAACTGAGTCCCTCCAGTTTAATGGTAGTTTTGGAGTGTGGCAAACACTGATGCTTTTTGAGGATGGGAAACAAAGATTATGTGTGTTGGGAGAGTTGGGAACCCTTTGAACACATGAAGCTGTCTTATAGAGTCAGCCCACTGTCTTGTCAAGGTTATTAGTAACTGTGCATGTAGAAGTCTCAGGTACAGGTCTTTCACATCACCTACTACATGACTTTTTAGGGCACTCTGCACACACAGCAGATACTCTAGGCCCTTTATGATGTCCATGACACTGTTCCAAGAGGTGACATGGTTGTGGTTCTTAAGGAGATTTTTTGTAATGCGTTGGGATTTGCAATATTCTAATGTGACTTGTGACTTGTTTCTGTTTTTGTTGCATTCTGCTGTTCAATAAATGCTTGACAATATTTTGTTAATTACTTATATATATGTGCTTTCATCCTGCCAGTTAAGGCTATTAACATGGCTGCATCTTCTTAGATTTTGCTTCACCCCCCCTCCAATCGTATATACGTGCATTGAAGTATTCTATGATACAAATAAAGTAATGTAAAGTAATTTTTGTTGTTTCTGCTTTAATTTTCAGAATCCTTTGGGCAGAACTATCCAGAGGTAAATGTATTTTATATATCTTATATCCTGTAAACATTGTGCCTTGAGTTTATGCATGCTCTCTGTATTTTATTTAAAATGTTTCACAGGGATGACCTAAATGGATCATTCAGTAATTCTTTCTATGTCTTCCTTTGTTTTCAGGAAGCTGATGGCACATTGGACTGTATTAGTATGGCCCTCACCTGTACTTTTAACAGATGGGGCACTCTTCTAGCAGTGGGATGTAATGATGGCCGAATTGTTATCTGGGATTTCTTGACAAGAGGCATAGCAAAAATCATAAGTGCCCACATCCATCCAGTCTGTTCATTATGGTAAGGATTGAGTGTGATTTACAGCTAGCATGTCTGACCATGGGCAAAAATGAAACTGAGACAAGACATTGATCCCTCTAGGTCAGGGGTATCAAACATAAGGCCTGAGGACCAGAGCAGACCCATCTAGAGCAATTATCTGGCCCACAAGGAACTGGTGTGAGGGAAGGAACATGAGGCTATTTGGGAGGGGGGCAAGTGGGCAGAGCCACTCTGATTGTGGCCTCAGCATGACAGACAACCTTGTCTGCATCTGTCAAGCGGAACCCCTTCACCTCAGTGGCAGCCTCACTGATAAAGTGGGGGCCACAGCAGTCGCATTCATGCCAGTTTGTGATTACAAGGCAAGGTCACACACCTCCCTGCTCAGCCTGCAGTTCTGAGGAGGCTGTCCCAGATTAGTGTTTGCAAGTAGGGGAGCGTCAGATGATCCTCTGCTGGGGCCTGCTAGCAGCCAGTGCAGCTGTCATATTTGCAGCCCACCCTCCATGAAATGACTGTGCTTTGGCCCATGAGGGGCATTTTTCAGCAGTTTCTTCCACACATTGGAGGTCTAGTCCTGCCATTCAGCATGTGACTTAGTAAGCAGGCCTCTGTCCCCCATGGACCACCCAATGGCCTTCAGGCATAGATGGGTCCTGCCATGTGTGCGGATGTATGGCCAGCAATTTCTGGTTATACTGGTTGCTGGGTGGCCTTGGGCCTCTGTCACACACTGCATCTCTGGATGCCTTGCTTAGCCCACTAGAATGTTTACATTTTACCTATGAATAATCTGTCTCATACCACAGATTAAGTTCAAAAACACCTTGCCTCTGTTTCATTACTATAAAGATCCTGCTCTTCCAAGCGGTTGCTTTTGTTTTGCATACTGCAGAGACTTGGTTTGAGACCCAGTCTGTGATTGCAGATGGCACAATAGGTGTTGTTCAGGATAAGTCTAAAGTTCCTTTCTTTCAGCTGATATGGCTTTCAGTCTTTCGTTTCCAGCATCCATAATGTTCAATTGTACAGTTTTGTAATAACTGCTCAATTTCTAGTTCCTGAACAGTTTATCTTCTCTCAGATTGGTTCAGTGGTTAAAAATGCCAGCCTCTAATCTGGCAAGCCGGGTTTGATTCCCTACTGCTCCACATGCAGCCAGCTGAGTGACCTTGGGCCTTTCACAGCCCTGTTAGAGTTCTCACAGAGCAGTTTTCTCAGAGCTCTCTCAGACCCATTATGCACGGAGGTTTTAGCGCACATTCGGGGTGGAATGGCGGCGACTAAAATCACTGATAACGCACGGAGCCGGCTGCAACCGGCCGCAGCTTCGGTGCATGCCGCCGAAAAAGCCGCGTCAGTGAAACGCGGAAGAAAGCGCAGCTTCCGGGTGACCGGGGCGCAACCAGAAGCGGTGCCCGGATCGCCGCATGCATAATCGGTTACTCTGGGTTTTGCCGCCGTCGCGCCCCGCCCCGTGCATAACCGGTGTGCGTCGCGTCTTCCCCCTCCATGTGACCCGAAATCGCCGTTTCGGCGGCCGTGCATAATGGGCCTCCATGCCACCTACCTCAAAAGGCATCCTTTGTTGGGAGAGGAAGAGAAGGCAGTTGTAAGCCGCTTTGAGATCACTTTGAGTGTGAAAAGCAGGGTATAAAAGCCAACTCCTCTTCTAAATAAAAAATGCTAAAAAAAAGAGAACTATGATTTATCAAGTATTTCTGTGGATTCTGTAAAATTTTAAAAGGGAAAGCCACAAAACATTTTCTTCTATAAATCATGATCTTACTTTCCTAGTTGGAGTCGAGATGGTCACAAATTGGTGAGTGCATCAACTGATAATATGGTATCTCAGTGGGATGTTCTGACTGGTGATTGTGACCAGAGGTTTCGATTTCCTTCACCTATCCTGAAGGTCCAGTACCATCCCCGAGATCAGTAAGTAACACTGACAAAAATGTTTCTTAGAGAAGTTCTGGAAATCTGAATGGTTTCTTGAGTTATAGTAACATTTCAGAGCTAGAAACATTAAATGCAGTGGGGAGGGAAATTGTATATTTTAGACTGAAAGTTAAATTTTGAATTGACTAGGTTTCCTGTGGAGTGGTAGAGTAGGTAGGATAGGGAAGTGGGATATGATAAACCAACATCCCCCCCTATGGATGTACATACAGAGTGCTGGTCAATGATGTCAGTTCAGCCCTCTGAAAATAGGCTGTGAAAATAGGGAGCTGTGGGACTCGTTATCACTCATGCTGTTTAGTTTTTCTGTGAGACTATCAGGAAAACTAAGCAGACTGGATTGATAGTAATCAATATGACAATGCTGAGTTATAAATTTGACTAATTCAGCTCCCAGCAGCAGTCAATTATGCAAGTGTTGGAGATGTGAATGAAGTTAAGCAGGCTAAATTGGAATCAAGCCAAGATGCAGGTGTTTAAAGAAAAGTTAAATTCAGTTGCCTGTGTATGTTTGCATACAAATCTGCCCAGTCTTTCATTGTCCCCTGTTCAAGCACTTACAGGTTCTTATCTTATCCAACCCCAAACTACAGGCTGTGTTTTTCGTAAACAAACATCAGTCATGTTGTTAAGCACATGAGAGACAAGTTAAATGGGAGACAATAGAAATCTTTGTATGTTGGCACATGTGCGATTCTCTTGTCTAATTCTAACAGAGAATGTAATGGCAGCATTTAAATATTGTAAATATCATTATGGGAAGCAAATAAGAAAATAAGAATATTAAAGATTTTCTTTCCTTTTTTTTAATTCTGCTTTTTGTTTTTTTTATAGGAACAGGGTGTTGGTATGTCCAATGAAGTCAGCCCCAGTCATGCTGACATTGTCTGATTCAAAACATGTCATCCTGCCAGTGGATGATGATTCTGATCTAAATGTTGTGGCTTCTTTTGACCGGCGAGGGGAATATATTTATACAGGGAATGCCAAAGGGAAGGTAATTATGCTTGAGGTAGAGAGAGTTGACTAAGATAAATTTTTCTCCCTCTTTCCAAATACTAGAACTCAAGGGCATCTAATGAAACTGATGGAGAGTAGCTTAGGACAGACAAAAGTCAATACTACTTTATACAGTGAGTGGAATTGTGGGTAGTTTTCAGGTTGCTTATTTTTAAGGGCTTGCTTCTTTAATATTGTGGTGGTTTTAATTGTAAGCCACCTTGAGCAGGACCCTGAAGAGGTAGGATAAAGATATCCTAAATTAAGTAAATAAACAAATTATTAGGGGTGTTCAGTGGTATGAAAGATGTCATAATACGATATTGTGGAAAATATCAGTTTCTGTATGAATTGCATGATGTCAGCAACAGAGACTGAGATTCTGTTTTTTTTCTGTTTCTAATTTCATGTCTGCTCGTCAGACTTCACAACTTGATGGTGTTGCTACTCATTATTTTTAAAGGCGAAGAGAGAAGAGATGGCGTTAGAGATAAGATGGTTATGCCCCTTGTTCAGTGTCCCATAAATCATTGGAAATGACACATTTGAAGTCTGCACAGCTTTTCAATGCTTTTCCTCACTAATTCCCAGCACAGGATTTTGATGGTTTCTTTCTTTCTTGTGCTTTAGATTTTGGTCTTAAAGACAGACACTCAGGACCTTGTTGCCTCTTTTAGAGTTACAACAGGCACCAGCAACACTACAGCCATTAAATCCATAGAATTTGCACGGAAAGGAAGGTGAGTTGAAGAATAGGGGATACCGAGAGTGCAGATATAAGGTTTTTCCTTTTGCATACATTTCCCCAATACTTTTACTTCCCTGATTGATACTGAAGGCAATAGAACACAAGGAGTTGAAATCCATGGGATTACTAAGTGTCTACAGATGGAATTTGTTTTTGTGCTTGCCTTTAAAACCACTATTCTGCTTTGGCCACAGGGACTCTTATAATAAATGGTGCCTATGTAAAGATTGTGCTGGAATGTCATTCTTGTACAAAATTCATTGATTTTAAGTCTGGTGCAGTGTTCAAATTCTTCAGAAACACTTTCAAACACTTTCCTTAGTTACTTGTACAGGAGCTTAGAAAAGCATCAGGCTCCTGGAATATGGCAGAGCAACACATTAATATCCTTTAAAACATAGCTAATTTGAGAATTATCAGTATTATAACTCACAAGAATAAGGAGACTCCAAACTCTGACTGGGATCCAGTGACCTGTATACTCAAGCTTTTTCAAACAGTCTCAGTGCTGTGTAGAAAACCACTTTTTCAAATGATAAGCCTTCCAAAAGTAGTTTTTATTATGACCTAAAGGGCTACTGTTTAAAGGGAAAAAATGTTGTATTCCAGCTTCTGACTCTTTTCTCTTGCTTATGTAATATATTATAGAGGAGTGTCTCAAGACTGCACTTTTGATAATTTCATTACAAGATCGTATGTATCTTTTCTGTTCCTCAGTTGCTTTCTAATAAATACAGCCGATAGAATAATCAGAGTCTATGACGGCCGGGAAATCTTGACCTGTGGTAGAGATGGAGAACCAGAGCCAATGCAGAAACTCCAGGACTTAGTGAACAGGTAGGTTGAAGAAGGCAGAACTTGTCTTGAGAGTGGCATGCATTGCTTTGCAGGTTCCAACTTCTCTACCAAACAGGATCCTTCAGTGGCTCCTCTGAAGCAAGTTGTTGCTTTGTAAGCCTTGAAAAACAGATATAGGCCATAGGCCTTCTGCCTCCAAAAACTTAATATGTCATCCCAAAGGAATGGACTCCAGGATGATAATACAGCTGAAATGGCCTTGTGACTCTCCAGGTTTAGCCTAAGCAAGTTGCCCTGTCTTCCTGACTAAGATTGTACTCAGGTATTGGAAATCCTCTCTAACAGACAGTCCTGAAACTGCATTGGTATTACTGTGATGATGAAATGTCTTTACTTAGTACAGTTACCAGCCTCTTATCCTGTGTTTTGTTCTCCATCCCTCTGCCCTGACTGGTCCTTTCTCTGTCTTTCTACTTTTCTGTAAGTTTAGGGACACCCTGGTTTGTACCATAAGGCAGTGGTCCCCAACCTGCGGGCCGCGGCCCGGCCATGGCGCCGGGCCATGGCTCCCTCTCCCCACCCCCCCGCAGTAAAAAACTTCCCAGGCCGCAAGCTTGCGGCCCGGGAAGCTTCTTGCTGCGGGAGGGCGGGGAGAGGGAATCAGGGCCGGGCCGCGCATGCGTGGCCTGTGCGGGCGCGGCCCGCGGGCGTGGCCCGATGCGTGGGCGCGGCCAGCACGGGTGCGGCCCGATGCGTGGGCGCGGCCAGCGCGGGCATGGCCTGCCGGTCCCCAGCCTCAGAAAGGTTGGGGACCACTGCCATAAGGTAATTGAACACAAAAGTGGGTAATATAAAAGTGCAAATTATGAAAAGCATTTGCAAGTTTGCAGATGTTGTTACTGAAATTAAGACAATACATCTTAGTAACCCATTTGAGTTATTCAAATTGCATAAATCGCTCTTTATTGCTCTGGAATACCTGGCCTCTCATTATACCAAAAGCATATTTCTACAACTGCCACCTTTGGCTCTTACTTGGAAATCCTTCCTTCTCACTAGTGCACAATGTAGCAAGCTAACTTATTCTGTGAATTGGTTTGCCTGCAGGACACCTTGGAAGAAATGCTGTTTCTCTGGTGATGGGGAATATATTGTTGCAGGGTCAGCACGTCAGCACGCTTTATACATCTGGGAGAAGAGCATTGGAAACCTAGTGAAAATCCTTCATGGCACGAGAGGGGAGCTGTTGCTGGATGTAGCAGTGAGTGTTTCTTTTACTTGTTCTCAGTGGATTAATTTTTTCGGAATCAGTTGGATCCTTCAGTTTTTCAATCACTTCTGCCCCACCCTGTCTCTTGCTCTGTCTCTTCCAGTGGCATCCTGTCCGACCTATCATTGCTTCCATATCCAGTGGAGTGGTATCCATTTGGGCCCAAAATCAAGTGGTATGTGCTGGTGGCAAGTCATTTTCTTACCATTATTTTTTCTCCTTTTCCATGACTCCCATTCATTGTTTAGAATCAGTACTCTTGCAGTAATCTTTTTTCACAGATGAAGCTGCATCTTTCTAAAGATAAGTAGATCAAGTGTGCACTTTCACTCCAAACTGCTGAAAAAATTAACTGCTAATAGGCCGAAAGAAAGTAAACTGTTAGAAGTAAACTGTCTGAAGTAAACTGTTAGAACTTGCTTTCATCTCTTTCTGTAGTTTTTTTCTCTGTGTGGCTTTGAAAGAGAACCCAACACAACTAATGAATCCACTTATTTAGCAGGCCTTGTGACTTAGTATTTCAAAGAAGGTCTAGTCCTGTGATTTTCCATGTGGTTGGAGATCTTTAGTGCAGGCCTAGATTGTGATTTGTCTTGATGCTGAGTATAATGTTCTTTGGATTTGTGGTTTAGGAAAACTGGAGTGCCTTTGCTCCTGATTTTAAGGAGTTGGATGAAAATGTAGAGTATGAAGAGCGGGAATCTGAGTTTGACATAGAAGATGAAGATAAGAGTGAACCAGAACAGACAGGTAATCTATAATAAATAAAATTGTGTGCACTAATGAAACTTTGCATAAACTAATGTAAGAGATGGGTGGATTTAATTGTTTTCATTGTACCTTTCTTTTTGTTCAGAATATAATAAAATTATACATTACAACATTTCAGTAGAAGCAAGCAGCAGCTAAACATCATGTGAAAGCAGGTAGATTGTCACACTAGGACTTGGGAGAGGCAGGTTCAAATTCCCAGCCTACCATGGAAGCTTGCTGGGTGATGCCCATTCTCATACATTCACTGTGGTGGCTTTCTCATAGTGGAACAGCCTGCCTGAGGTCAGGAAGGTTCCAATACCTGTCATTGTGTAGCATGTTCAAAAGTAATATTCAGGAAGGTGTTTCCACTGGAAACTGAGAAAAGATCTTCCCCCCAAGGATCTGCTGACCCTAACCAGTTGTGGGGTGACTTGAAACATGAAATGTTTTATTGTGCATATCACATATGATTTTACATTTAACTGATGGTTTGCCCATTTTGTTACTAGCCCTAAGCACTTAAGAAGGGCAGGTTATAAAAATAAAGTTTTATTTATTTATTTATTTTTGTAAATGGATTAGAACTGTGGTAGAGTGGAACAGTTCAGGGGGCACAATATGGTTGTAGCCAACTGTAATGTTTATTTTAGGCATTATCTTGTTTGAACTGCGATTGTCTTCTCTGGAATCCACTGTCACCATTGTTTATGGTGCAATTTAACTTGGTTTGTTAATAATGTTGTTTTTTAATTCTGTAATCCTGACTGGGGAAGGCACTGGCAAACCACCCCGTATTGAATCTGCCATTGAAACGCTAGAGGGCGTCACCCCAAGGGTCAGACATGACTCGGTGCCTGCACAGGGGATACCCTTACCTTTAATTCTATTTTACTGTTCATTGGATGTCAGATTGCATTGTTTTGGTGATAAAGAGAGCTACAAATAAGGAAAATCAGTGAACCTTTCCTCCAGAACTGCTAAGGTGTGCTTGCGGGGGTGGGGGAGACAGGTGTCTCTATCTTGTCTGTTCTGTAATAGCAACTTTTTTGGGAAACAGTATCAGAGAAAGGTTTAATTGCATTCCTTCTCTGCCAGTGCTTCAGTTCCATTCGGAATATCCTGAATCCCTTTTTCAGTCAAAAAGATCTTGGGATCTCTTGTGTCATCTCTGATTTGAAATGCCAGTAGAAGTATGCTAGATAAATCCATAGTTAGTTATGACTGCCATCTAAAGATTCTGACTTGCTAGATAGGAGATAGCCTCATCCATTTATCTGCTATAGAGAAAATCTTTGCTTGATAGTTAAATATTTGTGGCACATGTGTAATTCTGTACATTAGTGTTTGTGTTGAACTCATCCATGTTTACTATTCGGGCACTAGTTTGCTAAGGGGATTCTTCTGTTCCCCCTACTTTGAGATTTAAACTTTCTCCACTTGGCAGGTGCTGATGCGGCAGAGGACGAGGAAGTAGATGTAACCAGTGTAGACCCTATTGCTGCTTTCTGTAGCAGGTAAATGTGATAAATATTTGCTAATCATGCAAATACCTTTAAACTGTCTTTTAGCACAATCAAAGAAAGCTTAGTTGATTAACTTTTAATCAGTCTGTTAACCAAAGTATTTAGATCATACATTGTAACAAGAAAGCTCTTAGAAGTATTATTATTTTCTGAGTGATGGAATAGGAGGGATATCTTTGTTCTGATGCCTACCTCACTGCATACCTGTGTGGAAAATATTTAACCTTTTACAAGTATGCTGGCCAGTTACTTGTGGAGTCCCACAGGAAGTGGTCCTCTCTCCTATTTTATTCAACATCTTCATGCGCCCTCTTGCCCAACTGGTACGGAAGTTCGAACTGGTTTGTCCTCAATATGCAGATGACACCCAGCTCTTCCTCCTGATGGATGGCCGCCCTGACTCTCCCCTAGAAACATTAGCCAGCTGCCTGGAAGCAGTGACGAGATGGCTCAAACAGAGTCGTCTAAAGCTCAATCCTTCAAAGACGAAGGTCCTGTGGCTGGGTAGGAAGGGTCCATGCAAAGGAGCACGTTTGCCCACCCTGGATGGTGTGCAGTTCTCAGTGGCTCACTCCGCCAGGAACCTGGGCGTGATCCTGGATGTTTCCCTCACAATGGAGGCCCAGGTCACAAAGGTAACACAGCTGGCATTTTACCACCTCCACCAAGCCAAACTACTAGCGCCCTACTTGGCCCTGGAACACCTAGCCACAGTGATCCATGTGACAGTCACCTCTAGACTGGACTTCTTCAACTCGCTTTATGCAGGCCTGCCCTTAACCTTGATTTGAAAACTACAGCTGGTCCAAAACGCGACGGCCAGGGTCCTCACAGTAACACTGTGGAGGTCCCACATTTGGCCTACACTCCATCAGCTGCAATGACTACCAGTCAAATTCCAGATCGGGCTAAAGGTTCTGGTAATTACCTTTAAGACCCCTTTTGACGTCTGTTGAAGTCAGTAGGACTAGAAGGGTGTAACTGCTGTTGTTTGCTTTAAAATGATTATTATGGTTCTGTTCCTTTCTTCTTCCCTTTTTAGTTTCTCAGAATTGATTGTTCTTTTTTAATATAATTTTTAATTTTTATATAGATAGAAAAGGAAAAAAGAAAGAATAACTTTAGTTATGATATCTCCCCTCCCTCTACCCCCGAGTCCCCGTTGGCTTGAAGTTTCATTTTGTCAAATACTTCAGGTTAAAGTTCCACTGTTCTTGAAATTCTTCAACTGATTTTCTGCTGACTGTAGATGTAACCTTGCTGCGGTGGTTGCATAAAAGAATAAGTTTTTAGCACAAGCGAAAAGCAATTCCTGACAGCTACTCAACAACATATTTTCAGGTTTCATTAGGTACTTAACATTAAACATTTCTTATAAAACAATATGAACTTTAGCCCAGTAACTATACACTGAAGTAATAAGAGAGAAAAAACCCACTTTATCGTGACATTCCCAGCACTTACAATCAGATCACATTAAAATCTTTGCAATTATCTTAGGAGTTATATACCATCCATATAAAAGTGTACAGGGAAAAAAATAATAAAGAAGAAATTTCAAACATCTTGTCCCCCCTTCCTTTTACTCCTCCCTAACCCTGCCCCCAGAATTGATTGTCGTTGACTGGTGCATACTTGATTTTTACAATTAATTTCTTTTGGTATCTCTGTCTCCATCTTCTGCTTAATATGTTCCAACTTGTAGTTAAATTATCCTTTCTTCACAAAGTTTTCAGTTTCTTTTTCAGTCTCTGTTAGGGACAGAGAGTTTATTTTTATGCTGTTTAACCACAGACCATATAACACACACAAAATGTCAACTCAGAGGAAGTAAAATGTGTTATTTCATCAGTGTATTTATCAGTAAGCTGTGACTTAGCACCCTATGAATGCATACTAAGTGACAAACTTGGATTGTGAAATGACCCTCTAGTATGTACCTATGAGGCTCATTTCTGTGGTTGTGATACTTCTTGAAGAAGAAATGAATGAGGAAAGGAATCTCTTTGTAAGAGTTGCCCATAATTCATGGGAGAGTTATTGTTTCCTTACTAGTGATGAAGAACTAGAAGACTCCAAAGCTTTGTTGTATTTGCCCATTGCTCCCGAAGTGGAAGACCCAGAAGAAAACCCCTATGGCCCTCCACCAGATGCGGTTCAGACTGCCATCCCTGATGAGGGACTAGGCTCTGAAAAGAAGAGACAGTCGCTGTCTGATGGGCCCCAGCCACCAAAGAAGAAACCCAAAACAACCAATATAGAACTGCAGGGAGTACCTAATGATGGTGAGTGAGAACTGCCATCCTTTAGCTCACACTGGTATTGTCTGACATATTTATAGACTGGATAATGGGCAGGGTCTCTAGTTCTGGTTGATATATTTTTTGTAATGTTGCTTGAAACAGTAGTCCACTTTGACTACCAGTTCTTATCAGTCATGACTATACGTTTCTTTAGGGAAGAGTGATTCCTAAACATTGATGTTTATTGCTGTGCTGTGGGAACTGCTGGTCTTACAGGTTTTTTAAAAAAGCATTTGGTATACCATCTGCAATTCTGCTGCTTACATTTCCTTAAGAGTAGAATAATACTAGGTTTTGGCCTGATCACAGAAGCCAGGTGGTGTAGTGGTGCGCGTTTCAAACCAGGATCTGGGAGACCCAGATTTGAATCCCCAGTCTGCCATGGAAGCTCACAGGGTGATTTTGGGCCGGTCACACATTCTCATTCTCAGCCTAACCTCTCTCACAGGTGTCTTGTGAGGATAAAATGGAGTGGAGGAGAATGATGTAAGCTGTTTTGGGACCCCATTGAGAAAAACCATGGGATAGAAATGATTATATAGAAACCTAGTTATAAATAAATAAAAATAAATAGCTGAAGATGAAAGGCAGGTAGAACATAGGTTGGTTGATGGGTGGGAAGGAGAAGGAAGCCAGGAAAAGTAAGAATATGGGGATTTCCAGGAGGAGGGAAAGAGGAAATGGTGTGGGGAGAAAGGTAAATGGGGGAAAGTGAGGTCCTCCCAAAGTTCTTGCTGGTTCCTCACTGTGCAACTGGCCCCAGCATTGTGGCCAGCATCCCTGGGTACAGGCAGCCAGGAGGAGGGAAGGAGGGGAAGCTGAAGGTGCAGAGGAGGGGCAAAGAAAGGTAGTCTGGAGGGGAAGCAGAGGAAGAAGCAGGAAAAGGGGAGAGGCTTTGGGATCTTTCAGAAAAGGAGGGGGGAAGGGGGAAATGAGATTCCCCTCAAGTCCTTATGGGTTCCCCACTTAACCCTGTCTAGCTAGCAGTATACTTGTGCTCTCCCTGCTTAGAATATTTATCTAGCTGCATTCCTAAGAAAAGGAAGCAGTTTGCCAGGCTGAGAACAATCGATGGAAAATATCTCAAATGAGATGAAGTGTTTGCTTAGTAATATTTGGTATTATGCATTTCCTTTAAAGAATCTGGACCAGCTGCTCTCTTGATCTCAGTGGCCCAGTAAGTTTATTCTTGTGATTCTAGACAATGAACTGCTGGTGAACTCGATTTATCGTAACACCTGGCTCATCCCAATGTTCTTACTGAGCTCAAACTACTATTTCATTTTCTAGTTTCTTAAAAAAAAAAGACAAAATCATGAGTTTCTCCTTTCTCATATCATAGCCTGAGCATCAGATAGCGGCAAAGTAGACAGGGGAATGAATTTGCTGTTTTGTTTAATATAAAACTGCAGATTTACTTTTCCAAACATGCCTCTTCCTTCACAGAAGTCCATCCGCTGCTGGGTGTGAAGGGAGATGGTAAATCCAAGAAGAAGCAAGCAGGCAGGCCTAAAGGATCAAAAGGTAAAGAGAAAGATTCTCCATTTAAACCGAAACTCTACAAAGGGGACAGAGGTTCTTTACCTCTGGAAGGAGCAGCGAAGGGTAAAGTGCAGGCGGAACTGGGACAGCCTTTGCCAGGTAAGGACCCAGTGTGAGCGTCTGCTTGCTTGGTGACCTTGCTTCATTCAAACATGGCATAGTCTTAGTATTTTAGTTCTCCAAATGGCAGCTGCTTGCGAAGTGTTTAGCTGCTCTGCTCTCAAGGATGGACAAAATTTTTCTTCTGAGAATTGTCCTGTTTTTATCCTCCTTACCACAGCCCTTGGTACTCTCCGCTGCAAGTATAGAATGCAAATATTTTAAAAGATAGTTTTGCTCCATTAGAGAGCAGTAAAACGGTTGACTCTTCTCAGTGGCTTACTGCATTGGAATATACACAAATTGGAGTCAAGAAGGATGTTCTGAGCAAACTACAGAAAAGTAGAGAGGCAAGCTAAAAATCAGATTCTGTGGCACAGTTACGAGTATAACCAAAAACATGGAGAGGAACTACCCTCCATTAGTTGTTAAACTGCATTGCTTGTAAAATATGTGGTGCTGTGAGACTCCATCTCCCTGTTTTATGTCATCCCTGCCTGTGTAACTATGGCAAGTATCGAAATAAAATACATATCAGCCATATTTTGACATTCTGTCACTATTTAGTATGATGACTAAGAAACCAGAATGAAGCTATGCAGTAATGACTGCAGCTATGAAGATGGGAGCAGGTTCAACCTTCAGGGATGGCAGCCCCCACCTCCAGTAGTGTCCCTTCTTTTACTTTTTCCTCACCTGAGTGTATCATATAGTAAGATGCTGCATGAGGAAATTGAGAGCAAAATCCGCCCTTCCTGCCTGACACTTGAGCAGACCAGTCCTTTTTCACAGAAAGAAACAGGTCAAGTGTTGGAGATCAGAGAGAGAGAGAGAGAGAGAGAGAAACTGCATTCCTCCAGAGTCTTTGAAATGCAAAACCCTACCTGACCATCTGTTGTGATGGACATTTTGAAAAATATTTGAAAAATTCCTCTTGCTTCTGAGTAAGGAATTTGTAATGCCATTCTCCCCATGCAAGTCATATTCAGTGGACATTTAAAATGTACTGGAAACTAACTGCTATATCTTAGAATGGCTAAATATCCAGACATGCATGTTCTGCTGATGCATGAAAATATTCTTGCCTTATGAAATGCGTTTCCTTTTTATTATGGCTTTGCTTTCAATCAAAGTTAACCTGTTTATAAATAGCCTTAAATTGTATATGTTGCTTCACAGAGTGCATCCCTGTAAACTTTAAAGAAATGCCGCAGTACTTCATCACAGTAACCTTTCTTTCTTTGAATACCCACTTCGATGCACCCTGACTAGTCTAATTTGAAAAGGGCATTGCTAGAGAAAAAGCATTTGCTGTTATATAATATAGGCTTAAGTGAGTTAAGGGTTATGGCTTGTTAGTAAATGATAAATGTTCCTCCAACATCCAGATTATGTTACTGGTTATATTGTGCAGGTCATGCGTGTGTGTACACATGGTCTTTTTGGTGCCATGCCATTTGGATGACGCTCTCTAATTTTCATTTGTAAAGTGCAAAGCTGCTTTCCTCTTGATAGTCTGAAAAAATTCAGAGAGGCAGGAGAAAGTGAGTTAATGGGAACCAGGCCTAACAGAGATTCAAGTGTGGTTACACATGCAAAATTTTGTATGTCCTTGAAGCTCAGTTGCTATTGCTGTGAATATTTAGTTGCCAGAATTGAGATTTTTTAATAGCCCTTTCTTTCCCCTCATTGCTGGTCCTGTTCCCCACCTTGCTCATTGTCCTTCCTGCTCTGCTCCTGTTGTGCTGCTTTTAGAGTAGTAGCCAGCACCTCGGGGGTTTTGCTTATACTGAATACAGTGAAAGATGTGAAACCTTCTCAGGTGAAACATGTTTACTGTGTTGTGTGTTACTCATTTAATACGTTGCAGCTCCTTACAGAAACTGCAGTAGATGTATCCAGGGTCATGGAATGCCTTGTTTAAAACGACATCAAAGACCTTCAGTGTTCTATAGAAGCACTCCAGGGATTGGATGGCATCGTATTAGACATGTCCCTAAAGTTTTAAAAGCTGCAATTCTATCTCTTTCCTGGGGATAAGCTCCACTTAATAAAACGGGACTTAATTCTGGGGAGATCAGTTTAGGGTTGCTCTCAAAATCAATTCAGTTACCATGTAGAGGTATCATTAATGTTTGCCCTTGCAATGCGTATTGCTATCTTTGATAGCAGATTCAAATATTTGTGGCATATTGTGATTTGCTTTCTGATAGGCTGAATAGACCTTAATTAAAATTTTGGATCCTCCTTGAGTCCCAGTGAGAAAGGCAGCCTATAAGTGAAGCTAATAATAATAATAATAATAATAATAATAATAATAATAATAATAATAATAATAATAATACATACATACATACATACATACATACATACATACATACATACATACATACATACATACATACATACATACATACATACATGATGACAGGTTAATCGCCAAACACATTTGATTTAATGTTCTGAATTTGTCTAGATGCTCATTGCTATGAGGTTTAGGTGACTTCATTAGAGAGCAGTACAGAGTTATGCAGCCAGATTGGGAGCCTGTTTGTGGCGGTTGGAGGGCTGGAAGAGAGCCTTCTTCCTGGTGTCATTTTAAAGTCAAATTGCTCCCTTGGTTTGACAAGCCATCAATGAAGTAGCAGACCTATACAGCAAACTATACTCCACCCTTTAAACTGCTGTCTGAAGAAAGGAGTAGCCTTTGCAACTGCACAGCAGGCATCCACTTGGCAACCAAGCCTGAAATTCTGTAAATAGAAAGCCTGATGGCATCTTTAACTGTTGATAATTGTTATGTAAACCATGCCAGGAAGGCATCATCCAAATGAAAACTGTTGGTTTCAGGATTTAAGGTTTGGTTCCAGTTCAGTCTCTTACCCTGGGTTGATGGCCAGCATTAGGCACAATCATCTCATGTTCCATTTTGAATCCTAGACTCCACCTTGGAAAGTATATTCATATACTTATGTACTTATTTCATTGATACCCTGCCATTCTCCCCAATGGAACCATAAGCAGCTTCCATCATTCTCCTTGCCTCCATTTTATCCTCATAACCCTGTGAGGTAGGCTAGGTTGAGTGTGTGTCTGGCTCAGGATCATCCAGCAAGCTTCCATGGTTAAGGGGAGATTTGAACCTGAGTCTCCCAGATCTGGGTTCAACTCTCTAACCACTGCATCATACTGACTTGTCTCTGGGGGCTTATAGCTAAGACTCATTCTCCTTCATTGACTTCATTTCTTCAGAGCATCTTTTTCCTCCCAGGAGAAAATCATTTGTTGGGCACCTCTCTGAGCATGCTTGTTTCATCTCAAATGGCCAGGCAGTATCCATATTTTCCTGAATCAAGCAACAAACAATGCTTTAGCCGCAAACAAAGCACATTTTCTGCATACAATTGCAAGGAAATCTATCAAGTCCCTTATATAAAGCTGGATTTAACTTGGGCTTTAGTTCTTGAAAAAATGAAACTTTTAAAGCAATTAATGCAAGGTCTAAACTTTCTGTTGCTTCCCTAGTGATAATGAGGGCTGTGTTGAAAATCTGGTTGGGAACAGTTTTAGTGTCAAAACAGGCTTCACTGTGGGGAATCCACCTCACTGTGCTGCTTTTGCACTAGGTTGATGGTGTTCACAGTCCCAGTTAGCTGGTGCCACTTCTTTAAAGGGAAAATGGTGCTACTTTCTTCTTTAAAAGCCATCACCTCTTTCAGGATACTGATATGATCAGCCATTGAGATTTACTTTTGCAGCATCATTGAGGGCAAATGAAGCTCATGCACTTTGCTTTTGCTTCATTGCCGTCAATGATGTCACCCTGCATTAGAATCTCATTATCTCTGTGATTACCTCACTGTTTTCACAAATCAGAGGCAGGGTTATTGTTGCTTTGAATGGTGGCAATGGAGCATCCAATAAGGGATCCCAAAAGGTGTCTCTACACTTGGCTACTACAACCAGGAGGGCCTGGTGAAATGATATGGGCCATGTGTGTGTGTGTGTGGAGATCTGTGAGAGAATTAGGCATACTGCCCCAAACATATATGTACATTCAGATGAGTGAACAAGTGTAAATGGTTCAATCCCTTCTGAGTACGCTGTGTAATCCTCCTTGAAAATCAGCAAGAAAAGTACACCATAAATGAAATAAATATGTGTGCATGCTTCATTTTGTGCAAAGCTTATGTCCCAGTTTTGCTTCCTTTTGCACAGGGCAATAGTTTTACTCAGAGCACAGATAATAAATTCACCCTGAGCTGAAATCACTTCCTACTTTCTGTTTCATCTGCCTAACATCCTGATCCCAACAGCCCCTTCCCCATTTGTGCTGGGTGTCCTGACTGGCTGCACAGTCAGGATTCACTTATTTCCTGTGCTTAAGCCAGGTAAGTTTGCAGAAATTCCATCCAAGAGAAAGTTCAGAATTTCTTAAGGATTCAAACAATTTTTTATTTTTCTTTGATTAAAATTTCTATAAAAAGGACTATATAAGCATGAAACCCACAGCCTGTTGGAGAAAAGCTTCCCCAGTGCTTCTGTGGTATCTAGATGGAAATAATTGCTTGAGCTCTATTGAAAATATTGTCATCGGTGCTTGATCTTTTTTTCCAGCAGGCGGTGGGATCTCAGAACTCTTATGAAGACATCCCATACCCTACCTACCCTTTATTTCCTCTCTTGGTACCATCATGTGGATTAAGATCACGATGGTCAGTCAGACAATGAACTGACCTTAATATGGTAGGGACAAGTAACCATGCTGCCTATGGATACAGGGGACAACTTTTTAAAAGATGAAAATTGTGGAAGAGGAAAATTTGCTCCCTCTGAACCTCTCTTCTTGCTAACCGTGAAAGAAGGCACTGACTCTCAGGAAAGAAGGTTTGTACAGAACCTGGTGGAACTGCTTGCTGTTTAGAGCACTCCAATTGTAAAGAATCCCGACGGAGGACAAGGAGATCACTATCCTGCCGAGCTAAGGTCTTTCATTATGTTTCTTTTGCAAATTCTGATTCTGAAGATGAATCCCAATGTTTTGTTTCCACAAATACAGTGCTGTGAATCCCAAGTACATTTCTGCTGCATTGTTGCCAATTGAAGCAGATTCTTGTGTGCATCACTATTTTATCTGTCATCCACTCTGGCTCAATAGCTGGTAAACATGCTGTTAATGCTGAGATTCCCTTTGTGTAACCTTGGAGGGGGATTGCCTTCCAAGTTGACCTTCCATTTGTATATGTTTGGAATTCACATTTGGGACCAAAAAGCCTGCAGGGAATGACCAGATTACAAAACGGCTTTTCAGGGAATGAATATTCACTACAAGAACTGAGGAGCACGGAGAGAGTGATAGGCCCCCATAGATCTAGAAGGAGGGCTGTGGATATGGCATGCAGCAGAAGCACAAGTCACTTGCACAGATCACCGTGCTTTTTGCATCTCAAGCACACCGTAGAAATGCACGCATCTCCCACAGGCAGATACTCAGCCACCCCACACTTTGTGATGTGTACCTCTAGAATACAGATGAGACATTGAAGCATGGCCATGGAATGTGCTTTGTGCATTTGACCTCTGTCACTTGGCCTACACAAGAAAGCACCAGCCTCTGCATCTTCATTTTCTGCTGTTTTCTTGTTTCCTTGTTTCATATAAAGTTGTAACCATTTCCTAAATTGAGAAAATTATTTCTACCCCTCCAGAAGAGAAGAGTAAAAGCTCCTTTCTGCAGATGTACAAAATAATTTAACAAAATCCAGAAGAATGTATTCATTGGAAGCTCCCAAGCTCTGGAGGAGGTTTAAATGTTGAAGAATGGGCACTTAATTTCCAGCTGCAAATAAGTGTTTTAGTGCTTTTCTTTTCTGCATGTTGTGCCCCAAGGCCTCTTTTCCTGCAATGAAACCTTACATGTGTTGCTATAAATTTAATGCTATCCCCGACTTCAGCCTACCTTTATGTAATTCTGCCACCTGCACTCTGCCAGTCCACCTAAAGCTCGGAAGGCTGCCTGGGTAACAGTTGCTGTTCTTCATGGGGTGGGGAGGGGAGAGGGGAGTGTGAAATCCAGCCTTCTTCCACAAGAGTCTCCATTTCATTTTCCATGGTTTTTTTCTTTCACATTAAAAATATTTCAATACTGCAATATTTTGTACAAAGCCGGACAGATGACCATTGCCTGTTAGTTATTTGTAAAGTGGTGCTGTGACGCTAGCTTCTGTGTTTGTAAATAAAGAGGTATGTCTATTTCTTAAACACTATGATGTATTTTTTTAAATAGGGCCAGTCTTTCTAGGAAGCTCTTTGATTCAAACAGCAAACAATAAACATTAAAAGCTTAATAATAGTTGTTGATGGTGATCTATACAGCTAATAGTCAATATAGGTAATTAAATCTGCAGATGGGGACCACGTACACACAAAAGAGGTTTTTCCATAACCCCAGGAGGAGAGAAGGAAACAAATACAAAAACCCAAACTCAGGACACTTGTCTGTGCAAGTACACATAACTTATCCAAACATATGGGGCACATGAGGAGGAGACAGGAAAGCAGCTGGTCTCTGATCCTTTTAAATGCCATGGTGTCAAACCAGGAAGTGGGCAGGTGAATAGCTATGGAAACCAGCAACCCTCCATGCTGTTCAGGCAGCAATGCTCCCTCCCACCACTTCTGCCAAGGTAGAAACACTGGGTGGGTTATCACTGGGTTATCACTGCCCCTCCCCAGCCCAGAGGTGACAGCTCTGGAAGGGGGCAGGGAAGGAGATGTTGAAGCTCAGGTGGCTATGGGAATAGCCTGTGAATATGTGTGTGTGTGTAGGGGTGGGGGATAGGATCCCCTCTATGAATCTTGTGGTCCTTGCTTGTAATAAGGGCTATACGCCCTTTGCAGGCAGGTTAACTTCAAGTGTATCCAGTTTTGTCGAGTATAGTTTCATGTTGACCTGCAAAAAGTTTTAGAACTGAGAATGAAAATACCAGCAGAATGCACAGTGCGAATAGTGTATTGCTGATTGGTGGAGTCCAAGTGATACTCCTGTATGAACCTCTTTCATTGCTAATCTCCTGAGGTGGTCAGAAGCAGAGGACCTTGAAGCCTGTGGCATTGCATCTTTCTTCACCTGACTGCTTCGCTATTGTCGTTTGGGTAATGGGTAAAGCCTTTTCCATACCTTTTGTTTGAACCGCCTACCATACTGTCTCGTGCTGTTTGTTAGGATTGCTGAGGTGTGTCATTTACCCGTCAACTTTATAGCCATGTATTGGAGAGTCGTTTTCAACTTAATTTGCAAATTATTGCTTTGGTTGACTTTGTTAGCCACTTGGAACAAATTGTAGTTTAGAAAAGTGGGTTACAAATAATGCTGACTTTAAAACATTGAGTTTAATGTAAAGTGTTGAAAAAAGCAAAATGAAATGGCTGCGATATGTCCACCATAGAGTCATTTCAGGTGCAACTGTGGGTCAAGACTGAATATCCAAGCTACGAGCGCCTGTTAGGATGGCAGTTTGCTTACTCTACAACAATTCCAGCAGCTCTCCACCAAAACTCAACAGGCCACAATGCCTGCAGCTACCTTCCAGGGAAGAGGATGGCCACAGAAAACTTCCTTAGCAACTATGTTTGCAAAGCACCCAGCACCAGTCAGGATATAATTACTGATAGGAAAATATCTGCATGTTGGGCTCAAAGCTGCATGGATTTTTTTTTGAGAGTGAGTGTCTGCTAAAGAAGTCAAAAAAGAGAAATATACAGGGAAGAGAAAACACAGCCATAGTAATCTATCCCAACTTGTTACTCTTTTCTCCATTTCAGGTCAAGCTTTAAAGAGGTCTGTGCCCAACTCAAAAATGGTGCAGATGTTTCAAGCAGAGGAAGTTTGCCCTTTGAATTCCATTGCTTGGTATTTGTCGGTGTTATGAATGACAGCATTTCTGACCCCCATCCAGAACAAGCCTCCTATAACTGGCTAAGAGAGCTGCATGAGATATCAGAGCCTGTTCCTCCTGGAATTTGGATCCAAGTCCTCACCTTGGAAAGCCAGTATTTCCACAGCCAGCCTTTTTTAAAAAGCATAATGCACAGCTGCCTATTTCGCCCCTCCAACAGTCCCAGTTCTACACATTTTCCTGTGAGTTGCTTGCTGGTATCTGCAAGGATTGCACCTCATTGCCACCTTAGGCCACTGTGCATAAACTGCGTGGCACTGGGAGCTTATGACTCCCAAGCAGACATCTGTCCTTGTGAACTGTAGGTACTGTAGATTGTATTTAGACTATGCAAGGAGTGTGAGGAATTAAAGCTGGAGCAGGCAGCCCTGCTGGGACGGTAAATGGTAATGACAGGGGAAGGCACTGGCAAACCACCTCGTATTGAGTCTGCCATGAAAACGCTAGAGGGTGTCACCCCAAGGGTCAGACATGACTCGGTGCTTGCACAGGGGATACCTTTACCTTTAGGCAGCCCTGCTGAGAGGCCTTGTCCCTGGGAGGGAGCTAAGGAGAAAGAAGTTGGTTAGAGAAGTGCATTTGGCTCCCTGCAGAAACTGGATCTCAGGAACCAGAGTATGCTATTCAGTTCCTCCATCATGGTCTGGCCCCAGTAGTAGATGTAAGACTCCTTTTCCTCTGGTGGATGGTCAGCTAAAAGACTGGGCCACGGATAAACAATGGCTGGATTACCTCCCGAGCCTGGTGGGATACTTGGGGAATGTATCCCTAGATTGCTAGTTAATGTTTTCCTTAATGTCAGCATTGTATCAATGTAGGTTGAGGACTGTATCTGGTGAAAGTGCGTTCAAGCAGTGATATGAATGTAAGATGTTGGCTTGATGTACTGCTACAGCTTTGCTGCAGAAGCCTGGTTTGTGACATCACAATTTGATGATAAGGCATCAGTTGCACAGAGGTGTGAGTGACTGAATGAACACCATGGAAAAGAGAGGAGTGTTAAGAAGCAGAATCTCCCTCCCTTAATGTGTAGTGATATTTTGAAGAAAAAGAAACTTCCTATTTTATGTGATCCCAACATTTCTTGTGCTGTTTGTTTACTGCAAACTTGACTGTATTTTTTGTCACGATGTAAATTGGAAGTGCTTTAAATGGCAAGCCAAAATGGTGAAGATTGTGTTATGTGAGTATCATTTTCCTCTTGTTTCCCTGCTATCTCACTAAAGGATGAGATTTTGAAGTTTGTTCAGGAGCCCTGTGCTTAAATGTAGCAAAAATTGATCTGTAGCATTTACTGCTGGGTGAAATGAATATTCAGTGGTTGCTTGTTCCTATGGTTCAGTAGTCTAACAGTATGATCCTAAACATTTGCAACCATCTAAGTCAACTCTGCTTTGAATTGTAGTATAAAACTGAAATTAGTAGAATTGTGTCAAATATAATTGGGAATTAAATTATTTTTCTACATTAGGTCATGCTTTCAAAAGAGAAACAAGCATTTTGTCTAGGAACTAAAATAGCTATGTCCCTAACCCTTCTAAACATCCATTTACATATTTCTACTGCCATGGAGAGAAAAGGAAGGCGATTATAAGCTGCTTTGAGAATCCTTAAGATAGAGGAAAGACAGATATAAAAATCAATTCTTGTTCTTCTCCTCTTCATGTATACCCAAGCACGTTTAGATGCAGTGGTGGAGAAAGAGGATTCTGCTTCAACAGAGTTCAGCAGAAAACAAAATTTTTAATGCAGCGCAAGCAAAACCAGTTCAATATGTAGGCAGGAAGATACCCCACTTGCAACCAGCCCAAGAAACAAACGTTGCTATTGCTTGGTAATTCCTCCCCCCCCAAATGCTTATATGGTTATATGAAAAGTGTCCCCAAGTTGATAAAACCATGGGTTTGAAGGTAAAAAGGAATCAGTAGCACCTGTAATGGGGAGGCCTTTGGCACAGAATAGGATGGAGGAAATACAGCAGTATCTTTGTCATTGCCAGGACCCAAGGGAAAAATTAGGATAGGATTAAGACCGTGCTGGGGAAGCAAACACCTAAGGGTCTGATTGGGATTGTGCCATATGAGAAGGAGCTTAAACCCCCTCCCCCTCATTGTTTTCCTGTCCTGAAATGGCCCAGGTCAGCTATTCTCTCAGTATGCCGTACATGCAAGTTTTCTCGCTGGAGCAAATAATGCTGGAGCATAGGGTGGTTATTAATCCTCTTATCCCAGGGCATGAAGTCTAACTCCAACTCCCAATAGCAGAACATTTGTTGACAGTCCTTGTGTCTGTCACATGGACTTCATGTCATGTTGCATGGAATTAATCCTTTGGGGTGGAAGTCTGTCCAGGAGACTTCTGGTTGTTGCTTGGAAGAGGGCAGGGGAGTGAGTGAATAAGAGGGGTGTTGTAGGGTGAGTAATTCACAGTCTGATTTAGAATGTGCTCTTCCCCAATTGCAGCAGCTAGCTGGGGCAAGGCAGGTCTTGAGGTTAGGTGACAAATCTGGGATTTAAAAAAGCATCTCTATTTACCTGTGAAATTCATGAGTTGGTGTTGCCAGTGACAGAGAAAACATTCATTTCTGTGCTTTGAACAATTAGGTAAAGTTCTTTGAGCCAAGTTCTTTGGTGATTTTAGTAAGACTCTTGATTCAGGGCAATAGCTTCCTGCTTTTTGAAGTCTCAAGTGAAAGCATTTTGGCATGATATTCAAATGTGGGTGCTTTGGCAGACAGGAGTTTTTTCTAAACCACAGAATCCCAGTTTGTAGAGAAGAAGCAAACTCATTTTTGCCCACATTTGAATGTCATGGTAGCCTGGAGATTGACTGAAAAATTCCAAGACCAGGAAGTTTGCAGTTACATGTGGGGAGGATGGAGGGAACACACAAGCACATCACCCACCTAGGCTGATACTTATTACTGTAGTGCATCATGATACCTGAATGCAGCAAATTAATGATGCATGGAGTTTTATATTGCCTTCCTACTGGTTCCCTTTATTATTTCAAGCCACAGTTGCTACCTGCTTGGAGAACAATCAAGGCTCATATGTAGAAATTCAAGGATAGGAGGCTAAATTTACATTAAATTCCATTAATTTTCAGCATACTATATTGGGCCCAATGTATTGCAAATAGAGCAAACCTCACAGAATTGAATTTTCCTGCTTCTTCCTTCTTCCTCTCCCTCCCACTGAACCTTAGAAATTCTGTTCATTGGAGCCATGAACTCTAGGGGGTGTGTGTGTGTGAAGTTGGTGTCTACAATAGAAGGCTGGAATCTGCCGATGGAAGAACCAATAAGTCAGCACAAGCATTTCTGGATGCAACCCATTATTTTCATATGTAAAGGGCGCAAACCATATTGCCTCTTGCTGATTTGTCAAACAAATGCTAATAGCACCCCCCCTGCATAGTTAAGTAGACTGCTTATTAAAATGCCTATTCTTTAGCAGAGTATCACTTGAAACCATCTTTGCTAATTGAGGATATCGCACATCTAGGCAAGTGGTGCAAGAAGAGTGATCAGCTGTAAGCGTCAGACGTTCAAAGAATGGCAGTTGGGATATTCAGTCAGGCGACAAAAGGGGTTCTAAAAGGACTCTTCAGGCACAATGAACACAGAAACACGTTTGACCCTTGGGACATTGGCGTTTGCCTTCTTTGTGCCGCTGACAGTAGCTTCTATGATATCTGTGACCATTCCCAAAGCGTTGATCACGGCTACAGCTAGGCTTTCAGTGAGTTCCACAAGCTGCAGTGTCACCTGTGGTCTGGGCTATAAGGCAGAGGAAATATGTGATATTGGATCTGATGGTCAAAGAAGGCACTGCACCCTACAGCGCTCTGAATGCCTGACCAACTGGCTTTGCGGTGTGCGGCACTTCACGGTCCTTGTTGGTAAGCCATTAAAGCTCAGTTGCCTGACCTCTGAGGAGATTGGCCCTGAAACCCAGAGCTTCAGCTATACCTGGAGGCTGGCCAGGGGGATCATCACCACAGACGATCCTCTTTTTGTGCCTTTTAAGGCTCCCAGCTATGTCATTGAGCTTTCTCCAGCTGAAGAATATGATGCGGGGACCTATAGATGTGATGTGCAATTCATGAAAAACTATAAAATAGTCAAGAGAATCTATTTTGGGCTTCGTGTGATCCCTGGTAACTTGGTAGATCTCAACTTTGAAAAATCCTTGACTCAGGAACAGAAAACAGAAGCAGAAAAGGAGAAAACTGAACAGAATACAACCACCTCTCTTCTCAAGTGGCAGCATTACTCCTGGCAACAGAGAGCATTGTTGGTGTTTCTGGTAGGCATTGGAAGTGGTGTCTTAGGAGGAGTTTTGTTGGGCATCTTTCTTCATTCTTTGCTGAAGAATCGTTAGTAAATTTGAACGTGTAGGCAATGAACTGCAACATCTTGTCTTGCTAAAAATGGTGCTCTGTACCTTCATGATGGTTGGCTTCACAATTCACCTGGAAAAGTACTTGAAGACCATTCAGTAATACTTGGTTGATACTCTGTGTCAGCCTAATCAAACTGTAATATACACTGAAAATTTTCATTGACTGCATGTCCAAGATGCCTTTTGAGTTATCCCTTAGAACCCTTGGTTACCTTTATAGCTTCCACTACTAGTATGTTATTATACTTTTCAAAAAATAAAAGGAATTTCCCAACACCCACATCTAGTTGCATTCATTGGACAAAAGGCAAAATAAACATCTGTGACATTGAGGGATTTTTACTCTGATTTCCATTTTATTGAGGTCTACAGGAAGGAACAAAAATTATATAGCTCTGTTTTTGTTTTTTTGTTTTATTCCCAGCCTATACTGTTTGTTTTTCTCTTTAAAATATATGCAGAGAGAGAGAGATTACCTTGTGTTGATTTTGTTGTTGCCAACTACCTTTAGTCCCAGTCATTTAGGGGGAAAGATGGCTTCTAAGTATTTAAAATAAATAACTTTGCCCAAGGGCTGCTCTATCAAAATGGGGTGGGAGAGTGGGGAGGACATTTTCTATGGAAGGGATGAAGGGGTGTGGCTTAGAGACAAGATAAAGGAATGAGCAGGTTCTAGAAAACTTTCTCTTTTTTATCTGTGCCTATTTCTATGACAAGATTGAGATACGAAATACTCATGCATAAAGGTAAAGGTAAAGGTATCCCCTGTGCAAGCACCGAGTCATGTCTGACCCTTGGGGTGACGCCCTCCAGCGTTTTCATGGCAGACTCAATACGGGGTGGTTTGCCAGTGCCTTCCCCAGTCATGACCGTTTACCCCCCAGCAAGCTGGGTACTCATTTTACCGACCTCGGAAGGATGGAAGGCTGAGTCAACCTTGAGCCGGCTGCTGGGATTGAACTCCCAGCCTCATGGGCAAAGCTTTCAGACGGCTGCCTTACCACTCTGCGCCACAAGAGGCTCTTACTCATGCATATTGTAGGGGAATTAGGAACATATTTTTCTAAAAGCTTACTAAGCTCTTTAAAGGTGGCTACCATTGCTATTAAGATATAAGGTTGAAGTGAGTTGGTTGAAATTTAAATTAAAGAGATCATCACCTGAACTTTCTGGGTAGTGCATTAAACCCAAACCTCACTGAAATTCAGGCTGAGCTTATACTAGTTCATGCCTAAAGCTGCAGAAATTCACTTGACATTGGCAAGAAGGGCAGCTACAAATCCATTATTATCCTGCAGTACTGGTGTTTGTATGTGTGCATTTTTCTGCTGCCACCAGGCAAGTTGTGAAGGGAGGAAGAGGTGTACAAAGGGGGTTGGTCTTTGGGGGCCTCCTAACCTCAGAGTGCTGTCCTGCAGAGGCTGGGTGGTTTTCTATCTAGTTTTACTCCAGGGTTGTTTTGGGATATCCATAGGGTTGCCAACCTCCAGGCGGGGTCTGGAATCCCCCAGAATTACAACCAATCTACTCATGACAGTAATCTGGACAGCAGCTGGAGAAAACAGCTGCTTTGAAGGTTGAACTCTATGGCTCCTTGCTGCAGTTCTTCCCGTTTGCAAACCCCACCTTCCCCAAGCTGTACCTCCAAATCGCCGTGTTAAGTATATGTGGTGCCCACCGCCACCTTCCCTGGTGCTTGCCAAGCACTTTTTAAAAGTCTGCAGGGCCAAGTCGGGCTTTTCTCCAGCAGGGCTTCTAAATGGACACTGGGGATCTAGTTAGCTGTACACATTCAAAAGCTAAAGTATCTTCAACAGCAGCTGCCTCCACAGTGCAAGGTTCTTCCCTGTGACTTCCCTGTGCAGAAGAAAATAATTTAGACAATGTGTTTTTAAAAAGGCATCATGTTAAGCAGAGTTTCTGCCTAAAATGAGGATGTGTTACTATTAGCATTGTGTATAACCTCACTCATTTTGTGATTGGTTCCATCTCCCGCAGCAGCCATTTTGTGACTATGCAACTTCCCCTTATGTCAGAATTCCAAACTTGCCTACAAGCTCAAAAAAAAAAAAAAAATTGGGGACACCTGATGTAAAGAGAAGTGCAGTTTGAACCCAGAAAAGCTACAATGGTTTTATTTTTCTTTTATGGCTATCAAGTCATAGCTAACTTAAGGGGACATCATCAGGGCAAGAAATGTTCAGAGGTGGTTTGCCATCACCTGCCTCCACAACACAAGTCTGGTATTTTCTGGTGGTCTCTCAGCCAAGTTCTGGCCCAAGTTGACCTTGCTCTGCTTCCAAGAGAGAATGAGACTGGGCAGGTGTGGGCTATCAAGGAAAGAGCAGTTTGTCCTCACTTACAATGAATAATGAATTAAGACTAAACATAGTATTCAGGGCCATGCTCTGTTTTGTGATTGAGTTCTGTTCCTACAATTTGGTAGTAGTGCCTGCTGTCAGAAAACAAGAACTAAAACTCCAGGAAAAGGGGCAGTGGGAAACACCAAGGGACCTTACATGTGCTTCCATCCAAAGATGATGCCCATTGCAGGACTCAGCCCACAAGTCTTTGTTCCCAAGCAAGGTAACTAACCCTAGAATTGTAACCCTGCATGTAAAGGAACAGGTTGCAACAACAACTCTATAGCAGCTTGGGAAGGCATAGTTAAACTGGTAAGAGTTTATAGATATTTCAGATATTCACCATATTTGAATAAAAGAGGTCAGTACACCTGACAATATGTAGGTGACCAATTTCCCCTGCTTGCCAGGCTGGCTGCTGTTCACTCCTGTTTATAAAAGGTTCCTGAGCACCTTGCATGGCCAGCTGTGACGCAGCAGCAATGTCAATTTCCTGATGGCATTGCCATCCTTTGGAGTGTATCTTCTCCAACTTTTATCATCTGCCTAGAAATAAGTCACTCCTGAGAAACTTGCTAAATCTTTGAAGATTTTTATTTAAGAACTGCGTGCTACTGTAGCCAATAACTTTTAGTCATAGTATGCTTACAATATTTGCTCTTTTTTGTTGTTGTTTTCTTTAAAAAAATAGCGTACAAAGTTACTGAAAAGAAACTGTCCCTATTTCCTGTACAATACAGTCCGGGTAGAAGTAGCAGATTGTAATATGTGATGGTAGGCTTCTGACTGCAAGAGTATACTTATGATAATGCAAGGCCCCAAAGTGTTCTTTAGGTAAAGGAAGGAAGCAGAAAGTCTGGTTTCATGATCAAAAGCCTCCAGTCAATTTTACCACATTGGATTGACTATGGTAAGCCCCTCCCCTATACCAGCTATGTTCAGCCTCATTCATGGTTATATTTCTTAAGTGCACATCTGGCACTCTTCAAAACTATCGCACAGACATACAGTGAGTACCCATTGCTGGCACTGAAACATACTCCTTGGGGACAATTTATTGGTCACTTAGGCTGCTTCAGCCTTTTGATTTTATTCTGGTCACTAAACTGCTTCCTAAAAAGGGGGAAAGATGCTTTTGAATTAAACCATTGGTCCTACCTGCACCAACACACATCAATGACATCCCTAACTCTGCTTGAACCTTGATGTTGAATCTTACAGAGAAAATCTCATAACCAACAATAGACAAACCTGTTTAAAGGGACAAAGTCATAACAGATTTCCGCTAAAAATGTGACTATAAATGTTAAGGTACTAGAATAAGTAAAATGAATGTTCAAAGCAATGTAAGTTGTATGGGGCACAGATAGTGTTACTTGCAATAGAAAAGACATTGCAATGGTGTCTTTCTTCACTTTTGATAATGCTCTGTTAAACTTATTTAGGACTTAAATGGATTTAGAATTGCAGCCAATAGATGGATGTGGCACATACAGGCCACGGGAACAATGCACGCTTGCATTAAATCCATACATTCATTGTTTAGGGAAACTGCAAACATCTTAGAATGAAATGCATCTCCCTGAATGTATGCAGAGTCTCTAGCTCAACAACAGTGCCCATCAGTCACCTGTTCTGGTGGAGGTGCTGTATACAGATTTCCAGCCTTTTGCTTTGGCAGTGAAACCAAGCTATATGTGAAAGTATTCATTGGATTGGGATGAACGTTATTTTTCCATGCCATGAAATGCCTTAAAATGCTGATGGAGTACATAAGCTTGAACGTGTACTACACTTTTATTTATAGATGACAGGGTGGGGTTATGAATGTAAATGTAACATAAGGAATACACTTTTATGGATGAGAAATAACACACATTCTAGAAAAATAAAACAAAATTGTACATATAAATATACACACACCTACATACAAAGAATGACAGGAATATATTAGTCAACATGGTGTAGGAACAGTTCATGTTTTAAAATTCTGTTTAGTTTTAATTATATTAGACCATCAGTCTAAAAACTAGAGTGACCCTCATGGAAACAGCCAACTGGTAAGGTGGGAGATCTTTTCCATTCAATGTGTCACATGTGAAGTTTGTTCATGGGATGCAGTTCAGCAAAAGAAATGTATGGAAAATGTACTGACTTGACTCACAAGGCGACATTAACGTCTACTACAGTTCAAATGACTCTGGTTTTGTCACACCCTGTTCCATCCCATCCACACATTCTACAAACTGCAGTGGCTTATTTTAGCAGCACAGCCACTGATAACCAGCAGAAGATTCAGCACAGTGTTCTATTTCTTTGAAGTCCCACAGAATTTAAGTCTCCTGGCTTGGGTGGTAGAATACAATGAAATACATTTCCCTGAAGTAATTACCATTATCCATCACTGTATACAGCAATCTAAATACGGTTTGCCAAAACACATCTACACACTGCACAAATGCCTACTTTTTACATGCTTTTAGATAAGGGCATGAAACAACTACCCCTGAACATAACATGACGGTATTCTCTCTTCCTACTTCTGCCTGTTGGGACAATTGCTGTCTACTGTGTCCATCAATTCATTCTGCTATCAAAAACTCCCTTCAGGTCAGCGGAGTGGGGGTGGGATGGGGACAAGCAACACATTTAACGCAGAGATGACTGAATATGTTCATAGTACTTAAAAGTCTTCAAAATGCCTCATATACATCATTTCAGTAATCCTGACAAACAGCCCACAAAGAGAATTCGGTAACACTGTTCCTGTATTACTGATAGTGGAGGGATTGTGGGTTTCTGGAAGCTACCTAGGTGAAAACTTAGTGAAAATTTAGGTAGCGTAAGGCAAGTTTTGAAAAAAGAAACTGTTGGTTAACAGCTCTGTCTCTGCTGCACTGGCACCCAGAGAAGATGCTTCCAACAGTTCAGCTCAAGAAAGTTGTATTATCTCACACTAATTTCTCCCATCCTTGAGAAAGAAGGGACAAGAAGGGCAGCCTACATTGCCAGGGTTCCTTCTGAGGTGGAGGAAGAAGAGGAAACAGCTTGAGTCTCCTTGGGAGGAAATAAACAAGACAGAAATGGCAAAATTTACAGGCAAAACTTTCTCTCCTAAGGGTCATTCCAATTTTCGTATATGTGCTGCCAAAGTGAGCACCTTTCTTGCCTAAGGGCATGGGACATACATGACCACATTGGGTACAGAATCTTGCTCTGCTCCTCCCCCTATTCCAGATAATGAAAAATCTTGACCTGGACTCCTTAATAGAAGCAACACACCATCAAACTAAGCAGTGGGTCTTCTTCTCCTCCAAAGACTACTTTGAGCAGAATGCTATTGGCATCATATTGATTCATGAAACTAGTTTAGGTTCTCTACAGTTGTTACGTTGCCAGAGTAAACCTGCCTCTAGCAGAAAAAATTAATACAGTAAAAAGAAAGTTATATATACACTGCAAGACCAGGGTGCACATTCCAAGTTTGGGAATAGGGCTAGTAGCCCAGGAAGGCAATACCAAGCAAGTCGTACACATGCTCTGCAGAAAGCTGTTGTGCTGGGCTTGGGTCTGGGTGGCCCCAGTTCTGCTCAACTCTGAAGGTCACTGGGTGGCCTTAGACAAGCTTCTCTCCGTTACAGGGTTGTTACAAATTTAAAATGCTTCTGAGATCCTTGAAGGAAGAGGTGAAGACAACTTTTAAAAATAGTAACAGCAGTTACCAATCTGCCAAAAAAACATCCTACAAAAATATATCAAATTTTCAACAAAAATAGAATATTAACATAAAACATAAAAATATATAGCTATAAAATTACATTTGAGCAGAAGTGCTTCAGTTAGACAGAGATATTGTAACAGTCCACAAGAAAGAGCCAAAAAAACCCCCCAAAAAATGGCAGATGGGATAATCCACATTTTAAGTAAGTAGCTCAGTATTTGCAGCAGTGTAAACTGTGAAGGGAAAACATTATCTCCAAGCACTCCAGGACTGGCAGTGGGCGTTCAGTCCAATCACAGCTTTTTCACACATGGCAGCCCACTCCTGACTGTTTAGCCATCCACACTTTCCCTTCCCAGATATATGACACTAATGGAAAACGGGAGAGCTCTGAGCTCATTGCAGGATAACAATCAACGCAGACAAATCAACCAGTAAACTTTCTGCACAAACTGGGAATTAACAAAAGTTAATATGAGAACACAGATTAGGATGAGAACATGGATTCTACTGAAGCAGGCAGGCATCCATACCATAAACCTTTGATCCCCACTGACTAGAAACATTACCCCAATATTATTCATTACTTAGCTCTGCCATATTAATCAGTTCTCCCCTCTTTCATGCACTGACACTATGCCATTTGCCATCATATCCAACCAAGTTTTGTAGAAGTCCCGTTCGGCTTGTGCTGTATCAGACTTACTCAGGGCTGAGCAAACTTTAATGGGTTACCAGTGATCTAACTTTGTATTTCTAAATCTTCCTCCAGCTACCCATGGCTGTAAGGTTGGTGATAATGATGCCCTGTAACTAGAAGAAGGTACAGTGCATTCTAATCATTTGCTCATGGAGACAAAATCTCCACATTCAACATTGGTTGGCTCGATTTCTTTTACAGCATGAGAAAATGAGGATGAATCAGAGATGCATAACAGGATCCCAAGAGTAATCTTTTAAAAGGCATTGGAAGAATATAATGCTATGTTTTCTCCTTCCTTATTCTGTAACCCCGGAGATTCAAAGTACTTTGAAAGGAATTAATCAGCTAAGCATATTCAGAACAAACTTTAAGTCCTCAAAGAACAATCTGAGAAAATAAAGCTGGTAAACAGTAATCTCATGGCCATGATCAAATAGTCATTTGTTCTACAGAGAACAGGTTACCAACTGCACAGACGGGGAGGACTTTCAGGATCAGAGGTAGCACACCCAGGGGTCCCCTCTCGCCATCCCCCATCCCATGCTCCTTTATCCCAGACACTCATGATTGATTTACCACTCATGCTCCCAGTTGCATGTGCTACTCAGAAAGGACATGCAGGTGGTGGCACTTCCAGTTGCACCATCAAAGAAAGGGATTTCAGGTGCTGGTGTGCAGCATCTTGTGGTGACAGAGGGGGGAAGCACCCATCCGACCACAAACCCAGAGGACTTTCTTGTGCATTCGTTGTTGATGGAATGGCATGTTAATACATAAATCTAGCTCTCAAGTCGAAGCCCAGCTGAGGACAGTGTGACTCATGGGGAGACGACAATTCACTTCTGCACTGGTCTTCTTTTTCTAACACATTCAAATTCCTTGCAGGCCTAATCCTGAACTATTACTTGATGCAAAATCTTCTTTGGTTCCTCTTGTGGGGAACACTTATTTCCAGAACTCTAGAACAGTGTGAAAAAGAAGGAAAGAAACCAAAATAAAACACAAGAAGTGATAAAGGATAAATGTTAGATATAGGTGACCAATGAGAGATGAACCTCTTGGCAGAAATGGAATGTTGGCCTACAGCAGTACAGGGTAAAAGCCAGATTAGGGGACAACTGTAATATTCTCACTTCTTCCTACCCATTCACACGTTACTTCTGAGCATAGTCCTTGGTTCAATTCTGGCTGCAACTGGGAATGATAGAGCATGCTCATTACTCTGAAAACTTTTCCCTACCTGGTAGTGTATTTACCTGCTTTTTAAAAAATCAAGTTTTAGGAGTCCAATTATTTTTGTACATGGCTTCATAAGGCAGAAAAATCTACTGAATACAGTACTATGAGACATCCAATTTCCAGACTTCACCCTTTTGTTTCTTCAGGTAAAAAACAACAACTTTGATTAGTTAAAGTCTCATATCTTGTATGAAATGTTCTATTTTCTAAAAAGAAGAAGTTAAGTTTTCCTCTTGAGTCCTTTCCCAGTAATCACTCCCTGCCGTGCAGCTGTGGTAGAAATCTGTAGTCCTGATGGTCAACTGCTCCTGCTCGTTTAGGAGGAATCCTTTCTGGGGGCCTCCAGTAGGGTGACTGGCATCAGAGCTCCAAGTACCCAATCAGGACCAACATTACCACAGAGTGAGTCAGAGAAATCACAGTATGTGTAACAGGGTGGCCTGCAGAGTTTTCTACCATCATACTTGTGCCTGCAAGAAAGAAATGGCTCAATTTAGTTAGGGGGAAAAGCGAAATAAAACCTTATGTTTTTTAGCAAACCACAGAGGTTTTGTGCAATGTTTAGAAGTTGCTGATGTCTTTGAATAAGACTTAATGTTGCTGGCTGCCAGCAGAAGGTAAGCATTGGTGCAGCAGTAATCCTCTCAACATCAGCAGTGGGAGGCTCTGGATTCCAACACAGCTGTGAATATGTGCTTCATGGGACTGGTTTCCAAGTGAGTTGCCCCTGGCTTAGTGCTGAGAAATCACTGCACAGAAAGGGGTTAGCCAGTGAGGTCAGGAAACCCCAAGCATCCAGGACCTGCCTACATCTCCACTTAGATTTGATGGTGAGATAGTGATGTTGTCCCAAGCTGACGTTCGGGGAATGGGTGATATCCTGTAAATACTAGTGGGGGAAATACTTCTTTACACAGCAAGTAATTAAAATATGGAATTTGCTGCCAAAGGATAGAGTGATGGCCACAGGCATAGTCAGCTTTAAGAGGGGATTAGACGGATTCATGGAGGATACTTACCATGGTGACTAAAGGGAACTTCTGTGTTCAGAAGTAGAAAACCTCTGAATATGAGTGCCAGGAGGCAACATCAGGAGAAGGCCTCAGCCTCTGCTGCTGGCCCTCCAGAGGAACTGGCTGGTCCCTGTGCGAGACAGGATGCCAGACTAGGTGGACCCTCACTGCTCTGATCCATCCAAGCTCTGTATGTTCTTATCTGGGCAGCTGACAATTTTCCTACTACAAGAAACTCAGTGGTTCTCAATCTGAGGGTCGGGACCCCTTTGGGGGTCGAACAACCCTTTCACAGGGGTCACAGCAGGGCAAGGAGCTTGTCCAGGGGGGCAACATCCACACAACAGCCTTGTGGGGTAGATCAAGATAGAGTGTTCCTCTATCTGAAGCAGTGGAAAAGAATGCGATAGGCATGGTGGGACAGGAGGCATAACTGAGTTGAGAAACCCCAGGGGGGGGGGGAAACAATGTATATACAATCATGTATAATGGATCTTCACACCATTGGTCAGTTTCGGATTAATTTCTGTGAAAGAACACTTGCATAATTTTATGGTTGGGGGGTCACCACAACATGAAGAACTGTATTAAAAGGTTGCAGCATTAGGAAGGTTAAGAACCACTGGTTTAATTCATCAAATTGGTGATGAATCTGAGGCCTCCTTTTAAAATTTCTGCTCCCATGCTAAACCATGAGTTCCTCTCTTGCCTAACATACCATGTTACTATGCATATTCAACACACAATAACATACTGATTGAATACATGTTGCCAATCAGTGGGTCAGCCACTGATCTCAATACATAAGAACATAAGAGAAACCATGTTGGATCAGGCCAGTGACCCATCCAATCCAACACTCTGTGTTGCATAGGGCCCAAAACCCAGGTGTCATCAGGAAGGGCCAGAACTCCAGATGCCCTCCCACTGTTGTCCCCCCCCCCAAGCATCAACAACACAGAGTATCACTGCCTCCTACACAGAGTTTTATCTATATGCAGTGGCTAATAGCCATTGATGGACCTCTGCTTCACATGTAATCCAGTCTCCTCTTGAAGCTGTCTGTGCTTGTAGCTGCTACCATTTCCTGTGAATTCCTTTGTTCTCAAGACCAAAGTGCCCTTTGTTTTCAAGACTAAAATGCACTTGAGAAACCATTGAGAGAAATTTGCAAAAGAACTGATTTGGTGGTCAAACAAGACCATCTAACTTTCCACATAAGGAGGGAAACTCAAGTTGCCACTGTTCCTTTAACAAAGCAAGAAGAAAACAGACCTAGTACCAGAGCTTTTGTTCTTTTCCAAATGTTATTTAGAGAAGTAAGGCAATGAGAAGCAGATAAACTTCAGTATTTTCCTAGATAAGTATGCCATTTGAGATTATCCTCTCTTACATACAGATCAGAATGAGAATACACAAAGAAAGAAAAAGGGAGACGCACCGCCATTCCTTAGGATGTGCACCTGTGCTGGGACTCCATCTCCACCTGGCCCAGTTGTCCTAATTTGCACTGTGGCATGAGTGGAGTCTTCTGGAAAGTGAACTTCAATCCGATTATTGTTGGCTATATACAGTTTAGGAGTGGAGTGCGAGTCCTGCTTGTACAGCATCTATGGCAGAAGCATCATTTGAGGCTTACTTTTAAAAGACCTTAATTGTCAGGATCTCTTCTCCCCAACATATATTTTTACAAACCTGTAACCACAATAGTTGGGGAAGGTACTACCAAACCACCCTGTATTGAGTCTGCCAAGAAAACGCTAGAGGGCGTCACCCCAAGGGTCAGACATGACTCGGTGCTTGCACAGGGAATACCTTTACCTTTACCTTAACCACAAGAGTAATACCCCTATTCTTCAACAAAGAGATTCTCAGTGTTGTTTTATCTATATATCTATTTCTCAAGTGGATACCTAAATCTGTGGATACCTAAATCCATGGATCAGGGTCACACCCAAAACATATTTTTCTGCAAACTTGGGTGATCCCTCCAAAGTTTGCAGAAAAATCTGAAATCTTAAAACAACATGGGTGGGGGTTTAATTCACCCACAAATAAAACAGCATTTTGTGTGCAAGTGCAGTGAACCCATCGACCTCGGATGGTTGTCCCAGGAGCCTGGGAGCCATGCTGGACCTACCAGCAGCACAGGCCAGAAGCTATGCTGGGCCTGTTGGGAAAGTTGTGGGGGATTCCTCCCTGCAAGTCCTGCGGCTCCACACTTGTGCATATATAAAAGGAAGCCAAATCTTTCATAGTTTGGGGTTGGAGGTGATCGATGTGTTGACAAAGCCCTGCTCAAAATGTCCTTAACCAAACCTCCTGGTAATGTAGCAAAGGTCCTCAGATCAACTCCTGTCTTGATGCTAAATGGTTAAGAGTGAACACACAGAAAATAACCCTGACAAGACAGACAGAATTAGTGCTCACTGGAAAGTCAGAGATCTTGAAGGACATTGTGCTGCCCACCTCTGGGTTAGCCGACCCTTGCTGACTCGGTTAAGAGCCTGGGGGTTATACTGCCAGCAGGTTCAAAATGTATTCTTCCAAATCTGTTTAGTCCAAAAGATGTTCCACACACATACCTTGAGCCAACTGATCTGGCCACCTAAAACTAGGCTATGGTAACATTGAGACTAGACTACAGTAATGTATTCTATATAGATCTCCCCTCAAAATCAGCTCAGAGACTCAAGTTGATTCTAAATAATGCAGGTTGGTTCTCATCAGGAGTTAGGTGTTGCAGATTACTCCCATTCGGCAGTTATGACATTGGCAGCCCATTACTTCCTGGGTTCAATCAAAGGTACTAGCTGTCACATTCATTTAGTTGAACCCTTATATCTGTACAATTTGCAAAACTGAATTACTCAGAAGGGCATTCTTACCCATGTAATGAGGCAATGGAATGGTTCAGAAAGATGTTTTAACAAAAGGAAAGGGAATGTGATTTATACTATTGTGTAGAGCACATACGATTTGTTGCTGTATGCATTATCCTAGTATGTAATTTCTGAATCGTTTAGCATGTCATGTTAATACTGATGCTTTGTGTCAGATTCCTGCAAACGTAATTCTATTACCCTGTTCACTGCATGACCCATCCTGTTGATTGTACAGTACTGCCTTACACTGTGCATCACCTTAAATCTCAGTGTAAAAAATGGACTATAAATAACATTAATTAATTAATAAGTAATGTTGCCCTGACTTGAGAAATAATTGAGAATACACCTGAGCCCCAGGGGAGGGCCACATATAAATGTAAATAAATAAATATATATTGCATTTCAAAAGTTTAATATCCCTGAGCCAAGAGAAAGATCTCATTTACCTTGTACCCAGTGACGGCAGATTCATCTGTCTTTGCAATCACAGGATCCCATCTGATGCTTACCACAGAGCCGGTAAATTTCCAGGAGATGTTGCCAGGTGGCCTTCTTGGAGCTAGAAGATACACACTGGTGAAGAGTTTAACTGAGGCAACGGAAAGCCAGCTAGAGCTACATTCAAACCGTTCCTCCCATCTGCCACCTAACTTATGAAACATTGAACCCCTCTGTTTTTCTTTCCTATACTTTCTCTTTTCTTCTTTTTTCTGTCTCTCATTTTAGGGTCTCCCTTTGCCTGTCTTTTCACTTGTTTGTCACTGCCTCTCTCCTCATGTGTCTCTCTCTTCCCTCGTACATTTGGGGGTACCCTTGGGGGGTCGAACAACCTTTTCAGAGGGATCGTGGCAGGGCAAGCAGCTTGGCCAGGGGGCGCCATCCACACAACAGCCTTGCGGGGTAGACCTAGATAGAGCGTTTGTCTGCAGCAGCAGAAAAGAACGCGATCAGCATGGTGGGACAAGAGAACTGAACTGAGAAACCTGAGAAACCTCAGGAACTGAACTGAGAAACCTGAGAACTGAACTGAACTGAGAAACCTGAGAAACCTCAGGAAAAAAACAATTTACATACAATCATGAACAATGGATCTTTACGCCATTGGTCAGTTTTGGTTTAATTTCTGTGAAAGAACAATTGCATAATGTTATGGTTGGGGGTCACCACAACATGAGGCACGGTATTAAAGGGTCGTGGCATTAGAAGAAGAAGAAGAAGAAGAAGAAGAAGAAGAAGAAGAAGAAGAAGAAGAAGAAGAAGAAGAAGAAGAAGAAGAAGGAGAAGGAGAAGTTGGTTCTTATATGCTGCTTTTCTCTACCCGAAGGAGGCTCAAAGCGGCTTCCAATCGCCTTCCCTTTCCTCTCCTCACAACAGACACCCTGTGAGGTGGGTGAGGCTGAGAGAGCCCTGATATCACTGCTCAGTCAGAACAGTTTTATCAGTGCCGTGGCGAGCCCATGGTCACCCAGCTGGCTGCATGTGGGAGAGTGCGGAATCGAACCCGGCATGCCAGATTAGAAGTCCGCACTCCTAACCACTACACCAAACTGGCTCTCTCCATTAGAAAGGTTGAGAACCACTGCTCTAGAATGTTCCCTTCTCCAATCACCCTTAGTCAATTTTTCTCTTCCTTACGTACTTGGAAGATGATCAGCATATTCCTACATCCATCCTATTGTTTTCTGGTCTTCCTGTGAACTGTAGCTATTTAAGGAAACCCTTACAGAACAATTTGTGACCCACCAAACTCAACAAAGCAGCCATGGTCTGCTAGGTTCCTGAAGGGGTGAAGAGAGTGGGCAAATACATTTTCTCCCTCTCCCCAAATACTAGAACTTGAGCGCATCCAGTTGGGTAGTAGATTCAGGATAGATAAAAGGAAATACTACTTTGCCAAGAGAATTATTAAAATGTGGAATATATTTTAAACATCGATTAGTCGTTTTTCTCTACAAGCATTGCAGGCATTGGCACTGCAGCTACCTCAGCCTATGCAAGCGCCAACTCCACAGCTAGGCCAGTCTGCACTGCTGCAGCTGCCCTGACCTCTGCAGGTGGTGCTGCCACAGCTGGAATGGCCTCCTTGGCCTCGGCCTCTGCCACCACCGCTGGCCACCTCCATCTCATGGCATCTTCAGGGGGGAGGACTTATGGATGTCACATCCATGAGTACTTCCACTTCACCGAGTGCACCAGAAGATGTGTTCCACATCAAAAACATACTCAAGAATATATTACTAATAGTTACTCACGTGGTTTTGTAGTTGTGAAACTGGCGGGGAGACTGGCTGGCCCTGTCCCTGCCCGGTTGTAGGCTCTGACTGTCACATGGTACTTTGTGTTGGGGTTGAGGTCTGTCACATGTGCCGACTTCTCAAGACCAGCTGTCCTCACTCGGTCAGCAGCCTCCTCTTTGTCACCATGTTTCCAGTACCGGATCTGAAGCCAAGAAAATGACGGAATCTGAGTTCCTAAGGAATGACAGTATTTCAGTAGTTGACACTAGACCATTTCTCCTGGAATGTCCATTTAGGGTGTTTCAGGAGAAGGGACTCTGCTGTATTATAAGGCTGCTCAGATTGAGCTGGGAGAGGGAATCTGTTTGAGCATTGTTTCAGTCATAGCAGCCGAATTTTTCTTTGTAAAGAGGGTGAATGTGAACCAAAATTGAGCATTGTTCCAATATCAGTCTAGCATATTACTTACCTCATAGCCCAAAAGGATTCCATTCATGTCATTCTGCTCCACAGACTCCCATGAAACATCCATTTCTGTGGCCAAAACTCCCTCAACTGTAACGTTAGATGGAGCCACTCTGGGTTCTGTCAAATTATAGTAAAACAATTTTACTTTAAATTAGTCTGTAACTGCAGATAAATCTCATCCAGTCTTAAAATATCTATGAGGCAAGGATCAGAAGCCATACATTTGGTCTGTCTGTGAAGCATCCCCTAATAATAATATTAATTTTATTAGGTGCTCTTGGGAGAATGAGAAAGAAATGCAGCTAAGCTTAGCAATACTTGAATGCGAGCTACCCATATGATCCAAGCATACCTTCTTCTGCAGAGTACACAATGGCGACCAAGCTTTCTGGTCCATCTCCTTTCCTGTTGAAGGCCCTGATCTTCACTTCAAAGGGTGTATATGGTGCAACACTCTCATTTCGATAAACATAGTGCAGTGATTCTGCATGGAGCACCTTTGCTTTCTTCCAGGTCTGGGTGCCTTGTTTTCGGAAAGACAGGATGTACCCAAAACCATCTCCATTCTGATATTCCCGGTGCATTGGCTGAGATATGTATTAAGACCAAAAATTGAAGTCCACAAATTTAGAGCAAAAAAACTTAGTCACAACAGAAATTATGGTTGTTCATAGGAAGTGATCCCTGCCTGATCTGTAAAGTTCAGAAGAACACTCTGGGTAATGCCATGTCTGGAGCCTCCGTGTCTCTAATCCATGTTCCTGGCAGCTGAATGAAATGGGCACCCAAACTCCAAATGGTGGGAAGGTGCAGAGATCACTCACCATGGGAAAGCTGTTTTTAATAATTAGAATGTGCTCTAGGCTTTAATCCTGTGTTCACTTTCCTTAGAGTAAGCCCCACTGAATAATATGAGACTTACTTCTAACTAGATGTCCTCAGGTTTGCTCTCCTACTGCTCAGCCAGAACACTGTAATGTGTCTGTGTGGGTATACACACATACTTATACAATGTTATTTTATAGGCAGGAAACAATCAGTTAAAATGCTGTTAAAGATCTGTTAACTTGAATGTATTTCCAAGAAGCCTCTGCATATAGGGACAAGTTGAGATGTTGAATGCAACATCAAGAAATACAGCCATCTTAATCACATTTTCACTACTTCACTATCTTTAAAGCCACTTGAGACATAAGCCTGCTGTGTGTGGAAGGCACGTGACACAGCAACCCCACTGAAGCTATGCAAGACAATTTGGTCAGTGCCTGCTTTGCTGGATAAGCTGCTTTGAGTTCTGAGATGGACTAAAGGCTGGATAGAAGGACAACAAATTAATTCAGGAGTTCATGAATGATTTTCTGCTTATCCTCCCATTCCCACAAGAAACATGATTAGACCCATTAGTATTGAAAACATTCACTTTTGTGTGGCTTACAGTCAACTTACCGTCCAGTTGATGATGAGTTCCCCAGGTGCTCCCCCTCCTCCACTGAGCCCGGATGGTGCAACTGTAGGGACTGGTTTATTCCACGATAAAACAGACAGAATGCAAGTTAAATTAGAAAATATAAGCCACGCAATCTGAAGGCCAAATAACCTCACCACCCAAGAAAACTGAAGGCAGCAGCCATGTCCTAAAGAAGACTGACTTGCAATTCAGTTGTCAATCTACTATACTAACAGAATGGTCAATTGGTCCTGTAACTATGATACATAATTTTGTATACTATGAATGCACTTGTAAACTGCTGAAAATAACTATTTGGGATGTCTAGGAAAGCAAGAAGAAGAAGAAGAAGAAGAAGAAGAAGAAGAAGAAGAAGAAGAAAAGAAGAAAAGAAGAAGAAGAAGAAGAAGAAGAAGAAGAAGAATGCTGTCAAATCAATAGGTTACAAGATCTTAAATATCATAATCTTAACTATGTCAGATATGTTATAATCCTCACAAAAATACAAAGATGATGTTTACTTGCTCTTAAGTGCGTAAGCAGCAGTTGACCGCAGCATCTACTGTCATGGAAGACAAAGTTCTGTAATGTAGCTACTGCCAGATTTTTTTCTCCCCTCAAAAAAACACATGTACTCACCAGCTTCTTTGGTGCGGATTTTAGCAGATGGCATACTAGGTTCTCCTGTCCCAAGGATGTTGCTAGCCAGGATCCGAAATTCATAATCCATCCATGGTATGAGGTTGACCACTTGGGCGGTCTCTGCATTACCTTCAATATTTGCAGGATCTATAACCCAAAAGCACAAGAACAGACCAAATAGAGCAAGCAGTGCCAAAAGAGGAGTGAAGCCTAATGCCGGAGCATACACAGTATGGGCCACTGCCCTCAAGACACTTACTGGTGCGCACTTGCTTCCATTTGGAGAAGAGTGGAGTGCGGGACTGGATGACATATTTAGCAATAGGACTGTGGTTATCAGAGCCTCGACTCCAGCTCAGCTGCACAGTGGTATCTTTTATGTCCCTCACCACCAACCCCCCAGGAGGCCCTGGAGGACCTACAAGAAAGAGAACAACAATAACAGAAATAAAAAATATCTCATTGAAGGGGTGTGTTATAAATGCAAAGTGAATCACAATGTGGACTTTGTCAGCTATATTTGAATTCTGTGATTCTCTGTTCCTTCTCTCTTGTATTCATGTTAGTAGTGAGGATTACTCTATTCAATTACTGTAGCTGAGCATGCTGAATAGGATAGTGCATTCCAGGTTTTTATGGAAGTCACAACTTACCTGTCTAATAATATACCAGGAATTCTCCAGCCAACTTCACACTAGGCAAACTGGCCCTATCGTAACCATCTGTTCTGGACAGAACACTTGTGTTTCCAGTTGTCACAGAATTCTAGATCCTGTGCTAGTAGGTTCTCAATCAGTTGAAAGTTTTTCATTTTCAAAAAATTATCTAATGTGTACATTCTGTTTTAAAGGGGAATTTTCAGGTTACTGAAAGAACACTTACATAAAATTTTATATCCTGAGGCATGCAGTCACCGAAATCAATATCTTGACAATCTGCAGCATTAAAAAATCTATCCTACTCTTAAACAGACATAAGCTGACTGGTTAAAACTGACATTTTTCAGCCTCAGGGAGTAACAGAATCTCTCCCAAATCTGAATGGTCCTCGATTGATTTTCTAACAACATGGCAAAGGACTGGCCAATTGGCAGCCTTTAAGGCAATTGCATCTGACATTAGGCAGCCTTAATGAAAGGTAATAAAGTTATAGTAAAGAGTTTATTTTTAAGGAAAAGAAAACTTCAGGTTGTAAGACACAGTGATGAGTTGAGAGGCAGGGGGGCAAGAGATGTCTTGACAGTTATGATGACGGAAGACAGTCCTGACGTTGCTCTGGTTGGAGAGAAGATGCTCTTTGCTAGATACAGAGCATCCTTTTCCAACTGAGAGGGATAACATGTCAGCCCTTTGATGTTTGGACACCTCTCAGTTCAGGAGTCCAGGTTTGGCAGGCTTGAGCACCAAGGCTTGGCATCAAGACAGGCTAAAGGCCCCTGGAACACACATGGTAGGGGAAGTCTGAATGGGAGCCGGTCTTTTGTTTGGAAATAAACTCCTGGGAACTCCTCTCGGGTCTGTGGTTGAGTGCGTTAGAGTGTGTGTTTTACGACGATGGATGACAGAGGAGACTGATGCAAAGAGGACTGCAGAGGTGCCTGGAATGGGGGCATCCTACAACTGTCAGAGATCAGATGCGACGTGGATTGCAAGTACTAGCCAGTAACTGTCTTTTTGTTTATTTTGATTACTGAACCTAGTCCCTGTCTTTATGGTACCCTGAGTTTGTGCCTTGTAGAAAAAAAGTTTGTTTCACTTGAGAGAGTCTGCACAAGTCCTTACCCATCTGCCTAACTGCTTGGCATGCTACTGAGTGACACCCCAGTGAAGCTGTATTCAGCCAATCCATAAGAGGAGTTGGAGTTTACCTGAGGTGGTAGCAGCAATAGTAAAGGCAGGTAAAACTGTGTTTAGTTTTGCCCCACAATGTGACAGACACGTGTGGTATAGAAGTATATAAATGTGCACAACTGTATGTAATACTATGCCTAAGTGCCTGCTTCTTGTATCTGGGAAATATTTACTATGAACATACTCCTAAAAGATCTAGTTGTTGGTTTTTTGTGGGAAACATACTTTCTGATTGGAAGCTCTGAGAAGAATACAGTGGCTCTGAGAATAGAAAGGCTGGACAACCCTAATGCAAAAGGAGCAGGAGCACAGGATGCAAACAGCAAACAGGAAAAATTACCTCTCACAACTAGGGTGGCTGACTCAGAAGCACTATCCACCACCGTCTGGGCTGTACATGTATATCGTCCAGCATGTTTCAGCTGCGCATTCAAAATCATAAGGTCTCCAATACTCTCTTTCTATGAATGAGAGAGAACATCCAACAGTAACAACATCAGAACCAAGTTGGGAATAATAAAGCAAATGGAACTGAAAGAGTGATGGGCAGCTAGAAGTCACAGCAATATCTGCTGAGTCTTGGGGATACGTAACTGATGACAAATAGCAGTGAGGAAAAAAACTGAGGTCTCTTTTCACTGTGGCCAGCATTTTGAACATAATGTACTAGCAGCCTGCAGTTTAGAGTACTCACTGTACTCGCCCGCTTGTAATGGCCTTCAAACTTGGTGAAATCAATAGGAAAGTCATCCAAGCTCCAAGTAAAGGTGAGGTCCATTGTTGGGTCATGAGACGCGTGGCACTGAAGGGAAATGTTCTCACCAACGTTGATATCAGCACTGGATGGTGCCAGGGTGATTTTGGTGGCATCTGTGGAGAATCAAATGAGGCATTATTTCTCAAAGGTGTTCATCTACATCAGAGTCCACTAGCTCTCACACCCTAAACTACCTCATGGGTTGTTGTGAGGATAAAACAAGGAACCACGTACTTTTTTGAAACAGAGGTGTTGACAAAATGTGTTACCCTTTTCATTACAATATTCATTGCTGTCCTAAGGGCATGTGAAGGGTGGGAGAGTAGGTGGCACAAGCATACATGTACACACAAACAGAGTTGGGGTGAAACAGGCCTCAGTTTTATCAATTACAGCCTCAGGAACATTGGCACAACATAGAACATGAATCCAAATATTGGGATACCTGCCAACCAGCCAATGAAACCCTTCCTGAGCCTGCCTGCATGGGGTAAACCTGGAATGGCAAATTAAGTGGACCCACATGGGCCTATGCATAGTTCCCTTGCCACCTGTGAGTGGAGCCAAGCGACAGCCCATGAGCTGGCCATGCTGCTTCACCACCACAATCCCTTAAGGGGGTCCCCACCTGAGGCATGCAGGCACAGACTCCCCTCAAAATGGATCCAGCCCAATGCCACAGAAGGGTCCCCCAGCTAAGGAGCCCTCCCTTGGCCCACCCACATCAGCAGCCAAGAAAGCTAGCTGCAGGCTGCCTAAAGGAAGCTGACAGGCCCCCACCAACAATTGCTGGTTCTATTCATACAATCCACTGCCATGTGGGTGCAACAGCCTGCCTTTTGGGCCCACCCACTGCTCTGTGGCTGCAAAAACAGTCCCAGGCAAGTCCAGGGTTCAATCTTCCTGCCAGAAAAAACCCACTTACCTCGAACAGAGAGGATTCCTGTGCTGTTTGCTTTGCCCATGAAATTTTCAGCAAAGCATGTATATTTTCCCTCATCTGACTTGCTAATATTCTGAATGATCAAGGTGCCATCAGGAGTAATAGTTATGCTGCAGTGAAGAAAAGGCCCACCAAAAGAAAAATAAAGATGGTGCAGGCAAGCACAGATCACCGTCAAATTATCAGACATGCAGAATAAAAAAACAGATGAATTATACAACGTGTGAGGTCTAAAACCTGTCAAAGATAATATATATTATTAAAAGGTTTGTTAGCTGCCTTTCTCCCTGAACACAAGGCAGCTCACAACACAAATAAAACATTATAAAAATGCAATAAAACAACTGTTATAAAACCCATAAAAGCCATTTTTAAAAATCCAAGTAGGACAGCCAATAGTAAACACCACAATAATCAAATTGCATTCCTAAATAGAACTTTCTTGAACTGTCTTCTGAAGATTGATAATGAGAGGTCCTGGGGCACCTCTTTGGAGAGGTCGCTCCATAATTGTGGGGCTGTTGTGGGAAAGGCCCTCTCTTATGTAGCCCCCAAAAGAGCATCTTTAATTGGTGGGACAGTCAAGAGGGCATTTCCCTTTTACTTTAATTCCCAGGGTGGAACGAATGGAAGAGTGCATGATCCCAAGCCATGTAGGGCTTTAATAGATCATGTTTCCCTCCTGTTTGGATGAAACAGACATCTTGGTACTCTCTGAATAAACTGATGGATTTGCAGCAGAACTATAGAAGAGGCTGCTGCCTCTGAAGGATTAAAACTGCACTCCTGAACAAGCATCCCTGGAAGGGAGCCCAGAGTGTAGTGGGATGCTTTCCAAGAAAACATACACTATCTCAGGCGAAACAAAAGTTAGAGCCAGAGATCAGCTGGGTAATCACACACGGTTGTGGATATTTTTGTCCAACTACAAACAAATTTCCAGTACCTGGGACTGTTGTGCAGAAGTTCAGTCCCTTTGGTCCAGAGTATAACGGATTTTGGTGCAGATCTTGGCTGGCAATGAATGATGATTTCCCCTCCTCGAGCTGCTGGTATCAGTCGCTTCACAGGATTTAGACGGAAATCTGGAGCAAGAGCTAAGAAGAAATAAAATTAATGTGCTTTTAATGAATGCCAAGTCATGGAATTGATAAAGTGGATTTTAGAATGTGCAAAGACTTCTGTGGCATATTTTACTGTTGCTTTTAAATTAAACGTGGCCTTCTGTTTACACCTAAATAATCTTATGCCAGTGCATTTATTTATTTAAAACAGCTGGAAACTCACCTTTCTCCTGATTATTGAGGAGCAAAGGCAGGTAACAACAATAAATAAAATACAATTACACTGACACAAACCATTGTTCAGTATGAGAAACAAATCCAAATTCATAAACTGAATTCATAACAGGGCAATCTTATGCAGAATTACTCCAGTTGAAGGCCTCTGAAATCAATGGTCTTTGGCTACACTACCTGTCTTTAGGACTGTAATGCAACTCACTGAACTAGAAATAGAAATGTAATAATGTTTTCCACTGTGAGTGCGAGCATGGGGACATGCTTGGAAATTTGATTTTTGAAAGACTGAAGAATCCTAGAATTAAACTGATCACAATGAAGAATCACAGAGCTAATCCAAAGTTCTGTTTCAAAATGTTTTTTATACCCAACTTTTCACTATCCAAAGGAGTCTCAAAGCTCGATATTTCATAATTTAGAAAGCTAAAATTATTTAATTGGAGAGTTTTTCATTGGAATTGGTGAGAGAACCTCTCGCCTAAGTCATACTGATACCATCTAGAACTTACCTTGCACATACAATTCAGCACTTGCATAAACAGTGCCATGCTTGTTGTCTGCTACACACTGGTACATCCCAGAGTCCTCCATTGTTAACTTTAAAATCCTCAAATCTCCACCATTCACTTCAATACGATTCTGTGCAGACAAGTAGATTTAGATGGTCAGATTGCAACACAAAGCTTGAAATGGAAAACTCAGATTCTGAGAGCTAGGCTTCAGCAAAGATCTCCAAACCAGCTTTCTCAGAAGTGTTAGGCTGTAATATCCAATCATGTATGATATATCTTAGCTAAACTTTACAAGCTCTGTGACATGCTGTTATTCACTCAAGTGTTCATGTGTGTGCACACATGTACAAAACTGTGGGACAGCTCAAACACTTCTTGGAATGCCTGCTCCCTTTGAAAAGTAGCTGTTCAATATTCTTGTCAAAAGTTGTACATTTGACTGGAGCAGGCTCTCTCAACCAGAGTTTGGTGAGACCTTGGGGTTTCTTGACAGCCCTGTGTTTCCTGAATGGGTGGAAGTTAATTAATTTTTATATGTTTTTTAAATGTATTAAATGTTTATTGGGTGATGTGACCATATATGGTCATGTAGATTTGCACCCCCCCCCAACGGCCAATGATGGGCCTGGAGGGGGTGGGAAGGGGAGCATCCCTGGGTGGGCATGTACACAGCAATGCTTCCCAATCATATTCTCCACAATCATGACACTTCTGGGGTTTCTCAAAACCTGGAGAAATTATCAGGGGTTTCTCAATGGTAAAAACATTGAGAAAGTCTGGGCTGGCAATGACATAAGGAAAATTAAATATGCCAGCTGTCACTCCAAGGGATGCAGAAAGAAAATATTTCTATATGGCTATTATTGTGCCCCAGGACGTGTGCCATTGGTTTTCTGCCATGCTAGTGAAGCTAATTTGCAGGGTTAATCTAGGGACACTGGGACTGTGAAATCCGGGAATAAGATTGCTACTTCTCAGACAGACATCCAATTTGTCATTTATAAATTCCAATTTAAATATATGCAAATATAAACTGGATCCCTTAACTAGCATTCCAGTTAAGAAAAAAATATCTCCTGTGGGTCACACGTCCCCGAGTATGGCACAACAAAGGCAAATCTGTAATTCTAGCTCTCAAATCCCTTTTGAGCAAATTGTTCCTTTGTAAACTTCCCACTGACTTAGGACAAAAGATACTTATGGAATATTATTTTGGATCAAACTCATTATCACATGTAAAGCCTTTAATGGTTTTAAAGAGACAGCCTGTCTCCTTATGGTCTATCATGACAGCTTTGCTCATCTGATCAGGGCCTTCTGCAGGTGCCACCCTGCAAACAGGTAAAATCAACAACTGCCCAGGTACATGTATTCTGTGTGGTGGCCCTCAATTTATGGAGTGGCCTTCCTTATAAGGATCCCATTCTCCTGGTACTTATGTAAAACTGAGGGCCATTTCTCACCAGGATCTATGTAGCAAATTGGTTTCGGAATGAAAAAATGCCATTTTAAATAGTGGAATTCGTCGTTATGCATGCCTGCCTTTCTAGTGGAATCCAGTTGCGTTTCTATCGTTTCCCACAGGTTTCCGGTCTCGGCAAAAATCGCTAGCCAGGAAGCGATATTGCCGTCAATCAAACGAGCAGCCAATGGGCGGCCGTTATCATGCTCCCGAAAAGCCCCTCTCCCTTTAAGGAAGGTTTAAAAAAAAAACACGTTGCAACGAATCTGCGTTGATTCGTTGCAACGGAGAGACCCATCTAGCTAGCAGGTGGTGTTTGAGCTGCCATTTCATCATTGCCACGCTCCCCCCGAGAGAAAAAACCCAACCCCCCCCCGCACCGGCGTGATTTTCCGCCGGAAACAGAGTGAAAAATAAAGGGAAAATAAACCAGCAAACGGGGCTGTGTGGTGCTTGGTGCTTGGTGACTTAAAACAGCTCTGGGGAGGGACTGCAGTCGGGGAAGCCTCGCTGGGTAAACAAAGGCTCACCGGTGCATTGATCTCCGCTCGCTCCGAGAAAAAAAAATGGCGATCGCTTCGCCGGAAGATCAGAGGAGAGAGCCAGGGGGAGGGACTTTGCAGAAACTGCAACAATGGTAATGCACAGAACTTTCCCGCTAGTGTTGCAGATTGGTTGCAAGAGTGTAGCGCTTTCCGGAGGGTGAATCCACTTTTGGGGATTTTCCTGAAAGCGCTACAACGAAGCGCTTTTTGCGGATCGGTTTCAGGAGTGTTGCAGATTGTCAACGACATTGTGCATAACAGCAAATTAGTAGCGATTTCAATTTGCAACCACTGTGCAATTTTGAACAAGTGCGGAATGGCCCTGAATTATTCAGATGGGCATTTTAATAAAGGTGATTCAGGAAGGCATTTCAATAAGTGGAAAAGGACTGTGAACTTTTACTATTGTGTATAGTACATATTATCTATTCTAGTATGTAATTTGTTCATTTTTAAACATGTCATGTTACTACTTATGCTCTGTTTCAGCTTTCTTTCAACTTTCAATTGTATGAACTTCAGGTAAGAGAGCTCTTGTAAGCCATTAGAAATGACTGAGGAATCCATTAATCAAAAAAGGGCTACCTAAAACATTGGACATTGTTGTGTTAAATTCTGTGCCTTCAACTATGTACAAAATGGACTACAGTTGTTCCTTACTGGAAACAAACGTATTAACAAGCTTAAGATATTATATTTTTGGATTTGGTGGATGTAATTTTTTTAAAGACAAATGCCTTTTTCTCAGCTCCAGATGACATCTGTAAAAAATAATGTGAAGTGTTTTGAAAACTGAAAGTACTACATGAATGTAAACTATAATCATTCTTGTTTTCACATTCTTGTAGTACATTTCAATGCATTTATTTACAGTTTTCATTTCACCATTTCTATGTCTATCACCAACTGAGAATATACTTTACGCATATCATGACACTGTTGCCTCAATAAAACTGTTAGGTTTTAAAGTGCCACAAGACTCACTGTTTTAGCTTTGCTCCAACTAATTAATGTGGCCATCCCTCCAGAGTTTAGAGGCAGAGTGATGGCTGTCCTGTGGTCCACATGACAAATGGGATGTCTCATTACCAGTGCACGATGGAAGTACAAAGTCACAAGGGTGACTAGATTAGATTACCAGAGGCTTCAGCAGGAGAAGATGAAGGGCAATGATAACTACGACCTGTCAGTTACACATGTGATACCTGGGAAGTTAATGGTTGCCCATTCCGTAGCCATTTTATCGTAGGCCTCGGCTTGCCAGATGCTGCACAGCTCCAGTGCAGGTCTGATCCAATATCAGCTTCTCTGTCTGTGATGACCTTCAGCCATTCTGGTTGAGCTATAAAGGGTGGAATTGGGTCCATGAATTTCACGCAAAAAGCAGAACAAAATTCATAAAGTTCACCTTGCATTGGGGATTTGCCATGGTATTATGAACCCTACTACAAGGCATTTCATTTCCCAAACCTGGTTAAAACATTTTTAATTACTTAAAATATTTTTGCCTCTAAACTACTATTTGTCCCATGTGAGAAAACCAAATTAATTATTTGTGTTGATTTTTGCTGCAGAAACTATAAGATTACCCACACTGAAGCCAGCATTTTCCACCAAGGGTGTTGGAAGAACTTAGGCAAACAGAAGTGATGACCTATGGCATCCTATGGCAATGGACAAATTCAAACCAACCAGTCGGTTAGTCCATTGGCTTACATCTAAGGGTTAATATGTTTGAAAAAATCAATTCAAAATTACTCATCTCCCAACAAATAAGATTACTAAACTTCACCTCCTTTCCTAAGAATAAAGAAATATGAAGTCAGTTTTTCAAAAATGGGATATAGTTACAGTTAGTTTAACATCTGTTCCACATCAATTGGGGGAAGCTATAATTAAAATTAGATAAGCGCACACAGGAGCAAGGTCTTTCTGAGGAAGAATTGGCTTCTGTAAAGAGAAGGCCTGTCTCACCAACACTCTGGAATTTATTATGCAAATAATGATAATCTGGTATACATTATACACTTTGATTTTCAAAACAGCTTTTGACAAAATCCCTTACCCAAGATTCCTAAGTTAAAGGATAAGAAGACGGGTCCTCTCATAAATTAGAAACTAGGAAAACAAGAGGAAGCAGAGAGTAGGAATACATGCTTAGCTCTTGCAGTGGTAACATGTCTATTATTTGTTCATAAATGACGTTAGGGACGAGCAGCAACGTTACAGTGTTTTTATGCAACACTTAGTTATTCAGGATAAGAACCAAAGCTGATATCAGCACTCATGGGCACCCAATGAAGCTGATTGGTTCTAGATTCAAGACAGACAAAGATAATATTGCTGTACTCAGACCAACTTCTGGAATTCACTGCCACAGGACGCAGTGGTGATTACTAGTCTGAAAGGCTTTAAAAAAGGATTAGACAATTTCATGTACAAATAGTTCCTTGATGGTACCACCCTGCAAACCCCCTTCCTACTGCAGTTCACTTTTAAGCTACAGCTTCCTGTCTTTTTATTTATTTTCTGAGCTTTTTCTCCCAACCAATTTTTGAGATACCCTTTGAGAAGGTATTCCTCTTGCTTCCAGATGACCCCTGTAGAAATCCTCTGATCACTCAACCCACTCTGTTGCTGCAACTGTTCCTCTTCATGCAGCTGCTTCTCTTATCCCCATTCTTTATGTTGAAATCAGAGTGAGAGAAGCAGAAGGAAAACTTGTGCCTGGAGAAAGGACTTGCTGGGAGCCTCACCTTGGATGATGATGCGTCCCTGATGGGTGTCTTTCCCTCTGATGTTCTCGGCTTCACATTCATATATGCCCTCCTCATCAAAGTCAATCTTCTCGAATTGCAGGACAGGCTCGGTTGTGATCCATGAAGAGGATGAACTGCCATCCAGCTTGCGCCATTTTATTTGAGGGACAGGGCTAGATCAGAAAAAGAAGATCAATAAAAATGCAACTTGAAACATCAAGAGCAATGTAATACGTAAGAACAAAATAAAAATCACACAATGCACTCCGCTCCTTCCTCTTCCAGCCTATACCCCTCAAGTATTCCTAATTGTAAGCTATGTCTTCCATTCTTTGCAATTATTCAAGTTTTATTCATTGCTTTCCAAGAAATGTCTTTCCATGTCTTTCCAAGAAATTGCTAGCATATTAGCCTGCTCAGAAATCACATTGGTTTAGAAACTCCTCCCTCCTCCCTTTCTACTCTCCATCACAGATGGTGAGATATGTTTGTGGATACTCAGTGGTTGAAAAACACTCTGTACATCTTCAGAGGAACTACTGTTTATTTTTCAAATTTTAACACTACAGCCTCGCATTTAAAACAGATTCTGGAACTAACTAAGCTGTGAGGTACCCTAGCTCAGAGCTGTCAATGAATAACCTTTGTTATCCAGTAACCATTATCATAATACACCGAGATCAATGAATCAGTACATACAGAGTATGAAAACTTAGCACACAAAATGGGACATCATAGTATAATCCACTACCTGAAATCATCTACCTGTGGGAAGAGTGAGGCTTTACTCAATGTAGACCTGGGTATGTTCCATCCACTGCAGGTTAAAGCATATGCTCTCAAACTATTTGCTGGACAGTGGTTCTGTTATTTTTACTCTCTTCCATTTCCTTCTTGCTTCCTTGTTATGAGGAAGCGCGAAGGATGCCGTACCAAGCTCATTAGCACACTGGCCCACAACCTGTCAGCTGTCAGCAGCAAGAGACTAAAAACAACTGACACAAGTACTTACTTCCCAAAGGCAAAGCACTCCAAAGCCACCAACTGCCCAGCCAGTGCATAAGTGTCAGAAGGAAATCTGACCTTAATGCTTGGGGCATACTGTCTGGAATCTGTGCAAAGGAGAAGAGATTGCAAAAGAGTTAGAGCAGAGAGAAGTGATTTTTCCTGTTTCTACTACTGCACTACTAGGGAAAAAAGCAAGAGCTGGCATCCAACTTAGGAGTCCTTTAAAGCAGGAACAGACTCTTACATGCCCCCCTCTCTCCCCTACTCTGTTGTTTTTAATGGTTCTTAATAGCTCTTGGCTGTTGAACTGTTTAATGATTTGGGGAAATTACTGGACTGCTGGCCAATATGGTCTGGTAAACCAATGTTCCTGACAAATTGCTTAACATACTGAAGGCTGAAAGCTATTAAGACCACTGAGACAAACAAAGTATGAGAGAGAGGCACATCTGAGTCTAGGCATGCTTTGAGTTTGAGAGCTGGATGAAAGGGTCCCATGGGCCGTGTGTAAATGTTCAAGGTGTAATTTCTCCACCTATGGGTCAGGGGCTGAAAAGTAGTAAAACCACCCATCCAGGACATTGGAAATCCAAGTTTCTGAAATCTATCACCTTACAAAGAGTGCACATGTCTTGCAGTAGAAGCTCAAAATCAGCAGCACCCCCCTTCCACCCCACCTCACAATTGCTGCTGCCACCCTTAGCCTCTGGAGGAGACAATTCTCCTTAATTCTTTGGTGCCCCAGCCTTCTTTAAAAACAATATGACAATATATACCCTTTAGGGCATCTTCACATGATTCCTTCCTTGGCCAACACTTGGATTGTCATGACCACAAGAAAGAACAAGTGGTGGCCAGACTCTTACAAGAGTCTTCGAACTGGCATGTGTAGCTTGCTATGCGTGTTTTAGGTGACCTGGAGCAGTGGTCCCCAACCTTTCCGAGGCTGGGGACCGGCAGGGCATCGGGCCGCGCCCCCGCGGACCGCGCGGGCCACGCCCGCGGATCGGGCCGCGCCCGCGGATCGGGCTGCACCCGAGCCGCGCCCGCGGATCGGGCTGCACCCGAGCCGCGCCCGCGGATCGGGCCGAGCGGGCGTGGCCCGCACAGGCGCGGCCCGGCCCTGATTCCCTCTCCCCGCCTCCCGCAGTAAGAAGCTTCCCGGGCCGCAAGCTTGCGGCCTGGGAAGTTTTTTACTGCGGGGGCGGGGCGGGGAGAGGGAGCCGCGGCCCGGTGCCATGGCCTTTGCGGCCCGGCACCGGGCCGCGGCCCGCAGGTTGGGGACCACTGACCTGGAGGACTGAGGTGAGAAGAATTATCTCCTTCAGCTACTGATCAGCAATCAAGTGACAGGCAGCTAGTAGGCAAATGGCAGGCAATGGCAGGATACCTCAGGTTATGTCATTATTCAGCCAATTTGGCATCCTGATTGATTAACTGATTCTCCCACCCTCCCATAAAAAGGTAAAGGTATCCCCTGTGCAAGCACCGAGTCATGTCTGACCCTTGGGGTGACGCCCTCCAGCGTTTTCTTGGCAGACTCAATACGGGGTGGTTTGCCAGTGCCTTCCCCAGTCATTACCGTTTACCCCCCAGCAAGCTGGGTACTCATTTTACCGACCTCGGAAGGATGGAAGGCTGAGTCCACCTTGAGCCAGCTGCTGGAATCGAACTCCCAGCCTCATGGGCAAAGCTTTCAGACGGCTGCCTTACCACTCTGCGCCACAAGAGGCTCACCCTCCCATATATATATTTAAATTTGATAAACATTTATTGGGTGATATGACCATATATGGTCATGTCAATCTGCCCCACCCAAATGGCCAATGATTGTCCCCACCTGCCCCACTTGATCCGGCTGTGAGCTGCGGCCAAAGCCACCTTAAGCTGCCTGGCCGGGGGCCAGGGGAGGGGACCCTTTCAGGGCCTGTTCTTAGGAATGGGCTTTGAAGCTAGTAATAAAATAAAAGGTTTAGCATTCATTTAGCATTTATATATTTGAGCTGTTAAAAGAAGACAGACATTCCTAAAAGCACATACAGTGTTTTGTAGTGTTTCATATTCCCTAATGAAAAAGACTCTAAAAATGTCTTAGGACATCTCACAGAAGCCAGACAATAAATATACTGTTTGTATCAGTGGTTTCTTCCGGTCTTTCCTTGCTGTGATGCTTGGCCTTGACATTCTATATTAAAGAATTTGAGGTATGCTAGAAGCATTAGATGATTAACATTTTTGGACAGGCCTACAAATTTGTGACCCACCCAGTCAAACATGGCTATATCAGCCATACAAGATGACTTGCATGGTGACTGACTGTGTAGACTCATGCAAGCAACAAAAACATCCAGGATATTTGTAAGGCTGCTAATGACTTCTGGGCTACATCTGGCTTGTAGATGTGCCACATTTGAGTCATCCAATAACCCTAATCTGGCAGACAACTGTTTTGTATCCCTACTGTGCTTACCTTCTCGAACAACGCTGAGTTGAGAAAATGTGCTGAAGACACTCTTTTTAATAGAGTCAATCTGGCCAGTAGCAAAGCAGGAATAGTTGCCCACATCCGAGGCCTCTGTCTTGGCAATGTAAAGGTTTCCAGTTGTCTGGGAAATGAAGCGTCTTCCATCTACTGGGATGAAGTTGGGAAACTCATTCAAAAGCCAGCGGTATGAAAGTCCTGTGAGCAAAAAAAGAGAAAGGGTGAAATGCTAGCGCCTCTGTGTCACAGTGACACCAGAAGGTTGACCCTGGGTGCTTCTTTCTTAGACACAACTAAATTCAGTCACCATTTATTCATTTCACACCTCTAACAGGATGCAGAGCATTATGAATAAGGAAGTACACAGGCATATCTGCTCTCTACAAGTCAACATCTCCATGCTGGACATCTCTTTCCATTTAGGATTCTCCTTTCAACTGGCATGCAGCCTAGCTGCAAAATGTTCAGTTTCCATAAACACTGCATCTGGAGATACCAGAATTTGGGACTGCCATTTTGGGATTTAATGGAAGAAATCCAAAATATATCACCACAGAATTTAATAGGACCTTTGTTTGAGATGAACAAAGCTATTCATGCTTCTCAGAGCCCTGTTTCAGTTGCTGGCAAATGCCAGCAAGACTCATAACTTGTGTTTACATTTGACAACACTTGCAGGGTTATCATCAAAATGACTATGACCTTCTAGGACAGCAGTTCTCAGCCTTCCTAATGCCGCGACCCTTTAATACCATTACTCATATTGTGGTGACCCCCAACCATAAAATTATGCAAGTTTTTTTCACTGAAATTAAACCCAAAATGGTGTGAAGATCCATTGCTCATGATGGCATATAAATTGGTTTCTTTTCCAGGGTTTTTCAGTTCAGTTCTGCCTCTTGTCCCACTGATCTCACTCTTTCCCACTGCTCCAGACAGACGAATGCTGTCTTGATCTACCCCACAAGACTGTTGTGTGGATGGTGCCCCCGCTCTGGCCAAACTGCTTGCCCTAATGCAACCCCTGTATGGAAGGGTCGCTTGACCCCCAAAGGGGTCCCAACCTCCAGGATGAGAACCACTGCTGTAGGACTATGAACGTGAGATTTGTTTGTTTCTTAGCACATTTACACTATGCTAAACTAAAGGAATAAAGTGGAAAGGATGTTGGTGTTCTCCACACCCAAGCTAAGAGCCATGTTTCTAACATACCTTCTGCTGCCTCACCTGGGTAATGTTGGGGTGGGATGCAGGGAAGCATCACACCCCAGCCCTCTGTAATCTTCACTGGGTTTCTTTCTTCTGCAGAGAATTCCTGCAAAACTAAATAATAGAAATGGATGGAGAAGATATGGCATAATTTGTGAAGGTCAAGCATTCTTAAAAATTAGATTGCATTGTGCTGGAAAAGGAGACTGCAATCCCAGAAGTAACCTGGACCTAGACCATTTGAGGCTTTAAAAATGAATGTAACCTGAAAACTAGTGGAACATCTCCCCATAACTACTGTAAACAGTGCCTCTTCCCCATTACTGTAGTAGCAAGCAGCCAGGCCACCTCATTGGAAACTCTCTAGTACTCTGGCACCATGGAGGGTGGTTTATAAATAAATAAACAAACAAACAAAATGTATAAGTGAGAAAGGGGTATAGGCAACATATGTAGAAGGAGAACTGGGACTGTGCACCCCTCCCCAGTACATTCCACATCAAAGTGGCACAGAACTTTTATGCCTACAAAGAGATAACCTACTGCACCCAAGTGCTTCCAGACCCCTTCCTCCACTTTCTATAATTCTCCTTCCTACTCAGTGTTGGAGACATTTACACAGTATACATCAAGGTGTTCATGTGCTGCTACACCACTTCAATAATAGTTGTATAAATGTCTGAGTTCTGACCAGGTTGGTCTATGCTGGAAAGCTATCAATGAGGGCAGCTCCCAAGTGACCTCTGACATTCTGCCGCTCTTCCTGCACTGTATTAACTCTAGAAAGTCTGCTGAAACTAAACAGATTCAAGTGGATAGCTGTGCTGGTCTGAAGTAGCACAACAATATTTGAGTCCAATGAATAAATCTTTGTTGGTCTTCAAGGTGCGATTGGACTAAAATTTTGTTGTAAAACTGAACAGGTTACTTACAGCCAAACCGAACGTAAGCTTCTTTGCTGACTACCGTGCCCACAGAGTTGGATGCGACACACTGGTAGGATCCAGCATCTTTGGCTTTCACAGGATTGCTTATGACCAAGTTGCCCCCATTCAGCCTGTAACGGGAATTTGGCTCCATTTTGAGCTCTACTCCGTTCATCTTCCACCTGCCAAGGCAATGAAATTTGGGTGGGGAAAGGAACAGAACAGAGTAATCACAGCTGCACATTAACACTGCATTGAATACTGATGCACAGTGGCATTTATGATGCATGCAAACTCTCAATAGAGCCTATTGTAGGACAATGGTTGAATGGTGAATAGCATCTCAGTTTGCTACAAAACTAACCCAGTAACTTCTCTGTTCCCAATGCTAAAGAAGATCTCAGGCCCAAAGAACTATGCTAGAAAAGCAATAAACTCCTTTGTACTATATTCAAACACACCAAGAAGTACAATGTTAGTTGCTTCAAAAGCCCTTGATTTGGATGTTTTAATTTCAGGTTTGCATTATGTAGCTAGCATCCCTGAACCTCTGCTTTGCAGAACTCCCTGCTGTCCATATTCAGTCTTCCGATCCATGTTAGCGAGATATTTCTGCTGCTCCTTGCCCTTCCTTTTCTTTAATGTCAGCTCTTCTTCCCCGATGATCTTGTTCTTAGTGGCTGTTCAGAGAGACAGCTGCCAGTTTTTGATCTGGAAGTACACCCTGGACATTGATTTCATAATGTAAAGAAATAAGCCATAGCACTTGAATTTCAGAGGAAGTACTTCCAAGATGCATCAAGTTTGGAATGGCCGTCTGCTTTCCCCTGTGATACCCCCCCCCAACAGACTGTAAAATTCAAATTGTTCCAGGGGGTGGGGCTTTTAGAAAGTGAAGTAATCCAGTCAAATAAAACTAATAATTTGATTTTATTATATTTTATTCATACACAGTAATTATACATACTATATACATTTCTGTTGTAAACATTTTTATATAACACTAGTAGAAAGGCCCGTTTTAAAAATGGTCTGGGGGGTGGTAAGAGGGGCCTTTCTATCCTACCCAGCGGTGGCAGCTGGGAAGAGGCATCACAGGCATCACGGAAATGGCACAGACAGCCTTCCCTGCCCTGGCAGCCAGGAGGGCAGGAAAAGCTGCACAGGCAGCAGGGAGCACATGTGGCTGAACTTCCTTGGCCTCTGCTGCAGCGAGGAGGCAAGAAAGAGCAGAGCAGCCGCCACTGAGTGTGCAAGGTGGGCCTTCCCCCTCCGTCTGGTCAGCCAGGAGGCTAGGGAGAGGCGTGGTGGCCACAGAGCATGGGTAGAGGGGATTCCCAGCTTTTATCTGGTGGCCAGGAAGAGCTGTGTGGCAGAGTGTGCAGCCCTCCACCCCCAGGCTCCCCTGGCAGCCAGGAGGGTAGCACAGTTGGCACAGAGGGAGTAGACAGCTGGCCAGAGCTGGGTGCTTATCTTCTACTGGCTCCCCCTCCTCTTGGCAAGTGCCAGAAGTGACACAGCGGAGGAGGAGGGGCATGGTAGAGCCCTCTGACTAGCCTTCGGTGGGGAACGGCCCTCATTCCTACTGAGGGCATTCAGAGGGATGGCACGTCTTTGGGTATTACCCAATGCTTTTTATTAGGTATGATTATTCCAATAGGCAATTTGCATCTTCTGAGCACAGAATTTGGATTTCCTTGGTGGGTATTTGAGAATTATAATTCAGTAAACCAAATTTTGAGCTCAGGAGAATTTAAAATCTGGGACACAATCCAGACAAATTTAAGCACATTAAAACCCACAGATGTAAAATGGAGAGAGTTTAATGTTTACTCCCATCATGTGCTTTTATTTATTTTTAAATATTTATGGTCCATCTTCCTATAATGCTCAAGGTGGCTCAAAAACTGCTCTCACAGGCTTAACTCTCACATTTAACTTAATGGGACTAAAACACTTCACTTTGGCTGGATCATGTCCCATAAGTAGTCAGATAGGACAGGTTTGTCAATTGAAAAAGGCAAGTGGATTTGTCTACATGTTTATTTATATCCTATTCCAAGGAGCTCAGGATGGTGTGCACAGCTTTCCCCCAGCCAAATCTGTCCTTGTAACAATTGTGAGGGCTGATTCATACATGAAGAAAATTAGGTCGGAAAGAAGTTAAGGAAAGGTGAGATGGCAGAATGAACTAGACAGCTTCAGGCTACAGGTGGAAGATCACATTTTGGAATGTTCCTCTAACGTTCAATATTCCCTGCAAAGAGAAAAACAGTACAGCAAGCAACAAGAAGTGGTCGTCACTTTTCCTGTTTCGTAATCTTCTATTTACAGGGAGATTTTATGCAAAGGAACATTCAAAGCAAGATCCCCCCCGATTCACTGTATACACATACTACCCTATTCTCTAGGAAGGGAAAACCAGGCCTGAGATAGTTAGCAACCAGCTCAGAGTCCCACATGGAGTTTCATAGCTCAGTGATCTCCCAGGCCCAAGCTGAACACTGTAAGCACTGTACCACATTGGTTCTTGCATGCTTGTGAGGGTTACAGCCAGACTTGCAGAGAAACAAAAACACCACTGAAAGGAACGAACTTCACCTGTACGTTGCAGGAGGGTTGGCTCGTGCTTGGCATGTCAACAATATTTGTTCCTCTGTTGACCCTTCAGGAAAGATGATGTTGCGTGGTTGCTCTTCAAAGTCCGGCCCACGGTTTCTTACAGTATCTGCTGCTGACTGCCACACTAAATTTTGAAAGAAACCTCAAGTGCTCAGATTGTGAATGAGGATACAATGATAATGTTAGCAGGCACTCCATGGAAAGGATGGTTACACTCCCCAGCCATCAATACTCTTCATTAGACCAAAAAAGGTGCTAAGAAGCCTCATATGAGCCAATGATAGAATAGGACTGTACCTATTCCATATCTCTAGCAAAACCTAACAGTTCCAGGTTTAGATGTGAGGAAATGCCATGTCAAATTTGTGAGCATATATGCACAAGTCTAAATGAAATGGTTGAGTAGAACATACCTGTTGAAGACAGAGGGCCAGGAGATCATGAAATGCAAACAATTTAGTTAGTTATATTTTGTAGCCTTCTAGTGCCAATGTTTACCATTTCTTCTTTATATGTATTAGGGTTGGGCGTTTCGGCATCCGAAGTGGCTGTTCCCGCCTGAAGCAGCCAGTGCCATGGTGCACGGGGGGAGGGAAGGTGCAGGACCGGTGCGCCGGTCAACGCACACACATGTGTGCGTCGACTGGCGCACTAATGCTCACGCCTCCCTCTCCCCCGCACCACAGCCCTGGTTGCTTCGGGCGGGAACAGCCACTTTGGATGCCGAAACGCCCAACCCTAATATGTATATGATGTGTGGATACCACACATATATAGTTTGTGCGTTGTAACCCACCATGAGCTGGCTTGCCAAGAGTGGCAGGTAATAAATTTATAATGATAATAATAATAATAATAATAATAATAATAATAATAATAATAATAATAATAATAATAATAATAATAATAATAACTAATAATAATGTGTTTTGTGGGCATTTATGTCTCTGTGAGCATGTATGCTGCATGTGCACATATGTGTGTACATGGATGTGTGTAAACCTGCCAACTGAGGGTAATTGGATCACGTATTATACAGTCAATGAAGTGGTCTCTATCGTTTGAAAGCCCACGATAAACCCACTAGTCTTTCAGGTGCCACAAGACTCTCTTTAAAATATTTTGTTGAAGCAAATTAACACAGCTCTTCTGCTAGAATGTACATAAAGGTGGTGTTAACAGGAGTCAGAGTTAACTTATGGGGTAGTGAGAATATACATAGGGGCTTGGAGGGGCATTTGCAAGCCTGTACAGAGTCCTGTCTTCTTATGCATCATTATTGCAGTCTGTAGCTGTTGAAACCAACCGGATTATTATGTAGAACCAATTTTTGAGTCCAGCGGCACCTTTAAGGCCAACCAAGTTTTATTCTGGATATAAGCTTTTGTGTGCAAGTGCACTTCTTCAGGATTCATATGTAGTAACTCTGCATCGGATTTCACTGTCAGTCTGGTCTTATTGCATAACTTTATTTGAATGCTCCAGTCTCCTCGTTTTTCGGAAAGTGCACATATCCTTTTTTAGACAACGAAATATCACCGCGTTAATTAAAAGAATGGGAGGGTCCTATGCTTCCTCTTAAGCATTGAAAACAGTGTGCTTCTCCTGTCGCAGCAGGAAAAGCCTTTGTCCTTGACATGGGTGGGGAAGCAAAAGGGCAAGGACACAATGCTGGTCTAGAATGACCGTCATCTCTTAATGCCATCTCAAGAGCTAAAAGCAGCTCCACTTAAAACTCAGAATCATGTGGAAAAGGAGGGAGGCAATTCCTCTTAGGGAGTCCTCAGAACTCAATAAATAATGCATGGTAAATAATTGCAAGATATTTTGTGTTTCAAAGTCCTATCTGTTAAAATCTCAAGTTTCTGCTTCCAAGTATCTGGGGATTTAAGGCACAGAGGCCAAACCTCGCTAAGCTCCCATTTAGTTCCACATGAGCTGTGCATCCACTGACTGTATCCTCCCATTGCCCCTTGCATATCCATGCAATGATTATAGATGACAGCTGTCAAGTATTGATTGTGCAGAGTGCAAAAAGATCAGCCAGGCTTGTATCTGAGATTTCAAGGTGTCTGGGTAAAATGCCAAAATAGCTAAGATCTGCTTTAGGAAACAGATGGGAAGGTACGGGCGAGGAAAACTGCCAGTCTTTGCAAAGGACTTTGAGAGATGTGTGTTTCTGGGGGAGCAAGCTTGGGTGGCATGTATCTCTTGACATGGCTGTATATGAGTAACTCTCATATCTACCTTCTGAATGAAGTACTGGATTTGTTTATTTTGTTGTTTTTGTTGTTGTTGTTGCTGTTGTTGGGTGCAAAGTCGTGTCCGACCCATCGTGACCCCATGGACAATGATCCTCCAGGCCTTCCTGTACTCTACCATTCTCCAGAGTCCATTTAAGTTTGCACCGACTGCTTCAGTGGCTCCATCCAGCCACCTCATTCTCTGTCGTCCCCTTCTTCTTTTGCCCTCAATCGCTCCCAGCATTAGGCTCTTCTCCAGGGAGTCCTTCCTTCTCATGAGGTGGCCAAAGTATTTGAGTTTCATCTTCAGGATCTGGCCTTCTAAGGAGCAGTCAGGGCTGATCTCCTCTAGGACTGACCGGTTTGCTCGCCTTGTAGTCCAAGGGACTCGCAAGAGTCTCCTCCAGCACCAGAGTTCAAAAGCCTCAACTCTTTGAAGCTCGGCCTTCCTGATGGTCCAACTTTCACAGCCACACATTGCAACTGGGAAGACCATAGCCTTGACTAGATGCACTTTTGTTAGCAGGGTGATTTGTTTATTTACTTACTCCAATTAGACCCTGAGTTTTTTGACCAAATGGGAACTTTGTTCTCTTCTCCCCTCTAAACTCACAACGACACTGTGAGGTGGATTAGGCATAGACTGTGTTAGTGCCCCAAGGTCTTCCAACAAGCTACCATCGTGGAGTGAGGATTCAAGCCTGGGTCTCCCAAATTCTGATACTCTAACCAGGGCACCACACTGGCAAAGAGATTGCCACTACACCGCCAGTAGTGAAGAGAGAGACCAATATAGACATCAGTCAACTTTGGAGCTGGTGTAGTCCAGGTGGGATATTTAAAAGTAAATTGCAAAAGGCAGTGCAGTGCCTTGCCTAGAGTAGCAATCTTAGTATGAATACATGAAAAGTATATGCTGAGGAATCTCTGCCCTTGTAGGTGATCAAGAGAGCTCAGTCCCAGTTTTTAGAATATCTAATCTCCTGTTTCCTTAACTGTGGCTACACTGGCTGCTCCTTGCTTTTTTCCATGTAGAAAAATAAGATTAGGAGTCCACATTTAGCCTCTCTGAAAAGCTGCTCTTGATTTTGCATGCAGAAGGGGATGTTTTATCTATTATTTTATAAATCTGGACTATCAGACAGATCTCTAATCAGATGGTTTAAGATGGTTTAGTTGATCTGCTTAGATGCTTGCATACTATGGATAATGAATGATGCTCACTCTTCCAGTGTTTGTTCTCCAGATGTATTGTATCATATGCTAACAATCATTAGTAAATATTTCTGCAGATCTTTGTAGCTCACTTATTCCTCATGATCTCAGCTTGAATACTGAAATTTTGGCTGGTTAACAGCAAACCCAGCTTTGCCTTGATGTCACCAACATATGTGGGTCAGACCAGTTTCCACCCAGGCTAATTGCCTCCTGATCTAGGCTAGCCATCTTCCCAAGAGGCCCAAAGAACATTAAAAGGTAATTAGATATTTATAAAGGACATTGAAGCAGCCTCTCCCCAAGATGATGAATTAGCTCACGGTATTATCTAATTCTCAGTCGTCTGAAATGAAAAGCTTTCCCACTGAGAGATCAGCCTTTTAAAGGGTAGCCTGAGACGTCTAGTAACTAGCAATATTGAGGAGAAAATGGAAATTTGGTCATGAAGCGTAGATGAATAATATTTTGGAAGAACTAACCAATACAGAGACACTGTTATAGAAAGCAAGTCAATGATAATGGTTTAACAATCTCCATTGGACAGAGGGGCAAAAAACAAAAACATTTTATTGTACAATGGGTCTCAACTGGTGCCTTGGTTTGTTGCTTTGAATCTCCCAGTTAGTGCAGTCAGACATCAATATTCATTCACATAATAATATAAATTCCACAATACAAATATTATAAACCACATTCAAATTACATGATCTACCTGGCAAACATGCTGGGATTTTCATTGGGCAAGTTATGCAATATGCAAATCAGAAATGTAGATAATTGTGTGTTTTGAGTTCTGGATGAAGGCCTAGTTCAAAGCTTGTCCCAGCTTGTCCCAGCTTTTGAGACAAGATGGGTCTAATTCTTACCTGTAAAAGAGATGACAGATGATGAGAATAAGGCAAGTTCAACAAATGTCCTCATTGTAATCTTTGAATTGTGGATGGCAGCTCAGCCAATAGGACAGAAGAGAGGAGAGTGATTCTGTAAGACACAAAAAGGCTTATTTGAAACTTTTGAGTATGAACAGACCAAGTATGGAAGGGTTCATGGTAAAATCGTAAGCTTCCTATTAGCTGTCTCCTTGATTTGGTTCCATTCCAAAGTAGTATCCCATTAGAAGAAGAAGAGTTGGTTTTTATACCCCGCTTTTAAATACTCAAAAGAGTCTCAAAGCAGCTTACAACCACCTTCCCTTCCTCTCCCCACAACAGACATCCTGTGAGATAAGTGGGGCTGAAAGAGCTCTGACAGAATTATTCTGTGAGAACACTATACTCAGTACACCACACTGGTTATCAAATATTTTGGACCAGAACTGAGATGAGAACTGGCTACCTTGCAAAAAAAAAAAAACCCTGAGATGCAAGAATAAGCAGTGAGACATCTACTTAAAAAATCAAAACATATATCTAAGATAATCACATAGTGACCAGACACAGCAAAAATAATTGCTGACCATATTTAAGTTTTACACAAAAATAGCAATAGACTGTATCACTTGCATTGCAGTCTTTTAAGTCTGCTCTTTACGATAATGTTATTATAGGAAAACACCATTGGTTTATCTCACAGGGGTACTTCATGTTAGTGTGCATGAAAGACTTACAACACTAGATACATCTTGAGGATTCAAACTGATTTATACATATCTTGTAATGCAAAGCATTGTTATAATGTCTGACATTTGAAGTTCAGATGGCAAGAGATATAAATACAAAAATGAGTTTAGCCTCATGCATGAATACACCATAAAGCCACACTTCCACTCTCTCTTATTCTCTTGTTTATCAGTGTGATTCCTGCCATGCATATCTGGCAAGAAAGGTTTGCTGCATCTGCACTGTTTTGGAGTGCAGCTGATTCTTTCTCACAGGAATGCAGGTAAGCAAAATATTTTCCATATTAAGAACAGCAAATTAAAAGGCTGAAACAAGGGGGCCCCATGACATGGCAGAAAGCACAACTGTGGGAAGTAGATTTTCCTTGCTCCCTGACCTTGGTTATATTCGTTTTCAGAATACCTGATCTAACTGTGGCATACATGCCCTGCTTTATGTTCTAAGAAGGTAACTGTTTCTTCACAGTTGAAAAGGCCCAGCATAAACCATTATTGACAACACACTGATCTATGAATGAAATATGTGGTTTTTTTCCCCATTTCTGTTCACTGACCACATATTCTATGCGTTTGGCTTACACAGTGGAAAGACAATATAACCAGTGACACCCCCCCCCGCCCCGCCCCGCCCCAGGATCTGCCAAGTCAGCCCCAGGAGCCCTCTCTGTCTCTTACCTCCTCATACCCTTTTGTCTATGCAGTGCAAGAGACAACCTGATCTCAGATTCATCCGCTAACTAACTGAAACATCTGGAGTTCATCCTAAATCCAATATTGCTGGTCTCCTTAAAATCAAGAACTAAACTTTATAGTTTGATGGTCTACAAGCTGGATACAGTGCTAAAACCCACCAGGGTTATGGGATTTCTGAATAACAACTTGTGGCTCAAGAGTCTGCCAAAACCTTTATAAAAGAGATGATGCATAATTTGTATCTTTTTCTCCTGTATCAGCTCTACAGATAAACCAGCATAACAAAAGCTACATTTGATTAGTCAAATCAGCAGATCTGCCTTAAAGACACAGGGGGTGCAGCCAGAGCTAAGCAAGGAGGAGACATTTGTGATTATAATTTCATTTTTCCATTTTCTTGCTTTATAAAAGATAGATGCTATATTTGAATGACAGCGACTCTCATCCCTTCTCTCCCGAGATATTTAGCTTAAACAAACTATAGCCCCCCAGGACTAAATGGCTGAGTAGTCAATCACATCATGGAAGAGAGAGCATTGTTGGTGTGTTAATTCTCCCTTTTCTTTCTTGTCCCCCAAAGAGCCATTAGTCACTAAAATGGGGGGGGGGGGGGAAGCAGTACAATTGCTCTAAATTTACAGTCTCCATTTCTATTGCTTTTAAAAGTATTTAGTGGTTGTAGTACTTTCAATGATTCATATAATGACATTTAAAGAGCTATTTCTTTGCTTCCGAGGTCTCTTTCATGCCTACACCTTCTGCTTAAGGGCTTACATAGTTTTGCCTGCTAATCGTCTCCTATTTCCATGTTTATTGCAGGTTACCACAATAGGCATTCTTGAGTTCCATTTAATTAGCCACATCAAACATGATAAAGTTGATATCACTTCCTCAAAACCAGGGTTGGTCTTAGCTTTTCAAAGGTATAACTGCTAAATCTCCAGCACATACACCATTTCAGTTTCTCCACCACCACTACCTACTGTTGCCAAAGTTTTACTTTACAAACCCTGGACAGTTTCCATCAATCCCTAGAGTGATGTGACATCATTTCCTGGAAGTGACATCATGGTGCATAAACTTCTAACCCTCATCACTACTCTCAGTCTCCAGTCAATTCTCAAACATGGCAACCAGGTATGGTGTAAGAACCCTAATCTTGTATGCTCCTTAGCCAGAAGTCTGCCTGATCCAGCTGTGAAGCTTTGCCATGAACTGGCCCCAAACATGCAAGTCTCATTTCCCTCTTAGGAAGTACACTTTCCAAATAGTATACTTAAATCCTCAGGTGAAAGCAACTTAAAAAAATCTTTGTAGTCTTTGATGTCTTGTGACAAATACCACTGAGATATACGCCTAGTGGTCAGGATTTCTGTTCTACCTACACAACCTACAGAAGCAGATACCTGTGTACTCTTAGTGTGTAGGGTATGTCTTCCCCTCCCCAACTCCAAACACTTAACTGTTAAAAAATGCTACATATAAGAAGCAGCTTCTGGAATTCAGAAAATGAGGTTTTGTTTCTTCTTGATGTCTCAGTAGAAACTGGTAGGTAGTTTAGAATAATCTAGATGCCCCTATTCCTTATTTGCCAATGCTTTGCCAGCCAGATTCCATAGATGGCTGCCAATTATGACTGCATCCTCTGCAGACTTGGCTGAGCACAGTGTGAGAGTGACTATCCCATACTGGAGACAGGAGCATGGTTGCGCAGCCAACATAAACCACTTAGTTATTAATCTGCAAGAGATAATATGGAGTTTGCTGAAGAAAATAAATACAAGTATCGATGCAATTGTTGCAGAGATCCATTCACAGCTGCAGTGGACTAGCATTCCAGACAAGATTCTGAAAAAGCCAAGTTCTTTGGCTGGACAGTCTGTAATGCACTTAAGAATATTTTGTACATAAAGGCATATTAATTGTGCACTGTCATTATTCCTCTTGCAATTGGAGGATATTTCATTTTAGGTAAATCTCCAACACGGAATTAACTTCCGTGCCAGAAATTAATTGCACAAATCCTGCATGTAGTTTGCCATATGCAAAAATGCAGCAAACAGAGGCGTACGTCTTCGTCAAATATTGCAGATGCAAGATATACACAGGATTCAAGGAATTCTCTTCATGGAAATCATGTCGAAATTCAATCTAGTCTTAGATGTTTTAAATATATTCAGACTTACTCACAAATGACAATAAAGAGGGGTTAACTACTGAGTAGGTTTAACAGGGATCTGCAGGCATCCCTTGGTCTCTGGTGAGTATATTTCAAGTGATTTTTGATCACAGCCATGCTCTACATTTTGAGGTTTAGCCTAAAAAACACGAGGTGTGCATGGATAAGGTGGGACCTGAGGATGCCCTGGGATTACAGTGCCTCTTTAGACTACAGAGATCAGTTCCCCTGGAATAAATGGATGCGTTGGGACCTCAAGTGGATCCATTATCAAGGAACTGATATTACATCCAGATGCTTACAGTCCCTCGGGGTCTTCCTGCCTGATTGGAGTCCTCTGGCAAGATGATGCTATATCTGGGAAATGATTGTGAAAAAGCAAAACTACACTTTTTGAGTCTGATTTCTGTGGTTTTATAGGTATTAGCTGGAAGAACTCTAACCTTGATTAGGGCACACAGCTCATAGAATCATAGACATATACAGTTGGAAGGGGCCATATAGGCCATCTAGTCCAACCCCCTACTCAATGCAGGATCAGCCTAGAGCATCCAGGATAAGTATCTCTCCAGCTTCTGCTTGAAGACTGCCAGTGAGGGGGAGCTCACTGCCTCCTTAAGCAAGTCAATTCCACTGCTGAACTACTCTGAGTGTGAAAAATTTTCTCTGATGCCTAGCTGATTCTCCATGCAGTTTAAACCCATTACTGCAGGTCCTATCCTCTGCTGCCAACAGGAACCTTTCCCTGCCCTCCTCTAAGTGACAACCTTTCAAATATTTAAAGAGAGCAATCATATCCCCTCTCAACCTCCTCTTCCCCAGGCTGAACATCCCCAGGTCCCTCAACCTATCTTCATAGGGCTTGGTCATTCTTGTCACTCTCCTCTGAACCCTCTCAATTTTGTCCACATCGTTTATGAAATGAGGTGTCCAGAACTGCACGTAGTACTCCAGATGGGGTCTGACCAATGTGGTATACAGTGGGACTATGACATCTTGGAATTTGATGTGACGCCTCTGTTGACATAGCTTAGGACTGCATTTGCCTTCTTTACCACCACATCACACTGTCTGCTCATATTTAGCTTAGTCCACAACTACCCCAAGATCATGTTCACACACACTGCTATCCAGAAGTGTATCTCTCATCCAATATGCATGCTTCTCATGTATACTATAGAACTCCACACTTCTTATTGAATTGCATCTTGTTCTCATTTGCCCACTTTTCCAGCATATTCAAATCTTGTTGCGCCCTATCTCTGTCTTCTGGGGTGGTCACTACTCATCACAATTTGGTGTCATCCACAAATTTAATGAGGAGGTCCCCTATCCCCTCATTCAGATCATTGATAAAAATGTTGAAGAGTACCAGACCCAGTACTGAGCCCTCTGCCATTCCACTGTTTGCCTCCCTTTAATCTAATAAAATACCACTGACAACCACATTTTAGGTATGGTTTTCTATCCAGTTCCCTATCCACCTAACCATCTGAAAATCCAGCCTGAAGTCCTCCAGCTTACTCATCAGAACATCATGGGGAAACTTGTCAAAAGCCTTAATGAAATCTAGGTAAACAAAATCCACGGAGAGTTTCTATGATTTATCTTCCTTGGAATCCTTTCAGGCAAGGAAGGCATAGCAGATAATCAGGGGTCATTTGTGGTTTGGCAGGACTCTCTTTGTCTCTCTCAGGCATCTGAGAGCACAGTGGCTAATGTCCAGGGAAGAAGGGTGGGAACTGGAGAGAGAGGGCCAATTCCACCTTGGACAGCCAGAACACTCTCCACCCCTAGAGCTATTTACAAAATATTAAGAGAAACAATGGATAAGAATTAAGTTGAATGCAGGACTGACCTACAAATCATCGAAGCCATGCTCACTGAGAAGGATCATGTTTAAGGTGACCAGATTTTAACATTGGTAAAACAGGACACCATTGACTGGGGGAGGGGGGGGGGTCTTGATTTAAAATTTGGTCTTTGGTCATAGAACACATAGAATGCAAATATAGTATTGTAATATATATATATATGGTCACCTTAATCAAGTTCTACTGTTGCCAATGTACTCTGTTCAGTGTTAAGATTTAATACTCTCTTCTTGTTAAAATTATAAACTGTGCATTGGTGTTATTGTATATATTTTCTTTGAGTATCTATTTGAGTTGCGTCAGGCTGCGTCAGGAGCGACCGGTCACCTCTAGAGTTCTGCAACTACACAGGCCTACCCTTATACTTGATCCGTAAGCTGCAACTGGTTTAGAATACCACAGCCAGGATCCTCACAAATAGATCCTCTGGCCTGTACTTCAACAACTCAGTTGGCTCCCAGTCAAATTCTGGATCAGGCTTAAGGTTTTGGTAATTACCTTCAAGGCCATATATAACCTGAACCAAAATGACCTCTGTGGGGTTCTTGTTTAAGTTGTTGTTCAATTGAATCTGTGTAATATTCTGTTAAATTTGGAACCACTGTTGTGATGGTGTGTTTGTGTTGTGATTGTGATGTATGCCCTCAACATTTCATGTAAACCAACCTGAGCCTTATGGAAGGGCGTTATAGAAATCCGAGAAATAAATAAAATAAATAAATACATTTGTTTAGTGAACTAGTAAGAATGCTGGACTAAAGGACTGGACCAAGGAACACCTCATCTAGCACTCTAGTTCACACACACAAACTTTTATTAGCAAGATGGCACTCTAGTTAAAATCCATATAAGGTGCACTGGTTAACCTTACCTAATATATGCAGTTGTTATAAAGATAAAATGAGGAAAGGGGGGAGAATTAGGTGGAATTGCCTCCAAAAACACCTGTGTGATGCCACTTTGCATACTTCCTTCAAGTCCATCTTCAAACTTCAGCTTGCCTATGAAATATTTGACCTTAGTTCTCATCCCCTGCTGAAATGAATTCCACCTATGAAAAACTGCTTCAATTTCCCTTCCCCCCACCCTTGTCTTCAAGTTGGGCGAGGACCCATTTTATACTCTGGGAAGTTTGCTGAGAGCAGAATAGAAGTTTAAATAATAAATAAGTGTCATGCACATTATTAGTTCTATTTAAATACTGATAAAATACACCATCCCAGATTAATTGGACTGTTTTATGTTTCTGGAATGGCAGATGCTAGCAGTCTCTGCTAAGCATCAGTGTCTTTATAGGAGGCAACAGTGTCTTCATACTTGCTTCCTTGTATTTCAGACTGAAACATGGATAGCCCTCACTCAAAACTAATTGGAAAAAGTAAAATGGTTCCCAAGGTTTCTTGCAGCATCCCAGAAAGCAAAATAATACACTCATCACTTTGAGCCTTATCCAAGCCTGATGAAACAGGACTAGCTTTATCAACAGATATTATTGTCACAAGATAATTAAATTTCTTGCCCATTTACAAAAACCACGGCATTTGCCTGTACGAGACCGTAGCTAAATGTGTGTTTAATTATAACATAGGCTAACCAATTTGTCTTGGCAAATATTAAGAAATGTGCTTTTACAATTTACATATTTATATTCTGTGCCTTCTGGCCACCTCTACTCCACAGACGTGTGGGAATCAAAAGGAAAACCAACATGTGCGCAAACATTTATGAATACTATTTGACTAGAATTTAAGCCTGTTTTGAAGGTATACTATAAACCTACTGACTGAGGTTTCACTGATGCTTCTGATGTAACAAGCTTTAGCCAACTGGTATGTTGCCACAAGACTCTGCTATGAAAAAAAAGTTTTCCTTGAGAGATCTGGCAATCCTATGACCACAGCCAGGTTGGCTATGCGATTCCATTGATCCATGCAATGTCACTTCCAGATTGGACTACTCCAATTTGCTCATCATAGGGCTACGTTGAAAATGCTTCAGAAACTGGTGGTCCAGAATAGAGCTGCCAGGTTGCTGACCAGAACATCATGGTCAGCTCATATTACTCCAATTGTATGGCAGCTGCACTAGCTACCAATTAGTCTCTGATCCAAGGTGTTGGTGTTAAACTTTAAAGCCCTTAATGGTTTGGATCCCTGATGCCTAGGAGTGGCAGTCAGGAACTGCTGAGAACTTCTCAACTACCACTTAAGTCAGTGAAATGTAAGCTATCTAAGTCCATTAATCCAACCAGAAGCTAATTACTAGCTATAGTGTCATGAGGAAGAAACAGAGAGATGATATACAAGACCCTGCTCTGGCTGTGTGTGAAACTGCTGGTATGAGTATGCAAGGAACACAAGCCAGTTTAGTCTGTGATTCTTTTTTTGCCTTTGGTAATGTTAATCAGATATCAGACTCTCAATACCAGTGGATAAGACTTCTTGGTCAAATTGTTTGAATGCTGATTTCAGGTTTTTAGTGGATAACACACTTCAGATTCTGTCTCAGCAGCTACAAGACATTTCTGAGAACCTGGACTGTATATTGAAATCTTTCAAGCACTCTGAGGCAGGCACTAACCATGATGTCCCCAAAACTAACACTTATATGAAATTGGTCCAACCTAAAACAGTAAATCAGAATATTCATGTATGCCAACTAAGCCAATGCCAGATATCTCTTACAGTAGCTCATATATTTTAGAACAGAGGAAGAGCTATTTTGACTTCCCTTGCTGCCCTCCTAAAGTCAATTAAACTAAGATTTATTTGATATCATTTGAGTTTTTATCAAGTTAGAACTTATCAACTAGGATTCCTCAAGAGTGATTTTATATCACAAAGACTTTTAAGGAAGAAACTTCACTCAGTAGCATTTGACAGAACCAAGGGGTTGGGTTACTCCACTGAAAACCCAAGGTGCTTTGTCTAATTTTAACATGTTTTTTTTTAAGAAGCCGCTGTTCCTACCATCACTTCCAGTATAAAGGAATTTCAGGAAAAACTGGAGCTCTCCCTAGGGAAAATTAAATCATGTGTTAATGCTTTACCAGAAACAAGGCCTTTGGATGGATTATGTTATAGGCAACAGACTTCAGCTTCTTCTGAGACCCAAAGAACAGGAAGATTAGAAGGAATATGGTCACAAACCTTCACAAATTGAGCCTTCAGATGCTCCTGATTTGCCCAGTGAAGTCCTGATAGACTTACTCTGACCATTTCTGCACTGGTAAATTCACTTCCCCGGCTCCTGTGTAGGAGCACACATCTGGGCAGACAAGGTGCACAGGGCCAAATGCTCTCCCATGCGGGAGCAAGAAGAGGTGAGGAAACCTGCCCCAGTTCAAACTCCAGCCTGCAGCCTGGCATGAAGCCTCCAGTGTGGAAATAGTCTCTTTCTCGGAGAATTTACCTAGAATATCTATTGAAAAGTCTAAGACAAAAAATCTGACCATCTTCTAAAACTTCCACCAATGGGTGTATTTGTTCCGAACTTGATGAGATTCTGGATCAAATTGTGGAAGTGGATTGACTATCTTCTGCTAATCAGACTTACAATATTAAATTTCTATATTGGAATATCTTGGGCTAGAGAAATAAGAGAAGAGATCCTGACATACTAAAGTTTATTAAGGACTCTGATATTATTTTTGACAAGAGACTTGGTCATCTATTGAGATCTTTATTATTGGTTTTACTTCCTTTGTACTCCCTGTCCTGAAATTTAATACAAAAGGTCATTACAAGGACGGGTTATGTTACTTATTTAATAATGCCTCTAAATTTAAGATAAATCAATTAGAATCGTACCCTTCACTTTCTCAGGCTTTTCATCTTTCCATCAATCACTTCCAGTTGTTACTGATAAATGTTTATATGCCCCCTTTTTCTTCCATTAGCATGTCTGCCCCTTTCTGGGAATCACTAAATATATATTTGGACCCTCTTATGGAGAATCATCCTGAGGTCACTCTCCTCATGGCAAGAGATTTTAATGCCAGACTGGGTAGTAACAACAAAATGCTAGCTAACTACATGAATTGGGACTATGAGGCTTTTATCTCTTACCCATTTATGCTTTCCAGAGAATCTGAAGACCAGGTTATAAATCAGGCAGGGCCATATTTGGTAGATGGTTGTATTAAATTTAATCTTTGTATATTAAATGGCTTAGGTTCTCTTGATCCTCATGGTGAATATACTTACATTTCTCCTTGTGGGTCTAGCATTGTGCATTATATATTCGTTTTGAACTGCTTTCAACTGCTTTGGAAGACCATACTACTGATTTTAAGTTTGGTGTTCAAACAGAAAAGGTGCATTTTCCAACTCAGATGTCCTTAAATTAAGGGTTGATTTAGCATTTTCCCCTCTTCCTTACTCTGATAATAAGGACCAGTCCCTATATATCAAAATTAAATGGTCTCCCATGTCACAGACTAAAATTAATATATGGATGCTTAGTCACTCTGGACAGCAATCTAAAAGTAACCTATCTAATGCTAAATATATCTCTGAGGCACTCATTTTCTATATTTTGGACAAACATCTTGTGCTGTTGTAGTTAAACACTCCTGGTTTGATGCTGAATGTCTTTCCTCCAAAAAAACAACTGCACCAATTGTGTCATGAATTATACTATAATCATTCCCCAAAGGACTGTCTCTTCTCATGAGAAATGGACAGGTGCCATACTCTGTTAACTGAAAAGAAACACACCTACTCTATTAAAAATTGGTCCTAATTCCTTTTTGCAGCAAAGAGTAAAAATACTAAGGAGTTCTGATCCTTAGTGGTGGACCAGAAACACTCACCTAGTTCCCCTATTCAGCCTGTGGGATGGGTTCAACATTATACCAAACTCTTCAGTGATATATCAATAACTCAACCAGTTGAGGATAACTTAATACTCTTAGATGTCCCAGATTGGCACCCAGTTACTTAAATTGGGATACAAATTATATTCTCAGTATGGCCCTGGCCCAGATGGTCTGCCTGTCAATTTGCTGAAGACCAGTCTTGATTGGTGGATGGAGCCTCTTGCCTAATTGTTTACAATGATTGACAAATTTGGTATCCTTCCTGATTCATGGCTAAATTATAGTTCCAATTTTCAAACAAGGTAATCACAATAATCCAGAGAATTACCATCCCATAAACTGCTATCTGTATTTGGGAAATTATATTCCAAGCACCTTTGGGGAAAACTAAGAGAATGGATGGATGCACAAAGCCTACCAGGAGAAGAAGAAATTTAGATCATTGTACTACACTGTCTTTCCTTGCTGAGAAATATATGAGTCATCCAAACGGAAAGCTCTGTGCTGCTTTTATTGATCTGTGTGGTGCATTTGACTCCATCCATAGACAAATATTGTGGGAGAAGCTATTCCAACTAGATGTGGAGGAGAAATTCTTTTTTCTTTTGCATAAACTCCACTCTTCAAATCAGGTTTGACGAGAAAGGCTCTCAAAGGATTCCTATGACCAAGGCAGTTAAACAAGGTTGTCTATTACCACCCTTTTCTTTTTATTCTGTTTCTATCAGATTTACTAACTTATGTGTCTAGAACTGATGGCCATGCCTCTAAACTCAACTCTCAGCCCATGTCTTTGTTATTATAGGCAGATGGCACCATATTTTTTCTCTAAATTAGGCTTAAGATGCCTTTTAATGTCATTTGTTGTTTACCCTAATCTCTATCCATCAACTTTGAGAAAACTAAAATCTTGGTTTTCTCCAAGTCATGGAAATGTCACCATTGGAAAGTTGATGGGAGAGTTATTGAACAGATTAAAACCTTTAGATACCTTGGTGTCCTTTTTCATTGTGAACTAAAGTGGTTTTCATACTGGAAGCAGTCCCTTGTCTTGGCTGAAAAACAATTGGCAACTCATCTTTTCTGCACTGTGATTTTATTTTTCTTCTATTAGTGCAGTGAATGGTGGGAGGGGCCACTGGGCTTTGGTTGGTGGTTGATGGATTGTTTCACTTGTCTTGGCCAAATGCCTGGTGAAGAGTTCCCTTTTGCAGGCCCTGTGGAATTGTTTTAGCTCCAGCAGGGCCCAGATGTCATCTGGGAGCTCATTCCACCAAGGAATGAGGGGGCAAGACTGAGAAGGCCGTGACTCTGGTCAATGACAGACGAGTTTGGGCCAATTTACTTACAGATTTTCATTGCTCTAAATGGTCCTTATTCTTCATAAAATTAATACCCTTGGCACTGATATTAAACTACTAGCTACTCACAAAAAACTTGTATACTCCAGACAATCAAGAGAAGGATCTGGGACACTGGGCAATAAACCATCAATGCCGGAGTCAACCATATTTTTTTTTCCTTCCTTTTTTGGCCTTCTTTTCCGAAGAAATATACAGCCCAGTATTCTGTTAATTTACTAAACCCTTTCCTTCGGCATGCATTCATGCTGGCTAGAATAAATCTCTTTCTCTGGGCAAGACTGTTTGGGAGATATCAGAATATTCTTTATGATCAAAGGCTGTGTTATTTTCATCTTGGCAAACCTGAATCTATTTTACATATATTGTCTTCTTGCCTATTGTTTTCTAAACAGTGTTCTTTCTTGTTAGACCCCCTTTTGTGGACTAATAAATTATCTGCTCATGGCACCAAAAAGTCATTAACGGATATATCTCCTGAAGTAACGGAATGCATAGCAGAATTTTTAGCCATTGTGGTCTGAGAAAGGGCACGAACACAAAATATCCAGTAACTGGGTTCCTTGTTTCTTAACAGCAAATGGAGTACTAAAGCAATTATGGATACTGAGATTTGCTAAGTGCAATTGTTATATTTTAAACCAAAAATCCAACATTTTGTTCACTTTTGTGTATATATTTTGTATCTAAACCATCTGTAATGATGGTTTTATATGCTAATAAAGGTTTACTGGCTGACTGACATATGGGATGAAGTCATTCCCATCATTTTTAATTCACATGAGAAACAGTGTCCCTTGTTTAATTTCTGCAGGTCAGACTGCTATTAAAGGCACAGGCGAAAGGCCAGAAAAACCAGATGGGAAATATAGCTAGTGTGAGATGTGTTTATTGGAATAAATTGCACAGGTTCCAGAGGACAGAATTGTGACTATTGTGCTACTGGCCATTATAAAGTGCCATCTAATCCAAAAACCCAGAGCACAATCCCTACAGTACTTCTTATTACGGTTTATGGGCAGTTGTTTTGAACCAGCATGGCTGACAGTTTCCTTCAATCTCATCCATGAATTTTTAATTAACTAATGAAGCTGCCTTACACTGAATCAGACCATCAGTCCGTCAAGGTCAGAACCGTCTACCCAAAGTGACAGTGGCTGTCAGGCTGAAGTCTTTCACATCATCTACTACCTAATTCTTTTAACTGGAGATATTGGAAATGGGACCTGGGATCTTCTTCATACCAAGCAGATACTCAACCACTGGACCATGGCCTCTCCCCCAAGAAAGCAGGATTACAGAAATCTTATTTTATTCCAATCATACAAGCTTTACCTGACTACATCTGAATTTATTTACCTATCTTTAAAAAATTCATATGGAGAGTTAGGGCTGCCAGTCACCAGATGGTCCAACAAGCTAAACCAAATCCTCAGCAGAGGTGAAACAAAGTATATCCAGTGTAAACTGTCAAACACTCTCTTGTTCTCTTCTTTGTGATATGTCTGTCTGTATCTGGGCTTGGGTGCTTTTGCAGTTCTTGCTTCTGACACATTTTTTTTGTCAAAAAAGCAAAGCAGCCAGAATAAATTGAGAAGAGAAGGGAGAAAAAAGAGGGCTGCTTATCTCCGTCCCTTCCTTCTATGTTTTCTCAAAAAGCCCATCCTCCCTTCTGATTGGCAAGAATGGTTAAACCACCCTTCTATTGTCTCTTTGCCTCTGATTTCAGTTTCCTGTGACTACTTTTCATGAAAAATTCAATAGCAGGCTTTCTTAAGAGAGCCAAGTTTGGTGTAGTGGTTAGGAGTGCGGACTTTTAATCTGGCATGCCGGGTTTGATTCTGCACTCCCCCACATGCAACCAGCTGGGTGACCTCGGGCTCGCCACGGCACTGATAAAACTGTTCTGAGTGAGCAGTGATATCAGGGCTCTCTCAGCCTCACCCACCCCACAGGGTGTCTGTTGTGGGAAGAGGAATGGGAAGGCGACTGTAAGCCGCTTTGAGCCTCCTTCGGGTAGGGGAAAGCGGCATATAAGAACCAACTCTTCTTCTTCTTCACTAGAGTTTCATGAAACCCTGGGGTTTCTTGGTGGCCCTGGAAGGGTTTGCTGAATGGGTGGGAGTTAATTAATTTTTAATATATTTTAAACATTTGTTTAAATTTATTGGGTGAAATGACTCCCTCCCCACAATGGCTACAGGTGGGCCTGGAGGGGGTAGGAAGGGGAGGAGAGCTGGGTGGGCGTGTACAACCATATTCTCAACCATATTCTGCATGATCATGCCACTTTTGGGGTTTCTTGAGCCTGAAGAATGTGTCAGGGATTTTTTAATGGTAAAAAAGTTGAGAAAGGCTTTTCTATAGGAAAGATGAATCCCAAAACTGCCTGTATTGTGTTATTAGACTATTGCTGCCAGTCTAATTAGACAATACCTGATGGTCCAATGTCTGATTCCATATATTCCAGTTTGACATTGGATGGGCATGAACTGAAGCTTGTTATAAATTTTGCAGTTTGTGAACTGATGTTCTGAAGAGCTGAACTGAAGAGCTGCCACAATCTCCCATGAATTTTGATACAAGTTGTGGAGGTTTATGAAGAACCGAAACCTGGTGTATAAGTGGCTCTGAGCCATTTAAACACCTGCTTTCTGCTCTTCATGAAAAAAAGCTAAGCTATATGACTCTGACCTTTCTGCTTTCTGCTTCCTGCCAAAAGCCATGGCAAGTAGAAAGCAGAGAGTGAAATGACTCCAGGCCATTTAACCCCCTGCTTTCTCCTCCCTGCCAAAAACAGCTGGGCACAGAAACTAGGGTTTTAAAATATAAATGCATCATGAACCAAAATGAATCAGTTCAAGGTTCAGTTCATGGTTCGGCCATGAACCATGAACTGAACCTCAAAAATGGAGTTTGTGCCCATTTCTAGCTGCATGTGTTCTCTACATCTTGTAGTATAAATCTACCAGAAAATGCAAAACAGCAGTTTGCCATTACAACTTACTCCATTGATATCCCAGTCTTTACAATTTTTCCTCTGTGATCAAAAGAAGAAACTGGGCTGAATAGGCCAAGCCAGAGCAGTTTCTGGCAGGACCAGAGATGTGAAACCTGGGGGGATCTCTATATTTTCTCTAGATAATTTTTAGGGCTATTTTCTGTTTTAGAATGAGTGAAAGGCTTTTTAATACTAGTTTCCAGTCACTCAGAATATGAGGTATGAAGCTTTATTTATGTATGGCAAACTACAAGATCACAAAATGAAAACTTCTGTGTAGTTTATAGATGCACAACATATCTTTAAAAATATGTTTGTTTAACTGTGATTAATTTTACCTATGAGTAACGTGTTATAAACATGATACAGGTTTCCAAACCCTTTGTCATTCTCCACGAGGACAATTCTAGGCAGACAGGATTGCCAACTTCCAGGTGGGGCCTTATGATCTCCCAGAATTACAGTTGATCTCTTTACAGTGATGAAGTTCTCTTGGATAAAACGACTGTTTTGAGGATGGCATCTTTGACATTACACCCTGCTGAGGTCCCTCCTCTTTTCAAATCCCACCTTTCCCTGGCTTTATCCCAAATCTCCAGGAATTTCCCAATCTGTAGTTGGCAACCTTACAAGTAGGATTACACCCTCCTAAGTCAGTTGAAGTAAATGCACTTAGAAAGGTGCAGCTCTGTCTGGAATTACCCTGTCTCTTTGAACCCAGAGTTTTCATCTTCTCTTCATAACTTTTTTGCCATTTTGACTATAAATTTGTCTTCTAAAAATCCACTTGTCTTGAGCAAAATCCCAGGAGCATCAGTAAGCTGAAAACTAGAATGATAAGAGCTGACCAAACGAACCTCAGGAGGTTTTATCCTCCCTAAGACACAAGACTTGATTGTTATTATGGGTTTAATCCTATGTAACGTAAACATTAGTGGTTTCTCTCCAATACATTCAATCAGTACCTGGCAAGGGACAAGGACCTCCCCACATACTTATTCTTTGCAAGCGGCATTATATTCTGCCTTCTCCTGTTCACAATTCTCCACTTTTCATCTGCAGAACTAACCACAATATTGATCATGCATTTGTCTTTTAAACGAACTTTAAAAACCCATATGTTGAAACCTGGTAGGGGGCAGAAGGGGGATGTATAAGAGGTCGTAGCTTCCAGGCATGCTTGAGCCCTGGCACTTCTGTGTTAAAGAAATTAACCACCATGCGTTCAACAAGCATGGGTTTGCATGTCTAAACACTGTGGTGCTGCTCTATAACCATTCTGAGCTGCTTCTTATCATATCCTTAGGCTGTTTGTGCACAACTGCCAGCAAGCCATGCCTCCATCTCTCTTTTCTGTCACTGTCACTCACAAACACTTGCCAAAGTCCCTGTGGAAACTAGCACACCTGTGTCAGGCCAAGCCCTCACCTTATCTTGCTGACTGGCCTTTTCAAATCACTTCACATCTCTGTTCATGCTCCTTTGCTCCTCATGTGATTCACACGTGCACTTCTTTTGCATTGTTCTGATTTGTTCTGACAAGTGGTGGGAACAGGGCTACAGGGCTTCGTAGCACTCCGCTTCCTTGGCAATAACTCACTTCTGCCCCTCCTGAGTCTGTCAGCCTAGAATGAGGAACTGGGGTTTAACAGAATGAGATGGGAGGCTGTCTCGAGCAAGGAAGGCAATGTATTAAAACAGAATAAATGAGTGCAATTTAATCTCCTGTAGTCAGGAGACCAGCAGAGGAGCTGTGCAGGGGTGTTATTGCTCCTGCCGCTGCAGTATCCCATTCCTGATGCCCTTCTTCTGGCCGGAGGATGGAGGCAGGTGTTTCGTGATATGTGGAGATCCATTTGTTAAATCAAAAGATGCTGCAGAAATGAGGTGAGAGCTTTAGAAACTTGTACCTTCATTTGCAAAGGCCACACGATGACTGGTGCTTTTATCCACTGTCCTTGGAATAAAGTAAGAATATCTGTACCTGATGAAAATAATTCCTGCCCCAGGTTTCAATGTCCCTCACATTTTGAAGCGTTCAGACTAGAATTGCTGCTGACATTGCCAGTGTCAGAATTTCAGACAACTTGGTAAGTCTCACTGAAAATAAAATTTAAAAAAAATGAACTCTCTCACACACAAATGAACAATAAACATGTTAGGCTTTAAGATGCTATAAAATTCCTGGTCATTTACCTATAATAGATTGGCATGGTTGCCCCTTAAGAAATACCACCCCTCCCCTTTAACATGCTGCTAATGACATTTGGCAGAATAAAGAATTTGTACACAAGTACAACATATACACTAGCTTATTTATTTGTTTGTTTATTATATTCATACACCACTCTCCCTTTTGGCTCAGGCATATAATATAAAGAAAACTTATTTGTGACATATTAGTGCACAATATTAGCACTCTCCATGGGAAAGGAATACAAGATTTGAAGTGAAAGATTTTTAAAACTCTTCAAGCAGATGTTCCAGCCACTAGAAACCACCATTGACTTGTTCCTGCCGTTTGTTCAAACAAGTGTATGTCAAGTGCTTCAGGATGTGGGGAGTACATCCAATGCACAGTGGCTGCGATCAAGGGCAGGATTTGGGACTGTCTCAAATGACATTTTGGCTACTCTGCTGCACACATCTTGTCACCAAAAAATTTCTAGAATTTTAACAGTCCATAAATGGCAGCAAAGCTTTTAGGCTCATCCAGCTTTATCTGAATTTTTCTATGAGGGCTCAAGGATACAGGAAACTGGGGCCATTGCTAAAAAGCTAATGGAATAACAATCTCTTCTATAGATCTATTAACTGGGAGAGTATTTCTTTGTTTTTATCACAGCAATTTGTTGGTTTTCTTCTAGGACCCTGGAATATATTCATCATTGAGGAGGTAGGGCTGGATGTTTAGATTCTACTTTTTCACAATATTTCTACCTGTTGGGATGAGATCCCGGAACACAGAGAAAGGTGAACAAAGTGTTAGATTGCAATTAGTATTCCCTCGTTTCAAAGTTTGCCCTTTGGCCTTGATTTCAAAGCATGTTTGCTGCTGAGATACAGGGTTAGGGTTGGGTCATTGAAAGGCTGCTTTTAGATTTCCATTTGCTGTGCCCACTCTTGTGAAGGGCAGCAGCCCACTAGCTCAAACTCAGGATCAAATTACTAACATTATTTTGATCTTCTTTAATAATAATTACTCTATGTTGACAAATCTAACTGCCCACAGTTAGTTAAGATGATGAGCATCACATGTGTTGTTGAAGAAGCAATCTTCCCACAGAGATCTGGAATAATACAAGGCTGGAAATTCCATGACTGTTATTGAATTTCACTCTTTCATTTCTGCTATATGTAATATATACATGTTTCAACATTTTTTAAAAACATTAAATAACAGCACTAGCAAAAGTATTGAATAAGGAAGACAGCACTAATAGATGACAAGCAAAAATAACCTTGATCTTTTCCCAAAATTTTTTCTTACTTCCTCATTTTGCTTGCCATTCTGAAGATTATGCCACACTGTGCTAACCTCCTCCTCCCCCCTTCCTATGTATCCAAAATTCTACATCAAGAAAAAAAAACTTGCTTCTTTAAACCTGTAAAAATTATTCCGGTTGTGCAATTTGCATACAGGTGCTAATTTTGCACAATTTATTTTTTTCAGAGAGGAAGGAGGGCAAATCACTCAGCATGGGTAGAAGACCCATTTCCTGACTTGGAGTAAATTCCACCTAGCCACCCTTTAGGCTTCTGAGATTTCTCCAGACATTCTCACATGTCTTCAAGCCCACTTCTGCATACTGGATAGCTAGAAACTGAATACAGAATGGTGAATTTTGCACACAATACTGGTACTACACTTACAGTATTTGCTGGCATATAAGACTACTTTTCCCCCCTGAAAAACATGCCTCCAAGTGGGGGGATCATCCTATATGCCGGGTGCACTTCAGTTGGGATAGACATAGCTGCCCATAGTGGCCCATAGTACTGTAATGTAATGTAACAAACTCTATATTTTGAGTGGAAATGTTGGGGGGTCATCTTATACGCCCAGTCATCTTATATGCCGGCAAATACGGTAGATAGAACAACTGTAGAAAGCAAGCAGCACTGCACATGCTCATCTGAATTTGACTAGATCAGGGTCTGTATGACTTCCTTCTACAGAACTTGTCCATGAACAAGATGGCTTTTAGGCTGGAGAACAATGATGGCTATGCCAGTTCAACATTGTTATGAAGATCACAGTTTTGGTGTCATATACACCAACCGTTTGGCACCCTACCACTTTCTTGTCAAAACCCATTACTTATCAACTGAGGAACATACTAGCCTTCTACAGATGATTCATTTGCAAATATATACCCAATGTGCATACAGAGGTAGTAGGCATGAGTGAAATAGTCCCACACTCTGACTCTAGGTGATTAGCAGCTTGTAAGCGTGACACCTATGGGTGGAAGGATGTGTATACATGTATATGTGTAAGTACTGTTCACATAATTGGGAATGCTTATTCTCTAATATTACTAATCCCAGGGTAGGGAGCCTATATACATTGACTTCTACCACACATAGCTGCCATGCTTGTATGTTGTTGATCACACAGAAGCAGAGATGATATCCAAATCTTCATGCCCACTCATGTTGTACATGTATTAGATAACACACTGATTAACCATAGAGGACTCTGCTGTGTGTCAAATATGATCAGAGGAGGTGTGAAAGGTATATGATGGTTGATGATTACTTTACCCAGAATCTAAAAAAACCCCTCAGTTACAGAAGAGTCAGGCACAACCACACAGACCTAATACTTCATAGTAAGGTTTAAAAATCCCAGCCACAGGCAAACACATTCTCATTGGATGCAATAAAAGAAACTGTCTCCTCAGCCTGGCAAAGGAGATACACACTTGGAATCAGTTTCCCTGCATTCAGTCTCTTGCCAGATTGAGAACTAAATGCGGGTTGGATCAAGATATACACCCAGTTGGACATCTACATTGTGATTTGCATGTCATACATCCATTAAGACTCTCATAGAAATGTGTTCTATGGATTATGGGATATGTAGTTCAAAACAGAAGAGCCTCTTGTGGCGCAGAGTGGTAAGGCAACAGAAATGTTGTCTGAAAGCTCTGCCCATGAGGCTGGGAGTTCAATCCCAGCAGCCGGCTCAAGGTTGACTCAGCCTTCCATCCTTCTGAGGTTGGTAAAATGAGTACCCAGCTTGCTGCTGGGGGGTAAATGGTAATGACTGGGAAAGGCACTGGCAAACCACCCCGTATTGAGTCTGCCATGAAAACGCTGGAGGGCGTCACGCAAGGATCAGACATGACCTATTGCTTGCACAGGGGATACCTTTACCTTTTACCTAGTTCAAAACAGACATGACAAGTACATGAAAGTAAGTTGTGTAAATGGTTGGCTTAAAAACAAAGTGCTCAGACCCCTTTATGATTGGGAGAAAGCTACATGATCATCCCCTTCCCTCTTTCCCAGCTCATTTCCCACCTCCAGAAAAGACAAATGGGATTGTTTTTGCCTGCCTGAGTTGTGAGAAGGCTGGATGTGGTAACTGAAGCCCCCAAAAAACCATTGTGTGTAAATGGTTGGCTTAAAAACAAGGTGTTCAGACCCCTGCATGATTGGGAAAAAGCTCGTCGGTCACCCGCCACCCCCTTTCCCAGCTCATTTCCCACCTCCAGAAAACAGAAACAGGGCTGTGCTTTGCTTGCCTGATCCCAAAAAGAATGTGGGCACTTTGCAGAAGATTTTATTTTACCTTTGACACTGATTGCACCATAAAAAAAAAATTATTCGGAGCAGGAAATGGAAAGGGGAGGGTGGGTGCGAGGGAGGGACAATGCTATTGCGACTATCATGCCTCCCCACCCCCCATGCGGGCTTGTCTCTGATTGCTCACCGATGGAATGCAAGATAAAAAGTGGCAAATCCACTTTTCGCAATTTCCCTCATCCCGGAGGAAATTTGGGCAAAACATAGGCCAGCCCCTGGACAGCCTTGGGATAGAGGCAACGTCTTGTGGAAGGGGCTCTAAAACCTGCCAGCAACCAGAGGCTGTCCAGGGGCAGATTCCTTATGCGGAAATGGTCTTACAATTTACAATTGGTCAGAAGATCCAGAACTTAAAAAGGACCCAGCTGAATCAGACCATAAACTCATCTAATCTAGTACTCTGTTCAGTGTCCAACCACCTGCCTCGAGGAAGCCCACAAGCAGGAAGACTGTAACACCATCCTCCCTTCTGTACTCCCCAACAACCGATATGAGGCACTACGCCTCTGGTACAGGAGAGAATAGACAGCCATCATGATCAATAGCCATCATAACTTCCACTGATAGCCTCATCCTCCATAAATTTGTCAACTCCCCTTTTAAAGCCTTCCAAGTTGATAGTCCTGTGATGGAGAAGTCCACAATTTAACTGCACTTTCAGATGTACTTCCTGTTGTCTGCCCTGGATCTCCAACCATTCACTTTCAGTAGATGCCCCCAGTTTCTAGTATTATGAGAAAGGATTAAAACCTTTCCCCTGTCCGCTCTTGTCACATCATGCAAAACTGTATAAGACCTCTGTCATGTCTTCTCTTACGTGCCTTTTTTCTAAACTAAATGGACTTAAGTATTTTAACTGATCCTCATAAGGCAGCTACTCTAGTCCTCTAATCAGTTTAGTTGCTCTTTTCAAGCTGTACAATATCCTTTTTCAGGAGCGGTGACCAGAACTGTACACAATATTCCAAATGTGATGTGATCTCATCATGGATTTGTATAAGGGCAGTTTGATGATGGTGGTTTTAGTTTCTATTCCTGTTCTAATGATAGCCAGCATGGATTTTGCTTTTTTTCACAGGAGCTGCACAATAGATTGACATAGATTGATTCTAATTTGCTATCCACTACCACCCCAAGATCCCTTTCTTTAATCTGTCACTGCCCTCCCAAATCCCATCAGAATCTATATGTGAAGATGGTATTATTTGTCCCAATATGGATCAATTTACGCTTGCTTGCTTTGAATTTCATGTGCCATTTTATTGCCCATTTCCCCAGCTTGGGGAGATCCTTTGGGAGTTCTTTACAAAGTTCCTTTGGGAGTTCTTCTTTTGTATCAACCACCCTAAATAACCAGCTTAAATTCAGTGTCATCTGCAAACTTGGCCACTTCACAACCTACCCCTAGCTCCAGGTCATTTATGAAGACATTGAAAAGCACTCCCAATGCAGATCTCTGAGGGACTCTGCGGCTCACTTCCATCCACTGGGAGGGCTTATGCATTAGACAGATATGGAAGAGATATAACATATTTATATGGTTTACATGCTTATAGTAAGTGATTAACTTTTTAAGGGGAAACAGCTTTGATTTCATGAGCACACATAACTTTAGAATGCCACTGGAATTAAAGAGGAAGAAACTGCCATGCTCCTTCCTTAGCTAATAATGCACTAGCTTTCCTCCCTCCCTTGCAAGATCTTCAGCTGCATTCTGCTTTTGCCATTTGGCAAGCTCTATGTGCCCATTTTTCTTGCCTTGCTTGACAGGAATGATAGAACTTAAAGCAGGAAACTCACATTGGCTCAATATTCTGGTTGTTTCAGATATATTCAATAGTTCCAGGATTCATTAACTACTTACTTAACTTTGGCTCTGCTGTATGTTGTATATCACTGATTTCTTAATTCCTTAATGGAAACAGACTGCAGCTCAAAATCAGCTAGGTGATTAATGTCTCCAGACTTCTTCCCCCTCACTGGCTGTGAAGCATCAAATTATACTCAGAATTATAAATGGTTTTCTTAAGCTCAGCATTTTAAGAAAAGTTAGTTGCTATCTGGAATCTCCTTCCTCTTTCATTTAGGAAAGTATCATAAATATGTAAAAATCAATAGCATCTTTAAATATAATTTGAATTATAATGCTAGAATTCAGATCTGACTTTTTTGAAAGTTGACCTTGATTGGTTTAGTGTCAAAACAAATCTGAAGTAGTATTGACTAACTTTAACGCATCCATCTCCAAAAAGAAGCACCCATGGCAATGCTGACTTCCTTTCACAGTTCCACAACAATAATCTGTATCTGTTCCCTGTAAACCGCCCTGAGCCTTCGGGGCAGGGCAACAAATATAAATAAATAAATAAATAAATAAATAAATTTATTTATTTACAATGAGAATACAATGGTCATAGCAAACACTCTTTCCCAACAACCCAAGAGACGACTCTACACATGGACATCGCCAGACGGTCAACATAGAAATCAGATTGACTATGTGCTCTGCAACCAAAGATGGAGAAGTTCTATACAGTCAATAAAAACAAGACCAGGAGCTGATTGTGGTTCAGATCATCAGCTTCTTGTTGCAAAATTTAGGCTTAAATTGAAGAAAGTAGGGAAGAGCATTAGGCCACTCAGGTACGAACTAAATCATATCCCCGACGAATATAAAGTAGAGGTGACAAATAGATTTAAGGAATTAGATCTGATAGACAGAGTGCCTGAAGAACTATGGACGGAGGTTCGCAACATTGTACAAGAGGTAGCAACTAAAACCATCCCAAAGAAAAAGAAATGCAAGAAATCAAAATGGCTGTCTGAGGAAGCTTTACAAATAGCTAAGGAGAGAAGGGAAGTGAAAGGCAAGGGAGAAAGAGAAAGATACACCCAATTGAATGCAGAATTCCAGAGAAAAGCTAGAAGAGATAAGAATGCCTTCTTAAATGAACAGTGCAAACAAATAGAAGAAAACAATAGAATGGGGAGGACCAGAGATCTTTTCAAGAAAATTGGAGATATGAAGAGAACGTTTCATGCAAAGATGGGTATGATAAGGGGCCAAAATGGTAGGGACCTCACAGAAGCAGAAGAGATTTTTAAAAGGTGGCAAAATTATACAGAAGAACTATACAAGAGCGAGCTTAACATCCCTGATGACCACAATTGGGTAGTTACTGACCTGGAGCCAGACATCCTGGAATGTGAAGTCAAATGGGCCTTAGGAAGTCTGAGCAACAATAAAGCTAGTGGTGGTGACAGCATTCCAGTTGAACTATTCAAAATCTTAAAAGACGATGCAGTAAAAGTACTACACTCAATATGCCACAAAATTTGGAAAACTCAACAATGGCCACAGGATTGGAAAAGGTCAGTTTACATTCCAATTCCAAAGAAGGGCAATGCCAAAGAATGTTCAAACTACTTCACCATTGCACTCATTTCTCATGCTAGCAAAGTTATGCTCAAAATCCTACAAGCTAGGCTGGACCGAGAACTTCCGGAAGTACAGGCAGGATTTTGAAGAGGCAGAGGAACTAGAGATCAAATTGCCAACATACGCTGGATCATGGAGAAAGCTAGGGAGTTCCAGAAGAACATCACTTCTGCTTCATTGACTATACTAAAGCCTTTGATTGTGTGGAGCACAACAAATTGTGGCAAGTTCTTTAAAAGATGGGAATACCAGAGCATCTTATTTGTTTCTTGAGAAATTGATATGCAGGTCAAGAAGCAACAGTGAGAACTGAACATGGAATCACTGATTGGTTCAAAATTGAGAAAGGAGTTCGGCAAGGCTGTATACTGTCGCCTTGCCTATTTAACTTGTATGCGTAGCACATCATGAGAAAGGCGGGATTAGAGGAGTCACAAATTGGGATCAAGATTGCAGGGAGAAATATCAACAACCTCAGATATGCAGATGATACCACTCTAATGGCAGAAAGTGAAGAGGAACTAAAGAGCCTGTTGATGCAGGTGAAGGAGGAGAGTGCAAAAGTTGTCTTGAAACTCAGCATCAAGAAAAAAAAGATCATGGCATCCGGCCCTCTGAATTCCTGGCAAATAGATGGGGAAGAAATGGAGATAGTGATAGATTTTATTTTCCTGTGCTCCAAGATCACTGCACATGGGGACTGCAGCAAAGAAATTAAAAGACGCTTGCTCTTGGGGAGGAAAGCTATGGCAAATCTAGACAGCATCCTAAAAAGCAGAGACATCACCCTGCCAACAAATGTGCGTTTAGTCAAGACTATGGTATTCCCAGTTGCAATGTCTGGCTGTGAAAGTTGGACCATAAGGAAGGCCGAGCGTCAAAGAATTGAGGCTTTTGAACTCTGGTGCTGGAGAAGACTCTTGCGAGTCCCTTGGACTGCAAGGCGAACAAACCGGTCAGTCCTAGAGGAGATCAGCCCTGATTGCTCTTTAGAAGGCCAGATACTGAAGATCAAACTCAAATACTTTGGCCACCTCATGAGAAGGAAGGACTCCCTGGAGAAGAGCCTAATGCTGGGAGTGATCAAGGGCAAAAGAAGAAGGGGACGACAGAGAATGAGGTGGCTGGATGGAGTAACTGAAGCAGTAGGTGCAAACTTAAATGGACTCCGGGGAATGGTAGAGGACAGGAAGGCCTGGAGGATCATTGTCCATAGGGTCGCGATGGGTCAGACACGACTTCACACCTAACAACAAACAAACAAATAAAGGTATTCCCAGCCTGAAGCTGGCCATTTAGAGCCTGCAACACTACACCATCAGTGTTGGCTGACTGTAAATGAGGTTCAACTCTGTACCTGTACGCAGTGTTTACTCTAATTCCTTTGCTGATCAGCTGCTGGGTGAAGGACACTGTCTTGCTGGCTGGCATCTCACCCCCACAAAAATATTGGGCCAGCAGCCAAGACAATCAGAACATCACAAGGCTGCAGGGAAGAGAAACGGCCACAGTGGTGCTGGGGTGTATCTGAACCTCAGCTATCTCAGAATGAGAAGTTTGTGCTTGGGTGGCTCCTTGTGGGTCAAAAAGGAGGAGGGAGCAATTGGCCAAGATGAAGACAGAGGACTCAGGGGAACATGCTAAGGCTTGATTGGGGTTGAACTATATGGACAAAGCAATCTTCATAAGAAGCATTGTTTTAGAGCAGGCTTTCTCAACTCTGGAGTTTCCTGACAGTCCTGGAAGGGTTTCCCAGTGGGTGGAAGTTAATTAATTTTGTATCTTTTTAAAGTTAAATATGTATCAGGTGATATGACCATATATGGTCACATCAACCTACTACCTCCCTGTCAAAATAGCCAATGATGGGCCTGGAGGAGACGGGAAGGGAAAGGGCTCCCTTTTTTTTGATGTCTGCTTGTCTGGAGGAGACGGGAAGGGAAAGGGCTCCTCACACATACATGATATGAATTTCCATTTGTATTACAGTAAACGTTTGCTACGTGGTGATAATGACTGCTCTATTTCACGTTGGCTAGGATAGGCTTTTCAGACATGTCACTGAACTAACAGAAAAGGATTTTTTGAAGAGGAGTGGGTATTTTTTGATGGAAAATTGTGACTGTAGTCCTTAAGCTATTATATTGCTATATAAAATACCACTGTTGGGGAAAACAGGGAAGTATTGAGAAAAACAGAAATAAAGCTCATGTATAGTGAATTCGTATAGAGCCTCTTGTGGCGCAGAGTGGTAAGGCAGCCGTCTGAAAGCTTTGCCCATGAGGCTGGGAGTTCAATCCCAGCAGCCGGCTCAAGGTCGACTCAGCCTTCCATCCTTCCAAGGTCGGTAAAATGAGTACCCAGCTTGCTGGGGGGTAAAACGGTAATGACTGGGGAAGGCACTGGCAAACCACCCCGTATTGAGTCTGCCATGAAAACGCTAGAGGGCGTCACCCCAAGGGTCAGACATGACTCGGTGCTTGCACAGGGGATACCTTTACCTTTATAGTGAATTCGTATGGCCAATAAATCTGCCCTGTGCTGGCAGTTCCAAATATAAAATTATATCATCAAGCAGCAGGTTTGGTCTGGATTGCAGATTGGATCAAAGAATAGTAAAAGTTGAATCAGCAGACTTACAAAAAGGTCTACATAACTATTTATGGATAAAGAAATCAATGTAAATGATTGTAATACAAGAAAGGAGTCATATAATTAGAGATGGACTGAAGAAGAACAGAGCTGTTTTTTTGTACCCCACTTTTTCCTACCTGAAGGAGTCTCAAAGCAGGTTATATTCACCTCCCTTTCTTTTCCTCACAACAGACACCTTGTAGTTAGCTGAGACTGTGAGAGCTCTGAGAAAACCACGATTGTCCCAAGGTCACCCAGCTGGCTGCAAGTGGAAGAGGAATGGGAATCAAATCCCATTCTCCAGATTAGAGGCCACCACTTTTAATCATTACACTATGCTGGTTTGTTTAATGGAATATACAGAGTCCCTCAAATTCTCTACTTATGTCCTCAATAGAAGCTTATCATGATAAAAATTATGAGAAATAAATGTGATTTTTAAATATACTGCAATATGGTAAATGCTCAGTGGAAACTCAAATCCTAGCAAAATATTAGAGATGAAGGAATTAATATTCAATGGCTACTACATTTCCAATCAGTTTCAAGATTAAAGAAAATCATCAGCATAGAAGAAGAGTTGGTTCTTATATGCTGCTTTTACTCTACCAAAAGGAGTCTCAAAGCAGCTTACAGTCGCCTTCCCATTCCTCTCCCCACAACAGACACCCTGTGAGGTAGACGAGGCTGACAGAGCCCTGATGACACAGCTTGGTCAGAACAGCTTTATCCGTGCTGTAGCGAGCCCACAGTCACCCAGCTGGCTGCATGTGGGGGAGGAGCAGCGAATCAAACCAAGCTTGCCAGATTAGAAGTTGGCACTCTTAACCACTACACCAAGTTCAGAGAAATGCATAAATTCAAGCAACTCATTACAAAACAAAAAGATCATTTATTACAATGGCTTATTACTTCAGCTAAGAAAAATTAAGTGGATGTAGAATTTGGGAGAGCAAATACTTATGCATCAATAGAAATGGCTACAAGGGAAAAAAATAAGTGTACAGTTGGTCAGGCATTAAGAGAAAATTGGTACAAAATGTTTTTCAGATGGTGTATTACTTTAAAGGACATTGGGGAAAGTAAACAACAATTATAAAGGAAAATATCGGAAACTCTTCTTCCAATATATTAAAAAAAATATAATAGGAATATTGTCATATAAATTACCAAAAGATTTGTTATATATATTGTCAGCAACTAGAATTATCTACACAGCAAAGTAGAAATCAGATGTCTGTCCAAGTTTAGAAGAATGGGAAAATAAACTTACTGACTATGCAGTAACGGCAATATTAACAACTTATTTGAGAAACAGATCAATTTCAAAATTCAACGAGACATTGTGTTTATTATAAAAACAAATTAACCTAGAATGAATAACTGTTTAAAAATTATATAAAATGCATTGTAACATATGTAAATATATTATATTGCAGAAATAGAATGAGACCAAGTTTGAATATAAAGATATTAAAAGTTTGAAAATAAACTCCTTATTTCCAATGTGAGATAAATAACAGATTCTTTTTATTAATTGAATTTATTAGGATTTGTGGCAAACATGTAAAAAAGGAATATGGAATGTGTAGTAATGATGAAATTAATAATATAGCTGTAAAACATTAAATTTAAATTTGAAATTTAATGTGACTGAAGTAAGACACATTATATTTTATAGAGAATGTTTTTGGGATTATAATGAAGGAGATGTTGGAGAGAATACTTCCTGTTCTAGAGCTATATAATTTGCTATGTAGCATCTCACTCTTTCTTTGTGTCTTTTTTATATTGTTTATTTTGTTTTTTAAAAAGAAAAAAGAACATCTGCCCTTAACAGAGCTGGATGGTTAAGAGAGACCAAAAAAAATACAAACACAAATTAGCTGTTAAAAAGAAAGAGCACTTTTCTATAGGCTTGGTCCAGCACAGGTTCTGCCATGATGGGTCTAAAACAATTGCTTAAGGTTTTTGCTTTCTTAGAAATGCCAATAAATTATAATGGAAAAAGATCAAAGATGGGAAGACATATATTAACCCAGAATAACAGGCTTTGAAAAGTAAGAAAATAATAATTAGCAAAGAAGGGAAAAAACAAAAGAAATTTGAAGAGAAGATGCTGGTCATTCTCCTTAAGTAAGTGGAGAAAATGGAATGTACTATTTGATCAAATTCAGCATCAAACATAAGAGTGGAATCAAATACAGGGGGGGAACAGAAAAGAAAAAGGACAATTATTCTGTGCCAGTGGGACAGAGATTGTCTGCCAGTCACGCCAGAGCATTATGCAATTATGATTACAGCTCTCCAGAAAGAGTTGATCTCTCTGAGAGTCTTCCTCCCAAATTCTAATCTTGTTTAACCTAAAGTAGTGCAAAAGAGAAAGCAAAGACCTTTGAGACACCAAGAGAAAGGCATCTCTGTGAAAGGATAGGAGAATGTTGTTGTATGCCAAATCTTTTGATTCCTAGTAGCTACTGCAGATTTAGCAACTAACTAGAGGGGTGGGGGAAAGCTACCATTTTAATAGAGACTTAATGTGATGTTATTTAACTGGTGCTGTGATGCCATGAAATGTTTCAGGTGTCCATTTCCACACTTTCTATTATAGGGGCAGGACATTTTCTACCAGTCCTGCAGGCAGCCATCCCACCTTCTGTAGAAGATACCAATACCATTGTCCATTATAGAGCAAGCACAGCAGATGATTGTAATTGCTTAGCCCTGCCACACATACACAGTGTGCCAATACCTACCTAATATGGACTGAGTGAAAACAAAGCCAGAAACTAATGCTTGATTACAAGGTTACCCATTTACTTTACTCTCATCCTAGGCAACAAGCTTGAGTTTTCTTGCTGTGATTCCTCTCCCAGAACCCTGACTAATGTCTTGCTCTCATCCGGACCTTGGCCTCACCCAAGTCTGCAAGTAAGCAAAAGATCCCTGACTGAGGCCAGTCTGAGTGGACGGTAAGGATCTTGATGGACTCATGGTCTGTTTCAGCATAAGGCAGCTTCACAGGTTCATGTGTGTTCATATGAACAAAGAAGTCAAATTATCCATTTCTGTTCATCGGAATTTCTGGTGTACAGCAAGATGAGGATAATTTTCTTCCTTCTTTAACAAGTAAAGGATGAACATGAGTTAGATCCCATCTAAGCTCCATGCCCAGAAGCACAACTCCTGAACCTCCCCCTCCTGAAGCAGCCCAAGCTCCTCCTGAAATGTTACTCCTGGGAGAAAGGGGATCTCAGGAGCAACATAGGAGAGCTGCCATGGAAGAGGAATTGCTCTGCATCTTGCACACATACATCTTTTTTATGGGATCCAGCCCCATGTGAGGATTTCATGTAGGGAACAAAAAAATGAAGTGGTTTGTTTGATCAGGGCAACTATTCACGACTTCAGTTGCTTTTAATGTCAAATATGAGATTTACAAGCTTTTAAAAACCTACGATGGGGGGAGCTGATGAAGGAAACCTGTGTCCCATCTTGGAGAAGATAGGAAGCTGAGCAAAATGGACCATGGACCCCTGGTCTTTATTTTGGGTGAAGTTCTTTAACAGTTACAGGAAAGGGAAGGCTTTTCTCATCACTGCCTGGGGAAATGGCATGGTAGGGAGAGACTTAAATCCCTTCCCTGGGACTGTGGCCCCAATTAAAGTGAGGCTTCCTCTTCAGCTTCTCTTTTTGGCCAAGGGATGCATTTGGGGATCAGATCGTCATGTATTTTGGCCCTCCATTCCTGGATTAAGAAAAGATTAATCTAATTTCTGAATGCATACAGGACCTTGGTACCAACATGCATAACAGCTATGATATTAGAAATGGAACATAACAAATAAAGGATGGTGGGATTTTTGGGATCCAGGCATGCAATCTGGCATGTTCCCTTACACTTTGGATTGAATCATCATCAACCACACCTATACTGAGCATAACCACTTTGCCTAAATAGCTAGCCACCTATGCATCTTTATAATCAGCGGGGTTGTTTTCCAGTTTATCAGACACTCCAGGCTGGTTCAAGCATGTTTTAACCATATGACCAAAGCAGCCTTCTTAGTAGCTGCCCGAGAGAACAGAAGAGGCAGCTACTAACCTGGCAGGTTTGATGGAGTGAGAAATGAGATAACTTTTCCCCCCTCAACTTTTGTTCAGTAAAGAAAACTATTTTGTTTTGTAATCCAACTTGTTCTTAGCAGCTTGTTCTTGACTGTATCTTGAAATATTGCCAAGGTTGATATGTTCTATTCTCAAGGCTAGAAGCAACTGTCTATATTATGTAGACCCAGTAACGGAGAATTGGGAAAGAGACAAAATTTGCCTTTTCTGACCTTTCCGGGAAGCTGGCATAGGGTGATCCAGTGGGATGTGCAAGGGGGTGTAGACCCCAGGTTATTGGCTTGACCCAAAATGCATCATCCTTCCCCACCTTCAATGTAATATTATAAAGTCTCATGCAACCCTTTGTTCTGTACACAGATTTGGGAACCCCCAATATACAAAAAGGTCTTTTTTCTCCATTTGATTCTGTGGGATGGGCAGAAGGTACCCTGATTTGGTCTTTGGCTATCAGGTTTGCTTGCACCCAGATGGACTAAGGATTTGGAGGTGGGGGTGGGAGATACAATTATGTTGACTTTAAATTCAGAAGAAAGTGTGAGGTATGGTTTGAATAAAGGACAATAGCTCACATATTGGCAGTTAAATTCTTAGGGGCTGACTTGGGAGGAAGGAGTGGCTGCCATAAATCCTGGCACTTTACAAAATGTGGTAGATTCATTTTGTACAAGAATGTCTAGACTTGGGATCCACTAAATCTTTGTGGTGCTACAGGTTCTGGAATCAAAACTTCAGTACATGGAGGAAATAAATCCAAGTGTGTTAATTTATCAAATGACATTGCTTGGTCTGCATTATTAATATATATGAAACAATGAATGTCTACCATGAAGCTCCAAAGTATGGCCTACAAAGAGCTGAAGGATAGTTTCAATGATTTGATCCCAAAAGCTAAACTGAGACCTACAGGCTGTCTCAAACAAGGTTCCTGAGGCATCATTCATGCTTTTGTGGATTAGTCTTCACTTTGTTGGTTACATCAAGTTGGTTACATCAACTGACAGATTTTTACATGTGTCACAGACACACATGTATATAGGGAAAAGTTTGTGGGAATGAAATTTATTTGTGGGAATTTATTACCACAACTGAAGGGTGGTTGGACAGGATACTCAACAGGTCATTTACAATCCATGCACATAGACAGAGTTGTTTCAAGGCACGTTAATCCACAACACAGACTTTTTGCTGGAAAGTCAGTGAAACAAGTTTGCATGCTTCTGGATGAAAAAGCAAGGGTGACAATCTAGAAGCTCTATCTTTGCCACTAGCTTTAAGCATAAAAGCATATGTGACCTGCCTAGTTCAGGCCTGCACCAAGGGAAAATCCAGCCCATCACCTATGTGTTGAGGCTCCCCAGCTTCTTGACACTTGGGAAGTCCCAAGAACGGAGAAAAACCTGTAGCCCCTGGTGGGCCACCAACATACCTGCGGGCTTGTTTTCAGCTTGGTGCATGATCCTGCGCAGGTCTGGTTAACATCTAAATAATATACCTGAACACATATCCCTTCTCTTTTCCTCACCCTCAGGAAGCCCATCTTTCCAGGGGCCACCCCACCCCATCCTAAATGTACCATAGCTTTTTCTACAGCCACCTCCTGCAGCTCTAAAGTCCTAAAATGGACCAGAGAGGGGACGTAAACACACAGAACACCCACACACCCGACGCCAGCCCTGCCTTCCGCTGCAGTCCTCACGAGGAGCGGAGAGGAGACGGTCCGTCTGCAGCGCGCCAGAACTCCAAAGTGTTCCCATCCTTCGCCTGGTCCCTATCCCAGACCTCTCCCGGGCCACATTCGGAGGCGCCTTCAGTCACACCCACGGCGCCACTCGCTCCGCTCCCCAAGTCAGAAAGGTGGGACCCTCAACCAGTCCTTGTGGTGCCCCCCCCCCCAGCAACCATCTCCCTGCAAGTAAGGGCACCGGGAGAGAATCCCACTGGCCGCACCTTCCTGCCTGACAGCCCTCCCGCTTTCCCAGCCGCCTCTCTCCGTCGCCAGCCTCTCCCGCCCGGGATCGTGCCACCCACCCGCGCAGGATGGTGAGCCTCACTGATGTCATGGCTCTCTCCCCGCCCGCCCCCCGCCCCCCCCCCCGGAAAGGGCTCTCTGGCAGAAGGGATAGAAAGTTCGCGGGTGCCGCGCGCGGCTTTCCGCAATCCAAGCCGCCTCTACGAAACAGAATCAGGAGCCCCGAGGTCCCCCCCGCCCAGCCCAGCCCAGCCCAGCCCAGCCCAGCCCCGCGCCTACCTTGGGCGGCCAGTGGCTGGATGGGCACGTGCTGGCGCGTGGCTGGGCCGAGGGAGCCCTTGGTTGCAGCAGCCCCCTTCCCGTCTCGCGCCTGCCCTCCTTCTGCAGGTGAGCCTTGCGCTGGCGCCGCCGCCTGCCTGTGTGGTGTGTGCGCGCCCTGAGCCACTGCAGCGGCTCCGCATTAGGATGTGCTCCGCCCTTCCCCCGGCACGCGCTCTCTCTTGTCTCCACCCTCCTCGCCACCCGCCTGCCAGGGGCCGCCTGGAGAGAGGGGTGATCTCGTCCCCCCTCGCCTTTACCTCATTTGCCAGGCCCAGTCAGAACTCGCGAGGGCGACTGGCGGCAGCATACATAATACATGGGCTTCCTCAGTCTGGCGCTCCTGCGGCCGGGAACCTCGGAGCCCTCGCCCAAAGACGGCCCGTTGCAACGCTTCCCCAGCCTGCCCGCCGTCGTTAGGGCCAAGAGAACCCCCGGGTTATATTCGTTGCTCATCCTGGCTGGTCGCCGCCTATCCGGCCCCGCCAAAACGCCAAGGGACTCTGCACTTGGAGTCCCGTCCCCGCCGAGCCACGGTTCGATGCCACAGCTGTGGGTGGAACACAGAAGTTCATGGCAGCAAGGTCTTGAGAAACAGACTGATAACGGTTTTCAAATGATAGGGCTTCTGTTTTAGGTCCAAACACCACAACTCGGGGTAGGCTTTGTCAGGCTTGAAGGATAAGCCCACTAGGGCAGCCTGTCCCCATCTTTTACCATTGAGAACCCCCTGAAACATTATTCAAGAGTTGAGAAATCCAGAAAGGAAGTCAGCAGGCCACACCTTTCTGCCACCTGGAAGTCACATGTCACCAGAAGTGACATCACCAGGCCACCCATACTGCACATAAATATATTCAGATTATTTATGAAAAGAACTGTTTCGTGTGGGAGCCAATTTGATGTAGTGGTTAGGAGTGCGGACTTCTAATCTGACATGTCAGGTTTGATTCCCTGCTCCTCTATGTGCAGCCAGCGGGCTCGGGCTCGCCACAGCTCTGATAGAACTGTTTTGACTGAGCCCTGATGTCAGGGTTCTCTCAGCCTCACCCAACTCACAGGGTGTCTGTTGTGGGGAGAGGAAAGGGAAGGGGATTATAAATCACTTTGAGACTCCTTCGGTTAGAGAAAAGCGGCATATAAGGATCAACTCTTCTTCTAAATCCATGAGTTCAGCAGTGGTAGTGATTTGAGCTCTTTATTAGGACCCATATAAAAAGCACTGAATTGAAGAACCCATCAGAAGACCTCAGCTTATGTACAGGACCCAACAATAGCTCTTCCTGCCAGTGTGCACTATTGGTCAATTTCAGTTTACACTGACTGGATCTGGCAGAGGTGATCAAGCCATGCAGTGATCAATTACATTGTAAACTACAATCCCGCTTCAGACCTCAAGCTTGGTCCTCAAAGGCCACAAGAACCATACCGGCACTCTGGGCTGGCTACCAGTTTGCTCTTTTTCACCAAAGGGAGCCTGAAGTGGGAGCCTGCAAAAACTCGTCTGGGGCAGGTTTATGCTGCTCCGTCACCTCCCCCCTCCCCAGATCCAGAAGCAGGGGCGGAACAGGCCTGTATTGTTCAGTTGCCCACCCCACAGCTAAGCTGAAATGAGAGCACTTACCTCTGGAGCCCAGTAGATAACACATGCGATGAGCCTCAGCCAGCAAGGATGTGTATGGCTGGCCCCATCATTGGCCATTTTGGGAGGGGTCAACATGGCTGGCCCCATCATTGGCCCCATCATGTGGTATCGGATCATACCACATTTTTAATTAATTATTTTTCTCTACATTTTAAAAATTTAACTTAATTTAATTTAACTTCTAACCCATCAGCAAAACCCTTCTGGGGCTGTCGCAGTACCCCAGGGTTCCATGAAACTCTGGTTGAGAAAGGCTGCTCTAGGGGGACACCAGCCGCATTCTCTGACCTTGTTACTTGCCTAGTTACAATAACTAGCTACATTCATTTGAAACTAATAGCAGGATTTCGGTCCCCCTTAAAAACGGACACTATTTGCCTTTGCCAGTTCCGTACTGAATCCTAAACTGGTTTTGGCCATAGGGAGAGGGCCTCATTTCCTATCGACTGAGTAACCACCACAGTCCTGCTCCATGCTTATTGGGCTTAGGGGCCACCAGAGCCTCAGCTTAAGAGCAGGGTTGAGCCCTTTCACCTTTCATGATCAATTAAGCACTTGGGGGGGGGGGGCAGTTGAGCAAACATGAGTTTTTCTTGTGTAGGGGTGTGTGCTCAGTATGAATAGGAGAGGGGCTGCTGCTTTATCAAGGGGAGTGCAATGAGAGATATTATATGGCAACACCTACAATATGCTGAGATATCCGACAACAGAAAAAACCTTACTTTTGATTGATTTTATTTTGCCTCACAAAGTGCAAATCTAATGAGAATTGATGTCCCATTCATTGCAGTGAAGAAGACAGCTTAAAAAAAATTAACTCTGATGAAGATGCTATAATCAGACCCAACATTTGCCCTGGGAATAAAGATTTTGCCCCTTGTAGTTTTAAGCCAGGGCTGGCTTTTCCATGAAGCTCCATAAAGCTTTTTGATTGCAGATGCTAGAAGTAAGTGACTTAATTATAGATTCAAATGAGTAGCCGTGTTGGTCTGAAGTAGCACAAAAAAATCAGAGTCCAGTAGCACCTTTAAGACCAACAAAGATTTACTCATAACAGTTCTTAGTCTGACGAAGAGTGCTTGCACTCGAAAGCTCACGCCTTGAATAAATCTTTGTTGGTGCCGTTGGACTCTGATTTTATTGACTTAATCATGTCTTTAAAAAAATCATTCCTGGACTAGGTGGGAGGAAAATCATTTTGACTTTTAGATTCAAAAATATCTACTGCGAGCGCTACAGTCAATTAAGGGCTGCTGGAATACATGACAGCCAGGAAATGCTGTTTTCAGTAGTTGTCCTGGAGATCTGGTATTTTGAGAATCCTTGTCCATTCCCAGTGGACAGCTGTTCTGCAAATGTTCCTCGTCACTACCCGTTATGTGGTTCCTATTGCTGAAACATCTCAAATATTAATGGGCTTACTTCCTAATATTCTGTGAAATAAGATTCTGTATTATCTGTCGCTGCTCCTTTTCAGTGAAAGGCAGACTGACTGCTCTCATTCTAAGATGTACTTGAGGTCCTTGTGCCTCAGTTCTTTCTATCAGTAAAATGCTGTGGTGAAGAAAGGATTCCCCCACCTCAACTACAAAGCTGTAATTCAAATTGGGGGCTTCATTGTTGCTTTTTAAATGTAAGAACATTGTGAAATCATTGAAAAATCTCTTACTTCTATTGGCCATGAGACTCAACATAACCAATGAGTGTCCAGAAGTTATACCATTCTAAGTCCATTGACTCCAGTATACTTAGGAGTGTGTGATTCTGCTTAGAATGGCATTGCTACTAAACTAACCCATCCCTGCCTGAATGTTAGTCATCTGCTTTCAGTGGGAAGCATGTCTGATTCTCATCTGAGCCTCTGTATTCAAGGACATAAATAAAGGAATTAACCAGAGTTGAAAGTTGTTTTGCCCCAGGGGACGGGAATAGAAATTTCCAAAGTACTTATGTTGGAATTTGCTTCCAAAAATGTGAATGTATTCAGTATTCCAAACTGAAGAAGCAGTTGGTAAAGTAAAGGTAAAGGTATCCCCTGTGCAAGCACTGAGTCATGTCTGACCCTTGGGGTGACGCCCTCTAGCGTTTTCATGGCAGACTCAATATGGGGTGGTTTGCCAGTGCCTTCCCCAGTCATTACCGTTTACCCCCCAGCAAGCTGGGTACTCATTTTACCGACCTCGGAAGGATGGAAGGCTGAGTCAACCTTGAGCCGGCTGCTGGGATTGAACTCCCAGCCTCATGGGCAAAGCTTTCAGACAGCTGCCTTACCACTCTGCGCCACAAGAGGCTCATGAAGCAGTTGGTAATAAGTGATAAATGCACGATTTACAGTGCAATCCAAACAGCACTTTCCTGGATGTGATTGTCACTGGATCTGTTTAGGATTGCTCTCTTAATTTAGCAAGTGTATACTTTAGGTGGGAGGGAAGGCAGTGTGGTGTGGCCCGAATTTGTCAGATCTTGGCTGCTAAGCAGGGTCAGTACTTGGAAGGGAGACCACCAAGGAAATCTCTGCAGAGGAAGGCCATGGCAACCAATCCCTGCTTCTCACTTATCTTGAAAGCCCCTTGTAGGGCTGCCGTGAGTCATCTGTGAATAGATGGCACTTTATATACATACATAAATCCTTGAGATACCTGTTTCCAAATTAACTAAAGCTGAGATTGAAATGTATTTTTTAAATTCCTTAAAGAGATTAGAGGGAAGACATGAACGTTACTCAAAAACATATTTTGCTTCTTGTGACCTGCTTACAATGCAAGTTAATATTAGAATACATTTTGCTAGTTTTTAAGATGACACCAGATTTCTGCTTTATTTTGATGATACAGATTAAGAAAGCTATTCATCTCAGAAGTTCTGCAGGCATTTTCCAACAAATTCATGACCGCCCTGTCAGTAGTATTGTCATTTATGCTAGGAGCATCTGCTTGCATATAACCAGCAAATGCAGTTTCTGTGGCTTTCCTGATAGAGGTTAGCAGCAGCTGCAAGGTTCCCAGTTCCCTGAATCATATTGTAACCTTGCTATGGCAGCTTCTCTGCTCATTTCCTTGTGCTATTTCTGATGCACCAAGGAAAGGAGTGAAACCTAATGCTGCTCCAAGATGGGGACTCTCTGAATGCAGCCCCTAGGGCGAACAAGAGAAAAAAGAGATGGCCTTGGGTGTTCCTGTCAGATGGCTCTGACCACAAAGCTAATTGCATGGTGTGTCAGCTTTAGGTATCAGTCTCTGCAACTGAGGATTGAGGTGGGGCAGGGAATGGGAAGAAAGCTGTAGAAGAGGGCCCCCCCCTCCACTTGTTAGCCATTCCATCTGGCTCACCCTTACACCATTGCCAGGTCATTAATAATGTAAAGAGATCAATGGACACTGGATGGTCCATTCTATTTTAGAGAAGCAGTTAATAGACTTACAAGCCCTCCATAAGCTGCAGATGCTCCAAAATGCAAGGTTCTGTAGCCTTTGGAAAGAGATGGGAGAGATGAGATGAACCACCTTTAACATTGGGATGATTTCATATATGCAGCAATACCAACTGAGCAGAACACTGTTTCTCCAATAGCACCTTTAAGGCCAGCAAAGTTTTATATTTATTAAACTAGCAGTAAACTCCTTTCCTTGCTGGAATGTTGAACATGCTGAGCCCTCCTGCATTTTGCACTGCGTTTTGCATTTTGCACTGTCTGCTCCCCACATGTTGTGGCCCTTGTGTGTGTTGTCTAGTTTGTCCCCCCCAGATGTTTTTGGTGTGTGTGTCTAGCTGCCATTTTGTTTGTTTGTTTGTTTGCTGGCTTGTGAATACCAATGTTGGACTTGGGGATTGCCTGTAATTGGAGTTGATCTGCATGAGCAAATGGATGCTGTGAAGGGTGGATTTCTCTAGTGTGGGACTGCACTGAGATGGTTGTCCTCCCCATGCATCAGGGTGGAATTTTTCTTGAGTTTGTGAAGGTGCATGTGGCAATCTTCTTTCCCCCATCTCCAGTTGCCAAAGGGGACATTGGAATGGTATCTGTGCATGGCTGTGAGTGTGTAGTTTTTTTGGGTGGGGTTCCTGCCATTGCTGTTTAGGATCGGTGATTTAGTTTAGCTTTTTTAAAAATAGGCATTTTGTCTGGCATTGTGTTTCTGTTTACCTCCACTATCCGTCTCCCGTGTTAGCTGAATTTCTGTGGTGGAATGTGCTTTTACTTTTTCACTGTGTGTGTAATATTGGTGTTTCTATGTCCCCTTGTGGCAAGATTCCCCCCCAGCGCGTATTTTAATGTTTTAATTATCTACATAAAATAGTTTTCAAATAGCTAAAAATAGCTTTTTAAAGATGAGAAGGAAGAAATAATTTATATGGATTCCAAAGAAAGGAGCAAAAAGCATAGCTAAAAAGCTACCTTTTTGATTCCTTTGATACATCCAACTCTGTCTTTTGACATTGACGAATTGAAGTAAGAAATGTTTTACCTGGGAATCCTTATTCAAATTCTGTGCCAGGCTGGCAAAAGAATCTTTGATTCCCCACTACATTTCAAAAGGTGTTCTAGTTCTTTCTCATATGACTTGACCTTGACTGTTTATGCACTGGGAACTTTACTGCCCCAGCTCCCATACAGGAGCAAAAATTGGGGGCAGATGAGGTGCACCGGGTCAAATGCTCCCGCATGTTGGTACAGGGAGAGGCGGGGCAACCTGTCACAACTAAAACTCTAGCCTGAAGCCTGGCATAAAACGTATGCGTAAACGGTGCTTGAGAGCATCTTGTACATTCTCCTTGTGTTTCAAGTCCTGAGTAAGAGCTTATGACAGGGATTCCCAACCAGGGGTCCATGGGAGCTCCAAAGGGGATCCATGGCCTTTCCTTCCTGTCTTGATGTACTCGGTCACAAGCTAGGGAACCAGCCCCTTCCATTACTCCCCCTCCCCCCCCCCGGTGAGTGAATTCTCTCATGGTTTCTGTGCCTGGGAGGGGGTAGAGCTTTAAACTCGCTTTAAAATCCCAGCTTTCTCTCCTAACTCAGTCCTCCTAGAGCCTGCCTGTTAATGTGGGTGATGATGTCATTTCTGGTGACTTGTCACTTCTGGGGGCATGGCAGGAAGACGTGGCCAGCTGACACCACTTCCAGGGTTTCTTGAAGTCTGGAAAATTATTTCAGGGGCTCCTCCATGGTCAAAAGGTTGAAGAAGGCTGCTTTAAGATCTCCCAGCAGGCCAATTTGCTGCTCATATCCCTAGTCTGGAGTATTGTGGGAGACTGCAGTTTTACATGTGCACAGCAAAATAAGTGGTGAGGGGGGGAGTGTAAAACCCTTTCCAGGACTACAGTTAGGGACCTCCATGTTCAAATGTTTGTCATATAAACTTGCTACACAAAGACAACTTTAGCCAAAAAATGTGTGCAGTGGCATTTTAGTTTTCCAGTTTATAGAGAGTGAGGAGTCTAGTAATGCTTTAGAAAGAATATATCTTTAAGATGGAATCTTCTATTTTTCCATTCATGAATGAGAATATTTATCCATACTATCCTTATTTTGAAAGCTATTCTGAAGGTCATTGTACCATTCATCCTTTAAATATGGAAAATTGTTAATTAGTCTGGTTAATATCTTTAAGTATAATACAGCTAAGGAAATGTTGCCCTGTTTTTGATAAATTCCCTAACTCCCCACTCAACACCATGAGTTTTCTTATGAGCACTTCTTGTTCCTCATAATTTTCTGCATCTGATGCTGAGCTGCAATTTGGTACCCTGTATTCCAAAACTAAGCTAATTGGCAATGCTTTGTTCAGTATCTATGTGCTTAGTGCAATTGATCTTCTCTTTGCATCCAAATGGACTGACTTCCTCCCACTGCATCAGAGAACTTGCCAATAAGCAATCATCATTAACAATGATTAACCACTTGATCTTTCTATTCCAGTGGTCTTCAAACTATTTTATGGGAATCCTGGGACTTATTGGATGCTTTTCAGGGATCCTCAATAAGAATATCAGCAAAGGCCGATCAATTTCCCTGAAAGACAGTTTTACACACTACGGTGAACTGCAGAAGAACATTGGGCATGCTCTACTCTAGGAGGCATTCTTTTCACAAAGGACAACTTCAAAGCTGAATAGATTCATACAGGGGTTCCTCAGGAGAAAGCAAAAGTCTGAAAAAATACTGTGTAATCTGTACACAGAGGCTATCTGTCACCCTCTGTTCTTAGGGCCGCTAGCTTCCCTGAAATCAGTGTTTGAAATTCAGAATAAAGCTAAGGGATAGAGTGTGGCAGTATGGCAGGCTGTAGTCTGGTGCAGCGGTCCCCAACCTTCATCTGGTCGGGGACCGCCTCCGGGGGTGGGGGGGGAGCCAGCGGCCCGGCTGCCGCAGTTGCTCAAAAACGCGCACGCGCGGAACTGCTAACACGCATGCGCAGAGTTGCTGCGCATGCGCGTTTGGGCCACCAGGGGGCGCAAACGCGCATGCGCGGCAGTTCTGTGTGCGCGTTAGCGTCGCTGGCGTGCCGGCTGCCGTACCGGCCTCTTTCCCCCCCTCTCGCTGTAGGGGGGGAGGCAGGCGCGGCCTTTGCGGCCCGGTATGATGGCCTTTTCGGCCTGGTACCGGGCCGCGGACCGGGGGTTGGGGACCCCTGGTCTGGTGGATAGCCTACTGATATCCTATGGATGTTTCCTATACATAATGGTTCTGCATCTAAACTTAAAGCATAAATGATAAAATAAACTAAAATATTCAAGTATTCATTACAAATTTGATAAAAACAAATATAGAGGTAAAGGTAAAGGTATCCCCTGTGCAAGCACCAGGTCATGTCTGACCCTTGGGGTGATGCCCTCTAGCATTTTCATGGCAGACTCAATACGGGGTGGTTTGCCAGTGCCTTCCCCAGCCTTTACCGTTTACCCCCCAGCAAGCTGGGTACTCATTTTACCGAGTCAACCCTGAGCCGGCTGCTGGGATCGAACTCCCAACCTCATGGACAGATGGCTTCAGACAGCATTTCTGCTGCCTTACCACTCTGCACCACAAGAGGCTCTTAAAAACAAATATAAGCCCCTGTAATAACCTCAATTCAGAGTAAAATCATATATTATTCTGAAACACTATTATCAACTCTGACCAAATGCATTTTGGCCAAGTTCCTGCCAAATTTGAAACCCAACAGACAAAAGTCCCCTGAGTGAAAAGGTAAGGCAGATTGGATGTCACACTTAGCCAAGAGTGCACCAGCACCACAGGACCTAATGATGCTAACTGCATGATCCAAGGAGGTGACAGAACAGAGCTCATGACTAATGACATTGTTTATGAAGGCCTCTTTTGGGTAAAACAGGTGGTGAATGGGTCTTTTTAGGTATTACTTACAATGGAGAAACCCTGAGGTTAGGAAGGTTAGTGGTGCTATAAAAGGGCTCACACCCTTTCTTCCCCACATTCCTTGGCTATTTTATGTGCAACAATTTCAGGTAAATCTTGGGTGGACTTAAGGTTACCACAGTCTGTTGGAACAATAAACAATACACAGTAAACGGTATGGGAAAACCTTTGCTGAAATGCTCTTGGTAGCCCGAGGCTACCAAACTAATGTATGCCATATAACCCAGGATGAACCAACTTTGGAAGAACAGTGCAGCCCTTGTGTACCCCCGTTCTTTTCATAACAAGGGACTTTTACCAGCATTATCTTCAAGTTTCTGAAGGGTGAAGGCATCTATATAATATCCATCACAGACATGTTCACGGGGTTTGTGAGGTAAATAAAAACCAGGAGGGACCTCAAAGTCACTGTACTGGGACAGGGGCCCTGCAGGACAACTCAGTCTGCCACACATTACTGGGACCATGTTTGCACCCTGTTCTACAACTGTGCACCCAACTTGGAAGACCTGGAATGAATACCCCAGACCTTCAAATTATTACCATCAATATGTGCAGAATCCTGATCTGAGGATGATTCAGATGCAGCAACCCCCTGGTACCGTTGGGGCGATGCTTCTTGCCTCTGTAATCCAGTTGAAAAGAAAGCTGCTACTAATGCTGATTTCCTGATCACTCCTCTACCATCCAAAGCAATCAGCCTTGCCACCAAACAACTGATCTTAAACCTGCAGCCACAGAACAGCAGATGGACCTTTCAATGGACCTTTAAACCCTCGCCAGAAAAGCCAAATTGAATCACCAGCCTCTCTGAAGAGCAGCCAGTCATGATAGAGATCCTCAAGGATGTCCAAATGTCAGCCAGCAGGGAGAGAGCTTCCCGCAGTGGGCTACTTTAGTCAATAGGGGTGCCCCACCCCCACCCCAATGGGCTTGCTCAGCTAACATAGCAGGCTGACCCAGCTGCAGCTAATCTGTCCCTTCCTGATCTTTGGGCAGTACAAAGCTGCTCATCTGCCCTCCTTCCTGCTTTGCCCCTCTTTTGATCCTCAAAGGGTGGCGTAGGTAAGTCTTGACCAGACTTAACATTGCCTTAACCTCAGCTAAACTAACCAGGGTTAGTTGAACGGATGACTGCCACTGTCTACAAAAGGTCCTCTGCCAGTGTCGCCTTCCCTCCCTCCACCCTCATTATCATTGGAACGGCCTGTTCTCTTTTGCTTCTGTTGATCCCTGAAGGGCAGTGGATGCATCTTGGTCTGGAGTCTCCGCTGTGACCATTCCGCCTTGAGCGACTTTGCTAGGAGCTCAGCCTCTTGCATCGGTAACACACTCACAATCCCCTCCACACACCAACCACGTTAGGGTGTGCATGCAGGTGAGTTTCCTTTGTGAAATAAATTCCCCCCCTTAGGATTTGGATTTATATGAAAACTGTGACATATGTCATTTTTGTCTCTTGAAATTACTCATGGGATGCTTGTCTCAGTGGAACAAACATGCTGGTCCGTCATCAGATACCCAATACACATAGGGAATGAAAGAATTACAAAAGTTTCTCCTGTGAAACAGGAAATAGCTGTGATCCCTGGCTCCTCATCCCTGAGATGTTACTTTTCCTTGGCACCCTCAAAAAACAAAACAAAACCGATACTTCTGAACCTTGAGGCCTGGCAAGACTCTGTAAGAGGGTGCCTAAAGAAGCATTTGTAAAATTTTAGAAGAAAGCAATTTGCTGTTGGAGGAGAATTTTTGCCAGGGCACCTGCAAGAACTGAACTGAGTGTAGAAGGCTCTGATGTCTTCAATCCATTAGCAAGATTTGAAGCAATTACAACTTCATTAGCTAAACAAGCTCTTCTGTTTTCAGTCGTCACCACTTAAAGGCTTTGCCCCAAAGGAATCCTCCCACTAAGAGCTCTGAAGAGGGATGCCAGGGAGAAGGAGAGCAGTGTTGGCCAAGAGGGAGGAAGAAGAGGTGTGGCTTATTGTTCACCTGCCACACCTGAAAGGGAGGAGTCTGGAAGAGGCTGGTTTTTTAAAAGCCCTAGTTCCCCCCCCCCACACACACACCTTTAAGTGCTAATTAGAATGTGAAGTGGTAATGAATTAAAATGGGTGTTGAAAGGTTAATTCCCTTTTTGCTGCCTGTGTAGCTTAGGTTAGGACAGTACATATCTATAGTTTGCCTTGAACAGATGAATGGAGTCAGTGGATGGAGGAGGAGTTCATGAGTACAAACTGTGTTAATAAAGGAGGAAAACTACCAGGATTTGGATATTTCCTCTTGTTTGTTACTTTGGGGGGGGGGGATACCTTTTTATAGCGACTTATTTGAAATACAGTATCACTATGTAATGATGAAATACAAGACAAATTAAACAATTTTAAAACTAGCATGCTTAAAACTAGTATTCTTCCTGCTCCAGAAACTTTGATTCAAACTAGCAGTTTTACACTGGAGTAGACAGAATTCAACCAACTCAGTTACTGCCGCAACATTGACCTTGATAATAATCTGTATGATTTTTTCTACAGGTCCCCATCAACACCAGGAGTGATAAACACTTCTTGTTGGTGTTTGCTAGCCATCTTGGACAATGTGAAATGAGAACATTGCATTAGTAAAATATAGCGTAATACATGAATATCGTCTTTCACTCTAAATTATTTTAAACAGCCTACAGTTTAGGGCTACAACTCAGTGTATGTAGCTCATAACAGCAGATTACTCCTCACATGTCAGGGATGCAGAAGTCATATTTATGACTGCTCTGAAATTTAAAATACTGACAGTCTATTTGAAAAAAAAAACTCTCGGGTCTTTGTATGTAGGTAAAATAGTAGGGTAGCAAAAAGGAAGCCTGCTCCCATCCCCTGTAAATACGGCTTTTGTGTGATTGTATAATAGTGCATAGTGCATACATATAATCTGTGAAATGCCTGGGCTATTGTGCCCAGCTGTGGGATTATGATCCTTCTCGCTTCCTAGTTACCTTGTAGGTGATATTGGATCACTTGTTTTTTTTCTTGTTGCTGTAGGAAGTTGCCTGCTCTTAATCTGTGCAGAGATCTTCTGTTCCATAATGTTTAAGTTGTTGGTGTCTTGATTTGTGAACTCAGATGTTGTTAATTTCTGAAATGACATTAAGGGTTAAGCAACTCTCTGATTCATGGCAATGCTTTAAGTACCCACCTGCTTGGCTCCTAAATGTAGTCTTTGAGTATTACAATTATAGCACTCAGGGATTGAGTTGCCTGGTCATATATTATTATTTGATAATGGTAGCTATCAGGCAAGGGCTTCCTTTCATAAAATAGATCTTATGGGTCAACTATTATAGCCAACTTTCTAATCATAGGAGTGGGTTAATGGCCATCTGTGGAAGCATGCTTACAGAATGACAGGATCATCCATTCAATTCAGTTATGGGCATTGGGTTCAGTCACCTGGGAAACTACTATCAGTTGGTAAAATCATTAGCTAATGTTAGGTAAATTACATGTATTCCTGTATTAGAGAACAGTATATTCAGAGGACTGGCTCATTGGTTAATTTACCAGTTACATGAAAGCTAGATTTATTTTTTGGCTCTGGATGAACCTAAACCAGCCATGCACAAGATGTTCCTGACCTGTCTCAAGAGGGGTCTGTTGTACCAGTTCCTTTGCCTGAAAGATTGGTCACTGGACAAGAATGGTTTACACCTTAGCTTGCTTGTACCCAAGTGCAATCAGAACCAATCTCCAGTCTGAAGGAGCCCTCAGAGAAGAAGTACATGTTATCTGTGGTGGCCAAATAAGAGCTTCCATCTATCCTTTATTTCTCCTATTAGGATATCGTTATTAGCCGCAAAGGTAACAGGACAATATAATAGAATGGTTCAGTAAGATATTTTAATAAAGAGTTGAGACTGTAGCCTATACTCTTATGTATAGTATGTATTACCTCTTGCTGTATGTATAATCTTGGTCCGATTGCATTGTATTTCTTCATAAATAATACCATTTTCTGTGTTGTTTATGCTTTGTTGGCAATCCTAGCCCTGAGCCTTCAGGGAGGGCGGTATATAAATCTAAATAAATAAATAAATAAATAAATATTGCATTGCTTATTAGATGTCTCATTCTTTTGACTGCACTGACTTGCATCATGTATCTACTTTGAGTTCCAAAGAGAAAGGAGGACTGTAAAGGATATAAATCAATCAGCATTGGAATGGGAACAGTTGATCTCTGCCTTTCCGGTGACCAATCATAAGAATATAAGAATAGCCCTGCTGAATCAGATCAATTGTCTATCTCATCCAGCATCCTCACTCACACAGTAGTTAACCATTTACTCTGGACGAACAACAAAACTTAGAGGTCTAAGTCTTCCCCATTCAATATGCATGGTTGTCCACCAAAGTAACAAAATCATTAGAGGAAATTTATGGATTAAACTCATTAAACCTGTTCAAGCAGTAGCTTTCTACTACAGCATTAAGAGCCTAAAACTAATATAAGAAGCCAACATTAGCAGAATAGACCCCCAGGAAGATTCAATATAACTTAATTTCTTCAAGAATTCAAATTAAATAGTTCATGCACTGATGCTCAAAGATACAGAGTATACAATTTGTTGCATTTCTTATTGTTGTGAATTAACAAGTCTTGGTCACTACATAACCCTATTTTGTTATGTCAATATTAGGAAGGATAAACTCCTTCATGAGCCAATGCTCCTTTGTCAAGCAGAATTCATCTGTAGCTGCAATGGGGATGATCTCTGAATAGAGCTATAGGTTTAGCAAGGCAAAGAAACAGGAAAAGGATCACTGGAGCAGACAAGAGCTGGGCAGTTGCATACATAATTACTCAAATGTTTATAACCTGCACTCCCAGTGCAATGCTTTTTGAGCAAATTGTGCTATTTCTGAAACTGAGACCAGCTGGAAGCTGCCTGAATTGTCTTGGGGAGCAAAATGATATCGAACTGTAATGGTAAGACGACAACTCTTGAATAGGTCATCAGCAGCAGGCTGGTGGATAGGGAAACATTTCTGCTAACAAGTGCAGTGAAAACCCTGCTTTCCTTGAAAGCAGGTTCCATTCTGAGATCTTGACAAAAACCCTCCCTTCCCCCTTGCTTTCTGTCTTCTAATAACCCATAACAAGAGATCACCCTTCCAGGACAGTTTTTCACTTAAAGGAACCTGTAAGGGGAACTATAGCAGCTGAATACTGAAAGCTCTAAAGAGAGCTACAGGTTGGGAGGGGGCAGAAACCTCATCTACTAAGACGCCTGGGACCTCTAATCTTTAGGGTGCTCCATCTGTTAATACAATTTTCCAGAAGGTGAAATTTAAATCAGACTTTTTCTGGTGCCTGCACATTTATTGCCTGCTGGGCTCACTTCTTCACCAGCAATACATATGTATGCATGCATATGGATCATCCATGATTTCCCCTTGTCATTTGCCAGACAGCATATGTCATTTTGAAATGGCACAAGGGCAGAGATATGGCTGAACTCATATAGATAATGGCACTTGAAAATAATTCTCACAGTGTTACAGACAGAAGCAAAGGACCTGCAGAGAATCATCGTTGCTTTAGATTTTCTATATATCGCCCTTCTAAATTAAGGGAGCAAATTTACTCCAAAATACATGAAAGGCAACCGGAGACTTGCAGATTTGGTACATGCTGCAGGAAGCTACAACCAAATATTTGTCTTACTCAAATGAGGCGTTTAATGGAGGAGCCGTGAAACTGGTATGGGGCCCCATGGATTGGGTTGCAGCCATCATACCCTCCCCCAAGCAAAACTGCCTCTTCAGCTGCTTTGGGTCATTGGGAGCGGGGGGAGGAGGAAATAGCTAATACCCATCCTTTTCTCCGTCAGAAATTAATAGTAGCTTTATGTATACGTGAGACAGATTTTTCAGTGGGCAGATTGTATAAGGGGACAGAGTTAATAGCCTTCAACCCCATAATTACATTTTCAATACAAGTCAATAATGATGCAGTCTGACTGTACCACTCCCGTTTAACTTTGGATTTCATGTTGTACTTTGTCGTCTATAATTCTGTGCCATTTCTGGTGACCAACACACAGTACAGGCTTACTGTAAGAATTACAAGAATAGTGGAAGTGAAATACTCTGTTTTCTTCAGCAAGTGCTATATAAATACTGATTATCATATGATCTACATTTTAATAGTCAAGTGTAGACCAATCTGAGGATACCAAAATTTATATATCAGGCCAACACTTAAAGAAAACAGATAGTTATGCAGACTTGGGGGACTCCCCCCAGGTTTGTAATAAAAAATCTGAAAATTAACAAAAAAAATCCTTTGCTCAAACAATCATTGTTTAAATGCATGCTACTCATGAAAATTATTTACCAGATGGCAAATTGTCTCTTGTCAACCATGCCATGGACATAACAGCTTCTGCTACTGTTGTGGTGGCTCCTAAAAGCTCTGTTCTTGCAACTCTTGAAGCAAGGGCAGCCCCGGAAGGACAGCCTGGTGGCCCATGAGAAAGTCAAAGTGGGGAAAGTGAGACAGGGGGAGATTTTCAGAGAAGGAGAAGGTGGAGAGAGAAGATAAGAGCCCTGCTAGATCAGACTACTGATCCATTTTGTCCAACACCATGCCTAACAAATTGGCCAACCAGTTCCTCTGAAAGTCCAACAAGGCATACAGACCCAAACTTTCTGCTAGTATTAATTAGTCCCTGTAGCTAGTAACCAGTGGTAGACCTATCCTCCATGACTCAGTCTATCCTCTGGCAGCAAATGTCACATTTTTATGCACTCATTGTATAAAGTGTATTTTGTTTATCCTGAATTCACTGCCCACCAGCTTCACTGGATGCCCTCAAGTTTTATTTATAAGACTATCATGTTTCTTCTTAGTTGTCTCTTTCCTACACTGAAAAGTCCCAGGCTCTCAGCCTTTCTTCATAAGAAAGGTGCTCCAACCTCTAATCATCTTGGTTGTCCTCTTCTGTACTTTCCCCAGCTCTGTAATATCCCTTTTAAGATATAAAACTTCACAGAGATTTATTATGCATGGTGGTGGTTGCCCTGGGCCGCTACTGGGCTGTTGCCCTGCTGCTGCTTCTTCTTTTAAATAGAGTTTTATCTAATTTTCTAGTTAATTACAGAATAGCTGTTGATTTAGCTGTTGATTTAGCCATCACCACCAGTTCCCTGATCGTTTCACCCCAGGAATCTATCTGCCCCACCACTTCTTGTGTACTGATGGGGGAAGATTTCCCCTGCCAGACATGGACCATCTCAGATTTTAGCATGTACGCATGCCAGCCAGTATGGAAAGGTTCCATGGCAGCAGGGGGTCAGAGTGGGTTACTTCCACGAGGGTGGGATTGTTGTGGAGCAGCAGAGGCCCTTAAACGGGTCAGGGCTGGTAGGGGGCTCGGCCAATGTTTACCTCATGTGCAAGTGGGAATTTGCCCTGCTGTTATGCATGTACCAGCCTGGCCTTTCCCCCCATGCATAATTGGTCAAAGTATTTCAAATGAGGCTGTACCATAAATCTTTGTAGGGGCATTATAATACCAGCTGTTCTATTTTCAATCCCTTTCCTAATAATTCTCACCATACCTTTTCACTGATGCAGTACACTGGATGCTTACTTGCTTTGAGCAATCTATTACAACCCCAAGATCTTTTACCGTCACTGTCATTGAACTCAGACCCTATTAGCATCTACTTCAAGTTGGGAATTTTGTGTTGTTGTACGTCACCTAACACTTACCTATAATGAGCTCTATTTGTTGCCTGCTCATCCAATTTGTGGAGATCCTCCTGGAGCTCTTCACAATCGTCCTTAGTTTTCACTGTCCTGAATAATTTTATGTCATCTGCAAACTTGGACACTATACTACTTACCTCTAATTTCAGATCATTTATGAACAAATTAAATAGTACTGTCAGCAATACTGATCCTCATGAGACTTCACTGCTTACTTCCCTCCATTGTGTCAATTTATTCCTACTTTCTACTCCTGTCATTTAACTGTGGGTGCTAGGTTTACTTAGGATTCTTTGCTGAAGTGCTGTGCCAAAGGCCAAGGATATAATGTTTACTGAGTCATCATTATCTACATCAGGCTTTCTCAATAGGGATTTCATGAAATCCTGGGATTTATTGGTGACCCCAGAATGGTTTCTCCAACTTGGAGGGAATTAACTAATTTTGTATATATAAAACTTTTGCACAGGTTCAGCTTGTCTCAGAAAGTTCCCTACTGCCAACTAATCTAAATCCTTCCTCCTAGCACCATTTTTTGATCTATGCAAAATGAAAAATGGCCCAGGTTTGCAGAAAAATACCATGGGATTTTAAGAAAACCCAAAATGATAAAAGGAATGCTTGCAGCTCTAAAGAACGGATACCCTCAGTGGCCATTGCTAGGCAACCGTAGCATTTCAGGCTTGGTTTCCGTCTGAAAAAGGCAAAGGGAATAGACCCTTTCTAGGGCTGTTTTGGTTTTTGAGGGAGAATGGAGCAATGCTAGAGCCATCAGCAACTAGCAGTCACCTTACTGAAGCCGGGGAAACTCATTAGATGATGTTGGGCCAGGCAGAGAGAAAAATTCTGTAAGCTGCTTTGGTCCCCACTGTGGATAAAGGTGGGGTAAATGAAGCAACTAAATATACCTGAAGTTGAGAGGAAAATATAAGGTAGGTTGGTGAATGATTAAGAAAGAGAGCAAAAGGCAGGAAAGAGGAGAGGGTATGGAGATTGCCAGGAGGACAGAGGAAATAGTATGGAAAAACAAGGAAAATGTTTCCTGCAAGTTTTCAGGGCTCTCTGCCATGCAAGTGGGTCTGGAACAACAGCCAGCACCACACAACAGACCATAGTTTTCCTAGGTAGAGGCTGCTGGGGGAGAGCTGAAGACAGAACGGCTGATAAATGTAGGTTTGCTGTTGGGTAGAAAGGAGAGAAGGTGGCAGGAAAAGGGGAGAGGCTAGGGGGGCTTTCAGGGAAGGGAAATAGTGGCTAATAGTTGACCAGCTGATTAGCTGTTAACCAGTTAAAAGTCCTTAGCAAACCAATATCACCCTTTAGCAGGCTGGATGCATATTGCTGAACTAGCTGATGGCAAATGTATGTCATTATAAGGCCTACAGTTTGTGTTCTGTTGACATTTGGTTTGATGATTTGTTTTCTTCATACTTTGCAAAAATTGACTGAATGTAGTCATCAGTTATGCCAGTAATGTGTTGTGCAAAGGCAGTTAAATGGCAATCCAGCTTAATCCAGTCTCTCTTCCTCCTCTATTTCTTTCACCGAGGAAGCATTAATTATCTTTTCAGCCATCTCTGCCAAACATCTGCATTTGCTTTTCTGGGTTTGTTTTTAAGTCTTTGGCAGTTTTCAGTAATAGCAGAATTGTGGAAGCTGCTCTCTGGATTTCAAGCCCTACAGTATAAATATAGAGAAAGTAAATTAATCCAAATGTTACAGCTTCCAGCTACAATGCTAGTTGTGGGCCCATTCTCCCTTTTTTGTGTAGGAGGACAAGGAATGTCATACTTAGCATCTCTTCTGAACAGTATTTTTATTATGTTTAGTGCTCTCTATACAAAAAAGTCAGATTTTTCTTTTTACAGTGATTCAAAAAGATTTCTGAATATTTTGGCCTTTTTTTCAAATTGCTCATGCAGTCTGTATATTAAACATGTCTCCATCATCTGTAAATCTATTAACTGTAAATCTTTCTTTACAGCCTCAGATATGCATTCATCTATTAGAAAGCAAATGAACACAACATTTCCTCTCTTTCCCTTTTTTCACAGAAGGCAAATAAAGACACAGGATGTATTAGAACAATTGGAGAGCCATTAGGAAAACCATCATGTATGTGTGGATATTTACAAATTAAAAACAGACAAAAACCAAAAACACTCCAATAATTTCTTGCAATGGATGATCTCCTGGATTTTAAAAGAATTCAAGATGAGCAGGTCCAAGATTGCCTTCTGACATGACTATTCAGGCATGAGATTTCCTGGAAATGGGGCATACTCTGGAAGACAGGCCCTCCTGGGTAGAACGGAGAGCCAAGTGGCATTCTGCCGCTCATATTAGCAGGAAAGCCTTTGCTGGCTCCCATTATTAAGATTAGCTGCAGTGCGGAAAAGAAAACAGATTTTACATATTATTGCTTAGCTGATGTATTTTGATGCTGGGACAGAATGGAGACAAAGGCAGTGGACGGTTATTTTACAGATCGAAGTAATGATTCTGTTTGGACCCACCTTTTGCATTCACAGTCTTCCAGGAAGGGAAAGCAAGGATTTCTTTTTTCCTGCAACTGTGAGCTGGGATAGGGAAAGGCCACAATAGGTCATATGAGTCAGGTAAAACACGCAAACGAGAGGCTGAGCCATATTGGAAATCAATAACGACCATCTCCTTTGTCACTCCCCTAAGATATTTCTGACAGGTAGCGTCTGCATCTTGTTTAGATACATGAATCTAGGGCATTACAGCAGATCAATGGCCGGGATCAGGATTGTGTTATGTCACTTGACCTGTGTGTTACTTCTGCAGGGTGGAAACTGAGTGGATGAGAAGGCAGTGTCAGGATGGGCCTGGTCTATATGCTTTAGTACAGTGAGCTGCCTCTGTACAATTCAGTCACCTTTGTCACCCAGTCAACCATGGGGAAGGAAGTTTAGCCAATATTCTCACATCACGGACAAGCGAGGCAGACTCACTCTTCCACTTGCCACTTCCAAGGCCAAAAACACTAAACCAATTACAGTTTAGTGATTGCAGAGATGGCCCAACTGTGGCTCTCCAGCTGTCCATAGATTACAGCTACCATGGCAAGGGCTCATGGTAATTGTAGTCCATGGATGTCTGGAGACCCACAGCTTGGCCACCCCTGGACTGGCGTGTCAGACTAAGAAATGGGAGACTCAGGTTCCAATCCCAACCATGCCATGGATGCTTATTCAGTAACCTTGGGCCAGTTATTGTCTCGCAGCCTACCTGATGGAGCTGTTGCAAGCATAAAACGGAGGAGAGAACCATGTAAGCGGTTTTGGGTCCCCACTGAAGAGAAAGGTGTGGCGTAAATGCGTTCTATGAATGAAGACATCTTTCCTAGTTTGAGCTGGAGATGTTGCCTCATGTTTGACCTCAGTGCCTCAGCTTGTTCCCAGCAATGGAGTCCACTGACACTCTGCTTTCCTTAGAATACGGAGTATGTGTTTGAGGAGGCAGCCAGATATCTGTTATGTTAAAAACATGAACTTAAACAGAAGTGCTTATATGAGTTGATGCTTTTGTTACTTCAGTAGTTGTGAACAGGTCAAATGTAGAGTGCTAAGCCATTTGGCACATCAGTGCCTTGCATTGCAGATGCTACACACAGGATGAGCATAAGTGTTCATGGTCAGTACCTGTACCTATGTTAACACAATGGCACATGGAGAACACTTGGGCTAGCCATGTGTTGGGCTAGCAGGGGCTAAACTCTCAAGATCCTTCTAAGTTTGTGGCCTAGACTTGCTTTGAGCCATGATGCATTGCTCAACAGTAGGTGTTGTTTGCTCTGCTCAAATCTCTTAAGTCTAAGAACAGGGGCCAATGCAAAGACGAATTTTTCATACTTTTAGTCCTGTAACTGGTGTGATTACTTACTAGGTGCTCAATTTGTCGTTAAAGGAAGATGCTTATTTACTAACAACATGAACATAGACTCCATCTTATCAATCATAATTCTGAAAAATGGGGTGGATCAGTATGCCTCCCTGAGACCTTTGCAAGAAGGGCATGATGCAGATTAGGCACGCAGAAAGAATCTCACCCTTTGGAGTTCTCCCTTTCTGTTTAGGACAGGCACTCAATTCCTTAGCCGCAATAAATAAGCAAAGGGCATATTACTGTGCATCTTGTAGCTGCATTGCTTTGAGTCTAACAAAACATGTTACAGCTTTCCTAAAGCTTTTCCTCACCTGGGTCAGGTCTCATTCTGAGTTGCTTTCAAATTCAGGTAGGGTTGCTCATACCCAGGGTGATAGGGCAAAAGACCTTTTAAAGTTTTGGTATGTTACATCTGTGATAGAATTTGCATTGTGCCTAGTTCTGTATGATTCTTGTTTTTTCAGATAGTGTTACATGCATTTTATTGTGTTATATGTTTGGTGTTGAAAGCCCTCCAGATATTGCAGATGAGGCAGGATATGAGTATTTTAAATAAAATAAGCATAATGTTTACTTACAGCTGCCAGCTTTCCTATTATGTAAATGATAACTAAATTGCAGGTCATGTCACGCCTTGCTGCTTGGTTTCTTCAATACCCAATAAAAACATTCCAGGCGATTTATTTTTGCACAACAAAGGCAATTATTATTCATATGTTGTCAGATCTACATTTTCCCCTGTTGGGACATTGCATTTCACCCAGCACCTACAGTATTTGAAATGTAGTTGTGAGTTATGGTGACTTGGTAATGCCTGTAACACATTCTCATCCCTTGCTACAGGCCCCTTTTATTTTGCAGTCTTTTCAGACATTCTTAAAATTAATTCTTTCAGAGTTGAATGCTCCATGGCAAGCATGTGACTGCTCACATCACCCTTTAAAATATGGCCCATGCCAATGATGTCAGGCCTTCCCAGTATTGTAATGTATCATTTTGTAGAATTCTTGCTTTTATTTTATTGGAAAACCTGCCTTGGTATTTAGCTGGCATGGCTGTTCTTTTTAGTCAATTCATTTTGTACTGGATCCCAGACTGGCACCACATGTTCAGACATACCAGCACAACCATAAATGCACACACTCGAGTAGGTTTTTATATAATGCTTGGAGTGAATGACCAGTAGTATCTGACACAGATAGCCCAATACAATTCCCTTATTCCTGAAGAGTTAGCAGTGCACAGAATGGCCATGTAAAGACTAATATTTGATGCATATTAAAATAAGATACTAAAGACTGACTCTTTAGGCAAGCAAACGTTTTTTTTTAGTTTATCCTTATCAGAGAGGCCATGAAAGTTATGTAGCAAGGGTAACCTTCTATAGATACCTTGTGCCTACTAAAGGAATATCTTACCCATGATTTCGGGTTTAACTATTCAGTACTTCGAAGGCTTTAGCCATATGGATTGATGTAGATTCATGCTACACAAAACAAGTACTTCTTGAATCAAGAAGTAATCACCGTGGGTTTCACTGGCACAGGCTGCAAGGAGAGTTGTTAGGTTAGTTGTCTTAAACAGGGATTAGACCAGGGGTCCCTGACATGGTGCCTGAGGTTGCCATGGTGCCCGCCAAGTGCTTTTAGGAAGTGGGTGGGGCTAGATCAGTGTTTTGCAAAGCGTGGCTTCTGATTGGCTTTGCAGATCAAAAGGCATTCTGTTAAACAGAGCTTCTACCTGAAATGTCGAAGAGATGCTATTAAGGTTATATGCAACCTGTCTTCTGTGGCAGTAATTTTGCTCACCCCCCTGCATCAGAATCCCAAAGACACTCATAGGCTCAAAAAAGCTGTGGACCTCTGGATTCATGGAGGACAGGTTCATTGGTTGCTGTTAGCTACAATAACTAAATTGAACCTTCAATGATGGTAATGTTCTAAACATCGGTGCTTCAAGGAAGCTTTGGCTTGTCTGCCCCATTTGAAATCCTTCTGAGGGTATCTGGTTGGCTGCTGTGCGAAACATGATGGTGGGTTAGATGGACCCTTTGCCTGACCCAGCAGAGATGCTCTTGTATCCTTTACTGTAAGACATGTTAACTCTTGAATTAAGATCTCACTTATTAAACATAAACCCGATAACAACATCATTGACTGATAGATGTTAGCATTGTTTTATGAGACTTCACTTTCATTTGAAATCACAACAGAAACCTGGTAACAGGGTGAGCTTTACTAATTGTGTTACTGATCCCTACTGCCTGCTGTAGTCTGAGAACCAAAGAACACAGCATCATCTAGTCCTTTAAAAAGAGGAATTTTTCTAATCTTTATTAAGCTCCTGAAATGCACCCCTACATTCTCTTAAGTCATCACTTAAAAGTAAGACACAAACCTCTTATTGCCAATCTTCTTCAGACAGATGGTAGGTCAACAGCTTGAGAGAGAAGAAAATAATGCATAGCTCGAGCACATGATTAGGCTAGGTACAGCTGAAAGCCTAAATTGGGCTCTCAGTAACATCCCACATAAAAGTAGCCAACTGCTCAATCCTACACATTTTTACTTAGAAGGTTCACTTCATACAGTGCGACTTACTTCCAAATAACTGTGCATAGAAATGCAAATTTAGGGCATCTGTTTTTTTTCTAATTAATTGCCAAAAAATCAAAGTTACCTTATTCTATCAGTGAGATAATTCCTTTACATTTTGTGACAGCAGCCTCTCTCTAGAATATGGGATCATTCTCTGCTCAACCTCATTTTAGTTATCACCCTTGAACGGTTCCACATTAGCCAATTATGGACTAGGTTTAATCCATAAAGGGGAGGGGAAAACATTAACAAATCCACTATAAAGAGTGACGTATTCCAGCTTGAAGCAATTAAGTATGTAAAAATGCTGGGGTTATGAGATGTCTTGACCATACTATTAACAGACAGTAGTCCGACTCGGGAAGGAGGGGAGAAACCCAGTCTGACCAATCAATGCAACCATACCGTCTCCACATTCCCCTGCATGGTTTCTGCAGAGGTTCCACTTAAATACTTTTGCAGTACAACAGGGCCGCGTTAAGGCTTTAGTGGAATTTATTAAGCCTTAGAGTAGCCCTGTTCTCACGTGACAATGAATGCACGTATAGTCCATGTATAGTGTACACGTATTAAATAGATGCATTAATTCTCATGTAATCCAACCATGAGTATGTGATTTATCCACATACCAGTCTCCAGTTTCTTTTGTACAGTGAATGCACACTGGTTCTTTTTTAAACAGATGCGTACATGTACATGCAGGGTGCACATGTGTTTTCTGTTAACACGAGATGGTGGCTAATTAGTATCCAGACCTCTTACTTGTAGTATTGAACTCTTGAACAGAACTAGCCTCTACTACCAGAAACATTCTAGTTAGCAAAGCTTCCTGGAAAGCAAACCAGTTTGCAGATTTAGCCATATCACTCCTAGAATCATACTAAAACAGCTCTTTTGAAGTTTCTTGAGAAAGGCCATCAGTTTACAGCTGAGAAACTGGCTGTAGGCTTCTAAACTCTGTTTAGCTCACTTCAGTGTAGGGAGTGAAGAGAACATGTATTGTATTGCACTGAACACTGTATAGTCTATAAAACTCTATCTTCTACAAGGATCCATGCTCTGTCTGCTTGGCAAGCTGCAGAAGTCTCCTTATGTGTACTGCATGGGCAGATTACAGACCATCACACCAGGGGCTTAAATCTATGGGTAAATATTCAGTTTATTAAGCTTCAGGGAAAGCATGAAGCTGTTTAAGGCATATATGGAAGAACAGTGTAACAACAGAATCTTTATCTGAGGAAATGAGGTTGATTGGGCGTTAACATGTTAGCTTGACTTGAGTACCTTCCGTGTGTAGCTAGCAAGGTAGTGTGAGCTCCATGCTGATGCTTATTTAGTACTGCAAAGGCCTTCTTTAGGCTAATTGACTGAAGTGAAAGGGTGTGCATGAGTGCAGGAGAATAAGAGGCTCCTGCAAGTGGTGAAATGTAGCTTTTACCTTAAAATGATAGAAAGATGGACTAGTTCAGTTTGGTTCTGAGGGCATGTGTACTTTTGCATCAAATGTGACTCAGGACAGGGAATCCCAGCTCTTTTCACAGAAACAACTGGCAGGGTCAGTGTCAGGTTTGTGAATTCTTAGTGGGTATCATCTTTTAAAAATTAACAGTAGGAAAGCATCTATGGGGGTTGCTCTTTCTCTAGTCAGCCATCCTCCCTTTCCTGCTACCTATAGGTTTAAGGAATGGTGTTAACACCATGTGCCTGTGCAAGGAGCACTGACTGCTTTTAGAAAAAAGAAAGAGATCAGCTTCCCTTCCCCCAGTAGTTACCCCCCCCCCAACCCCAATTGTGTACTTGATTAGCAGAAAAATGCAACTGTTTCTATTAAACTCTTTCTTTGGGAAAAAATATGACAAGTAGCATGGAAAAATTGAAACTTCGCATTGGCACTTACATCAGAACCCATATTTGAATTATAGTGCTGAGATCCAAGACAAGTTTGGTCAATGCAACATCCACCCTGTCACCTCATCCCCCTGTGCATGGCTTTCATACTGGAGCCAAAAGCAATACTGTTTCATCCTATAGGAACGAGTGTCATACAACTTGCCTAGTGAGGTTTATAAGCTAAGGCTTGGCTGAAATGACAACCAATAGGAATGAATCACCAGACGGTTTCCTGTTTTTAAAACAGCTGGTCATTTTTACCAATAGGTAACTGCTTCATCAATGTGGTTTCATGCTATTGTTAACCTATGAGGCCCTGCTATCATCTCCCCCATCATCACTTCAGATTTTCCCCATGTTTGGGCATCCTCCCCCTTTTGACAGCAACTCTGGATCCTTTAAAAATATCTCAGCCGCATACATTATTTATGAAAAGAGTTGCATTATCTCACAAAGTAAACATTGGGGTATAGAGGGGGTGTTTATTCCAGTCCAAGTTCTGAAGCCTGGGGGCATAGAATCTGTGCATCCTGCTCTCCTGCAGATCTCCTGTGGGTCAGCTCAGATTTCAGCTGCAGTATGATCACTTCAGCCGCTGGTCTATTGATGCCATTTGCTTTGTTTTCCTAAAGAGATGAAGGCGCTGGTGACCACCTGGGCCTGGTTTTGTGTTTGATCTTTGTTGTCCTCTGCTTACTTTCTGTTACCATTGGTGACTTTGCCAACCCACATCAACGACATATCTTTATGTTGTTCCTGTTTCAGCGGTGTTGCATTATGCCAGGGAGTAGATAGCATTAACCGGTGATGTGGCTTCTGAGCTTTCATTGCCTTCTGTCTCCTCTTTGTCCTTCTTGACTGTGTACTGGCCAATAAAGGAGCCGTCCTCATTGAATTGCCCTTCACCGCCTTCACCATAGTCCACCAAGCTGTCGTCACTTTCTTGCTGTTTTATCGTGCCGTCTAATGAGGTCTGACTGCCCTGTAATGGCTTGTTGTCTTCATCACTAGCACCAAAAGGAAAATAAAGGCCATCAGAAGTGGAAGGACATAGATAATTTCAAAGGAGCAGTATAAAAACTTAAACTAGTAAAAGGGGTCATCCACCTGCAATGTTATTCAAAAGTAGTTAAAACAGTGCTGGAGAATCTGGGGAAATAGGATCCCAGGTGGCTTCCTGCAAATCATTTGTTATGGCCTTTGCAGATACAATAACTGCTTTAATGTATTTAGGTGTGAAACTTGACTAGTTCCAAAGTATATCTAAATAAATTAGGAAGGATCAAATTCCTCCTTCAAAGCACTGTTATTGTGGAAGCCCTATTGAAGTGCTGTGATTGTAAAATTGTAAAATGTTTTGAAGGGCCCCAGTCACATCAAAGATACCTTTTCCGGCACCAAGTGCTCTTTTGGCAGGAGGCTGGATAGTAGTCACAGCTGAATTAGATTCAAATGGGACATGGATGTCTGAATGCTATTTTGACTGTTTTAAATTTACTATTTAACTGATGCAGCTATTAAAAATGATGTCTGTATTTGTAAATTGACAGGTTTACTCTTTCTGAAACCAGGATTTTTAAAATAAAAACACATTCAAGTACACATATTGTATTGCACCAATAATTCCATACATACTAAGTGATCTCTGCTTATTATCAGCCCTCAAGATAGTTGGCCATATTGAGCAAGAATTGCTGAATTTAAGAGGCTACGTTAACAATCCTGTAGCCAGAGAGCAAGAAACTATACCTGGTCCTTAAATAAGGGTGATATTATACTGACTTTGGATTCCATGGGATAGACACATAAACTTCTGGCCTGGACACTACAATTTTGAATGGTGCATCAATTAATGCCAGGTACTAAAGTGTCAGAAAGAAAAAGTTAGCCTTTGTTGTATTCTTTGCTAATTAACTCTAGAGACTATGTTGCCTAGTCATATTTTAAATTTTGTTTGCGTAATAAACTTGTGTGTTTTTTCTAAAGGTTTTGATCGTTTTGCGTGCATTTAACCTCAGGGACTCATGAATTTGAGCACCTCTTGCTAGTCTGGCAAGCGGTGGCCCAGAGAGACCCAGGCTTGGGCTTCCTGACATGTGTTGAACAACAGTGCTTGCATTTTAGTTAAGTCTGTCTAACAAAAACATAAAACATATGTTTAGCAATCATGGTTCAGCCTGGGTTCCCAATAATTTAATAACCAGCTAATTTAATAACCAGCAGTTTTTGTAACGGATTCTGTCAAAACTAGGAGGAACTATTAGAATAAAATAAATAGTTGCATTATTTATTAGTGCAAAGAGGCAGAAGTGTGACAAAAACCAATGAATTTTGTCTGAAATCAGTTTTTTCAATATTTAGGTCGTGCTAAAATATTGTTTGCACCAGAACGTGCCCCCCATCACCCCAAATAAAACTAGCAAATACTGTTATTGGTGTTGGCCTTCCACAGGCTACAGTCCAGAGAACCACATAACCATGAGGCTTTAGAATTCTTTCTTCCATCTCACCTCCCCAAGCAGCAGCCCTTCATACTGCTTTTCACAGAGACCTGCTGTTAAAATGGTCAGAAGTTCTTCTGGCCATGTGTAAGCCCTTGGGTCACACCTCATGTTGCTCTCTGGATTGCAGGCCAACACCTGGGATTTAGTTGCCGTTAGTCTATTAGGTCAGTACGTACAGTCTTTCACACGTAAACATTGTTAAAATCCAGTATTTGCTCCTTTACTGAAAGTATTAAATACAGGAAGTCCATGTTCAAACTGGTTTAGAGGCATCATGTTCAAGAGTTGCATATGTCAGAGTGGATATCTTGCCAGTGAAAGATTTGCAGAGAACCTTCATATAAAGCCTCCCACAGCTGCCAGATTTTTCTCCCCTCTTCCCCACCCTTTTGCAGCACAGCATCTAAAATCAGGTGAATTGAGCTTTTCAGGAGCATCGCATATAAGTAACTTACCTGAGAAACTGGAATGGATCAAAATCTCAATCCAGAAGTCCATTTTTCATGTGAGTAATCCACCCTCAGTTGTGCAGCTAGCTTATGGCAGTCATTGCATGATATAAGGATTAGTCACAGAAAAAAGGATAAAGTTGAGGGCCATGATCATTCAGTTGCCTGTGGCAATGGTTCCCAGTCTGCAGGCAGAATGCAACTCATTGGACAAAGGGTGCCCCAAATCTCAAGGTAAAATGATTATTTAATGGTGTTAGATGAAGGCTGGTGGTGATGAAGCAGGGAAGGGTAGAAAGTAAGGTGTGTTTTAGTGATGGAACTGCTGAACGAAAAAAGCAGTGCGCGCCAGATTTTGGGGCAGTCCATAGTCCTACCTTTCAAGAGACCTTCATGGTCCATGTAGAAAGACAAGGTGAAAAGGAGAAGGAAGAATGGGAATAAAACAGAGAGAAGCAGAAAGAGCCTGATCAGAGAGCAAAATGGTGAGGTATGCATTTCAGGGGGTAGTGTTCACAAACACTCTTTACTGACAGGGCTACCACCTTATCCTACCAAATGAAGTCAGCACCTAAAGAATACTCCCATATTATTGTGTACACATTTTAAAAAAGCCCTCATACATCAATATATATATTATGAGTAAATGATTTGTGGATGAACCATTGAAAGGGAGAGCAGAGGAGATACCTTCTGAGCTCAACAGCAAAGGGCTCAAAGGATAGTAGTAGCTGTTAAGCAGAGCTGCCAACCTGTATTGCCTTGTTCTTTGTACTAGTGAAAGGCAGCTGAACAGCCATGGGGGGTCTGAATGCCTGCAGGTCTGTCACACTATTCTGGTGATGTGAAGCAAATCAAGCACTGATTTGAAAAACTGCCTTCAGGGAAGGGAGGAGTTTAGCTCCCACTAAGAATGGGCTGTGAATGGACATGAGTGAGCTACAATTTTTAATTCCCTTCATGTATAGCTCACCTTTCTTACTAAGACTCATTTGGGAGTCTTTGGCACACACTTTCACTCTGCAGTGATACAAAGATACATTAGTACCATGACTCACAGGTTATAGTGAGCATATTTTCTGACACAGAAAATTGTCTCCACATAATAAAAATATGTGAAACATCCTTTTACTCCTTCAGTAGTGTCTGTAATGGGCACTGGGCAGGCACAGAAGAAATGTAAGGTTGCTGAAGTCACCACCATGGATAGGATATTATCAACTAGGAAGAACAATAGATATCAGAAAAATGGCTGAGAGTAATTCTATTCAGGGCATTTTCTGGCATCATGAAATAGTAGCACAAATGGCCCCATACAGCAAAGTCACCTGCGTTCATGGGAAAGTCATCGGGGAACAGTGTTTAGAAACGAGGAAGTGCTTCTGATTTTTAGTTATCAATTGCCATCTACCCAAACTCATGTTCTATAGAAGCACCACTGATTCATATTTTGGAAATTTGGCCCTCTTGCCTCCTGTGTTAGGCTGATTTGGAGCCCAATAATGCTACAGGAGAGCCTCTTGTGGTGCAGAGTGTTAAGGCAGCAGACATGCAGTCTGAAACTCTCCCCTTGAGGCTGGGAGTTCGATCCCAGCAGCCGGCTCAAGGTTGACTCAGCCTTCCATCCTTCCGAGGTCGGTAAAATGAGTACCCAGCTTGCTGGGTGTTAAACGGTAATGACTGGGGAAGGCACTGGCAAACCACCCCGTATTGAGTCTGCCATGAAAACGCTGGAGGGTGTCACCCCAAGGGTCAGACATGACCCAGTGCTTGCACAGGGAATACCTTTACGTTTACCTTTAATGCTACAGGAAAAAGCAGGATGTTGCAACTTGGAGCAGAATAATGATCTTAGAGTTTTAGTATACTAGTTCTATTTTATCCTGTTAGGTGCCTTACCCTCCTCTTTCACTGTAAACAAATCAGTTGGTATAGGAAGGCATAGCCCTGGGTAAAGAATGCTACCTAAGGATAATGGTTTCAACCTGACTTAGTTTAGCCTTTCCACAAGGAGACCATTATTCTGTCAGCAGAGCAGAAATAAGTGACAGTTACTCTTAATTATAACTACAGAGTTTGGAATTCTGCATGCACAGGGCACCAAAGATGTGAGAGGTATGAAGAGAGCATATCAGGCATGCTTCTGTGAAGGAAGAAAGCAAACCAATAAAGAAAGCATGTCAGCTCAGATCCTGTTCACCTTTCAGATTCCAGCTGTAGCTTTCTCTGGTCTAACATCCAAGTTCTGTTTTACCAGTCAGCTTACCTCCCAGTCAGTTGGGAGAACAAGGCATGGAGACTGGAAATAAATGCTATCAATGGTGTGTGCGTTTCTTAATCAAGCAGCCCTATTTCTGCGTTTTCAAGTTCACCATCATTTCTGGACACCTGAGGGATCTGTCATTTCTCTAACTCCCTGTCTAAACTTGTGCAGTAGTCCACACAAGAAACATATTGAGTTTTCTTTCTCTGATGCAATAGTGTTTGGAGTTCAAATTTAAATTAGTATATTTAACTCATTGTTTATAGATTATACTTCTTTTCTTCCCAGCATTTGCATAGATTAGAACTGATCCTTCACACTTACATTTACTACACAAGGGCATCAAGGAATAAAAGCCTGACAAGAGCATGCTATGCTTTTAAAATCTGTGCTAATCCCCAGGCAACAGGATAGGATTGAGCTGCAAGTATGTGGCAGGAAGCAACTTGACATGGCATCAGCAGTGGGGAAAAGAGGCTCCATGCCACAAGTGCATGTGGTCCACTACAAGACCATCTGATGGTGATGATGGGTGACTGAGATGGAGGAAGAGAGGAAAGGCAAGGGAGCCTTTTTGCGTATGGAGGACTGACTGTCAGAGTGCATGGGATGACGAGGGGAGGGAAGAGAGGCAGGAGAAAGCTCTTTCAGGGAGAAGTGTCTCAGAATTTGCCCATCTAAAGATGGAGTGCCCTTCAATGCTGACTTAATTTTTCCTAGCCAGCATGTGTGCAGAGAAATGCAGAAGCTTGGGTACACCTTTGCTCTCTATGCATGCCCATTAGCAATAGGTCCTTCCAAAGAGCCTGGAAATTGCAGCTCTAATAGGGGCTTGTGAACAAGCAAATGAGATCTTCCGATATGCACAGGCCCATTTTAGGGTAGGGCCATGGCATATTTGGTGAAGAGGCTTCAGCCTCTCATCCCTACCATTTTCAAGTTGGAAAAACAGTAGTGTGCCTGTGAAGGAGGCTTAAGCTCCTTCTCCATGCATGCCATGGTCCCCAGGCAACCTGGACCTGTATGCACTTAGGAAGCACAGAACTCCCAGCACACATGTGCTACTATGCCACGAGGATTTAGTATCATGTGAAGCAGCCCTGAGGCTCTGCATCCCTCCTTAGGGTCATAAGCCATGAATCAAAGATCACTGCTTTAAAACATGAGAAACCACCTGCAATTCCTAGTATGTGTGCAAATAAGAGAAATGTTACACTTTATAAGGTAACAAATCAGTGTGTTAAGAAGCGCCCCATATGGCTAATATATCCTTTTGAGGGAAACAGTCACTATTGAAATACAGTGATCATGGAAACGCTAAACAAGATCAGTCCTCAAATAATCCAGTCATCTAACCTTTGATCATATGATCTTATGCTGCAAGATTTAAATGCTGTGCTTCTTTCAAAATGCTGTGTAGGGAACTATTTCAGCAACTTGTTATTCACGAGACTGGATCTTGTAAGGCATTTTTCAGTAACTCTTTTAACTATACTTCGGTTGGGTTACCAATAATTTTGGGAACACAATGCCCAAATCCAGCATAGCTGAGCAAATACTCCTGTGGTTTTGAATACCTTGGCTTTTTGTTTAGCATCACAGAGCAAGGTCCTGATGTATCAAAGAGCAGGATTGCTCTAAGTCATTATATTAACAAAGCATAATCAATTTAGCAAATGCTAACAGTGTTACCTGTTTCCATTCCTTGGAAGCAATGGGGAAACAAATGTAAACCATGAACGCAGGACCCATCTGTGAACAGCCAAAGAAAACAGCTTGCTTTGGGAATCTAAGAGAAAAATGGCTGCTGTCCTTAAAAGGATATCATTAGGTTTGGGGGTGGTAGTAGCAATGGAACAAGGTCAACCATTTTAAATATCTATAAAGTGGGTTTGCTAGTTTGATAAAATCAGTTGTGTTGCTTACAGTGCAACCCTATGCAGAGTTACTCCAGAATTCATTCATTGAATTTAATGGAGTGGAGTAACACCACATAGAAATAACTCTACCCAGAATTGGGGGAAGTCTGGAATTTATCGAGATGCTTTTTGAAAGTGCAGGATTTTTACATTTTTGTTTTTTAGGTCTAATCTGAGAAATGTTGGGTTGCCCCTTTTTTGAACATGAAGGAGACAAATATATCTACCTTTAAGATGCTACTCAACACCCTAACTTGGGTGCACGTGATAGACCCACCAAGTGTCGGTTTCATGGCATCTGTATTGTGCTTTCTTATCTGTTATGGTGGTTTCCACTGAAGCAAAATCCACTTTCAGAAAGAATATAATCTTCAGTAAGAATATGTCATTCTCCTTTCAAATATCCAAGAAAACCTGGTTGCTCTACACATCTAGGTAAATCATGTGATGCAGTCCCTGTTGGTGGTACTTGCAGGCTGAGGTAGGAATTCCCATGCTCTCCTCCCACCTGCTCAGACAAGGTTAGAAACCTTTCTGTTAATAGGCTAATTTCCCTATGGACAGGGAGATTATAAAGTGAGGAAAAATTCTAAATTTGAAATCCTGCACCTACAGTCTGAAACCAAATAGGTCTAGGGAACACATCCCTTTCCTTTCCTTTTCAGAATTCCTGAAGCAGTGGGGGAAAGAAGGCAGTTGAAGCTGTAGATTTATGACCTATGTAGATTTATGATGATTTTGTAATCAACAAAGGAGCATGTGAGAGGTAGGACTTATATGTTTATTAAACATGCCAAGCAGGAAACATACCTGTAATCGAACGATCCATTATCTACCTTCTGGTCATCAGGGTCCAAGGGCACATCTTTATTTTCTCGCACTGTGAAGAGACAGGCAAGAATTAAACATTGGAAGTGATTTTATAGGCCTTATTTTCATGCTTTCCAAGCGTATTGAATTTATTTTGCATTTAGAAGAAGAAGAAGTGTTGGTTCTTATATGCCGCTTTTCCCTACCCGAAGGAGGCTCAAAGCGGCGGAACCCATCTGAGAAGGATTTGAAGTCAGAACAGTAACTGCTCTGGAAGTCTGAGCATGTCTTGGGAAAAATATACTCTGGCAAATATACTCAGAAAAGCTACTGATCGGTTCATGCTTTTAAATACTGCTGCATAACATGGCATGATTTTATTAAAGAGACAAGAAGAACAATTAATTACGGGCCAGTGCATAAATTCGATGCATATAAATCCCAGGTCAAGCAGAATTCTAGCTCAAATCCATTTAAAGTCTTGTCTGCTGTCAGACTCTAAATTGTTATGTTTGTTGAACATGAGAAACTGGAATAAGCAAATGGCTCACTGAGAAATACAGTTGGCACGTGTACTGGCATTACTGGAAAACTGTTCCATAAGCTCAAAAATGTAGGAGGTCCATCTTGAATTCCAGTATTGTTACACTTGAAATCCTTAAAAAGCCTATGCACCTACCGATTACCAAGTTGGGGAGGAGGGAGAAAGAGATTTGGTAGTAATAAAAGTACCAGAGGATATGACATGGAATCATAATTAAAGAATGGCTTTTATAAAGAGTAACCTTGGGATTATTAATGGAACTTCCTAATAACCTGTTTAAGACGATGTGCAAATTCCTTACCTCTATAAAGGTATTTAAGCATTTCTTTATTACAGTTCCACAGTCATAGCCATCTATACCATTTTGTAGCAAAAAGTGTGTAAATCGGTCATACAAAAGTACACACTTACCTTTCCCTGTAAGAGATAACTGAGAAAATCAAGTATTCCTATCTAAACATGATGGCCAGACAGGGTACCTCATAGATTCATCCTGAAACCATGTAGCATCTTTCTATTGTTGTATGTATTCCTTTTCATATTGCCCCTTTGTCCTGAATTGATACATATCGTTCTGAATCGATACATAAATAAGGCTGCAGATTTGGCAAATGGCTCAGAGAAAACCATACATCTAGCAGCTGGACAAAACCATAAAAGAGGTAAATTTCAAATACTTTTTACAGCGAAAAGGGGGTCTTGTTATTTCATTCCATACCATTTGATTGCCAGTTACCTACTCTTGCATTATGCATATTCTGCTTGTACATGCAGGCAGAAACTCTCATATGTACCCTGGTGTGTCCATCCTTGATTTTTAGTTCTTTCTACTGATATTATAATAAGATGAAAGACTGAGAGAAGTCATGCCTTTGCCTCACATCCATCACATTGCTCTTTACATTTTCTTTAGAGGGGGGAGGTGTTACATAAAGGACCTCCAAACATAACCATAATTAGTGTATTGCAAAGCACTTTCTCTCAAGAGGCAGAAAATGTACTCAGATGCGCTCAGTGAACAAGTCTCTTACTGCAGAAACATTGTTACATTTGAGCCCTTGTAATTGTTTGTAATTCTCATGCAGTAAGGCGATTGTGTGTAGCTTAATACTGCAGGTTTCTCGCCTCAGTCTTTAATGCGTCTTTCAGGATCTGGTTCCAAGCTGTCGTGTACTTAGAAGTTTTCAGATCTTGGAAGACATCATGGTGGCCATTACACAACCGCAGTATACAACCCAAAAGGATGTGAGGACAGGCACAGTGTGTTACTGCTCCCCATCTTTTGAACATTTTAATGAGTTTCTTTCATGAAAAAGTTCTATTGCTTGCATTGAAGGAGCCAACACATTGAGCTAATGTGAGGTCAAGTCTGAACAATGGTAATGGGATCTGTAGCATTACCTCCTATCTAGCAAGAAATCCTACTTGTCTTGCCCTTAATGAGATTAATTCTTTTTAGTGTGACAGATGTTCAAAATAGAGAGATAAAAATCCTTCTAGTGGGAAGTCTATTGCTAAGATTTTAAAGTCTAATTAGATGCAGAATTAAATACTTAAAACACACACACATCCAAAGAGACTGCTTTTTCTCTTACCTGGATATTTCCCTCCTCTGCTTCTCTTAATGAAGCAAACTATCAGCAAAATCAGGACCAGAAGAGCGATGGCACACATCAGTCCAATAAACCAACCCTGAGTTGCAATGTCCCCTTGGCTCTTAGTAAATGCTAGTAGGAGGAGTCAAAAGAAACAAGGTGAAAGTAGAATTGAACCACAAGTATAACAGAAATATCAGACCAAGGCCAATAGATTCTTTCTCTCCCATCCACTGGCATCATTCCGGTTTTAGGACTGCACTTTGTGATTGTGTGCCAAGGAAAACCTGTTTTTAATTTGAAGCACAATGTTGACCCCACCACCACCATAACCCAAGATTTTAAGAGTCAATGGAGATAAAAGGCTTGCAGTAAAGATTAAATGGTAGCAGTGGTGTGTGGAATGGGATGGGTAAGAAACAAAACATTGCCTAACAAAGGAGGGTATATAAAATGGGGAAAACAAGAGCAGAAGAAGCCGGGTAACAGATATGATCTCACTTACAATCCTAAAAAATATGTGGCTTGCATAGCAAAAGTGCTCCAAGAATCAACTGTGTGGCATACAGTTCAAATAAACCAATAAGTACAAATACTTTCCCAAGACAACAGAACTAAAAGGAACCCATGTCAAAATGGACTTTATATTTTCAGCATTTGTCCATTCTGAATCCTTAGAACAGGTTAAACAGATTTTCACTAAACTATATATAGGCACAAGAATAGCCTATCAGCTTAACACTGGTATATCGAAACACTACTATGTTGTGATAATGATAATGATTTTTAGATGTACCCAGGAAGGTGCTAGTGGACGTTTAGGGGATTTACAACAGAACTGACTACTAAAATTGCTTTTTGCTTCCACAGAAGGACTGGAAAATGGAAATCTGAGACAAATAGTTTTACCCTTTATCCACTGCTCTTCTTCTTTCCTTTGCAAACTGCTTTTCATCAATGGCAGAGGATTGTATTTTACTAGAAAATCACCCCCCAAAGGAAGGAAGAGGAAAGGTACCTGAGTGATTCAATGCTTTGGGGGGGGGGAGATACATTTAGATATAATACTGTTTTAATATAGCTACATATTCATGATGGGGAGAAAACACATTCAGCTTGAATCATTTACTGTGGTGGTTTTCTGAAAAGCAAAACAGATCTGCTTTCCTATTTTACTATGGGAATACCAGGGCCATTCCGCACCGGGATCAATGTTGCAAATTGTTTGCGGAACGAAAAATTGCCATTTTAAATAGTGGAATTCGTCGTTATGCATACCTGCCTTTGTAGTGGAATCCAGTTGCATTTCTATCGTTTCCCACAGGGTTCCGGTCTCTGCAAAAATCGCTAGCCAGGAAGTGCTATTACTGAGCTGTGTCCCGCCCCTGGCCATCAAGCAGCCAATGGGCGGCCGTTATCATGCTCCCAAACAGCCCCTTTCCCTTTAAGGAAGGTTTAAAAAAAAACACCCATTGCAACGAATATGCATTGATTCGTTGCAACGGAGAGACCCATCCAGCTAGCAGGTGGTGTTTGAGCTGCCGTTTCATCATTGCCACGCTCCCCCCGAGTGAAAAAAAAATCCCCCCCGCCTCACGGGCACGATTTTCGGCCGAAAACAGTGTGAAAAATAAAGGGAAAATAAACCAGCAAATGGGCCTCTGTGTTGCTTGTGCTTGGTGACTTTAAACAGAGGGACTGCAGCCGGGGAAGCCTCACTGGGTAAACGAAGGCTTGCCGGTGCGTTGATCTCCGCTCGCTCGGAGAAAAAAAAATGGCAATCGCTTCGCCGGAAGATCAGAGGAGAGAGCCAGGGGGCGGGACTTTGCAGAAACTGCAACAATGGTAACGCACAGAACTTTCCCGCTAGTGTTGCAGATTGGTTGCAAGAGTGTAGTGCTTTCCGGAGGGTGACTCCACTTTTTGGGATTTCCCTGAAAGCGCTACAACGAAGTGCTTTTTGCGGATCGGTTTCAGGAGTGTTGCAGATTGTCAACGACGTTGTGCATAACGGCAAAACTGTAGCGATTTCAATTAGTAACCATTGTGCTATTTTGGATGAATGCGGAACGGCCCCCAGTATGGTAACGGACATGTATAAGTTGTTTCCCCCCACTTTGTGCATAAATAATATTAAAGTCTTATGTGACTTAGGGAAGTCAATTTGCAGCTTATGTAGTGGTCAGGGGTAGACTGAGAGGCAAAAAAAGGTCCTGGAAATGGCTCCAGCCCTACCCCCTGATGAAGAGGGGAGAGGAGCAGGCTTGCCACAGCTTCCACATGGCCTAGGCAGGGCATGTAGGTGCTGGTTTGCAGTGGTGGGAGCTCTTGCTCCCTTACAGTAGCCATCAACTCAAGGGCTTTTGTCCATTTCACAGTTGGGGTGGCCAGCCCCCAAAGCAATCGGTCTACTGAAACTTTGCCCAGTGGCCTTAATGGGCAAGCAGTACCCTGGAAGCAGCTCATTCTAGTAGACAAAGATCATTTGGGTTGACAAAAACATCCCACAACACTTTAAACAAAACTGTACTACATTTCAAAGTTCATAAAAAGCATAGCTCTTAAGACTGTATACCACCCTCTTTGTAGGAATAATTAACTTGGACCAAAGTACAAAAGGTTGAATTCATAATGGTTGAATTTGTGACTATTAAATCAATGAGAGTTTCTCCCCCTCCAATCATGTGGATCAATACAGAGCTGTCCTATAGAGTTTCATCAGAACAGTGGTAGTAAATACTTCATCTAAGCACCTTTCAAGTTATCTATGATAAATATTTTTGAATAGCACTAATGGAAGATTATCACAGCCATACAGATTTGAATTTCTGCCAAAATTAAAATGAAGATGCACTTTGCAATAATAGCTAAGAGACCTTTCCGAGCCTCTGTCTGGGTCTCTTCACACACTAGCTTTAAGTGCTCTATTCTGCAAAACTTATATCAAGAGTTCGGTCATAGGAAATGCTTTAGTGGACTCTTTAAACTACATTCAAATGTATGAATGAAACACTATCTTCCCCAAGTATGCCTCAAATCATCTTGGATAGACAACATCATCCCCAGTGGATTGGTATAAAGATCAGGAACTTGGCTTTTGCCTGATCAACATAGCAGTACCTTCTAATAGTGGCCCTTCAGGACTGCAGCTCAAACCACTGATTTCACTGCACCCACAACTTCTAGACTTGCGTATGGCTGCTCCAACCTAGTGCCTGGCCCTGACACTCAAGTTGGCTCTCACATTTATCATTAATGTTGAAAAGTCAAAAATTTACAGGGCAAGGGGATATTTGGAATTGTATAGCAATGTATGTGTGGGGAAGAGGAGAGGGGTTTAACCCCTTCCTCCCATGCTGTTTTTGCAATAGAAATTGCTGCCTTTTGAGCTACTGACTGGTAGTATATTTGTGGTAAATACACATATTTGTGGTAAATACACATACACAGAGGGATTTCTATCAGGGGAACGAAGATGAGCCCCTCAGCTTATGCCTACTCTGAAGCTCCAGTTTAAATGCTTCCTTTATTCAATTATTTTCTACCATTAAAGAAAATACCATGAGATCCTACAAGTATGGTGCAGTTTGGTCCTGAGTATCCACTATTGATCAGTCAATTAGAAAAGAAGGCCTGGCTTTAAAATCTCTGCATTAAGAGCTATAGTTGTTTCTCTTGCCACCCTCCTTTGTCTTCATTTCCTAATGAAACCAGGTTGAGAAAGTTAAAGAAAGAAATCATATTCTATTAGCAACATGAGGATAGACTCATTTCCTTTCTGGCAGTTTGAAGAGTAGTTTACATCATCCCTATATCTGTGGAAACATCAATCCAGAAATTGGGAGAGATGCATGGGCAAAACAGATCTTTCCGCAAATGAGAAAAAAGCCTCATGTTAAAAAAAAAATCTGAAATCTAAGGAAAGGGGGGAGGGACACCCTCAGCCATCACTACTATGCAATCATAACAATATCACCAGCCTTCAAGCCTTGATTTCTGTCAGTAAAAGGCAGGGGGAGGGGCAAGGTTTTTTCCAGGACTATGTTGGCCTTTGAGGAAGGACTCAAAGGCCACTGTATGACTTGCTGACACCAGATTCAGGACAAGTTGCTTGCTACAGTTCAACAACAGATGCCCACTCCCCACTCTGCTGTGGAGGTGCACTTAATGACCTTGGGCCAGTCATACACTATTGTCTAATCTACCTCACAGGGTTCCTGTGAAGATAAAATGGAGGAAAGAATAAGTTACTTTATGTTCCCATTATGGAGAACTATAGAGTATATAGGGTATAAATGAAGTAAATAATAAATATGACTGAAGATGGGAGAGATAAAGTAGATCAGTTGGTGGGTAAGAAGGAGAGAAGAAAGCAGGGAATGCCATCTTATCACTTGGGTTAATGGACTGTTCAAGAAGACTCATTGAGTCCATTTATTTATTTATTTAGATTTATATACCTCCCTCCCCGAAGGCTCAGGGACAAGGCCCTTGTCCCTGTAGTTAACTTCGTGAGTTTTCTTCTCCCTTTTTCTTTACATGTTATAACTCTTTTTTCCCCTACTCACAATAGCATTATTTTTGTTTCCAACAATTGTTTTAACATTGTTTTACTGTTTTAATCTTTCATGTAGAAATATTATTGTATTTTATGTCATGATTATTAGCTTCTATTATTAATTACAGTTTTCTGTAGATGTATCATTTATATGGTTCAATTGAACGAATAAACATAACGAACGAACGAGCAGGGGAGGAGATGTGAGGGCTGTCAAGAAATGGGAGAGGAAATAATGTGAGGAGAGGGATCCCACTTGTTTTATATGATAGGAAGAATCTGCCACTTTATCATGCTTTCCAAAAGATATAAGCAGCTTTAATTGACTACAGGAGTGCCACATGCCCCCCTTAGCCTCTGTACTTTAATTGTCCTTTCCTTCAAGACAGTTTACTTACCATGCATTTTCCTTTCCTGTTATAAAAGCCCTGCTGTGGGATATGAACATACTTTGAAGCCATGAAGTTCTTCTAATAGAAGCAGCAAGATATTAACTGCATGGATCTGAGAACTACATTGAATGAAGATAATTTACAGACCAGGGTAGCGAGATCAGAATTATGCAAGAGGCCTTTGGATTGACTGTTCATTCTATTAGTGATACTAACATGGGAAAGCTTCCAATGGAAGAATAAAATTTGGAAATAATCTATAGAACTGTGAAAAAGAATTCAGAACAATACAAATAAAAATAAATGGGAAATGGAAAGTGTTTTGGACAGTATGAAGTCCAATGAATTTCTTACAGTATCTATCAATCTGAATTCTTAACATGGCCCCAGACTGTGATGGCTTCTACCCCCACCCAGGCAGAAACATCTAAAAAATTTAAACAAAAGATAAAGGGGGAGGTTAAAATCCCCCCCCCCAATAGAATAATGCCAATTGAAATCTTGGGAGATTTTGACAGTTAGTTTGGTGATGTTGCCTTGCAATTCTGGTCCTGGAACCCAGGCCTAGACAACACTGGCAGACTGGAAGACTTGGAGAAATCAGCAGTGAAAATTTTGCCTTCTCATCTTCCCCAGTGTACTGGTTGGTCATCACAAGATATGTTTATCTATTATCTGATGAAGATAAAAGTATTTCTTATAAGTGTGCATGACTTACATTTACAACAAAGAAAAATGGGATGGTTTGGAGTTCTACACTGAGCAGAAAAGTAAACCTGTCCCTTAGGCTTACAATAAAGTAACAATTAATATTTTACAGCAGTGGTCCCCAACCTTTTTGTCACCGGGAACCGGTCAATGCTTGACAAATTAACTGAGGCCCAGAGGGGGGGGAGTCTTGCCAAGGGATGTTGCCGCCGCCTGATCCCCTGTTCCACTTGCTTTCTCACCGTCGCCCGCTGGGGGGTGCTGCCAGCAGCAGCTGCACAGTGCCACGCCGAGGGGGGAGCCCCAGCCATGGCGGCTGCCGGAGATCACCAAAGGTGAGCCGGCGGCAGAGTGGCAGGGCAGCTCCCAAGGCAGCAGCCGGGGAGGAGGACAAGGAGGATCCGTGGCCCAGTACAAACTGATCCACGAACCGATACCGGTCCCCGGACCGGGGGTTGAGGACCACTGTTTTACAGAATATGTCTTTGCAATAAATAAAGTTATACAAATTGAAAATGGTCTCTTCCTGTGTCCTGTTTTCAAACTTTTCCTCAGTGGTTGTCCTCTCACTATTAGATCACTATAAGTGATTTCAAATAGAATGTATAACACTTTAATTATGCAAAAGAATTCTTAATATATAATCAGGCCAACAGCTCCATATTGTATCAAACAACCACTGAGGAAAAGTTTGAAAATGGGACACATCTAGAGACTGCTTTGGTTGGAACCTTCACATTAAATGAAAAGAAAAACAAAGAGACAAGTTTTTCAATTTGTATAGCTTTATTTATTGCTAAGACATATTCTGTAAAATATTGATATTGTTACTTTATTGTAAGCCTAAGGGACAGGTTTACTTTTCTGCTCAGTGATTTACATTTACAGCAAAGAAAATTTGTGTCAAGTTTTGGGAAAATACCAGTTTTATTTTAAAGTGATGATAAATTTGACTGATGTGACTCATACATTTGTACATAATTAACTTGTTTGTACCTGAAATTCTTCACTTTTACGAACAACTTTAACATGTTTTGCAAGGATCTTTTACTGTAGTAATAAAGTTTTACTAACTCCTTTATGTTTGTTGCAACAGAGATAACATTGCTACCCCTTTGGAACTGTTAAATAACACCAGAGAATATACTGAGAATAGCAAATCTAAATTAGTTGCCCAAATCAGTAGTTTCCTTGATAACTGAAGTACATTAAAAATTATCTGAAAACAAAATGTTCCACACATTCTACCTCCCACCCCAGATGTTGGAATTTCTAGACCAATAACTACATGGAATTAGATGGCAAGAGAAAAGGTTCCACATGAACTAATATAGTCTTAGGATATAATTCTGGAAGACATTATAGTGGAACTAGTTTCAAAGCCCATTTATAAAAATGGGCTTTGAAAGGGGAGAAGGGAGAAAAGTAAGGGACACGCTCCCACACTCCCACCTACCCACTCTCCCAGAGCTCCCCCAAATGCGACCCCGCGCTCCTCCCTCCAAAGCCGAGACAGAACCCCAGGCCCACTCACCGGCTTTGCGACGCTCCTGCATCCAGCATCCAGCCTCTCGCCGGCGCCAGAGGGCAGCAAAGCGCCTCTCGGCGCGCCAGGCCGGCGGGCAGGGAGCCCCCGCCAGCAGCACGCTCCTTGCTGGCAGCCTGACACGGCAGGAGGCGCCTCGCTCCTCCTGCCACGCCAGGCCGGCGGGCAGGGACCCCCCCGCCAGCCGCACTATGTGCGGCTGGCGGGAGCTCTCTTGCCGGCAACCTGACACGTTGGGAGGCACTTTGCGCCTCCCGACGTGTCAGGCCGCCGGCAAAGGAGCAACTGCGAGCCACGCTGTGCGCGGCTCACAGTTGCTCCAGCAGGGAATCGGAGGGACCAATTGGTCTGCCGGCAAAGGAGCAACTGCGAGCCACGCTGTGCACGGCTCGCAGTTGCTCTGGCAGGGAATCGGAGGGACCAATTGGTCCCTCCAATAGTCTGTCAGGAGGAAGGGGCCAATCGGCACCCTTCCTCATCCCGGACACATCCCGCATCCCAAGGCCTTTCCGTTTTATTTAGTCCGCGGTGCCCGCGGCGCTGCGGGCTGTGTTAAGATTATTGATTTTATAGGTATGCAATGAACGTCTGAATTCATGCATATCCAGGGACACTAAATAAGATGAATCTCATAAACTCAAACTAACTGAATAATATAGCCTATGTTCCTTTGCATTTTATATATGAAACAAAGGCAAGATAAGGCAATAGTATCATGGGTTTTATGCTTATGCATTTCTTCATCCTTTTGTGTTCCCCTTTTTGTAACTACTGCAGAGTATTGATTTTATAGGTATGCAGACAGAGGAAAGGCAATGTAGTCCACCAATACTCTGCATATTTGATTTTGTGCAAGCAGCAGCAATACTTCCATCAAGACCAAGACCATCAGGTGAAGTCCCTGGAAGAGCTCTCCAAATGTGAATATGGAAGGGAGGCCTGTCACTCAAAGTTATGCTGGCAGTAACACCTTGTAGAGGTTAAACTTTGAGGACACAGAATTCTAGCAAAAAAAGAAAAGGGGGAGGGAAATTTTACCTCCCATTCATTTTAAAATATGTGATGCCTTTCTACAAAAAGCAGGTCAAACAGTTTACAATATATAAAAAATGGATGCTACACCATGAAAGGCTATCCCCAATTTAAAAAATACATCTTGCAGTTCAAATCCAAATATAACAGTATCATTAATGCAGATCAAATCACACATCAGCATACACCACCCAAACACACAGCATACAGCTCAAAAGTCCAACAGCACATTCTCCTTAGGGCAAACAGCAGATGGACAGTAGCATACAGCAACTCCTTTAGGGGAAAGTATAACCCTCACTTCCCTGGAATGCAGGAAGATTGTAAGATGACTACAAAACATGTAATATGAGGAGTGAAAGTAGGTTGCCTAATGGTGATCGCTTGAGGTATGACCAGAGTGGGGGTAGTGGTTAAAAATGGCAGCTCCTAATCTGGCGAGCCAAGTTTGATCCCCTGCTCCTCCACATGGTGACATTGGCCTCACCACAGCACCGATAAAGCTGTTCTGACCGAGCAGTAATATCAGGGCTGTCTCAGCCTCACCCACCTCACAGCGTGTCTATTGTGGGGATAAGAAAGGGAAGGTGGTTGTAAGCTGCTTTGAGACTCCTGGTAGAGAAAAGCAGCATATAAAATCCAGCTCTTCCTCTCATTCTTCTAGTACTTGTGGCTTGGTGCCAATCTGTCCCCTAATACACAAAAAGTCTAAAAATGGAGGGTGTTGTAAAGACATGAAGTTGTGATCAAGAATGCCAGGCCAACAAAAAAGGCATGTTCCTCCAGTAATGCCTGGAAAATGCCTACCTCCCACTCAAACCTCCCTACCTCCCACTCAAACTCACAATGACCAGGAATGAAAAATTATCCTATTTAATTTGCCAAATAGTCTAAATCCAGAGCATGCTTATTTGCACAAAATAAATTATGATGTTGTCATTGCAATGTACATAGTGTTTACAAGAAGAAAAGTGGATTTAAACATGTATGCTACCCAAAATATGCTAATGTCATAAGGAAGGCATACAGACTAGAACCTACATGTTTTGGGGGAGGGGCTACAGCAGAAATAGCTAACTGATACCATTTAACTGATGAAGTATGCATCTCCGATATATGTTAGACTATAATAATAATGCTAACTTCGGCCTGCAGTGAGGGAGAATTGTGCTATTTTTTCCAGCAGAACATTTCTTGTCCATCCAATGGAACAACAACAAAATCATAATACAATCCATTATTTTTGTTTATATTATAATTTGTGAACCTCCTGAAAGGTAAAGCCATAGTCATAAGAATGGTCCTAATAAGCTACGGTAGAGATGTTTACATGCATTTCCAAATCTGACCCGAGGAAGGAGAAAACAATATTACCTGCTAGTACAGGCAAACTGATATCTAGGGACAGCATAAATGTACTCGCCCAAGTCAAGTACTTGGTTTTCTTGCCTCCATGCATTAATAGGAAGGATGTTACTTTTACCAAAGAGATTGCTAAACTGCATTAAATGTGTGCGACTATTTTGTATTAGTGTCGTCATCCATTCATGAATTAATCCCCCTTTCCCTTGTAGCTGAAAGTGTCTTATTATTCCAAGATTAAGAGCAGATAAAATACAATAAAACCACATTAATCCCACCCCTCCAGAGGATAGAATCATAGAATCATAGAGTTGGAAGGGGCCATACAGGCCATCTAGTCCAACCCCCTGCACAGCACAGGATCCTAAAGCATCCAAGAAAAGTGTGTATCCAACCTTTGCTTGAAGACTGCCAGTGAGGGGGAGCTCACCACCTCCTTAGGCAGCCTATTCCACTGCTGAACTACTCTGACTGTGAAAAATTTTTTCCTGATATCTAGCCTATATCGTTGTACTTGTAGTTTAAACCCATTACTGCGTGTCCTTTCCTCACCAGCCAATGGGAACAGCATCCTGCTCTCCTCCAAATGACAACCTTTCAAATACTTAAAGAGGGCTATGTCCCCTCTTAACCTTTTTTCCAGGCTGAACATTCCCAAGTCCCTCAACCTATCTTCATAGGGCTTGGTCCGTTGGCCCCAGATCATCTTCATCGCTCTCCTCTGTACCCTTTCAATTTTATCTACGTCCTTCTTGAAGTGAGGCCTCCAGAACTGCACACAGTACTCCAGGTGTAGTCTGACCAGTGCCGTATACAATGGGACTATGACATCTTGTGATTTTGATGTGATGCCTCTGTTGATACAGCCCAAAATGGCATTCACCTTTTTACTGCTGCATCACACTGCCTGCTCATGTTTAGTTTACATCCACAAGTACCCCAAGGTCTTGTTCCCACACAGTGTTACCTAGAAGCGTATCCCCCATCCAGTAGGCTTGCTTTTCATTTTTTTGACCCAGATGCAGAACTTTACACTTATCTTTATTAAATTGCGTCTTGTTCTCATTTGCCCATTTTTCCATTTTGTTCAGATCTCGTTGAACTCTGTCTCTATCTTCCGGAGTATTTGCCAGTCCTCCCAATTTGGTGTCATCTGCAAACTTGATGAGTAGTCCTTCCACCCCCTCATCTAGATCATTAATAAATATGTTAAAAAGTACCGGGCCGAGCACCAAGCCCTGAGGTACCCCGCTACTCACCTCCCTCCAGTCTGATGAAACATCATTGACAACAACTCTTTGAGTGCGGTTCTCTAACCAATTCCCTATCCACCTAACTATCTGAAAATCCAGATTGAAGTCCTTCAATTTATCCATCAGAACATCATGGGGAACCTTATCAAAAGCTTTACTAAAATCCAAGTAAACAACATCAACCGAATTTCCACGATCCAGCAAACCTGTCACTTGGTCAAAAAAGGAAACCAGGTTGGTCTGACAGGACCTGTTGGAGACAAATCCATGCTGACTTCCTTGGATCACAAAATTGTCCTCCAGATGTCTGCAGATTGCTCCCTTTAATATCTGCTCCATTATCTTACCCACCACAGAGGTCAGACTCACTGGTCTGTAGTTTCCTGGGTCATCCTTCCTCCCTTTTTTGAAGATTGGAATAACGTTTGCTCTCTTCCAGTCCTCCGGGACATCTCCAGTCCTTAAAGAGGTCCCGAAGATGATGGACAAGGGTTGTGCAAGTTCTCTGGAAAGTTCTTTGAGCATGACATAGCATGACATAGTTCAAAGAACTAGTGATTTCAGCTTCCCAACAGGTTGAATTCAGATCTTTACCACAGGGAGACATATAGGCACAAACAGCATCAGACTATTTTACATTTTAGATAGTTTGTGGGTGTGAATCATACTTTGACTATTTTTTATTTTTCCTCTGGCCTCTCCTATCCCCATTCTGTTTGTCAATTCAGAAAATTACCACTCACTGCAGCCCAATTTAGCTGTGAGGCAGAGAACTTCCCTGTGAGCCTCTGCTTGGGCTGTACATGATTGGTTAGCATGGCACCACACTATCCTCCAGGGTTATGGAACTCTGGTGTGCAAACTAAGCACATGTGCCTGCTTTGCAGAGGTGGTAGCACAGAATAAATGATATGTTGACAGTGCAATCTTAAGAACGCGGTCATAGGAATAAATCCCTCTCAACAGAATAATGGGACCTGTTTAGAATTATGCTTTGTCAACTAGCTCTTTTGCCCAATCAGTCTCAATTTTAAATTGTGCCTCAGACTTTAGATCCTGTTGATCCTTCTCTCTTTCTTAGATCCTATCATTAGCACAGTCTCATTATCGTCAGTTATAAAATATAACTAAGTTTGCTCCTTTCTTAATTCTACCCACACTTTGGTTCGTTGGTTAGAATTTATCTTTTATCTCTCATTTTGGTGTATTTTCCTCCTCACGATCCTCTTCACTGCTTGTTAAGCCTCATATCTTTGGGTTTTTTAAAAATATTGTTCTTTATTTATTATCTACTATACATTCATGTGTTGTTCCTTTTTACTATCTACTATAATTCAATTGTTTATCTTCCTTTTAAAATGCCTACAAACTAATTATGCCTACTAAATTTTGTCTTCCAGCTTTTAGTTTAATTTCTGTCTAAATCAGAACATAAGAACATAGGACAAGGATCTGCTATCAGGTGCATTTTGTATAGTGTTTTATTTTTAGGAACTTTAGTCACAATAAATTTTATTGCCTTTTCTTTCACATTATTTACCTTATAGCTTGCTAAACAATCTCTGGCCCTTTCCTCTTGTTGGGTTTTTATGGAGTGAATGTCAGACATTTCTCACACAAAATATGCACCCAACTGCTGACTTGCTTCTACAAAAAGAACTATTATTTTGGATAACACACCTACTAACAGGAAGTCAACTGGGGCATTACAAGGTATAATTAACTACCATTTGAGCTAGCTACTTGAATATTTCAGTACAATCCTAACCAGAGTTAGACCCTTCTAGGGTTCTTGAAGTCAATAGGCTTACAAGGGTGTAACCATGCTTAGGACTGTACTGGAAATTCGGAAACATGAATGTTAACATAGCAGCTCCTAAAATTAGGGGCCCTCAAGGATAATGTACAGCAACATTCTGTGAAAATGAACTGATAAAATTTCAGTATTGCTATTTAATACTTCATTTATTGATATAAACACAGCACATCTCATTGTGTATCTTCTGCTGGTAAAAAAACCTCCCCAAACCCTCATATGGGTTTTACATAAATACCATATGTTAATTTTTTATATGGTTACATGTGTTCATGCATCAACGGGCAACATGACAATGAGAATCATTGGTGGCAACATGACAATGGTTACCATTAGCAGGTGGACAGAAGCACAATCCTCCTCTCCAACACATAAACATAACAGGACCCGATTCTTAGGTCTAAACAAAAGCCATGGTTTTCTGCCCTTGTTATAAGCATTACGATACAAAATCAGGTTGATTTGCTACAAGGCCATGCCGACAGATTTTCAGCAAATAGTGAATAAAATGGAGCGGGGGAGAACATGCATACTACCCTAGGCTTCTTGGAGGGAGATGGGATAAAAATGGAATAGGTGTGTTCAGATAACTTCAAAAGAGATCATTTGTTTCAGTGTGTTAGCTCTATAAGAAGGGCAGCAAGTGCAATGTCAGCAGAAGAGTGGATGAAGTTTGTTCCATGCGTGGCTTAATTCCTCTATCTGAAGAAAAGGCACACAAAAAAGCAATAAAGTCTGGAATGGAACAAAATGTCTCCAAGATGTATTACACAGTGAGGCTGAACCCCATCTCACCTGCACTTGTGTTAAAGGTTATGTTCGAGCTGGTGATGGTATCATTCCCTTTGAGAAAAACCCGTACTATATACTTCTCCCCAGGAGTCAGGTTAATCAGCTCCATAAAGGGTTTATCAGTGGCAGATTTCATTGTTTTGTTACCTAAGAAACAGAAATCTCACATCAAAGGCAGCTATGAGAAAAATCAGAGATTACCATGCTGGCAAATTCCACCAAAGTTGTTATTAAAAAGTTATTAAAAAGACACATGTCCCTGCTGTTAATAAATAGCGGGTTAGAGGGATGTTTCATTGAGTTAATATCCAGAGTTTTGGTCCTATCAATTCAAAGTTCAAAAATCAGTGTTCAAAAGTCGTGCCATCTATTTATGCTATCTGTATGTATATAAATAATTTTTCAAACTAGTATTTATTCTGGTGAAGCACTTATTTCAATACCCTTAGACTGTATCCAGTTGAACCTTCCGATATAAGTTCAGCAATTTAGCACAAAATCAAGAGTACAAGAAAAATAAATCAGAAGGCTTTTACACAATCACTTTTGAATACCCTTATATGGATTCGAAGCAAATGGCTAGTCTTTACTTAAATTGCTGGTGTTGTATTGAATCTGAAGGGTATATCATATCTGAACAGTCCTTCTTCTGGATCAGCTTTATGCTATATTATTAATTAATTGGACCATACTCAACAAAGTTATTCCCTTCTAAGCCAATGGACTTCAGTGCACCTAGAAGGGTGGAATGCAGTGTATAAAGTACATTTTTTTCTGAATTAATCACTCAACAGGGTTAAATAGAGTTCACTTAAAATCTATTATTAGGCACATGAGTGTGGATTAAAATAAAGTCAAACCTATATTAAATTTGTGTAGTTGAACCAAACATTAAAAAGATACAACCAACTTTGTCACAAACCCTAGCACAGGAAAATCCTATAAAACTGCAAGTATCCTTCATATGATAAGAATTTTAATAATCCCATCTGGATTAAATTAATCTTAGCACATTATTGGCAAAAACATTCCCAATGATGTTACAAAACTGCTGAAATCCCTTTTGCTAGCAGTGACTGGATTTCTCAAGAGCGTTATTGGCATCCCTTAAAGTCACATGAAAAAAAGGTTCTTATACTTCTGGCTTATCAATGGAGCACCCAACAAGACACATGAGAAGCATCACATACAAGACCTTGTGATACTGCAAAGTATAGCTGAGTGGATTCATGGGGATCCCAAATATTAAGCCAAGGGGATTTGCACAAGGCAGCAGAGAGGGCCATTCTGCACATTATAAAAAATAGTGTTACACCAGAGCAATGGTATAATGTTATAAAAAAACTGTGCCTCTGAGCATTCCTCACCTCCTGGCTCTCTCGCTTTCCTTTGCCGCCTTCTCGTACTTCTTTGCACTCCGCACGCCTGCTTGGAATGGCGGAAGAGGAATGTGCTATACACACAACTCTCCTCCACTTGTCAATCAAGCCAGGCAGCCAATCACCTTTCTCCATGTTTTAAAGGTCCGACAATGCAAGGTTTTTTTTTTAAGTAAAACTTCTCCATTGCTATGCCTATGCATCTAATCATAGATGCATAGTGCTTATTTTATTGCCACCCCATTTGGAATTATGAGCCTTGAAGCTTTAAAAAAGTAATCTTGTTTCCAATTTTTTTGAGGGGAGGGGGTTAGAGAGGCATGCTTTGTGTGTTAACTTGTGGGAAAAGATTTTTTTGCTCTGCATGGATGATTTAACACATATTCTTTGCTCCAGGCAGTTTGCTTCAAAAAAAAAAGCCCTGTCCCCAGGAGAAGGGAGAGGAAGGTGGGTGCGAGGGTGAGCGTGAGGGCAGGCACTGGAGGTGGAGATTGTGCTACTTTGCCTCCACAGATTTCCTTAGCATATGGTTGCTGGTTGCTCTCCTCTTGCTTGCGCTACATAGTTGAAGGAATCTACTTTTGTGGATTCCCCCAACTAGTGCTTTAAAATGGAGGATGTAGCTGCTAGTTTGTTGCTAGGATGCTGGATACTGATGATGATGTGTAAAATGCCAAAAATACGTCATCAACAAAAGGTAAGCCTTTTACTATATTTTCCGAGTGAGGAATGGCCTTGAGAATTTTGTGCAGTGATGGGTATTATATCAAATCAGCAAATCAGGAGAAAACAGTGTGGATCTGCCATGGATTGTGAACAAAGTTGATGTTGGTCACTTTGATGGCTAGGTACTAAACCAACTGTTCAGAAAAGAAAAATTAGAACAGACTTGGAATTTTAGAGATTCTAAATCAAAATGTGGGTTTACTATTAATGTTCAAAGCTCTTAATTTACAGTTGGTTGGACCAGTGGTAGACTACAAATGTTCTCCTCTGATTGTTATGGGTTTTAGCCCCCTCTGTCAACCCAAATTAGTCTTATTTCCCCAACCTCAACTAAGAATTTGTTGCCAGTTTAACATTTATGGATAGATTACTATAAATATATTATTATATTCAAGGTATAAGGTTTATACATTTAATAAAATTTTGTTGATCTTAAAGGTGCCACCAAACTCAAACCCATCTGAATCTATTTTATTCTATGAAATTCTGCAGCTATCACAAACAACTTGGGTCAGTTTTCTAAAAACTTCTATATCAAGATGCATTATTCTGAATCCGCTAGCAGAAGGAATTAAATTCCATAGGACACCAGCATTAAGAAGCACAGTTCTACTAATGGCTGTCTTACAAATTAAATAGTATGTCTTCTCCTTGCCTGCCCTCTTCTCTCTAGACTAAGCAACAAAGGTTAAACTTCTTGTGACACATGAAGATCTGTGAACAACTCTCCAGCATATTTCTAAATTTTAAATAGCATTCACAGGGTCTGTGGCAGAGGGTTCGAGGAGAGGCCATTTGAAGCTGAGAAAGGCAGCAGTGAGGGTAGGAGGAGGAGATAAGCCTCTCTCCCTGATTCAGATCCAAGACTCATCAGTTCTTTAACAATAAAAACATGCTGTAATTGTATTCATAGATCCTCCCGTGTTTAGTCTAGTTTGAGCCTGAATTACATTGTAGTTAACATCATATAACAATTCTTTAAACCCTTGAGAGATGCCAGGATCTCTGGTGGCATCAAGGACCCTGAAGTATTCCCACACCACAATGCTTACTGTTGATATACTCAACCACAAACTCAGTTTCAGGATCAAACTTGTGGTTCCAGGTGATGTTTGCCCAGTTACTGGTAGGTGAAGCTTTTACGTCCCAGATGGGCTTTCCATCGCCAGCTGGTGAACAGGTTAGAACAGAGGTTAGTATACTGGGTTATAGACAAATGTGCATTCTATTTTCTGAATTAACTAATGACTTTATGTGGAAAAACTTAAAGCATACTGTACAACATGATTTGGATGCTAGAGTACTATTTCACATGGGAAATGCATGATAAAGTCTTAAATTTTCACTAGGAGTGTGCAATCCCCCCAGCCCTCCCTAAAACAAACACGGTATTTTGGGGTGGGTGGGGGGTATATTGAGCCTAAAAACTATTGGTATTTTGTGACATTCCAGAATCCCAGTTCTGGATTCAGTAAATATTCGGGAATGAAGAATCAATGTGGGGCTATCTGGGTTTGGGGGGGGGGTTGTTTTGAGACAGAGGCACCAAGTTTGTAGCATAACTGCTGGTGCCTCTCCTCAAAGAAATCCTTCAAGTTTGAAAAAGATTGTACCAGAAGGTCTAGTTCTATGGGCCTCCAAAGAAGGCACCCCTAGCCATTGGTTCAAAAAAGGCATTTAAACTGTAAAGCCGCGGTGATCCCATTAAAGGCCTTCTCCAAGTTGACAGTTCACTCTGAATGCATTTAAAGGGACTGAGAACGCTGTATATGCACTTGAACTATGGTTATTTGCAGTTTTAAAATATTTTTCTGGCAATGCCCTTTGGGATAGACAAAAAATAATCCAGGTTGAATACCCCAGAAATACCCCAGAAATACCAATCAGGTATTTTCAGGTATTTTTTGGCTCAGATTAGCTAAATGCACACCCCTAATTTCCAGTCAAATAATAAGTCACAGACTGATAGTAACTTTTCTGTAAATACGTTCTTTGAAATGTCAAGTTTATATACAAATTTCTATCCTACCAGATAAATTCACTCACTGAAATGCAAGGAGAGGCTATGCTAAAATTTTCAACAACCCAACCCCTAATTATTCTGTATTGAGCAATTTCAGAACTGTCAAAAAGGAAGTCATTTTCTGTGAAAGCTTATATTGTTCCCATCCATTCTTATGGACGGAATTGTGGACAAAGGCACACTGACTGTCTAATATAAACCTTAAGGCTTTATGAGATATCAGGGATACAGTCTGTTAAAAAATTAGTGTATCTACAATTTCTGGTTCATTTGTCTGTAAAAGAAACTAAGCTCTATCTCCTTTGTTTCCTAAATGAGGTGGACTGCTGATAGTCAAAATGGTATGGCCAGATCCCCGTAGAACAAACTCTGTTCTATGTATGTTCTGAACAATGCAGAAAGAGTACCAACTCAACTTCTTACACTGAACTGTAGAAGGTTAGGTTCTCCAACTAACCCTCTAATATTTACTTTCCTATAATTCCAGAAATTCAAATATTTCTGCTCCATACATTTGACCAGTTTGATTGCAGAGCATGAAACACATGCAAATATTGTTAACACATAGATGTTCCTAATTTTGAGGAAATTAAATCAGTGTTTTCATGATGAGCCAACAAAGAATATATGTGGAGTCTGTATAGTCAACTTCCTGACTCAAGGGAGGAGGGTACTTTATGAGGTCGCTTTGCTTGAGAAACTTCAATTTTAGGAGAGACCAATTGGGATAACTGGAAGCTAGTGAGTGGTTGGGTCTTAAATTATCTTAAGACTCCTTCCAGAGAGTCTGAACAACTTTGCAAGACTTGATGCATGAAGTAACGAATAGGAGAGGCTGTTCACTGAATTGCTAGATTATAGAGAAAGGCTAATGGACAGCATAACACACTTTGATTGCTGAAACTTAAGCCTGAATGACTTGGCCCTTTAGACTCTGGAAATTCACTTGTTTTGTGCATCAAAGGTGAAATTCAGTCCATATGGTTATTGTCTTAATATTATAAACTGATTGGGAAAGAATTTTGTCCATAGTTTGCACAGGTTACATTAGGTAAGAGAATCAGTTGTCTTTTATACAATTGTTTAATTGGCCTGAAAGTTTTAAATCAGAAATTCTTGCTATTGCTTTGGTTAAAAAGAGTCATTTGGAAATGAGAGCACAAGCAACTACAGAGCACAATTTTTAAGTTTAGATTTCAGAAAAGTATTTCGGCACCCAAGAAAACCAATTTGATTTACACATGCTTATAGTGTGGAGTCTTCTTCTACCAGCCACTTATCACTGTGTGCAGGGGCATCTGATTCCACTGCATGATTATCAATGAGACATTTAGTTTTAAGTAGTTACTGAGAAAACTTTCCTTAAATAAATATATTACAAGCTGAGCACCTAGTTTCTATACCATCACATGAGCTTGCCATTGATGCCATTGAGATTCTGTATGTACAAGAGTTTAATCAAGCCAAGTTTAATTAAGAACTACAATGACCTACTTTAACTTTGATGTACGCTAGTAAGAAATTATTGCAAACCATAAAATGGCTACCTGATTAAATGGCTATTTTTTAAAATTAAAAACACAAGGGGTTGTGACCAAGAACATCAGAGGGGACTTTTTCTTCAATAGTCAAGATTTACCACATCAGAAATTGAGGAACAGCTTAAATTATCTGTACAGTGCTTTCACAAAATTTCACAAAAAAAACAAAATTCAAGGAAAATAATGTTGGACTGAGGATGTTTTAGAAAATGATTTCCTCTGACTAAGATAAATATTTGGATATATACAAGGTCAGTTGCTGGGAACCTGGCAAAACTTCTCAATACTTACTGAGGAGATACTCTGAAAATCAGTTGTCTTAACTAGACTTCTTGTTATATAGAAACTCAGACAGCTGGCTAAACAAAGCCAGAAAGTCCATGGCTCAAAATTTTCCTTTGCCATAAACTCACTTAGTCCTCTTAGCCTCTCCCTCAGCCTCAACCATCCTCCCTTAATCTACAATGGCTGCATTTGAATGTCATGATAAAGCTTCAATTGTATGACAAACTGTGGTTGAGCCATCTATTGCAATAACAAAAATCCTGTTTGTGCAGAAGCATCTTGCTTCTGTGCAGCATACCAAATAAGATATCCTCCCTAAATTGTCATCCCTGCAGTCTGGTGATGCTATTCAAATAACGAGAATTCAGGTATGACAACAAATCACAATTCACACTCACCACCTATAAATTCTTTGTTGAATTCCTGGCAGAGTGATCACCATTTGGGTATCACAACTAACCATAGCTTGATTAAACCAAGGTTAACAGAGATATCTGAATATCTACCAATATGTGGATAGTAACCTACTGACCTCCTTTACAGGGCTAGAAGGATTAATGAAATCAGGTATGTGTTCTCTGAACCCTCTACAGTGCTATACAAATACAATTATTAATTATTATATATTGTATACAGTGCGAAAGAACATCAGGTCAATCTCTTTAACTCTCCCCCTAACTAGTTTTTTTCCCTATGCTAAATCAACAGCTGCAGTATCTAGTGCTGGGTAGCCCAGTTTATTAGCCATGACTTAGTAACAAGTCACCTTCAGAATGCCCTAGCTATTCATTATGAAAAATCTACATATGTGCCTTGTTATAGATCTTAGCCTTTTTTCCTGGAATTTTTAGCATGAAGGACATCATGCCCCATAATGAATCAGATCCACAACGGAGTTAATCACATTACTGATTGTCATATTACACATTTTGCTGACCACAGCTTCTTTAACCCAATCATCTAGTCTGTTTTTAGGCTCTGCAATAGAATTCTCCAGATCCAAATCAAAAAACTCTATTTTCTTAGTTAAAGATGAAACATTTTCAATTATTTTACTTGATTTTGATGAAAGATCATTTTTTCTTCTGAATGCTGCAGTTTCATATGGCTCTATCGCTAATTTTCCTGTGAAAAGGGGATTTAGGCAGGTATCTAGATAGTCTGGGACAATCTAAGTATAGGTGGTGATAGGAGTATCTTCTATAATTAACGTCAAGATAGTTATGGATGGCAGTGGTTGAACTTTAAGGCAGATAGGCCTTTCTGAAGAGTCATTTTAAAGCAACTTTATCACAGCTACCAAGGGAATATACAGTCTTAGTACTTTTGTGAACGAATTCCTATTTTACTGAAAAAATATCAATGCTGTATGGTTTAAAAAGGCATTCATATTTTAATGTTAAGCCTTAATTAATGGCATAAAATGTTCAAAAAAGATCTAAGTATGGTTTAGTTAGCTAATAGGAAGGAAAGTGCAGTACCAAAATCATCTGTTGCTATAGCTATCGTGCTAGCAACAACTGTGGTGATGGTGGTTGCTTCTGTTGTAGTTGTAGCTTCAGTGGTTGTGGTTGTAGCTTCAGTGGTTGTGGTTGTGGTTGTAGCTTCAGTGGTGGTGGTAGTAGTGGTTGTGGCCTCTGTGGTGGGGGCCACAGTTGCAATGGTAGTGAGATCAATTGTTGTTGAAGGCCACCATGTTGGAGCTAGAAGGAAGATGCAAAAACTGCATTTTGAGAGGTATTTGCATGTTTAGTCCTTTGGCTTTGCTATCCCTTGAAGCTAAATATGCATGCGAAAGAAGTCAGTGGTCAAGACACATGAACAACAAATTCCAGGATAAACCAACCAGGCACACTGCAAAATGAGCAAAGCTCTCGTTTCATTTTCTTCTCTTTGTAGAACTTCACTAGAAATAGCTATGCCATTCAGCTACAGGGTGGGTAGGAGTGGGAGAGGCTCGGAATCTTTCAAATAAAAGGGCCATGCAAAAAGCCTGGTAGGCAAGCACAGAGTAAACATGCAGAAAATCAGCAGGAAGTGGGAGACCTCAGTTGAAGACAGATGACTACAAACATGCTGTTTGTTTTTAGACTCCATTCACAGACTCAACAGATTGGATTAGTCTTGTAAGAAAATTATGATAAAGTTCTCGTGACTATGAAGTACAAAGGTAGGCATAACTAGACTGAAAAACAAAAGGAAAAGGAATGCTCTACAGGAAGATATTAGAAGTCCTACTTCTCAAAATGAAGCTACTTGTTAATAGAAGCAAGTAGACCTTATGATTAGCATGTTGAAATAGGAAGCTCTGAGAATGTGGAACAATGCAGAGCACAACGGTGGAATGCTATGAAAAAATGTAATCCAGCCATTTACTGTTTTAAGAAAGCAAGTGCAATCAGCACATGTGGATGCTTAAATGGCTCCCAGAACTTAAAAACTATAAAATTTAACAAATACCTATTTTAGAAGTCTGTGAGATTCTAATCAGAAGGAGCGATCAGCTGCCGAAGCGGCTGATCGCTCCTGGCGCAGCAAGAGGGATCACTCTCGGCGCAGTGAGAGGGAGGCCTGGGGACTGGGGGGGAGAGGGAGGCACCGGCACGGAGCTGCCACACCTGTGTGTTTGCGCCCACTGGTGTGCGGGCACCCGAGTCTCCCTCCCCCCGCGGCGTGGCGGGCACCGTGCTGCGGGGGGGAGGCGCCTCCCATGCCTCCCTCCCCCCAGTCCCCCCTCGGTCGCTTGCCCGAAAAAGGTTGGGGACCACTGATTTAATGGACATGTGGATATTTCAGACATACAAGATCTATGGTACTTAGAAAACCCTCAAAGACAATGCAAAAGAATATCAATTAACTTCTAATATGTTCTCATATTAGTAACTGTATACCTGAGAATCCTCTTTAAACAAAACACCCTTTCATTTATCACATCTGACAGTAGAAAGCTTGTGTGTTTCATTTTTACTTATGTTAGTATTTCTAGCAATTGAGAATTTTGTCAATGATTCTTATGACTTAGGAAAGGAAAGAACGGTTAGCTACACATTATTGCTCAATACTGAGAACTGAAAGGATGGCCATTTCAGAACTTTGCAAATTAGTCAAACTGTTCTAAAGGTCTGCACAATATAATTCAGGAGTCCCTTTCTCTGGTGGATAATGTAATCGAGGAAATCTGAAGTGGGATAGTACCTTGGAATTCTGCAACCCCCACAATTGCAATTGACAGGGAAAAGATATGGGGTGGGGGGAGATATTTCTCCATGTTCCTCAGTTACTGTCAGACAGAGGGTTGCATGCCATAATCTGTCTGTAAAAGGTGTTGATCATTGCTGATCTCACTGACTTTCTCTTAGTCCTTGCAATAGTTTTTGATCCTGGGAATCAGCTTTTATGATTTTATTAATTTAGGCAGATCGTGAGTGGGTGGGCAAGAAGGGATGTGTCAGTGTTTGTCTCTTGTGGCCCTTCCTTGCATATCCAGGGAATTGCTGCTTGCCACTGTGGGATGGTAGGTGAATTACCTCCAAATCTGGATGGTTTCTGGAGATTTTTGGTAGTGGTGGGGTGACAACTTGGGCATGAAATTGGGGTCACTGTGGGTAGGCGGGTAGTTGTGAGTTCCTGCATTGTGCAGGGGGTTGGACTAGATGACCCTGGAGATCCCTTCCAACTCTATGATTCTATGAATTTTCTTCCCCATTGTTGTGGGACCTATACAGATTACTAACCACATGGAAGCTTCAGTACAGAGGAGGAAAGGAGCACACTCACTCTCCATCCTGCCAGCTATGAAGCTAAAGCCAATGGAAGAGGGAAAAGGTCATGATTTGTATGTGGCTATTATTTCACACATGAGCCTCTTGTGGCGCAGAGTGGTAAGGCAGCAGAAATGTCTGAAAGCTCTGCCCATGAGGCTGGGAGTTCAATCCCAGCAGCCGGCTTAAGGTTGACTCAGCCTTCCATCCTTCCAAGGTTGGTAAAATGAGTACCCAGCTTGCTGGGGGGTAAACAGTAATGACTGGGGAAGGCACTGGCAAACCACCCTGTATTGAGTCTGCCATGAAAACGCTGGATGGCAACACCCCCAAGCGTCAGACATGACTCGGTGCTTGCACAGGGGATACCTTTACCTTTTTATTATTTCACATATGTGTCCTGTGACCCTAGAAATCAAGTTTCCTAGAGTTGGAAATGGCTGCTGGGGGAGGGGGGACATCAAGGATCTATGCACAGACTTTGTATGATCTCTGAGCTGCATCCAACTCATACTATGGCCTTGAGACTCTGACAGAAGGAAGCTGGCATCAATGTGGTGTGGGATCTTCAAAAATGAGAAAGGCAGCATGCTGCTAATGTATGTAGACTGCATTATTTCTGCATAGATTACAGCAAAGTGGGGGAGGGGGGAACCCAGAAACAGGATGATAACATATAGAAAGTTATCATATGGAAGCTTCACAAAAACCCCAACAACACCACAACAGCAAACTTTCTTCAGCTTGGAAGCCAAGACAGAGCACATTGTCTGCGTGGCTGGAGCCTCAATGTAGCAGACCTTGCCTTGTCTATAAAGCACTGCAAACATGACATTCTTATTGCCTTGCTGCTCTTTCTGCACATGCTGAGAAAAGGAGTACACTGAACTGCTTGCAATGCTGAACAGAAGCAGTTTAGTCTGGGGTTCAAGCAGTTGCAACATGGGAAGAGAAAGAAAGCATCTTATTTCTACCCACTCCAATTTTTGTAGGAAAGCTTCTGAGCCAAATGGGCAACTGATAATGATAAATCCTAAGCCTTTAAAAGGCAGAATTTCCCTTAAGTAATCAAGTCTCCCTTAAATTCACAATTAGATTTAAAAACTTTTAACAGAATAGAATGATCCAATTTGCCATGGAGCGGGCAAAGCAAAATTAAATTAAATGGTTGCGCAACCTGAACTATAGCTAGTACAGTTCTCAGTGAACAGTTCTCTGGCAGCAGAGTTCTCTGCCAATCACACATTAATTTGTCTTAAGCTTTGCAGAAACAGGAAATGCTCACCATGCCACTTTGCAGACCTTGTAACTTCCAAACTATTTCACTCCAATGAGATTTGCATTGTATGGATTAAAAAAGAACAAATTAAAAATGAGGACTGTTTCTTCCCATTTCTTATTTTGTGTCCGTTATAAAAATAAACAGGAAGAAGGGGGTATGCTTCTTACTACTATATAAATATACTGGGAAATATAGTCTTCATAATGGTTTTGAGATGCAAATATGCAGAATACATAATAGTTTATTTTTATCTTCCTGCAATGAAATCGGGGCTGTATATTTTGTGTATGTCTATGCTTTATGGGTTCTTGGCAGCACCAGCTGGAACTGGAATTTAAGGCATCTTTTAGCCTTTCTTGCACTCTGCTCGGGGTCAAGACTGGAATCCTCAAAATATATGAATGGGAACAGGAACTATGCTTTTGGCTAACAACACTGTAAATGGCCTGCCTCTTAATAAACTCAGGGTGAAATATACTGGTTTGGGTTAAGGCAGGAGGTCAGGCTGTATGATGAAAATGGACCCTCCTAGCCATTAAAACTATTCTAGCCATGATAGCTTTGTTATATGGCCCTCTGGGCAGAATCCCACTGAAAAGCCCTGCATGGGAAATGTGAACAAAATTTGCTCTTGCCAAACAAACTCCACTTTCTTAAGCCCACTCTTTCATTAAAAAAAATAATACTGACAGTGCCAGAGATCTGCCTCACTTGGAGCCCAACTATATGTTACTGCAAACTCATGGTTCTCATGTTTAATTGAGATTTTGATGATCCAGTGTTTTAGCATTTTATGTTTTTGAAAAACTATACTAGTGTCTTCAAACTCATAATGTAATTAGAACTCCAAGCTGGAATCCAAAGAAGAGTTGGTTTTCATATCCCACTTTCCACTACCCAAAGGAGTCTCAAAGTGGCTTATAATAATCTTCCCTTCCTCTTCCCAGAACAGACACCCTGTGAGGTAGGTGGGGCTGAGAGAGCTCTAAAAACTGTGAGACCATTTCCGCACTGAAGGTTCCGTGCTGGGTTGCAGGCTGGAGTTTGAGCTGGGGTAGGTTGCTCCACTTCTTCCAGTTTCCGCAGGAGGGGGGGGGGCATTTGACCCGGTGCACTTAATCTGCCCCGGATTTGTGCTCCTGCATGGGAGCTGGAACAGTGAAGTTCCAGTGCCAAAACAGTCTCTGACTGGCCCAAGGTCACCCAGCTGGCTGCATGTGCAGGAGGGGGGGATTAAACCAGGTTCTCCAGAGTAGAGGCTGCTATTCTTAACCACTCTCTCCTGGATGTAAACTCCAGTAGATAAAATGGAATTTACCTCTTAGTAGACTTGCTTAGAATTATTCTCTTGGTCAGTTAATAACAGAAGATGAATAAACAAACTTTAATTACAGAATTTACAAACTGATCCATGTTTAATAGGTAAAGCTGACAAGTAAAACTTTTCGAGCAAGCTTCAGAAGGATATCAACTGCCTTTCTCCTCCCTGCATCAAGCTTAATCAAACAGACAATGGTTTTCCTTCTGATTTGTATTCAAAGCTAGCAGGCAATCAACCTAACAGGTGTCCACTTCCTTATAACACTGAAGGTGATAGGTCTCTCCTGAAATTTGCATGCATTTTGTACCTAGACCTTACACAGACCTTGATACTGTTTCCCTCACACCCCTCCCCCTTTCAAAGCTATATTGGTCTGATGTCTTATTACCGAGAACAATCCACACTTTGAAATTTAATGAAAAAGGGGTAATTAAAGGCAGCCTTTCATTGTAATGATTTATGGACACTTCCATTTATTAAATGAGAAATCTCTCTCAAATGTAAGAGGAAAAACTACCTCCCTTGCTTCACTAATCACTACAGATTCTGCCTCACACGTGATTTCTAGTCATACCACAGAGTTTTGAGGGAAATATATATGCCGTTTTAAAACAAACTACTGTGTCCTTTTTATTTGTGGTCTACCTTTATGAAATAATTTCTCTGTCAGAGAAAATTCTTTGTCTGAAAAATGGCTGTTCCATTAAATGAAAGCCCTCCCCCCAATCCAATTCCCATCATAAGTAAGGATTTGGTTGAGGGATTAATTAAATACACTTATGATAATCACAAAAGCTGGCTTGACTACAGATGGGTCTCCTGCTGCTGAGGACTCACAAGATCTCCCAGCAGTACCTACAAGTTCACAGAGGTGGACGTACATATGGCAGTTTGTCTTTGAAATGGTCTGAACAAAAAGATATAGATGAACAGCTTATAATAAAGGACAGAAAAGCACACACACAAGAATCTGGACTGGTATTCTTTTGGAAGCACTGACATCAGAGATGGATGAGAATTGTCAAGCTACACAGTTCATCTTCCTGCTGCTTTTCTCTGACAACAATAAATATTTCAATGGGCATGGGAAAATAACAAAACACAGAGAGGCCAGCAATATCATCCATACTGCAATATTTGAACAACAAAATGTATATTCACTGTAGTATACCACAGCAGACAAAGTGGCAGAGCAATAGCATTCCACAACATCATGCAAAAACACAGCAATCAAAATAAAGCTGTCAAGTATTCTAAATAGTCTGAGTGATATACATTAGGAAGCTGAAACAACACTGATGTAAAATCTGGAGAAAGTGCAATGTATATTCAAAGATTATAGGCAGATGAATCTCAGCATGTACACTTTCAGAGACAACCTGTGTATACGTCTGGGGCAGGGTGGTGGTGGACTTTTTTGTATTTTATTGTCCAGCCAATAACTGTAGCATTGTGTTCAGGCACTTTAAAGTCTAATGGTTTCCAGTGCCATGAGCTGGCATAGATATTCTACATTTGATAAAATTTACTTTCTGTACTGAAAGAACCACCCATAAATCTTTTTGGAGTCTTGAGAAAGACTGTGGGATTTGTTAGTTTGATAAGGAATTCTGAATCTGAAGTTTACCAGTCCAATTGCTGCTTAAATTTGTTTGTTTAAATACCTGGGCAAAACACCTAGCATGGGATTCCTTAAATGATCAATCCATAGTTCTTCTAATTTGTGCTGTTCCTAGATCAGGAATTGTTTATGTTCTCTGTGAGTTGAAACTAACAAAACAGACAAATAGGCATCGACAAACATTGGACTTCAATACACTCTCAATCCTTCTACTCTTTTTAGGCTAAGGGATCGTCATGCTTATTAGCATAATCAACTGGGTTAATCCCAATGCTCTAGCTCTGTTTACAAAGTTAAAGATGTAAAAAGTTAAGTGAATTGTGCATAATTGCAAGAACTAGGAGCTAGCCCTGGATTATAAATATGTTCTCGTGTTTGCTGTTCATAATTATTTGACACTAAGTCAAGTCATGTTTAAATGTGGCAGGTGGGCGTATTTTGAGGCATAATAAATTAGTTGATCCCAGGTACAGAACAGAATATTTTTGATGAGTGGCCCTAATATCATGTGGAACATTCTGCCAAGAGACTCAAAGAAGCAACTCTGCTTTGAGCAAGTTTCTAGAGAGATGTCATATATATATCCCCAGGTAACTAAGATACTGTGAAATTGCAGCATACCAAAAGTGATTAGCAAGATCACAAATCCATGTGGTATGCTGCAGAGATGACACCATGAAACAGAGCAATACATTTATAATAGAAATCAGCTCTAGGAATCTTATGTTTCAAAATGCAAATAATAGCTTATGAAAGAGGGGCATCTGCACATCTGAAAAAAGGATGCAAATTCAGATATATTTAAGTCATGTGTGAGTTAATTCACAGTTTTCTCTTAAACAGAAACTGATACAAACAGCTATAGTACAAAATTGCCAGGACTAATACTACTTAAAGCACTTTCTAAACCTACTTCTGCTCAGAAAAGCAGACAAACAAGGTACTTTTTAATTGACAGAGGACATTTTAATTGACCAAGTAGTTTTTATACAGCTTAATTCTTAGGATATAAATGTTTTATTGTACGAGATTTATCCTTTTGTTGTAAGCCGCCCCAAGACCTTTTTGGAGAGAAGTGGCCTAGAAATTTAAGAAATAGCTAAATAACTTGTAAAAAAAAGGAGTTTATTATTATTTATTAGATTTCTTACTCGCTGCTCTCAGACTTGACAAGAAGAATAAAACCCAATACAAAAAAATATAAAACCAAATCCAAACCTACTCCAGCGAACAGAACTATGGCAAAGGGAATACTGATTAACAGAAGGGAGAAAGGCAGGAAGCTTTTTACAATACAATCAGTTTAGTCTAGCAGGAGTCTTTTCAAGCATCAATTCTGAATTCAACTTTCCTTGAAGACAATTTCAAGGGACCAATGATAACAGAATTTATATAGAAGGAACTGCTCTTCTCTCAAAAGAGAATTAATCTTCAGACTTTTCTAGGGAAAGCCTACTGATTCTAAAAAGGACAAAGCCAGGTCAACTGCTGATTATGATATCTATACTTAGTGGGCCAACAACTTTTTATCAGGTAGTCGAAAAGCTAAAGAATTTGTCAATCAACGAAATTTCCACACACAGGTGTTTTTAGTTCAGGCCAAAGTCCAAAATTTTTCTGACTTGATAATGTAGAAAAGAATGTAGGGCAAAATTATGCTGAGATTAGCTATAGAAAGAAATTAAACAGGGGTCTTCCCCATCACTATGTCCTTATACTGGTGAAAGCTGTGCCTACTGAATTTAAGCTCATTATAGAGAAGACATTAGTTGGATTGGACCAAAGATACAACTAGACCATTTTGTTTTCTGCATTAGCCAGATGAATACTTCCAGGACGCCCATAAATTGGGTAAAAAGGCAGAAAGATTTATGTAAGAACTTGACAAAAGGCACATGTTTATGGTCCAGAAAAAAGCAGCAATGATATACATACAGGCAGCTGTCCAATTCCAACATTTAAAGATTATATAACATTTTTAAAATGTGGATTAAATTGCTTTGTGTGTTAGTAGTTAAAGAATAAATCAAACTACAGAATATCTGCAATGAACTTCAGGGTTCTTCAGTTTACTATTAGGCACTTCAAACAGTGCCAGAAAGAGTGATCAACCCAAACTGGATATAAGCCAAATTGTTGTGTGTATGCACACCCCTAGCAAACAATTCTGATTTAATGACAGTGGTTTGAACTGCAAGGCTGGTATCATTAGAAAGGTCTTGAAGTTGTAGCACTGTCACTCCAAGACTCTAAGTTGTTGCTGTGTAACTGATGCCAACTTGAGCTGTACATTTCAACAGCAGTGACCCATCACATTTGTACACCGCCCGTGGCGCCGCGGGCGCCACGGACTAAATAAAATAGTAAGGGGTTCTGGGGCGGGATGTGTCCGGGATGAGGAAGGGTCCGGATTGGACCCTTCCTCATGACAGACAATCAGAGGGACCAATCGGCAGGCGCGAAGCGCCTGCTGATTGGTCCCTCTGATTCCCAGCCCCAGTAACTGCGAGCCGCGCGCAGCGCGGCTCGCAGTTGCTCCCGGCCTGACGCGTCAGGCCGGCCCCTGAGGGAGCCCCCGGCAAGACTCCAGCCGCCGAGAACCTCCAGCCGCCGAGAGGGAATCAGGGCCAGGCCGCGCCCACGTGGCCCGATCCGCGGGCGCGGCTCGCGGGTGCGGCCCGATCCGCGGGCGCTGCCGGGCACGGCCCCGCGGCCCCGCGGGCGCGGCCGGGCGCGGCCGGGCGCGGCCCCGCGGGCGCAGCCGGACGCGGCCCGATCCGCGGCCGTGGCCTCCTAGAAGCAGCAGAAAGAACCCCCCCCCAGCCGCAGAAGATCAAATAAACGCACAGGAGCCGCCGCAGCCCAGCGCACCACGCCTGGGACTCCCCACCAAAAACCAGGAGACGCCGAGGAGCCGCCACCCGCCTCCTCTTTCAGGTAGCCTGTCCCTTGCTCTGTCCCTCGCCTGCCCCTCGCTCTGGTCCCTGCCTGCTAGCGCCCATTGTCTTCTGGATACAATGGGCTTTTTTACTAGTTTTGTATAAAAGGGAAAAATATACAACAGTAGGATCCATCAGAATGATCATATCACAACAGAATAATTATACTGCATGACAATATTGCAGACATCCTAGTTGAAAATTCACTAAATTAAAAGAGTCAATAGAATCAACCCATTATGCTATGGAAGTAGATTAATGGAGAATCCTGTGACTTCTTGATTGAAAGAACAGAGAACTGTATTAACACGTGCTGGCAAATTCCCCACTATGGCAGTATTACAATAGAGGAAAAAGTAAAGGTCCAGATGGAGGAGAACAGGACCAAAGGGTATCACCCCAGAGTAGAGGATACACCACACATTTGGTGTGCTTAGGCCTAATCCTCTCCTGATGTCCATTGTGACATAAGGGTATATTCTCATTTGTATCTGAATACAAAATGTGTTATTAAAGACAAGCTCAGCTGCTAGGTTCAGCAGGGAGAAGGGGAATATTTTCTCATTTGAAATCTAACTGCATAATGAGAGAGCACTGCAGGCCTAAAGATAAAGGGAGTCTTTGATTTTGAAGCAGAGTCTCATTGCCTATCAGGAGTGACAAAGGCACACTGTGAGGGGTGCTGAACCCTTAGACATCTATCAAATGTGTTGTGTAGACAAGGCATGTGCTGTGCTGGAAACAGCTGAACTTAAATCGTAACCCATGCAATATCATGAGGATTCTGAAGTACTGTGCTTGTTGAAAACATCTTAGCCTATCTGGGTGATGTGGCCAATAATGTTGCCTAAACTGTAGATAAACTATAAACGTATTAAAATGGAAAAGCTGAATTTTAACCTGATCTCAATATGGTTTCTGTTTTATATACATTACATAAAAGACTAGTGTATTTACTGTGGTAATTTTGTCATTTAAGATTCCAACTGACAAGCACAACCTTATAGGCCAGTAATTTCAAGTTGCTGATTCTCTGCCACAAAACATGGGCTTGGTTTCCAAGCTTTTGGTTTATTCTATCAAATACTAATGTTTACAACAGCAACCTCTCATTTATTTAAATCTATGGGTTGGATCCAGACTAAATGCTCCATCAAGAGAATAGAACTCCCCCCCCCTCCATTTTATTGTAGCCCAGAAGGGGGAAGGGGGCTGAAGCAAGAAGGGGACAGACTGGTGGAAACAGCCTATTTAATCTGGATCCAACCCTATATTAATAAGCACTGTGATTAAAGGATAACAATGTGCTTCTGGAATTCAATAAGCTTGACTATCTCTTCCAATGACTTGTTAAAGGGTCAATTGACTAGGCAGACTATAAAGAAAGAACACTGTCCCTTGGCCCTATGGTTACTGTGCACAATGTTCCTTTCAGGAAGGACTAATATTGTTGGGAAGCTAGTATTCTTATCTGAAACTGCATGTGCTTTCATTTCAGGCAGCAGAAGAAAGCTTAGCCACAGGATCATCTCAAAGCTATGGAATAAGATGGCTGGGGTTTATTTCTGTGGTCAATGGCTAGGACACCAGAGCTCAGCTATAACAGATTGAGGCACAGAACAGATGTGCTGCTTGCTAGATGATTAGCTAAAAGTAAATGCGACTGCAGGAGCTTCTAAGTAATTATTTTCCCCAGGGTAAAAAGCTCTACTTGCGTTCACTGTCATACATAGATATAAATGGTGTCTATTTTCATTAGCTGAAGAGAACACAAGAATAGTGCTGTTTCACTAAACGGCATGATCTGTAACTAGGAGGATAGGAAAATTCTAGAGTACAGCACATAAAAAAATAGCTTATTAGTTTAAAAGTCTGGTGTTGAGAAAATTCTGAAACAATACAATCAAACAGCATAATTTTTAAAATACTGATTTGTATATGTAAGCATATAGTTTTTAGTTTCATTCTGACCTTGTATAAGTGGCAATAGGGCATGAAAGTAATTTAAAAACTTCATCATCAGAAGTTTTTTTTTTTTTTTAAGGAGCCACGCAGGTCTGCAACAACAGACCTTCGCTAACTATGGAACCACACATCAAACTGCACTCTTTCTATTATTTTTAATTATTCAAAGAGAATTCTAATGGGTTGCTAGATTACAACAACAACTGCTTTCCTTGAGTGTGCCTTCAGTGCAAGCAATCTTTGGAAGGGCCGGATTAATATTTTATGAACTCTGATGGAGAGCCAAACCTATTTTCAAGAGGTTTATTCCTTTGACAACAGGAGGAAATTGAAAGAGAAACAACCACTAATTTGCTCCAAATCTAATAACTGCAAAAGATGCATATATATATTCAATAAGTGATATGATAGTGCCAAATGGAATGAATCACAAATGTGAGCACTGAAATATGGTCTTGAAGAAGAACTAATCATCTTAATTTTCTTTCCTTGTCAATTTGTATTTTGAATGCTAAAGCAATTTCTCTCCCATTTGTAAAGAGATATATCCTCTATCAACGGACATCTAATCCTTCTCTTTTCAACTAGGTTTCTTGTTTTAATAGACAGACATAACCTGCAATTTATATAGCAATATGCAAAGCATTTTGTAGTTCAATCCCACTCCATGGAAATAACCAGATGCTTTTTCTAGGGTACAGAATGTAAAAAGTTGTTCTACAGAGAATGCTGGAAGTCTTTTCTAAGGCTTTAGGGTAACAGTCAATCCACTAGCCTTTCACCAGAGGAAGAGCTGGAATTGTCCAATGTTACGGAGCAGTTATGCTGGGAAGCAAGAAATGTATATAACTTTACCCTTAGGAGAAACATCAAGCACTCCTTATAGAAATGGTATAACACACAGAGAGATAAGCCTTTCAAAAGCATCGTTCTGCTAAATTCCTAAACATATGATAAATGACATACTTTACTTGGCTCTAATGCTAATCATAGATTTTACACATCCATTAGCAAATACTGCATCCTAAAAAGGAGGAAAGGACCCTTTGAAAATGGTACATATATTAATATACTTTGACCATTATCTTTTCAACAACCACCCAACCTCCAGCTGTTGACTAGAATGTCCACATATTTTGTTCACATATGCTAAAAATTAGATGATAGTCACCTAGAGCAGTAGTCCCCAACCCCCGGTCTGGAGACCGGGACAGGTCCATAGATCAGTTGGTACCAGGCCGCAGCTCCTCCTCGTCCTCCTCCCCGGCTGTTGCCTCGGGGGCTGCCCTGCCACTCTGTCACTGGCTCACCTTTGGTGCTCTTCAGCGGCTGCCATGGCTGGGGCTCCCCCTCAGCGTGTCACTGCACAGCTGCTGCTGGCAGCACCCCCCCCAGCGGGCGGCGGGAAGTCAGGGTCGCCAGCGGGAAAGCAAGTGGAGCAGGGGCTCAGGTGGCAGCGGCGATGTCCCTCGGCAAAAGACTACCCCCCCTGGGCCTCAGTAAAATTGTCAAGCATTGACTGGTCCCCGGTGATAAAAAGGTTGGGGACCTAGAGTACCAAAATACCATGGGAACGTCCTGGTAAGACAAAATGTGAACCCAGGGATACTATGCATCATACATTTTCAGTTCTTTAAGGTTAAATGTTAAGACTAAAAGAAGATCAATCTGCTACCCTTTGTACTTCAGGGAATAAAAATATATAGTAAATAATGAGGGGAAGGAGTCTTACACAAGATTAGATTTGCAAAGTAGTATCAATAAACAAACGGCTGCAAAAATATGGTGAGGAAAAGCATCTGTAAGTTAAAGGAAACCCTATTTTACAATATGTTCTGTTAACTCAGTGCAAGAATTATGTTGTAGGCAGACGAGGTGGCATGGAAAGGGAATTCACTGTTCCCTTCTGTGAGTGTAACAGCTCCTCTAAGCTCAACAGGAGAGGTCTTCCATTGGTGGCCAGGAAACAACCATCCCAAAGCACCAAAGACTCTAAAATACATTCTCGCTCTTTAGTACTCTCTGTGTGGTATCAATGGTCAAGGGAGCTAGCTCTGTATTGCCTTTTGAACAGCAAATCCAGAGCCGGAGAAACACAAAACATTAGGAAATGTATTCTCATTATCCACTGTTTCCTGGCTCTGTAAAGGGAAAGTTCTTGACCAATAGGCACAAAACAGTATGCAATTACATTTCTGAAACTTTAGACTACATCTGCAGGCACAAATCTTTTGCTAAGAGGTACTAGGGGCTGGGGGGGTTCATTCATAAGTCAGCATTCTGTTCGTTTCCACCTGCTCCATTGCGCTTAAACAGATCAGACATCTCAGTGTTGTTAAGCAAGAGCAAAATATCATCAGAAGCCCATCATGCACACATGCACAGCAGCAGCTCAAGCAATATATTCAACCATCTCAATGAGCCAGTTCTCCTCCACAGAAGACACTGGACAAAATGTTCATTTTTTCCCATTGAAAGGGTTCACATGGCGCATGCTTCTAAAGTGCCAACACACTCCATGAGCCAAGCCTAATGGTCAATATTGCTCCATGCCTGTTATCTCTGCCAGCTGGTACAGTACCTGAGGTTGAAGAAACTTCAGAGAGTGCAGCGCCAGATACAAGGCAGGGAAACATGAGAAGCACATAGGAAAGAAGGGAAAGAGAACACAGGAATATATAAAACCACAGCACAAATATGACATATAAACCTGGCAGGCGGAGGGTGTGACCAAGAAGATGCATTCACACTCAGTCTCCCACTGCCAGTCAGTCTCCTCAACAATAAGCAATTCAAACATATGTGAGAGGAAAACATATGGCAGATTCTTTTATCTTCATGGGGGGGGGGTAATTTGCATGGTTGAAAGTCTTAGTTAAACAAAATCAAAGTTTCTGTATCTTGTTGGCTTCACTAAAACCAAACCAAAACCCCTTCATTCTAAAGGTCAGAGCAAATAATCATCCCTCGTTCAACTTTCTTGCAAGCTCATCATACTTAAGTCTATGTTAAAGGAGACAACACTCAAAGCAGATCAACCACGATAATGTTTTATTTCATTCAGAAGATCCCTTGACACAAATGCTATCTGTGGGAAATGGAAGCTACGGCTTGGATAGTTTTATATTTATATGCGTAGGAGAAAAAAAAAAGAAAAGCCCGGCAAGGCTTTTTCAAGGAACATTCTTCCATGTGATCTGAAATTCTTTGGTGGCTTATTGTTCATTGTCTAATGGTCCTAAATGCTTATGGAGACAGCGCACCAGTCATTAATAACATGAGTGATGAACACCTCAGCTTTTATTTGAAGAGCCTGCAAAACCTTCCTCAAGAGATTCCACTGAGAGCTGTTCCCTCGGGCTTCTTGGTACATAGCAACAGCAGGGATTGCAAAATCCTTGCTGAACTCCAGCTATGTTGCCACACTCTGAGGCAGTCATAGCAACGGAAGTGCTCGAGCCGGTGAGCAGAAGACAGCATAATATGACTTTTGCACACTGCTGTGAACACTTGCGTAGTTATGCCCATGAAGCTGTGCAAAATATCCTGCACTTGAGGTCAACATAAACGCAGCCACATCAACTCATGACAGTTGACTGCTTCCACACATGGATCTTTCTATGTGGATAGCAGGAAGCTGTCATTGTATTCAGAAACATCCTCAGAATATTTCACCTAATCTAGATACGACTCATATGGCTCCTGTATTTTTCTCTGATAAACTGGATTACTTTAAAAAATCTATTTTGATCTGAGTCATTGTGGAAACCGTGGGGCTGTTGCAAAGGCAGCATCCATGTAAATATGGTGTTCACAGGGTGGTGATGGAGTTAAACCTCTCCTTCAAGATAGTGGAGCTAAGTTTGCCTTTCTTCTTTCCACCTATCAGTCATTTAAAGCACTTTTAAAACTTTCCCAGGTGAGCCGTGACATATCTTTATACATGGTACAGGTGGGAAGAGGAAAGGGAGGTAAGAGGGGTTACCAGGCCCTCTCTCTCAGGAGGGAAGGAGAAGAGGGGCAGTGACCACAGGGAGTAGTGTAGGAACAGGTTGTATGGATACTGTGTCTGTCAGTTTCCAGCTTTAGCAGGGAGGGGCAGCGTTTTCGTAGTGCAATGTAGAAACAACCGAAGTCACACCGACAAGATAACAAAGAGGATTTTTAGCAGAGGCCCATTTCAGCAACTTGGAGCGCAAATTTTCACATAAATTTGCAGCCAACCTTAAGCTACTTAGGTACCAACCAGCGATTCTAGTTATTATCCAATGTTCTTTTAGCAGACAAAAAATGTAGAGTAAAATGAGGTGCAGAGAGGACAGCAATTGCCCCCAAAGTCCATACTGATCTGTACCAATCCAATGGCAATGCAACAGTCATGGAGTGGTGTGCTACTGCTGCCACCATGGAACAGGCAGAAGCAGCAACCAGTGCATGCTGACATGGCCATGCCCCCTGGCATCAGGGGTGTTTCTGCCCATGTGCAGAACACAGTAATGGAGGAAACAAAGGGAACACAACCTGTGCCACTGGAGGGAGGATCATGGCATGATCCAGAGCAGTCCTGGACTGCACACACTCCAGGGAGCTTTGCAGATGTTGGCCTGAGTTTCCTCCTGCACCAACATACCAACATACTATTTGCCAGGTGTATACATCTGGAAGGAAATAGAACCACTTCAGAGCAAACCCTCATGTTCTTCTCAGAAGTGTCCTAACAGGATTTCCAAGATCTTCCCCTCAAAAAGGTTTGGGGCACATGCAGTAACATCCTCCAAGGAGTAGCAGCCTTTTGCCTAACATGGGGTAGGCAGATTCAGGGGTAGTACCAAGGGAACACATAACTACATGTTGAAAGGAAGCATTCCTGCCAATTCAGCTTGCCAACAGCTATTAGGGAAAGACACCCATGTGTCAAATGGGGCCAAGGACTGGATCCCATTTAAGGGATCTGCTGCCAAGACAGTGACAGTCTAGGAAGAATTCCCTGCATTGCTGGCATTTTACAATATCATATGTAGCCACTGGGTATGGATTGGCTATGCTGATTGGCTGCCTCACAAACCAATAATTTTGACAAGCAATCTCCTGTTGCACTCAGAAAGCAACATGTTTGCATTCATCCTAGAAATCTTTGTGCTGTCCGTCCCTACCCCTATCATAGAGACTACTTATCAATAATATGGATACTGAATATAAGGACCCCTGCCCCTTCAGATGCAATCACTAGATGATTCCCTCAGACCCCTCCTAGTGAGAACTGCCTGCTGAAGATAGCTGAGACTAGTAAAGAACAAGGGGTGTGGCGGGATCCCTGTCTACCAACCTCCAAATCAGATACACAGCTGTAAAGCAATCCACACATTTATTGTACAGTATCAGTCATATTGGAAGCAAGGCAGGTGAATGGGGTTGGCAAATTTCTTGTTACGGCAAGGTTCCTGTGACTTTGCAAGCTGCAATGAGGAATCACAGTGCCTTTATCATTGCATGTCTATGAAAGAGACAACTGTGCCAGTCAAATAACTGTTAAACATCTTGCAGTGGTGGAGGAGCTAGGTCATGACAAGAGAGCTGGCAGCTCCACAGCAAGGCAGCTGGGAGCACACTGGTCACTGCAGCCATTGGTCGTGCTATAGGCTTGATAGATGGTTAGCACTGCACTGTGAATGGAGTACATCTTCCTGGTAGAGAGACACAATGACAGCAATGAGTAGCAGCAAAGAACAAATGGCTCCCATAATCCTGCATGTTGTGTCCTCTCAGGTTCCAGCTCCCCTCAGGAGATTCCCACAGGGTAGGATATACCTGTGGAACAACACACTTACCTCTCCCTTTAAGGTTCTGCACTGGAACTGTTTTTGGGCTTTCTGCTGCTCCAAGGTGCACTGACCCTGCAAGGAAACAGGCTCCATAACTGTTTGGTCAAGAATGGTCACATTGTAATGTACTGCCAGCATCTCTGCAAGCCCCCCCCCCCCTTTCTGTACTGTATAGACTTCTAGTAAATTAAGCTTATTCAGGCAAAACAGAGAGCAGGCATACATTGGGGCAGGGTGGAATATTCATAATAGTCAGGGTTTGAGGCAGGAATTCCCCTTCTCTTGCTTACCTGTGTGGGGTACATTGTCCATGAATTCCAAGTTGGAGAAGAGGAGGGTCCCCTTTGGTTTTTGTGCCCAAGGTGAAGTATCTGTAAGTGATCTGAGCACAGCAGGATTAGCAAAGCTCCTTTTTTATAACGGTACCATCACCAAAAACAGATTGTGTGTGCTATATTTGCTAGCCATGAGACCATGTTGTGTGTCACATGTTCTTTCCAATGTGTGTCCTGTTTGGGGTTTATATAGTGCTTTGGTGATTTGTGATTAGCTGCAGACTTATAAGTATCTTAAGCTGTTCCAGAACTCTGTGGTGGAGCGAGGGGAAACACTTTCATTCTCCATGTGCTGAATGGGACTTTTAAATGGTACGCCAAGATTTTCATTGATGTAACATTATGCTGGTGTTGAGGTGGGATGCAGGTTGGGGAAACTCTACCACCAGTGCTGCCCATTTTTATGATTCCATCATGATTACATAGGCCTGATGTAAAGATACACAAACAGTTGCCATCATAAGCCATTCCCATGCAGTTTTCACTAGCTGAGAATTATTTTCTACTCCATATAGCTGATTTCAAGAGAGATGTTTTAGAGGACTTCTTGTCAAGGTTCAGTCCAGATTATTAGAAAATATTCCCTAAAAAACGCCTAAAAACCAGGTTAACTTTCTTTTACAAACAGCATCCTATTACAAACTAATAATTACAACTGTCCACCTGTTTTTTGTACTGTTCTGTACATTCTCACATTGTCAGCAAACCCCAAATTTGGAGCAGTATGTAGCTTTAGAAATCAAGCTACATCAAGGGGGTGTAGATGTTTCTGTTACCAGACAATCCTCAGCCACTGGCAACCTGAATGAAAACAAATTATTTTGTACAGCATGGGAAGAGATATATGTTAATGCTGTTGCCAACTGCTATGTGTCATGCTTAAAAATGTAGGAAGGACAACTCACTTTTTGAAATGCATACTCAAGGAAATGCTTTCCCACATATTACAATTCTGATGACACAAAAGTAACAGCTATTTACCAAAGAGACTGAATTGAATTCAGGATTTCTTTTTAAAAATTACAGCGTATAAAGAACAAGCTTTGTTTCCATCCTCCTTCCCTGAGGGCTACTGAACTTTCACTTAGTTTGATGGATCTTTCACAAAGAGTATTTTTATCCTAATAGGCATCTACAAATTCTGGCTACCCACCCCCACCCCCGGTTATTCATTGGTTACAGTGATGGGAAAGTGCCCATCATACTTCCCCAACTTATCTCTTGCAGTCGAGTGGGGCATGGGGGCTAGAGGAAGCATCTGTTTTAGACCTCCCCACGCACCAATAAAAATAATCTTAAAGTTGCTTAATAGTATACATTGTAGAGATGCTCCAGAATGGGGAAGTCAATTGCCTTAAATCCCTGCTTCATATAAGGATAACAACCTCTGGGGCATATTTTATTAGGATTCTCTTTATTTATGTCCTAAGTAACCTTTGGGATCAGAAATAGTTCACCCAATATCTAAAGTGTACATATTATTTTTGTTTTAGTTTAAATAGGAGTTCCTGTAACACTCATTCTTAGTGCCAAGGATGCCAAAGCCCCTATGGATAATAAACCCACCAAATGGGCAGCTATTTTCAGCAGAAATTATGTTACTGCTACCAACATTTTCCTTCCCTCTTCTTGAAAGTGTTCAGAAACATTAAGCAAGATCTAAATACTGGATAACAAACACCATGTGAAAAGGTTACAGATCTATGTAAGCAACAGTGTAATAAAGAGTAAAGACAGAAATATCTCAGGCCCAAATTACACAACTGTCCTATTTATAAGGACCACACAGAATATTTATTGCTGATAGTTGTAAAAATGTTCCTTATTTACAAACATTACAGCCACATCTATACTAATACTGAATGAAATTTTATAAAAGCACTGGAACCTGGGGCTGTTTTAATGATTTTGAAATCTTGGCAAGTGTCAACCTCCCCCCCCCCCCCAATAATTTAGAACACATTAAATTAATAAGTTAATCGCCCTCACTTGTCTTGTTTTTCCAGTATTTATAATGAGACAATACTTGCATTATATGTTGGGTAAAAAAGCAGACTACTGCAGAACATTGAGGGCCATATCAGAAGTATGCTTCAAGTTTACTGTCTGAAGCTGTCAGCAATAAAAAAAAACCCCACACTAAATAATGACACCGTTTTAACAAATCCAGATATGTTTGGATGCCATAGGAGTTTCAACACACACTGCAGTAGTTTACATTCAACTCTGCAGGACACACATGCTGCTCTCAGGCCTAAAATGCACTGACATCATGTTTCCTCTTACCTTCATTTAATGGAGATGGTGACTCCCCTTTGGCAGGCTCCCCTTCCCCAATCTGTGTCCTGCCACGCAGGTCAAATCTATAGCGTGATATGGGATCCGTCCGCTGAAGTAAAAACTTTGTCTGATTAGGAGAGAAGTTCTCTAGAATTGTTCTGCCAGTTTTGGATCCGTTAACTGGGGAGAAAGGCAGGCTGTGTAGGCTTAAGTCTTGTTTTGAGAAAAACAGCTAGACATTTTACCACTTCTCATCCTTGACCAGCCCCTGAGCAAAGCACAGGCTTTCTTAGAAGAATACATGTTTATTTTCCCTGCATCCTAAAGGCTATGCTCCATATTAGTCCTAGAGATGCCTTCAAATGAGGGACATAGCCAGTGGAGAGCCTAGCTCAAATACTTTGGGCATTTTTTGCCTGGTAACCATTACTGATAGTACTGCATTGGGTCCCAATATAGAGAAAGGTAGGTTATAATTTAAAAAAAATTGAGGACAGGTGGTTTTAACAAGCATGAGGTATGGGTAAAACTGATCTTTTCCACTGCACTCAAGAGCAGGGTTCCAATATTATTTTTCTTTTCAATTGCCCATCCACATTGTTACAAAATTCTTCCTAAAAACATCAATTTTACACTGAAATGGATGTTTATAGCTAGCTACTACACCATATTTAATAGGGAACATATCTTTCAGTAACTTGTAAGAAATTCCACAGCACTAGGATAGGCTATTCAACTCTCAGATTACATTCAGATTACAGATCACCAAAAATTAAAACAAGAATGACAAACAAAACAACAAACAAAATTTCCATAAAATGAGTATGGGACATACAGGCTTGGTATCTAAGGGTGTATCCAATAAGAATGCCATTAGGATGTTCAGGGTGCTCCCATTCCAAAGTGATGGTATCCACGTTTGGTTGGCGGATTTTGAAATACCTTGGAGCACTAGGTACTTAGGGAAAAGGTGTGGGCAAGAAAGAAAAAGGAGAAGAAATAATAAGATAACATTGCTTATATGCACACTGTTTGAAATAATATGCACACAAAAAGTTTGGAGCTGGCAGCATAGGAAGTTTATGCTATATCTGACATGGGGTTTCAATTCAACACAGACACCTATGCTAACTTTTGATAGCTTTGTATTTGCATAGCGGTCCCCTAGATTTAATGCATGGGGAGGTGCTGCTGCCCTCTGTTGGCTAAACCGCTCAACTGTATGAGATGGTTTAAGATTTGATGTAGTTTACACGAACATCAAAAGCTTGTTAGTACCTTTTGCAGAACCACACAGATAAGGTACTCGGTAGATGGATTCATCACACCACCACCTTAAAGATGGCACTCCAGTTATCCATTTCCTTTCATCACAGAAAATGCCACACGTTTCTCATCATAACCAACAGCATTCCCTATCCTTGCAATACACCAATATACTGGAGCACCTTTTGCAATATTCTTAATCTTCATCAACAGGGATTGCATTATTTTACATTGGCTGCAATCAGAACTAACCACTTGAAGTCCCAGTGGTTTGGATGGGAGTGATAAGTATAGTGTGACATAATGGAGGAAGCTCTGCAGCTGCTGAATGGGGATGAGTTCCACACTCCATGCCTCTGGATCAGTATCGTGTCAGTACAGAACAGACTGACCACACAGTGCACACTGTTAAGGGGCATGCAGAGAACTTCCTTCTCCTTATACCAACAGCCTTTCCCCACCCATTACCTATTTGTCCTGCCTTTCTTCCGAGGTGCTCAAGGTGGCATTCTGTATTTACAACAACCCTGTGAGGTGCTACAGGTTGAAAAAGAATGACTAGGTCACACCCAGGGATTTGAGCTCAGGCCTCCTCACTTCTGGTATGATGTGTATGACATTTACCCATTGTATGCTTTCGTGAGCTGCTACATGAGCCAAGTGTATGCTCAACGCTATCCCAATTAAAATTAGCAAGGCTTAATAGTACTGAACTTTGGCAACTGGGAAAGGGGTTCAGAAATAAAGAATAAATTGCACTCATGAAAAGTGGATTTTAAAAACACATGGATGAATTCCTGACTGTATCTTCTGCAACATGCTGACATCCCTCCTCCAAATCCAAGAGGTCTCACACTGCCCATCCACACTGAGTGGGTATTTGGGTTTAAAAAGTAAAAGCTATCCCCCATCTCTAGCACACCCTCAGAATGTTGCTGGATGCATGAAAGACTCTCTGCCATAAGTGCAGGAAGACCAAACCAGCTTCTTGGTGGCCCACCACCCAATGCCATAAACTGATTTCCGTAAATTAGGCACTCTTTATCACAGGGGACTTCTGTGCTGAATAGCTTGTTCATCCAGTTCTTTAACCTACATGTCACACTACCAATTACTATATCTGCTTAGTAAGAGATAGGTAACTTTTTTTCTATCAGAGCTCATATCCCTATTTCAGGCATCCAGTGAAAGGAGCTACAAGAATGCTTTGTCAAAAGAACAAACTGCAGGTCCTTACATCACTGATAAGTCCTCCAAAACATAAAAAGAGCTTTCCCAGAATTTGGGTGATTTTCTGCATCACAGGGTACACAGTATACAGGGTACTGTACTCCTGCAACGTTTTCCTGGTGCTGCTTGTGTCACTGCCCTGGGATTCATAGTGGTTCATTATAGTTATCACAATTAAGCAGAGAAACATAGTTTAAATTCCCTTGAGAGGCTGTTGCTGGCCCCTTTCATGTTGAATCTGATAGAACCCACTAGAATACTTCCATGCTTAGGATACAGCAAAAAAGGAGAGCAACAAGGACTGTATTGAAGCTTTTGTCAAACAGGAGTGATGCAGGAATTGACTCAGTAGCTAAGGAAAAGTCAGACAATTCAATTCAGGGCATGAACAGATATGTCGGTTGGCCTACGTAAAATAAATACTGCAGACAGCTGCTATTAAGATTTAGACCATGCAAGGGGAAGAGGGGATTTGATTCTTCACTTACCCCCCGCCCCCAGGTTTGCTGGTCAAAACCAAACTCTACATACCATTATTGGACACCCCCCCCCCCCAAAAAAAAGGTGCTCTTTTAAAAGCATTTTAGCTGCAAAAAGAAGATTTTGCTAAACAAGAATTTTACTTTTTGGGAGATAAAAGCCAGAAGAAATTCCTGGCAGGAGGATTATTGTATAAAAACGATGTCCATTGTGCAATTCTGTCATTTCTCAGTGCCCTACAATCATTACAGAGGTTGCTGTTCATCAGCTTAGTATAACCCATTAGAATGATACAGCAACTGTAAACACTAAGGAAGCTTTCATTGCCGGTTAGGAGAAATAATGAAAAGATATTGATCCAGCTATGAAAGCAAGCGGAAGTGGTAGTCTCCACTCTACAATAAAATCCTTGAACATGTTAAGACTAAATTCGACCATGAGCAGATTTAGGTAACAGTTCCATTACAGAGTACATCATGGACATGGGGATGGCATTCATTTTATAGAAAGGAGAACATGGGCAAAATTATTTCTTGGAAAGAAGATAGACAGTACAATCAGCAATAACAATAAATAAAAATCTGCTGTCAAAGGGTCATGCTGCCTTTACTAGAGCATTTTCAATCATTTCCATTTTACTTAATTCATTTATCTATTACAAGCCATTATTCTTTATGAACCTCAGTAGTGAGTGTCTGTGCAGCCTGATCTTTGAAGTCTTATACTATATCCTCTTTGCTTAATCCACTCTTTATGCTCTTCCATAACACAGAAGGACATAGAACAGTGGCAGAGAAGACAAAGGCATTTTTAGGGCATTAGGAAACCAACAAACCTAAACCTATGCCAAATGGAGATTTTAAAGAGCTCTTTATCATAATCAGCAGCCTAGTCCTCTGAGCCCAGGGAATTTCAAGACTCTAAGACTCACAGAGCTCTAGTATACCTTCATGTTTCACATACAATATAAATGGTGCAAAAACCTGCACAAGGTCATGAAGGTAGGAACCTACCTCCTTCAGGTGTTGTGAACTCCTTAATTTCACTCCGAGGCCCATCTCCTCTCCCGTTGACTACAACCATCTCCAGTTTGTAGCTGCTGTAAGGAAACAGCCGGGACACTATGCCCCGTGTTCTGTCTCCAATAAAACTCTCAGACTGCCTTTTCTTGGAGACCCACAGATTCTTCAGGAAACTACTCTCTCTCCAGAAATAGGCCTTCAAGAAACATGCAAGGCAAGTGAAACTTTTTCCCGTTTGGGTTTTACTAGATTTAACCGAACAAGTTCAAACATTTGCTTTTTAAATACCAGGTGGGTTAGTTCACACTTGCCAACCATTCCATGGAGTAAGGTGGAAGTCAGTATTGTTTATTGTTTTACAGATGGGAAAGGGGAAAGAATGCAGGAAGTTAATGAGCTAGCCAAAACTAAACAGGCCATAAGGGACCAAGCTCCCCATCTCGATGATCATTAAGAGACTCTTCATACTAGGCCAGCCTTTCTCAATCAGGTTTTTGTCAAACTCTGGGGTTTCTTGATGGCCCTGGGTTTCCTGAATGGCTGGGAGTTAAATAATTGTTTATACAACTAAAAGAATTTAAACATTGATCAAGTTTTCTCCCCCCTTAAAATCGCCAATGATGGTCCTAGAGGGGATAGGAAAGGGAGGGGCCCTGGGTGGGCATGCACACAGCTATGCTTCCCAACCCTATTCTGCACAATCACAACACTTCTGGGGTTTCTCAAAGCCCATGCCCAGCCTATGCTGTGGCAGCTGCACTGGTTATCAATTAGCTTCTGAATCAGGTTCAAGATTTTGGTTCTTACCTATAAGGACTACCTGTGGCCTGGGCCTTGCATATCTGAGGGACCGCTTGTCTCCTTATGCCCCCCACAAGTCTCTTTGCTCTGCGGGTATGAATCTGCCGGTTATCCCCAGTCCACGGGACGCATGCCTAGCTTCAACCAGGGCCAGGGCTTTTTCAGTCCTGGCCCCAACCTGGTGGAATGGGCTCCAAGAAGAGCTGAGAGTCCTGATGGAGCTGCCAATATTCTGCAGAGCCTGTAAGACAGAGCTCTTCCGCCAGGCATTTGGTTGAGGCTGGGCCAGGAAGATCGGATACCTCCCTATATAGGCCCCTGTAGAGGCATAGCCTCTGGTCAACTGGGCAGGGGCACCTCTCTCGAGGATGATGGGGATATTGGGGAACAGTTTGCCCTGGTGTTATAGGATGTGGTTGGGGTAGGGGTAGGGATATAATTTATTTTACCTGCCATCAAGGACTATTGTCGTTTCTGTTTTATGGGATTTTATTCTTTTATTGAAAACCACCACGAGCTGGACTGGTTTCAGGAGTGGCAGAGGATAAATCCAATCAATCAATCAAGAATGTTTCAGGGGTTTCCCAATGGAAACAAATGATGGGAAAGGCTGTTCTAGATGTACAATGCAATCGATATTTAGGAACAGGAAAAACAAGGAGTAAAGAGTTTCATATCCTATGAAACAAATTTCTCAGAATTGAGAAATGTGAACACTTGTCAAATGGGAGGGATAGACTACATTTCTTCTGAAGTGTTGAAATTCTTAAACTATTCACTGCTAATTTGCTTTTTTTTCTTTTGTAACAATTCTCTAGACTTTGTTTGGTACATCTCCTGGCAACATTTTTAGAAAGGGATGGGAGAGAGAGCATGATCTCAAAAACATAAAATGTTTAGGATTCTTTTGCTGTAGTTTTTAACTACTTTTAGTTCTCAGCACAATTTTTAAATGTTTTAAAGGCCAAAACAGAACACTGGTACACAAATTAATAAACCATGACAAAAATACACTAGGAATGACATAACAGACAGGAAAAGTGTCTGAAAAATTAATTTTCTTAACCATTGTGAAAATTTGTGATGAAGGAAACCAGCTTAACATTATCAGGGGCTTATCAGAATAGAGGCTAATAATATTATTAGAAGAGTCAGCAACTACTCAGAACTGCCCTTGATAAATGACAATATTGACTAGATGAAGTCACAACTAACCAATGTTAAATGCATTTTTGATATGATTGCTCAGAATGTTAAAGGGATTCTTTTTCGAAGGGAAAGCAACAGCTTTAAGGTGAGGGAAAATTTTCAACCTCATTATAAAAATTTAAGTTGTAATTAACATGGAGTATTTACTTTTTGAAACAAAGAATATTTCATGCTATCTATTCCAGAATGAATGTGAGCTCATCATTTTGAATCAGCAAGAAATCATCAATGAGACCACATCATGTTTCATTAGAAATGTTGGAGCAAAAATTCTGTAAATGATAAAGATTGGCCCCTATAATAAAAAATAAATCACTTTGAAAGCTGGTTTACTTGTCATGACTTTCCCTACAAAACCTCAACACAATCATACACATAAGGAAGCTACAAATGGCACAACAAATTAAAACTGTCTATGACGGAGACTGACCTTCTTTGAACTCCAGTGGGGGAAAAATATGCCCTGTTCACAAGAAGGCTATTTTGTCTGGATTTTAAAAACCTGCACAAGGTCATGAAGGTTTTGATATATCTATGGAGGTTTTTCTGCAGTTGTAGATATGTGCCTGTATAACATGGGTTTTCAGTGTCATTTAGAATAGCTGTTTTTTTATACCCTGCTTTTAACTACCCGAAGAAGTCCCAAAGCAGCTTACAAACACCTTTCCCTTTTCTCCCCACAACAGACACTCTGTGAGGTAGGTGGATCTGAGAGAGCTCTAACAGAACTTCTCTGTGAGAACAGTGCTAAGAGAACTGTGACTAGCTCAAGGTGACCCAATTGGCTACATGTGGCAAAGTGGTGAATCAAACCTGATTCTCCAGATTAAAGTCCACTAATCTTTAACCACTACATCATACTGGCTCTCAAGCGGTTTAGCAGTTTCTGGATCTTTCATGTCATTCCCACTGTATAAGGGCCATGTGACTAGTCATCATTAGTGTCAGGGTTAGCCATATTAATAATCAAAAATATATAGTTTCAGCTGTGCTCACTCTGTACTCCTTAAGCTGTCCCTGGATGGTATCCGGGTATACTCTAGTCCACTGCAGGTTGATTGCCGTACTGTTTAAAACTCTGAGTCTAATATCAGTGGGAGCAGCCTTAGGATCTAATTGATCAGGAATAAAGTAAAGCACAGATTAAGAAAACACATACATTATAAGAAAGGTTTCATTCCATCTTGAAGATATCATAGGGTTTGGCCTAAAGCAAAAAAACGAGCTTGTTCCTCAATGTTGCTCCAGCATCTTAGGAAACTGCATGCAAAAGTACATCTGCTGCCATCATGTGGGAAGAAGAAGCAATCTCACTTAAGTATTGCATGACAACATCTATCCTATCCTACTTTCATCCTTGCCTTTCTCTTCCTTCCACCCCACTCCAAATTAAAGGTACTTTGTCCTCAACAAATTTTATGTATTTATATTCAGGGCTGTATGCTGCCTTATCAGCACTATCCAACAGGTAAGGCTAGCAGCTGAAAAAAGAAAGGAAAAAATGCTCCTAGCTATGATTCATCCCCAACACCCTCCTGCTATATCCCTAAATTTCACCTCTATAACATTAGGTGAGCATTTTACAATTCAAAGTCATTACTAACAGGATCAGAGCATCCCTTAATGAGAAACACCCACCTTTTAAAAATTTCACAACACACCTGAGCAGCAGAGACTGATCTGAATTAAATATTAACTAATAGTTATAAATATTAACACAAAGTATCATTTTCCCCACAGCATGAAGCAACCCATTTATTTTCACCGTGGCTTTTATCCTGGGAATACAAATGGGAATAAGAGTTGTACAATTTTGTTAATTTTGTTACAGGGAAATAAGTCTTCATTGACAGGTAGCAGGAAAAATGCCCCCTCAAAGCATTTTAAGGTACCACTGGACTCTTATATTCTGCTGCTACAGTAAGGAATGATCATGTATTTCGGTGTCTTGATGGTCAGGCAAAAAGGTAACCACATGGATTACCTTGGGAAACCATTTCCTCATTTTGCAATGTGACTTAGGCTATAGTGAGAAATTTTGAGAGGGTAGTGTACAGAGGCATCATTGTCTATGCACCCTAATTTCTTTTGGCACTGATTGCCTCTGGTCTTTTGCAAAATTTGTTCATCAGAGATGTCAGCAGGATGAACATCCAGGCCATGAGCAACAAAGTCAGTTCTAGACTACTGTTGTACCAGCAAACACTCCGTAGTGGATGAATGAGGAGACGCGATTTCAGTCCCATCACTATGCATTTTGTCCATGAGGTTACCATAAAACCCAGCATCAGCTTTTTGGAAGTTTCTGAGGAATGCTGGGGAAAAGGGGTTCAAAGATCCACTCTGCAGCTTGTGGTCCAAGGCATTGTCTGCCTCCAGTTGTTAATGTGGATTGGAAAGAGGGAAGTTTTACTGATGATAACCTGAATGCCTCAAAATCTGCTGGGCTGCAAGGCCCAATGGGGTCACCCAGGCTAAATGCCTTGATGTCTGCCTTTGACTATTGAGAATTACTGGAAAGAATCGTTGCATTTTGATATACATACCTTGGATTATTGAGAGGATTTCTTGAATAAAGTCCTTTACCTGGTTTATCAATGTCAATAGTCAAAGCAGTATTTATCCAGCTAGTACATCCAGACTAGCTAGTACATCTAAACTAGTTATGCAACATTCAAGATACTAAGTATGTAACTTAGTTTTTTTGCTGCTGTTGTTCTGAATACATCCCCTTTAAACAAGCAACAGTGATAGATGTGATAGATAGATATGATGGCGTAGGGGTTGAACTTTTCACTTTTTTATGCTATGAAATGCTAAGATTACTAAAGTGTCCATTCAGTGCTTAAACATTGTAGGTGACAATGCAAAGTTCTGTAATATTTTGTCTCTGTAACTTAGCTTCTGGAACTATGTCTCAATCAGAAGGCCTTGTGAGGAGGGTGTACTTGACCATCTCTTGAAATGCTGCCAAGTAGTGCCAATGTTGATGTACCGGACTGGCCTGTTTCCAAGGCCACTAGAATTGTTGATACTAAACCACTGGAGTCGGGCGGAGGGCTGGGAGGATCGGCTATCGCCTTTTAGGGACCTTTCTGGTGACTTAGCAAAATGGCATAAGGGTGGTCCCAGGGGGATGTGCAAAGGGTGGAGACCTTAGGTTATTGGTCTGACCTTTAAGGGCATCACCTTCTCCTGCCTCCAATGAGAAATTATATAATTTCATATTACTCTATTGTTCTATACACAGGCTGTTTCGGGACCAACCCACCTGTGTCATTTTGTTCTTCTGAAGTTCAATAAAATCATAAAAGGTTTTCCAGTCTAGATAGATAAATAGATAGATAGATAGATAGATAGATAGATAGATAGATAGATAGATAGATAGAAAGACAGAGACAGACAGACAGATTTGGCTGCTACAGTTCTTGTGACCTGATGGGGGTTTGTGGCATGCATGCATGGGCAGGATAAACTGGCTAACGTATGTGCAATTTCCCATGGGACATGGGAGTTGGCAACAGCAATGGGATCATAAAATGCAGATATCAAAGAGAAGACTGGGAAATTTCTTTGTAGTTATATTCTCTGCATCCAGGGCTTGATGGAACATGAAGGGTGAGAACAGCAAAGGGTAGAGACTGAGGAATAAAAAAATAAAATAAAATCTGTAATGTGTAGATAGGGACTAGACATAATATCTGGGTCACTGTGTGAACAACAGCTCACAGTGAGCAAGTTAAAGACATTTTAATTAGAAAACAGAAGAAATGGCGCTGCACTACAATCTACGAAAGGTGTTCTTCATTCTAAATTGAGAAAAATTGGTGTGTTCATTCAAACTAACTAGCCACTGAACGACTGCAACATTTCTGAGATTCTGGTAGCATCTCTTTTCCAAACACAATTGGTATACAGGAAGAGGCTTCAGGAAGGCCTGGCTTCTGACTGACTGCACACCCTGCCCATTTTTCTGACTGTCAGGGCAGACATGTGCAAAGAAGAGTACTTTCATAACAACAGTACTAGGTTATCTGTTCTCGATTCTTAATTTTAAAATAAATCAATACAGAAATGATTCATTCATTACTTTCATGATGTAGATGAATAGAGTATTAGCTAGGAAAGCAAGGTCTGAAATTTATTTTTTATCCCAAAAGGTTGAAAGCAGGAAAAATTTACCAGGGAAAAAAATGTTCAAAGTTTGAAAATGCTGGCTATGCTTTTGTGGTCCAAGAATGAAAAGAAATATTACTATTTGCCTACATTTGGTATTAACTGTATGTGAATATGTGAAACATGAAAGATGTTGATCTTCTACCACAGTTCTCCCTAGCCAGTATTCCTTGTTGTATTGAGTCCACATGGAGAAAGGATGAAAATTATTAAATTTATTTCCCTTCACGCAATAGTGCTTTCTATTTCTCCTCCTGTTTGCCCTTCCATATTATCTTATGATGCTAATATTTGTCTAACATATTGAAAACAAAAATGGAGAGTAAAGAATTAAAACAGAATAACGATGTCTTTGGCTCAAAATTTCCACTGACTATACTAGCTTAATTGAACTGTCTGAACACCATTCAAGGGGTTGTTTTTGACATAATAGACCTTTAATAGCCAAGATTAATCATTTGAGAAATCTCCTGCTTCCTATGTCTTGCTGCAATCTCTAAATTCCCTGAAGAATATCACAGGGGAAAAAAAATCATAGCAGGTTCTCAGTGCACTGAGGGACAAAGTAACATTCTCAGTGACTTCTTTATAGGTGAGTTCTCCAGTGGCATTCCTGTCTAACATGGGGCCTTTTATGCACTGGTGTTTTTTGCAGTACATGTCCACTGCCCCCCCCCCCCCCCCCGTTCTGCATTTCTCCTCACTTTCACCCTGCACGTCCCCCAGGTGCTCAGTTCACGTTTCCATTGCTGTTTCTCCATGTTTTGTGAGGCTGGTTTTGTTGCAGTTTTTTTCCCTTTCTTCACTCCCAAGCTGAGGGTAATTCAGAAGCATAAACATTCCCTAGGATTTCCTTACACACCCTTTCCCACCTGTCAGAGGCCACTCCTCCACTGTCATTCTCCATGCCTTCCTGCAATGGAGCCAACCTTGTGTCAGACCTTTCAGTAGTCACACTTCTCTCCCCTACCTGGTTTGGCTGCCTTTCCAATTTGTTTAGCAGTAAAAAAAAGAAGATAGATGAAGAAGGGGAAAGAAGTTTGACCGATGCTTGAATCTGAAGCGCACTGTAGTGGAAAGCTGGGGGTGGCATTGCAACCCAGTTTAAGAAAACTGCATTTGGGTTGCAGCTGCAGAATGAATACACCACAGAAAAAAAACAGGTATATAAATGCAGGCACTGAATTTGAAGTCAATCTTAAAAGACTTGACTGCAGTAAGCTGTTTGTGCAGAAAAGGCCTGGGCTTCATTCAAATGTCACCAATGCACAAACATCTTTCAGAAGCATTCATGAGTCTTTACCTCAGATGTCATTCAATGGCCAAATCACCCACTGTATCCTTTGTCTGGTGGTGAGAGGAATTTACTATGTCAGGAACTGAAGAACTTGAGCTGTATTCTCACAGTTCTCTGTCCATTCAGCCCCCAGGTATGACAATATATAGCAGACTACTGTCATCATTCTTCCTCATTGGCATAGCTTCATAGGTTTAATACCTTTTCTTGGGAAGGCAGAAAAATAATAAATGCCTTACAAATCTCACACTAGTGGATAAAATGAATATGATTAAAGACTAAGGAAGATGAATGCCTTCGATTATTCACAGTTCAGCTGAAACAAAATGCTATTATGTTTCACTGATTTCTAAGATTTAAGCATATGCTTACTTCTCTCATTAAAATCTATGGGACTTAAAAGTGCTTTAATTTGCAAACTAATGATAACCAAAGGACTAAGGGCAACAGGAAGAAGTTACACACTAACCCATATATACAAACTATGGAGAAGTGCCATGTGTATTTTCATTCCAGAAGGAGTATAAATGTTTAAGTTCTAAATTATTTCAAAACATATGCAGTCTTGGTCTTGCAGAGCCATTCATCGGTAGGCTGTGGCTCATTGGTCATCTTGGGGCCCCATGCAGCTGAACCAATCATGTAATTTATTTTCATGTGATTTGGAGGTTGGGGGGGCAAAGGGAGATTTTATTTGGGAACTCCTGGGGCTTGTGGCAGTCTGGAATGAAAACAAAAACCCTCTTCATGCAGTCTCCCATAAAAGTAGAAAACTAGATTAATGAATTAGGCAACTAAGCTTGTGCTAAAACTTTGATGGTAAAGAAAAATTGTCCAAAGATTTTGGATTCTCAAAGTCTGCAGATTAAGGGTACTGTTCATTACATTGTGTTCCATCCTTTCTTGAAGGAGCTCAGGAAATCTTTCCAATTTATCCTTACAACAAAACTGTGAGGTGAGCTGGACTTGGGAAAACAATCCAAGGTCACCCCAGTGAGATTCATAGCATTCATCCATTAATTTATCTGTGTTCTGCACTTACCTGCTTAAATTCCACAGACAGCGAAACCAAAGACCATGGCCAACTCATTTGATGTCTCTGAAGCTCAGTGGTATATCCACAATGTGGACATAATTGTTTTGCCTAGCCTTAACATTTGCATTATTCTTCAAAATGTATTTTTTACAAAAGCTACTCTAAGCATGCTGTTCCAGTATAGGAACATTAAAGAGACATCTACAATTGCAGCAGTAATTACTTCAGAGGAGTTGCACTGGAATGCACTCCTTTGCAGAAAAATGAGCTGGTCATGACAGTACGTGAATGTCAATGAAGCCCCTTAACACTGGCAAGTGTGAAGAAGCGAAGCAAACCCTTTTGTATACCCAAGTCTCTCTAGCTAAGAGGATACTCACAATCTTCCCCTGAGTAGCCAATGACAACATCAGGTTCTTGAGCCCTTCCAAACTCGTTTTCTGCCTGCACTTTGATCTCGTAGGGCACGTAGGTTGGTGTCTGGGTAACAGTGTACTTGTTGACATCACCACTGACAGTTACATTGTTCCAGCTCTCTCGTGTGTCCTTTCTCCTCCATTTCACAATATATTTGAGTCTGGGGCCATACGCTTGAGTTGCATTTAATGGCTTAATGGATTTTAAAAAAGAAAGAAAGAAAATGAAGAAGAGACTTTTGTAGTATAATGGCTATACATCCCATCTCTCCCCTTTGCAGTTTAAAATTAGACCAGAAGCTGTAAAATCCATAATTAGATCTTCTACTTCTTTTTACAGCTAAGACATCTCAACAGGAAACAAATACACAACCTCAAGTTGAACATCACCATCTTCTTTCTCCCTTCCCATGGTTGTATCAAAAGGTATAAACAATGCAGCTGTTGAAGATTATCGGGGCCATGTGAGACTGCAATTTAAATTTAAAATGCTGGAAAGGACTTATTGCAAAGCTCTCAGTGCCATGTTCAGTTTCACCCTAGCACATTCTCACACATTCATGAACAAAGAAACAACCAAGAGTCCTACAGCATCTTAAAGATCTTCATATGGCTGCTATATACACTCACATGGAAAAAGTGATGAGCAAGCTTTCAAGTTCCCCAGAAGTCTTCTTCAATACAAAAGAACAAAGTTGGGGTGCAGTGAGGGGAAAATAACTTTTTGGAACATGATGGAAAAACTTCACGTCTGCAGTGGGTAGTAGTTTTACCAAAAAAAATGCAAGAACAATGGCAGTCCTAATTAAAGGTGCCAACACCATCTAACCTTCTGTTATTCCAATAATACACTATTACAAACTGCAGACTCGGGGTTTTTTTACCACATTTTAAGCCATCTCTCACTTCCACCTCCCTTCCTCTTTGTTTTTTGTACTCACCTGAAGAAAAGTACTGGAAAACTCAAAAGTATTTCATGACATTTTCCTTCGTTTTAAGAAATTTTTTTAATGCAACTGCTATATTGGATTAACCATTATTGATGCCTGAAGCTTTAGAAGAAGAAGAGAAGAGTTGGTTCTTATATGCCGCTTTTCTCTACCCGAAGGAGTCTCAAAGCGGCTTACATTCGCCTTCCCATTCCTCTCCCCACAACAGACACCCTGTGGGGTGGGTGAGGCTGAGAGAGCCCTGATATCACTGTTCAGTCAGATTACTGTTTTATCAGTGCCCTGGTGAGCCCAAGGTCACCCAGCTGGCTGCATGTGGGGGAGCGCAGAATCGAACCTGGCATGCCAGATTAGAAGTCCGCACTCCTAACCACTACACCAAACTGGCTCTCTGTTTAGAGATACATGCAGAGAAAAAAAGTTAAGTAGAGTTTGCCTGAAAAGGTCAGAAGTGTAAGTCTGTAGTAAATCTAGCTAGAGCATTATATATACAAGAAGATGGGAACAAACTGATCATTCACAGACCTACTGTAGTGCTTCGCATTTCATGACATTTTGGTTTGTTTTGAAATACCTTCCCCTCCCACCATACTTACAGAATAACTCTTCATACATCAGATAAAGTAGACTCTAGTCAATCACAGCATAGGCCACAATGTGTATATTGCTTTGGTGTCCCATGAGAGATCCTTTGTTGATCTTGTTACATATATGGTCTGTTTAGCCTAGGCAGGAGACGACTGAGAGGGGATATGATAATCATCTTCAAGTATTTAAAAGGGTGCCATATGGAGGATGGAGCAGCGTTGTTCTCTCTTGCCCCAGAGGGATGGGTAAGAACCAATGGGATGAAATTAATTCAAAGAAATTCTGTCTCAACATCAGGAAGAATTTCCTGACAGTTAGAGCGGTTTCTCAGTGGAACAGGCTTCCTCAGGAGGTGGTGGGTTCTCCACCTCCTGAGGAAGCCTGTTTTAAAATTTTTAACAGAGGCTAGATAGTCATCTGATGGAGAGGCTGATTCTGTGAAGGCTCAAGGCGGTGGCAGATTACAATAGATGAGCAATAGGGATGTGAGTGTCCTGCATAGTGTAGGGGCTTGGACTAGATGACCTATGAAGTCCCTTCAAACTCTATGATTCTATGACAATAAAGTATGCATCACGATTGAGGAGACACTACAATGTTGGCTCACCGTCCATGATATAACCATATTGTTTTTTGAAGTTCCTGCCCCTTGAACACCTGTGGGGTTAATTTCTGGACCTGAAATAAATGAACACAAATTTTGTTTTAGATTACTGATCACAAGAAGTATACCATGCTGCATCACTAAAAGGCTGTGTCTCCTTTACTACAGAAATGAAATCTAAAGCAGAAAAGCGACACAAGCATCCTACTAAGGATTGCAGATTCTGTGAAAACGATGAAAGCAATGACCCCAAATCAAATGGCAGAATTGTTCAGAGACAAGTAAACAAGACTACAGAATATATGCACTACACTATATATATACATCCTACACAGTATATGCACAGTATATTTCTTTGTTTCATTTCTATACTGTGTGTTCCTTCTTTTGTTATCAGGTGTGGTGCAATCTGTCATAGGTGTAGGTGCTGTAGGTGGAAAAATACCCAGTGTGCAACCTCTGTGACCTGGGCCTCTATTAAAAGGGAGGCATCCAGATTCACCCCCAGACTATTAACACTGGTCGCTGGCGTGAAATGAACCCAGTCAAAAGCTGGGAGCTACATCATATGTGTCAGCCCAGCCACCGAACCTCCATCCTAGCTGGATTTAATTTCAGCCAACTCCACTTGAGTCAAACCACCAAAGCCTTCAGACACCTGGCCAAGATGTCTGGGGGTATTGCTGGATGGCTGCCCATCAACAGAACTAGTTGGGAGTCATCAGCATACTGATGATAACCCACCCTCAAACACCAGACCAGCTGAGCGAGGGGGCACAGAGAAAAGTTCTCTGCAGGACTCCATATACCAGGGCCTGATGCTGGGAGAAGTCGGGGAGGCAAGCAGAGGGGATGGGATTTCCTGTCTTCTGTGACTCCCCTACATATCCTTTAATAAAAGGAGTTCGGGTTTCTGGGTCAGTGAAATAAATGCAAACAAAAGGAGAACATGAAAGGTACTGATATTTTTTCAAAAGAACAAAGGGAAGAAAAGATTAGGCCAAGAGTTTGCTGGAGAGTTCAGCTTCACAGAAAAAGGTCTTTACACTGCCAGCAGAAGTTGGCAGGAAACTGAACAGGAGGGCACTTGCTGCATAATATCTAGGAACTCACACTGTGTAGCATTCCACTGATGGGTTAGTCTTATGCCCTCATGCCCCAATCTTGACATCATTAGCTCTAGAAGACTCTAAATGTTGCTCTGCATGCCTGTAGGAGCCTTGTGTGTCTGCACAGAGACCATAATGAACGGGAACTTTTTTGCTACAAATGCATCCTGGACAGCACTTACGTGCTCCATTTGTTTGGTATCGTTCAGAAGGCAAGCTGGGATAACTGCTTCCTACTTCATTCACAGCTATTACTCGAAACTGGTAGTTGACATAGGGTGCAAGGCGCAGGACAGCTGAGTTCACACTTCCTGGATAACGGGAATGGTTGTGCCAAACTCCAGGTTGGAATTTATCCTCTTCAAATTCCACAATGTAATCTAGAGGACAGAATTAGGGAGGGCTAGTGAGACACAGCTTCTTAGACACTGTCTAGTAGACGTAAGAAGATTAGCAATAGTAGTAATCCTCAGGATTTCAAGGTAGAGAAGCATGCCCTGACCTGTGATGGGGCTGTTGTTGTCATCACCAGGTATCCATGTCAAACGTACACTCCTTTCAGCAAGGTCTGTTAGCTCAAGGTCACGGGGACGGTCTGGCCGCGCTACCAGCATAGAGAAGAGACATAAGGGCTGGGCATCCTTAATTAACATTGAATACCAAAATCTTCTTAGATCATCCTAACAGGCCTGGCCTGCACATGCAGCAGAATGTGGAGCATCTTAATAGAAACATGAATGAATAAACTTTAGACTTTGAGAGAAGGATCACATTTTTGAATGTGAAAACTATCAAACAGGTTATATGATGGGTCTCTTCCCCTGACATTCTAGGGTTTTTTTGTCGAGAGAGCTTTTTATGTGGAGGAGCATTGTAACATGCAACCCTGGCACCAGTAACCGGAAGTATAGGCTATTCTACCTCTTCATTCTGATGTATGTGCAGGCCAAACCTAAAACTCCTAGTCATCAAAAAATGGAATTTTGAAAATAGTTTCCTTGGACTAGTTACAAGAGCAAATATCCCCACTGGGTTTCAAATGCAGGGAGATAACGATTAAGATTACCTTAAACTGCAATTCTAGTTCTTAGAAGTACTGGTGAACGATTTTCAAAGATACCATAAGTCAGCATAGCATTAGTGATATGAACACAATAAATTAAGAGGCATCAGAAGTTTAAAATACAAAATTTGTGATAGGGTGAATACAAAGCCCCAAAAGAAAAAAAAATGTAGTTATCCTGGCTTTTTATGAAGGATGCAGAAATACTCGTAGAATCACAGAATTGGAAGAGACCTCCAGGGTCATGTAGTTCAACCACCTGCACAATGCAGGAACTCACAAATACTGATGATCTGCTTTCAAATAAGACCTTTATGTGCTCAAAAATAAGGATCACTTCACAGGATATGTTTTTGGGACACTCGCCTACAATATGTGAATGCTGCAATCTCAGCCACGGCCACTGACTGCAGCAGCTACTGCTGGCTGTAACTGTTTGCTCAGTTCAGAAGACTTTTTTTGTATTTGGGCAGAGAGGATATGGTATTGTGCAAACTGACTCTAACCCTGCACGGAAATGGCGTCAAGTTTGGCGGCAGGGGATATTTTTCTACCTACACTTATTTTCTGTAAAAGATGAAAAAAGGCATCTTTTGTTATCTTTTAAAGCCCAGTGAATATTACTCATCTCAGTTTTACAAGCAAGGAAGCATAAATAGAATGAAGGCCAAAGTTAACCTACATGAGCAGAAGAGTGATGAAATCCTTCCATCAATTTCTAACACCTGGGCTTATCTGTGCAGCCTAATTCAACGACTTTTCATCTTCGGGAAGAGGCAATGTCACTCTTACACGACATGGAGCAAATGTAACAGAAGCCTACCTCACAGGTTTGATGTGAGGTTAAAATGGAGGCCAGAAGAATGATGTATGGCACTTTGGATTGGGGTGAGTGAAACAAGGGATATAAATAAAGGAATTAAATTAATAAATAGTATCTTTGTGGTCCTGATGCCATCATATGGTAGCAAACCTATGGCACTAATTCCACACCAAAGTTAATGCAATGATGAAACTTCAGCTGGCAATTTTTTTAACCAAACAGGTAAAATGGATTAGTAGTGATTACCTTTGGGGAAAGTTGTCATACGGTTAACAGGAGAAGCTGAGACAGCTGCAAGGTAAGATATTAGCTGTTTAGAGGGTTAGTTCAATCCTTAATCATAGCCTGCTGAAGGGAAACAGCAAATGGTAGGATACTATCCCTTATATCATTTAAAAGATATTTTTCTTTACCAGCATTCCAGGTATTTCCCTTAAAGTGTTTAAGTTGCCTTCAGGGCAGGTGTCCCCAATTCTATTGAGCCAGTAGGCATTTTGAGAATAAGGAGTAGTGCCCTCACAAAATGGCTGCCATGGGGCCTAGTCACAAAGTGGCTATCAAAGGGTACTGGCAATAATCACAAAATGCTGGAAGGTTGCAAGCCAAGCATTCCCCCACAAAGGGAGCAGCAATTTTTGAAGATGTGTTTCCTACTGACACAAATGTGATGCCTTCTGGGGATTCCTGAAGCATCTCCTGCTCCAGTGACCTGGAGGAAAGTCAGGACTAGCTATTTGTTTTGGGCAACAAGCACCGGTGGCCATGGGCACCATGCTGGGGATCACTGTACTTGGTATCCTTTAAACAGGACTGGCAAACAGAAGGATTGCTCAATGTGTAGAAGAACAAAAATCAATTCCACAGTTTTGGATTAAGGAAAAATTGCAGTTAGTAACAATCAGGTGCTATTTGCTCCAAGTTATGCTAAGATCTGGCCACAATCCCTAAGCAAGGGGTAAGCATCTGTGCAGTAGACCTGCTGCTAGGACTCACTGAGGAGGGGATAACTTTGTTTTCTATTCATCATCTCCTGCACCCAGAGAATGCTGGTTACACAGAAGTGAACATTTCCTCCCCAAGGTGCAAAGGTCTGTTCAGAGATTTATGCTCAGAGAGAAAGTTTTTAGGCCATGATCTTGGCTGACTTTCTAATGACAGATCAGACAGTTACAAATTATTAATGGTAACATGTGAGCTTCAAAGGATTAGATGGTTAATAAAGGCATGTGGCACCCTCCATATGTCTTCCTGGATAGAACAAATTGTTGAGATATGCTACATTAGCCCCATAGACCAAATCTTATAAATTCAGTAAGCTTGATGGGAAGATGAAGTTACCTAGAACAGTGAGATGGGCTCTGGCAGTGTCTCTATCTAGCTCAGTGCTGGCTACGCAAGTGTAATACCCTTGGTCTTTTTCAGACACTCCATATATTGTCAAGCCATCTTCATCCTTCTTCATCCTTTCAAAACAGAAGCATTGGAATTAAAAGAACACAGCTTGCCCCCAAAAACAAGGTTTGCCTAATCCCATTTGCAGCTCAAGTGGTAATGCCTCCTCAAAGGAAGCTTTTTCAAGTATGTACAAAAAATGCAGATGTTTTCAGATCAGCTCTCCCCTCTGACTTCCTTACTTTCCTCCACTCCCTTCCTTTGAACAGTGTAATGAATCCTTATCAGCCTCAATAATTTATCAGGCTATAAAACTGCTTAGATTTTGAAGCCCAGTCTGTTAAATTCTTTGTAACTTTTGGAATGCACTTCAGAAACCAAAATGCACACATGTATGCATATAGAAAAACTCCAATGTTTTTCAGTAGCTAGTTCAAAATAAAAATGCTTTAAATGGGTAAAAATGTAAACAAAAAAGTCAATGATTTTAATGATTTATATTTAAAGTACAAATTAAAAATATTCTTACTGAATAATCAATGACCCATTTTACACTTTTTAATTTTCTCCAAGAGATAGCCCATCACAACTATTACCAATTGGCCATATCCCTGATTTTCTGAGAACCAGTAGTGAGGCCCACTTTAAAAACAGGTGGTCCACCCAGCTCTCCTGACATCTAGGAAGCAGGTGAGAGCAGCAGAGTGCCTGTTTCGCCTTCTGCTCCCTCTCCTGTGGCTAGGAGGCCAGCGAGAGTAGAGGGGCCAGCACAGAGTATGCCTGCTTGGCCTTCCACTCCTTTCCCTGGCACCCAGGAGGCTGACAAGAGTGGGGTGACTGACATGGAATGTGGCTGGAGGGCCTTCCTTGGCCTCCTGGCAGGCAGAAAGGTGAGGAGTGTGTGTGGACGGCCCTATAGCTTACCTTCTGGCTCTTCATCCTCATGGGAAGCGCCGGGGGAGGAGGAGGAGGAGGAGGGCAGGGAAGAGCCTCTGATTGGCTCTCAGTAGGGGAGAGCTTTCACCCTATTGGGGGAATGCTCCCACAGTGAGGGCCAATCAAAGGTGCATATTGTTGGAAGGATCATGCAGTTTTTATGTGCTATATGGCAACAGCTTCCAGAATAAGTTTATTTCTACTACAAAAAACTTAGTACATTAACATGATTGAGAATGGTGGGGGTGCTTCTTTCTAGTAGTCTTGCTAATCATCTTTAAGCTGTAAGATGCCAACAGAAGCTAGTATAATGCCAAAATAATTTATTCATTCCTTGCATCCTACAGTGATATGGAGCAAAAAGTTAGGCTTTCCACTTGTCAAGGCTGGAGGATAAGAAAGATAAAAGTGACACAAACCTGTTTCCTATGTATAGGGTGCTGTCATCCTTGAGCCAGGAGACTGTAACTTTCAGTGTGGGGTCATATTTTACTCTGCAAGATAAATGAATTGTAGAACCCTTCTTTGGCACTGCATCAGTTGGTCCAGTGATTATTCTAGTTGGGTCTATAAAGAATTGAAAAATTATAAACTTTTGAGATATCAGGGCAGGAGAGAGAAAAAAACATTTGTCTTTGTAAGAACAGAAATAAATTAACAGTGTTTTAAATACTAGAATTTTTTTCTAGATTTCTAGCACTCACAATGCAATCCCAAGCAGTCCATTGAAAGCAGTGGATTTAGAAGACCATAATTCTGCTTAAGACTGCACTGTAATTCTCCCCAATACTTAGAGCCACATGAAGAATAATGAAAAGCCCTTCTTATATGCATGAATTGGGTCTAATGCTCATGCACACTGAAGTTCTTTAGCAAAATACTTTTGTGCCAACAAGTGGCTATACAAGGGTGATAGTGAATGCTAAGACCTAAGAACCACCCTGCTGAGTAAGATCAGTGCTCCATATAGCCCAGCATCCCATCTCACATAGTAGACAAACAGTTAATCTGGAGGGCCAACAAAAAGGGCATACAGGCTCAAGCCTACCCCTGATGTTGCCTCCTGGCACTGGTATTTAGAGGTGCACTGCTTTTGAATGTGGAGGTTCCCTTTAGTTTCCATGGTTAGACGCCACTGATAGTCCTATTACTAGTTCCTAATTTCCCCAACAGGTCTAGAATTTCATCTCTCGTCACCTCAGTTTGACTCAGTTCAGATTCCCTTCCTGAAAATAGTGACTATGACACACAGTTCCATAAGTTCCACAATGAAAACAGATGCAAAGAATTTAGCTTATCCGCAATCTCCTTCCTTTAGCAAGTCTTGGTCATTCCTTGGTCATCCAAAGCAGATAAATGTCATGTTGCTTGGTAAACTGAGTAGCCCAAATGTAATCCCACTGACTTTGTAGGGACTCTGGCTATCCATGGTTCTTTTGTACATGAAGAATGCTGCCCCCCTGTGAAAACAGTAGTCATCTTACCTTTGACTTCCAGGCGAACCTGGATCTCTGCTTTGCCTAGAATATTGGTGGCCACACAAGTGTATGTTCCTTGGTCTTCTTTCCGAGCCATAATAATTTCCAAAGTCCCATTCTCATACATCCTATAGTTTCCACCATCCAGAGTGTTTCCCTGGCCATTCTTGAACCTCACAACAATGCAAAAAAGCACTTGTAAGAGAGGAAAAAAACACAAGGTATGTTCTGCTAGAAACAATGCTGCAGAAATTAGTAACAAGTCTTACCACCGTGCTGTAGGGATTGGGGACCCAAAGAATGGACAGTCCAGCAGAGTCCTGTTGTTCTGAATCACTTTCATCAGCTGGTTACGAGCAGCAAGGATACGAGGAGAAACATCTTAAAAAGACAACAAAATGTTGCCTGTAAAGCCAGTCAGAGATTATATGTTTGTTTACAAAGCACTATAAAATAGTACTACTATTTTCACATCAAGGGTTGCCATCCCTTTTTGAAGAGCTTATTTGAATTGGGGATGGTTTTCTTCCAAAAAGCCGTTTTAGAAGTGGGCTCTGTACAAATCAAGGGTGGAAAATGCAGGATAAGCAAGGTTTTAGATTTTTGAAGGCTGTTCTTAGAATCATGAATTGCTCCCCCTCCCACTTTTTCAGTCATTTTTGTCTGACGTTCAAGCAACTTTTGGACTCCCTTGATATTCTAAACCTTGTAAATGGATTTCCCTGTCCCGCTCTACAGAGTATAATTTTTACTATATTTCTTAGCTTTTAGTTCCCTGCCTGTTCTCATAAGCTTGGTTACCTATCCTTGCAACTTGAACCATGTAGCTTCATCATGCATACGGATGGTATCCTTTTGTATTTTATAATAATCTATCTCCTTTTTGATTAGGCATTCACTAATACTTTCTGAAGTCAAACTATGAAAGGAAGACAACTGCCTCTGTCCTTGCTTATCAACATTAACAGCTAGAGGCTGGAAATTTAAGGAAGAAGTAACCTTGGTTTGAGCTATTCTGCATGGTGGTGGCTGCACCAGGCCACTGCTGGTATGTTGCAGTGGAGCAGCATGCTCTGCCACTTCTTGTGTTCCCATGAGAACACATTTGAGGGTCAAAGCTGGTCCACCAAATTCTGTGTCCCTATGTGGGACACATTTCTGTGGCAGACCTAGTCTGCTGCTGAAATGTGTCTCTGCGGGGATGCAGCCACAGCAAAAGGTTCCACCGTGGGGAGGGGGGGTTGTAGGAAGGTGGGATTGCATGAGAATGCAATCCCACCTTCCTGCAAAAAAGAGCTCCATTCGGCTCTGTGGCACTGCAAAGCACCATTAAAGCTGAGTGGGGCTTTTTTGCCCCCTCCATGCCTCCATAGGACTGGCTCTTTCAAGCCTGGCTATTTCCATTTACATTGGCCTCTGCCAGGCTAGGTCTCATGGGCTCCCAAAGTGCCTAAGGGAACACGGAAAATATCCATCTTCCCTTAAAGTGGGGCAACGGCGGCCTAACATGCACCAGATCCTGGAGGGTGTTGGCCTGGTGGTGACGCCACGTGGAAGCTGGGATTAGCTTCCATATGGGCATGCTCCCGGCCTTTTCCGCCAGTTCTCATAATCAGCCTTTATACCCTTTCATAATTACTGGGTTACTTTTCAAATCAAATGGGCATGCATTAATATATTATTATTATTACTACTACTATTATTATTATACTACACTTGCAGTGAAGAAGTCTATGTGAAATGTGTACACATGGTATATTCCTCTATGCAATCATAGGAGAATAAACATGGGTAGGGTGAGTTACTTTGTCATGAATGAACAAAGAGGAAATTCTGATGTGGAAGCTAAATGTTCTGTAATTGTGAACCTTTTAAAAAGTTGGGTCAACGTTCCCAAGACTCAACTCTGTCTCCCCACAGACACAAAGCAGCTGTGGGGAATTTCTGTTAAAAAAAGGCCCATTTGGACTACTACCGGTGGGGGAGAGATGGTTCCTGTGTCCCCCGCCCAGCCATTTTCCATGACAAATGTTTATGGGTGGGGGAATTTTTTCTCCAATTTGCATACAGGAGAGCAGCAAAAACAGAGAAATACTCCCTTCCCCCAGCACCTGTACCACAAAAACATATCTGAATTGTCTCTCAACCCTTTGGGATTGAAATCAAAATGTTACTTTTGCCTAGGGGTGAAATACATGAATAAACACACACATTTACGTATACTCTTCCCTCTCCCCTGGAATTTAATCAGTGAGTAATCACATATGTTAGTTTTCCAGGGGAAGGAATATAATGAATGTATGACCATTTCAAAGCAAGGATAATTAGAAATGCTATGAAATCATTGTAATGCTTCCGAAAAATAATATATAATGTACAGACATCAGAGGTTTAAGTATCCTATATAATGCTCACCTAATACGCTGACAAAGGCATTGGCCAACAGGTACCCATGTTCATTGGAAGCGTTGCATTGGTACACAGCACTGCTGCCAATCTGGGCATCCCGGAACATAACAGTGTCCCCATTTACTTCACGGCTTGGATTAGGAAGAGAACCTTGGAGGTAGACATTAATTTATTTAGCAAACATGTTATCCTGGAATTCTAGTCCAAAAGGAATAATCAAGGCACCTCACAATGAAATAGCCAAAGTACAATCCCTATGAAAACAGTAATAAACAAATTAATCATTAAAAGCAGCAGACACCTAAGAGCAATCGAAATTAATAACATTGGCTAAAAATATGAAATCACATATATAGAAAGCAGCAGCATAAAACAAGGTAAAGCAAACAGCAATCAACTGTAAAAACAAAAACATGATCTAAAGCATCAAAGCAGCCTAAAAATCTAAAGAAACTCAGAGTACCAAAATATGAAATTTAAAAGCCTCTGCAGCAGAGTCTTATTGCCAATCTCATGAACTCAACAGATCTTTATTTTAGGACATTTTAATGCCTTAAATCCCTCAAAAAAGTCACCAAGGTGGTTAACAAATTATAGCATACATTATAACTGAATCCAGAACTGAAGAACTCTTCTTTTACTGCTAGCTGATGTTAGGAATTAACAGACTATTCGCTCACAGATGTGTGTCTATCAGCAAAATGGAGCTTCTCATAGAAGAAACAGTTTGTAAATTAAGAAGAAACACCCCCCTCCCCCCCCCCCAAAAAAAAAACCCTGATGAGAAATGAGCATGTTCATTACCCATGGAGGGCAACTGAGTATGAACTGGGAGAAAAGAGGGAAATGGAGGGGATGGAACCTCCTATGCGTTTATAATATCCTGGAGGGGAAGCTGTAGACACTTCTCCCTCTGTGACTTCTCATTGGACCCCAATTTGTTCATGAAAAATTCCATCTTCCTTTTAATTCATCATTGCTCATGCATACAGTGTGGTCATTATAGTAATACCATCAGTACTGAAATATCTATGTATTTTTATTCAGAATCATGAATTCAAGGAACATTGTAAGGGTTGTGAACTATTATTGCCTGTTCATAGTGGGAATGCTTACTTTCTATAGGTTCTCCATTCACCTGCCACTGGATTGAAGGTTTGGGATTACCATTGGCTCGGCAAATAAGTCTTCCACCCTCACCAGGAGCCAAAACAAGATTCTCTGGCTCATCCAACCAGTAAGGAGCAGCTTTAAAGCAAGACAGATAGACAAAGCTAATAAGGTTATCCTCTATCCTTTCACAACCTATTCCATTCTAATTAATGAGCATATCATCACACAGAAGAACAGCTGTTTTCTATACCCCACTTTTGACTACCCAAGGTGTCCCAAAGCAGCCTACAGATACCTTTCCCTTCCTCTCCCCACAACAGAGATCCTGTGAGGGAGGTGGGCTGAAATGACTCAGAGAACTGCTCTGCAAGAACAGCTCTAAGAGAACTGTGACTAGCTCATGGTCACCCAGCTGGCTGCATGTGAAGGAGTGGGGGGAATCAAATCCAGTTCTCCAGATTAGATTCTACTACTCTTAGCCACTATACCATGCTGGCTCTCTTACATAGTTATTCAGAGACCGGAAGAAGTTTGTAATAGCTTTATCTGCCAATCCAATAATATTGTTGTACAAAATACAAGAATAAGAATATACAAAAGCAGTCCATGTTAGTAAAACCCACCCAAACCTGCAGTCTGAGTTAGCATCCTCCAAAAAGGAGTTACCTGGGGGACAACATGGTACCTTCTTAAAACTCTTTCCTTGAAGGAAGTCTTATTGAATGGACCTTTGTAGGATTCTAAGCAGACCAGCACAGGATTGCACTGCTAGTTTCCCACAAGTGCAAAAATGTGAGTATGTCCTCCAGAAGAGATCTTGAAGAATTGGGTGGTTTAGATAGAATAAATATTAATTACAGTATGCTGGGGTCATGTTGCCAAGGATATTAAATGAGTATAAAGAGCGCCATGTTGGATCCCAAAGCACCATAGCACCCAATGGAGTTGGGTCAAAATGAATATCAATGCTAGTAATATTCTGAATAATGATTATTGATTGCTGGGTACAGATATTAGATTCTAAGAGGCAAGTATAATTCCTCTTGTATACAATTCAGACAGAATTCAAACACTTGGCAGTAACTATTGGTGCAGGAGTTAAAGAAGTCTTTTTTTTTAAAGTCTTAAAATTCTAAGTAAGAATTTGATTGCATTTTTGTTGAGGAAAGCCTTCTCCTTTCATGCTAACAAGAAAATAAGTATTATTCATTCACTTATTTAAAATATCCAAATACGCCAGAAGATTAAACCGGTCTTGCTAAGATGGGCTACTGAACAGTGGTTCTCTTCAGCTGCAACACCAGAACTTTCACCTCATTCAATATATATTACAAATAAAGACACTAGCAGACAAAAGGATGTTATAGTGAACAGGACATACCCTTCACCCTCACTGAGACGGTGTGACGGCTACTGCCCACTTTGTTGGATGCTAAGCAGAAGTATTCACCAGAATCTTCCTCAGAGACATTAGCAATACGAAGCGCTTTTCTGAAGTTCTCATAACTGATCCTGCCTGCAGGGAGCTCCCCTCCCCTCTTGTGCCAGATGATGTCTGGTGTTGGACTAAAGGAAGAAGAGAACAGGATTTGTGCACTTGGGATGAGAACTCTTGTAATTCAACATGTACTTTGGAAAAAGAAAGGCAGCAGTTCCCCAAAAGGTGGCATGTTAATAAGGAGTCTCACTGTATGGACTCTGGATCCCAGACAGGCTTGCCAAAGGAACTGGGAGGCTTCACTGATAAAGGGGCAATAACTTAATGATACAAGTACTTCCTTAGCAATGTATACACTTCTATATGATATACCAGACTTCTGTGGTAAACACGATTCAAAAAGCAATGCTAGGGACAATCTCTGTTAAGAGATATTTGAGCAATTGCAGAGTAAGCAACAGTAAACTACTAGAGAATAAACTAGAGGGATGAAACATCTGACATAAGGCTATGTAGAAACTTGTAAATTACTGGTTTTCATATTTCAGACTTTGCAATTGCTTGCATGTTGTTGATATAAAGGATTTAATTAGTAAAGAAAAAATCATGGCTCTTAAGAGAACAAGCCTAGGAGAAGTATGAGGCTTGCTCATGTGATCCCTGCGTCCCTTTTCCCTTCCCTTAATGATTTTTCGTGTTAATCCTATTAAAATCAGCAATTAAAAAATCAGTGAAACAGGAAATGTAACTGGGTGTGGGCAATACTTTAATATACTTGGCACGAAAGAGCCCATCCTTCTCCTGACACCAAATGGTACGTACACTCCGGAGGCAATGCATTCCAGCAAGAGATCCTCTCCTCTCAGGACCATCTGACTGCTTGAGATACCAGAAGGATACATGAAGCTGGGGTGTCTTTCAGTAACACCTCGGGCTGAAATCAGGACATAAGGGAAAAAACACACAGATTTGTAAATCTTTATCAGCAACCAAGACCTGAGCTTTTGGAAATGAGAAACAACTGACAGCAGGAAAAAATGCAAACATGTCACAAGACACACCAATTCTGAGTGTCTTCCCAAGGCCTGATGTAGAAATCATCAGACAGGCTGGAAGCAGATACTTAAATGATGCTAGGAAAATGAGAAGAGGAACAGAAGTGGTACAGAAGGGAACAACAAAACAGTGGTGTTTGAGATGGGTGACTTTATTCACAATGAGAACAGATTACATTTTATGTTTAATGATTTCTAAATTCTGACTTTGAGAAGGCATTCAAGATTTATATTTCTAAATTTCTTGTTTCTTTAAAATAAAATATTTATGTTTATCTCTGCACATTTAGCACTCTTCCTGGAAATAAAAATACTGTATTGAATTTGAACACATCCTACTGATATTTAAAAATCTCTTCTGATTTTTCATAGTACTTTGTAATGAAAAAGAAAAAAGTAGAAAAGGGAAAGGTATGTTTGCCAAACAGATGAAAATTGTTCCTTTAACTTCTCCTTTTTTTGCAAACATGAAAAACCTTCTTACTCTGGGAACAGCCGAGTCAGAATTAACACAATAGCAAAACATTTTGGTACCTAAATGGAAATATGAAGAAGAGTTGGCTCTTATATGCCACTTTTCTTTATCCGAAGGAGTCTCAGAGCAGCTTACAGTCGCCTTCCCTTTCCTCTCCCCACAAAAGACACCCTGTGAGGAAGGTGAGGCTGAAACAGCCCTGATTTTACTGCTCAGGCAGAACAGCTTTATCAGTGCCGTGGCGAGCCCAAGGTCACCCAGCTGGTTGTATGTGGGGGAGTGCAGAATCACACCCAGCTTGCCAGATTAGAAGTCCGCACTCCTAACTACTACACCAAGCTGGCTCTATGGGATTTTTCCTAGAAACAACAATTTAAGAAATGCAAGTAACCAAAGCAAGGGGTCACACGGGACCCAATTCCTCAGTGTTTTGAAGCACTCCAACTTACCTTCAGCTGCATTGCATGCAAACCAAAATTATGTACAAAGGCCTCTATTACTCTAGCACTATTTCATACTTGTGAATGGAGATAATGCTATAGGGAAACAAGTGCAGAGGTCGACATACAACAAGAAAAAGTGTGAATTTTACAGAAATCTTGATTCGCCCACTGAGCTCTCTCATATGGAAAGGCTGTGCCACTGCTTTCAATAGCACAATCAACTTCATGGCTGGATTCAGGGACAAGCAACCAAGGGGACTCCCTTGACACAAGAGCTCCAAGGCTGATCAGAAATGCTTTGCTTTCAGTCAGCCCACAGAATCATGAGGTGGCTGTTCTGGGCACAAGATGAGTACCGACTCCTGGGCTCCTTACTACAGCTTAAAGTCACCAGGATTGCCTCCTTGGCTCACTCTCAGCCCTGCACTCTCAAATATGGCTTCAGGTAAGTCCAGGCCCATGGCTTCTTTAACTACCTACATTCTCCTAAAGTTGGAAGGTGACTAAACTCAAAGGCCAAGGTAGATGTATCCCATTTCCTGGAGCTGCAGCTAATTTAGGCTGGGATCTGAAGGCCTGAACATATGCCTAAGGGAGCCTTGCCTTCAACAGCAGCCTCCCACTCTACCCTGCACTTTGGAAACAGGGATTTTCAAAGACATGGCATGTTGTGTCTACAGTTCAAACAAAGTAGCCAAAGTCACCAATCAATTAGCTCATGCCCTTACAACTTGCATAACTCTTGCATGAAAATCATGGGCAACTTTCCACTGTTGAGGGTGTGTGGTATTCTATCATAGTTATCTCCAAAATGTTTTCTAAATGAAAATTCTATTTTACTACAGAGCTGTTCATTGAAACACACTGTCCTGAGGTATCTGCTTTCTGTATAGAACCGTGAAAAAAGAAAGAATGGAAGAAAACAAAATTGAGCATCTTAGAATTTCTACAGTTTTTCCATGAGTCACATTTGCAGTTCAAGCTACAGCCCACACTTGAAACCTTTACTGACTTGAAAGAAATGGTGTGAGAATCACACTTTCAATGTATGATATATAATAGTAACCACTTCAAACCACGAAAAGGAAATTAATAGTTACCTCACAGTTAATTTGATGAACAAAATTATAGTGCAATCCTGGGGGAGGGAGCAAAACCACACAGGGAGCCAACAAGTTGCCTTGCCAGCATACCTCCAAAATTCACTGGTGGTAAGATCTATCATTTTGGTGGGTGGTCCAAAGTTATGTCTTGCTGCTCGAGCACAGGGGAGCATCTCTGAGTCTCACACTCTTCCACAGAACTACTGCCAAAGCTATGTTGTGGACTAGTCAAGCCCCATTTATCTGAGGGACCGCTTGTTTCCTTATGCTCCTTGAAGGGCTCTTCGCTCTGCGGGTAATAATTGGCTGGTTATCCCCAGCCCCCAGGAGGCGTACCTGGCCTTGACCAGGGCCAGGGCCTTTTCAGTCCTGGCCCCAACCTGGTGGAATGAGCTCTTGGAAGCGCTAGGGACCCTGACGGAGTTTCCAATGTTCCACAGGGCCTGTAAGACGAAGCTCTTCTGCCAGGCATTTGATTGAGGCCGGGCCAGGAAGAATTGTTCCCTCCCTTTGCAGACTTGGAAAAGCTGCCAAGACATTCCTTGTGGCTGCACCCTGGAGGATTACGACTGTCGGATGTGGGGGTCGGTGGTGGGAACAGTCAAATGGGTTATCCTGTTGTGTTTTTACCACCTCTTGGGTTTTACTGGGATATTTTACTGATTTCTGGGATTTTTGATTTATGTAAACCTCCATGAGCTGGTTGTTTTTGGGAGTGGCAGTCTAAATATAAATAATATAAATATAAATATAAATATAAATATAAATATAAATATAAATATAAATATAAATATAAATATAAATATAAATATAAATATAAATATAAATATAAATATAAATATAAATATAAATATAAATATAAATATAAATATAAATATAAATATAAATATAAATATAAATATAAATTCCATTTGATTGACTATAAAGCTTGAAAAAAGCTGCCATTGTATGTTGTAACTGAATGCATTGGCAGAACAAGGTGCTGTACTAGCTAAGCAGTAGTGCCCTGCAACTAGATGTGAGAATTTAAATGAAAAATAATTAAGGAACGTGACAACATTAGAATCAGGATGAATGAACTGGGTCAACTGGTACAATAAATGATAAAGCAATTATTCCTTACTGTTCCAAAAGGCTTAAATGACGAAAAAACCCATAGAATTCCATAGACAGTGACTGCAAAGGGTAGTAATGAGGAGAACAGATGCAAATTTTTGAGGATAATCAGCCAAGGGGCAATTATAATGACTATACAAGGGTTAACACAGAAGAAATAATTATGAAATACAAGAGTATTCCACAAGTACACAGAAGGTGCTTGCATGGAAAGCAGACCAGTCACATACATGAAAGCAACAAATGGTGAATCAGCTCAGATTGCAAAACCAACAAAAAAGAAAATTGTTTTTAGCACCTGAAGGCCATGTTAACGATAGTGCTAGCTTGGATCAATGACAAGTATTAAAAGACACACCAGTGGCAAAACAAAAAGGAAATTATGTCTTAAGCCTATTGTCCCTGAAGCAGAATAAGTTTAGACCAGAGATTTCTATTCTACAGTTGTAAAATTCATCCTGAAACAACGGTTCAGTTACAGACTTTGTTCTGTTTATGGGCATGGATAATGAAACACCATTTGAAGTACATATACGGAAAAGGAAGATAAAAGAATAAACACTTAACACATTAATTTCAGGACTTCCAAAAGACACAATCAATGACCAAGAATCTCTTTAGTGCTGAAACTTCTTAAGGTTACAGCAGTATTAAGTGGGATGACAATACATTTGTAAGAATTTGGTTAGTTAATTATTTAATTAATGCATTACCACTATAAGTGCATGTGTGATAGTACCTGGAAGATATGTTTACCACATTACTGATATAGTTGCTCCTCTTATAAATGAACTCTCCATTAACAGAGTTTGCTCTCCCATGGCCATGACAGCTTACATAGCATGGAGAGACACCTCACCAAGAACTTCTCTGGCACATATGCAATTAATGGGAATCAGATCAGAGAATTAATTTTGCTCTTGTACAACTCCTGTTTCTTTCAGTGGCACTTATACAACAGATGTTATCAATTGATTGTGCTGACTGTCTCGATATAGAGTAGACAGTCTTAATGTAATTTCTTCCTATGGCACATCTGTGAATATCATTGTTATGTGCTTGGGAAGTGGGCAGTGCAACTTCTTCAGGCTTTTCATAGATAAATTACAGATCTAAGTATAGTTAACTTGGCAGTGACCATCCATTGCAGTAATGGTAAGCTACTTATAATACAAATATAATAAAAAATATATTGGTGAACCTTGTTAAAACTGACACATTTGTAAAGCTTTTCTAGAAGGATCCATACACTTAACATTTCCACACATATTTACATAAAAGACAAGCACATTTGCCATTTACATGTCTGTCAGTGTATCTATAATTAATGGAATGAAACAAATACAGGAGGCAGAGATGCCAGCATGGATTTGATTTACAATATTTACATGCTCTAAAATCATATATGTTAACATAACTCCATGTCAACTTATTTATCATAAGTAGTACTAGATCACTAAAAAGACAATCTTTCATCTCTATTTCACTCCACAAAACTGCCCTGCTTTGATACCTCTGAAAGTCGCTGTGGGAACCTGCTGTATCTCATCTATTTTTTAAGCCTGTGCTGTGTAATCAACAACATATACATAACAATACCTGTTGCAGCATTATAGTCTGTTCAGTTTTCTACCTGTTCAATAAATGTACTGGTCAGCTACTACAGTTGTACTATAGCCATTACAGGATGTCAATGCAAAGTGCTGTAATTAATATACCTAGCTCCATAGACAGCTAATGTGCTAACAAATCCCAACTTTGGCTTATTTGAGGCCAGGGGATACACATTTGTCCTTGAATGTATTTGTGCACATAATCAATGTGGGGTAGTGTCTAGAATATTCAACCATGATTAGGAAGGCCTGGATTCAATGATTTACTCTGCCATGAAATTTACTCAGTGGTCTTGGTACAGTCACTATCTCTCAGCGTAACCAATGTATTTATTTATTAAACTTCTATTCCACCCTCTCTCAGCAGACTCAGGGTCTACCTACATCACAGGGCCATGGTGGGGATAAAATGGGCAGGAACCACCTATACCAATCTGTACTCTTTAGGAGAGGAGCAGGATAAACATAAAATAAAAATAAATAAATGGCTGGTATAATGCCAGTATCTCTACTAATCTCTTATGTACTGTATGCACACAAAGCTTTATCCTTTTTGCTAAAGCAAACCCTGAACATTGGAATAATGCTTAGCCAGATGCTAGCTACTCATCTATCACAGCATGCAAGAGGTACAGAGTTGAGTACTTGACAAAAATCCTCTTAATAGGATTTACAAATGTATAATGGGAAGAGATTATATGTTACTAAATTTAATGCTTCTGTACTATAAGGAATCATGCATATACTTCTGAAAAGAAAATATTCTGAGAGTGTGGATAGGGCACCAACAATATTTATATTATCCTGTGAAAATGGAATCTTGGCTCTAGAAAATTGTGTTATCTGAATATTTGATATTAGAGGCACATTTAACTTCTAGATTCAAAAAAACCTTATCTGTTTTTTTAATCAGCATCTAGAACATGTGGCAGTTATCCTCCTTGTGATGGTTGATATCTAATATTCTTGCACGGACTTATCTTGCACAGCTTTTACCATTCGACCTTCCTCTTTGACAAGCCCGGAATGAGGAATGCAATTGTGGGTTCTGGACAGCAGTGATGATGTAGGATTCCTGAATGCCTGCTAGCTGCTACAGGGGTTGCATCAGAGAATCCTAGTGTGTCTCAGTACCCACATACTGCTGCCTCCATATTCCAATACTAAGCATGACAGATGACTTAATTTTTCAGTGCAATGTCTACCTCTCTTCTAAAATACTAATGAGCATTAGCACACATTTTTGGAATCAGCATTTCCATTATTTATAGCTAAATGACACCTTATGCAGGACATAACACAAGATGCTCCTGATTTGATCAGGTCATTAATGCTGGAGAGGGTGTGTTTCCCCATCTAAATCACCCCTCTGACTGATTCTGCTGGCGGGTTTTAGTGCTGCTTCCACATGATGTTGTCAGCAACCCGAGGCTGTCTAGGGGCAGATTCCTCAGGCAGAATCAATCAGAGAGGTGATTTAAGATGGGGGGGGGCGACATGATGAAGCAACCCTCTCCTGATCAGCTAGGCGTCCATGTTTTTTGTTTTTAAGCCTTACTGTCTACACACAATCATTCTATGGAGTCTAGTCACCATGTCCAGCCTCTCACAAATCTACCAGAACATTAACAGAGACCATGCTGAGGAGCAGGGGAGTGAAGTTCAATTTGTTTCCACTTGTCAGGAGGCCATGATGAGGAGGTGGGAAAACGTGGGAGGGGTCTCCCATCAGGAAGCTTGCAAACGCGTGGCTTATAATCATGCATTTGCAAGCAGAAGGAAACGTGAGTTTTGGGCCTCTATGCTGAATTAGTTTCTGTGGTTGCATCTAATCAGCTATTATCTCCTCTTTGAGGCACTATTTTCTGCTTTCTTTCATGAAGAGATGCTACAGTTGCTGTGGAAGGCAACATCTAGAGATGTACTGTCCTCTTTGATAGCATATATAAAACATAGTTTGCCTTCGACATTTGGACAGTTTCTAACTTGTGAGCACATTTAGGCAGTAGTGTTTCATTCAGCAATGAACAGGAGGCATGGGAAATAAGCCTGGAAGCTGCAAGTGAGTTGTTTCCCTGTGGAATAACCTTCCTTCCTAAAATGAAGAAACTCATGGGATGAACGTTCCCTTCCAATGTAGGTGGCTTGAAAGCAGTACACCTGACCCCCTTACATTGGAGACATGTACATTCACTTTTATTGTCTTGATAGATTATCTGGAATTTATAAACAGCTTATCCAGTAAACTGTAGTAAAGGCAAATTTGAGTTCATTTGTAGAGTGCAATTAAACAATCTCTTGTTCAATCCCTGACACCTCCAGTTAAAATTGTTACTACTAGGCACAAAGGTTGAACTCAGTGTAAAGCAACTAAAAATTCTCATATGTTCACAAAGAAAAATGAGATCACTCCTTGCCTACTGCACAATGGATAGTTTCTCTTGAACAAAGTTATTTCAATCTACAGTCTATAGCTGATCAGTAAGAATTTGAGACAGATCAGCATACAAGATGGGCAGTTGATTGATTAATCACTGAGGTCTCAAGATTGACTGCAGAATTCCTACTAAAGGAGCTCAGTTTTTAGAAATAGATTCCTGAAATAAACATTATTAGGCAAAATAAGCCAGAAAAACAGTATCCCTACACGCTTTTGATAACAGTATGCAGTAAAACAAGCTAGGCAATAGGAAATGTGTTTAAAAATGAATTGTTTGGACAATTCTTTTTGCCTGAGTCATTAGACTAGACATATCTTATTTTAGCATAATATGCTTCTTGTAAGCATGGAACCCTCCTCTAGATGCAACAAGACACAGTCTAAGTTCTGAAACAAACATTCTACTCCTAATTATTTAATTTTATATGCCAGTTCCTTGAGTATCTCAGTGGCATCTCCTGTAGAGTATTCCTGACTTCAAAACCATCATAATCACAATTTTACCACACATAATGGGTGACCTTTTATTCACATACTAAACCTCTATAGTCTCTCACCTTCTATGACTTGGCCATTCCATATTCAGATAACCTGAGCTGAAAATTAATTTTGTGTTTCCACTGGGGAGAAAGGTGGAGCATACATGAAGTAAACAAATAAATGTAGAAGAAGAGGTTACCCTTAGTGAAAGCAATGTCTTATATCCCAACTGACCTAAAACCAACTCAAATTATAAAATTATTAGGCAATAAATTAATGTAATTGCAGAAAATGGCATTAAGTAACGATGGAAATCTAACTAGTGATTCTTTGTGGCAGGCTTCTCACCTTACACCCTGAGGATGAAAATACAGCCGCAATGCAAGAATACTAATCCCTTCACAGTAGGTACACTGGTTCCAGAAACTACAGAGTTGGACTAATATCAATGGAATCAAAAAGAGCATTGGAATGTAGAGGGCAGTCTTCTCTGCTGTACAGCCATACTGAAGGTGTCTGAGGGAAAGGGGACCATGTTCTAATAAGGCAATTAGCAGCAACCCAGAGGAGCAGAAAAAAAGGAAGTCTTTCTTGTGGCCTCAGGTAAGCTAGCCACATGAGTTACTACAAGCCCACATGCTGCAACTAGTTTTGTATAGAAAGAGGGAACTGTTGCAGAAATGCCGACTTCTGACATATATTTCTACCCTGGAGCACATGAATAGAGATGATATCCACATATTTGTCTGTTCATGCCACACCATCAGAAACCCTGCTTTGACAAGCTAACAAATGCATGGAGCTGTACATGCATAAAGGTAAAGGTATCCCCTGTGCAAGCACCAAGTCATGTCTGACCCTTGGGGTGACACCCTCCAGCGTTTTCATAGCAGACTCAATACGGGGTGGTTTGCCAGTGCCTTCCCCAGTCATTACCGTTTACCCCCCAGCAAGCTGGGTACTCATTTTACCGACCTCAGAAGGATGGAAGGCTGAGTCAACCTTGAGCCGGCTGCTGGGATTGAACTCCCAGCCTCATGGGCAGACAGCTTCAGATAGCGTTTCTGCTGCCTTACCACTCTGCGCTACAAGAGGCTCTGTACATGCATAGGTTCTATTAATATGTTTCCCTGAGCTAACTAAGATCTGGGAGGGATGCTTACTGCAGCTATCATGCTCCACACTATGTGCATTCAGTCTGCCAAAAATTATCCAAAAATTCAGAATAATGGAAGTGGAAAAGGACTAGTTGTTTCACTGACTTTTTAAAAGGCTGCTATTCTTGAATATCTACCGGTTAAGTTTATGTCTTGCTCAATACTTGTTAATCAATAGTTCCAATGCATCTGCGTAAATCTGGAAATATCCAGTTTGTACAATTACAGTGTTTTTCATCTAGTTAGCTGCTTTTTTTGCAGCAGCAGCCCACCATCACTCATCAGTCATGGCTTCCAATATTAAAAGGAGCACAGGTAAAATAAAAAATTTCATTCAAGATTTTTTGAACTGAGATTTACTCCTTAAATACTTCTGTGTGTCATCAGTGTCTGCCCATGAACCCAGCTAACCTTGTGATTGATTTTTGAAATCACTTCTTGACCTCTATCTTTGTATGCAAAAAAAAACTAGTTAGGAAATCTATCTATTATCAGTCATATAAAGGTTACATCTGACTGTCTAGGCACAATGAATGGCAAACTGATAAACTTTATGATCTGAATTATCATGATTGTGGGGGAACATTGCCTGTTTTCTGGTAAACAAGATGATTTTGTTCATGGATTGGAGAAAACCAGTCATAGCTAATGATGAACAACTGGCCACCATATAGGTGCAAATTGACTCAACCTGGTGTTATTCTTGAGATTAACTTTGTCATGAAACATTGAGGTGATCTAATCTGGAGTTCACCTCAGGTGTAACTGGGGGAGTTTAAATGAGCTAAATTCTGTTGGCAGTCTGAAGTTTGGAACATGCCTTATAAAAAAAACTAGCTTTGTGAACAGCTCCCCTGCTCAACTTCCAATTAACATAAATTTAAAGTTGACAAAATACTGCAGCCATGAGATAAATCATATTTAAAAATTTTTAATTTATTAACTTGACTTTTATACCCCCCTCCCAAGTGAGGCTGGCTCTGTCATGAACAATATCAAAAAGTGGGTCTCTCTTTCTACCCTCCTTGAACAAAATATTATGTCATTTGGGAAACATAAATATGTACAATGGAAGCATCAATCTGAGATGAAATATGTGGGTCATTCACAACTGGGAAATAAATGTGTCTGTGTTGTGCAAAAAACTGATCGCATGCATGCTTTATTAAGAGCACTGTACAACTTGCTGCATTTGTGTTAGAGAAATCAGCAGGAGTCTTTTGCCCCCCACCCAAGACTTTCAAAAAGTTGTCTAGTTTTATTTTCTGAAAACCCTCCCCACCCCTCTTTCTCTTGGAATAAAATCCCTTTTCCACAATGGTTTACATTATCACACCATTTGCACACCACTTTCAACCTCTTGCGAAAGAATGATTGTGCCCCAGAGGAGCTAAGTGATTGTATATCTGAAGCATAATTTCTAATGCAGACTTCCTCTCTGTATTCTATTCTCTAGAGGTAGTCAAAGGAAAGAATGGAGAATCTTTTGAAACATTTATCAGACATAAAACACCACTGCAAATAATATATAGCATCAATCCAAGGAGAAAAATCAAGACTTTTTGTCTTTATACAGACATATTGAATTATTGTTATAATTTAAGATATTTCCTTTAAATTGAGCAGCAAATGATATATATTTTTCTTTGTATTAAGATCACTGTGAGGATTTCAGAAACCTTGTGTGGCAGTTTTGTTACTGTCATTTAAATTATTGCTATGAAAACATGAGCTTCAGGTAACAGGTTTCTATGACATTAAAAAAATCTGACTACTGTATCATGTTGGATGGAAAGATTGTTTTTGTTTTACACACTCACATACACACAAATAAAAACCCCATTCAACAATGCATGAATAAAGTGCAAATTCACAGCTATGAATTGCTTTAAGGATATTAATTCAATGATTCCAATCACATCTGCCGTTTAACAAAAAAGACAAACTTCATGTTCTGAAGACTAAGAAAATATGTTTGTTGAAGTCTGAATTTTCAAGGTCCAGAGGTATAGATAGTTTCAATAGGCCATTCTAAATTGGCTTGCCAGTTTTCAGTGACTGACCAACAAGTGATGTTAACACAATAGTAAGTCAGGTTAGATACAGAGGAGTTAGAACATGAAGTTCTCCAGAAGTCAGTGTTGACTCACCACTGTATATGTCAGTGTGATTTCGAAAGGACGTTTCATTATGGGGATGCTCTGTAATAAACAAAAGAACATGAGCGTACCAAAGGCAACAAAGCATGCACTGAGTAACAAAAAGCATAATGGAGGAGAGGAGCACAAAAGGAAATACAAACATACAACACAAAAAAATTCTAATAAAATGAAATCAAAGCCAAAGGCAACATAACAAATAGATCACTCCAAAAAACTTCAACACAATTTGGAAACAACAACAAAGCAGCAACAGAAAACAGCAATTAAAAGGAGGAAACAGCTTATTAAAAAAAACAAAACAAAGAAATGTGTTTTTTTTAAAACATAAAATTAAATTACCAGCTCACATTTTCAAACATATTGGATTGTTCCATTGGACTTTCAAATAACTGGAAATTCTCATCATTATTTAACATCCAACACACCATTCTGGTTTTCTAGAAGAGCAATTATTTTGTCATTAAACCTTCTAAAGTGAGAGAAACATCCCTTCTGCTTTGCCCTATGTACAAAATGAAGGATCAGAACACCAGAAAACTCACTATTAGACTGAATTAGCCTCCCTTAAAAAGCTAATATTTCCATGAGACATGCCTACATTCTATTAACTCTCAAATCAACTTCTATCTCTACTAAACTTTGAAGAAGCAGAGGATGGGGAACATATCAAGAATCTCAAAGTTTGCTCCATAGGCCTGCAATAAACATGCTTCCAATTTTGTGTTTGATCTGCTGGTTAAGTTATCTGTGTCTGTCTTTCCATCCTCCTCCTATGTGTAAATGCCACTGAGACATTCTGTGACATGGCTACTGTATTGGCTAAAATCTCATCTGTAGCCCTAATAATACTTCATTTATATGCGGACAAGATATTGTGTAAAACCTGTCCTGACTGGCCCTCTGTGGAGGATATGCACCCAATAGGGAGAAGGCACTCCCCCACTGAAGGCCAATCACAGGTCTTCCCTCCTTCATGCTACTTCTGGGCACTTGGCAAGGAGGAAGAGCTGACAGGGGGTGGGGGAGGCTGGCTGGCTGCGATTCACTGTGGGTGCAATGCCGACCCTGGTGGCCTAGCTCCCATGACTGGGCCACCATGCTCCCAGACCTCCTGCTTGTTGGGGAGTAGGGAACACCAGCTAGCTCACTATTTCTAAAACGGGCTTTGGCATTAATAGTTCATAAATTCTCATGAAAAAACAAGACCATGATACAAATTGGTACTTATATTCATCAAAATCGACCATGGTTTCATATCATTCTGGATTCTAGTCACTGAGTCATCAGAGTGTAGAATCAATAAGTATAACCAGAATTTTGATAGATGTGAACATTTTCAATAGTGTGTGAATTCTATATTAATTTAACAGAAAAGTCGTGGTGAAGGAGAAACAAAAAAGTTTACTAAAAGCAATTGTTGAAATTATTTCATTTCTAAGGAAAGAGAGAATATAGACTCCCAATATTAATTGTACAATGATAAATACATAATATCATATATCCTAACCAACTGTACTACTCTAAGGTAGCATTATTCAGAAGCCAGATTAAAGAATAACTTTAGAAGTTAATTTATTGAAGCTTTTTAAATGCTTTATGTATGGTGAGTAGTGACAAGAGGTGTAGAATAGGGAAGTAAGCTGGACTGGGAAGACACAGATGGGAACATCACTGTTTTCTTCCAGTTTTGTACCTATCATGTTTTTTATCTACCTACCTTCTGAATCAAGAGGCTTACTATATACATAAGGACCTTAAGAAAAACTGAGTAGTGGAACTCTACCAAACCCAGCATGGTAATCAATGTTCTTTTGTTTACAAGTAAAACTCATGGATCGACTAAATTCATTTCTAAGTAAATGTACAAAAGATCGCAATTTGCTCTTGTATCATGGTACATAAAAAAAAATATCATGCATATATCCTGCCTATTTTTCATGCTGAAACACAAGGTGATATAAATTCTCAGAAATTCTTTCATCCAGGCACTCATTAGACACAGACCTGCTTAGTTTCAGCAACCTTGCTATAATATGACCCTTCAGCCTATAGTCTGCACCAAAACTATGCCTTTTGCTTTCTTTTCATTGGGAATAGTGGATCAAAATAATGAAGTAATAATTTGCAAGGGATGGGCAAATTTGCAATGCAAAATATAGGTCACAAACTCTGGCTTAAAAAACAGTTCAAGCTATTAAAAATACAAAGGGTATTCCATTTCCTTTTAATACTAGAGACACAAAGAATCTGTTTAATATCCAGGAACCCAACCTTCTATAAAAAGGGCCACCAGGGAATGAATCTGTACACTACAGATGTCCAAGAAAATACTTAACAGCAATTACAGATACTCAGAGTATGACACATAGCAGTCTTAAGGAGCCTTTCAAAATACCATTGCTAACCTGAAGGTCATATCGCAGTGTAAAGATTATGAGTAACCATAGCATACACATCAAGGTTAACATTGTCTGCACATACATTTTACTACCCAGATTCTTCCAGTTGCTCAGTTTCAATATTCTTCTATGACATCTGACAGGCCAATAGCCTAACCTGGAATAAATAAACTTGCCTGCATTGACATCACTAAAGTATGGGCCATAAACACACTAGAAAGGGTATTTTTGAGAATGTTAAAAAGTTATTCAGGGACAAGTCGCAGCATTTGACTGAAAACACAGATTTTGGGTCATTTGCACGCATTTTTGGGTCCATGGTAATATATCCCTTGCTAGATACAAAACTATTCAAATGCAGCCCACTGTTAAAAAGGAAGGTAGACGTACATCATTTCAGAGCAAAAGGCAGCCTTTTAAAAATAATAATAATATGGAGCACCATCACGTTGAATCAAAACATGTCAGATTTCTCTGCACAGGAGTCATACTCCCCACCTATCTTTCCAAGATTATGGATTCATTTCTTTCTTCCCAGTATTGCTACTTTCATGCAGAGTATGTTGGTAGCAGGGATGCTCAACTGTTAGATGACGGTAGTGCTGGCATCCACAGCATCAGTGTACTTATACTTCAGCTGGCCTTGATTAGAAATTTTATTTACGTTTCAAGAGTCTGTAATGACCAACTTGGTCATTACTGCTCGGTCAGAACTGCTAAAAATGTACCACTAACGTTCAAGTACAACATTTTCAAAAGAAATGGAGGTTGAAACCTTATGTTCTACTTTCAAAGTAGACAAACTATTTGCACTTAGCTTCCTGACCCTGGGAATCAAGTAAACAAGGCCTCATTTTCATAAAGCAATTAAGAAGAAGAGTTGGTTCCTATATGCTGCTTTTCTCTTTCTGAAGGAGCCTCAAAGCAACTTACAGTCACCTTCCCTTTCTTCTCCCCACAACAGACACCCTGTGATGTGAGTGAGGCTGAGAGAGCCCAGATATCACTGCTCGGTCAGAACAGCTTTCAGTGCTGTGGTGAGTCCATGGTCACCCAGATGGCTGCATGTGGAGGAGTGCGAAATCAAACCCGGCTTGCCAGAATAAAAATCAGCATTCCTAACCACTACACCAAGCTGGCTCTCTCTTTAATTAATTAAAATATTACATCCCACCATTCCTCTTGGTTCAAGGTGGCTTACAACAATAGTTAAAATATCCCCAGCTAAAACCAATGACAAAATAGCAAGCCCCAAATCACTCCCTCTCTCCTGCTTAAAAGATATCTGCCATTTAAACTTGCCCAAAATCTCTGGCAAACAGGCAGGCCTTTCAGTATCTCATCAAACACTCTAGGTAGGAGACCCCTTCAGGGTGTTGCGAGTTTGCGCCATTTACTTGGACAGAGTAAACATACATTTATAGCAGTGGCTGTATGATCAATACTTGACTGCCATATACTGACACAGGGAGCATATTCTACAGAGACAGAGCTATAATGGAAAAGGCCCAATCTCTGGTTAATGTCAGCTTGGCCACCCTATGGGGTGGGTAGCGAACAAATAACTGCCCAATGACCACAGTTGCTGCACAGGGACATACATATAAAAGGAGATGGCCCTTCAAATATTAAGGTCCTAGGATGTGAAGGACTTTGCTGACACATTCTGGACCATTCATAGCTTCATCATCATCATCAAATTTATTCCCTGCCACTCCCGTAGACTGGCTCAAGGCAGGTTACAATGATACTTTGATAAAATCCCCGAATAAAACTCTATTAAAACAGAACACAACAATAATACAATACAAAACAGAACAGAACATGGCGGAAACAGCACACAACACCCATCCCCCTAGAATACCTAATAGTGGGGGTTGGAGGAGGGCCATCAATGTCACATTAGCCCAGGGTGCTAATCTAGCACTAGCACTTCAAGGGCAGACCCACATAAAGCATGTTGTGGTAATCCAACCATGAGTTAATAGAAGCACGGATCAGCATGGGAGGAGCAGATCAATCTACATAATGAATACTGTACAATTTCCAAAGGCTTTTCTCTGAATGTTCTTGTAAGTAGCAGATGATATCTGACAGTAAGGAATGGGCTTCTGAATTCCAGTAGGAATTGCCATGGAACTGAAATATCCAAAGTGAATTCAATATACATCCCTCTGGCTTTATTCTACTTGTTAAATGTTACAAAAATAATCATGGCTCTGAATAATAGGCTAATATTAATGTTAGCAGTGAGGTCCCTATGTCCCTTAGCTTTTGACGTGTATCTGTAACATCGTGAGTGGACCAGAGATGCCCAACTTGCTTCTCATAGCACTAGGGGTAAACCATAGAAAAAGTAAAGATGAGATGAACAGACTCAGGCGAAGCACAGGAGTCTGTACAATGCCAAATACATTCACATAACCATTGTAGAAATGTATAAAGTGTGGGAAACCGAAATACTAAAAATATTTTGCTATTTTAACAAGCTGTCATGAACATTTCAAAATGACCACTGCACCATAAAACACTTCCTGAACATGAACAGTCGCCCAAAAAACCTTTTTGGAATGGTGTGGACCACAAGACTCAAGTTTGTCCATACAATGGGTGCAAATATTTGCAGCAGGTACTGGAAGTGCCCTAATATTAAGGCCAATTGTTAGCAATATTAGTGTGTTATATCATACCTTTCCATTATGCAGATCTTTTTGTGCATTAGTTGAACTGAATGGCACCACAGAATCCAATAGATATAACTTTTTTTTTTTAAAGGTAGATATGAAGAAACTGGCCAGTGTGGGCAACTGTCTGCCCAACCAATATGCATATTACAAAACACATTTTTGACCCCCACACCTCCATCATGATGCCCTGAGCTGCTAGGAGGGAGGCCACAAAACCTACATGACAAATAAAAAAAAGCTAATACAATTTAATGTCTCTCCAAACATGCAGCAAGAAAACAACATCACTGAGGCAACATGAACAAAACCAAAATAACGCTCATGTTTGTAAGGAGACTGTTTCTCTGTATAATACCAAAATAATAAGATACAGAAGAGATCTTGTTCAAATCTGGCAGGTCAACGTAAATACTTACTGGTCAGGATCTTAAGAGTATAAGGATTTTTTTGCTGAATGGTGTGGGTGAAGGCAAAGCGAGCGTTACAGCTGTAGTCAGTCAGGTCATCCTCCTGCATGACATTGGAGAAATACAAGTCACCATTCTGTCCCTGGGAGACACGCTTGTCTTGGTGAATTGGCTCCATGGCTGTAAGAAAGAATAATAATTCTTGTTGGAACAAATGGCCTTGCACCCTTTCATTGAACCTAATGGCATATGCACTGGCTAAAGACCTGGAAAAGGCATACAGTGATTAAGGCATATAGCACATAGGAATCATACCTACTGCATGCATACATAAAAAGTGCATGGTCCTGATTGGCTCTCACAGGAGAGCATTCCCCCAACAGGGTGAGCGCCAGGTGTTGGAAGGACTAATCACTGCCTCTTCCCACCCTGTCCTTCTCTTCCTAGCACTTCCCAGGAAGGCAAACAGCTGGCAGGAGGCAAGCTAAGGGGCTGTAGGCAGCCGTCCATGAGCCCAGCACCTCCTGCCACAGTACCACTGTGTTCTGCCCCCTCCTGGCTAACAGGAAGCGCACTCTGTTCTCTGCCTTCTTGGGAAGGTGAGGGAAGACGGCTGGGAATCCAACATGGTCACTCAAAATTAATATGTCATATAAAGAGGGAATACTGAATTAAAGGTGATGAACCACTGATCTAACTTCTCTCCCTGCATTTTCTATCACAGAGATTTTCTTTAGTGCCAGATACTGTGGATAATATACCTGGAGCAGACTAGAATTTAAAGGCCCAAGGCCACAAATACAATTCAACCATTTCCCCATCTGTTTTAAAGGCCATTCACATATTGGTTTAGCTCACTGCAATATTTTATAGAAAAGAGATCAGCAGTCTCAAATGATGCACCTACTTTAGGACAGTATCACATTGGACTGCATGCGGAGCACAGAAAGGCCCTCTGACATGCTAGTTTTGTACATATAGGGAAAGGGTTTTTTGACAGTCAGAAAGAAAGGGATGTGTAGTGAGCAAACATCTAACTCCACATCCAGAGCTGCAAGCGATACAGCTCAACAAAAAATACACTATGTAGACCTGCTGATAGCTTAGCTTTGTGCAAAAACAGATGAGACATTTGGCAACTTGATATTGATATTGCATGTGCCACCTCACAATAAGTCAACTCTGCTCCCTGCTGGGGATCATTTTGACTTAGGAAATTATTACAGGCAGAAAGCTAATGCCACTTCTCCACCCATGCTGCAGTCCTGATATTATGACTTATAGCCAAATATCTTGTCTTGAAAGCCAGTGAAATGAGGGAGGACAGTGTGGAATTAGCGAATTAAAGTCATTATTTGTATCCAGACAATGTCAAATACTAAGTACTCCTCAAAGAGGAATAATCATTAGACCCAAACCTAGGAAAGAGGAGCAGGGGGATAGAATTAAGGGTTTCAACAGAAGAAAGAGACATATCTGAAACCAGGAACACCATAGAAACCCATAGTTGGATTTGAAGAACCAATTTCTTCAAGCTCCACCACCATCACTATCCCCCTTCCCCATTAACCTGTCATCTGAACTCATTGCACTGAATGTATAATAAGCTTATTTGAGAAGATGCACATAATTTGTGTACATGATGTTTTTGTGTGTGACTGATTCACACTATCATTTTACCTCACTGGTTCATGTGGAAAGGAAAATGTTTACAGACTGAAAAGGAAGATTCCATTTTGGTTGCATGGAGAGTCTCTCACTGGCAGCTGCCACCAAGACCAACTCTAAAGTAACCCAATAACTGCTTATGGTGGAATTTGTTCAGGGCATTAATGAAGCAATATGTAATTCAAATGCACTTTAGTAAATCTAGATCCTGCTTGACACTGCAAGAGACCTCAAGCATATTTCATACTGATGAAGACTATTAGTCCCCATTTCTTTTATCTGATTTGCAAGCTGCAACTATTCATTCATCATGATTAGATTTTCCCCACTGCAGTACTGAGAACAATAAATAATAAATAATTTTCACTTTTTTAATGCCATAATCAATAGTGGCCTATTAGTGGCTGACACACTTGAGAATCATCAAGGAAAATGGCTTAAACCCATAGTGTGAATTCTATTAAGGAACACTTGTAGTATTCAAGTGCATCTCTAGCAATGCAAACAACATGCAAACTCACAGCTGCTCATCCAGAAAATGGCAGGAGGTGGCAGTCCAGGAGGAGGATTGCATGCCAAGATAAGTGGGGCACCTTCATGAACCTCTTGAATGTCCAGATTTTCCTTTGGCCACAAAGGTGACTCTGCAATAAACAATAAGTTTCAAAAGAAAATATACATCAGCAGGCATGGATTCCTGAAACTGTTTTCAGTACTGCACCCTCCTTCCAGGCATTAGATGTTTACTAGTATCCTTCTTGTTTTTCATGCTTTATTGATTCTACACCCCTATGCCTTACAGCCTTCTCTATTTAATCCTCTCCACTTTCCCACAATCCTTGAGAAGCCGTGGATTAAAATTCTGATCCAGTCAGCATCTACAGTAGCTTCAAGAATACTCAGCTCTAGCAGTTCAACATTTGAGGGTGGTGGCACAAGCAGTAGTTACCCAGAACATAACTGCTCAATGACCCCTCAGCACTGGCTTCTTAATGTAGTCGCATGGTGAGGGAAGGGTTTTTGCTAGGAAAAATCATTGCTGGTATTAATTCTGAAAATCTGTATATTGTTGAAACTACATTCTAACAACAACCAAGTTTTAAAAACCCACTAAATTAAGTTATACTCTCTCTAAGCTATAATCCTCAGCTTTCCAAACCTTGTAGTAATTATCATACTCACTTGAAACCTGCAGGATTATTTTGTTGGAAATGGCTGTTCCAAAGTCATTCCGAGCAAAACACTGATATTCCCCCTCGTAGTCCTCTGGCCTACCACCACTGCGAAAGTCAATGCTAAGTGTACCCGATTTGCGTCTCATGCTTACTCTTGGATCCTTTGCAACATTGAAGAACTTCCCATTTCGTGTCCATGTAAATCTATAAACAGGAACATATATATGAATATATGAAGCTGCTTCAAACGGAATTAGTCTACTGGTATACTTAGCTTAGCATTATATACTGTTGACTGGAAATGGCTCTGCAACATCTCAGGTGTTTCTATTCCTCTTAATCAGCTGGGAATGTCAGGGGCTGAACTTGGAACTTTTTGCATTCAAACGCTGGGCTCTACCACAGAACCACTGCCCTTCCTACAGTTAACCTAGAGTTCCAATGATTTTTCCCACGTAGGAAGACTTTTATTCACTGCTATATAGTTTACAGATTATTTGTGAGCTTTTCTGTTTCACCATATTATTTTATTTATTTTGATTTTATTTTTATACTTATTTATTAATTATATTTTAAAATTTATTAATTATATTTATATGCTGCCGCTCCCAGTCCTGCCATCTCACATATACTGTCCTCCCTTATCAGCTCAGGGCAGTTTATATCGGGAGTACAACACAAAAGCACAAAGATTTAAAACATCATATAAATGGCTTGGCCATCTCGTGGTGGCACCGTTTGCCTAATGCCCCACCAGATGTCCTGTTAGGCCTACTAGAGGTGGAGGCCACCTGGACGCTGCAGTTGCTCAGTCTAATAGTCCTGGGGAACTTCAACATTCACGTGGATCTACTGTCTTCTGGACATGGCCCAAACCTAGTGTTGTTCATGGTGACACTGGGGATGTCACAAGGTGTTGTTGGCCCTACCCATCAAGCTGACTATACCCTGAACCTGATCTTTGGAGCAGGTGTGGATCTGATGGCGGTTAATCCCATCCCATGGTCAGACCACTATGCTCTGAGAGCCTGGCTCTGTGTACCACCTCCTCCATGTTTAGACAGAGGGCATATTTTAGGCCACCCACAGAGCCTTATGGATCCAGATGGATTCCTGAATCCTCTGTGGGATCCGATGCCTCCCAGTGCCTCACTAGATGATTTGGTCAGTGACTGGCATGACTGAATGCTGACAGCCATTGATGAGACTGCTCCCCAACACACTGTATGTCCCTACCTCAAATGAGCATCTTGGTACACCCAGGGAGATGAGATGACTACAGCAAATGTGGCGGAAGACTGAAGCATCCAGAGAATCCTATAGGATGTTTATGAGATCATATGAGATGGCAGTGAAGGTGGTGAGTTTTATGCAACCTCCATTGCATCCATGAGCTCACACCCAGCACAATTATTTAGGGTAATAATTCGGTCTCTTACTGCCCTTGAAGATGCAAAGAGTAGTCAATTGGAAATTAGCTGTGAGGCTTTTGTGAGCTATTTTGTGGATAAAGTCTCATCACTCTGCCTTGACTTCCCACAAAGTCTTGATATAGTAAACGAACTGGAGGCTCCTTGGCCGTCTTTGGAGGTTCTGTTTGAAGGCTTCATATGACTCTCATTAACCAAAGTGGTTACTAACTTCAACAAGACTAACCTCTTGCCTACCTGCCCCCTTTCCTTCTTAGCCACTCAAATTGAGTAATAAGACTGGAGGTCCCCTACAAGAAATTATAAATATCTCCCTATCTACTGGGGCTCTGAATGAGGCAGTGCTTCGGCCCCTGTTCAAGAAGCCATCACTGGATCTGTAGGACCCATCCAGATACTGCCCTGTCTTGCATCTTGTGTTTTTGGGTAGGTCACTGAAAGGGCTGCCGCAGACCAGCTTACCAAAAAGAACCGATGATAAAGGAAATCAGATGGCTGTTGAATAAATTCTTCAAAACTCAAAGTATTTTCCAAATTATTTATTCCAATGTCATGAGTAATCAAAACAGGGTCCAGCTTAGAGCATAATGATATTTCAGCTTTTGATCCATTCCTGTCTGGCTTCTGCCCCCACCAGGGGTAGGAGATGGTTTGGGTCACCCTGATGGATGAACTCTGGTGCCAGTTTGATGAGGGCGGGTTGGTGGATATATGGGGGACAGCCCTTCCACGATCATGGACAGGGGTAACAGTGGGTTATAGTCAATTGCACCACTGCCAGCTCCCTTTTGGGGTTCCACAGGGTGTGATTCTGTCATCCACTTTTAAAAACATCTTCATGTGCCCTGTTGCCCAACTGGTCCAGGGATTTGGGCTTGGGTGCCATCAATACGCTGATGACACCCAGCTCTATTCCTGATGGCCACCTACACTCACCCCAGAGAGATTTGCCAGTTGTTTGGAAGCAGTGATGGCTTGGATCAAGCAGAGCTGTCTGAAACTCAACCACTCCAAGATGGAGGTCTGGTGGCTGGGTAGGAAAGGCCCAGGAGAGGGAGTGTGCTTGCTTAGTCTCAGTGGTGTACAGCTAATCGCTTCATCAACTGTTAGGAATGTAACTTTAAAATGTAATCAGTTTTAAATAATTTAAAAGCTGCTCCTTCTTCCCAAATTAACTCATTGGGAAACTCAGTTTATTTAGTGGATTTTAGGCAGGGAGGCCAGCATTCCTAGATGTCATTTCTGGCCCCAACCACAAGCCTGGTGGAACAGCTCAGTCTTGCAGGCCCTGGTGAACTGTTTAAGGTCCGGCAGGGCCTGATCTCATTTGGCAGAGCATTCCACCAGGCCGGGGCCAAGGCCAAGAACAAATTGTTCTGTTTTGCACTTTGAGAGAAGTAAACACTGTAAACAGAATCTTATTTTTAAGAGTTTACCACTCACAGCATGGAAGAGTGGAGAAAATAAAAAGGGCCAAAATCTTTACATAGATTTCACTGGAATAATTATCACATGGCAAGTATAAATCATACTGCAGTATCTTTCTGTGAGGCAGAAGCTTTGTGATATAGCCTCCCTCAAAATTCCCTCAGGGGCAATTTGAGTTTGGCACATTTGTTCTGAAAGTGTCCAACCTGCCTTTCCTCATCAGAGCCCAAGGCAGCTAACAATGACTCCACTAATATATATTAAAACTACAGCAGCCCAAACAGCCCAGGCATGAATTGATATGCATCAGAAATCAGACAACTGCCTCATAACATTAAAAAAAGTTTTACTGACTCTCCTAAAACCAACAATGAAGGGCTCTGTTGGATATCCAAAGGAAGTCCTTTGCACAACTGTCAAGAAGAAGGCATGAGGAACAGGCTATGATTAGGAATAGTAGACATTGATCTGCCAAATACCCATGCTGGCTCTTAAGGAACGTATCTTACAGACATTTAATATACTTGGACGAACACCTTGATATCTGAGCTATTTAACAAACACACTTGCAAATTTAAGGAATAACACATGTTCCCTACTGACCCATGAGGATGATATGCTGATCCATATGATTTACATATTACATAATTTCTATACCTTTCTCATCAAGACTAGAAAGTTAAGTACACGGAGTTACAATCAGTAACCATTTTCAAAAATCAGTAACATTTTTCTTAAATTACTCACATGGGAAAGGGGTTGCCTTTGGCTTCACATTCAATTATTATGTTATCTCTTGGATCTACAATATAATTCTTCACAGACTGCTTTGTAATAGTGGGGGGCTGAGATACTGAAATGCATACACAGGGAAGAGATAGGGAGAGAGAGAGAGACAGAGAGAAAATAGAGAGAGAGAATAGATGGGGAAAAGATAAGAAGTAAAGAATGTCAATTTGTTATCATGTGAAGTACAATATTGTTGTGCATTGAAAAACTTTTTATTATATCCAGGTTTCTTATTGTAGACACACTGCAAATTCCAAGAACAAAACAATTAACTTCATAGTCCCCACATTCTAAGATAAAGTCACTACCTTATATTACATCGTAAGTTCTCAATATTATTTTGGATTAAGCGTAAGGTTCTGGTAATCACCTTTAAGGCCATACGCGGTTTGGGCCCAGTGTATCTGAGAGACCGCCTTCCTGCCTATACCCCCAAAAGAGTCTTACGCTCTGCCACCTCCAACTGGCTGCGGATCCCTGGCCCCAGAGAAGCGCGTCGGACCTCAACAAGGGCCACAGCCTTCTCGGTCCTGGCCCCCACCTGGTGGAACGAGCTCCCTGAGGAGTTCAGAGCCCTGCCTGAACTTCCACAGTTCCGCAGGGCCTGCAAGCTTCTCCACCAGACATTTGCTTGAGGCCGACCGACTCAGAACACCTGCTGGTCCCCCCAGACGCCTGCCCATGACTCTCCCAAAGTTACTGTTAATTCTTATATAATTTTATTATATATATTATATAATTTTGTAATCTTTTGATGTATTTAAAGTTGTTTTGATGTTATAGTCTACATAATGTTTCATGTAAGTTATAATGTTCTGTGTAAACCGCCCAGAGCTGCAAAGAAATGGGCGGTATAGAAATCTAAATAAATAAATAAATAAATAAATAGATAGATAAATAAATAAATTTCATGATTACTGGAGACAAAATCACAATCCTACAGCAAGTTCTCTTGTCTAAGCCCCTCTGAAATGAATATGAGCTGGTCAAAGGGAACAAATTTCCAAGCAGATTATGCTCATAGTCCAGATGCAAAGCCATATTGTCCAACATTTAACATATCAAAAAGAGATACAATTGTCCATAACTGGATGGACCCTTGCTTGGAACAGGGTCTCTCCTTAGGGCAATTTTCTTTGTGAAAAATGTATTTATCATTGTTTCACATGTAAAACTAAACATTTATGAATCTTCTGAGAAAGAGTCAATATGAACTGAAGTACATCACCACATTTTGCTCTAATCAAGGTGAATATATAATTAAAGGACCAAAAGTGAAATGTTTTATGGATATATTGAGGGATACAAAATAAATGTCCAGCAAATGAAAGTCAAAGTCAGTCAAACATTTTTCTGGAAATAGTCATAAATCTGCAGACATCATAGAGCTACAAAAAGAAATGACAACCAACACTAAAATCAGAAACACAGTGAACCTTGGGGTTACAAACCAGGATCTCTCAAGGGATGAATGAAGACTTAGAGCGATTAATATTGATTTAGCCTTGATAGAATGCCAGATGTACTTATTTGCTCTTTACCTTTATAACATAGTGAGTAATTTGCTACAAACAATTGTAAACAGAAGCCCTCCAATCTTTAGCTTTCCCTCCTTCCCTCCCTGGCAACTTTCTCAAAGAAAAATCTGGCTGAGTGGCACAGTGGTTGCCGGTGCCAGGCTGGTTCCAGCTGTTCAACAAATCCTCATCAAGATTTAGATTTCAGATTATTCTGTAAATTTAAGATTTCCTTCAGGTTTGTAGAGAAATACTTCCTGTCTTCCTCTAGTTCCATGGCTTTAGTGATCCACACTATGGATCAATTTGGAATTGGTTTTATGTCTTCATTTAAGAAAACCTAACATGTATAGAAGGATTAAATCCATTCTTCTCTTCCTATGTCACCAGTCAGAATTGCAGTTGCATTTCACACAACATACTTTTTAGAGACTGACAAGGATCAGTGGTTTTCATTATGTTTAATTTCACTTCTTCAGCTCCAACAATCTTTTGGGGAATATAATGTGGTATTTTCAATACAAATTTCAGAGTCTTCTCACAACAAGCATATTTATCAAGTTCCTACAACCCAATCCACAGCATTGTGGAAGAGGGAAAGTTGTTATTGTTGTAGTATATCAACAATATTTACCCACTATCAGAGGTAGAAATGTGAAATTTCTAGAAATTTTGAGACCACTGGGGAAAAACCCTTCCCCCACCCCAGAAAAATACTAGAAATTTGGGGAGAAAACTGAAATACATGCAATACTTACTGTCAAATTTAAACTAATTTTACTGCTATGACAGCATAATTGTATCATTTATACTGAGCATATACGTTTGCAATATTTAAATGCTATTTTACATATTAATTTAACAAATATAACATAAACATATATTAAATCCTGATATCAGGATATGTGGGACAGCCCTTCAATGGCTGATCTCCTTCCTCCAGGGTCGTGGAAGGAGGGTAGCTATCAGAGAGAACCAATCCTGTTGCTGCCAAGTTCCATGCAGAGTGCCACAGGCAACAGTTCTCTCCCTAAACCTGTTCGATATCTTCATGCACCCTCTAGCCCAGCTGGAATGGAGGTTCAGACTAGGATGTTATCATTATGCTGATGACACCCAGCACTTTCTCCTGATGAACAGCTATCCTAACTCTCCCCCAGACTCATTAGCCAGATGTCTGGAAGCAATGATGGGCTGTCTCAAACTGAGCCGTCTGAGACGGCTGAGGTTTGGTAGGAAGGGTCCCAGTGAGGAGGCGCGACTGCCCTGCCTGAATGGAGCGCAACTATTAGTAATACACTCAGCCAGGAACTTGGGCATGACCTTCGACACCTCCCTCTTTATCGAGGAACATGTCACAAGAGTAGCATGGCCGGCATTCTTCCACCTCAACCAAGCTAAGCTACTAGCACCCTACCTGGTCCCAGAACACGTAGCCATAGTGATCCATGCAACAGTCACCTTGAGATTAGATTTCTGCAATTCACTCTACACAAGCCTACCTTTATCCCTGTTCTAGAGAATACAGCTGGAACAGAACGCAGCAGACAGGGTTCTCACAGGAACATCCTCGAGGGCCCCCATTTGGCCCATGCTCCAACACTGGGTACTGGTTGAATTCTGATCAGGCTTGAGGTCTTGGTCATCATCTTCAAGACCATACATGTTCTAGAGTTGATGGAAGGCTAAACCAAACTGTGCCCTTCAGCAAATTCTCCTTCCTTTATATCCCTCACTCCTTCAATGGTAGCTCTGTCTGGCTTTTCTCAGTCTTGACAGATCACAAGAAGCAGACAGAATAAACCCATAGTAAAATCTGAATTGAGCAATAAGGCTAGTGTATGTGTGTGTGTGTGGGGGAGCTCAGTGGTTACTTCTAAAAGGCTATGTATTGTGCCAGTTTCTTCCTTTGTCTCAGATGACCAGATCGAGAAATGTAGCTTTCATGCTGAAAGCATTTCAGTAGCGCTGTAAAATATTCAGTGAGAGCCACTGAGTTATCAACCTCCAGATTGAGCCTTGAGTTACAACAGATCTCTGGGCTTCAGAAATCAGATTCCACGGAGGAAATGGCAGCTTTGAATGGCAGACTGTATGGCATCACATCACAGCTGAACTTATTCACCTTCCAATAACCTCCCAAGCACCACCACCAAGCCTACTGAACTGGCTATCAATACAAGACCTGAAAATCAACTTTGAAAGAGTTTTTTTCCCCCACAGCCTTCTTCTTGAAAAACAGGGTATAAGATGAAAAATGACTATCACATTTATGTAACCTCACACACAGAAAGCATGCAATCTATAAGAGGTTATGAGGTCTGGAGACGCAAGAGTGGATTTGTAGTTTAAAAGAAGATTGACCTTTGTTGGCCTCCATTTCCTCCACTGTAACTCTATGCCCTTTTCTGTGACCTGCTGAGTTGCATTAGCAACAGTGAAGACATGTCTGCCTCAGAGGGAGAGGAGACCTCAAGTGCAATGACAATGGCAGCCAGACTTCAGCAGAACAAGACCTCTGGCAATGACAGTGATAGTGGGAAGGCATGCAAGCATCAGCAGAGCAAGAGCACCAGCATGTAACATCTGCAAACTGACTAGCCAACAAGAAAGAAATTAATGTACAACAAGGTCAGCATGACCAGACTGTACTAACATAAAAAACCATATCTGAAGCTACAAACTTGTCTATGCCAATCAGCACATAAGCAGCAAAGGAGCATCTGCAGAAGTTCAAGTATGTGCTGAACCTGCTTGTTAGGTTGGCTGGTGGATGGGTGGGAAGAAGAGAAGGCAGCAGGAGAAGAACTATGAGGGCTTTCTGTGTTGGAAAAGATAAAATGTAGTACATGTATTTGAAAATAGGTATTATGTGCCACAAAGCCACTGGACAAGATCAGCTCATACTCATGTCATACATAGTTTGAGAGCTGTGAATATTTAATGAGGTGGCTCAAGAAAGAAAACACTACTGCTAGTTGCAGTGGAAGATTAAACTTATCAGATTTACTGAGTTAGCAGGGAACTCCATAACAAGAAAGAAAAATCTGCTCAGGATTCATGCTTGGAAAAGTAATCTCTAAAGCTATTTGGATATAATGGGTGCCACACACACAGGGAATCCAGAGGCTAGGATGGGGATTACAGGGATTGTAAATAACATAATCTTGAAGCTCTGCTCCCATTTTCATCATTATAAACCAAACAAGGTTTAATACTTAAAAATAGTTCCACAGAAATGGCCTTTTAACATGTTTGCTCTGATGTTTTGTCCCTCTAGTGGTCATTATAGTATACAAGCCATTATATTAATACTAGGGGCCAAGCCTGTTGCATTCAGGAATGCAACGGGTGATAGATTAGGAGGGTGGAGTGGAAGAACTCTGCAGATGGCCTCCCCCTCCCCCCAGGACCTGGAAAGGCTGCAGCCAGCTATTAGGGAACTCACTGGCAGGAATCTTACCAGCGCCTCTCACATGGCAGGGAACTGCAGCCTCCAAGCCACAGAGGGAAGTGGAAGGAGGAGGGGTGGTCAGGCGTGGGGGCTGGAAGCCAATTGGATGGCCGCTGGACAGACAGGAGGGGGAGGAGGAGGCACTCAGGGGTGAGATAGCCACCCTGAGTCAGTGTTAAGCGCTGAGTGGCACTTAAGCCATGAGACACGCTCCTTCTGCAAGGCCTTACCAGAAATATTACATGGAACAGATAAGCAGAGAGCCTGCAAGGACTTGTGGGGGACTTCTCATTTCTCCTTGCCCTACTCTTTTGCTCTTCCCTTGCCAGAAAACCGTCATGTTATGCAGGGGTCCCTGTGCCAAAGGGCCCCAATCCAACCGGAGTGTCTAAACTCTACTTATCAAACTGGAAACAGAGGGTTGCCCACCAAGTTCTCCTATATCATATTAAAGGCGTTTAATATGGGAGCATGTCAGCAAAGCCAGCTTGAAGTTAACACAGGCATTTTCCCTCTTATACCCTTTCTGCGACCACATCTCAGCCCTCCTCCCATTGTCTGAGAGACAGGGGTCTACAGGCTACACCCGTCTGCCTTAGGGGTTAATGCTTAAAAAAAAAAAAAAAACAGAAGTTACAGGATAATAGTTTAACAAAGGCAAGAAGTTACATTTTCACACAAGTTTGTGGTGAGTGTTTCCTGTGCAGTCATCTATTTGTGGTGAGCGTTTAGCTTCCTGTCTACTCTTAGCTTGACATATAAACTATTTCAGAGAAATCAGTGCCTCCCAATGCAAAGTAGAAGCCTGTTCAACAGGGTTGGCAGACCTGGCCAAAATGGCTAAATTATCACTGTTAGTCAACGGAAAGACAGAAGAAAAAACAATGGGGTCCCTACCTAAACTATCTGAGAAGATAAATTAAATGGGGATAAAATGATTCATTTTGTATTAATGTGATACAAGAGTATAACTTGTATAATGTATAACTATATAACTATATAACTATATAACTATATAACTATATAACTATATAACTATATAACTATATAACTATATAACTATATAACTATATAACTATATAACTATATATATATAACTATATATATATAACTATATATATATATATATATATATATATATATATATATATATATATATATATATATATATATATATATATATATATATATATATATATATATATATATATATATATATATATATATATATATATATATATTCCAGAGAAATGATTGGGTTGAATACTTCTGCTTTTAAGAAAGATATCTGTGTTGCAGTCTGGTTCCCAAGCAAGCAAATATTCCTTAATTGCAGGTGTAACAGAGATCTCACCTTCCCCATTGTAGAATGAGACCAGTCTCTATGGGAGCTGCAAAAGTCTTTCCATGCTCTGAGAATTCGCCTCCTTATTTTTACCACAGGCAGAGTGAATTTTTATAATTATTGATTCTCATCAATCACAGTTCTTTTCCTGCTGCCTTCTCTCCTTAACCCCCCCCCCCCTAACTTTTATCTGCTCCCTCCCATCTTCAGATTTGTCTCCTTGCCTCCTCTAGGCAACTGGGAAAACTCTAGCCAGGCTTCACGGTGCCAGCTGCTGGGCCCAACTGTGCAGAGCCAGGCACAGCTGTGTGATGCTAGTTGCCAGACTTGGGTCCAGTTGTGCTAGGGGGACTTGTAAGACTGGTAGCCCCTTCCACACATTATTTCCTCTCCCCCCACCCTGGCAGTCCCACAGTCTCTCTTCTTTTCCTGCTTCCTTCTCTGTTTTATCCTTACAACAACTCTGTGAGATAGGTTAGGCTAACAGTGTGTAGCTGGCTTAAGATCACCAGTGAGCACCATGGCAGAATGGGGATTTAAAGCTGGCACTCCCACTGAATAACCATACCAAGCTAGATTTCAGAGGGATAGCTGCTATTGGACAGTAGCAAACAACCAATCCTCCCTTAGTCATGCAGTTGGTATGGTATCAAGTTCCCCAGCGGTTGCTAGCAGGCCTGTCCTGATGAATCCTCCCTCCAAGGCCTAAACAGCCCTGGAAAAGCCCCTCCACCTGCTTTTTACTATCATAAACTAAAGCTTGAAGGCTGGCAATAATGTTTTGATTGCCCAGCAGTGGCCAATGAAGGCAATGAAGGTTTGTTGAAAGCTGTGTCTTGTCTTTTTATGGTCCCAGTATCCACAAATGAGGTCACATTGAATTATATTGTTTTTCTAAGGCTGCAAATCACTTTATTAATTTTTTCTCAAAAGGAAGTGATATGAAACACGTTCAGAAGAAATCATGGCAGTAGTGAGTAGTGAACACCATACAATGCAAAGTTATTTGTACAGGAAACCAGGCTTCAATGCATCGATATGATTCCTCAGTTAAGTTTAATTGGGACAATATGTTGCTTGGCAAACTTATATGTTTCACAGAATTTAATCATAATAGCGTACTATGCATTGCCCCTGAATTATATGGTTAATCTTGTAGGTCAAGTTGCAGACAATTAAGCTTTCAGCTCTGAAGGCTATTCCTCACTTTCGAGTATGAGAAACCATACAGGTAATGCTAATCCTGCAGCCCCTTCCACTTTGGACTCTTCAGCTCCCTTACAAGCTTACTAGTAAGTGCAGATTTTTTCTGCTTTTCCCCAAAACACGAACAGACAACTACCTCAGAGAAAAATAAGCCAGAAAGTAGGACTTACATTCATCTTGAATACTTGCTGTTAGTTCCAAAGTGTAAGCATAGTAAAAAGAAAAAAAACATAAAGGGTTAATCTAAATTATTTTATATTTGAAATGTTATTGAAAAAGGTTAAATCTATAATTGTAATAGTTATTAATATTGTTAACCTCGGCACACCACTAAATCTTGTTATTCTAAGATGACACTAGATTCATTTCTTTGTCTTAATTCTTATAGCCAAACTAACACAATTTATTCCAGCATAAGTTTTTGTGGGTCAGAGCTGGGGTTGCCAGATCTACTGGTCTGGGCAGGGTTCCACTGCTTTCCAGATGCACCTTACCACCCAACTTCCCCGAATGCAGAAGAATGTTGTACCATACTGATGTCACCCAGATGTGATAATGACATGCCAGGCTTGTTGGGGGAGTACCAGAAAGGCAGAAGGTCATCGCCCAACATCTCCAATGTGCTGATGACAGTTCTGGGTGATGTTGGAACATTGCAGTGATCCTCCCCACTCCCACCCATCTCCGAATAGCAGCATTGAAGGTCCTGGCAACTCTAGCCAGAGTTCATGTCATTAGATGCATCAGAACTACAATTGCGGATTTCTTACAGGCTCTATTCCAAAACCTTTATTAAATACAGTCCTGCAGAAATTGGGTAGTTGAGGTTTTCCCGGAGTTCCAGAGAGATTTTCATATCTCCTTAAATTTAATGCTGCTCTGTTAGACTATCCATCATATTTGAATAATCAAGTAGTGTACATACATCTATTAACCAGCTATTAGTGTGCCATTCTAGCATTGCCACTTGCTTTCTCATACATGGGTCTTAATATGAACCTTTTTAAAATGTAAACTGACCCCCTGAGGTAGAATAAATTATATATTTTACCAGCACATCATTTACAGGATTACAAACCTTTCAGCCTTGTGGATTGTTTATTAGGAATGAATATTCAGTGTACAAATAAAATGATATTGTATATTCAACAAAAGCTTACTATATGGTATGTAACTACAGAGAGACTTGTTAATACCCTTTGGAAACACAGAGCAAATCAGCATTATAAAGATAGAATAAACACAGGACGATCTCAGATAACTCAAACCAAAAAGAAAAGACATATCTTTATGGCATTAAACAATAATAAATAATGTTTTTAAACAATGTCCTTTCTTGAGTCTGCTTTTAGTTTATTTCATTCCAAGGGCTGAAATAACCTAAAAGTAAACTCAAGAAAGGATATTGTTTAAAAACATTCTTTATTATTGTTTAATGCCATAAGCATTATAACAATAACAACTTCCAAACTAAATTACAAGCTCATTATGTCAAAGACTCCAGCAACTATTGGAGCATCATATTAATTTCCAACACAAATAAAGTGATGCTCAAAATTTTGCAGCTACAATTCTTACTATATATGGAATGAAAATGTCAGGAGTTCAACTTGGATTCGGAAAAGGAAGAGGCACTAATTATCATACTGCAAATTTACATGAGTTACTGGAGCATACAGGTGGATTTTAGAAGAAAATCAGTTTGTGTTTTATGCAATACAGCAAAGTTGTATAGACTGAAAAGCCATGGATGATTTAAAAAAAAATGGGTCAGCTACAACCTGCATTCTGGACAAGAGGCTACTGTATGGTCAGAATATAAAGAAATAGAATGTTTTTCTTCTTGGCAAAGATGTCAGACAAGGATGCTGTTTGTTTATCGCTTCTGTATACAGAGCATATAAGGAAAATTGGATTAGATTTAGATGAAGATAGAGTGAAAACTGGTGGAAAAACCATTAACAACTTTAGATATTGTTTGTGATATTACTGAAAGAAAAGAGTAGAGACTTGAAACAACTACTGATTCAGGTTAAGACAGAAAGTGCCAATGTACGATTGCAGCTGAACATCAAGGTGACAAAATGAATGAAGATAACAGGAAGAAAGTTAGTTCCTTTAAAATGTAACCATTTCCGCACAGAGAGCTAAAATGCTTGCAAACATGGGATGGTGAACCTCACGATTGCAGCCCACCTCACGATTGCCCTCCACGATTGCCCTCTGCTCGTTTGTTTTTTTGCCTCCCAACGATGCTGCAAGTGAAAAGAAGCCGAACTTCTCCCCCTGCTCCTTGGCTTGCCAATCACAGCAAGCCACCAATCACAGCACAGCAGAGAAACGCCAGAATGATACAACATTCCCCACCCTCTTTTTGGGATTCGTGTTTTTTGGAGTTCATTTACATCTAGGTGGATTCTTTAAGAAGAAGAGGAAGAAGAAGAGTTGGTTCTTATATGCCGCTTTTCCCTACCCGAAGGAGGCTCAAGTGGCTTACAGTCGCCTTCCCATTCCTCTGCACATGGCTGTGAGAGGCTGCACATGGGAAACTGGAGCCCAAAAAATAAATTTGTGTAAATGGAAGGCTTTAAGACAGGGGGGCAGGCATGTCTGGATGATCGGGAGAAAGCTAATCACCCACCCGCCCCTTTCCCCCTTTAATTCCTCAGCTCCAAAAAACACAAATGTGTTTTGTCTGCTGATCCTAAAAAGACTGTGGACACTTTAAAGATTTTATTTTACCTTTCACAATGTAGCTTTGCAGTCACTGTGGACCACACCATTAAATAAAAAAATACTTGGAGCAAGAACTAGAGAAGGAGGGGTGTGAGGGCAGGACAACGCTACAGAGACTATTTCACCTTTCCCCCTTCATATAGGCTTGCCTCTGGTTGCTTACTGGTTGTTCACTGTTGGGATGCGAGATAAAAGTGGCAAATCCACTTTTTGTGATTTCCCTCATCCTGAGGCAAATCTGGGCAGAACTCGACCCAGCCCCTAGGCAGCCTTGGGATGCAGGCATGTGGAGGGAGCTCTAAAACCCACCAGCAACCAGAGGCTGTCCAGGGGAAGATTTCTTGTGAGGAAATGGTGGTAGCATTGGAGGAGAGTTTTGCGGATACCGTGGATAACCAAAAAGGCAAATAAATGGATTCTAGCTCAAATTAAAGTTACTAAACTGATGCTCTTGTTCTTTGGTCATATCAGGAAAAGACAAAACTCATTAGAAAAAACAATCATGCTAGTGAAATTTGAAAGTAATAGGAAAAGGAGAACATGAGATGTACTGACTCCATGAAGGAAGGAAGCCACTACCTACTGTTTGTCAGATCTGAGTAAGGCTGTTTATGATAGGATGTTTTGGAAGTCAACAATTTACAGCATTGCCATGAAATTAGAAACAGCATATAATGTGCATATTACAATGGGATATATTAACTGCTGTATAAGAGCATCTAGTCTTGCACTTGGTTTACAACAGCTACAGGTCCAGGCCCTGGGGTGCTCAGAGACAATACTTGCCTCTAGAATTCTGTAGTCAAAAACCACCACCACCACCACATGCTATGTTAATGAATTCTGCTGTTAATTATATATTTGTCCTGAATTTGCCCCCTACTGAATACTCAGTTTGCATTCAAAATCCCCATATTCTACTACTGTTGTACATAAGAATAGGGGAAATAGTTCCTAATTACATTCCCACATTAATTCAATTTTTACAAAGGATTTCATGTATGGTGTCAAAGCATGTATGGTGTCCATCTCTGATTCCACATCATCATTTATAATAAAATTAAGACTAGTATAATACACATCTTTGGAGGATTTAAGTGCTCACTTCCAATCAATGTGGACATTTAATCCTCCCTCTATTTCCTATTGTTTAACCATTTAACATTAAGAGGATCTGTCCCCTATGACTACTAAATTTCCTATGGTCTGCAGTTTTTGAAAATTTTTATCTAGCTGGTTGCTCCTATCAAAACATTTACTTTCACCCTAAAAATTATATTTAAAAAAATGTTGAGGCAAGAAATCCCTTTACAGCAGGCAGATAAAATTTCTTTTGTCTGACTATAATTGTTTTTCAGATTTGCTTAGGTATATTAGCAGGTGCACAACCAAGATCTTCTAGAGGATATTTGCTAGCTGAATGATACAACATTCAACACTGGCCTGACTGGTAGAAATTTACTGTGACATGCATCCTTGCACCTGTAGGAAACGCTAATCTCCATGAAGAAGGCTTGCAGGGGCCTGTGGTCCGGAGGAATACAGATTATTTATTCAGAGAATCAGCAATTTGCACACTTATCTTAAACCTCGAGCAGCTGTAGCTATTTATGAACCACCTGCTCGACTTAGTAAAACCTGAAGCCTTTCAAGTTCAAAAATGAGAGTGATGAATTAATTGAGTCTCTGCCACAAACAATAGGCAAGCACCAGAGGGCTAGAAAGGCTGAGCACTTTCTGGGTTAAATAAAAGGAAGATTAAAAATCCAATTCCCTGGCAGCTTGCAGGGAGAAAGGGACTCCAGAGCTGGTTGCCTTAAAAGAAAAACAAAAAAACCCACAACTTTGAAATAGACCCAGCTGGGTAAGGCAGATGTTTGCTAGATCCCTTAATGCCTTCTATTGATTTGGGAAACACCACTTGTACAAACTCATGAGATGAGCAACAGAGCTCTGAAGTAGACAACGCTTTATAATATTATTTATCAAGCCAATTTAACAAAATAACAATCATAGAGTCCAACCTAATAGCTCTTCTTTCAGCAGGCTCTCTCACAGGTCAACTCAGAATTGGAAAGGTCCTAGTGAAACATCTTGGAAAATGATTCGAGAAATCTTTTCTACAACTGATGCCGAACAAATGCATGTTACATAACAGATATATCAGGATGTATACACGGGATAGGTGCTTCAAACTGGTCTTTATGAATGACAAACTGTTGCTTCAGACATGCACGGCACAAGAAAATGTAAGAAACTGAACGTAATTACTTAAAACTTCACTGTAATTTCCTCACCTATAAAAAAGAACTGATCATGCCCACCTCTTGTCTCAACTTTAATAGGAATTAAGTGACAATAGTAATGTATTAATTAAAGTCTCAATTGAAAGAACTTTAAGAAATACAAAATGTTATTTTAAAGGAAACCACAACATTTAATCCTCCTCCACTAATAGCACAAGTAATTGTGCTGTTTTTTGGTTGTTGTTTTTTTAAAAAAAAACTTTTCTAAGATCTGATTACAGTTGGTGAGACAAAATTACACATTCTTTCATTCCAATGGAAGGGGTGGAAAAAACCTAACAGGAAGCTCCGTTTTTAGAAATCACTTGTGTTGGACTTCATAGCCCGCTTTCATTTCAGAAGGCTCATATATCAGCACAAGTGCCGAATTCTTAATAAAGTAGAACCAGAAGCAATAAAAAAATCTGTGCACAAAGTAAAATTCTTGATATCCCTATAAATAAAGCTCGGTATTGGTAAGCAAACACAAAGGGACCTTTCAATATCATCCACAGAATGCTAAAACAATACTAAGTAGAGCTGTGGCATCCTAAGCCCATTTCATGCCAGGGCTTAGAAAGGTGGAGCTGCTTAGGATCACACTGTCTCTCCGTGGATCTCTAGATACCCCAATCATGATGCTGAGATTGACCTGGAACCAATATTTGTATTGAAGCGCCAAATGTACACAAGAGCATATGTTAGTTTTGGAACTCTACCTGTACTGCTAATGCTTGGATTGTTTATTGAAACTACTTTCCAGATAAAGTAGTATTTGTTAATTCATTTCTACCAAACACGGCCGCATGGAATGAAAGGTATCAATGTGGACAACGACCAGAATAGCTATACTAAAGATTATTCTGTTACATTCTCCGAGAAGAAGTGGCATATGACAAACTGCCCCCAAGCACTGGAGACTGGCCACCTCAAGCATTTTACCGGTTGTGTGCGGCAGCCAAATTGACCATTCCAGGCTGACACAGCCAGCACCATGCTGTGCCGCGGGGGGGGGGGGAGGAGGTGCAGGCACCGGTGTGTAACTCAGTGCACACACACAGGTGCAGACTCAGCACCTGCATGTGTGCGCCCAGTTACACACCGGCGCCCGTGCCTCCCCCCCGTGGCGCAGCGCTGGCTGCATCGGCCCAGAATGGCTGATTTAGATGCCGCCACACACAACTCCTGGGATATAATTAATTTAAATAGATAAATGTGTTCTAAACAAATAGAGAAGTGTGGAACTAATCAACACACTGCCTGCATAGATTCTCCGTCACCACATTTAGGTGCCTGAATTGTTCAGGTGGCAGGGCTACTCTTTATTATAGAGAGGATCCATGTGGTTAAACATGCTGCACATCATGACTACACCATGAAGAAACTTGTATGCAGAAGCTGTTTCAGCTCCTTTTCTCATGTCTGGTGCTGTGTATGCCAACTCTCTTAGGTCATGGTTCATTCCAAAGTCTTGTCCACAAATCTAAGAAAGACAATCCTGGCTAACAATACATTGTTATGGCTATTATTAGGACAAGTTAGCCAAGACATTCTTCATCCTCTTCTATATGAACGCCTACTGAATTATTAATTTTTTAAAAAGGTATGATTGATAACAATTGTACTACACCATATTTTTCTATACCCCCCCCCCATTCCTAACAGTAAACCAGTATTATTTTTCCCTGGAGGCAAAGCCCACATGTTACTTGATGACAGTATCTGCCTGAGAAGATGGTTAATGAGTTTCTCTTGCTCACTATGGAGCACCTTCTATATAGTCTCCGTGGCAATCATTGTTGGTGCTGTGGTGTTTGATACAACTTTCACAAATTTAAGGCTGCAATCCAATGAATCCTCTTACTGCTGAGAAAATGCCTATATTTCACATTTATGCATATATGAAGATCTTGCATGACATTTTTATCAAATGAATGAATAAATGGACAAATATTGCAGCCAAACAAAATCTTATTCCTTCTTATATACCATATACTAAAAATATGACGATAAAAGATTGTGGCATAAGCTTCCATGAGGCAGACCCCAAAAATGAGGTTAGGCTTACAAAAGATATGGCACCATACTTTTCAAAGTTTTAAAGATAAAGGCTTTGTTAGATGACCACAGTATACATCAAACCATTTAGTAAACTGGCTCTGTATAGCCTAGTGACAGGATCTGAAAATTCAAACTAGACATGATGGCATCCTCATGGCTGCCATGAGGACCTCCTCACCATTTGAAGTCATTTAAAAATTCTGTGAGGGACCAGTCATGATCAGGTTCACAGTGTGGCAGTCTGAAGCATTTTTGCCCCCCCCCCACATGCCTTTGTATTTACCAAATGCTGAACAGCCTCCTTGTAGCTTGGCCACTCAAAGAGGTAGCGGGGTGGGGGAAGCGGGGGAAGGAACAGGACAAGAGTGTTGCGGGTTCGATCAGGATTAAGCCCTTGCAGAATTTTAAAATGACTTTAAAATAGCACTGGCATCCTCCTGGAAGTTTGTCCCTGACAGTGAAAAAGTCAAGGGCAAGAACAAAAAGCATTGCATCAATGCTTCTCCAAGTCTATATGGCTTAGTCAAAAACTCAACACATAGACACTGGAAGTTTGCTTTATTGCTGTCTTCTGGAATCATTTGCTAATCACTTCACAGGTAAGTTCATTAAAAGCTACAGGAGTTCGGTCATTTTATTGGCAGGTAAGAGGCCATTGTGAGGAAAGAAGACGCGACTCAGTGTTCTGGCATTTAAATGGCCACAGCCTTTATTCAACAACCCAACAGAGGGTTGGGGCAACAAGGAAATGAACCTGGCCTAACAGTCCGCTGACTGTGATACCCGCTTGCAGACCCACAAATGAGCCCATCAATTTCCCCGCCGGGAATACGGGTCTCACCTGTGGACCTGCCTAACTTGGGAGATGACTCGGATAGAGGGCCAAAGGGCGCAAACCTCCTTGGTAACCTTGCGAGTCATCCGGTCACCAACAAGCCAGTCAAGCTCACCCCGCTGGGCCTGCTCCTGGCTCGTTACCACCACCCCCTTAAGGAGGCCCCATTCGCTGTGGGGAGGCCGATCACACACCGGCTCCCCTGAACAGGTTCATTCACTTGTGCCTAAAATCGCCGTGACTAAATATAAACATCACACAAAACCAATGAAACCATGGGAAGGGTGGGTGGGTAGCTTGCCCGAGCTGCCAGCGAAGAGGCGGGAAGAAGGCAGGCAGCGTCTCAAAAAGACGCTTTTAGCCCCGCCTCCAGTCGCGCGCCTGCTGCCGAAGCAGCCCGTCGGCCCCGCTGGCGGCTTGCCAGCCAGCGTCGTCGCTCCTCTTCCCAGCCCTCCTCCCGCCAAAAAGCGACCCGGGTGAGTCCGAGACGCTTATTCTTGCTAATAAAGAATGGGCAAGGGCTTATTTACACAACCCTGAATGAACTGTATGTTACAGTTGGACACACAATTAAATTGGTTGCCTGGAAAATCATCAGCAAACACATGGAATTAGTACATTCCTGATCACATAGAGAAAATTGATACATTGTATGGCAAAATCAGCCAGATTAAGCTATATAGACATCTATAATGCAGTTTGCATTTCCTGTGTTCTTTAGTTCATATGAATTTTCTGTCATTTTTTTTTTTTTACATCTTACCTCTTTGCCCATGAACAATTGTATTCAAAGACACACTCTGGGTTCAATTATCATTTCTGATTGATTCTGGGTTTCACCCAAATGGATGTTTTCACAGAGTATGGCCATGATACTTAGGCAACCTCGAAACATACAAAAACCCCAGGGCTACTATGCAGTTTTCACAAAAGTGTTCTCTGACTAGTTGAGAACATTATTCTCTAGATATATGAACTGAGGAGTTTAAAAATAAATTGGTGGACTTACGATCCCGAGGGACTTCAATGGCTCTGATGAAGTGATGAAGATATAAAGCAAGCACCACTCCCACGTACGTTAGGAGATACCTTTGTATTACCATTTTGAATATTTGGCTAAGATCCAACGTTCCCAGATTCCTTCAACAAGGCAAAGTGGTGTCTTACTACTGTAGTGCAGTAGGATGTTTTGATTTACTGCAAAACAAACAAACAAAGGAATAAGTTATTGACCTACATTTAGATTAATATCGGTCTCTTACTCATTTATGGAAGATAGCTGTCAGAGGAACAGAAGACGCACAATCAAACTTCTGTTTTTTATTTCAGTGAGACAAGCTTGATCTAAATATGCCGCTGAATGAGTAAGAAGAATATGGAAGTGGCAAAACAGACTATACAAATTAAGGTCTGCATATTTCAGAGTTCCCCCAACATTAACAGTGCCCTGCAACTAGTAAACTAGCACAGCAGGCTAAGATTTATGTTGGAACTGAGTAGGGTTTGGAGATTTCCCAAAATTACAACTGATCTCCAGATCACAGAGATCAGAAACTGGCTGCATTGGAGCCTGGACAATATGGCATTATACCCGCTTCTTCTCAAACCCTGCCCTTGCCAAGCTGTATTCCCAAATCTCCAGAACATTTTCCAAAACTGGCAACTGTAATTAGAACCCTTGTCTGAACTTTGCTGACTGTTTTTATTTGCTGGGAGGTTTTACATGAGGGAGCAATTACATTCTGACAGCTCTACCAGTGGTTTGAAATACTACAGCCAATTCTATCGCATCAGAAATGCAATTTTTACCCATTCACTAGAATTGGGGGAAAACACCAGCATGACTAGGCCTCAGAAAGACCAGGCCTCAAAGAGGCTAACATTAAGCACTGGGGTTTCTCCTTCAGTCTTTCTCACAAATGGCTTATCAGTTCCCTTTTTTAAAAAAATCATGATTCTAAGGAATTCTTTAAAAAGAAAAAGGGTTTCAAGCACTAACATTACGACAGGAGTTTGTGGTTCAAGCACAGAGTGGCCTAGCCACTTCTCTGTGGCTAGGCAGAGTCTGATTTGACACAATGTTTAAATACCTGAGTGCCATGATTCCATTGGATATTCTGGTGCCAAGTGACTGTTTTCACTTTTAGGGCAGAATTTGACTCAAGTTTGTTTCTTATTATACACCACATACAGGTAAAAATCCTCAAGAAAAATATATGTAGTCTTGTCAAGCTAAGGGCACATAAATGCAAATTTCAGAGTATTTGCTGCCTTTAATGTACTTGGAAACAAACTGCTATTTCCACACATTTTCAAGGAACAAACACATAGAAATGTTTTCAATAAATAAAAAGGGATCCAATTTGTAATTTTAGAACTGCAAACATTCCCTGTTTATCAGGTCTATAACAAAAAAAATGTCTGGTTGGCTGACCCTGTTGGTATTTTTGATCCACATAATGTGATCACCTTTCAACATTCGAGTTTTGTATTTCACAAGAGGACATGCTATCAGAGAAAGTAGATAGTCTCCAGATGACAGAAATCAGTCCCCTGGAATCTTTGGCACTATAGCCAGCTGAGGGCCCACCCATCCTCAAGACCCATCCTCCCTACTGTGTACCCCCAAAATGTCCAGGAATTTCCCAACTTGGAGCTAGGAATCCTAAATTAAAGATTTAAAAAGCTGTTAGCTACTTAAAAATTGCAAGAACTAGAAAGAAAGAATACTTTGAACAATAATCATATACATCTTGTAAAAAAGAATCATAATTAATCTATGACACCCCACCTCTCTCTCTCACACACACACACACTCACACACACACACACACACAAGCAGTAATATGAACAATTAGAACAAATAAGTTCAGTGTTTACCAGTGCTGGCACCAAAATAAACACATTAAGGATTGTACTTCTAAAATAAAAACAACAAAACTGAAAATAAGCCCTTTATAATTATGCCAAAAGAGAAGAAACAGAAACTCAGTAATTCATAAGTTAAACATACATTTAATCTCCTTTTGGTAACACACCACAAAGGAGCTGTCTCTGCATATGACTGACAGTAGCGACTTACTCAGTTCTTACACATAAGAAAGCAAACCTTGAAGATTAAACCCCCTTAAACCAGTGATTCCCAACCAGGGGTTCCCGAGGGGGTCGTCAGCCGTTCTTCTCCTGCCTTAATGAACTCAGCTGCAAGCTAGGGAACCAGCCACTTCCATCTTTCCTCCCCCACCTCCCAAGTGTGAGTGAGTTCCCTTATGGTTTCTGCATCTCAAAGGGGGTGGAGTCTGCATGCCTACTCCCGTCTTAAACCACCTCTTGTCTCTCTCCCCCTCAGTCCTCCCCAAGCCTTCCTGTTAACGTAGGTAGTGAATGTCACTTCCAATGACTGCTGTGGGTGTGGTAGGGAGGTGTGGCCAGCTGACATCCTTTCCAAGGCTCCTTCAAGTATGAAAATTATTTCAGGAGCTCCTTTATGGTCAAAGGTTGAAAAACACTGCCTTATGCAATCTTATGATCTAATGAACCTCTTTGCAGAACATTTGGTGGCTATTGAATTAAGGGCCATTATAGCTTGGTAGAAGTTTAATAGGCAATGTGTCGATGCTAGAGTTGCTAACTGTCCAGAAAGGGAGAAATGCACTATTCTTTTAAGATAGGATGAATGGAAAGTTATTTACCCTGAGAAACTTGGTTTGCCCATTACTAAGCATGAAGTCTGTATCAAAGAGGGAATTTCTCTCCAGTTCTGTTGCCAACCCATATGTTGTCTGATTACTGTATTTAAGTTGATATTAGAGATGACAATATGAAATTAGTGCTGTATTTCAATAGCAGCCAAATGCCATTTTTGGATGTCCCACTAGCTGAGAAATCGATCACAACATTAGATAAGAGGCCTACGGGTAGAAACTCTCTTCTCATGTAATCATTATTTTATTGGAAATCCGAAGTCACTTTCTACAACTTTGAAAAAATTGTTTCAGACTTGATAACTTCAGAAGGGAGGCTACTATAACAATTTGAGAGAGCCAGCTTGGTGTAGCGGTTAAGAGTGCAGACTTCTAATCTGGCGAGCTGGGTTTGATTCCATGTTCCCCCACATGCAGCCAGTTGGGTGACCTTGGGCTCACCACGGCACTGATAAGGCTGTTCTGACTGAGCAGTAATATCAGGGCTCTCTTAGCCTAGTCTGGCTGCATCGGCCTGGAACAGCCGATTTGGATGCCGCCGCACACAACCCTAGGGCTCTCTCAGCCTCACCTACCTCAGAGGGTGTCTGTTGTGGGGAGAGGAAAGGGAATGCAATTGTAACCTACTTTGAAACTCCTTCAGGTAGAGAAAAGTGACATATAAGAAACAATTCTTCTTCCTCTCCTTTTTTTTTTTGACTTATAATGAGAATACATCTGGTATTTTACCAGTAAGACACAATAGAACTTTAAGATATATTTGTTCATGAATAGAAATACACTTGAGAGCAAGACAATTTTTTGTATGACAACAGCCATGTTGGTTTGGAATTGCTATTTATTGGACAACACATCTACCTTGATATCAAACCTGTAGTTGTATTGAGGGAAACTCACCTGGAACCTGGCATAGCATAGTATTGAGCAAAATAACCTGTGACCTGGGAAGCTGCTGGTTTAAATTCCACCAGCGTTACAAACAGGGATAGGGATAAAATGCATCCAAACTAAAGCTTAGTCAGCAGCTGGAAGATGCAGACACACAGAATAGCAACTGGGATTTCAGTCATGATGTGAGTAAAGAGACAAGAAGTGGACAAACTGAGATTGAAGCATACACTGTGGCTTGTTTCATATAAAGGAACCTTGGGGAACCTAAAAAGAAGCCAGATGACACACAAGTTTCATACATAAGGCAGTTGGAATGTCACAGGCTGCTTGTGCTGTTTTGCCTTTTGTGCTTCCTTTGATGACGCAGAACAAGTGGGGTAAGCATTAGTGGGAGGGAGCACCTGAAGGCCTGCAACAGGCAGCTGAGCTGGGAGAGGGCTGGATGTGAGTCTTAAGGAGACAGACTTGACTTAGTCTGGCACTTCTGTCAAAGACCTGGTGCATGCCTGTAATCAATTCCAAAACCAATCAATAAAGACTTCTTTGCTGTTACAAGAGTCGAATTATTGGTGAATTCATCTGGAACCTTACAATTGCATGCAATGACAAAATGCAGCCATTATATCAGTGCTTGTCTTTCAAAATTGAGAAACTTATCCTCTAAACCTGTGCTGAACAGCATTCAGGTCAGAGTTATCACCCACAGCTGTCCCTCTCATGCCCTTTGTAAATTGAGCTATGAATTAATTTACTACCATTGTACTTTTGACAATGAACACATCAGGTGCCTTGAAAAGCCCTCAGCAAAATGTTAGGTCAAGGCAAAACTCCAGGAGTCTGACAAGGGGACCATGGGCTGTTTTCTTGTGGCAACAGAAGTGGTATTAGTGGTTTAAATGACAACCAGAGGGATGGGAACAGTTGCATAAGTAAGGTCCAACTTCAAGCACAGTCTGATCCAAAACCAGAAGTACAATATCTAGACTATAGATAATAAATTAGATGTCGGGAAAAACCTTTTCCTCAGGGCAATTGCTGAACAGCTGTTTCCCACTTAAAAATAAAATCAGGGAAAATGTGGGCTTCAGCACTGAAGAATAACTGCACATAGCCAAAGAACAACATGTAGAAGTGCAAGTGAATCTGCAGCTCCCATGTGTTTAAAAAAATCCTGCAAAACATGGTATATGCATATGCAAGCATCAATGATACTAATATGAATTCAGGACTCAACACTGGAGTCATTTCCCTATTGCTGAACTGGGTGACCACTCCTTCCCCCAACACAGGCAAGTTAGGTAAATGTTTCTGAGTCCAGAGACCATAGAGCAGTCAAGAGGGTGGCCTTATATGACAGAGGATAGGAAAACCAGAATGTTTAATGAGAGCTATGGTTTGGACAGGATGCCACTCCAGATTGTTACCACTGAAAAATCTACATGCTAACTATATTTCACAATTCTGCATATGCCTCTTTGGGGATACTTCTGGACTGAAGAAGCAGGATGGAAAACAATTAAATATACTTATTTAGAATATTTTCATTTTACCTCTACTCCAAGGAGCTCAACACCATGTACCTTATCCTTCTTCTACCAGTATATTCTCACAAGAAGCCTGTGAAGTGGGTTACACTGAAGGACAATGTCTGATTCATGGTAAGCCAATGAGGTTCATGGAAGAGTGGGGATTTGAACCCGGATTTCCTGAATTTCTGACCTCAGTGTCACACTGGGTCTCATGACAATATGGATGCAGCCCTATTCAAAAGCTGGCTGAGTGTGGTGTGACAAACTGATGGAAGTTTTCTAAAACATGTGGCTCAAGACAGTCATTGCTTCAGAGTCATAGCTCCAAACAGGAAAACTAATTCTAAGCAAAATGTACACATATGTGTCCTCACTAAATTATGCCAGCAGTATAGAAGCAGAATACATTAAAGGCTTCACATTACTTTCTTTGCCCCTTTCTTTCATCACTAATACAGTTAATTTTGCGTCTTGCTCTGGAAATATAACTCTATATGCATCAGTAAATCCTCTGTGTGTGTCCCAATTCCACCAGTCAGATTAGAGATTAAGAGGTTTTTTAGATTGTTTTTTTAAGTCATTCTAGAGATTTTTTTGATCCAGCTGTGTGTGAGAGAGAGAGAAAGAGAAGGGAGGAGAGAGAGGGAGAGAATATAGCAGTATCAAAGAATCACCATGAAGGATTGGAAATGAAAAGTCTCCAAGATTTACAGCGTACTCAGAGGTTAACACAAATGGTAGGAATACTTCACAAGCATAAAATTCTATCACCTTCTGCACTGCGTATGAATGTTATGATCTATTGCAGCTCAAACAATACAGCGATTGGTGAGGATCATCATATGACCTTTCTAGATGAAAAGCTAAAGCTATAACCAACCTGTTCATACAATGAAAGGGCTGAGGTTAACCTTGCTACTGGCAAATAAATGATTTGTGTATAACATAGGAGAGTACAGTGTGTTACTCCAAAGAAAAATGAGTAAGGGTTATAAGGGTAGCATCCAAAATGGCATGGATAGGCGCAATAGCACAAGATGTTTATTTTATTTTATTGTACATATTTTACTTTTATTCTATCATGAAAAAAACCTGTTAACATAGGATTACCAGGAGGTCCTCTGTCCAGGTATGACCAGCTGTTTCAGCAAGGCTGTCGTTTCAAGTGCCTTCTAACTGTACTCTGGCCTAACTGTACTCTGGCACCCATGTGTAAAAAACAATAAATCAAAAACTTTGGATATGATAATGAAATACTAAGGAAAGTTACACCCTTCTAAGTCTCTTGAACACAACAGTTTTAGAAAGCTGTAACTCTGTTTAGGAATGTTCCGCATACCTCCCACCCAAAAACCAAAAAAATTAAGAGCAGCTGCTGAATAGAAACTACCTATTTCCCTTATGGGACAAAATGTCTAACCTCTAGGAAGATTTGCTTCAGAACACTAGTGCAGGAGGAAAGGGGTTAAGCCCCGTTTGTTAATGTCCCATAGTTGCTAATTCTCAAAGAAACCAAAGGAGAGCTGCAGCCACTGGGCTGACACTCAGGGGGTTGCAGGAGGCTATTTGAGGCCCTATGAATGCTTCCCATCTATTTTCTATTTTATCAGCATTCTATTATATAAAGAAAACATAGTGCTGTAAACACTGATAGGCCAAACACCTTACCTTTTTGCTCATCTGCAGAGAAAAAAACTTCACTCATTGGGCTGAATCCAATCAATTTCTCTCTCCATCTTGTCCCATCTCCTTGCTTACTCCAGCCCCCATCCCAGATGGCTTTTGGACACACAAGTCCCATGACCCCCAGGACAGCATTTCTTGATGATAAAAACTGGTAGTATAACTAGCTGGAACCACCCACTATTATAAACTTAATTAAAATATATGGCCTATGACTTGGATTCCCAGTTTTGGGATTTTGCCTCTGCAAAACTTCAAATGTTCTACTTTTCTCTTACATGAGATATATGTAGACTTCAGTGTCTTCTCTCCTGTGCAGTTAGTGCTTAAGAGTCAACATAGTGAGAGATTTAGAAGTAATACACGGTCTTGGCATTAGTAATTTGTATGCTTCCTAGAGACAATCCCTGGGGATTGTCATTCTACTTGAAGCCTCTGTTAGTTTATTGTTGATATGTTATTTATGACTATGTTATGCATTCAGACTGTTCTATGTATTAGTCTTACAATGTTTTCTGTGAACCACCCGGAGCCGTATGGGAGGGCGATATAAAAACCTAATAAATAAATAAATTAGAAAGCACAGTAAGAAGGCAGCACAGGTATGTGATGAATAATATTAACAGTATAAGCAAATGGAAAACAGAACTAGTATTAACATTCTTTCCTTTTTTGGCATATTAACAGAGCAAAGAAGGGCCAAATTCAGATTCTCAAAGTCTGAGAAACCTCAGTGTTTAGCAGCAGCCCTCTCATCTTTTCATGGGCAGGCAACTCACCGTGTTCTTAGGAGCAATTTGTTACCATGCTTGTGCAAGTGGGTGGCTTGCAATCAAGAGACACACTGAGTGTTGTTTGCCCACGGCTGTACATCAGAGTAGAACATGGCCTACGCTGTCCCGACCTTTGCTGTCACTGAGACCAAAATCCCACCCACACTCTCACTAATGCAAAACAGTAGTGCTTAGCAGAGAGAAGCATATAGGGATACTAGCAGTGGCATGACTATGATTTCTCTACCTCTTGACAGGAATAAAAGCTGGTAAGTTAATGTTACTTCTTGGTCTTTATTAAGCTGGCATTGCAGACAAGGGGAATGCCGCCATAGTCCATCTCTCTCTTTCTCTCTGGTTCCAGGTGACAGGGGGTAGTCTTGCACTAGTTTCTGAATCACCAGGAAGGTAAGATGGTTTCCCGGAGGGGGAGGATTGTTCCTATTAAATAAGAGCAGCTGGAGTTTGTATTTTCTTTTAAACATCAAAATTGTTTATCCGAATACAAGGATCATGTGAACAACTTCTACTTGCTACAAAATCACTACAAAAGTGCACTTTACATTTTTGTTCAAAAAAAATTAGAATTGAAGCATCTAAACTTGTTATTTCTCAACTTTTCATTCAGTATCTGAATTGAGATGCAGAATGCTGGACACCAACAATCTGTAAGGTGGCAATGCAGCAGGAAAACCTCAATAGTTGCTTTCATGATATCAGCCCAGCTTTCTTCCTAGTATTTTGAGGCACAAGGAAAGTTTGAGAAATGCCAATTCCTCTACATTTTTGTAAATTTATACAAGGTTTAAAAAGTGACAATATAGGACACTATGATTCAAGTAAGAGTTCTTATTGTCTCTTCCAACTGCAATTGATAACTGAACCCAACAAATGTTCAGGACCATGTGGCCAGCACAGCCCAGTATTTTACAGTTGGCCAAAATCTTTCCAAAACAAGTAACATGTAAATTTAGTTCTCCACTTAAATTCTTCTGGAATGTTATTGTCCATCACCATTATAACGATTGGGAATTTTTGGAAAAAACAATTCAAATAAGTAAAATGGAAAAACAGGTATGTAAGAAAAAGATATGTCCCTTCTTAACCCGCACCATACCACTTCCCCCTTCAACCTTGACTCAGGCGTATTCCTGACAGTATGCAACTCAACAGCACAGAAAGATCTTGAAGAGAAGCAGATACATTTCTTCTTGGGAGAGTGCACATTAAGTGCAGAAAGCCAACCTGATGGGCTCACAACTGACAACGTTCCTGTCTTTGTCAGCTCATAGGATGAGTAGAGGCTGAATAGTCCTGACAATAGTCACTGCCAAGCATGGAATATTAGTGCTCTTGTCCTAAAATTAAGCCTTTGAGGATGTACAGATTCCGGCTCCAATTGATAGCAGGGTTGTCAATAACTTAGAGAAAAAAATGTCCTTCTCTTGTAACAGAGGTTTTAATGGAATGTCATTTACCTGGAAATATTATCTACCTCTGTGTCATGAAAAGCTTCACCTGTCCCATGAAAAGCTTCACCTGCCCATTTCCCAACATTAAGCTTCTGTTAAAGAGGAAAGATATTTTTCTCCAGGTTGTTGGCAACTCTTATGCAACAAGACACTGAACAATGGTCAGCAACATATGACATCTGTGTCATACAAAAATAGGATGGACTATAAAGGGGAATGTACTGGAACAGATAGAAGACCAGTGTGACCTAATACAATTTAGAGGCTAGATTGCCTCTCATCACTGGCTGTTCTTTTTTCTTTTTTTAAAAATTCTTTGCAGATGGAGAAGGTTCCCTTCTTTAGTCCCAGCCCCTGGCATCACCCCTTTACCCTGTAAAAATATAAAATCCATTAAAAAGACTCTAATTATAAAGATGTCTGCGTGCTGTTGTTCTGAGTGCTTCTATACCAACATCCATTGAGCCTATTTATTATCACTACACTAAACGTCTACCTTCAGACTACCTTGAATCAGTGGAAGAAAGAAAAATGGGCAATTTCACACAGCAGAAAAGCAAGCTGGTTATAGCAAGTGTGGCAGCTACATACCAAATGCAGAAACAAACAAAACCTCAGCAGAGATTTCTCTGGGATGTTTATGTCTTGTAAAGATGGACGTGACATGCTTCTTTGCATTTAGATTGCAAACTGCAGTGCTTAATAGCATGTAATACTCTAGGATGAGAATTCAATCTTACATTCATGTCTGATTGAAAACGAAAGATAAAGAAGGATTAAGTGTCGCCAGTTAAAAGGACTACCATAGTAACAACTATATCTTTGTAAGAATGATACTAACACAAATTTTAAGAGTTTTTAACTTTGTTTTCTGCATCTCACACAGGATTAATTTAATTTGGAAAGCAAGTGATGGGAAAGAAAAAAATTAAAATATTTATCTACTTCTACAGAAAAATACAGCAGTCTAGGTTCATTCAAAAGAAGTGTTGGCTCTTCCCTCTAGAACCTGACTGTGATATGGAAAGCTACCACAAGGCTGTGTCTTCACTGCTGAGCTCAACCAATGATTTTACATCCCAATTCTATCTAACATATTTTCTAGCAGAGCTCTAGGAACGGAAATGTTGGTAAGCAATCCCAACTCTGATAATTATGATGAAGTCAGGGATCTTCTACTATCTATGCATATGTTCTTTGTTAAATCTCTCCAAGCACTCAGGATACCCAGTCTTCAATTCTGGTACTCATAAATGATGTGGGAAACTATGTCACTGAATGAAACAATGTCACACCAGCTGTAGCTCCATTCGTGTGATACGCTTTTGTTCTGTCACATTCTGTGGGTGGCATTTGCCAAAGGAAGCAACAGGATCTCAGTCAAATTTCTGTTTTGGCTAGCATATAGCAGACTTCTGCAAGAGCAAATATTTGGGCAGGAGCGTGATTTAAGTGGCAGCTAGAGTTAGAGAAAACATTTATGAAACATAAAACTGTTCGAGCTACAAGTTATAGGGTTTAAGTGATATTGCATAAACCCCTCTATTTTCTCATGCCAAGGTTAAATAAGAACATTTACTTTGCAATATAAAAATGTCATCAGCACTATGCTGACATTTTTATAACAGAACCAAAGACAAATAGCTAACAAGTTGGGTAATTTCCTAATCTTCTGGCTGGCACTATTGGTAAGGACATAGTATAGTTTTAGACAGGGAGTTGTTTTTCCTTTTTGAAATCTTATTATTTATATTTAGATACTGCCCTTCCTTTTGGCTCAGGACGGTTTACATTACAACTCATATGGTACAGTACTGTAAACATCCAATACAGAAGTTATTTAATAGTGAAACTTGTGTCAACAATGATTCAATAACAATGATAACAATAGTGTGGTACAACAACTCAATAACAACACAGTTTGCTTTGACTGCACTGTGGTCTGGCTTTCTGTTAGTGCAGTTTGTGGGGCTTCAGGTTGGTGGTAGTGGTTTATTCACTGGTCTTGGCCAAATGCCTGGTGGAAGAGCTGTTTTTTGCAGGCCTTGTGGAATTGTCTTATTGTGCATGTGCAATAAAACACTTCTGTCTGCAGGCTTAATGAATCACAACATACATTTATTATTTGCATAATACTGGCTGCGTTTAGACATCACAGTAAGCGAACATCAAGTCAACAGAGCTTGTTGCAGACCTTGTATGATGTGCCCTTAAGCCTGCTTTCTGTTCTTCCCTTCTTACCAAACTCCTCATTTAAATCAAATTTTGGTCACCTGTAATCACCTTTCTGCCACTCCACCAAACCATGGTTTAATCCAGGTTCGGGTTAACCCGTGTTATCTCTACTTGTATATCACAGGTAGCTAGAATCTGTTTTAGACATGATTTTTTCATCTTACTCTGTGCAAGAAGGGAGGGAAGAAGAGACATATCATCACAGAAGACTAGAATATCACATGCTAACCATTCTAGAGTAGCAAAACTGTATAAGCAGTTCTACAAAGAAAAGGCTTATTTCTAAAATTGCACAGAATATTTAAAAAACACATTGTTCATAAAGAACCATGATTTTAAGAATCCCACATTAAAGTATAACTGCCAGCAAAATCCAACCTCCAACAGACCTTGAAAAGACAAGGCTAAATATCTTAGTAAATAGCCGTGTTGGATATTATGATACAGTTTACTGATTTGCTATAATTTGCTTTTGCCTTATATCTCCACAGTTATGAGGGTTGTTCATTTAGTCTAAGGAAGAGTGCATGCACTCAAAAGCTCACACCTTGAATAAATATTTTTTGGTCTTAAAGGTACTATTGGACTCTATTTTTGTTATCTTAGAAAATATAGATGTTCAAATGTAGACAGTGGACAAGGAAGATGTAACGTATTAAATTGGAAATATGGAAGAGAAACATTTAAAAAGTGGGACAATTTTACGGAGGTCCATACAACATTAAAATGCCATATTAATACTGTTTCCAATCTCCAGGTGGTGACTGGAGATCTTTTAGGATTACAACTGATCTGAGGTGACAGAGATCCATTCACCTGGAGAAAATGGCCACTTTGTAAGGTGGACTGTGTGGCATTATACACCACTGAAATCCCTCTCCTCCCCAAACCCCACTTTTTTTAGGTTCTACCCCCCAAATGTCCAAGTATTTCCCAACCCAAAGCTCGCAACTTTACATACTGAGGATTATGTGTAGACTCTTTCCCCATTTTCTTTTCCTTCTTATCATTTTTCCTAACTGGACTTTCTGTTCATTTGAATTTCTTTGTTGTTGGGTTATGGATATATGAATGGGTAGCTGAATTAATTTAGCTGATTATGTTCTTTACACATTCAGCCATGTATTCCGCTCCTCATACAGAGGAAAAGGATTCAACGGCTTGGGTACCAATGCAACTTAGCACTAAAAGTTTTTTGCACATTCTTTTCATGGCATTCAGTAAAAAACAGCCTGTCTCATTACCCATGTGTTGTAAGGTAATGATTAAAAGACAGCACTATTTAAACAGAATTTCTTTGCAGCAAAACACTAACATAATATGATTTATTTGTTAGTTAATAATTTAGCTCAGCAACACAAACCTGAGACATACGCTACCCTTTCCTCCCATTTTATGAAAAATCATTATTTATTTATTTAGATTTCTATTATACTTGGCACCAATGTAATTCCTTTCATATATTTGCATGAATAATTACTATTCTATGTAAATGAGGCCCTAAAAGAAAACTTAATCTGATCCCAATACTAATTATATTCACAAAGAAACCACACACACTAGTTGGTTTCAGTTCACAAAAATAGTCCCAATTATCATATATTATAGCAGCAGAAACATTAAGTGGATTTTAATAGTGATGGTGAACAAGGCTGGTTCAAGGCATTTAATTGGGGCCAAGCAAAGCACACCTGTTGTCTTCTTCTGTACCATCACCAGACGAATCCACAATGAGGCCAAATTCAAACTGGGCCTGCCCAGCAGTGGCACAGACTCCTGAAATGATGCCTTCATATGCATCTCTGCACACTTCATGATTCTGCCCAAAGTGGGGCAAACTACTTGAATGATTTGGTCAGAAATTCAATACAGATGGTGTGGTACAGAAACCAAGCTAGACTGCCTAATCATAGTTCAACCTCTCCTGCAGCAATCAATTGAATATATGAATACAACCACTGCTACAGATGATTAAAGAGCTATAATTATACCGGGGCAGAACAAATGTGACTTTAAATAAACACTAGAAACAAAGCCTCTTGTATAGAACAATACAACATGCGCTAGGCTCCCCTCCCCCACTCCAGGGCAGGCCAGCCAGGGCCCCCCTCCCACCTCAGCCTCTCTGGGCCTTTTCAAGTTGGCGGGAAGTGCTGGGGGGCAGCCCATTCCCTCCTTCTGCCCCCAGAACGCCCATGGAGGCCTCAGCAGGCCTTTTTGGGTGAGGGAGAAGGCAGCCCGCTCCCTTCACAGAGGCCTTGGTGAGCCTTTTTGAGGTGGGGACGGAAAGCTGGGGAGGCAGTCCGTACTCCCCACTGCCCCCAGAAGGCCCACCAAGGCCTCCACAAGCTTGCCGGACCTTTTCGGGATGGGAAGAGTGTTGTGGGGCAGTCTGCCCCCCTCACCCCCAGAAGGCCTGCCAAAGCACTGGGGGGGGACTCTGCTTCTCCCCCCACTGCCCGGGCAGCCCTGCCAAAGCCTGGAAAGGTGCTGACAAGAGCACTGGTGGGGGCTCCCCTCTCCTCCCCACCCCCATCATCCCCAGCCACAGTGCCTAACCCTCTGCCCTCTCTCTCAGCTCCAGCCACCTGCCTACCTTACTGGTGGCTGGCAGTTCTTCCATATGGAAGAAATTAGAGGGGGATGTGGCTAGGGGCGAGACATCACTCCTGATTGGCTGTTCATTGGATGGACAGCCAATCAGGTATGGGACAGCCAGGTCTGCCTCCCTGATTGGTGAGTAGGTGATGAATCCCAGCTCCGCCCAGGAACAGATGTACTGTTTCCACCAGATGATAAACATTCATTGACTCATTACTTGAGTTATCTGTAACCATTATGAAAAAAGGACCAGCACCTTCATTTTTCAGGTAAGTGAATAGCATTCGCAACAAACATTAAATCATTCCCCCATTCATGCAGAAATTATGTAAACTATTTTCCTTAAATGAGAAATCACTTAGTCCTTTTTCTTATGTGACCAATGACCAAGCTTTGTAGACTGTTAACCGAGATGAAAAACACCAGAGGAAAACACGAGATGAAAAACACCAGATGAAAAACACCAGAAGATCAGAGATTAGAAATGTTTCTGGCCTTTGTTATTCATTCTAACTTTCCACTTTGTGCTGTTCCTCATCCACTGTTTGTTTGTTAGAATTAATAGTATCACTATAGGATTCTTCCTCATCACATCATGTATCCATTGAGAGGAACAGGTTCTTCATCCCACCCACTTTTAGCATTCAGTGATTTGAACTTTGAAACAGAGGAAAAAAATCCTTTCCATACAGATGTGCTCAAACAGTAGTCAGAGGGCCTCTGTCGACATAGACATCAATAAGCTGGTTGAGAACTATTATTCTCTGGACTAAACAGAAGCCTTCTCCATGTATTTCTCTGCACATTCACTGAACACAGATGGGGGAAGACAGGATCACACCCACTGGCACTGCTCCCTACTTTCTACACACTCAGCTAACAGAATTCTGTCTGGATCCCCCCAGTCAGTAACTGCTGCTCTATACAATGATAAGGCAACCTTTCTCAACATTTTTACCATTGAGAAACCTCTGAAATATTCTTCATGCTTCAAGAAACCCCAGAAGTGGCACCTTCATGCAGAATATGGTTGGGAAGCATAGCTGTGTACATGCCCACCCAGAGCACCTCCACCTCCATAATCGGCCATTTTGGGAGGGGGGAAAATTGACATAACAATATATGGTCATATCACTGATAAATGTTTAACAAATTTAAAAAATATATTAAAAATTAAGTAACTCCCATCCATTCAGGAAACCCTTCCAGGACCATCAAGAAACCCCAGGCTTTCATGAAACCCTGGTTGAGAAAGCCTATGATAAGATCACTAAGGATCCTACAACGATAATAAGTTTGCCTTATCTTTGCATAAAGGCACAGTCTCCCAATAATTGCTCCCTATCATGTGAAAGGACAAAGGTGAAGTATCTTCCCTTCAGACCTTACTGGCTCAGAGGTAAACATACTGAAAAAGTGATCATGATAGAAGGGGCAAGAACTGGCTACAACATATATGAACCTATCTGAAGTAAACCACAAGAACAACATGGTAATAACTTTGTTGAGGCTGCCTGTATACAGATTTTGACTCCTGCTCTGACAGCTTATTTAAGAGAGATTACTTACCAAAGAAGCCGACGAAATACAAAGGATGAATGTCGCCTGGAGACAGAAAACTTGGAAAGTGAATTTCTGTACATGTGCATATATCATTTAAGATGCTTGATGCACAGTGTGCTTAGAAGAGCCACCCTCAGTGAAGTATTTCTTCTGCGCCTGTCAACCACTAAGTGTAACATAACCTTTCAAAACACCTCCCCCCATCTTTCAAACTCCAGTCAGATGGGACAAGAGCTGGGATCTCCATCTGTTGTAACAAAGAATAAATTTTGTGGTTGGTTTTTATTCATACAGGGGCACGAAGCAAGGGAGGGGGACATGCTAAACATATCCCCTTTGTTATCTAATCTCAAGAGCGGAGAGTCACAGGCCCAGGCAAGAAGTGTTGGTTGACACACTTTGATCATTAATAGAACATGAACTGCATGCTAAACAACTGGGTCACATTTTCCCTCAGCTCTTCCTTGGAAACTGAAGCTAGTACAGAGAAAAGCATCATTAAGTATTGCCAGTTGTTCCTTGGAAGGGCGCAGCTCTCAAGAATAAAATCAGCACACAGCCCGATCTGTAAGCTTTAGGACAACCTGCTTTAAATCAGGAATACATTTTGGACTCTGGGGACAAGGATTTAAAAGAGGTAAGGGTTATTCCAAAGGATTACTGCATATTCAAAATTAAAGCATTGGAGACATGACAGAACTTTATACAATTATATACATGGGGTGGAGAGAGTTGACAAAAAGAACTTTTTCTCCTGCTCCCCAAATAATAGAATTTGAGGGCATCCAATGAAGCTTATGGGCAGTGGATTCAGGACAGACAAAAAGAAAAAAAACTTCTTTACACAGAATGATTATAGAGGGGAATTCACTCTCAGGGATCACTATGATGGGCACAGGGATAGACAGCTTTATAAGGGGATATGATAGACTCATGAAGGATAGACCTATCAGTGGATACTAGTCATGGTACCTTGCATTCAGAGGCAGTCAACTTCTGTTTCCCAGTGCCAGAAGACAACATCAGGGGAAGCTCATGGCCTTTATGTTCTTTTGTTGGCCCTCTGGAAACTGATTGGCCACTGTGTGTGACAGGATGATGGACTAGATATACCACTGGTCTGATCCAATAGGCCGTTTCTTACATTTTTAGAGCATAAAAGAGTATGTTGTAAGCAGAGCCAAATTATCAGGGAGAAATGGGAGTATTAAAAAAATGAACTATCATCTGTTTTATTTATGGCCATTCACATAGGGAGCCCTCGATGAAGTGAAACTGTATGTATCATAGGCAGACAAGGAATGTTTCATGGCGGCCCAAGCAACATAAAGATGCTTCCCTATTTTCTGGCGCTGTGCTGTGAAACGAAATAGGCATGTCTCCCCCACCCACATTCCAGCATGAAAAACAAACCTCCACACCCACTTCCCCCAAAGTTTTACAGCTTTAGTATGAATGATGCAGTAAATCTAGAAGTAGATTTAGTGCTCCTAATTTTAAAAGGATTAGTGCCATTCCTTTCTCCATCTCATCATAAGAAATAATTTCAACTGCCCACCTTCCCCAAAGTGGCCCAGGTTTAAACTTTGCAAGATGTAGTAATATGAATGCCAGCCTCCGGGAGGGACCTGGGGATTGCCTGAAATTACAGCTCACTCCCAGACTACAGAGAAAGTGGATGTTTTGGAGGATGGACTCTATGGCATTGTACTTCACTGAGATCCCTGTTCTTTCAGGCTCCATCCCCATATCTCCAGAAGTTTCCTGACCTGGAGGTGTCAACCCTATCCCACACTGATACTACAAATTAGTCACTGTGTTTTGCACTCACATAATGGAACGGCAACTGAAGAATGACATTATTCAGGCCTTCTCATGCAACCTAGAAGCATTTATTTGCCTCATTTCTGCATGTGTGTAGGCTTGTAATTACACAATGACTAAAAGATTAGAACTCAGCACACGCTTGTTGTTGTTATGTGCGAAGTCGTGTCCGACGCATCGCGACCCCATGGACAATGATCCTCCAGGCCTTCCTGTCCTCTACCATTCCCCGGAGTCCATTTAGGTTTGCACCTACTGCTTCAGTGACTCCATCCAGCCACCTCATTCTCTGTCGACCCCTTCTTCTTTTGCCCTCGATCGCTCCCAACATTGGCTCTTCTCCAGGGAGTCCTTCCTTCTCATGAGGTGGCCAAAGAATTTGAGTTTCATCTTCAGGATCTGGCCTTCTAAAGAGCAGTCAGGGTTGATCTCCTCTAGGACTGACCGGTTTGTTCGCCTTGCAGTCCAAGGGACTCGCAAGAGTCTTCTCCAGCACCAGAGTTCAAAAGCCTCAATTCTTTGACACACGACCTTCTTTATGGTCCAACTTTCGCAGCCATACATTGCAACTGGGAATACCATAGCCTTGACTAAACGCACTTTTGTTGGCAGGGTGATGTCTCTGCTTTTTAGGATGCTGTCTAGATTTTAGGATGCTGTCAGCACACGCTTAGAATGTTCTTTTATTGCTTTTCATATTTCAGGGTCATGATGACTATTTCTTGATAGCCCTGGAAGGGTTTCCCAAATGGGTGAGAGTTAATTAATGTTTATATATATTTAAAATGTGTTAAACATTTATCAGTGACTAGATATGGTCCCGTCACCCCCCCCCCTCCCAGAGAAATGGCCAGTGATGGGCCTGGAGAGGGTGGGAAAGGGAGGGGCTCCAGGTGGGCGTGTACACACCACTGCTTTCCAACCATAATCTGCAGGATCACACCACTTCTGGGGGTTCTCAAAGAATGTTTCAGAGGTTTCTCAATGGTAAAAATGTTTAAGCCCTAGTACATCCCTTGGAAGTTTCTAGTAAAATAATTATTAAAAAAACAACAGCAAGGAATTTGTACAAGGATGAAAAAGGCATAAAAAGAAAGGAGGACAGGGGAGTGGGAAGGAGAGAAAAAAGGAAAATTCCATTGGCAACGCTCAACAAGTGAAATAGCCTTCAGGAGAAAACAGTTCTTAATCAGCCTTGGGGAACCTCTGGGACATTCTGGGTACCAATTAGGCTTTCAATCTTTATTTACATGTTACAGGAGGAACAGTAAAATGCCAGTTGCTAATGTTCCCAAGAAGATACTTACTGTTCTTGCTTTATGGCTTTCATTCACATAATTAAAAGTGATTTGCTAACAAAGATGTTTCTGCAGGGGGCTCTGAATCACATTTCAAATAAGACAACAACAACATGTTAAGGGTTTATACCACAAGGTTAAAAAGGACATTTAAATAGCAACTAAACACTAATTTGTAGGATCATATTTAAAGGTCCACTAAGGATCACTTAGAGCCTCTTGTGGCACAGAGTGGTAAGGCAGCAGACATGCAGTCTGAAAGCTGCCCATGAGGCTGGGAGTTCAATCCCAGCAGCTGGCTCAAGGTTGACTCAGCCTTCCATCCTTCCGAGGTTGGTAAAATGAGTACCCAGCTTTATGGGGGGTAAACGGTCATGACTGGGGAAGGCACTGGCAAACCACCCCGTATTGAGTCTGCCATGAAAACGCTGGAGGGCGTTACCCCAAGGGTCAGACATGACCCAGTGCTTGCACAGGGGATACCTTTTAAGGATCACTTATGTCATACTTCATTCCTACCACACTAAACTAATTTCCACCACCTTTGTTAATATAAATCTATTTCGCTTTTGGGCCATGTCTTCCATACTGGGAAATGTTACATATATGTTTTTAAGAACAAAAAGCAAGAAGATAGTCATGCCTGGCAACAGAGAGAGTAATACTAAGCAGGTTTAATCAGGTCCTCAGGTCTCTCTGCTGCTTATAGTGGGTCTCTTCCTGGGCCTGCGTCTTTATTGGACTGCCTTCCCTGCCCAGGGTCTTCTTTCCCCTCTCTGGGCAGTGAGGGGCCATCCCAGCTTCTTGCCCCTCCCCCAGCCCTTTCATCAGCTTGGGGCATTGGCAGCTTCTACGGTACGCTGTGGTTTGACTGGGACAGCAAGGTGTCTCTCTCCTGGCAGCATCTGAGACCTGGCATGGACACAGTGGCTTGTCCTGAAGGGGAGGGGTATGTGTCCCTGTTTGTACCAGGTGAGTTGGGATCCAGGCTTCCCATCCAGGAGTCTGTAGAGAGCCGGGACTTCTGGAGTGGTCTGGGGGAAGGTGGCTTTAGATCTCTTGCCTTGTAAACTCTATGGAGTCACAGTAAGCTGGCTGCACTTTCCACCACCACATCAGTCAGTTACCAGATTCAGTTGAAGGTACTAATCTGACCTCTCCTCTTATGCTCCACTGAGACTTGTCTTCTCTGAGCAAAACCTTCTGAACGTGCTACTCTGCAAATGCATAAGCACAGAGGCCCCTGCTTGGGTTTTCTTGATTACAGATCCCTTCCTTGTGGAACAGTCAAGCTGAGGAGGTCAGGAAGGTTCCAATGTTTTAATTGGAAATGTGCAGGAGGACATTTTTATAAAGGTAATAGGGTTGTAGTATAATGGGATGGGTCAGGAGGGTGCGTTTAAAGGGTCAGGAGGGTGCGTTTAAAAGCATAAAGGATTGTAGTCTATTGTGCTGTTTACAATTTACTGTTTACTAGTAAATTATATATATATATATTATCTTGCTATGACTGTTTTTGCCATCAATTTATTTGTTATTTACAGAATGTCATATCTTACACTATTTTCTTGGCTGCAATGTCTTCTAATTTTGCATTCCTTTTTCCTTGTTCAGTGGATTGGATGCTTTATGCTATCTGAATTGTTTTAATATTCTGTAATCTGCCTCATGTTTCAGCAAGAAAAGCTGATGATAAATGAATAAAAATATTTTGATTTTTACACTACAGAGTGGCAAACTTTTGCCACTATATTCAAACATTTTCAGAGTATGATCCAGTTGCTCTTAATACTCTCTCAAGGAAACCCAAGACATTTTCTCACATAAAAAGTTATTTCACTACTGTCCGAAGGGCTCAAAGTCAAAAAAGAGATTCTCTTACACTGCAAAATAATAAACATTACAACAAAAGAAAGAAATACTGTGCTAGAGAGACATGAACACCATTTATTCCAGATGTCCTAACCAGCTTGCCAGCCTCTTGGGAGAAATTGTCAATTAACTCTTCATTAAAATTTCATACCTCAACTCTCCACTGCTCTCACTAGTCCGCTTCTACCAGCTCAATGGGCTGGTGAAAGGACCAAGATAGCTCTCTTCATGGTCCATCTGCAAAATGGGGAGATGTCTAATCAATGACTATTGCATAGAACCTTTGCATGTAGCAACTTCACATCTCCCACTGACAGCTATTGTTTCTTTTCCACAAGGCTCTCCCATCTGCTTCATTGTGAAAGTGCCTCCTATAGCAACCCATATGTTGTAGCTGTCCATCAGGGAATCCATCCCAATCATGAGGTCAGGGGGAAGACAAGACTTAGGAAGGTCAAACAAAAAAAAATCCACATACTTGCTTTCTGAAGGTGAGAATAAGCATTGGTAACTGAATTAGCTTTCACTGCTTGCCATTTGTTGGGATTGGCTTGAATCATAGAGTTGTAAGGGAACTCCAGGGTCATCTAGTCCAACCCCCTGCACAATGCAGGAAATTCACATCTATCTGCCCACCCACAATTCCATGTCCAGATAATACTCTCCCCCATCAGACTCTATGGCTAATCTAGCTCGGAGGAAATACTTCCCGACCCCAAAGTGGTGATGGGCGTTTTCCTGAGTATGCAAGGAAGATCCATAAGAGCCAATCCCTTCTGCCCACCCACTTACAATCTGCATAAGTTCACAGAATCAGCATTTTCTGTGAGGTGGCTATCTAGCCTCTGTTTAAGAACTTCCAAGGAAGGAGAACCCACCACCTCCCAAGGAAGCCTGTTCCACTGAGGAACCGCTCTAAATGCCAGGAACATCTTCCAGGTGTTTAGCTCAAAATTCTTCTGAGTTAATTTCATCCCACTGGTTCTAGTCATACCCTCTTTGGCAAGAGAAAACAACTCTGCTCCTCAGCGGCCCCCAACCCCCAATCCAGGGACCGGGACCGGTCCCTGGATCAGTCGGTACCGGGCCGCAGCTCCTCCTCGTCCTCCTCCCTGGCTGCTGCCTCGGGGGTTGCCTGCCACTCTGCTGCCGGCTCGCCTTTGGTACTCTCCAGTGGCCGCCATGGCTGGGGCTCCCCCCGGCGTGGCACTGCGCAGATGCTGCTAGTAGCGCTTCCCAGCGGGTGGCGGGAAGTCAGGGGGACTGGTGGAAAAGCAAGTGGAGCAAAGTCTCAGGCAGTGGCGGCATCCCTCGGCAAAAGACTACCCCCCCCCCGGGCCTCAGTAAAATTGTCAAGCGTTGACCAGTCCCCAGTGATAAAAAGGTTGGGGAGTACTGCTCTATATGGCAGCCCTTCAAGTACTTGAAGATATCACCTCTTAGGCATCTTCTCTCCAGGCTAAAGAGACCAAGCTCTTACCTCATATGTCTTGGTCTCCAAACCCCTCACCATTTTTGTTGACCTCCTCTGGACAAGCTCTAGTTTGCCTATATCCTTCTTCAATTGTGGTGCCCAAAATTGAACAAAGTATTCTAAGCGAGGTCTAACCAGAGCAAAGTGGTACCATCATCTCATGCAATCTGGACACCATACTTCTTTTGATACAGCCCCAAATCCCATTTGCTTTTTAAGCCACCAAGTCACACTGCTGACTCATGAATGACTGATTATAAATGGCAGCAGCCACGCTGGACTGCCGCCGTTCCAGTGCACCGGAGAAAAAAAGCCCGGGGACGGAACATCCCGGGTGCACGCTGGCTGACCCGGCTCAATGGCTCCGCGCACACAACATGGGGCCAGAAGTGCTGGGAGAGCAGGTAAGCGGCCCCAGTGGCAGCAGGGAGGGATCGGGGGCATGCCCCCCACTGCACAATGCTGGGGAGCCGCATGCTGCTCTTCCACCATGGTGGGAGCAGGGGGGTGCCCCAGCCTGCTCCACGGCTCCGTGGAGCTTGCTGGGGCATGTGGTGTCCCTGCAGAGACACTATAGGTTGGGGCCAGGTGGCCCGGCACTGCCGATTACGCAAGGCGCCAGCCCCCCCCAGCCCCCACTGGCACCCACAGTAACCCATGGACTACAGAAGTTTCCATGTTCGTGTAACGTGAGCCTTCCGTGGGCCTGGGCCAGGCCACGCCCATGCTGGCAGCCGACAGCGTGGGCTTTCCAGCCCGTGCATAATGGGTCATTCAGTGTATGGTCTGCTAAGACTTCCCAGAACCTTTTCACACATATTACTTCCAAGACAGGTCTCCCCCATTTTGTCCCTGCAATGGTCCTACCACGTCCTTACTCTTTTTCTTCCTTTGAATATAACTAAAGAACATTTTTGTTGTGTTTAGCATTTCTTGCTAGCCTAAGCTCACACTGATCTTTAGCTTTTCTAATATTTTCCCTACAAGTATTGGTTATTTGTTTATAGTCATTCTTAGTTATAAAGCCCTCCTTCCATTTCCTAAATGAGCCTTTTTATTACTCAAATCTTTTGAAAGCTGTTGATAGAGCCATCCTGGCTTCTTTAGGCTCCTCTCATTTTTTCTTCTCAAGGGAATTGTTTGTGATTGTGCCTTCAGTATTTCACTTTTAAGAAATTCCTATCCCTCTTGAACTCCCATCTCCTTAAGTTTTTCTGACCACTGGATTCTACCCAGCATAACTTTAAGTTTGTTAAAATTTGATTTCCTGAAGTCCAGCCTATATGTCTGACTACGTACAGCTTTTCTCTTCCCCAAGATTGTAAATTCCAAAATCACCTGGTCACTACTATCAAGTGTGCCCACTACTTTCAGGATAGTACCTATGCTCCACGAACTGATATTTTAAGGGAGCCATAGAGTCTGTGTAGTGTTTCATAGATTATCTGCCATTCTTTGGAAGACCTTCCTGATGTAAGAAAGAACTTTTTGTGGTTATTGTTCAGCAATCAGGGTTCACCTCCCCCACATCTCAATACCTCAGCACGCACAGTCAAGCCATCATTATTGGAAGTGATGTAACACAGGGAAGGAGATTACCCATTGGTCCTGGATCCGGTCTGGCACCTAGCCTGGAGACCTGAGGGAAGGGTGGGGGACTGAGCTGCTCTTATAAACCCAGGCTCTCTACCTGGCCCCAATACCTGGTGGAACTGCTCTGTCTTGCAGGCCCTGCAGAACCCAGACAGCTCCGTCACAGAGCTCATTCCACCAGGTAGGGGCGAGGACTGAAAAAGCCTTGCCCTTGTCGAGGTCAGGCATACCTCCCGGGGTCCAGGGATGATCAGTAGATTCACACCCACAGAGCAAAGGGCCCTGTTGGGGAGCATAAACAGCAGAGCTTTAAATTCATCAGAGCTTTAAACTGAAGTTATGAGGGGAAGGAGATGCCCAATGTGAGGATTCTAATGTAGGAGAACAAATAGCAATAACCCACTTGAAAAGGACGGGACAAATAGAACCAAGGATAAGAGGCTTCTGGTGCCAATATATCAATGCCCAAAGCATGGACAATAAAAAGAAAGAGGTGAAGGGTGAAGATGTGGATGCTGTCCTCCTTGAGTAGCATGATAGAAAATCTAAGCATCAGGACCTTGTAATTATGGCTGACTTCAATTTCTCTGATGTGTTTGGGGAAACCAATTCTGCTAAGCATCCAGACACGTACAACTTTCTGACCTGCTGGGCTGACAATTTCATTTATCAAACAATGGAAGAACCTATAAGAGGCTTGGCCATACTCAATGCTGATCAACAGGCAAAAGCTGGTGGATGGAGTGAAGGAGGTGGGGACTCTAGGTGAGGGGGAGTGACCGTATCCTCTTAGAATTTCATATATGATGGGGGGGCAAGGAAGTTGTAGACAGATGTGTATGCTAGACATCTGTAGGACAGACTTAAATAAACTCAGAGACATGATGAGAGTCATTCCGTGGACAAGAACATTAGAAGAGAAAGGAGCAAGTGACATGTAGGCTCTCTTTAAACAAGAGCTAATGCATGCTCAAGCCATGACTACTCCAGCAAGACAGAAATATGGTAGGGAATTCAATAAGCCTATTTGGATGAACAGAGAACTAAGGAAGAAAAAGGAAACGTCAAACTTGCCTAATAGCCCAATTCTGATTTTGCCCCCACTGATTGCATCTGTTTAATTTGCAGAGATAGGCAGTTTGGTTTGGATAGGTCCAAAAAGGACCCAAATCAGCTTATCCAGACTGAATTGCCCATCCCTATTCCTTCATAAATAATTCTGATGACCTTTGGCAGGTACTGAGCACCTTATCTCACTGCTGTTGCTATAAACCCTCATCTTTACAGCCAGGCTTAAGTATTGGAAGTGTGGCAGGTGGGAAAAGAAAGTACTTCAAACAATGGAAAGCAGAAACATGAGGCACAGGAGTGAGCAAGGATTAGTTTCCTTTACAAGAATACTCCATACCCAGTCTCTCATATACACTTCATATATGAATTTGGCAGGCACTTGAACAAACACAAATGACCACACCATCATGTGGCTCTAAGTGACAGTTAACAAGACACTGGATTACACTTTATTATCATTTTCACATCAATCAGTAGATGCATTTATCACCAGTTTCTCTTATCTCCCTTGAACTGAACTCCTTTATTCATACAAGTCTGCTGTATACTCTAGATAGGCTCAAGACCCAGAAAAGATACCAAGCACTAGCTTCACTGAATGCATAACTAAAAGGTCTGGGGGCAGGGAGGGTTGATGTCTTACCCTTTAATTGCTAGCCTGACTCCCTTTAGGGAGGGAAGCATTCATTTCTCACAGTCACCAATTCCATGAGCCACTTCTCCCTGCTATTTTCACAGTGCATTGCATCCCCCACACCCCTGCTTATTCTTTTTCTTGCCTTGTATACCACAAATCCACAGGGAGAGCTCTGAATCATTTGCAAACCGCAGGCGATAAGAATAAAAAGTCACCAATACTAAAATGAATGTCACCTCCAAAGCATTAATGGCTGATTCTCAAAAATCGAATTTAGAGGTGCAAATGTATCTTGCATTCTAAAGCAAAACATGGAAAAGCAACTGACCAATTCCCAAAGGTCAGCCAACACATTTACTGAGTGACCCCCTCCCCAATACCATTGCCCAGTAGCTCCAGAAACAAGATCAGTAAGTAGATTTTCTCAGGACATTTTTTCCTTTCATCGTTCCTGCCTAATTAGACACAAAATACAAAATACATTTTACTGTGGCCATGAAAAGGTGAATGCCTGGCCTTCCCACAGTTAATTGCTGCAGAATTCAACAGTGATTTAAAAATGTGTTCACAGTAAAGCAAGTCTTACTGTATAACATCAAAACGCATACACATAAGTGCAGTATGTTGTGGCCACTCCTTGGTATAGGCCTACAAGGTCATCTGAACAAATGTGTTTATAAGCTGCAATTTAGTCACACCAGTATTTGAGTGGACCTGCTTTTAGAAAAGCTTCCAGGGGCATGAAGAACTGCCATTTATGCTCACCATGACTGAATTCAGGGGCAAATGAGAAGCGATCCAGCAGCTATGATAAAGAAATCCTGTGATTTTTAGAAGGACAGAATCTGCTCAAGCTACAGGAGCTACAAAAAGGGGCTCTGGCACTGGAAAGGGGGTGGTTTTCTGATGCAAATCCAACTGCCAGAGTTCTTTTTTCCCCCACAGAACAGAATAATCAGGTACCATGGGCATCACGCAATGTGTACAGGACTTGCTATGTACAGAGTGATCTTCAGCCTCTGTAAACTGACCATTTCCCACAATGACAAGCCTTAGTTAATTGACCTCCAATGCCTTTTTTATATCTGTGGAGCTCATGATTAATGATTTATTCATAACCAACAACAACCCAGAGATGCAGCAATGAAATATTCAGAATCAAGAGCTATTCAGGTACAAAAAATATGGTCTTCACAAATCCCACTAAAATCTGATAGTTACTAGGACCAAGCTATATACCTGGAAACTGGATAGGGGGGAAAAGTACAAGCTGGGTATAAAATCTGAGCATCCTTCCTTCATACATCCTTGCGTCTAAGTGGAGAAAAAAGACCTAAAGGGCTCAGCTCAGGGGCTGTGGCCTTGGACAAGCTGGCCCACTGGATTAATAAATGGCTCAAGATATAGCTGGTTTGTTTAATTTTTTCCCTAGTGTATGGCACTTGGGGATATAAAGGCAGGGAATAAATATTAAGCAAGCTGGGTTCTACTTTCAAAAGTGAGTTTCAACAAAGCAAAGATGAAGACAATATGGCTTGATTTTCAATAAAGAAGTTGGTTTTTGTACCCTGCTTTTCACTGCCCAAAGGAATCTCAAATTGGCTTACAATTGCTTTCCCTTCCTCTCCACACAACAGACACCCTGTAAGATAGATGAGGCTGAGAGAGCTCTGAGAGAGACTGCAGGGGCAGCAGGAGTGCTGGCAGAGGCTCTTCCCCAGTGGTCCACAGTCCCAGGCCCTCTGCCCTCCCTCCCAGCTCCTGCTTACCAGGCTGGAACTTCTTCCAAATGAAAGACGTTGGAGAGGGATGCAACCAGGGGCAGGACATCCTTCCTCATTGGCCGTTCATTGAACAGACAGCCAATCAGGAATGGAACATCCAGCACAGCCAACCTGATTAGTAGTTAGGCGGTGAGTCTTAGCTCCTTCCAGCACCCATTATCAGCTTTATTAATGGTTGCAGATTGCAGATGACAATACTACTGACCCAGCTGTAACATCTCCACCATCACACTGCAAACCTCCACATGTCATGTTTCTTCAGGACACATGGAAATCTGATTAAACTCTGTAAGTACTTCTATTCTGTGGAATAGAATAGACATATCCTATTTTATTTAATTTAATATTGTGTATTTTACTGTTTTTAGCTCTATGTAATTGATGTCTCTTGTGGTGCAGAGTGGTAAGGCAGCAGACATGCAGTCTGAAAGCTCTGCCCATGATGCTGGGAGTTCAATCCCAGCAGCTGGCTCAAGGTTGACTCAGCCTTCCATCCTTCTGAGATTGGTAAAATGAGTACCCAGCTTGCTGGGGGGTAAACGGTAATGACTGGGGAAGGTACTGGCAAACCACCCCATACTGAGTCTGCCATGAAAACGCTAGAGGGTGTCACCCCAAGGGTCAGACATGACCTGGTGCTTGCACAGGGGATACCTTTACCTTTACCTTTAATCGATGTCTGCAGACTGAATGTTGTACGCCACCCCAAGACGAGAGGGGCGGTATAAAAATCAAATAAGAAATAAATAAGAAATCAAATAAAAAATAAGATCAGAGCTTTTTCTTACAAGTGATAGTGCTGCTGAAAGGAATCCAGTGGCACTTTAAAGACAAAATCTATTCCATCATAAGCTTTTGAGAATAGGATATCACTTGCATCTCTCAAATTTAAAAATCCAGTGGCCAGAATCCCATCCCCACCCATCTTCAGCTCAGAAAACTCAAACTACAAATGACACACGAAGCCTTGAAAGAGCAGAGCTGGTGCTCCAATACGTGGCAGATGAGCAGCAGATGTCTAGGGCCAATGCCCGTAGCAGCTCTGCTAATGAGAAGTACAGCCCAGCCCTCTGCCCATTCTCTGTGGCCAAAACATTCCCTGCATGCTTTCCCAGGCAACACTGACAAATGGAAATAAGGTGGGAATTATGCTAAAAGGGGGGGAAGAGCCTCCAATAGCCTGAAATAGGAAAAGGCACAGCTTCTCGAGAAATAGCTGCCATTGAGGAATCTAAGATGGCTGAGATAAACAGTGGCTCTTCTATATATTGTTATGAAGACTATAAACTCATGGCCTGACAACATAGGGCAATGAAAAATTATTTATTTTGTTGCCTGGAAAAGGTTCTTTAAAAAAATTGCAACATTTGCATCTTTTTCCTGCTCTGTGGGCAGACACAGGCTGCTTTTCTGAGGATTGTGTAATAAAGAGGAGTTTCCACCCACAACAAGTAAGGCAAATGTCAATGTTTACCACTAAACACCACTCAGCACAGCAGATCTTTAAAGCCATGCAGGAAGTAAGACTTCACCGAAAAACAGACAGTAAAAAACAGCAAAAAACCAATTATGTGGCACTATAAAGAAGAACTCGTTTTTATGCCTTGCTTTTCAAAGATGAATAAACATAACGAAATTTCCAAGCTGGCAATGGCAAAAAGCTTTATTAAGAACGAGTTCCTAGGTATAAAACCTCGTTTTCGTATTTTGCTTCCTCAGTAAACTGTAACAAAATCAAAGTATATCATTTCATCATGCAGACCTTATATAACATGAAAATATAAATTTTATGGAACTAAAATAGTTTTCTACCTTATTTCTGAATTGTTTTTTTTTTCAGGGATCATCCAGCTGGGTGCATGTGGAGGAGTGGGGAATCAAACTGAGCTCTCCAGTTTAGAGGCCGCTGTTCTTAACCACTACACCATGATGGTCAACAGAGTATTTTGATGACAAAGACAGTAAGTTTTGGGAAAGATCACAGTAAAACCTGTATGGCTGCTGAGCAAATGGGAAAATTCAGATTTTCTGGCCCACATGGCAGACATTTTCCCTGACCCTGTTCCCATAACAGACATTCCCCCCACTGTTTTTTTATTGGTGTTTACAATCAACACTACAGTATTGTTAAATTGATATGATATTGCAATACAGATATAGCATATACAAGGGAAAAGGGAGAGAGCTAAAGTGGAGATCAAGGGATGGGCTAAGCATTTTTTTTCTTTAAGTGAAAACTGGGAATTCAGAAAACCTGCTATGCCCATTAATATGATGGTATATCGATATAATACTGATATCATGGGGGACTGGGGTAGGGAAACTGTAGGGAAATCTGCCATGTGGAAGCCCCCAATGCTGCTACCCTTTATCTGCAACTACACCAGCAACTGGGAAATCACAAAATCCCACCCCCATGTGACATTCCTTGTATATCTGTGTCTTTTGGTCCCATGGTTTATATTTTTCTCTATCCCATCCCATCTATATATTTATATAGGAATCTTTTGGGGAAATGCTTCTGATGGGCTCCCTGATAAATGTCCTTTTGCTTCCTGCCACAAAAAAACGAACACCTCTCCTGGAGGTATGAGGAAAAGCTGCTCTGTCAGATGAGCAAGCTTCTCTAGACACAAGAAGCTACTTCTTAGGGGTAGGGAACCACTTGACTAATGGATGGAAGGAGCATGACAATGATGGAACAGGAAGCAGGTGGGGAGGGGTTGAATGGCAGTCAACACCCAGGGCCAGGGACCAAGAGAAGCATCTTGTTGCTATTTGGCTTTTGTTTCTTCTCCACAGAATCTCTAACTCAAGGCAGGTGGCATGGAGAAATACAAGGATTTTGACTGTAGATTTCCCTTTTCTAATGAGCAGCATGAACTAGCACCCATGTGACGGAAAGTGCATTTCATGGAATTACTCCATAAGCAAAATGCCTCCAATTTTACCCGAAGTGCTGCACAAAAAAAGTGGACAATTCCAAAATTGTAACAAAGGAGAGACAGAATCTGTCCAGTGGCTTAATTAAATATAAGATGATAAAAAGTCTCTTATCACATTTATTTAGACTTTGACTCTGCCAAAACAGTCTCTAGATTCATTTGTTTTCCGCTTTCAGTCTGGCTTTCCTCAGTGGCAATGAGTCTGTCCTTGTTGATGCTTGAAAATATAATAAGGCAAATGCTCTTGGAGAGTCACGGCTGTAGCCACAAAAAATATATATGTGATAAGAGACTTTTTATCTTCTTATATTTAATTAAACCACTGGACAGATTCTGTCTCTCCTTTGTTACAATTTTACCCTGGTTTCCTCAAAACACAGCTCAGACAGGACATTAAGAAACTTTCCCCAGGATTGCACAAGGTACCGAAGTCAAATCTCCATTTTTACTTTAGGCTCCATATACTTGAGCCTTTATCATATCTGAGGAAGAGATCTCATCCATTCACACATTTCAGTTTGAATAAATAGTAGAGTATGGAAACTGAAGAGGCACAGAAATGTTGTAACTAGGGTTGTGCACGGCCTGCGTGTGTACGCCGAATTATGCACCGGCACCAGCGCCCGCGCTTCCCCTCCCCGTGGCGTGGCGCTGGCTGCGTTGGCCTGGAATGGCCAATTCAGATGCCCTAGTTGTAACTTCATTACATTTGCAGAAACTGAAACTGTAGAGTCTTCAAGACAAAGCTTTCCCCCCTTAACTCACACGTCTTTCAGGAATAATACCTGTAGCTTTACTTATTTCCACACTGTTAAATCAAGACATATCAAAACAAAAGCCATTACTTCACCTGGAAAACTGGAAACCAGGGTGGGTAGATGGCAGAACATTTCACCATTCATCATACATACAGAGATAAGTGAAATCTAATAGCACAACTTCATTACTACAACACATTAAAACATGGACAGGCATGATGTTTTAGAAAAACCACTATAAGTCGCTGGCCTGTAATTGGAATGCATTAATCTTGGTTTTATGATTTCCTACACAAATCATTCTAGTACAGAATGCACAGCTAAAATGCTATGCTCTGTTAATCCTTAACATGGTGAAAAAAATTGAGCAGTAATTGTATGGTCAAGAGAAGAAAAAAAGATGAAGAAAACACTACATGTGTTAAGTCTTAATGGTTACAAATTCCGTTGCTTGCTCTGAGATCGTAACATAGTCTTCCCATTTAGGGATGGGCAATTCAGCTCAGATAAGCCTGAAAATCAATCTGAGCTGAATTGCAATCTTTGAGCTTGATTCAGAGGATTGAGGAAGACGCTACAGCTTCAGACAGGTCTGCTGGGGAGACATTAAAAGACCTTGCCAAATGGCTGCTGGAGCCAGCTGCAGGTTGGGACTGGAGAAGAAAGGAGCTGACATGTCAGCTCCATATCTGGCCCTCCCCAATCCTGCTGGGGCTGGTTCAGCAGATCCTAAACCTAGGTCCCATTAAATGCCTCCCAAACTGCTGATCACCAAAGAGGCTTTTCTCTGCAGCAGGGTCAGCTGTCTGGCAGCTGATCTGACTGAATCACCCAAACTCAAATAGATATACCAAAGCGATGATTCAGCTGATTTGAGTTTTACCAAATCAGGAAAACCAGAATGCAATAAATTCTGAATCTCCCCCCCCCCCCAGTGTACATCCCTATTCCCATTCTTCATAGGCCAAAATGGTCTATGGAACACAGATCATGTGTTTTGTAGAAGAAAGCATTTCAGCAGATATAACTGCTGGTATCAATACAATACCAATTCTGGGAGAAGACAAACAGCTGAAATTCTCCCATCTACACAGGTGCTAAAAGGCACAGAGTGCCTGTGGACTCTACCTTACTCATTAATCTTCTTTTCTTTCACTTCTACTTGCTATCAGTTTCCCTTGAAGAGGAGATTTCACCGTTGGTTCAGCAGTTTTTCCTCTTGAATCCTGAAGTCTTCTATACTTCTGTCCTCGCTTGGCTATCTTTTCAGGCTTATCTACTTGAAAATGCTGAGCACACAGAACACTGTCTCAGGTTAACATATGCAAAGAAAGCACTCTCCTTGAAAGGATGCAGATGGAACACACTCTAATGTCCATTTGGCTGAATCCAGCTGACTAACTGGGTCAGTCTTCTCCTTTCCGCTTGTTGTTTGTGATGCTAAGTAATGGTGACCTGAGCATGGGCTACATTTCAATTTGTGTCTCAGCAGAAGCCAGGGGGTGGCAGAGGGTGTGTGTGTGTATGTGTGTATGACACAGCTACAGCTGAATAGCTGTGAACCAACTCAGCATCTCAGACACACGTGGCTGTCTGCAACTAATCCCTGAAGCGTAATTCACTCAGACGCTACAGGGAACAGCCTTTCACAAAGCTCCATAACCTTTCACTACATCCAATTAGAAATTGGGAAGTATACTACACAGACTCTGCAGCAAGTCAAGAAGAACTTGATGAGGAATAAGGGTATTTAAGGACATGCCCTGTCCTCAGACAGTGAACTTGGGAACAAAAATCACAATTTGTAATCAAGGGGAGAGGAAGAAATATCCTGTGGATGCCTCTGGTTTTCAAATTCCACAGATAAAATGGCTTTCTTTGCTTCAAGGAGCCAAGATAAGTAAGCATTTTTTGCTATGTTCTACCGTGGCATCTTAAGCAGAGTTACACCCTCCTAAGCTCATTGATTTAGAGAGACTTAGAAGGGCTCAAATCGGTTTAGTGTGGATTCAAGTGGATAGCAGTGTTGGTCTGAAGCAGCAGGACAAAGTTTGAGTTCAGCGGCACCTTTAAGACTAAAAGTGTTTTATTCAAGGAATCAGCTTCGTGTGCATGCACACTTCTTCAGATACAATGAAATGGAAGTTACCAGTCCATACATGTAGGTAGAGAGGGAGCAGTCAATCAGCATTCAACACAATGAAGTACTGTAAAGCTTGGCTGGCCCCAAACTGCAGTGCCCATGCCATTAACAAAAGTTCCATATAAAAAAGTGACATGCCCAGTCAGGAAGCAAATCAGAAAGATACTGTGACTCAGTTAAGTGGACTTTTTCCAGCATTAAATCTCTACAGACCATTCCTATATCAGAAATATAGCTGAAGTATAGCTGAATTAACATAGCCTATATTAATTTAACACATTTTTGTACCCTCACAGGAAACAAAAACCTTAGCCTGGACCTGAACCAATTATTTCAGGAAAAAAGTTTGCATCCTCCCCTCCCATTTTGTAGCAACCCTCTGCTATGAGCCATTATGTTGAGGCCAGCAGCTGATGAAATCAAGCACCCACATCGCCAAAACAGCAGGAAGATATAGCCCTATTGCCATCTGTCCTTCTCTGGTAGTAATTAGTAGTCAGAAGACAATTAGTTGTCATCTGTAAAGTAGAAGGGATAATCTCCCCACATCCCTCTTCAGGCCATAGATGTTCCACAAAGAGAACCATTCTCCCAATTTCTAGGACACTGGCCTGCTTTTCCTTTTCTCCATCAACATGTATAAGCACCTACTTACTTGTATAGGCCAGTAAATCGGTAGAAATATTAGCAGGCTTATTGCCGAAACCAGTTTGGTCCTCTGAGCAAGATATCAACACAATAATATTTAGTTCCTCAGCACTTTGTGAACTAGCATTTTTCAACAGCAATAGGAAGATGTTCACATGGCTTACAGAGCTACAGTTTCTGCTCTACCACAACCTAAGGAGCCATGACCATCATGAATCGTGCTGCTGATCCAAATGGAATTGCCATGATACTTCCACCCTACCTCCCCGTCTCTACATTTGGAAAAAAATGAAACTACACTGGCATGTTATAGAGGGTTCCAAGGATAAATTCAGAGAATAGCATCATACACTTACCTTAATACTGTGGTTCCAGCTGTTTGTTTAAATACTCTTCCCTTAATCCTGGGTTAATACTGAACAGCCTATGGAGCAAGACAGAAAAGCAAAGACAGAGTCAGTGGTATGTTTGTAGAATTATGTTCAACAAACTGTGTTTCAAAGTAGTTGCTAGGAGTTCTTCAGAGGTTCTAGCCAAGATTCTTTGTTAAAAGTCATACGTTTTAAGCCTTCAGATTCAGACACTGTAAAGAGCCCTGACTTTTCAGAAATACAGATCACAAACTCTAGCAGCTCTTTCCTGTTTTCATTATCTGGTTAATTATCTGGTTACCACAGTTCTGCAGGGCCTGCAAAAGGGAGCTCCTCCACCAGGCATATGCCTGAGACCGACCACAGGTTCCCCCCCCCCACACACACACACCTCTGACATCCTCTCCATGGCCTGAAGCAGCCTGACCTCTCTAGGGGGTTTAGCTTGTTATGTTGTTATTGTTGGGATCACTGAAGTTGTTGTTTAGAACCACTGTTGGGTTGTTATTATTGTATATTGATTATGTTATATGTTGACTCGTTCCATGTATCCCCCTATAATGTTGTATGTAAACCGCCCTGAGCCATATGGAAGGGCGGTATAGAAATAAAATAAAATAAAATAAAATAAAATCTTTATTCTTAGTAACCCTATCTATATGTAACATTCAAATGTAATTGAAGGAGTATACAGTTGCACATACCAGTCTCTCATTTCCTGTTTGCACCCAGAGTTTAACTTGTTGATCTTGGGGCTACCCCTGAACTCAAACTTGTGTCTATTAACTCTTGCATTTGTATGGCCACTGAATGCCATTCACAAGATTCTGATAATTGCTTCAACCTTATCTCAGCTATAAATGCCCAGTTAATTTTGCATCTGAACTCTAGCTAAATTGTCCTAGCAATTAAGACCTACTCATATGTATGGCTGATGAAATTTTGTTTCATTATATCAAAAGATGTTCTTGCACTATCTTGAATAAAACATTTTTGCTGTTAAAGGTGCCAAGAGACTCAAATTTTGTTCTGCTGCTTCAGATCAACAAGGCTACCTGCCTGAAAATAGTTACTACTAGAGTTATGAATAACCTCCCTTATGGCATTTAGTAGTTGACTCCACCCACTGCAGCAGCCATTTTGTAGCTAGCAACCCTTCCTGTAGCAGCCATTTTGTAGCTGTACCCACCACCTTGTGCCAGAATTCAAAAGGGGTTTGCAGGCTCACAATAGTTAGGGACCCCTGTCCTATACTCTTTCAAATCACTTGCTCACTTAACAGGCTATCTTGCATTTGACTTTGATCCTCAGCTACATCAGTCGATTCACTTATTAGGAACAGTGAGCTTTTGTCCATTCCATTAGAAACTAGTTAATATAAATAAAATGTTAAAATGAAAATGACACTTGTTCTCTTCCTCAAGATGGCAGCCTGCAAACATTCCCTTATGCTGAGGCTCAGACAGAATTGCTAATATCAGGGTAGAACACATTTACACTACCAGCAAAAAGATGGCAAATTAGAAAATATAGAACACATCTCTGCCTCAATGCTTTACTCAAAAGTATGGTGGAATATATTTCACTAAACATGCCTACATCATTTTGAAACAAGGACAGTATCATTCCCAGGAGCAGAAACATTAAATATTTTTAAAGCTTTTGTATTCTGAGTTGCTCGGTAATAAAAACATTTGTTTCAAATGTCACATTGGACTTTCAATACTTGCCAATAGAGGAGACCATTTTGCACTCATAAACTGTGAGCCTCTTCCAGAATGAATGTCTCTCCTCAGTGAACTCCGCCTACTAAGATGCTAGGCACCTAATCGTTACGCTTTAGAAAACTTCAGCTACTGAAATTTTCCTAGAAGCAAATGTTTGCCATTTTCAGTGGCAAAATAGAGAAGCTATATCAATTGAATGGAAATGCGCTGTATGTTGATCTACACTCATATGTTTCCATAGTGACCAGGATGGAAAAATATTGCAAACTTTCTCAGAAATGTAGAGTCAGTATGATCTGATCAACATTCAAGAGGCTTCATTGACAAGCAAAAGAGAGAGAAAGAGAGAGATGCAAACTAGGGTTGCCAACTCTGATTTAGGAACTACTTAGATATTTGAGGTATGGAGCCTGACTGAGGAGGGTGAAGGGTGGAGGGTAAAGTCTGGAGAGGACGGGGACCTCAATGGGGTACAATGTCATAGAGTCCACCTTCTAAAGTGGTCACTTTCACCAGGGGAACTGATCTCTGTTGCTTGGAGATCAGTTGTAAGAATGGATGAGATCTCCAGCCACCATCTGAAGGTTGGCAACCCTAGTGTATGGTGCAGTAGTTAAAGAGTGGTAGATTCTAATGGGAGAACTGGGTTTGATTCCTCACTCAGCCAAATTCAGCCAGCTGAGTGACCTTGGGCTAACCATAGTTCTCACAAAGCTCTCACAGACCAACCTACCTCCCCACCCTTTTGTGGGGAAAGGAAGGGAAAGGTGTTTGTAAGCTGCTTTCAGACTCCTTTGGGTAGTGAAAACTAGGGTATAAAAAGCAAAATTTCTTCTTAAATTAATTACAAGAAGACTACTGATGACTGCTTGATACCAGACCTGAACATCTCACATGTCTACCCAGGATTAGTTCATAAATTTATTAAAACAATTTTAATACAGAAGGGTTAAGTTGCCCTTCTCATTCCAAATTACATTTCCAAGCACATCTGGTTTCCATGTGTATAAAAATGCCTTTGACATTTTGTTACAAACCTCAGGCCCTTCAAAACAGCTGTGACAGACCAAAGGAGCATTGACTTTGACAGTCTATCCTTCAGCTACCCAACATACAACCTTTACATAACATTGCAATAGACAGAAGGTAGGCATGGGTGATATGAAACAATTAAGTGAAGACTAGCAGAACTGAAAGAGAAGGCTAAACGAGCAAGACTAACTTCCAGTTTACTTAAACAGTAGAAGGGTCTCTAAGTAGGTCAACATGCAACCCTCCTGTGCCTCCTATTTTTCTTCTTAGGACTGACTGTACATTATTGCAGGCAGAAGACTTCACAGTACAGTAGCAATATCATTTCTATCATTCCACCTATTTTAAAGTAGTAATTGCATAAATTACCTTTTACATTATTTTTATTATTATATTTATATGCTGCCTCTTGCCACCAAGCAGTCTCAAGGCAGCTAACAACAGCTGAAATATAACAGGTATCAGTTAAATGTTTAATACAAATAAAACTAAAAGACAGACTACGTAAACCTGACTAATAGAAAACTAAATAGAAAAGCTTTGCTTTGTAGACCCTGCAGAATTTAGCTATGCTCCACAGGGGCCTGGCATCACAAACAGGTTGCAGGCTGAAGAATATGAATTTTGGGAGGGAGCATCTTGGAAGAGACAGTCTGCCAGGTATCAAAGTCCCAGACAGTTTACTTTTAAATACTTACATTACATCCTTCAATCAAGCACAGGGATTCCCAACCAGGGTTCCAGGGAACCCTAGGGTTATGTGAGAGCTCCACTGGGGTTATGAGGTTCTTCCCAAAATACAGATGGCCCCTGACATCACTACATGTCACTGGAGCCCACTTTCCCTGTTGTTCTACAGGCCTAGTGTCTTTCTCCACAGTGGAAATGGTAAATGATTGATTGATTGGCAGGCTTTCATACCTACTTCTCTCAAGGGGCTGTTCAACACTTCCAGGGTCACAAATATTTCAGGGCTTCCTCCTTGGTCAAAAGGCTGGAAAAGGCTGATTTAGCTCAAGGAAATTAACAAACTCAAAAACTGATTCATTGTTTTATTTTATTTATAATTCATTCTATACACTGGGTGGTCATTTTATACTTAGGGTGGTTTACAACAACAGAATATAAAAACACCACTAAAACAGATTAAAACATAATCTATTTAATTTCTCCCCGCTGCCTTCTGTCTCATGTCATTGAGGGGGCAAGGAGAGGAGGGAGGCCTTTATGCTCTTCCATGTGCCATGGTGTCAACCATACGCCAAGTGGGAGAGTGCTGTCTTGCTGCACCCTTACAAAGCCAGCATGACATAGATCCAGATGGGTAGTTTTGTTAATCTGTCTATAGCAGTAGGAACAAACAAGAGAATAGTAGCACCTTAAAAACTAACAACATTTATGGTGGGGCTTTTGAGAGTGACTCACGAAAGTTCATACTCTTCTGCAAATTTTGACAGCATGGTGTAGTAAAAGCAGCAACTACACAATTGATTTTTATACCCTGTTTATCACTGCCTGAAGGAGTCTCAAAGCGGCGTACAATTGCCTTCCCTTCCTCTCCCCACAATAGACACCCTGTGAGGTAGGTGAGAGAGCCCTGATATTACTGCACAGTCAGAACAGCTTTATCAGTGCTTTGGCAAGCCCAAGATCACTCAGCTGGTTGCATGTGGAGGAGCCGGCTCTCCAGATTAGAAGCCACTTTCTTAACCACTAGACCATGCTTAAATTAAAGAGTCAGACTAGGATATGGGAGACCCAGGTTTGAATCCTTGCTCTACCATAGAAGCTTGCTGGGCAACCTTGAGCTAGTCGTATACTCTCAACCTAACCTTAAAGCATTTTTGTGAGGAATTGGAGGAAAAGAGAATAATGTAAGATGACTTGGGTCTTCACTAGAGAGACAGGTGGGATACAAATGAAGCAAATAAGCAGAATGTGGAGTAAGTTGGGAGCAATGATAGAACCCCTCTTATTTCACTACGTGTAGAATAATGTGTTTACTGGACGGATGTGATCTATGGGTTCCAGGCCTTGTCTGGCAACCTTTGGGAGGATTTGAGATAGGGACATTGGGAGACATCAGCTGTGATGCTATGCCAGTTCTGGGAAAACCTAGTTTTATCACAGTGCTTCCCGTCATTCCTAGAGCTACTATATGTCACTATATGTCACTTCCAGAAGCCTGGCAGCCCTAATAGGATCGTTGGCACATGGTTCTGCATGTCTCTTTGATGGAAGACTCCAAAGGTTCTGAGAAAGTCTAGAAGATCCAACAATAGTGCACTCACATTCCATTCTATGTTTTTTCCAGGTGAACAGTGAGTGTTTAACATACTTCTTAAATGTACCTGGGGAGAAAAATGAATCAGATTTCATAACTATTCTCTTGTAAGATCTAAGGGTCTTTTCTTGCAGGTTACAAATTTCATTGCAATGCAGAGTGTTTCCTCATTTAAACTTTGCCTTGCAATCCTTGTTCTAAAGAGAACATTCAGTGTCAAGGCTGCTCAGAACAGCTGCCGTCATTATCATCCAGCATGACAAACTCCTGGGAGAGATTTTTTGTGGAACACAGAAGTATGAACAAGTATGAACAAAAGCAACTGACTTGAATGGCAAGAAAGCAGATAGATGGATGCCAGCTCTAAACAATAGATAGATGAATCACTAAATAACAGCAGTGTTGGGGGGGGGGGCTCCTGCAGTTTCTACATTAACTGATGTGGAATCTTCACATTCACCATTTTTTCCAGAATTTTCAAGCAATCTACAATCTACATCTTTGTTTAGTAAAAAAAAAAATGCTGCACCAAAACTTATTTCTGGACACTAGTATTCAGAGAACTCTACCACAGCACTGCCCTCACCTGGATAGCTCAGGCTAGCCCAATCTTGTAAGATTTCAGAAGCTAAGCAGGGTCAGCCCTGACTAGTATTTGGACCAAGGAAAACCAAGATCGTGACATGGAGGCAGGTAATAGCTAACCACCTCTCAACATCTCTTGCCTTGCAAACCTCACAGGTAACCATATCAGTGGTTACTTGACAGGACTATTCTCAGCACAGCACTAGAAGGACAGGTCTCTTAATGAAATAGATGAAGCAGCAATTTGTTCCACAGTTAAAACAGATACTAAAAGAGATTAAAAAAACAAAGAAGCTCTGTGACACCCCAGTGATGACAACAGCCCAAGTTATGCTTCAATTCCTACTGAGTAAGACTGCAACTCACCACTACAATCCAACAAGCATCACATGCAAAATCATAACCCCAGGACATCATTTCAGCATTAACAGGAACAGTCAGAACAGTGACTGGATCAGAGAAAGAAATGGGCTCCTGGGCCTTCAGAAGTTCTGCAGAGGGCATAATGTCATTCAACAGCCAACTACATTAAAACATGTTGCCATTAAGCAGAACTTTGGAATAAACTTAAACCAATTCTCCAAAGCTAGTCTTGCATTCCCCATATTTCCATTTTCATTTCAAAACTACAGAGAGAAATTAGAGACAGGAAAACATTGATGCTCTGAATTGCCTTGCCTGCTTCATACTGCTTTATGGTAAGGCTGACTGTTGTATTAGGCCTATTGCAGCTAATCCTGGAAGCACACCCCAAACTAACCAAGAACTCACCTTGAAATGCAGTTTCATCCCTCCATGGAGATAATAAGCTGACTCAGAAAATGACTCTTTTGGAGCAATATAGCATGGCAGTACAGTGAAAATTTCTAGATTGGTCTTCTAGGGGGAAATACATTATGGAAATTATTACACAACTTCAAGAGCTTGTTGCAGGAGAAAACCCTTTTAGAAAGACTTGAAGATATTTTATTCAAAGTAAGCAAGCTTTCAAGTTGGGGAAAGAAATTACCAGTGGAATTCTACCAAGGGTCTGTGTCTTGAGATCAATTCAATTTGAGATTTTAATAACAGCTGAGGGCGGGTGTGGGGGAAACAGAAATTTCATCAAACTGGGAGGTAGTATTAATAGAAATGAGAAAAGTGAAGTACACTTTTGTGTTGGAAAATAATTTTTACTCAACTCACAGGCCTGAAGAATCTGATTGTGTGGAAAATAGATGTGGAATGCATGGGGTAACTATTCATCATTTTGTAGTCTGGGAAACAACAGCCCCCTGATCAGAGTAGGGGTATCTTTTACCTGCCTCAGCAACCCTGCATTGTTTAATTGAACTACTGCTCAACTCAAAGGAAAGCTGGTTTGTTTCTTTTCTGTTATAACGTGGTACTATTGATTAATCTGTAGAGAGAGTTAGCATGCAGGAGGGATGCAGGTTAACATGAAGGTGAGGTAAGGAACTGGAAGGTACCTGAGCATGTTCATGATTATTTTTAAAAACCCTTTTCACCTCCTGGTGCCTATGGACAAGAGCTGCTGGTGGGGGAGGGGGCGGAGGAGAGGATAAAGCCATTTTGTTCTGTCTCTGTTCCATAATCCTGGGAAGTAAAGTGGACATTACTGTAACCCATAGTTACCTTAGAGCGGCATTATGCCCTGTGATGATCCTGGCAATGCTCACTCAATGTATTCATCACCTATGGAACAATCCACACTAATATTTATTGGTCAGTGGTCTTAATGAATTAATGGACAAGCCCATTCAAGAAGCTTTCATCCTGAGTGCTGAAAAAGGATAACATTTCTTAGGGACATCATATTTGGCTGCTGAGAGTCTCTAAAAAGAACTTTTTAGTTAAAGATGTTCAAAGGCAACCACTGACTGTGCTTAAAGTCCAATTGTTTTCATTCTTGAAGATGGGGGGGGAGGGGGATGAGGGTAGTAACAGCTTTACAGTCCAACATGCCAAGTTTTTCTGATAATCTGCCCAGGCACACTTTGGGATGTGTGGGAGAAGAAAAATCTGACCTTTATTTTAGTGCCAACATGGAAACAGTTTTCTTCTGAAGGACAGACTTTTTCTTAAGTGTTACATTTTGTAAGGTTTAAAAACCACCATCCTTCCACCTAAATATTATTGAATTCTACTAAAATCTATGCAATGCGCTTCATCCCATCACCTTTGTATGCTTAACTCCCACATCAAAAATCCTGACAGATAACAAAATCCAACTCAGCTATATCACATTAGTTGTTGCTAATGAATGAATTAGTTGAATGCTAATACAGAACATCCATTAAAAAGGAGGAAAACCTAGTGAATGCTCTACTTTTTTATGGCTATAACTCTGCATTCATTACATAACCTGCCTTGTATACTAGAATACATACATTTGAGCCTACTATTTTATATCAGGATTCTAATCTCCATGCTGCCCAGATTATAAATGCATAATAATCTAGGCGGGTACTAATTCCACCATTCTCATTTAGCTAATCGGGGTGGGTAATGGTAAAAGAAAGGGACAGACAGTAGTTTTTTCCTAGACCGTTTATGCACTGAGAACTTCACTGCCCCAGCTCCCATGCAGGAGCACAAATCGGGGGCGGATGAGGCACACCAGGCCAAATGCTCCCCTGTGTGAGTGCAGGGAGAGGTGGGGTAATCTGCCACAACTAAAACTCCAGCCTACAGCCCAGCATGAAACCTCCAGTGCATAAACGGTCCTAGTAAGTATCCATATTCATAACATAATAAGAAAATCAATGAGTATGAAGTAGTTCCAGCTTAATATGCTTTAACTACGCAGAGAAGGAATGTCTTTACGCAATAACATTATGGAACAAAATGTGTTTATGATTAAAGCGCCACAAAACTTGTTTGTTTCAGATGCAACAGTTTAACATAGTTATTGTAACCGCATTTAAATTCACATAAATCAAACTGCCAAAACAAGTTATAAAGATTATGTTCTTACATTCATGGGTCAGCCAGGGAGGGGGGAATTAAGATAGCAAACCATTTTATAACCGACACGTATGCTTTGCTTTTGGCATTATGGTTGTTATTAGGGCATAAAGCTGCAATAATAAACTTATTTACTTACTTACAAACATGCTCTACAGCATATTTTTAGAAGAATTGATACTTTACAGACTCCAAAAGGCTTAAAGCTGATTGTCTACATTCTAGCATCCTTATTAACTACAGAATTGCCATCCAAGGGTTTGTAACTGGAAGTGATATCACATGTCCCTGCAACACACTGGCAGTCTCCCAAAATTTTATTTATTCATAAAATATTATTTATAGCCTTTATTTTCTTGTGGTTTAAAGACAGTTAAAAACATTTTTGGTTGAAATCAAAATATAAAATATCAAACTCCAAATTTAAACCACCACTGCCTGATTCACATACTACAAATCAGCACTTGGGCTCTTTCCAAGTTCAGTGGGCCTTGGCAGTCCTTTGCAGATGTTCTATTTTGTCAAACTGGGAGCCCATAGTACCAGCAGGCTCCTGGTTTGTATGAATTGAACATCTTCAGAGAATTCTTGTTAAACTTAAATACTAACTGAACAGGCATTGCTGATTCCAGTGGAATTGCCAAGTATTAAGTGGTAGAATCCAGCTTTCATGATTCTCCCCCCCTCCCCATTACGCTTTTTCTTAAACATTTTCACTGAATGTTTGCAAAATGTATAAAAGTTTCAGGCTAGCTAAGAGCAATTTTTGGGGGTGGGACTTCAAGAATTCTGTATCAGGCTTTCAGATGTGGGTCACATGACTAGAAGCCAAACCATTGCAAAGCCTCCTTCTCTCTCAAGTATGCATAAAATTCTAATAATACTTTCAAACAGAGAACACAAGTAAGGCTGAAAAGCCAAGGAACAATTCAAGTATTCATATTATCACTCATTATTGCTTTGCCTGCTTGGTTGGAGGTGCTTGTTGCATTTCGAGATCTCATGCAGCAGCATCTGCTTCACCCTTCATATGATTGCATATGGAGACTTGCATTTTAGTTAAGCATGCTTAGGATATCACAATTAATGCCACTCCTGGATACAGGATAATACACGGCACACTTTGCGAGCAACAGTCATAACATCACTTAACAGTCATCACATTTTGTTTTCATTTCACCAGAACTAAAACAGACCTGAAATGGAAATGGCTGTATAAGATTTCTCCACAATAGTTTTACAAATGTTAGAGTTAAGGTGGCCTTTTAAAAGGGAAAATGTAGCACGTTTACAGAGCTGGTGTACAAAACAATGCTTCCAAATGACCAGATATTTTAAAACAGCAATGCTAGTGCTAGCTCTGTGCAGCAGGAATGGAGCATTACCTAAAGTCCATGTCAAGAGCTCTTTGAAAGGGAAGGCAGCTTTCCCCAGCTCCGACAGCCCCACTTTAAAGGCAGCAGTAAGAGATGGCCAGATATTGCCAGAGCTGAAGGGGTGGGTGAATTACATACAACCACCATCACCACCAATGTCTGTTCTGGCCTCAGCACTCATTAGACAAAAACAATGTTCACGTGTTACAGTGTACGTCTGTGTACAATTGTTTGTAAGAAAGAACCAACACCCATTCACTTTACAAATGAAACCAGGGACAAATGACATCAGGGGCTTCAATCACACATTCAGCTATATATGCACTGAATTTAACAGGAGAACAAGTGTATAAGGAAAGAAAAATCAATCAAGTATCCTTAACACTATTTAGCTCCCTTATATATTTGGGAAATAGCCTCCTGGGAGGAGACTGTCCAGGGCCCTGTCTGTCCAGGTCCACCCTGATTGGCCCTTCCCCTCCAGCTCCCACCCTCCCTCCTTGCCCGCTAGAAGCCTTGTGGCTGCGGCCTCCATTGTCACCCACGAGGAGAGAGGCAGCAACAGGGCTTAGTGGCCCGCAGGTATGCTCCTGCTGGGAGGGAGCTGGGGGGGGGAGTGCTACCCCTTTCAAAGTCAATTTTCAAAATTGGCTTTGATACTAGTATAGTATAAAAGGATTGGACGCATGGACATTAGGGTTGCCAACCTCCACATAATGGCCGGAGATCTGGTATTATAACTGATCTTCAGACAACAGACACAAATTCACCTACAGAAAATAGCCAGCTGAATTCATTTCCAATCTCAGCACATTCATATAAACCCACTTCTAACTTCATTAGATGTACAAATTGAATATCAACAGTTTACAAATACTGAAGATCAAATATTTAACTGCTGAGGAAATATAATGAAATGTTGAACTAGAAGAAGTAAACAAATAAATGGGAGAGCAGAGCTGAGAAGAAAATGCAAGAAAATGCAAGTCTTCTCTCCCTCAGAGAAAAGTAATCTAAACAAGAATAACAACTCCATCTAGGAGCAATCAATCCCTCGCGACAGATAATAATGTATGATCAGTTGTAACAGTTCCTCTGAGAGGAAATTAAGCCATTCTAAATGCCAGGAACTAGGGGGAAAGGTAACAAATACCACTGCTCAACTGGGACAGAACAATGTCAATGATCTCTCTTCTGTTCTAGGTGAGAAAATAACTTTCTAGACAATCTACACCTGAAAGGATTGTGGTGCAATTTTTCATCAAACAGGACTTAAAAAAAAATGGGACGGCAATAGGAATTGAGATTAATATTGTCTACATTCTCAGGAATAAGTTAAAGACCATAAGGTGTTGATGCTGGAGAAAATGGCTACTGTGGAAGTGCTCCAAGTACACCAGGAGGCAGCATCAGATCCTTAAATTGACAATATATATTTCCCTCTAATCCGTACAAGAACACCTGGCCTTTCTCTATCAGCTCTAGATAACTGTGGCACACACACACAAATGTTGACTTCACCATAAAGTAACTAAGAGCTGTGTACCGACCAAAATACAAAATAATTTAGCCCTACAGTATATAAAAACTGTATCAATAACTGAGCTGCTGTGCTGCCCTAGCCTGGCACAGCGCAGGGTTAGTGCAAGGGCAAGCACGGTTATAAAATCAAGCAAGTTCAAAGCGCGTACCAGAGAGTAGTCAAAAGTCCAGTCCGGGTCTTATCAGGAATTGCTAGTGGATGAAGTCCAAAGGAGAACCGGAAGGGGCTTTCCGCACCGGGATCCTTGTAGCAAATTGTTTGCTGAACGAAAAATCGCCATTTAAAATAGTGGAATTCGTTGTTATGCATACCTGCCTTTGTAGTGGAATCCAGTTGCGTTTCTATCGTTTCCCACAGGCTTCCAGTCTCGGCAAAAATCGCTAGAAAGGAAGCGCTATTGCCGAGCTCGTCCCGCCCCTGGCCGTCAAGCAGCCAATGGGCGGCCGTTAGCATGCTCCCAAACAGCCCCTTTCCCTTTAAGAAAGTTTTTTTTAAAAAAAACACACACCCGTTGCAACGAATATGCGTTGCTTCGTTGCAACGGAGAGACCCATCCAGCTGGCAGGTGTGTTTGAGCTACCGTTTCATCGTTGCCACACTCCCCCCGAGTGGAAAAAAAATCCCCCCCCCTCACGGGTGCGATTTTTGGCCGAAAACAGTGTGAAAAATAAAGGGAAAATAAATCAGCAAACGGGCTTCTCTGTTGTTTGTGCTTAGTGACTGTAAACAGCTCTGTGGAGGGACTGCAGCCGGGGAAGCCTCACTGGCTAAACGAAGGCTCGCCGGTGCGTTGATCTCCGCTCGCTCGGAGAAAAAAAAATGGTGATCGCTTCGCCGGAAGATCAGAGGAGAGAGCCAGGGGGAGGGACTTTGTAGAAACCACAACAATGGTAACGCACAGAACTTTCCCGCTAGTGTTGCAGATTGGTTGCAGGAGTGTAGCGCTTTCCGGAGGGTGAATCCACTTTTGGGGATTTCCCTGAAAGCGCTACAAGGAAGTGCTTTTTGCGGATCGGTTTCAGGTATGTGGCAGATTGTAACGATGTTGTGCATAACGGCAAATCAGTAGCGTTTTCAATTGGCAACCATTGTGCGATTTTGAAGGAGTGCGGAAAGCCCCAAAGAGTTGTCGTTTATCTTTACCTCTCTAAGCAGCACCCTGCTGCTTTGCTCCAGCTCCTCCACTTCCTCCTCTGAGGGAGCTGGCAGAATGAGCTCAGGCAGTGGTGCAGAGGCACCCTCTGGAGACGGGGCCATGACAGCTGCCTCTAGGCTTGCAGAAATATTACGGCAGCTTAAAAATGCTCAGGTGCTTCTCCTGCTCTTGGGGGGCGGGGGGAACGGTCAATGCCATCAAGGCTTACAGCCCCTGCAACCAACCCCCCCCCCCATCCCTTCAATTCCACACATAGTTTATCTTTCATTTAGGATTTGAGAATCTGCTCTATGAAAGGCCTCAAGTGAAGCTGGCAAAGTTGTTTTGATCAATCATCTGGATAATCATCTGACTCACTTCCGCAGGGACAGTGAGACAGAGCTCTTCTGCCTCCTTTGGGTTGAGGTCAGGCGGACAGCAAAAGATCTACCCTCCTCAAGGGCTAGAGTTGGAGCTTGAAGTCCCAAATATAATATCACATTGGGGGACTTGGTAGATCTGGCAGACTGGGCGGAGGGTTAGGGTGAGGGTTAGGGATCTGAGAAGGAAATTGTGAATGTTAAATATAATTTTACTAGCAAGAAAGCCCATTGCAAGCAGGAATACAATGGATGCTAGGACCCAGGGGACACCAGGAGGTGCAGATCTCTCTCTGTGTGTCTCACAGCAAAAGGCATAGCAGGTAATTAGGGCTGGTTTGTAGGAGGGAAGGAGGGTTGGTGTGCAGTTTTGGGCACCTCTCTCTGTCTGTCTCTCTCCCTCTGGCGCAGCAGGGGCGGCTCTCTCTGTGTCTCTGTCAGCAGCTTGGGGCAGCTGTCTCTGTGTCTCTCTCTGCCTCCCTCACAGCAGGAGCAATAGGAGGGAATAAGGGCTCGTATTCGGTCTGGCAGGGCTCTGTGTGTCTCTCTCTGTCTCTAGCACATCTGAGAAGAATGTGGCTAGCGTCCAGGGAGGGAGGGCAGTAGCTGTAGGGCCTGTTCAAGGCCTGTTCTTAGTAATGGGCTTTGAAGCTAGTATATAATTAATAAAATTAATAAGTTCTGACTCAGCAATGAATTCCTGGCCAGGGAAAATAATGGCTTGGAGACAAATTCAGGTTATCATATGAGCATGAATATACTAGCACAGTCTTTCTCAACCAGGGGTTTCATGATGGCCCCAGACGAGTTTCGCCAATTAGGTTGAAGTAATTAATTTCGATATGTATTAGTGATATGACCATATATGATCATACCAAACCACTCATTCCTTTCCCAAAATGGCCAATGATGATCCTGAAAGGCTTGGGAAGGACCCTGCTCATGTAAATCCTTGCTGGCTGAGACTCTTCATATGTGGTAACAACTGGAGTCCAGAGGGGTAAGTACTCTCATTCTAATTTAATTATAAGGAGGGGTGGCAGCAATGAAGCAGTGTAGGCCTGCTACAGTCCTGTTTCTGGTGTTTCTGGTGTTGGGGGGGTTGAGGTGATAGAGAGTAGCATGGCCCAGCCCTGGCACTGTTTCTACAGGCTCTCACTGGTGAAGAAGAGCAGACTGGTAGCCCGCACAGAATGCAGATATAATTCTGTTCACAAATCATCAGAAATTTTTTTTGTGCTGTCACTTTCTGTGCTGTGGGAGCAGCCTGATAATGTCACATCTGGTGGGAGCGTGTGGCCATGTCACTTCAGGCAGTATGTGACTTCGGGAGGCATGGTAGATCTGAAGATAGCTTCACCTTAAATTGTGACATTATGCATGCTTAAAACTATTTACAATCCTTGAGGTGATGAGCTAAAGTTTTGGGGAAGTTTGTAATTTCAAGCTAAACTGCAATCCAAGCACTTGGCATGCTAAAGATGTCCCCCTGATGATGGCCCTCCAGTTGCCACTTTCTGACTGCCCTTACTGTTTAAGGCTGCCTTCAATGGTAGATTCTCACCTCGTGGAATGGGCTCCCACTCGGGTTGATGGGAACATCCTTAGAAGTCTTCAAAAGGTGCTTTAAAACCATTTTATCTGGTAGAATGTTTAATGGATTGTTTTATTGGGAAGAGAGTTAATGAGGTTTTCTTGTCTGTGTTTGATTTTAATTTACAATTGCAAGCTGTCTTGAACTGCATGGTAAAGGTAAGGTATAAACATTTTCATTAATAAATCAATATAAATAACGAGAAGACCCAAGAAGCTTTCATTAATTAATGTTACCCTTGAGCAAAAATACCATAGCAGCAACTGTAGAATCCTACAAGCTGTGTTTGCTTAATAGCCCTTTTCTTATCAATTTTTAAATCTAGATCTAATATTTTGTAATTCTTTTGACATAAGGAACCACAAGATTTTTAAATGGAAGGGGTTGGCAAGACCTGTATCATGCTTTGCAAAATGCGTATGAATCCCAGCAACAATAATCTTCAGTTATTTGTTGCAAGGTACCGGAAACAAGGCAGTTTCTTGTATCCATAACAACCTGCATTTATGCACAGGAATTCCCCAGTGAACAGAGTGATCAAGAATTATTCATGAAAAATAAGTGTGACTCTTGCCTCTGGCAATGTGTGGAAATTACCAGGCAAGGCTTCCTCCCATTTCTTCTCACAGCCTCTTTTTTTCCTTCCCACTGCTTTTCACAATTGCACTAAGAACCACTAGTCAATATTGTTCTTCTCCTTCAAACTAAACAGATTTGTTTACAGTCATTGACCAGCATCAAGCTAAACAAAGGCACTGCTTGAAGCTAACATGAAGGCCTGTGTTGAAACTCACTCACATCTGAGCTGGTTAGCAAGCTACTGTTTCCGAATGTGGTCACTCTCATAGAAGAGAGCAACCGACCAAAATACAAACCCAAATAACAATAAGCTGCTTAAATTCACTTTATAACTATTCCAGTCACTGCTTACCAGAGAGCACCCTTCCAAGCTAGAGTGAACTATTGATCTTAAATGCAGTAAAATTGTCCACTCGCCATCTTTCTCCATTAGGCATACAAAACTGTGTCTTTTTCAGGAACTCCACTTCAGGTACATTTCAGATGGTCAGACAGTACAAGTGGGCACTATGGGAGAGATACTCACAGTGACTCTGAGCTCTATACAGATTCCCCACTCATCTCATTATGCTCTTTCACAAGCTTTAATCAAGCTTTTCCATTTTTGTGGAGATTAAAGCTATGGAGTTCCAGTGACCAAGAGAAAGTCAACATTGGACTCCTTGGTATGTACAATAACAGGGTGGCAGAAGACCCATCTCTGCAATACTTTTGCAATGTATCAAAGCCAGTCAGAGTTAAGCGTTTCCATATCCAACATTCTAATATTCTAGGATATCTACAAATGCCTAATGCTGGGAGTGATTGAGGGCAAAAGAAGAAGGGGACGACAGAGAATGAAGTGGCTGGATGGAGTCACTGACGCAGTGGGCGTGAACTTGAATGGACTCCGGGGAATGGTAGAGGACAGGAAGGCCTGGAGGATCATTGTCTATGGGGTCGCGATGGGTCAGACACGACTTTGCACCTAACAACAACAAATGTCTTATGAACGAATTACCTGATATTCCTGGCAGAAGGGAGAAAGCACTGGCCCACAGCATTACTATAGATCACAGTTAGGCTGCATTATGTGCTGAACGCTCTCAGACATGCAAGCCAGCCTGCAGCAATGCATTTGCCCTCATGTATTTGCTCTCCCAAAGTTAATTCAGCCATGTCTGTATTATCCAGATGCAACAGCCTGTTCTGTCAAACTTCCTCGGCTAATATAAGAGAAAAGGGGTAGATTTTGTGTGATTCCCCTTCTAGATTGCAGTTTCCATGATTTCTTATCCATGAAATGAGTCCACCTCAGTGCCCACCTTCCTCTGCAGGCAAGATCCACATTTTCAGGAGGAAGCATTAGCCTTGCATACCTATCCAGTGCTATTAGCTCAGTGTGTTTGGAACCCAAGCTAAGAATGTGTGGGTAGTGATTTTCGGAACAAGAGAACACCCCTCAACTGATATTTCATTCAGTAGCACATTTAAGGTTTACATGGAGTTCCATGATTCTTTTTCAAAAAAATATAAAATATAACAGAGATAAGTTATAAATTGGGGCAAAGGGACAGCATTTGGCAAGAGGCTGATGAGCTTCCTGACCATCCCTCTCTTCAGGCAACCCCTCCCCCCAGTTAAATTTGTTATCCAGATTAGAAACTGGGATTTTCAGATTAAAACAGCAGGTTCACAAATTTCTATTTAAAATATTTCTAGTTACTGTGCATGGCAAAAGTGAGTTAAAATATTTTAAAGTAGCGGTCAAAATCCTTTATGGATGTCACCTATTAAGAGTATTTAGCCACAACAACTAATGGAATTATTAATAGACAGAGAGAGAGAGCATCCTCTGAAACCCTGGTAGGTAACAGGAAGGCCTAGATATCTGGATGGTCAATGCCAGTGATAAAAAGCCTGACAATCCAGGAAAGTTGATGCAGCATCACTAACTGGATTCTATGTACATACGGAAGCATCCGTACAGCATCCACTATAAAAGGAACAAATGATTATGGGATGAGTTCAAAACCTTTGTCCACCATCTTTAGGATCTCTTGGGAGACTGGAGAGGTGCCAGAAGACTGGAGGAGAGTGAATATTATCCCAGAGCAGAGTGTTGAGCAGAGTATTTATTTATGTGATTTTAGACCTCCCCTCTCCAAAGGGACAGACTAGATGACCTGTATGCCTCATTCCTATGATGCTGCAATGACTGAGCAGCACATGGTTATGGTGGGCCCCACGCCTCTCATAATCCTGAAATGTACAAAGAATGTCATGTCAAAGGATTGGAATATACCTTCCTCCCAATCCTAATTATATGCACCCTGTGCTGCTAGAAGTAGAGCTGTGACTGTGTTCCCCTGCTAGCCTAGGGATATCTCACCTCTCACTTAATCCTAGAGCTGTTATACTCAGGTGGTGGGTAATGAGATCAGACCATAAGACACAAGCACCAAATTTGCTGAAGTATAATTATCACCAGAGCTCTTTTGTACCAATTTATGAAATAATAATGAGCTCGCAGCACCTCTGATCCCAGTGGTCCAATCAGCACTTCTTATCAACACCTTCTGAAAATTCTATTTCCTCCCTGCCTGCATTTGCACATAACGCATGAATGGTTCATTTATGAAACCGACAAGTAGATCACCATGTACTTTTCCTCACTCCCCCTCAGTATCCAGTCCTTGAAGTTCAGCATGACTAATAGTCCTTGTTACCTCTGCTTCCTTGGAAGCAAAGTGAAAACTTCTCAAGACAATGACACTACAATATGCAATTACAATTGGAGGACGGAATATACTGAATGGCAGCAGATAGAAATGGGATATAAAGCTTCCTGTTGACACAGATGAAATCATAACATAGCAACGTTAAAATAACCTTGATCTCTTATTTTATTAAAATATGTATTTTAAACACAGCTTTTCTCCCCAGTCTGGACCCAAAGCAGCTTACTACATTACTCTCCCCTCTATCATTTTATTTTTGTATGCCCTCCTTCCTGAAATAAAGATTATCCATGGCAGGTGACAAAGAAGTCATAATATAAAACCAATACTTTATAATAAAAACCAGTAAGATAAAAAAAAGTTGGAGCAGAAACATATTAGATTTTAAATAAATGAGGGAGAAAACAAAAAGAAAAAGTCTTTGGCTTGCACAAAAAGTTTGGGAATGAGGCAAACTGGAGAGTGTGTTCCCGGGAGGCCTATATACTTGGAAGTGCATTCCGTTATATTCAGGACTTGTCTACTAGGTCTTCACCTGTTCAGAAAGATGGTGGGAAAAAACATGGGATCAAATGATTCCCCATGTCAAATTCTTGTCCATGGAAGCAATAAATGCATGCACATATTCAGAAGACTTATATCGTGTTTTTCCTGGTATACGAAGTTTCTATACGTAGGGTATTTTTGATGGTCTTTATGGTGACATAAGAAGCTGCCTCTGTTCTACATCTTTGTCCATGCCTTGCTCCCATTCAACATCTCAAAAGACTTGCTTAGCATAACAATGTTATGCAGTGGGAAAGGAGAAATGGTGGTACAACAAAGTAGTTTAACAAGATGCAGATCAAGGCATTTGAAATGTTCCAGTTTTTTGACCCAAGTGCCTGTTAAGGATATTGGTGAGCTGACAGATCAAGATTCTTCTACAGTTCATTTCCTATGCATAACACTGTCCTCTTTCCCATGTACTCCCAAAAACTGGTACCTGCTTCTCAATCACCCTCCCCACATAGGAAAAAAAGGGGGGGAAGCACTTGTGGAGCCTTTCTTTGCATTGTCTAATGTTCATGTGGAGGTACTAAGAATCACAGATACAAGTCCTGCCCTCTGTGTTCAGCCTCTCTAAAATCTCCTATGCCAACACTTGTAGGAGCGCAACCCCAAGATGCATAGGATCTGAGTAAGAGATCATTACTCCCCATTTTCCCAGTGTACACATCATGAATACTGAGCAACTGCTGTACATACCCATTTATAGACAGTTGCTTGCCTTATAGAAGGATGCATGGCTTGTGACTACCCAAAATGCTGTGATTGGCCTCAGCACCCTATAGTGGACCTTTTATGGTTGCAGCCATTTTGTGGTCTACTCCGTATCATCAGCATTTCATAAATCCCCATATGCTCAAATAGGTGTGAAATGGGTTTTAAAATCAAGCACTGAAAATACTGCTGAAGAACAATTTCACACAAAAAACCACAGAGGTCAAACTACTTCCCTCCCAAAGATACCCTAAATAATTTCTAAAGCATGGCAGTTATAAACTCGAGCATACTAGATTTATCCTGGTTTGTTCACCAGTGCTATCCGCCCCACCTACAGAGTAAAATGAAACCAACATTTGCTGAAGCTTTTCTGGATAAACTTTGAATCCAAAATGCAAGTGCCTCAATAATTTAAATATTAAACAATATCATCAAATCTTATATAATGTTAGGCCACTATACCGTGCATAAGCACTGGGCTTTGTCCATGCATCATATCCCAACTTTGCCCCATCTAACATTAATTTGCAGCACAACAGCTCTGACAACAGTGTAGAAACATATGTACACATGTGGGGCAAAAAAAAATGTCCACGGAAAAATACGGCATCAGAAAATTTTCTGAACTGGATCACTGGCTGAGGCAAACCAATATGAGTGATTATGTACGTTTCACAGATTACAAATAAATATGGTTTCATGTGATGTCTGAATGAACAGGAAAATCATCTTGGTAGGCTGCTTGGCAAATACCACCCAAGAAGAAATTTTTTACAACGGTATGAGATAAGTTTTATTGTCCATAAATTAGAATCATAACTTTTTAACCCAAATCAAAGCGACTCAAGGCTAGGCATGAGCTTTAATATTACAGAACCCAAATGATATTGAACAAAGGAATCGTATGCTGCGGTATGTTTATAATGACATGAGTTACAGATGCCAACTAAAAGAAGTCAAGGGAAACTGGTATTTGAATAAGGATGCCTCGGGTTTATGCTCTGCTGGCATCCCATATGTTTCACTCTTTTTAATTTAGGGAAAGTGTTGATTAGGCAGTACTCATTGATTTCTTGCATGTTTTTTCATTTTTAGAAGAATACACATTGGTAAGGGATGAAAGGAATTTAAATTTAAGTTGATAGCCAAAGTAGTGCTTTTTTACCCCACCCACCCTTCCTAAAAACTGCTCAAAAGGGTGCATGTGGCATCTTCATAACAGCCATGTGAGGTAGGCCAAAAGTATAAGATTGGCCTGAAGTCACCCAGCAAGCTTCATGTTAGCTTAGAGAAGCAAACCCAGGTCTCTGAGTCAGTGTGTTATAGTGATTAGAGTGTCTGGGACAAACTAGATGAGATGGACACTCCACCAGTTTATAAGATTGAGCTCCCACCAGGAACTTTATCATGTGGTTATATTCTGACCAGGACTGCTGCATTACCGGGAGAGAGGAGCTTCCCCCATTTTTCTGCCAGGAAATGGTGCCAGGCAGGGATGTATACAGGCACTGAAATAAGCTACAATCCTATTTCCTATAAGGAACAATTACATTGTGACAAAAAAGAGGAGTAGATTTTCCAGAGTACTCTTTTCCTCCCACTATAGACAATGGTTGTATCCAGTACAAAATTTCCATTTGTGCTAGAGCACTTGCTGAAACAGAAATACAAGGAAAGACCATGATAGCCATTTGTACAATGTCAAACTTATTGGACCCCCACTTCAGCTTCCAGTTGTACAAGATCTGGGCCCTATAATTTACAGAGAGGAAAGCACCAGGTGTTGCATAAGATCTTGTGACAGAAGACCTGCACTAGGACCATTTACATTTCGGATTATGCATTGACAGATCCATGAAAGCATAGCAAAAAAAATAAATAAAGTTCAGTATTTTAAAATAAAGAAGAGCTGGTTTATGAACCACACTTTTTACTACCCAAGAGCCTCAAAGCAGCTTTCAATCACTTACCCTTCCTTCCCCTACAACAGAGGTAGGCGAGGCTGAGAGAACTGTGACTGACCCGAGCTGACTGCATGTGGAGGAGTAAGAAGAAGAGTATTATTATTTTTATAGCCCGCCCTTCTCTGATCTCCTTCCTCCGGAGTCGCAAACAAAAGGTAGAAATAGGAGAGAGAGTATCCAATTGTTACCAGCTCACATGTGGAGTCCCACAGGGAGCAATCCTCTCTCCCACCTTATTTAACATCTTCATGCGCCCTCTTGCTCAGATGGTGTGGAGGTTTGGGCTGGGTTACCACCAATATGCAGATAACACCCAGCTCTTCCTCCTGATGGATGGCCGCCCTGACTCTCCCCCAGAATCCTTAGCCAGATGCTTGGAAGTCGTGACAAAGTGGCTCAAGCAAAGTCGTTTGAAGCTTAGCCCTTCAAAGACTAAGTTACTGTGGCTGGGTAAGAAGGGACCAAGCGAAGAAGTGTGCTTGCCCAGCCTGGATGGAGTGTGACTAGCACTAGCCCATTCCGCCAGAAACCTGGGTGTGATCCTTGACACCTCCCTGTCCACAGAGGCGCAGGTCATGAAAGTAGTGTGGCAGACCTTCTACCACCTACACCAAGCCAAGCTACTAGCACCCTACTTGGCCCCAGAATACCCAGCCACAGTGATCCATGCGATGGTCACCTCTGGGATTTCTGCAACTTGCTCTACACAGGCCTACCCTTATCCTTGATCCAGAAACTACAATTGGTTCAGAATGCCACGGCCAGGATCCTTACAAATAAATCATGGAGATCCCACATCCAGCCGGTACTACAACTCAACTGGCTCCCAACTGAATTCCGGATAAGGTTTAAGGTATTGGTAATTACCTTCAAGCCCATATGCAGTTTGGGCCCAGTGTACCTGAGAGACTGTCTCTCTGCCGACACCCCCAAAAGAGCACTACACTCTGCCACCACCAACTGGCTAGTAATCCCTGGCTAGTAATGACGGACCTCAACAAGGGCCACAGCCTTCTCTGTTGGAATGAGCTCCCTGAAGATATCAGGGCCCTGGTCAAACCACAATTCCACAGGCCTGCAAAAGGGAGCTCCTCCACCAGGCATTCAACTGAGGTTAATCCAACCTAAAAACATCTGGTGGTCAGTTATAAAAATCTTAGAAAATGAAATAAAAATAAAATAATAGACTCTGGACAGGTACATCTGATAATCAGATAAAAACACAATACAAATATAATAAACATAACAAATTAAACTACTGAATTAATTTTTACAATTAGATTGAAATTGCCAACTTTACAGTTATTAAATCTTCTGAGGGGTTGATCAATACTGGAAGGCTAGGTGGGTTCTTGAGCAGGGAGACCAGCGAATTCATGGTGGTATTTCCTGGCCTCAGCCATAGGCCTGGTGGAACAGCTCTGTATTACAAAATCTCCGAACTGTTTTAAGGTCTCAGAGGGCTCTGATCTCACTATGGAGAGCATTACAACAACATATAAATGCATTAAACAGATTCATATTGAAAACACTAACTGCAATATTCCATTACCACATTTAGCCATGATCTGACTAAGGCAACAAACAAAACAAAGGCATGAGAGAATGCGAAAAGTAACCATGCATACTTGTGTGAGTGAAATATTTTATACAGAGTCATATCTAGGGTTGCCAGCTGTGGGTTAGAAAATAACTGGATATTTGGGGTGGAACCCAGGGATGACAGGGTTTTGGAAGGAGAGGGACTTCAGTTGGCATGATGCCATGAAGTCCCCCCTCTGAAGCAACCATTTCCCCAAAGGACCTGATCTCTGTAGTCTGGAAATTAGTTGTAATTCTGAGAGCTCTCAAGCCCCCTTTTGGAAGTTGGTAATCCTAGTCAGATCATTGGTCTATCAAGGTCAGCCCTTCTTCTCTGACTAGATCTCCAGGGTCTCACACCAAGGCCTCTTAACATCACCTGCTATCTGATGCTTTTAAGTGGTAGTGCGAGGGACCTAGGACCTTCTGCAGGCAAAGCAGACACTCTTATCATTGAGCTAAAACACTACTCCCAAGTATTATACCTGTTACTAGAGTATTTGGGAACACTGGAACCTATTGTAATTCTGACAAGCACGAGAGAAATAAATAAATCTACAATCAATTTATTCTTCCTACTGAGAATTAAAATACTCAAATAATTGTGCTCTCTACCTGGAACACTTCCACTGGCGGTAAAAGGTAAAGGTATCCCCTGTGCAAGCACCGGGTCATGTCTGACCCTTGGGGTGACGCCCTCTAGCATTTTCTTGGCAGACTCAATATAGGGTGGTTTGCCAGTGCCTTCCCCAGTCATTACCACTGGCGGTATAATGTAATAAAAAACAACTACTATTTGTTAAGTGGTAGGAGATAATTTTTTTAAAGAAGCCCCTGCAAATTGTAACAATAAAAGCACAACACTGCATTATACTTATCTTTTTCATAATAAGGGGTCCACAGACATAGAATGGTCATCCTGATGAAGGCTGTACAGCTTTTATTGAACACAGCCCTGGGCTTCACATTTCCTTGTAAAAACCCTGTATTAACTCTGACTTCAAAGAATCTGAGTGAGAAGAAGGCCTCAACACAGGTTGTCCCAGCAGTAGCTTACATGGTATTTTAAAACAGAACTGCTCATATACAAATGAAGAACCACAATAATTTTTAGGAAGGAAAACAATACATCAAGTTCAGTTTAGCACTATCTTCCCTGTACTATTTCCAAAAGAAAAAGTAATGTATTTAAGATAATTTTTGACAAAATATATTTTAATTTCACACCACATTCAGGAGCAAAAGTGTGCATAAAAACATTCTAGACATGAAGTTTAAAAGCAATCTTAACTATTAACATGCAATGCCTCTACATATATATTTCTACCAGGCACTAATAATCAAACAGACCAAGAATCACATTATTTCCATCTTCTGCTACCAGACAGAAACCAGGGTTGCATTCTGCTCTCTTTGCCTAAAGAGCTTTGAATTCAAGTAAGAGAAATTTCTGTGGTCTGGGCAATACACAATAAATCAAAAAGTGTTTTAAAGACAAGCACATGAGGGACACAGATAGATTAGTTTTGTTTACAGTACTAGAGCAGAATGAAAAGACAGCAGTTGCAAACAGCCAAGATGGTAAACGGAGATACCAGCGCAGAGAGAGAGAGAGAGAGAGAGAGAGAAGTCAGAACTCAAGCTTTCTTTCAGGTTATCCAGAGCTCCCAACACAGCTGCAAATGGAGTATCCAGCTCTATTGTTCAGCTACAACTGGCCCAGAAGTAATCTTCCAGCCCTAATAGGGATACTGGACTTTACACTCCCCTTCTCCCTGTTCTAAAGGACTTGAAACTGTAGAGCCTGACAAAAATGTAGCCAACATAATTCCATACTTTGAAGTTTGGTATTCAATAAGCAGAACTGCCTACCTTTGTCACCTTACACAATTAAGCCATCTCTCCTTCTCTTGTCAACTGTCAATTCAACTGTCTTTCCAACTCCTCTATCTCACATGAGAAGGTTCTCCATACAAGTCAAGGAATATTTTGGTCATGTTTTCAAAGGCCAAGACACTATCCTAGTAGGTCAGATGTATGCAGAATATTGTCTCTTACAGTTTCCAAAGAAGCAGATCTCTGGCCTTCAGCTACTGAGAAAACTGAACATACCTTTCCCAAGGTCAAGTATGAATGTGAATTTAGCTGCAGCAGGAAAAAAAATCACCCTTTTCTCTCCATCCCTCCTCCTCTTCCTCCTCCGTGGCTCAGATAGAGAAGTTCATTCTCCAAAGCCTACCAAGCCTCCAAGTACGACAGCAAATGAGAGAATTAACAACAACCATGTATTAACAGCTATTCCACACGCTCCTTGTTTATTCTTCCTGCCTCTCTCTGTGGATTTCCCTCGTGAATAATGCAGGAGCTGTAGTCCAAGACACTACCCACTCTATGCTTCTCTCAGAGTCAGCTGAAAACAGGCTCAAGTGCCAGCCAGGGCCAGTCTCCATGTTCTGCACAGTGCAAGCCAGAGACATTTGTCTGACAATCTCATCCCAATCCCCTTGTGCCAAAAGATGCTGTCCCCTCTTAGATCAGTCCTGTTTATGAAATGAGTAGTTATCTTGGACAGATAACATGATGCAAAAAAAAAGTTTTTGCTTCAGGCAGCTCCTTAAAAGCAAGCAGAGTTTTAATAAGAAAGCAGAGCACTTAGGTCCTCAGAAGGTCAAACCTATCTGAGGTTTAATGGACAGGCCTTTTCATCTTCCTGCCTGCTCTCCTGAAACAGGGAAGTGGTTGTTGGGACTAATATACAAAAAGGCTTTCTGTCTACCTTTGCTCATGTGTTTCTCCAGCTCATGCAGTCTTCAACTACAGCTACTTGAGAACTTTTAGCCCCGAATTCTCAATACCTAGCTTCTGCTTGCTTTATGTCTTCCCTATTCCAGCCTTGTACTATACAGGTCCTGGTGCTTCCTTGCAGGATGGAAATTCACACTCTAGGTGGTAGTACTAATTTACATAGGGGCAAGGCCCACATGAGACCAATAGGTGATTCCATATAAGCAACTGACCGAGCAACTCCCCAGAAGCAAACAAATGTAGCTGAAAACTCAGGTAAACACTCAAAGCAGACCTGAATAAACAGAATAACATTTCTTTAAGCCCTTTAACTTCATTGGACTTAGAAGTCTATAACTTTGTTTAGAAGTGCACTGCTCTTAAGAGCAGTGGTAGTTTCGACAGCTCCTACTGTCTCTCTTCTGTTTTCATGTTTCTTGGGTAGCAGTCATAGATGATACACAAGCTCACAATGCAAGAAGGGGGCATTGCTCAATGACAGAACATCTGTGTGTCACGCAGAAGGTCTCAGGTTCAAACCCTGATATCTTCAGTTAAAAGGATCAGAAGTGAAAGTCTTCCACCTGAGACCCTGGAGATCCAATGTCAATCTAAGGAGGCAAAACCAAACCTGAAGTACCAATAGTCCAATTCAATATAAGACAGTCTCAACAAAGAGATGAGACTGCCTTACACTGGCAAATTTCTGAGAGTTCTAATTAGTAAAGTGAACTACAAAGTATGTGCTGCAGTTACACTTCCCATTTACTTCTGGAGCTGGCAAGCCCTAAACAACTCTTACAGCCGCTTGATTTCTTATTACTTTACAGCTGTATTTCACTCACTGTGCTATGACTAGTTGAAGCTCAACAGAAGTGCCAGATTAGCTATGGTTTTGTTAGTCTTACATTTGTATCACAGAACTATTGCAAATTTTCCTTAGGCTAGGGAGTATTCCACAGATCTCACTAGACAAGTTGGCTTATAACTCACAGCAGTAGGCACATTATGAAAATCCACATCAAATAAGAAAGGGTGCCAGCTGGCCAAGAAAAGAAATGTCCTGTTCCTTTAACAGAGGTTTAATATTCAGAAATGGGGAATCCGAGGTGTTTTATGGACATGGAGGTAAACTGCATCACTCGATAAACTGCTGCAGATCAAAGTGATACTAAAGGGACACAATGGGGCCAGTTTAAACTTTAGCAACCCTAAACATGAGGCATTAATGACAGCCAGTTGTTGCTCTGCTCTGCTCATTCAAATGAAACCTGTCCTTTAATTTTTCCAAATGAGTTTAATATAAAGGATGTAAGTACTGAATTATCTAACAGCCTGTTCCAAAGGATTGAACTAAAAATTAAGCCAGACTGTGTTCAGTAGAGTTTATTCCCAAGAGTGTATGCATGCACTTGAATTTTGCTAACCAGGTACATACCAAACACTGGCTTCCAAGACACCTTGGGCATGATCACATAGCAAAGGACTCACCAACTTCCTGCAGTGCCTCCCTGCACTGTAGCTGTTCTGCTGAATCACTTACTGCATTGCTGGCAAGCCTGATGGGGAATATTTTGAGAGGTTTGCAGAGCTTCAGCCTTAGGATACTCTGCAGAGCCAAGCTAGCTAAGTGTTTAACTTGTACAGCACTGCAGAATAGGGAAAGCATTAGGAGACAATGAAAGGATAATTGCTTCACAGCAGGAGCTTATACAGCCTGAGGAGGGCTGCCCCTGGGTATATCTGGCTGTTCTTCAAACAGTTAACACATTTGTGCACTGACTCAGAAGTCAGCTGCCAAAAAAGAAAAAAATCTCATAGCCCTGAGACACAATGTAATGTAGTGTCAGGTAAAGTTCAATTTGGGATAGGATGGATTTTCCAAACCTTTTGGGAGAATTCTCAGAAAGAGGTCAGGGTTTTGTTGTTGTTGTTGTTCTTGTTGTTGTTTTTGCATGAGAATCCTCTCAAACTCAGTGTGACTCATTCTGGAGGAGCTCTTCCAGTATTGCCAGTCTTCTCATCTGTCAGTTTTCCTCTCCCTGTCTAAACTTACAAATTGCAATGGTGGTGATGGGAACAAGCAAAAGCCTCATCTACTTCAAAAGCCTAAACTCCCCATTCTCTCCAAAGAAGGCCTCTCAGCTTGCCTGAAATCTATTCTGTTCATGTGAACTCTGGAAGTTGTATGACTCCTTCTTGAGAATAAGATAGGAGCCAAACAAAACTACACTTTCCAGACTTCATCAGTGCAACATCATGAGTCTTGGCTTTGTCCCCCAACTACTGTTTTATATACTTCTCAAGTTTGTAAGATTGTGAAAGCATAGCAAGGGAGAGAAACTGGAAGAGGCAAAATGCAGACAGGGTGAAGAGCTAGACTTTGTTTTTATGGCCTGGGAATTTCTGAAGAAAAAAAGATTCTGACCAGCACCCATATCCACATTTCAAATATTTCTTTTCCATCTCATGCATAAATTTCAGGGGAGATGACATATAAAGGTCAGTATTATCTACTCAAGATGATCCATCAGGGTCAGTACTATCTACTCAGACTTTCAGCAGCTCTCCAGGGTCTTAGGAAGAGGCTTTTCACAACATCTATCTGATCCTTTTAACAAGAGATGCTGAAGATTGAACCTGGGACTGTCTGCATGCCATGCAGATTCCCTACCATTGAGTCACAGCCCATCCCTCATACACTCCAATGGACACGTTTCAAACCAGAATTCTTAAACACATCTATCTGACAGGACAGGCCTTCAGATGTGGACATATGAGCATTTATTTATTATTATATTTGATTTTGAGACACTTTCTAGCAGTGCTTAATATTTTAGCACTGTGGAACTCACTCTGCAGTTCATGGAGAGCCACATTTGCAATTACCCCCAGCCCTTCTATTTTCATTTATAGTATGAGATCTGAATGTTGTTCTCTGGCAACTCTTTCAGGGTAGCTCTCTGCCATCCACAAACCCAATCAGGTAAAAGCTTTCTACACTTTCCTGAAACACGATGCAGGTACCACATTGGGGACTGGTACTCACAAAAGCCATATTAAAGATCTCCTGAGCCACTGAGTATCACTACTTTAATATGAGCAAGACCCTACTCAGAGAGTAGCAGCTTGATTAAGGGCTGAAGTTAGGTTCAGTTTGCCACCCACCCATCTATCTATCCATTTATCTATCCATCCATCTGTAGTTATACTTGTATTCTGCCCTTCCCAGCAGTTCAGGAGGCTCAGGGTGGTTTACATAGAACATATGAACAATCTATATGAATAACCCCCTCCCCTGAGGCAGCCGAGGATAAAGCCTTTGCCTGATGGGGTTGGGGGTGGCAGAGAGTTGCCTTGAAAGAGCTGCCAGAGGAATGGTCCCCATCAATGTATTCCTGCTGCACCACACATACAGTTCTAATAAACAGAATTTTATATTTATATAAAATCTTGTTTAAAACACTTTCAGAAGTACATTCTTTCAAAAAGAAACATATATGTCCATTACACTGCAGGGAAATGGAGAATTTGCTTTTTAGTGGCAATTCTTTCAAACCAGGAGGTATGTGGCTGCTAACTTAGTAACAGATGCCATGGTAGTTGAGTAAGTAACATTTTGTATCCTTAAAACAATTTCCTACCAATACTCTTTGCATTTCTCATTAACCAAGAACAGCTGCAAAGATCATTTTACAATCAACCCTATTGGTTAAGATCATTTATATTGGTCAATGCTGACTGCCAGGTTAAGGGATCAAAACAGATCACCAAGAACATAAAATTTACAAGGTATTAGGATCTGCTGGAGCAAGGTCTCAGTCCAGAGCTGTCTCACTCTCCAGCTGTATAGCCCAACAACAGCTGGACAAGTTGTCAACCCAGTCCTGCACAGGGCAGACTGGGATTCCTGCTGCTGGGTGACCATATCTCAAAGGGGTTCTGTCCTGTCTTTCTTCCAACCAAGTTCAAACTGTGTCAGTCCAAAGGTGGATACTGTGGCAAAGACATTTCAGGGGTGGGTGGGCAGACACAGGCCGCAGTCCCCATATAGGCCATCAACTTCCCAAGAGCCACTGGAGTTGGATCTCAGTCCAGACACTGTCTCAGTGTCCACAGTTGTTTTCTGTTGGACTAGTGCCCCAGAATAAAGCCTCAGAACAGAGCAAGAGAATGGTGTTTTCTTTCAACCAATTTCCCTATACTGCTCGGCCAAATACTTATTACCATATACCAGTGGTCCACAACCTTTTTAAGGCTGCGGACCGGCGGCGGCAAGGAGGGCGATCGCCCGGCCGCGCATGCCATGCATGCGTGGCTGGCCAAGCACATTTGTGCCATACGCGGTCGCAAATGTGTATGTGCAGCACTTCCACGCATGCACGAAAGTGCCGCGCATGCGCGTTTTCAGCCATGTATGGCACAAACGTGCATGCATGGCCCTGCTTCCCCCACACACACACACACACACAAAAAGAAGCTTGCCGGGCCACAAGCTAATCGGCCGCTTTTGCAGTCTATTTGCTTGCGGCCTGGGAAGTTTCTTACTGTGGGGGGGGGGGGGCGGGGAGAGGGAGCCACGGCCAAGTGCCAGGGCCTTCGTGACCCGGCACCAGGCCCATGGCCCATTGGTTGGGGACCACCGCCATATACTAACTAGGAAATGGATCTGGCTTTTCCTCCCTGGCTGCTCCTGGGCACATCTTTTAAATGCTTCCCCAGGGAAGACCAACCCTGGGCTCAGCTAGTCCTCTCTCCTCAACCCAGTCCTGGAGAGTGGATAGGCCCCTGGGCCAATGGATACTTGCATTGGATTAGTGAGCTCACTGGCCCTTCCCTGTGAACATCTTCAAAGAGCTAGCAGCCTCATCCAACCTCCTTTAAGAAGGTCAGTATATTAGCATTCAGACCTCTCATCTCACTGAGGGGCAGTTTATAGCTATAAAACCATAAATACAGTATCACCTCAAATAACATAAATACAATATACTGCCTGACCCAATATAACACAAAACGGATGGCAATCAGAGACAAGTCCGGACATGTAGTTTAGAAGTATGAGTAAGAGTGGCTGGCTAGCTAATGTTTTCCTCCCCATCCTAGAGAGATGAGTAATTTAGGACAATGGGTCTCCCAAAAACCTAGTGCCTGACCTTGGATTAGTCTTGCCAGCACTCGGCACTACTTCCCTTCACCAATTTATCCTTATTAAACTAAACTTAACACCCAGACTTTATCCTAATTAAGCTAAATACTATTTACCAAACCTGGTAGCTTACAGGTTCATCAAGAATAGTTATACCTATAAACCCACCAAGCTTCTCCCAAATAATGATCCACCTCTGAGCAACCGTTCCAGTTATTGTTCACAAAACAAATACCCTCGCTTGCCCTAAGGAGCATTTTGCCTTATAATATATAGCATCCTGCTCCATAAAAACACCCAAATTTATAAACTCATATTCAGTTTCAAGTGGGGTATGCAATGCTTATCAATCCTTTATCGGGAAATGACTGGTAATTTTCTAACATCTTTTCTCTTGCAAGAAGAGGCCAAAGATTCTCTAATTGGAAGTTTTCTGTGACTAACACAAAACAAAGGAAAAGTATCACTCTCATTCTTGCGACTTCGCAAAGAGTCAGCCACAAGGGAGGCTCCCATGTTGCCCTTTTGGGTGATCTGCTAGTTGGTGACTCACTGTCCCTGGTGGGTGCCAGACTAAAGCCAACCAGGCTAGAGTTATTTACTTATATTTAGATTTTTATACTTTCCCTCTTGATCTAGCCATCTCAGGACAGTGTACAATAAATATAACATTAGTTACCATAAAAGAATAAGTATACATAATATTCAGTTAAAATATCCAATCTCAGCACCGCTGGTGTTACATTCTAGTCTTCTGATAAAACATACAGGTAAGAAGATAGTGGGGGAGGGGAGAGAGAAGGGGGAAAGGAGAGAGGCCCAATCTGCTGTTTATCTGTACTTTCTGTTGGCCTCAACCATAAGCCTGGTGGAAGAGCTCCATCTTGCAGGCCCCATAGAACTTAGATGGAATAGTCATATGTTCTGTACTTTTATCTGAGCTTGTGGTAACCACCTATTTTTTCTGCATAAAACATCACATCTTTTGGACTGCTGAATTTTAAGCACCAGTCCAGCTGCCATTTCAAACATTTTGGTTATTAGGCACATAAAAGCATCACAATCAATGGAAGTAGTGAGCATTGTTGGGAATCTTTCCATGTGCAAAGGCAAAATATATGTATCAGTAACAAAAGGGTACAGCCCCGCCTTTCTGATGCACTTGCAATGTGAGATTGTCAATAGCTCAACTATAACAAATAAGTTCGGAATATCAGCAAACTTACTGCAGAAAAGAATCAAATTAACATTTCCCAATCCTATTGCTTTTATCCTCAAGGAATGTAGAGATAGATCAAAATAAACACAGTATACATGGGGAGAAAGAAACTCAGACATAAGCATGTTCTGTAACAAGGAAGTCCAGGAGCAAAAGGTTACAATAGGGTCAACACAGACAATGAGAACCTGTCACTTCCCATCTGTATCTATGGAAACCAGCAAGAGGATGGGAACAGAACTGTCAAAAATTATTGATTGTGCAAAATTGCACTCAGCCACATGTGACATTTAAACCTTGGGCCATAGGTGCCCAGTACGAACTAGGTAAGAATGCATCATTTTATCCAACTGGTATACTTTATCTTATATTTAAAAGCCACACAGTCTACAAAGGTGGAAAGAATGATGTTGTAAGCTGCTCTGGGTCTCTGTCAGACTTTTTCTTTTTAAAAGATAGGCATCCTAGTGGGTAACAAGGGAATTCACACAGTGCTGCAAAACAAAACATTATTATCCTGCCATCTTCACTAACAAACACAAAAATAACATGTACTGTGGCAGGGATTAACATGGGACCAGAGCAAAATGGCTGCATTCCATACTGAACAAGTTCAGCATGGATAACAACTACAGGACTGGTAAAAAAATATGCTGACCTCTCAGGTAACACCAGAAACTATTGGTAAGAGACAGCAACTAATGACTAGGTCCCAATCTTGCACAGAGCTGACCAAGTTTTAAATTCTAAAGCCCTGGCATCATGATATTTCAAGGAGCAATTGGCTTTGGGGAGCACCATATAACTCACACAGTGGTGGCCTCACTGTGTTACCCCAGTCCTGTGCAAATTCACCAGAGTTCCGGAATAGTCTCTCTACAAAATTCTGCTGATTGTCTTACACTGAAAGCAATTCAAAGTGGTCAGTCACAGCAGATCCTGGTGGAGGCTCAGCAGTACAAAGCTCCTGGTGTTTACTTGATGGCCCAATAAAACCCCAGAGGGACAGACCAGAATGAATGGGATGAAATTAATTCAAAATAAATTCCATCTAAACATCAGGAAGAAGGTTCCTGACAGTTAGAGAGGTTTCTCAGTGGAACAGGCTTCCTTGGGATGTGGTGGGTTCTCCCTCTTTGGAAATTTTTAAACAGAGGCTAGATAGACATCTGATGGAGAGGCTGATTCTGTGAAGGCAAAGGGGTGGCAGGTTACAGTAGATGAGTGATAGGGATGTGAGTGTCCTGCATTGTGCAGGGGGTTGGACTAGATGACCCATGAGATCCTTTCCAACTCCATGATTCTATGATTCTAACTCTGACTTTGTGGGTTTAAACCTGTCAGTTTTAAAAATGTATTCACAAAATAGATTTAACAGCATAGAACAGGCATGTCAGAACTATCCAGGAATTCTTAGTCGATACTGAAAATACTGTGTTATTCTAAGGAAACTGGAGTCAAATAGTCAGTCTCATACAGGCCAACATGAGTAAATATGCACATCAACAGGTTGTAAGTTCCATTGTGGTTCATGGGGCTTATTATCTAGTAAGAAAGCATAAAATTGCTGTCTTAGTCTGTCATCTTCTATGTTTATGTAGGTTTGCCAATACGCTAGAGGGGAAAAACAGTCCTATACCCTCTACAGAAATAAATAGATGAAGATTATCACAGCATGGAACAGTACCATCAGATTAAAAAATGTAGGTAAAACTGCTTTGAAATCTAAAATCCTATAATGTTCAAACACCTCTGTGGTAGATGCCATGTAATTGTCTGCAAGGACAAAAAGCCACCAGGGGCTTCCAAACCAGGCCCACCAAAGCAGTTGTGGTACCCTATGCAACCTATGACTTTACCCCCCCCCCCCCCCAAGACTTGAATGTTCCCTGTTGTGATTTGTGTGCATGTGGATCTGTTGTGATCTGGGCACCCCCTAAATAAGTAAGTGGCAATTCAAATAGTCTGCCATAATATGCATCTTGCAACATGGGGAAAGGAAGATTATTTGTCAGATACCTGTAGAACTGTGGCCTAATTTAGCATGCAACTTTGTAAATGGCCCAGTGCCATAATCTTTTCCTCAAAGCCCACTTACATGCATGCCTGGTCTCTACCCTCCACTCTTCAAGATCTACTGCCACAATTACAGAGAGATGGCTTCAAGTGGGAAGCCATATTAGTCTGCAGTAGAAGAGCAAGATTTTAGTCTATTTGCACTTTAAAGACTCACAAGATTTCCAGAGCGATAGATTCAAGTGAGTAGCCGTGTTGGTCTGAAGCAACACAAGCAAACAAAATCCAAGTCCTGTGGAGTCCAGTCTGAGGAAGAGTGCTTGCATTCGAAAGCTCACACCTTGAATAAATCTTTGTTGGTCTTAAAGGTGCCACCGGACTCTGATTAAGATTTCCAGTGTCAGCTTTTGAGAGTCAAAACTCTTTTGTCAGAGGTATCATGAAAGCTTACACGCTGGAAAGCTTCTTGGTCTTTAAGGTGCTATTGGACTTGAATCTTACAATCCCTAGGGTTACTCAAACCCCACTCCACCTTTCAAAGCATCATCTCAAATTATTTGTTAGCACAGCCAAATGGATTAGATTGACCTCTTCTCCCTCCTGCAAAGACCATTTCCACAAAGGCATTTTCTATCCTTGATGAATTTTTGAGCTACTACATTCAGTATCATAGCATATTCTTTCTCACAGCTTTAATTATTCCCAATCACCAGTTCTCCTCATGCTGGTTGTCCCTGAGATAGGGGAGTAATAGTGAGCGAGGAAGGAAACAATGGAACAACAAATGAATTAATTAACCATAATGAGTTCAATACATTTGCCCTGTATTTTGAAACTTCTTTTTAGAATCAGTGCCAAAACTTTCCAATATACAGTAAAGACAAGAGCAAGTATACACAGACTGACACATGTCAGACCCATTGGGTCTACATGCAGTGCTCACAGGTGCAAAGCTACTTCCATAAGAAGTGACCAGCAGCTGGAAAGATGCTGCTCAAAACAGTATGCTGAAGTCTTAGGCATCAATATTTAAAAGTAGCAAGCTCAGCATAAGATCATTCTGCTAGGACTGACAGTGTCATGGTTAAGGTGAGACAGGGGACAAAAAGTCTAATCACAGCATCTGAATTCAACAATAGTGTCAGTTTCCAGATATTTAGGAAGTTGACATAAAACATACAAGGTATTTATATACTTCCCTGTGTCCTGTCTTGAACGGTAATAAAATAGGATATAAATTGTAAACAGCTATTCCAAAGTGAGGTTTTTCAAACTTCTAAGGCATCAAGATAAGCAGCAGAGTTCTAAAACTGCAACATTAAATAATCTCTTCATTATGGGATACAGATTTTTCTAGTTAGCACCACCAACATAAATCACAACAGTAGAAAATATTTTGGTCATGCTTTCTTGCATTTTGTCCAAAGTTCCCCCATAAGAACATGGTGAATTGCCCATGAGCCTAAATTAGAAATTGTTTTCAAACATCAGGCATGCATCTGCATCAAATCCAAGCATCTTCCCAAACCCAGAAAAGGACTTGCACTTGACTCTTGCAAAAAAAAAACAAAACCCTCAACAACTCTGGAAATTTGATTTCTCTCCTACATTTTCTTCCCCTAGTGTCAAATAAAATAAGGTAGTACCTACAGCCAGTTCCTGTAAACCCCGGCATAGTATTTAACAGGGCACTTTCCTTTTAACACACAAGCAGTCTTGAGATAGATGACTTGTAAAAGTGAAAGTACTGGTAAATCTACAGCACTTCCAAATTCATGTATGTCTGGAAAAATACTGTTTAAGAAATTAACTTGTCTGTTTGTCACCTTCAGAGGTGAACTCTGTGGCATCACGTCACAGCTGAGCTCCCCGCCCTTTCCGAAGCACTGCCCCCTAGAGACAAGCAAAATCAAAATAAAAAATAGCATGTGGGCAAATAGTCAAAAAGTTACTGAAGTTGCAACTTTAAAAAACCAAACAGAAAAGATACAACAAAATAAATAGATGGTTGCTTGTTTCAAAAAGGAAGGCAATGTGTTAATCTGAGCTCAGGGCCAGGGGAAATTCCACACACTAGGGCAGGACACGGTACATTTTGGTGTCTTGGCGCATGCTAGCACCTTTCATGGCATGTCAAGTATTTTTAGAAAGTGGGCAGGGCCAGATGGGTGGCTTCCCCAACACGGCTTCTGATTGGCTTACATAGTTTAAAGCACACTGGTTTGGCAGCAGCTGCCACTGCACTACCGGAGTCTTCACTGCATGACTGAAGATAAGCTATTTGTGCAACCTCCCCAACTTTAAAATAATATGTTCATTTTAAAAGGCATCCTATTAAACGAAACTTCTGCCTGAAATGTTGATTTTCTATTAGAATGTCACATAAGCTCATTCTCTGCCATTTTGTGATTGGCTCACCTCTCATGGCAGCTATTTCCCCATTGCAACTGGAACTGCAAGCTTAAAAGAACTGATCTTTCGCTTCTAACTAAATGCCTTCTTGTGAATATTTACTTTGTGATGTACCATTCTTCCTAGAACTTCTGAACAGTACTGATGGAGTTTCTCCAAACATTTCTCCCGTTCAGGTACAGATAACCAAAGGAAGAGCTGTGGTTCAGTGTGGAGCACATGCTTCGTTTGCCTTTTAAGGTATCTCAGAAACTCTAATTAGTACAAAATGTGGCAGAAAGACTCCTGCCTGGGGTCAGTCTTTCAGAACATAGCTCTAGTGCTACATTAATTGCACTGGTTATGTATTCACTTCTAGGTCCAATTCAAAGTGATTATTATCTTTAAAGCCCTTCATTTTCTATGGCCCTCATACTTTAAAACTGTAACCCCTAATATATTCCCACATGCCAGCAGGATTCCTCAGACAGCCTTCTTGTGGTATCTTAGGATTGTCTCTACAACAAGTAGGTCACAGGCATCCCAGTAGTGAGTCAGGTGCTCCAGAATAGCTTATCATAGTGGGTCCAGAGGCTATCCTCACTGGCAACTTTTAGGAAGGCAGGCAAGACAGTTCTATTTCAGAGGGCTATTGGTGGAGGGCAAAATGTTTTGGCAGATTTGGTTGCATTTTTCATGTTATTTTTATTTTCATAATAGATTCACCATTGCAATGTTAGCAGTCTGCAGTCTAAGGAAATAAAGTGAGGTGTGAATAACTAAAAAAAGAAATTCAAGAGAAATCCTAGTTTTATTCCCTGGCATCTCCACTTAAAGCTTAGCTTTGCAAGCCAAGTTACACGGAGTACCTGATTGTTCTCTTAGAACATTTTTATCAGTTATTTGCATACCAGCATTCCAAAAGTGGCAGCAGCTGTTGACACAGATTAAAGTGTCATTTTTGCATTCATAATCCAGAACACTGAATTGTGTCTTTCCTTGAATATCTGGGTCAATTAAATGTACTTTCCAGGAAACACGCTGTTGTAAAAAAGAGATCAGGAAAAAATTTATCATCATCATGGCATTCTTATTTTTTAAAACTCCAAGATACATTAGAATCTCCTGTCTTTCCTATAATAAAATAAAACATGGTGTTGCTACAATTGACAGCTAGTGTGATCTGTGAGAAATGGGGAAAATGTTGAATCTTGGCTATTTGGCTTAAGTGGGAGAAGAGCTTGAGGAACAGTGAGAGAGGAGCAAAAATGGCTTCAAGAAACCGCTTCATTTCTGGTTTATGAGAAACTTCTTTTTAAAAAGGTAAGCACGTTTTTCCAGGTTGTAACATGTGAATCCTAGTCAAGTTCTCATCTTGCAAATACTTTTAGACTAAATCCCCATGCAAAAGTTCCCTAGAATCCTGTAAAATCTCTATGAACCAATAAAGCTGCCCTGTACAGTCAGTTTATCAAGCTCAGCAGTAGCTCTCCTGGGCCATCCTTTCCAGCCCCTCACACCGGAGATTTAACGGGAGACGTTAAGGACTGAACCAGAACACCTTCTTGCATGCAAAATAAATGATCTACCACTGTGCCATAGCCCTTCTCCTAATTCTGACCACCATTCTTGATCACACCCTATCTTCTTAACCTTGCTTCCACTTCTAAAGAAACAACTCTACATTCTATTGCATAATCAACGAAGCCCTACTCCTTGTCAAACTTAGGTCAGAAGACAGAAAACAGGGCTCAGAAGTGTCATTAAATTGCAAGCTGCATAGACAGAGCCTGGGGAAACCAGCATTGGACTCACCAGCACAGGCTTGATTCTCCCCACAGCTGGACAAATTCAAGAACTGACTTAGAGAATCAGGAGGGGGGGGATTGAGAAGGTATGCTGTATACATAAGAAGTCTCCATGGACTGCACTTTGAGAGTTAATGTTCTAAAAGGGCCCATTGACCGTGTAACAGTCTTGCATGTGTCAAGGACAAATGGCTGTTCAGGGACTAATTTTATTTTGCAATGAGTAACATGCTTAAAGTGGTAACTGAATTTAAAAGTACCGTAAATAGAAAGGATGCCACAAAAGTGTATCTGATTAACAAAACATAAATATAAATCTCTATTCACTCCCGCAAAATCAGACAAAATAGAAGTCTTCACAAAGCTGCCCCTAGGTTCCAGTTTTTATCAAACTTTCAAAAAAATTAGGCTAGGATCTGTAAATTTTAGGTTATACGTTTAAAATAAAAGGAGCCACTTCAAGGCTCCTTTTCTCCTGTTTTTGTAAATTACTGAAAAGCATATAATTTCATCCTACCAGCATCACCCCATACACTTTAATCTACAGCAGTTTTCTGCCTGACTGCTTCAGCCTCAGTTCAAGATAATGTTGAAGCAACTTGAAATATTGTGACATCACAGAAATGACTTCAGCTAAGGTTATACCACAGTTAAGAAAAGGTCATTTAGTTGGCACATAAATTTGCTTCTTCTTAATCTCTATTATTAGAAATGGATGGAGAGACAGAAAGGGAATTTAAGAGAAATTCCAATCTTCTTCTATGAAGAGAAATTGCAATCCCTCCCTCCCCACTCACCACCAGTTCCCCTCCATGTCAGCTCTGGCTTCTTTCTGTAGCTGCAGGCTCATCTGCCCTCCCCCCTCCCCATGGTGGGGGCTCTCAATTCTCCACTTCTCTGTCCCAGAAAAATACGACTTCTCTTACCGTATCAATATAGGTTGCTTATGTGTTAGGTGACCAGAAGAACTGGCAAGAAACCACAGAGCCCATCTTGCATGGTTCCAACCCCACTGCAAGTCAGCCGAGCTCAGAAGTTCTTTAGGGTGTGTGTTACTACTGGACAGCTGTTTGTGCCCAAGAACTTGCTGAGCTCAGCCTAGTGATGGTGAACAGGGATCTACATCATAAAATGTGTTGTCACAATTGGTGCTGTAGTTAGTGTTCTCAGAGGCCAAGAATTCAAATCTACCCATAAAGCACAAAGCTAGGTACACTTTAGTTATGGAAACAGCCACTGTTCATCTGTTTTATAAACATGGAATCATTATTAATAATCTAAACTACCAAGCCCTTATTCAGATCTCAAAAGCCATGCATTCATTTGGGATCCTTAAATCAGCAACTATTTCCTTAGCCTCTGTCCAATGTCTGTAATATTGTCCTGCATTACATGGTGGTTTCACTGAAATGTGTTTTCTATAATGAAAACTGCTTCCCCTCAGCACTATATCAATAATATCATGTTTATAATATTAATTGGAAAACACTATAAAGGTTTCATTTGACCTAGAGTTAGTGGTTTGAATCAAAATGTGAACACATGAAGCTGCCTTAGGTGATTGGTCTATAAGGTTAGGTGATTGGTCTATAAGGTCAACAGAAGTAGCAGTTTGCCAGGGTTTCAGGTGCTGGTCTTGCACTTCCTTTCCTCCATGAGCATTTCGACTGGAGATGCAGGGATTGAATTTAGGATCTTCTGTTTGCAAAACAGTACAAGGACAATCACACACTTCCCTCTTTCTTGCTGCAATTCCCTAATTGACATAGTATATGTGGGTTCTATTACCCGAGAATCAAGTTTCTGAAGTCAGAAGGCAATACTGGGAGATAAGAGACCATGGCAAAGAGTCATGCCCCTTCACAGCTGATGGTACACAAGATCCAACCCAATGGCTACAAACCAGAGCGGGATAGGAGAGAGAATAAAGATTAGATTTATTTATGCTTTAATCAAATCTTTAATAGATATTAGAATGTCTAAAGTATTTATTTGGCTTCTACTAATACAATACCCAAGCATCTCATGATTTTCTTCAGTGCAGGAAAAAATGGCACCATGTGCTGAGAGAATTTAATAAGAATTAGGCTATTTGAATGAATCAGCAAAGTCTAAGACTTTAAATGATTGACTACTCTTGGTGTGAAAGATGATGGCTAGATTAAGCGATTTAATTCTGCAGGCACCAATTCAAGATCTCCAGGGCAGTGGCAAAGAGATGATTACATATGAAAGTCACAATTATTACAGAATATAAGAACACCATCACTTTAAAAGTCAAACTCCAAGCTCCTACAGAAATACTGCATATTGTTGTTCACTGCTCTGAATACTTAAGCTGAAGTTTACTGTTTCATAGGATACAATGGCATGATTTGTGCCCAAGTTTTAAACAAGGCTAGGCAACCCACTCCCAGAAGGTATGTGCTATTGTGAAATGGGAAAAATACTTGAAAGGGAAGGAAAGAAAGTTGCCTGCCACTAATTTTCTCCTCAGAAGCATTTGTTATGTAACCTCCTGTACTTTCTCTATGGACTTTCTTTAAAATTAAACGATGAAGCTACATTTGAGGTGAAATCAAACGGCAATCATCGTGACAAACCACCCAAGTGATTATACAATGCTTCAACTTTCTCAAGAAAGCCCAATTGCCATTGTAGCCATTGCAAATACCATTCTACAGAGACTGAGCAACCAAATACGAACTGACAGGATGGTATTTGTAATGCAATTAGCCGCCTCCAAGAATGTGCCACCTTATTGTTAATTACATATTTGTGAAATAATAAGCCATACTTTAAGGCTTACTTTCACCCTCAGATCACTGTCTGACGTCTTCAGTAAGCTGTGAGAGCCTAACAGCATATCTCATAATGAACAACCATTTTGAAATGCTGACGGAGAACTGTGCTATATGCTTCACTGCTTACTGTAGAAACAAATCTTTCCCTTCTGCAAAACATGTCACCAGTGGGCATAGATAATAGTCACAGACTTTTAAAAGGCCAGAAGGGGGCACATTTAGTGTTGACGCTTTCTTTCTGCATAATAGTAAAGAAACATTCAGCAAGCAGTACTTGTTCCCATTCCAGAACTTTGGCAGCGGCGGCAAAAGGAGAGAGCAGCTGAGTTAACTGCACAAGGAAGTCTAGGAGGATACTAAGAACATTCAGCTGGTATAAGAGTCCCCAACCCTTTTCATCCTACAGGAACCACTGGAATTCTGACCCAGCATGGTGGGCACAGCCAAAAATGTTTGCCACTGTGAATGCCACAGAAGGAGGAGCCAGAGATAAAATGGCTGCCCCATTACACATTGAGTTACACATTGAAGATCCTTGAGAGGGCCAGCTTGGTGTAGTGGTTAGGAGTGCGAACTTCTTAATTGGTGAGCTGGATTTGATTCCCTGTTCCTCCACATGCAGCCAGCTGGGTGACCTTGGGCTTGCCACAGCACTGATAAAGCTGTTCTGACCAAGCAGTAATCTCAGGACTCTCTCAGCCTCACCCACCCCACAGGGTGTCTGTTGTGGGGAGAGGAAAAGGAAAGTGATTGTAAGCTGCTTTGAGACTCCTTTGGGTAGAGAAAAGCGGCATATAAGAACCAACTCTTCTTCTTCTTCTTGTGCAGTAATGGCACAATCAGCACAATAATGAAATCTTCAGTGGTCAATCAGTAGCCTTGATGGCAAAAACAGCTCATCCCATCCACTTGCTAAAAACACTTGACAGACACCAGGAAAGGTATTGGCAGGGGCCATGGTGACCATGGGCACCTTATTTGGAAATTCTGCTCCAGAATATTAAGATGTGGCAGAGAACTTCAGAGATTTCATGTATGCAATCATGCATGCTTATTACAAAGCCTCATTTCTCTCTAACTTCCAGACACATCTGTGTCCACATCACAAGAACTAAGCCAATGAGCTCACAACAAGCACTCTGTCTCTGAGCCTGTTGCAAATCTGATAGCAAGGCAGTTTAAGCAACAGCAAGAGTACAGTTCACTATACAGAAATAGCTTTATAATGTCAGCGACATGCTGCACCACTGAGAACATTAGCAGCTCTCCTGACTTTTCACAAAGATGTCAGTGTAAACTAAACAGTAGGAGATGGTGGTACCATAGTTAACGGAGAGATATGGTCTGACATAGTGCCAGACATCTCTGCTACTGACTACAGAATGAAGTCAACACTCATCGCACACTATATTAGTATAAGCTACATAATAAAACTAGTTGGACCACATGACCAGTTTAGACCTCTGGATTGCACCTGCAGAGTTTTTAAGCTGAGCCAGTACAATTCAAAGCTGTTGGTTTCATTCATATATTCTGACATGCAAGCATTTATCTATAATAGGCAAACCCAGCTTGTTTCTGGGCTTGCATGCTCCCCTCTGTCATCCCCTTGCATAGGTAGCTTAAGCAAAGCCAACCAGTTTTGCAGTGTCTTCAATGAAACCAATATGCCACCATGTTTGAATGCAGGCTGTTCCCCCCGTCCCTCATGGTTTAGAATCCCTGTTTGTGGGAAGCCAACAAATTCCAGTCTGCTCAGATGCTTGCATTCTGAATCCAAAGTTTATGTACCCTATGCATCAAGAACACGTTCAGCCCCATAATAGCCAAGCGTACCCTCCCTTTATTTCAGCCTTTCTCTAAATACTGATATGTTAAGTAATGGGATCCTTTTAGCTTACAACATGAAGCAGAGCATCCACTCTCTACAAAATCCACATTATCCTTGATAGCACTAGGCTATGTTTGGTATCAGTGCTCTGTGTGCTGCTGCCCAGAGTGTTCTGGCAGATGGGTGGGATGTTAAACGATGAAAATATGTAAGACTGCCTGCAGGCACATTTGAGCTCCATTCAGTCATACGATGAGACTGAAAGTGTCACAGACTCTGGGATTGATCCAGTTGAGGCAGCACACTTGATCAGAGCAAAATGATACAATGAATATTGAAGACTTCGAATTTACATCAGAAGCTGTCTGGATATATATTCATAATGGCCAGAATACAGATAATACAATACAACAATATTTTCGTCACTGACAACCACACTCTCTTCTGCTTTCTCTGGCCACCACAGAGAAGACAGGGAATAGCTTTGCAGTTCTCGGGCATGTCTTGATGTAGTTCAGTTAAGAATCCCCTTTGAACAAACATTTGACTCTTCTCTCCTTTGAACAAAACATTTCACCTTAATGACATTTTACTGCTTTTTACCTTGTAAACAAAATGTCTGGATTCCTGCTACCGTCCACCAAAGAATGGTGCTCAAACAAGTATGTATTACTGAAAGAAGTTTAAAACTATTCATCCTCCTTGTTATTCTTAGTTCACTTAAGGTCTACTCACTTGGCCCAAACACTGCAAGCTATACTAAACTGCCAATGGCCAACTGTTTTCCAGTGTGGTGTAGTGGTTAAGGTGCTGGACAACAATCTGGAAGACCAGGCTAAAATCCTTAATCTGTCATGAAGCTTTTTGCATGATCTTGGCTCAGTCACTCTCTCACAGTATAATAATAAATAATAAAACTGACACTGTTGTGAGGATAAAAAAAGCACCCTGAACTCCTTGGAATATGCAAGCATGATTGGACAGAATCTGAAGAGCATCCTGTGGGGGGAATCAGAGGAGATGTATCTTTAGCATAGTTAGATCAGGAACTTCCTGATATTTTTTCAAATTTTCTCCTCCAGTGTCCTGACTGGCTCAGTGGTAGACTTCCTGCTTCTTTGAGTGTACTTCCTCCCTGCTTGCCTCCAGAACAGGACTGTGTGACTGCAGACAACAATCATACACAGTTCGGTCTCTCTCTCCTTTCCACACAAAACTGTTTTTCTTCACAATAAAATTATTTTTTAAATTTTAAACAGCTTGGTGCTCTGTTCCTTTTTGCATATTGAAAAACTGCCAAATTTATTTATTTATTCCGTCATTCATATTTATATATTGCCCTCCCCAAAGGCTCAGGGTGGTTTACACATAACTGAAACTATACATGAAACCATACATATAATAACTATAACATTCATATTATTAATTGATATAACCGGAAACAGTATAACATGTATAAGAGTATAACCTAAACAGTAGTAACTCAAACAGGTCCAGGAGTCTTAGTGGGTTTCTGGGGAGGTGGGGGGGGGCAAGGGTCCTGCAGATGTTGGTTGGTTGGCCTGGCCTCAGCCAAATGCCTGGTGGAAGAGCTCCCTTTTGCAGGCCCTGCGGAACTGTTTTATACTCCATCATTCTACTCAGTAGAGATCAAAAGCTACTTGCATAGTTCTCTTCTTGTTCTTGTTCACAAGTTGGTAAAATGTGCTATGGATCCTAATTCTGTCAGGTAGATCAATAACTGGTTGACAAATCGTATCCAGAGGGTACTTGTTAATGGTTCAGCATCTTCTTGGAAAAGAGTGACAAGTGGAGTACCCCAAGGATCTGTCCTGGGGTCTATGTTGTTCAACATATTTATAAATCATTTGGATGAGGGATTAGAGGAGATACTTATTAAATTTGCAGATGATACTAAACTGGGAGGGGTAGCAAACACAACTGAAGACAGCACAGAATACAGGATGATCTTGATAGGCTTGAGAAGTGGGCTAATGAATAAAATGTTCAATAGGGACAAATGTAAAATTCTGCATTTAGGTAGGAAAAACCAAATACACCAATATAAGATGGGGGAGACTTGTCTTGGCAGTAGCATGTGCAAAAAGGATCTAGGAGTCTTCGTAGACCATACATATGAGTCAGCAGTGTAACTCAGTGGCTAAAAAGGCAAATTGGATTTTGGGCTGTATCAAACGGAGTATCATGTCCAGATCATGGGAGGTGATGGTACTGCTTTACTCTGCTCTGGTTCAGCCTCACTTGGAGTACTATGTTCAGTTTTGGGCACCCCAGTTGAAGAGGGATGTTGACAAACTGGAACGTGTCCAGAGGAGGGCAACAAAGATGGTGAGGGGTTTGGAGACCAAGATGTATGAAGAAAGGTTGGGAGAGCTTGGTCTGTTTAGCCTAGAGAGGAGACGACTGAGAGGGGATCTGATAACCATCTTTAAGTATTTAAAAGGGTGCCATATGAAGGATGGAGCAGAATTGTTCTCTCTTGCCCCAGAGGGATGAAATCAATTCAACAGAAATTCCATCTAAACATCTGGAAGAAATTCCTGAAAGTTTGAGCGGTTTCTCAGTGGAACAGGCTTTCTCGGGAGGTGGTGGATTCTCCATCTTTGGAAATTTTTAAACAGAGGCTAGGTAGCCATCTGACAGAGAGACTGATTCTGTGAAGGTAAAGGGGTAGCAGGTTACAGTAGATGAGCGATTGGGATGTGAGTGTCCTGCATAGTGCAGGGGGTTGGTTTAGATGACCCATCAGGTCTCTTCCAACTCTATGATTCTATGATTCTATGATTCTCCTAGTATTATTTTGCAGGTTTTAACCCACAATTTAAAAAAATCAGATATAACTAGGGACTTTTCAGGATTTTAGAAAGATCCATTTTATCTGTTTATGACTCTGTTGTCTAAAGTTAAATATCCAGATTTGGCCCTGGATATTTCTGGCCTACAGGAAAAAGAGCCACCATAATAGTAGTAAAGGGTGGAGAGGAAGTGAAAAGAAGGCAAAGGGTGCAGGTGATTATGTCATTTATGGGGGCATGACAGGGAGGTGTGGCCAGCTGACATCACTTACAGGGGTCCTCAAACCTGAAAATTTATTTCAGGGGCTCCTCCATGGTCAAAAGGTTGAAAAAGTCTGGTATAGGCAGTAAACACAGATGGATTCAAAAGAGGCCTTTAAACACGGAAGGTTATAAATTTTGCAGTTGTACTATATAGACAAGCCTGATCCTTTATGAATTGATGTAAAAGACAGATTCCAGAAAACTTAATTCCATTGCAGATACAGGATCCAATTGTAGTCCAGGTAGATCCTGAAATAGCTTTAGTACACAACCTAACTTACCTTAAATGCCAGCACAAGGCATTTAGAGAAGAACAAAAAATAGGGATGGACAGCAAGTCAAGTAAATGTTTTCAAAAATGTAGAACTGGCGGTGGGGTAGGGTAGCAGGAACCAATGTTTCACACAAGACATTTTCTCCACAAAGAAAAGATAGTGTAGTGGTTAGGAAAGGAAATACTCCCCTTATGGAATTTTGACATGTATACACATGTACAGATGTCATGCAAGATAAAAGGTAGTTTTTATCAGCTCCTTTTGATTATCACTGAAGAAATATTGGGAGTTACTGTGCATTTTTTTGCTCACTCCCTCACTGTTCTGAGTTATGTCTCTCCAAGAACTTTAACAAGGTTTCTTGTACAACACTTAATATTTTAAATTCTTAACAATCAATCACGAATAACAACATTAAGGTATTAAGTACCCCTCCAACTGCAATCAAGAAAGCAAAATTCTGAAAGCAATTTGCTAAAATGGATTTGAAAGGCTCACTATAATAATAATGCAGAGCTACGGAAATATGGAGATTTATTGCACCCATCACATCTGGGGACAATAGAGGAGATGTAGTTAGGGTATTTAGACAGGAACTTCCAGGTATTTTTCAAATAACCTCATCCTATGTCCTAATTGACTCATCAGGAGACTCCTTGTTCCTTTGAGCACACTTCCTCCGTTTGCCTTCAGATGAAGAACAGCCATAAGGCAAAGAGATTGCTAGGACTGCCTCTCTCTCTCTCTCTCTCTCTCTCTCTCTCTCTCTCTCAACACAGAATGGCTGTGGAGCAATGTGTATCTGTCTAGGGTGGCACTTGAACAGCATTGTATAGATAAGCTCCCAACAGGTCTCACCAAGCAAACATTTTGATTGGCTACTGAGACTTAGTCTGCACAAGCAATAGAATTATAGCTGAGAGAATTCTGACTTGTCAGAAAGGGCTGTACCACTTCAGGTTGCAGATAGGGAGAATCACATATTTTGCAGTGCGAAGGAGATAAAACAGGTCCTATATCAGACTGAAGTGAAGGACTACATTTTCCACAGGTCCCCTATATTAATATTTATTTGTAAAAGAAAAACTAGAACAGCATGCAAAAGTCTAGCCTAGAACCCTTATGACTGATGTATGCTTTAAAAAATATTTGCAAGTAGTTTTCACATGTGGTTACACGTGTTCTCCCCATCTGCAATCTGAAGTAGTACAGCCCTTTCTGACACTTCAGGATTCTATTAATTCAAATTTTATTGCTCATGCAGACTAGGACTCACTGAATTTAATTATCCAATCAAAATTTTTCTGGTTAGACCTGTTGAGAGCCTATGTACACGATACTGTTTGAATACCAGGGACAAGGTTTCTTACAAGAAGTCAATTGTGAAAGCATTTATCTGAATCAGCTATGCTACAGCATTTGCTCATAAAGTAGCCAATTCTTAACATATTTTAACTATAGATAGTAAAAAACAATAGAAAGGAAAGGGGAACTTTATATAGCAATCCATACAAGAGGTTTAAAACTTTAAAATGCTCTTTAATTTATCTGTCACAACATATGATGCTCTGTAAAAAGTAAAGGACATTAGCACACTAGCAAACAAAGCGCTTCTAGGAGGGATTTTTCAAATGACCATAAAAAGAAAAGAAGCAAAAGCCAGAACTTTTGAAATGTGAGTTACTAAAGGAGTGAGAAAATACACACTGTAACATTTCAGTCTGTAGAAACTTATTGTTAAATGTTCTTTCTCAGCTGTTAAGAGGCAAACTGAAAAGCTTTGATACAATGTCATAAGACTTGTGTGTGTTTTAAGAGAGACATCTGCATACAAGATCTGACATACTGCTCTCATCAAAAATGTTTTGCCTTTTCACAGGGATAAGCCCAAATAAAATGCCCAATAAAACTGAAGAAGGAACACAGACCAAAAAAGAGTTTGCAGGTCAAGAATGAGGCAAAGTTGAATTATGTAAATTTCTGTGATGCTCATAAATATCAGAGTTAAACTAAGCAACTGCTTTTTTTCCTGATACTGGACACTGGCACTGGCATATTGCATTCAGTGCACTGCATTCCCACTCCACCTTGAACAGAAGCAGAACAAATCAAGATTAGCCTACTTTCAGAAAAGTGAGCACAAAACAAAAGAGAACAGGTGGATATGACAGACAGACAGGCGGAGTAGAAGACAATGCTGGTCAGAACAGTAGGCAATGATCTCAGGACCGCAGCTGCGTAACTGCTGTCAAGTGAATAGATCCACTGCAGGGGATCTGTTAAGTGAGAATGGATGGGAAACTCTCTAATTAAAGCTTAGACCTTGCAATCTGATCTTCTAGTCAGCCCCTGTACACATACCCAAAGAACTCTCCCCCTCAGTGGTCACAATGTATATTCTGCCCAAGAGAAGAGTTTAGCCATCAGAAAACAGTAATATATTCCTCTATAATCAGATAAAAATTAAATTGTCATTAAGTTTTGACAGGATCCAGATTTAAGACAACAGGGCTCAATAAATCAGAGTAAAGCCTGCTTTGCGTGGATAAAAGGAGCCTAGGAGAAATATCATGGTGGTAAAAGGAAGGGTGCATGAGTTGGACAAAGAAAAATATTTGTGACCAACTGACTCATTGGAAATGGGAGCACGTGGCACCAACTGAGTCAGGTGATCTAAACTGTGATTCCAGGCAGTGATGGTGAAATCTTCTTCTAACATGATACAATTTCACCTACTTTGCAGAGAGGTCTCGATGAAGCAGGATCTCATTCAAGTGGAAAAGGTATAACAGTTGAGTGTTGAGGGGAATCTAAACTGCAGTATTGGGAGAGGATGAATTAATTCTTCTTTCTCCCCCCTCCCCTTGATTGTCTTCCCAGTCATCTTAACAATATGTTAGGGAAAAGAACAAGACACAATATGGGTATGGGGAGCATTTTTATTTAATTATTGTCATATTTTTAGGCTGCCGCTCCCAACCAGACGGCTTGCTAACAACACATGAAATAAGAATAAAAACAGTAACCTTGCAAACCTCTTACTCTTCCCACATTAGTTATTATCCCCCACCCCAGATCAAGGAATTAGGGAGTGTTAAAGAAAGCCCTTCCTCAGTCCAGAAAAGTGCAGCATCACATATAGTTAGGCCTTAACTGAGAGCAGAATTTGGACGGTGAAGTAGTTCACTTGTAGAAACAGCTGTAAAACACCAGTTGATTTGGAGTATGTCTTTGTTCAAAGAGTTCCAGTTCTGTTAAGTCCAGAAAGTCTTTAAAATCCTATGGTTATTTCTAAGTTCATTCAAAACAAGTTCAGATGCACAACCTTCCAGAAGGAATTGGTAACAAACTTGGGAAGGTGTCATAGGGCCTGAATACAAGGGCACTGCAAATTGCCCCTAAAGTTACCTTATAAAAAAGGTTACCCCATCTATCTAGATTTCTGCCTAGCTAATTTTATTGTTCTCCCAGCCATGAGGACAAAGAAAGAGGCTGCCCTGTACCATTCCATAATGAAATAGTTTCTACTGCAATTACTTCAGATAAATATAGCATGACAAGAGTTCCACATTCCAGAATCTAGAGCAAAAGAAAGCTGTATAATAAACAACATATATTCTTCCTATCAGATTCAAAGAATACAAAATACAAATCCTTAAACCTCCTTAAACTTTGGAGGTGCTCAGCATCCACTGCAAAAAATTCTCAATGGAAATAGTTTGTAATGTACCTCCTGCTCTAAAGTTTGTTTGTTTATAGGAACATAAAGAGATTGCAGAGGGGATTTATTTTGAAAGGATTGACATGAAGCTAGTATTGAATAACATCAAGACATTTTGGGATAACAAAGTAGTTGTGCTGGCCATCAATTTATCAGGCTTTTGGACAGGCATTTGAAAAGAATGTGGTTCGCTACCTTCTCTGTCAAGCTCCTTGAATTTTATTTTGTGTCTTCAGCATTGGTCAGGACAACCTAAGAGTCCAAAGGAGTCTTTTCTACATTTTCCCGAGGGAAGGAGTTAAAGGAATCTGGTCTATGGTATGCCACAAAAGCCTGATTCCTCCAGCTCCCAGAAGATAAGCAAGGATGGCCCTGGCTGGCACTGGGAAAGGCAACCTCCAAGAAATACGAGGGTCATGATATGGGGCAGGCAATGACAAACCACCTCCAAATGGCTCTTTCCTGGCAGTCAGACAAGCTTAGGATTTCCGGGCTATATTACACACATGCCATACAATAAATAAATGTGGTATGCCAGTCCTGTAAAGTTTAAAGAAACATTATTTTCCAAAGTATTAATCTCTGAATAGCAGTCACAAATGACAAAATCAAGGGAAGACCTCAGCCTTTATTCTCCTGTGATGGACCTCCAGAAGAACTGGTTGGCCGCTGTGTGAGACAAGATGCTGAACTAGCTAGAAGAAAAAGAGTTGGTTCTTATATGCTGCTTTTCTCTACGAGAAGGAGTCTCAAAGTGGCTTACAATTGCCTTCCCTTTGAGCCAGTTTGGTGTAGTGGTTAGGAGTGCAGACTTCTAATCTGGCATTCCAGGTTCGATTCTGCGCTCCCCCACATGCATCCAGCTGGGTGACCTTGGGCTTGCCACGGCACTGATAAAACTGTTCTGACCGAGCAGTGATATCAGCGCTCTCTCAGCCTCACCCACCCCACAGGGTGTCTGTTGTGGGGAGAGGAAAGGGAAGGCGACTTTGAGCCTCCTTCGGGTAGGGAAAAGCGGCATATAAAAACCAACTCTTCTTCTCTCCCCACAACAGACACCCTGTGAGGGAGGTGAGGCTGAGAGAGCCCTGATATTAATGCTCAGTTAGAACAGCTTTACCAGTGCTGTTGCGAGCCCAAGGCCACCCAGCTGGCTGCATGTGGAGGAGGAGCAGGGAATCAAACCCAGCTCGCCAGATTTGAAGTCTGTGCTCCTAACCACTACACCAAGTTGGCTCTACTGGTCTGATCCAACAGGGCTCTTCTTATGTTCTTAAATTAGGATAGGATAGGATAGGCACCTAACAGGGCTCTTGTGTCTTTAGTTAGGATAGTCTAAAAGAATGCCTGCATGGTTAAAAAACCATGTCAAGAAAGCCATAAAAAATCTTCATTCACAAAGAGGAAGGTTTCCCAAATGAAATGAACAGAGTAGAGTACAGATTGTACAGGGAAAAACCATAAGGAAGTAACAAGTAACAATAGGCAAGTAAATCCAAGGAATGAATTACAAAAGCATCAAGAAGTGGCTTACTGAAGAGTGGATTACTAAAAGCTCAGCTCCAAATCTGTTAGGAGTAGGAAACCAGCTAGGATGATGGAGAGATGGCAGAAAAACTGAATGAATTCATTTGTGTGTTTTCACTGAAAAAATGTGGGCCATGCACCCACACTGGAGTCACTGTTTTCAGGAATAGCGTCTGAAGATATGAGTCAATTTGAGGTGACAGCATAGACTGGGGGTAGTTAAACTGCGAATGCTGGCAGGGGCTCATGGGAATTATAGTCCATGGACATCTGGAGGGCCGTAGTTTGACCACCTCTGGCATAGACAAATGAGAGCTGATGCACATTAGAGTAACAAATCCTAACATTAAATATATGCTGCTGGGCTCAGAATTGGCAGAGGTTGAGGGGGAAAGAGATCTTGGGGTTGCAGTGGACAGCTTGAAGAAAAAGTTGATTCAGTGTACAGCAGCAGTAAAAAAGGCATAGTCCATGCTGGAGATTATTAGGAAAGGAACTGAAAGTAAAACAACCAACATTACAATACCCTTGCATAGACCAATGTTGAGGCCTCATTTGAAGCACTTTGTGCAGTGCTGGTCCCCATATCTCAAAATGGATATTGCAGGGGTAGAAAAATACAGAAGGGGGACACCAAGATAATTAAGATGTTGGAGTACTTTCCCTATGAGTCAAGGCTAAATTGTCTGGGACTACTCCGTTTGGAAGAAAGACAATGGAACAGGGGACATGGCAGGTGTTTATAAAATGACATTCAGGGCAGAGAGTAAACAGAGAGAACTTTGTCTCTCTAGCTCTTGGGGGATCACCCAATGAAATTGATGGACAATAGATGCAAGCCAGATAAAAGAACTTCCTTACTCAATTAGTAAATTGTGGAATTCACTGCCAGTGGATATAGTGATGCCATGAGCATTGCATTGCAAGTGAATTAGATACATTTGTAGAGCATGTCTACCAATAGGTGCTAGGCATTGTGACTAAGGAAATCATATTCAGAGGTAGCCAGCCTCTGAATACCAGTGCTGGGCAGTGGAAAGGCCATGTCCTCTATGCCCTGTTTGTTTTCTATTGTGTGAAAGTTGCTGGAATAGATGGGCCACTAGTCTGATCCAACAGGGTTCTTCTTATGTTCTTGTGTATGGTGACAGAAAGAAAAGCAGCTGGCTTTCAATTATTGAAGCTTGCAAGGTAAACATGAAAATAAACCTAATCTATTGAAAAGTTGCTGAGATAAACTTTAATAATTTAATTGGTCCATTTATACCCTGCCTTTCTCCCCAATGGAGGCCAGAGCAGCTTACATTGTTCTCTGCTTTGTTTTATCCTCATAGCAACCTGTGAAGTCGAGTGTGTTACTGTTCCAAGGTCACCAAGCAACCTTTCAGGGCAGAGTGGGGATTTGAACCTGGGTCTCTCAGATCCTAATCTGAAACTCTAACCCCTATACCACAGTGGCTCAAAATAGTTGCATGCTCAGCTCCAAGAATATTCTTGTATCAGACCAGTGCTGCTTCAATGAAAGAAGAGACTGAGGACCAATTTAATGCAACTGAAGACCATAATGGAACTGAAGCACAAATCACACTGGGAGAAGGAAAGTACAAGTGATTCAGCAGTTTCATCTCAATCAATACTAGCTGACTGGAATTGCATGCATATGCAAAGACGGCTTCTTTCTACAGAGGGCCACAGATCTGATCCTATTCGCCCATGATTAACATGGCCTCTAACAAGATTACCGCTATGTGTATCTTAGTGTCCCCCCCCCCCCAACCACCAATATTCTTTAAACTGCCACATTGGAGGGACTCTTATGTACCAGCATCCTGTTTCTATCATGGATTAGTACCAGATGCTTCAGAAAGACATCCTGCCCTCCCATCCCCAAACCCATTAAGACAGGCTAGCTTTTCATAAACCCCCCAGGGACCCCTTTATGTCCCAAATCATGGCAGTCGAGGTCCCATTTTATTTTATTCCTGAATATTCAAGCTCTTTTAAAAACAATAACACAAGCATAAGAGTATTTAGCTGCACCACATTCTATACCCAATCTGTTGTTGCTACACTCTTTCCTATGCCATTGGTTAGATTTAAAGGGGGGGGGGTGAGTACTAATTTTTGGGGCCTCTGGGATCCATCAGTCAGCTTCACTTGTAATGCAAAGGGTTTCCAAAGGCATGGAACTGAGATAAGGCCATTCAGTTGAGCATTGTCCTAGGTAGGTGGAATCAACGTTTTGTGCCAAAGGGATCTCCAAATGGAAAAGCCCAGCAGGGAGGCCTCTAGGAAACATCAAACAATAACGGCGAGGAACTTCTCGGTGTCCGAGGGTTGTGCTCCAAAACCACCTTTCCTTTCCTCTCCAAACCAGGACGGTCTGCCAGCCCTTGCCCAAGAACAGCAAGCCAGGCCAGCCTGAAGGCTTCCCCTCCCTGGATCACAATGCTGACGCAGCAACCACCACCGACGGCACCCCGGGGAGAAACTCTGGACGCCCTCCCCCCCCCCCCGCCCCGGGGGTTGCTTGGCAAGCGCCCAGCCAGGTAGGGCTTCCACGAGACCAGCCGCGAAGGCCAAGGAGAGCCGGCGGGGAGGGAGAGAGAACCGGGTGGAGACTGGATGGGAGAGAAAGGCGAGCAGGACGTTGCTGGGCCAAGAGAAGAAAACAGGGCGAAAGATGCCGCCCCGGCTCAGCCGGCGCCACTGACCCGCCTGGTCCTCCAGCTTTAGCTACTGCCCCCGCAGAGCCCCGAGCCCCGCTGCCAAGGAGGCATTCGCCCGTCGCCCTGGATCGGGCAGATGCAAACACCTCCATGCTGCAGCCGCCGCAGCCGCAGCAGCAGCAGCAGCATCCTTACCTGGCCAGCGGCCGCCCCCGCCCCGGCTGAGCCCCCTTCCTCTGGCGAGGCCAGGCTCACAGCAGCTTCATCCCGCCGGCTTCCCCGAAGTCTCTACTGGTGATCCGCGCCAGCCGCCAGACTACCAGCCCTCTCCTCTGCCGCCGCCGCCCCGCACAGCTCCCATCCTTGCGCAGCGCCTTCGCTCCCCGACTCCCGCATTAGGGCAGAGACCATCGAGCGCGTCGCCGCGTGCGCGTGGCCGGGAAACGGGCTCCGGGAGCGCGCGCCGGGCGGCCGAGGGCGGGAGTCCGCTTCCTCCGGCTCCCCCCTCAGCCGGCGCGCCACGTGAAGACGCTCCCGCGGCCGCATCCAGACGAGAAGTCGCGTGGCGGCCGGCGCGCCAATGGACGTCTTGCCCGCCCGAGGAAATGATCGCCTGCCGTTTAGCCGGGCGCTAAGGAACCGCGGGTGGGTTAATCACGGGCGACGGAGGCACGAGCAAGGGGGGTGGAAGCGGAGGAAGGGTGCCATCTGTAAGGAGAGTAATCGCAGCCTCACAAAAGCCGAGTAGCTGTTGAGGAGGAAAGAAGACAGTAAATGGAGGGGACGCTGGCCGAATTCGGCTTCCCCCCTTCATCATCCCAACGGGGCCTGCTCCGTTGTCATTTTGGAACCCCCCGTGAGCCTGTGTTGTTATGCTTGTCCATGTGAACCTCTCCTAAGCCGGCTGGACAGCCGACAGAAGCTACTTTCAAGGGGAGAGTTACGTCCCAGCCCCACGGTGTTTCCAGTGCACCCATCACATTGGTGGTTCCACTCCCATCTTAAAAGACAGGGCAAAGAAAAGATAGAAGAGCAATGATGAAATGCAGAAGAGGAGCTGCTGGATCAGACCAGTGGGCCATCTAGTCCAGCATCCTGTCTGGCACAGGGACCAGCCAGTGAGCAGTGGCTCACAAAAGCTCATGCCCTGCCACACACTTTGTTAGTCTTTAAGGTGCTCCTGCTTTTCTTCTGCTGCTACAGACAGCCTAACAGGGCTAACCCTCATGACCAGTGTCCAACCAGTTCCTCTGGAGGGCCATCATCTGGGCATAGAGGCCAAGGGCTTCACCTGAGGTTCCCTCCAAGTACTGGAATTGCCTGTGAAAGCAGGGTTCCCTTGAGTCATCAGGGTTTGTATCCTTCAAGAACCTGGCCAACCTTTTTCAAAGCCATGTCTGCTTGTGGTCATCGCTATGTGCACTGACAATGAATTCTACAATTCAATCACTGAGTAAAGAAGTACATTATTTTGTCTGCTCTGAATCTGTTCCCATCAGCTTAATTAGGTGTTCCCATTTGAAGGATTATAGGTGTGTGAGAGAAAGTTCTATCTACATCTAACTCCAAACTGCAATATAAAGCTTTCCTGGAGCACAAAAAGAAAGGAAAGAAAACCATGAAAGCCTGGGTTTGATTGGGACAGGCGGCTAAATTAAAGAATCCCTCTCTGTTTTGGAAGTTGGCTGCAAATCAGCCCAGTAAGTCACTGAATAATGTTATTTTACTTGAAAATCCAGACTACTGAAGAGCTTTCACCCTCATAAGACACAATGCTTTACTCACCACTGTTGTTGTTGTTATGTGCGAAGTCGTGTCCGACCCATCGCGACCTCATGGACAATGATCCTCCAGGCCTTCCTGTCCTCTACCATTCCCCGGAGTCCATTTAAGTTTGCACCTACTGCTTCAGTGACTCCATCCATCCACCTCATTCTCTGTCGTCCCCTTCTTCTTTTGCCCTCGATCGCTCCCAGCATTAGGCTCTTCTCCAGGGAGTCCTTCCTTCTCATGAGGTGGCCAAAATATTTGAGTTTCATCTTCAGGATCTGGCCTTCTAAAGAGCAGTCAGGGCTGATCTCCTCTAGGACTGACCGGTTTGTTTGCCTTGCAGTCCAAGGGACTCGCAAGAGTCTTCTCCAGCACCAGAGTTCAAAAGCCTCAATTCTTTGACGCTCGGCCTTCCTTATGGTCCAACTTTCGCAGCCATACATTGCAACTGGGAAGACCATAGCCTTGACTAAACGCACTTTTGTTGGCAGGGTGATGTCCCTGCTTTTTAGGATGCTGTCTAGATTTGCCATAGCTTTCCTCCCCAGGAGCAAGCGTCTTTTAATTTCATAGAATCATAGAGTTGCTGCAGTCCCCATCTGCAGTGATCTTGGAGCCCAGGAAAATAAAATCTGTCACTATCTCCATTTCTTCCCCTTCTATTTGCCAGGAATTGAGAGGGTCGGATGCCATGATCTTTGTATTCTTGATGTTGAGTTTCAAGCCAACTTTTGCACTCTCCTCCTTCACCCGCATCAACATGCTCTTTAGTTCCTCTTCACTTTCTGCCATTAGAGTGGTATCATCTGCATATCTGAGGTTGTTGATATTTCTCCCTGCAATCTTGATCCCAATTTGTGACTCCTCTAATCCCGCATTTCTCATGATGTGCTCTGCATACAAGTTAAATAGGCAAGGCGACAGTATACAGCCTTGCCGAACTCCTTTCTCAATTTTGAACCAGTCAGTGATTCCATGTTTACCACTGTACTAGAGGGTAAATACAGGAGGATGTCCTGGGAGGAACGCTTATGCATATGTGGATATGGAAATGTTGAGTCTGTGGAACATGCCACTATTGAATGTAACCTGTATGAAGAAAGACATAAACCCTTCATAGATCCTATCCGCCTAGAAACACCTGGGAAAGGTATAATAAGATATTGTGAAAAAAGATTTTGAACAGGATCGTGTTAAAACACAGTTCCAAAATAGCACAAGCAGGACACACACACAGCCTCCTTACCTCCCCCTCCAGCAAGATTGAACTGTCAAATTCGGCTACCAGTGTGGTTAATTTAATCAAGCAGCCTCCTGCGACTTTCCCCAAGTCCAAAAAAAGCTTATTTGTTTTACAACATAGGAGTGTCCTAACTAATGACTTTAAAAAACAACAACAATATGCACTGTATGGGAGGAAGGGGGAAAGAAATTGATGACACGGGATGCTTGCCTGAAGTGGCACATTTAAAACAGGTGCAAACATGCACCATTTTCCTCAAGGTGTCTGTTAATTTGTATTGTTCTAGAGAAACTTTTTTTGGGGGGGAGCCACAGCATATGGAAAAGGGGAACACTTGGGCACTTTTCCTGGGGGAGGAAGGGAGGGGGGTGGAGGTTGGCAATGGGAGCAAGGCACAAGTACAAGTGAGGGGGGGGAGTTACACCATTACATTATTGCACATGCTCAGATTTTTTAAAAAGGAATTGCAGGAAGGCAGGAGCCAGGAACACCTACTATCCCGACAGAAGTGTAAAATGAAAGCTGCTAACAGACTTCTACAGTTAAATTATAAAATTTAATTTAAAAAACACATACTACACAAAAGGAGGGCCAAGACCTGTTCTTGTGGATTTGTCTGTTTGTGAAAGACACCAATAGAAGGAGACAGACAAATCTTTCTGGGGAGGGCGTTCCAATGTTTTGGTGCCATAATAGAGCAGGCCCTTTCTTGAGTTGCTGTCTGTCCAGCCACAGATGATGGGGCAATTGAAGCATGGCCTCTGAGGATAAATGGAGTCAGCAAGTAGATTTGTATGGGAGAAGGCAGTCCTTAAGGTATGTTGTCCCCAGGCTATATAGGGTTTTAGTGGTCAATACCAGCACCTTGAATGGAGCGTAGAAGCAACCTGGAAGCCAGTGCAGATGGAGGAAGACTAGAGTGAGATGGTCTTTATGACCCACTCCAGTCAGCAATCAAACTGCAGCATTCTGTACAAACTGTAGCTTCTGAACAATCTATAAAAGAGGGAATGCTGACACATGTGGTTTGTCAAGTAGGATTGAGAAAGTGCATCTGTGAAGTGTCCCTTTTCTTCACAAGAGGTACGTTCAGCCAATGAAATTTCTCACCTCTTCCTGACAAGCTGTGTCTGTAACAAGTCCCTTTTTGACAACTCACTGGCAAAAATGGGTAGAACGAGTGTATATCATTTGGGAAGAAAGATTATTGAAGTAAAGGCAACAAATATAGTGTAGCTGTGGGAGCCTCTCCTCAAAAGAACCCCATTTCAAAAATTGGACCAGGGGACCCAAGTCTACAGGCACCCAGAGAGGGAGCTGCCATCCAACCTCCACTGTTTCCAATGGTAAGGGGAAAAGGTTTCTCTGTTCTTATCCCCCCCCCCCCGCTATGGAAACAATGGTCAGATAGGGGTACCCTTTTTGGGTACCTGTGGAATTGGACCCCCTGGTCCAATCTTTTTGAAACTTGGGGGTTCTTTTAAAGAGAGGCTTCCACAGCTTCATGGCAAATTTATTGCCTCTACTTCAAACCCAGACTGCAGAAGAGGTGGGAAAAGAAAATTGTGATCCCTTTAAATGCCCCATCTCCACATGGCCAAATTGTGGTTCAGTGAGTCAGCCAACACTTATCAGAGCAGTTTAATTTTATGGGAATTTGTTGTAAAAGTGTCTGCATCAACAATGATTCATGTAGTTTTCAGACTACCTGAAACAAATTACACATGCCTAGAATGGAGTCTCTCCTTATTCATCTACATAGAATTGAATTTGGTGGCCCATATTTTTTACTGGACGGTCTTCACAGGGGGCTCAGTGTACAACTTCAGGAAAGGGAATTGAAATGATGCTTGTATGCTCTAGAGCAGAGGTAGTCTCATGGGAAGTGTAGTCCATGGACATCTGGAGGGCCGCAGTTTGACTACCTCTGCTCTAGAGCTAAGGGGGTCATATAAAGAAACAATCACATACATGGTGCTGTGGACTGATTCTTCCTAGTGATATATGTCCAACTATCCCCTTCCATCAGAGAGAAAGAAGAGAGAGTGAAGCAAGAAAAAAACCCCATCACATCTCTGCTCTAGGATAAGTTCGTACATAGTTCTCCAGTGGTGCAGATCCCCTGTGGCTGTTTAAATTGCCCCTTCCTGTGTATATCAGGCCTTATCTGAATTGTGCCTGATAATTAAATTTCAACATGGAACCTTCAATACATGTCTGTTCTGACAAGCCCTAAGGCAGACTTAAAAACAATATAATGTATGGTCATCAGACCCACCGCTTCTCTTCTTTCTTATGGTCTCCATATCTTAGAAGTTCCTTTACTGATTTCCTCTGTCCTTCCCTCTGCCCTCCCCACCCCTCCCACTTCAGCTCATTTTATATCACAAATCATTTCATGATTATACTTTTTGGAACTTTACAATATTTTTAATTTTTTAAGTGCAATCTGTTGCATTATGTGAAGACTGTGAGCCATTTTGGTTGCTCCATTAAAAAAACAGGACTCAAATCCAATAAATAATAAACCATGTATTGTAGTGGTTTGAGGGGATATTGGTGTTTCTGTTCAGAACTATCATACTGTTGCAGAGCTGCTCACAGACAAAATGTTAGCACTGGAAACACAAGCTGTAATCCAGACTGGGTCCTTGTTAAAGCCACTGCATTATCACTTCACAGTATGCTGAACTAAGAGTAGATGGGGTAGGAAACCGCGGAAGCAGCACAACATACTGCTTTGCTTACAGGGCAAAAAAAATTGATATACTTCTGGACTAGATTCAAGCAACCTTATCTAATTGCCATGATAATTTTATTGTGAGAATAAGGTGTTCTTTTAACAGGCCACATTTGCATCCACTCCCTTCTCCATACTTAAAAAAATCAAGAAGTTTCTCATGTGCCAAAAAGAATCATGTTGATCTGAGATCAAATTCAAATCAATTGGAGAATCAAATATTTGTTTGTTCATAATAATTCAGCTCTCCCTATGTCTAGGCACAGATTTCCATGTATAAAATTTACATGTTTAGTATATAGATTATAGCTCAAAATGCTAGCTAGAAACAAGATAATGCAAAATAAATAAATCTTCCTTTTATTAACTAGCTTACAGTGTTTCTTAAACATTCATATTCATTGCTTGAACTGAAGGATTGAGTGATCACCTGCCTATATGAAAAAGTCAACACAGGCCAAGCTATAGGTTTTTACAAGTATCCTCATAAACCACAATACATTTGGGGGGGGGGAGAGGTGTCAACTTTGGTGCCTTCAAACATGGTGAAAGGAGAGAAGCCAGCCTGATTTTCTTGCAATCCCAGTCAGCATAGCTTTCCTTCAAAAGGGCTATTTTGAACATTGTAGAGTTTGCCTTACATCAAGATGGCTGGATTCTATCTAAAGTAGTCCTAATGGTTTTTTAAACCTGCATTTGCAAAATAAGTCCTCATATTGGTATAGAATTATTAATGATGGCATCTTTTCCCCAGTTACCAAACATGCTTGGGATATGTCCCTAGATAGTGAGATCTGAGATTCATCACATTCTAAAAGATTTTCAGATGTTTCCCAGAGTTAAAAAAGCAGACTCTACTATATGAGATGATATTCCCAGGAGTCATCTTGCAGAAATGACGAGGAAAAATAATCTCATGGTGACTTTACCACATCAAAATTAATGCTAATTTGAACCAAACCAGTTGAAGAAAAGTGAGGGAATAAAAAGGAAATGGATTTTTTAAAGTCCTCTAAGAAATGGAAGTAATCCCACATTGACTATAATAATATTACTTTCTTATGACAGCAGAGCATGAAGACTAATAAATTACAGATTTACCCATGATCCAATTAAACCAAAGGGTTTGGATTTAAGCCCATTTAGTCCCACTGATTTTACAGGGACTAAATAAGCTTAAATTCAAGTACCTTCAGTTTAGCTTAGATATAGTTTGCATTGTTTGATGCTATAAGTGTTTGAACAGATTTTGAAAATAAGACACAAATCCCAAATCACCATTTGCCTGGCCTAGGACATATTGGCTTACAATCATGTCCCACCAAATTAAACAGAATTTATTCCCTGGTGAAATGCAGTCTCAGGTGGCTTTGATTGTTAAACCAGTTGAAATCATCCAGCAAGGGATGAGGTTAGTTACCTTACCATGTATATATTACTTAATGCGTTAAATATTAGGTTTATTACTATGGTTAACTATCAGTGTATGCTAACATGTCTTAAAAAGGGTTTTGATACCACACATCAAATTATCCATTTTGTAAAGCATTTGTTCATGTACTAAATGGGATCTAGTTAACCGCATCTGCTGACGTTAGTAATAATTTCCTTGCAGTTCCTAGCAAGAATTCCTCATTAAACTGGGACTCGTAAATCCCCTTATTGATCAGAGTTAAGTTGATCTTCAAATCATTTTAAGACACCAAATTAATCATGTCCGTCTACAATCTGTTTGAGAGAGCATGAAGCAGCATGATTATATTTGTGTCCGTTTCAACTATGCTCTATCCATGACCTTTCATTTCATTAGCAACAAGGGTCCAATCCCACTCAGAGTAAGGCACATTTAGGTTCACTACATTATTACTTAGAAAAACTTACAAAGATGACAGTAACAAATCCTCAACCGAGTTAATTCACGTGGTTAGCTACAATGTGAGCTGATTGGACAAGCTGAAACAAAGGAAACATTGTCTGCTCCTTTATGAATATTCCCAATACCAATGATCAAATACAAAAGCCTGCAGCACGTTTATCCACCATATGAAATCAGGCAAGTAAGCACAAACAGAAGTTCTCTGTAGTGTCCAGGTTATGAATTTATTTATATTTTGATTTGTATGCCACCCCTCTCTGGAAGGTTTCAGAGCAGCTTACATCAGTAGATAAAAACCTGTACAAAATTAAGATTAAAATACAATAAAACCAATAAAACATAATGTCCCTACAAATCTGGCTGTTAAGATGTCCAGTTACTGGCCAGACACAGATGGAGGACGATGGGGGTTTGGCTGGGGGCCACATTGGGTTCTTTGGGTACTGAGCTTATTCAAACTTAGTCCTGAACTAGATAGCCCAAATTAACCCAGTCCTATCAGACCCTGAAAGCTAATAAAGATTGGCCCTGGTTAATAAATTGAAGTTCCTCCCCTCTCCCCGCCCTACTTAGGCTCCACCCCTAAAATCTCCAGGTATTTCATAACCCAGAACTGGAAACTCTACCTTTATTCAATAATGGAACATTTCAATTCTTCACCAGATTTCTCCTTTGTTGGACATATAGGAGATGCAGAGAGGAGAACTAGAGATGGAAACAGCGATGTAAGTTGTATCTAGTAGTCAGGCTGATAGAGTTTTTGAGGATTATAAAATTGTTTGTTGCATAGAGAAAAGCCCTTGAAATTTTTAGGACTATCCAAGTGGTGTTTGGTAGATCCTGACAATAAAACTATAGTAGAAGTTTTAATACACTTCAAATCTTACTGAGAACTCAGAAAAAATCCTGTGTTTGAGAGGTACCAGTTCTGGAATTGCAATATAATGAGGCTGTGAAAATAGATTATTTTGTCACTGAGCTAAGAAAAAAAGCCCAGCATAACAAACCTGGCCCATTTCAGGACCTTGTGCTAAGGGACAAGATTGTGTTCAGCAGAAATGCTTGCTAGCTTAAAGGATTTTGAAAAAAATCTGCATATCTCCAGGGCAAACTTGGTGACATCATTTCCTCTAGTTTAGCCCTGTGACAAAAATATAAATACAACAGTCCTATAAGTTAAATTCACAACATCAGACATTACTTGCTAGAAATTACATATTAAACTCCACAGCATCCCAAAGTTTTAAAGTTTTGAGCAAACACCTGAAAACTGGCAATGAAGAAATGCACACCTCAGCACATTCCAGAGGCTAGGGTCTATGATGGAAAAGGCTCACAAACAAGCCACTGCAGTTCATGCTATACTTCCTGGTGGCACAGCCAGCAGACTTGGATGAGGTGAGTGTAAATTTACATCTTTAAGATAGTTGTTGTTGTTGTTGTTGTTAGTTGCGAAGTCATGTTTGACCCATCGGACAATGATCCTCCAAGCCTTCCTGTCCTCTACCATTCCCCGGAGACCATTTAAGCTCGCACAGACTGCTTCAGGGACTCCATCCAGCCACCTCATTCTCTGTCGTCCCCTTCTTCTTTTGCCCTCGATCGCTCCCAGTAATAGGCTCTTCTCTAGGGAGTCCTTCCTTCTCATGAGGTGGCCAAAGTATTTGAGTTTCATCTTCAGGATCTGGCCTTCTAAGGAACAGTCAGGCCTGATCTTTTCTAGGACTGACCGGTTTGTTCGCCTTGCAGTCCACGGGACTTGCAAGAGTCTTCTCCAGCACCAAAGTTCAAAAGCCTCAATTCTTTGACACTCGGCCTTCCTTATGGTCCAACTTTCACAGCCAGACATTGCAACTGGGAATACCATAGCCTTGACTAAATGCACTTTTGTTGGCAGGGTGATGTCTCTGCTTTTTAGGATGCTGTCTAGATTTGCCATAGCTTTCCTCCCCAGGAGCAAGCGTCTTTTAATTTCTTTGCTGTAGTCCCCATCTGCAGTGATCTTGAAGCCCAGGAAAATAAAATCTGTCACTACCTCCATTTCTTCTCCATCTATTTTCCAGGAATTGTGAGGGCAGGATGTCATGATCTTAGTTGATGTTGAGTTTCAAGCCAGCTTTTGCACTCTCCTCCTTAGCTATTGCTTTATTATTGCCTCCCATATCTAATTTACAGGAGCAGCACTGAGCACAGGTAGGTCAGAAGTTTTAGAATGAGCCTGAAATCCTAAATCTCTGGGTCAAAGCCTAAGACCTGACAATGATAAGTTTGCTATTAAATGTGTCCATATTTTAAATGTGAGAACTCTGCCTCTGCACACCTGATTCTGGTGGCTCACAACAATAAAACAAAACCAGCCTACAGTAAAATCCAATCAAAATAGTCTAAAACATAACAAAACAATTCAGGCAATTTTTAAAAACCATGCAAAAAACTACCTCTGAAAGTCACCCAAGGCATAAAATAATAGAAAACAACACAATAGTCTTAAATGGTATTACTAAAACAATTAATACTAACAACAATATCAATAACAATCAACAAATAACAATTAACATTAAAATTAATTTAACAATTGGTGATATTTATTAATAAAATAATATCAATAATATTAATAAACAATAACGATTTGTATTCTTAAAACAATTCATAAAACAATCCTAAGGCTAGAAAGCTGGAATCGTTTAGTTAAAAGCCTGGGTAAAAGAGAATTTTGGCCTTCCACTGAAAGGAAACTGGCATCAGAGAGCCTCAAGGGGAGGGCTTCCCAAAAGTGTGGAGGAGCCGGCAGGAGTTAACGCTGATCCCCACCCACCTTATCTCTGAAAGCACAGAGAGCAGGCCTTCAGGAGAGCCTCCCGGCTGGCAGGCTGGACATCGCAAATGAATATGATTCTGGAACATTCTGTACATTTGTAAAAAGCAGATCTGCCTTGATGATCATTTAACATCTGCTAAATATTAATTACCAAGAACTGGAAAAATAACAGGGCCTTATTCCAAGACAGCAATGAAGATGTTACATTTTTCAATGGATAAAAATGAAGAGTAGCGCCAGTGCAGAATAGCAAAATATGCATATGTCAGATCATTTTAATGAAAACCTACATTTTCAGCCATGGTAATTTCAATAGAGTCGCTTCCTGTGTTACATTACTATTTATTAAAAAATCTTAGGGACCTAAAAGTGTCCTTTGTCTTCCTTCCACAAGATAGTGGCTTTTGTTGCCCTGTCACATTCAAGTTACAGCTTGTATCAAGCAACAAAAAGCAGGCATTTCTCCCCCTCCTTCAGTAGCTCATGAATCAAGGTAAGAAATTGTGCCTCAGCTGGTGAAAATGACACCCAAGCCATTAGTGGCTGACTTGCAAGGGGAAGGAACAAATGTACTTACCTGCCTGTGCTCACCTAAGTACAGAAAAAAACAGGTGTAGATGCAGATATCCTAGTCTGTTAACAGCTCTGCTGATTGTTAATTATTTATTTTAACCCATTATTAATTAATTAACCCATTATTAACCCACCTGTAATACTAAAAAGATCCATGTATCTGTCTGTCTATCTGCCTTTCTGTGGCAGGTACAACTCATCAGAAAATAAAGCCATGTGCTGTAAAGTTGGCTACTCTCCGCATCAGGATGCCAAAGATTAAAGGAATCAGAACATCCTGGCCCAGATTAGCTCCAGAATGAGCCTATGGCATTTGCAATAGAAGCAAAGGTTTAATCTCAAGAAGCAGGCAGCCTATAAAAGGAGTGTGGAAAATATTTCCTCTTGTATAAAACAAAATGGGCTTTAGAACATCCTTGACCTATCCAAGCTCGTGTGGTGTACTCACTAGAGCAGGGGTAGTCAAACTGTGGCCCTCCAGATGTCCATGGACTACAATTCCCAGGAGCCCCTGCCAGCATTCGCTGGCAGGGGCTCCTGGGAATTGGAGTCCATGGATATCTGGAGGGCCACAGTTTGACTACCCCTGCGCTAGAGTGTCTGACGAGAGACTGTGAGACCCGACTCTGAAGCACACTTCGTGATTGTGGGCCAGTCACTCACTCTCAGCCTGACCTACCTCACGGGGTTGTTGTGAGGATAAAATGGAGGACTAGAGAACAATGTAAGCCTCTTTTGAGTGCTCATTGTGGAGAAAGGCACAGTATGATGCTGTGATTAATCTAATTTTGTCCCCTGTTCACACAGAGACAATGAGCTCTCTTGCCTCTGCTCCTCTGGTATTCATGCAACACTTAATATGAATTTGAAACCAAATATATATTTATATAAGCAGTTAAAAAATGCCCTGTCCATTTAAAAGTTTTAGAGTTGCCATCTCTTGGTTGGGAAATTCCTGGAGATTTGAGGATGGGAGTTATGTGTAGAAATGAGCCACAGAAAAATTTTAGGGCACAGAGGTAAATAAGACCCTAAGAAGCCTCTATTAAGGGTCAAGCTATTTTTCTCCAGGCAGTTGGCAAGCCTAAGCATACTGCAGTCTCTGGAGACAAGAATTAAAATCTTTAAGTGCTGGTTTAACTCGTTTTCTCTAAATGTCTTTCAGCTTGCCTCTCCTGTATTATTTAGCCAAGAGATTTTAACACACAAGAATCTGCCTTATACTAAATCAGACCCATGGTCGACCAAAGGCAGTACAGTCTAAACCAAGCTTTCTTAACCAGGGTTTTGTGAAATCCTGGGGTTTCTTTACAGCCCTGGAAGGGTTTCCCAAATGAGTGGGAGTTATTTAATATATATAAAAATATTGTTAAACATTTATTGGGTGATCATGTCGACCCCCTCCCAAAATGGCAATTGATGGGCCTGGGTGGGAAGGGAAGGGACCCCAAATGTATACACAGATATGCTGCCCAACAATATTCTGCATGATTATGCCACTTGTGGGGTTTCTTAAAACCTTAAGAATGTTTCAGGGGTTTCTCAATGGTAAAAAAAAAAAGTTGAGAAAGGCTAGTCTAAACAGACTGACAGCAGCTGTCCACTGTCTTTCATATCACCTATGACCCGATCCTAATTGGAGATGGCAGAAATTGAACCTGAACACTGGCATTTTCATTACATATATGATGGTACACCTCCATTAAAACCAATGCATTGTGGATAGATAGCTTTTACATCTGGATGTGCATTTAGAGACACCTTTGATTCCACTCATGGTTCCCAATCTGGAAAGTGTGGACAGAGATTTAATATGGGGAGAGATTAGTATATTTTATTGGGGCCCAGAGGTCCAAGGGGCTTAGTCCACGCTGTAAGCTCATTACCATGATATATTGATGCCATTTTCAGAAATGAGTCTCATGACTCATAAGAATGTATAATGGGACAGAATCATAATCCTATGCTGGCCTATGCTGCACATTTGCACCAGGCCAACACAAATGATACTTGAACCCTTCATGAGGAAGGCTGTTTCTGCACATTAGTGGGATTGGGGCAAAGAACCATAAAACAAAGTGGCCAGACACTGTGTTCTGGATGACTCTGGTGAGGCCTGATTCAGATGTGGGCATGCATTTAAGAAACCTTGGGCACCTGGTTAGCTTTCTTATATCCGATCGTTTAATTCCTGGCGTGAGATATGTCTCAATAACATTTTTAGTTCATGGGTATAGTAGCTGCTGCTGTTGCTGTCAAGCCCCAGCAGACATATAATGACTCCATAAGGTTTTAAAGGCAAAAGACTTTCAGAGATGGTTTGCCATTGCCTGCCTCTGTGTTACAAGTCTGACCCTGGTGTTCCTTGGTGGTCTTCCATCCGAACACTAGTCAGGGCTGACCCTGTTTAGCTTCCAAGATCTGATGAGATCAGGCTAATTTGGGCTATCCAGGTCAGGCTTCAATGGTATGGTATTCAAGTAATACTACTAGAGAATCTTTGAAGTCATATTCTAGCAGTTGCTAGCTGCCCCACTTGGTTAATTAATTCTCTAATTCTCTTATAACGTTGACCATACAAAGGAATCTCTTCTTGAATGTCTTAAAATGTCTTAAAACTATTAATTCTAGCTACATTTATCATAACAAAGTATTGAAAAATTGAGATATGAGTATCTGTTGGCCTTTACCCAGGACCCCTCCCCCCAATTTTTGAACTATATCTTTACTTTGTGAACTTGGATATTCTTACCATTCTCAGGTGCTTCTCCACATGGGCTTCAATGCACAGTATCCATAGATGGGTTGGAGTAGTTATAATCTTCAAAAGGCTGTGTGATTGTGTTACCCCTTTATTTCTTACTATTCTCCAAGGATTTGGGGGAATTTATTTTCTTTAGATTACCTATTTGATTGGTCAGCTGAGAAATCCAGCCAGCTCTGTTTCTGTTCTGCAGAAACATTCCCCGGGATTTTTTTGGTTAAGATCAGCAACTGTTCCCCGATAGTCCAGGGGTAGTCAAACTGCGGCCCTCCAGATGTCCATGGACTACAATTCCCAGAAGCCCCTGCCAGCATTTGCTGGCAGGGGCTCCTGGGAATTGTAGTCCATGGACATCTGGAGGGCCGCAGTTTGACTACCCCTGGTCCAGGCCATATCCATAACAACAGCTACAAAAATGGAAGAACAAGGCAGAGGTAAAATATGCAAACCTGACATTTTGTCATATTCTATTAGCAATGTTTTCTGTTAGATACACGCTCCTTTGTTTATCTGCTGAACATCATCAATGTAATTGAAGCATGTTACTTGCAGAGCAAAGGAAGAATTAGCCAAAACAATTTCAATTTAATCAGGTGCGTAAGTGCTTTGTTGGTTTGCTGGCAGCTGCTAGGTTGACAGAACTAAGCCTGGGATTTTGAGCAGCTCATTTTGAAGGCCCTGCCTTTGAATTATCTTTCCACCCATGTAACCTTTTGCTTCATCAATATTCATGCATTCATTTGTTATCCTAAATGCCACTTTTGAAAATAAAATGCAATAAATACTAGCAAGTCAACAGCATGTTTATGCCTTATGAACCAGGGGTCTAGAATTTTTTTTGTTTAAACTCTGTGATTTGTCACAAATGCTTTTCCTCTTTCCTTCCCTGTCAGCACTAAGTGCTGTGGGAGAAAGGGGGGAGGAAGAAGGCTGTGCACTTGCAATGGGAATTAAAACAAATGCATTAATGGAAATGAACTCAGGGAATAACAAATATAATCAAAACAAACAAAACTATTGAAATGAAAATGGAAAACCATTGCATGTCTTTATCACAGATCAGGTGTATGATGTTCTAAACAAACAGTAGATATGTGAGAAATGAATGTAGCCACATTTGTTGATCTGCATAATTTATTTCAGATGGGATATTTTGTATTTCCCGAGCAGAATAAGGATGGATTTTCTTTTGTGTGCAACTATTTTCTATACCCTTTGTTGCCAGATTCAGAGTCTGGTGTGCATCTTAGAAAATACAATTTATATCACCTTTGTCCCACAGTGATTTCCTTCCTCTTCCACTGTATGGCTCCATTCGAGTCCACAGATGAAGGAGGAATGCTTCTCTTGCTTGTGGTAATGAAGAATAGCACATTTTGAATTTTAGAATGTAGTGATCAAACATGAGCAGCTGTACTGTGCAATGTCAGCATGGCTGGAGTATGGATATGGTATATCTGTAAGAAATAAAGGTGAATGGGATTATTTTCCTGAACAAATATTCCGTTCCTGTCTCTATGTACCTCCTTCATAGTTTGCCTCCTTATATCCAAGTATGCAGTAAATTTGTTTTCCAAATGTTTCCCTCTATGAAAGCCCAGATTTTTCCTGCAGGCCTCCCTCCCATTGCATGACATCACCTTCATTTCCCTTAAGTGTCATTTTTCAAAGCTAAGAAGGAAATTCCCCATGGACATTTAAGGGACTTCAATCAACTTTATTAGTAAGGTGAGACGGCATTAGAGGATAGCAAGATGCGACATCCTTCTTTGAAAGACACATTGATTGGCAAAAAAAATATTTTATGGGAGATATGTTGGCAACTTCCCCCTCTTAGAGACCAACTAGCTGCTTGTAAATAATATGATTGAGGTATAGCCCTGACTATTTGCCCCAATGTAACATTAGTCTCTTTCAGCTACCTAGGGAAACATCCATAAAAAGTCATGCACCAAGAACAGGTCAGGCAAGCAAAGTTCTGAGAAGCAAAGCTTGGTAATTGATTAATAGTACAACCCTAAACATGTTTATTCAGAAGGAAGTTCCACTGAGTCCCATGAGACTTCCTGGTAAACATGGCTGAAATACTGATTTTGAGATACAGAAAAGTGTAACAAGAAAAAGGAATGAATAAAAGTGCTTTGAAAGTGCAATATACTTCTTGTTTTCTCCACCCTCATAAATTACTACTTGCTGTCCTCCCTCTGCCAAAACAAGATCCCTCGAAAATGATAAATTGCCAACTGAACTGCAAGTACAATTGAAAGTCGAATTTGAAATATGTATATCTTATACTTTTTAAAAAAGTGAATGTAAACAAAACATAGGTGATTCTGCACCAGTGGTGTCATTCTGGGTTGCTGCCGGTACAATGCTGCGGAGCTGCATGCTCCACAGTGTATGGCAGGGGTAGTCAAACTGCGGCCCTCCAGGTGTCCATGGACTACAACTCACATGAGCCCCTGCCAGTGAACGTTGGCAGGGGATCATGGGAATTGTAGTCCATTGACATCTGGAGGGCCGCCGTTTGACTACCCCTGGCGGAGTCCCCATGGGAGACACATTTCAGTGCCGGATAATCTCCAGTATGGAAATTTGACCCGTGTGGGACACATTTCAGTGGGACACCCGGCAACCCGCTGAAAGGGGTCCCCCCAGTAAACACGGTGGCGGCAGGTAAGTCCTGGCATGCGGGGTGGTGGTGGCAAGGGTTTTGTAGTTTGCTGGGCAGTGGGATTGCGTTCTGTGCAATCCCACCTTTCTGCAGTGAAACAAACAATGCCCTGCGGTGCCAGGACATGCCGTGAAGCTGTCCAGGGCATTGTTTGTCCCCTGCATGCCTCTGGAAGGCCTGGAAGGCCCTGCTCTTCCCATTCTAACAGGCCCGATTGGCCGCTGCAGTGCTGAAAGGGAACATGGAAGAATCCACATTCTCTTAGCATGGGTCTTCTGGGACCCAATCTGTGCCATGCCCCGGAGAGGCATCATATGAACACAGGGATTGGCCCTACCTCCATATGGCTGCCCTTTTGGCCTTTTCCACCCGTGTGGAATCAGCCATAGTAAGACAAAATTCGTAACTTCAGATACACCTTTTGAGATCTAAATTGACTCAGGGCTTGTGGTGGGCTTTGGGGACTCTAGACAAGATGCTCTGCAAGAGAACACCCTTTCCCCATGTGCATGCACCATCAAGCAGCTTTCCCCTTTACCAAAAGGAAGCAGAGCCTGGCTTTTACTAGCCTTGCCAGCACTGAGCTGTCCCAGAGGAGAGTCACACACCACTCCTTTTAGCTGTTGGAAAAGATACCTCTCTTAACAGCTGGAGGTTACCATCTTCAGGAATCTCTCTGGGTAGCCTGGGTTAGTGTCTCATTTCTTGAAGGTGGGTAATTTCCACTGTTTTAAAATAACAGTGGAAAAACACAATAAAGCCATATATTGGCTAGCACAGCTAATCCATTAAAACAGCATGGTAAAAGAAGCATAGGCATAATCTATACATGTGTAAAAACATGGAAATTTAGAAACAAATGAGGAGCCAGTGAGTATATTTTAATGCCAGGGAAATATATTTCTTGTAGTTAGTTCTAATTAACATTCTCTGTGTCAGCCAAAGTTTTTTTCCTCTTTAATTAGTTGGGTATATTCTTTAAGACCCCCTTCAGAGGCTACCAGGTAATAGAGATATGGGTAAATAAAGTGGAGATATTCATATAAATGGCAAAGCTAACATGTTTATTGAGCAGAGAATCACCAGAAAACATGGCTGAATGCTGGAAAGGGAAATAATAATTATTGGGAATATTAAGGTTTGTTTGGGATCTATAGGAGATCTATAAGACAACATGTAAGTATGGGCAGAGAACACGTGAGCATAATGTGATGGTCTGCTTACTTTATCCCAGACTTTTTTCTTTTCTGTATCCTAAAATGGTTAAATTAAAAAAAAATACAAAATAGATATGATCCCATAATTTTTTAATGTCTGGAAGCTGTAATCTGAACCAGCTGTTGTTTCTAAACATTCTTCAAAAATAGTCTTCAAATGGTATTCGCATGCACAGTAATTGAAGGCTGAAAATCATGGTAAGAAAATTTCTATCTAGTAAAAGTTGCATATTTTTTGCACCGGCTGAAGCAGATGGAAGGCACTTTGTGCTGCAGACTATCTATCTAAACATACAGCCATAAAGTTTAATCTAAATGCACCCCTGAGCATAAACCTCTTCAGAACAGCACCATCATCTTGTTGAGATCAATGACTTGCCAACCATGTCTTCATTTTATCTGGATTATGGTTTATGTTACTGGCACTTATACAGGCCATTGCTGACTCCATGCACCGATTCAGAACATCTCACAGAAAGAGACACTGTTTCCACATTAACCATTTAGCCTGGAATTGCTAGAAATCATTTATTTGGTTTTTTTTTAAATGGACAATTTAGATGACACTGGGACCAACACACTGGACCCCACTATTTCTTCCCTCTGTCCCACCCATGTATGTGGCATTTGGGGAGGGTTGTAGAACGCAGCACAATATTTCCTTGTATAGACAGTCATAGTGTTATTATAGCTTCCTAATTAGTCTTGTTCTTTGCTGGCTGGCCATTTCTCTCTTGGCACTACTGAATTTATAGTGGATTTTCAGCTGACACTCCCTGATAATCAACCAGTTTAAGATGACAAGCTTGCCTTAAGGGCAGGCATTGCCAGGTGGCTAAGATGAATACTGGTTTCAATTAAGGTATTTTGCCACTCTAAGCAGAACTGCAAAGACTGTTTTGGACCACCCAATGACCAATCAGGTCCAAGAGTCAATAGATATAAGCAATCACAGTGTACAACAAGATGAAGATGCCCTCCTATGCAGCCACTTGAGTCTTTGGGGGCATGGAACGGGTCTATTAAGTACTATGAGGAACCCTTCTTTCAATTTCACATGCTCTTTAATGCAGAAAAGGGATCCATTGTGAGATCAAAAAGAGATCTTTTGGCAGAAGTGGGCATCTAAACTAATATTAGAAACTGTTGGACAGGGGATTGAACTTAAAACATGAAACATCATATCACCACACCAGTTATTTGGTTCAGCCACATTTGAGAATTCTGTCTACAGCTCAGGTCCATGGAAATGGCAGAGAAAAGAACAAATGAGTGGGGGATGGAGCATTTTCCACATGAAGAATGACAATATCTGGGAGGCTTTAAATTTAGAACAAAGAAAACTAGGTGATGGTTTCAGAGTTATGAATAGCAGGGAGAGACAGAGGGTGATGGTTTCATTTGTTAGGCTCTGTTGCCATCTGCTGCCAGGATCTGAAAGCAATAATTAATAAGAAGAAAGAACAAACTGGTAACCTGTGAATCTTCATATAAAGCAGCGGATCTCAACCTTCCTAACGCCGCAACCCTTTAATACAGTTCCTCATGTTGTGGGGACCCCCAGCCATAAAATTATGCAAGTGTTCTCTCATAGAAATTAAAGCGAAACTGACCAATGGTGTGAAGAGCCATTGTTCATGATTGTATATAAATTGTTTTTTTTTCCGGGGTTTTACAGTTCAGTTCTGCCTCTTATCCCACCATGCCGATCTCCCTCTTTTCTGCTGCTCCAGACAGACAAACGATCTATACCGATCTACCCAGCAAGGCTGTTGTGTGGATGGTGCCCCCTGGCCAAGCTGCTTGCCCTGCCGCGACTCCTGTGAAAGGTTGTTTGACCCCCAAAGGGGTCCCAACCCCCAGGTTGAGAACCACTGATATTTGGAACTATTTGGAACCCTCCCCCCCAAGACTGCCGGCTTCAAGGCTCTTTAGGCTTGTAGGGCTTAAACATGGCCCGACCCCCTTTTTTCCCTTTAACTGATTCTCAACTGTACTTAACACTCTGTGCTTCTTGGAACATACTAACTCACCCAAACTCTCTCCCCCGCCCAATTTGGTTAGTTTACAAAGTCAGGTTTTGTTGAATACCTTGAAAGTCCCAAGGGAAGTAGCCTCCCTTTCTTTATCTGGTGCTGGCCTAGTTTTGACATTGTTGTGATTGCTACATCACTATTTGTTATACTGACAATTTCCCCTGGCGTGTGTGTGCATATATTCATGTTACCATTTGCCATCTATTTCCCTGGAGTAAGAGGAGTGCTGGGGTGCTGTACATAGAATGCTTCATTTTTATATGGATGTCACCAAGGGAAGTAAATGGGTCTTCCCCCCTTTCCTCCAACCTCCACTGTTTGTCCATGCTTTGATAGGATCAAAGATTTGTCCTCATTTCATATGCTTACAAAAGATTTGCTTGCTCGTACATCAAGATTAGGCTTCTGGGAAGAGATGAAATGTCTGTCAGTAAGAGACTCCAGAGGCTCTTAGTTGTCTTAAGCAGAACACCGATGACAACCATAAATATCGTAAAATTGAAAAGTGGTTATTTAAAGCTGCATAAATATCAAACAGTATCCCTGGATTCACATGCTCTTGGTTTATAAAGCCTTGGTTTATAAAGAACTGTCACAGTTACATTTATATGGTTTTAAGCTTAACTAAAAGGGCTGTTTTTAAAAGCCAGCCAATGAGATCAAAAGCAGAAATGGATTTTCAAACAATTTTGTGGGTTCTACTTTAGGATTACAGTTAAAGTGTTTGCAGATGCCACAACTTTAGGAAGAGCCACATTGGTCTTCTGCAGTGCCACAGGAAAACACATCCTCTAGGTCTGCATATATCATCTTCAACAAAATAGTCAGGTTTCAACAAGTCAGTGCTTGAGGCAAGTTTAAGGAGCCATCTTAGGTATACTTAGAAGTAAGTCCTATTTAAGCTTTTGATGGCCAAAGATCCTACTCACTTCAGATTTTTAAACTACATTTTGTCATGTTATTCCTTCCCAGATGTCCTGTTAAACTATTCAGCAGATAATAACCAACTCAGAGACTGGGTATAGATCTCAAATACCTTGATTGATGGATCATTAATCTTGCAATCTAAAAGTTCAGCCTGGTTACTGTACAAACTAACCAAAACAAATCACTTGAGATCTTCTTGTTTAGTCTATCTTTCAGAGTAGCTTTTACTTCAATGCAATTTCAAACAATGCCAACAGGTCTACTGAGTGGATGGTACCATAAAACGGCAAAAGATCAGTGCTTCTGTATCTGTGGCGCCTTTGTTGTGGAGGATCTCCCACGTTACATTCTAACATGCCCATTGTATACAGATCCCAGGGCCAATTTTCTTGATGGACTGCTAGATGGGCTAAATGATAAATCCGACCAGGAAAAACTTGTGTTTTTGCTACCAGATACTAATGAATTTGTCTCTAACAGAATGTCATTATTTGCCCTTGCAGCTAAGAAAATAAGGGCCAAAGTGGTCCTGCAGAAAGCAAATACCTAGAATAATGGTAGGGTAAGTAATCTAAAATGTTCATATGGTGATTAATAATTATTATCTGCGATTGCTATTCTCTTATTTACTAGTTTGAAATGTTTTAAATCTTTTTAAACTCTTCTTTTTGTATTGCAATGGCCTATGGCTACATGCAATAAAATCTGACTTGACTTGACTAGAAGTAAGTCCTATTTTAATATTTGTTTTATTTATTTATTTGATTTTTATACCACCCTCCCAGCAAGCTGGGTCAGGGGAGTGCACATTGTTTCATAGATATTTCAGTTAATATAGTTAAAACAATGAATTAAAGCTAGATTTAAAATTAGATTAATCAATAGTTTAAAATAATATCTGCCTCAACAGTTCTGATTTCAAGGACCTGTAGCTTTCCTGGAATCTGACTATTATCTGAGGGTCTTTAATAGGGAGGGCCCAGTAGATGTTATTAGGCTCATTAGCCCCAACCAAAAGCCTGGAGGAAGAGCTCCATCTTGCAGGAACTGTGCCAGCCCTGGCAGGGCCCGGATCTGTTCCAAAAGCTCATTCCACTAGTTGGGGGCCAGAATGGAGATGCCCTGGTCCTGGTTGAGGCCACACATTCTTCCTTAGGGCCAGGGATCACCAACTGGTTGGTGTTTGCAGAGCAGAGTCCTCTTTGAGGGATATAGACAGAAAAGCAATCTCTCAAAAATGTGGGGCCTGGACCAAGTAAAACAGCTTCCTTCCTGGAAGGGGAGGATTTCAGCCACACTCTTGTAACATTGTACCAATGCTCAGCATCTCATTTAAGGCCTTCAGAGACGGCATGGAATATTAGTACACCTGCCCTTTGTGTGTGTTTGTGTGTGTGTGCGTGCATGCACACACACACTCAGACACGCACATGCTGCAATTTGCATTATATGTATAGTGGGGTTACCATGAGCAACAAATATCAATCAGACTAAAATGGTAGGTTAAAGGGAAGTGGAGTAGGTTTCAACTCTCCTACCATAAGCATAATCTTACTGGGATGATCCTGACCTCCTTGGCATGACTATCACCTTTGACAGTCTTCAGATACCATTTTGAGAGTCAGCTGTCTGCCATAAAAAGTGAGGGATCTCATACTTTCCTCCTTATCAGATTCTCTGGACATATCTGTTATTCTATGTAGGTACTCTTCCTGGTTTTCTGTCTCGACTGATTATGCTCCTGGGATTTTCAGTACATATGTTAATAAGCCTTGTTATCTGGCACAGAAATGATTGCTTGGCTCCAGTGCCTGAAGCCGTTCATGACTTGTTTAGCTCTTATTGGCCAAGGGACCTGGGCATGTGGAGATACAATTTGATTATCAAGATTTTGCTTTTAGAAGATGCAAGAACAGTAGCTTGTTTTCCCCATCACTAATGATTACTGTTAGCTAATGTAGCAAAACTCCTCAATTTGTCACTTCCTTTGAAAATCCTATGGGTCTATCAGCTTGGTATGAGTCAGCTTGGTGTAGAGGTTAGGAGCATGGACTTCTAATCTGGCAAGCCGGGTTTGATCCCCCACTCATCCTCCACATGCAGCCAGCTGGGTGACCTTGGCCAGCACTGATAAAGCTATTCTGACCAAGCAGTAATATCAGGGCTCTCGCAGCCTCACCTACATTGCAGTCTCACCTACATTGTCTGTTGTGGGGAGAGGAAAGGGAAGGGGATTGTAAGGCACTTTGAGACTCCTTCTGGTAGAGAAAAGTGGCATGTAAGAACCAACTCTTCTTCTTCTTCTTCTTCTTCTTCTTCTTCTTCTTCTTCTTCTTCTTCTTCTTCTTCTTCTTCTTCTTCTTCTTCTTCTTCTTCTTCTTCTTCTTCTTCTTCTTCTTCTTGAAAAATTATTCTGTCAGTTCCCAGAGTTCTCTGATCATGCAAACCGGGCACCTGTGACCTTACTTGTCTCACATATTTTGGCCCTGCAGTGCTCAAATGAATACAGATCCCTGTGAAAGCAACATCTTCCCCTGGGAGCTATCCTAGGTGCTGCTGACAAAGTTGGCTATCTGAACTTGCTACCTGTTTCTTGTACTGGAAAACTCAAGTTTACAGCTTCACCAGAGCAAGAAATTATCATGGTGGGCAAGAGGGAGGAAGCTACATATTGATAAAGAATATTACATAGACAGCTATGAATCATGAGAATAGGAAGGAAGGTTTCTCTTTGTAATTTCTTAAATTCTATTATTTGCTCATGCACCTGATACATTATTCAGCTAAGCAGAGATCAGTCTAAAGCAAAGAGAATGCATACAGCCTGAGTCAGATCACTGATCTATCAAAATCAGTATTGTCTATTCTGATTCGAAGTGGGTCTCCATGTTTTGGATATGGGTCATATTCATCAGCTTACTTGATTCTTTTAATTGAAGACATCTAAGGTTGAACCTGGTACTTTCTGCATGCAAAGCAAAAGCTGGGTCTGATGCCTTCATGAAAATGTAGGTCACCAAACACAGAGGAAATTTCTCCATGATAAAAACTGCTATGGCATTGGTGCATGTAGACTTATGAGGCTTTTAAAAATGTACTATTTACCATGTCTGTGGCTTTGAATATAACCCCTAGGATGCATGCTTTTTTGCTCTTCCAGGTTTTATGAAAAGTGATCAAATAGGGTGGTAGAAATAGCTCATGCTACATGTTTAAAGCAAAGGAAAAACTGCATCTCTATAGACTTGACTTCTTTGGAGATCTCACTAGGGTAAGTGGAATGGGATTTACAAGCCCTTATCTATTTTTTGCAAATGTCTAACACAAAGGAATTGATCTGGAAGTACAAATCCTGTGTCTGATGAACCTACAAAAGTGTGGATTTGATCATTGATCAGAGAGGAGACAATGGGTAGGTGAGTCAAGCTGAGTTACTAAAGGAAGAGCAAGAGATATAATATAGATAAAAAAATAAAATCTTTTGTGCCTCGACTAAATTTTGGAGTACAACAGCTGATGGGAAGCTTTCAATTTTGTAAAGAACACTATGGAACAGTAATGTAGGATCAAGCCACTAGGTAGCAGCAGAACATCATTATCTAACAGATAATGGTGGCAAAGTCCTGTTAATCTTTTTTAACATTTTTATTTCACACAGAAGTACAAAATCATGTTGACACATGCATTCACAGAAAACAGACAAAGAAAAAAAGAAGTTAATCTGAATTTCCATCATATATGTATATACATGCACTCAAACTGTATTAAACAACACAGTTGTAGTTAATAAACTAATCTGATGAATTTCCAGAAATTATTAAATCTGTAGCTAAAATTTGTCTGACAATACATAGAGTTCATTTATTTATTTTATTGGTCGATTTATATATTGCCCCTCTCAGACTCAGGGCAGGTGAATAACAAATAAATTATAACATTAAACAATGTAATAGAACAACAATTAAATTATAACATAACCCCCCTCCCCCCAAGCTGGCAGGGTTCTGTAATGACAAATGAGATTGAGAAAACTTCATTCATCTGTCTAAGATCTATGTAACTGGCCGAAAGCGATTCTTGCTTAACTCTTGACAACTTTTTAATTTTAATTCCAATTTTTTGTCATAAATGTTACTACTAAAATTTTAATAATTTATTTATATGCACACATATATATGTACTGTATTTGCCGGTGTATAAGTGGGCGTATAAGACGACCCCCCAACATTTCCACTCAAAATATCGAGTTTGTTACATTCCATTACAGTACTATGGGCCACTATGGGCAGCTATGTCTATCCCAACCGAAGTGCACCCGGCGTATAGAATGACCCACCACTTGGAGGCATGTTTTTCAGGGGGAAAAAGTAGTCTTATATGCCAGCAAATACTCTACTTTAATGTTATGCTTTGGCTGGTGTATACTGTTTTTCATTTCCTTTGTAATGTGATGAATGCAGAGCTACAGCCACGAATGTTCAGCTTCAGCCACAACCATGAAAGTCCCAGAAGACAGTCAACATCAACTTGTGAACAGTTGTATTGTGAATTTCTTTGCTACAGGAAATGATGGATGCTTCCATTGCAAAAGGGAGGAAGGATGACCCAGGAAACTACAGACCAGTGAGTCTGACCTCTGTTGTGGGGAAGATAATGGAGCAGATATTAAAGGGAGCGATCTGCAAACATCTGGAGGACAATTTGGTGATCCAAGGAAGTCAGCATGGATTTGTCTCCAACAGGTCCTGCCAGACCAACCTAGTTTCCTTTTTTGACCAAGTAACAGGTTTGCTGGATCGGGGAAATTCAGTTGATGTCATTTACTTGGATTTTAGTAAAGCTTTTGACAAGGTCCCCCATGATGTTCTGATGGATAAGTTGAAGGACTGCAATCTGGATTTTCAGATAGTTAGGTGGATAGGGAATTGGTTAGAGAACCGCACTCAAAGAGTTGTTGTCAATGGTGTTTCATCAGACTGGAGAGAGGTGAGTAGCGGGGTACCTCGGGGCTCGGGGCTCGGCCCGGTACTTTTTAACATATTTATTAATGATCTAGATGAGGGGGTGGAGGGACTACTCATCAAGTTTGCAGATGACACCAAATTGGGAGGACTGGCAAATACTCCGGAAGATAGAGACAGAGTTCAACGAGATCTGAACACAATGGAAAAATGGGCAAATGAGAACAAGATGCAATTTAATAAAGATAAGTATAAAGTTCTGCATCTGGGTCAGAAAAATGAAAAGCATGCCTACTGGATGGGGGATACGCTTCTAGGTAGCACTGTGTGTGAACGAGACCTTGGGGTACTTGTGGACTGTAAACTAAACATGAGCAGGCAGTGTGGTGCAGCGGTAAAAAAGGCAAATGCCATTTTGGGCTGTATCAACAGGGGCATCACATCAAAATCACAAGATGTCATAGTCCCATTGTATACGGCACTGGTCAGACCACACCTGGAGTACTGTGTGCAGTTCTGGAGGCCTCACTTCAAGAAGGATGTCGATAAAATTGAAAGGGTACAGAGGAGAGCGACGAAGATGATCTGGGGCCAAGGGACCAAGCCCTATGAAGATAGGTTGAGGGACTTGGGAATGTTCAGCCTGGAGAAAAGGAGGTTGAGAGGGGACATGATAGCCCTCTTTAAGTATTTGAAAGGTTGTCACTTGGAGGAGGGCAGGATGCTGTTTCTGCTGGCTGCAGAGGAGAGGACACGCAGTAATGGGTTTAAACTTCAAGTACAATGATATAGGCTAGATATCAGGAAAAGGTTTTTCACAGTCAGAGTAGTTCAGCAGTGGAATAGGCTGCCTAAGGAGGTGGTGAGCTCCCCCTCACTGGAAGTCTTCAAGCAAAGGTTGGATACACACTTTTCTTGGATGCTTTAGGATGCTTAGGGCTAATCCTGCGTTGAGCAGGGGGTTGGACTAGATGGCCTGTATGGCCCCTTCCAACTCTATGATTCTATGATTCTATAAACTCTGGTGCTTGCTTTTGGGCTTGCAATTGTGAACCAACATTTCATTACCAGTGACTATCTGCTGCAGAAAATGGTCACCTTCTTAACGATACCTGGCCAAATGTTGAGAATGAACGTCTAAGCACTTGTGCTTATGCTCCTCTGTTAGTTGCTTAGGCACCCACCTGGCACACACTTCACTGAACTTAAGGCTGTCACAATTCAGGGCATAGGAAGATCCAACACTCACATTCAGTTTTCCTGCAACCACTTAAACTGTTATTCTTCTGTTTTCATAAATCAGTTCCAGGGTTCTTTCTTCATGTCTTGTGGTCATGGCTGTCCGTCACACTAGTACAGCCCTCTTGGAACATGTCAATCCATTCAGGGGATATGGAGCTAGATAAAACCATCTTCTCTTCTTATTTTCTCTTCCTCTTTTGCACTCTTTTCTGATTCATTTATCTTTCCCTCCCCCTAATTCTTCTGTGTTCTTTTGAAGTCTTGGGCTTCTCATTCTTATCCTTCTTGCCAAAAGAATGTACTTCATAGAAGTATAGTAGCCAACCTTTGTTAATATTATGAACAGATGGTGGGGGGAGGTAATATTTCCCCAAGACCTAACAAAGTAGTAAAAGTATACTCCCCCCCTCCACCCTTTAGATGCATGGTAACAGAGCAGTAATCTGTTTTAGTGGTTATACAGGTGGGACAGAAGATACATCTCCCAGTTCAGGCACTGGGTTGTTATCACTGTTATTATATAGGTGGAAGATGGAATAGCCCTTTTTAAAGCCCTTTCTTTGCTATATGAAAAATGGCACAATCTTTTACAAGTAATTAAACTTAGATTTATAGCAAATGTCATACTCATCTTTCTCCCCAGTGGGGACCCTAAGTTGCTTTGTTCTCCTGTTCTCCATTTTATCCTTACCACAACCCTGTGAGGTAGGTCCAGTTGAGGATGTGTCCCCAGAAAGCTTGCACGGCATACTGGGGATCTGAATATTAGTGACACATGAGAGGTTGCGTAAAAGCTCTCCTGTTACATGTTGCCTGTTGTGAAGATAATCTAGTTCATGATGTTCTAATTCCCTTCATTTTTGGCACTAAGACTTCCAACATTGGTGGCCCGTTTTCAAACGTGAAACATTATTTTCTGATGATGTTAAACCTGCTGCAAACGGGGATTCTTCTTAGCTTCCATTGCAAATAGCATGGGGGATTGTCCGGAGATAATCTGGGCAAGGCTATTCCATGTCTTTCAGTTTTGGACCCAAAACCCTGAAGCTGGTGGTCAGTTTTGAATCTCCTAGCTTTGTTCTCTCCCTTCAAGGATCGCTGCCTTGTTGTGGCAAGGGGGCTTGCGTAGTTCAGTGAAGCTATGAGCTATGCCGTGCAGGGCCACCCAAGACGGACAGGTCATAGCTGAGAGCTCTGACAAAAGGTGATCCACTGGAGAAGGCAATGGCAAACCACTCCAGTATCTTTGCCATGAAAACTCTATGGACAGTTCCAATAGGCATAACGATATGACGCTGGAAGATGAGCCCCTCAGGTCGGAAGGTGTCCAATATGCTACTGGGGATGAGCAGACGGCTAGTACGAGTAGCGCCAGAATGAATGAAGCGGCTGGGCCAAAGCCGAAAGGACGCTCAGTTGTGGAAGTAACTGGTGGCGAAAAGACAGTCCGATGCTGTAAAAAATTTTATTCCATAGGAACCTGGAACGTCAGATCCATGAATCAAGGCAAGCTGGACGTGGTTAAACAAGAAATGAGAAGACTGAACATCGACATTTTAGGAATCAGTGAACTAAAATGGACAGGAATGGGTGAATTTAATTCAGATGACCATCAGGTATACTACTGTGGACAAGAATCTCGCAGAAGAAATGGAGTAGCATTCATAATCAATAAGAGAGTAGGAAAAGCAGTCTTGGGATACAATCCCCAAAATGACAGAATGATCTCAGTTCGAATCCAAGGCAAACCATTCAACATCACAGTGATCCAGGTCTACGCCCCAACCACTGCTGCTGAAGAGGATGAAGTTGATCAGTTCTATGAAGCCCTACAACACCTTATAGAAGCAACGCCAAAAAATGATGTGCTTATCATCATGGGGGATTGGAATGCTAAAGTAGGAAGCCAAAAGATAACTGGGATAACAGGCAAGTTTGGCCTTGGAGTACAAAATGAAGCAGGGCACAGGCTGGTAGAATTTTGTCAAGAGAATACAATGGTCATAGCAAACACTCTTTTCCAGCAACCCAAGAGACGACTCTACACATGGACATCACCAGACGGTCAACACAGAAATCAGATTGACTATGTGCTCTGCAGCCAAAGATGGAAAAGTTCTATCCAGTCAATAAAAACAAGACCAGGAGCTGATTGTGGTTCAGATCATGAGCTTCTTGTTGCAAAATTTAGGCTTAAATTGAAGAAAGTAGGGAAAAGCACTAGGCCACTCAGGTATGAACTAAATCATATCCCTGACGAATACACAGTGGAGGTGACAAATAGATTTAAGGAATTAGATCTGATAGACAGAGTGCCTGAAGAACTATGGACGGAGGTTCGCAACATTGTACAAGAGGTAGCAACTAAAACCATCCCAAAGAAAAAGAAATGCAAGAAATCAAAATGGCTGTCTGAAGAAGCTTTACAAATAGCTAAGGAGAGAAGGGAAGTGAAAGGCAAGGGAGAAAGAGAAAGATACACCCAATTGAATGCAGAATTCCAGAGAAAAGCTAGAAGAGATAAGAATGCCTTCTTAAATGAACAGTGCAAACAAATAGAAGAAAACAATAGAATGGGGAGGACCAGAGATCTTTTCAAGAAAATTGGAGATATGAAGAGAACGTTTCATGCAAAGATGGGTATGATAAGGGACCAAAATGGTAGGGACCTCACAGAAGCAGAAGAGATCAAACAAAGGTGGCAAAATTATACAGAAGAACTATACAAGAGCGAGCTTAACATCCCTGATGACCACAATGGGGTAGTTACTGACCTGGAGCCAGACATCCTGGAATGTGAAGTCAAATGGGCCTTAGGAAGTCTGAGCAACAATAAAGCTAGTGGTAGTGACAGCATTCCAGTTGAACTATTCAAAATCTTAAAGGACGATGCAGTAAAAGTGCTACACTCAATATGCCAGCAAATTTGGAAAACTCAACAATGGCCACAGGATTGGAAAAGGTCAGTTTACATTCCAATCCCAAAGAAGGGCAATGCCAAAGAATGTTCAAACTACCGCACCATTGCACTAATTTCTCATGCTAGCAAAGTTATGCTCAAAATCCTACAAGCTAGGATCCAGCAATATGTGGACCGAGAACTTCCAGAAGTACAGGCAGGATTTCGAAGAGGCAGAGGAACTAGAGATCAAATTGCCAACATACGCTGGATCATGGAGAAAGCTAGGGAGTACCAGAAGAACGTCTACTTCTGCTTCATTGACTATGCTAAAGCCTTTGATTGTGTGGAGCACAACAAATTGTGGCAAGTTCTTAAAGAGATGGGAATTCCAGAGCATCTTATTTGTCTCTTGAGAAATTTATATGCAGGTCAAGAAGCAACAGTGAGAACTGAACATGGAATCACTGACTGGTTCAAAATTGAGAAAGGAGTTCGGCAAGGCTGTATACTGTCACCTTGCCTATTTAACTTGTATGCAGAGCACATCATGAGAAATGCGGGATTAGAGGAGTCACAAATTGGGATCAAGATTGCAGGGAGAAATATCAACAACCTCAGATATGCAGATGATACCACTCTAATGGCAGAAAGTGAAGAGGAACTAAAGAGCCTGTTGATGCGGGTGAAGGAGGAGAGTGCCAAAGTTGGCTTGAAACTCAACATCAAGAAAACAAAGATCATGGCATCCGGCCCTCTCAATTCCTGGCAAATAGAAGGGGAAGAAATGGAGATAGTGACAGATTTTATTTTCCTGGGCTCCAAGATCACTGCAGATGGGGACTGCAGCAAAGAAATTAAAAGACGCTTGCTCCTGGGGAGGAAAGCTATGGCAAATCTAGACAGCATCCTAAAAAGCAGAGACATCACCCTGCCAACAAAAGTGCGTTTAGTCAAGGCTATGGTCTTCCCAGTTGCAATGTATGGCTGCGAAAGTTGGACCATAAGGAAGGCCGAGCGTCAAAGAATTGAGGCTTTTGAACTCTGGTGCTGGAGAAGACTCTTGCGAGTCCCTTGGACTGCAAGGCGAACAAACCAGTCAGTCCTAGAGGAGATCAGCCCTGACTGCTCTTTAGAAGGCCAGATCCTGAAGATGAAACTCAAATATTTTGGCCACCTCATGAGAAGGAAGGACTCCCTGGAGAAGAGCCTAATGCTGGGAGAGATCGAGGGCAAAAGAAGAAGGGGACGACAGAGAATGAGGTGGATGGATGGAGTCACTGAAGCAGTAGGTGCAAACTTAAATGGACTCCGGGGAATGGTAGAGGACAGGAAGGCCTGGAGGATCATTGTCCATGGGGTCGCGATGGGTCGGACACGACTTCGCACATAACAACAACAAGCTTTGTTCTCTGATGAGTTATGCCTATCACAAATGGGCAGATGGATAGACAGCCTGATTCTTTTATTCATATAGATCCACAGTAACAGCAAGCAAAGTGATTTATCATATTTGGTTTGAATCAGGAAACCTATAGGGGCCACAAAGTGGAATCTTTTTCTGGGGGTCCATGGTGGCTCTCAGCAGCTCTGGTGATTTCTGATAATATGCTTGATATTGAACTTTTGAATGCTTCTTTTTTTTACTTCCTCTCTAAAAATATGAACTTATCTTGCTTTCAGAATGATGCATTTCAACCATTTGTTATAAAGCTTTTGCCACAGTTACAGTTCAAGGAAACATACAATAGCAAAGAAGATACTCTGCCTTAGAGAGGCTACCAGTACAAAGTCTAGCAATGGAAAAAAAATAGAAAAAAATGTTTTTTTTGACAGCATTCAAAATATCTCCTGTCTTCATTGCTACTGTTCATATAAGTTGATTAACTGCTGGATATTTTCTCTGTTCTCAGCAATATTTCTGGAATATTGTTTCACATGAAAGACAGATTTAATTTTTAAAGTTTTTTTTTTTTTGAAAAACCTTAAATAGAGCTGCATTGAGGGGAAAATATTCCATAGCGCCTGTGTCATTGGCAAATCCATTTCTCACTTTAGGGATAGTATAACTTTTCTCAGTGTATCAAGCATGGGGTTCAGGGCTGGCTTAGATCTTTTACACAATGTACATTTTCAATAAGCCATTATAGGTCATTGGCAGCTGCAGGTGATTTTAGAGGTTGATCTTAGAAGCACATATAAAACTTTATAGTACTTAGTAGCTATCATTATAGTTTGGGGCTAATTCCTCCGATCTAAAAATGTCTCAGTGGTTACCAGCTACTGAAGCTACCTACATCATCACTGGTCAGGCATGGCCCTGTATATCATTAATACTTAGACAGTACTCATTGAGAGGGCAGCGATGTGACTCAGCACATAAAGCTGCATCATGTGCTTTGACTTGGGAGGCAGGTCATCAAGGAGGTGCATGAAAGCTAATGTAACATAGAAAACAGTCCACCAGGTAAACCTCTGGCAGGACTGTCATTTTAGGCTATAAGTGTGGCGTCACAACAGAATGCTCCCCTGTACAAAAACAACCCCTCACACAGAAAACTAGCCAGTTAGGAGGCGTTTAGGGTAGAACTCTCCCCCCTGACAACTTGCTTGCTATGTGGAGTTCTTTTTTAAATATGGGAAAGCTTTCCATTTTGTGATATGGTAGAGAGACAAGTTTACCATCCATGAGGGTAAGATGGACAGTGAGTGGAAGACGGAGAATGTTAATAAGCAGGGAATGGCAAAGACATGAGAGGGGCTCTTAATGCACGACTCTATCTTGTTCTCTGCTATTCAGTGGTTCTGGCACAGGATACTGCCTTGCATGGCTGCCTTGGCATTACAATGGGGGCAACCGCAGCCATCAACTGTGAGGCTCGTTGCTCAATAAATTCTTTGCTATGCTGCAGGCTGGCCTGAAGAATTGTTTTAGTGTTCCAGGCCAGGCTGCAGTGTGGCAGAGCCTCTCTGACCCGGAGCAGCAATGCGGGCGGGTGTCATGCATTTTTACTTTTAAAAGAGGGTATTGCGACATCCGGCCACCCCACTGCGTGGCAGATTTCTTAGAAATCACAAGAATGCGGTGGCAGGGCCAGGTAAGAGGAACGGGGCAGGGAAAGATTGGAGCAGAGGAGGCCCCGGTAGAGGACCATCCTGTTCGGCTTTCCTTGCTGTAGCAGCCTCTGATGGCCCATGGAGCGTCCGGGAAGGAGGGCGTCACAATCCTCCATTCCAGGACATGGCTTCTGGGAACTGGTCATTATTCAGCCATTATTTTTATTGATTTACAATTATGGAGGATGAAGCAATTGCTGTGGCTTGTTCAAGTCCCCTGGAAAGGGGGGGGGGGAGGGAACTGAGGTGGGATTTCATTATACTGGAATTGCATTGTAACACAACTCCAGTCTATTTAAAAAAATAATAAAACCAGATTGATCTCAGCCTCAGAAGGGGTGGGTGGGGGTGCTCAAATGTGACAAAATGCTGCTGGAAGATGATTGGTGGTTCTCACCTCATGACAATGATTGATGCATAAAGCAGGACACTTCTGGGGCCATTTCGCACGGCTTCAAAATAGCACAATGGTTGCTAATTGGAAACGCTACTAATTTGCCATAACCCACGACGTCGTAGACAATCTGCAACAATCCTGAAACCGACCCGCAAAAAGCGCTTCGTTGTAGCGCTTTCAGGGGAATCCAGAAAAGTGGATTCACCCTCCGGATAGCGATACACTCCTGCAACCAATCTGCAACAGTAGCGCTAAAGACCTGTGCGTTACCATTGTTGCTGGTTCTTCAAAGTCCCTCCCCCTGGCTCTCTCCTCCAAACTTCCGGCGAAGCGATCGCCATTTTTTTTTCTCCGAGCGAGCGGGGATAAACGCACCAGCGAGCCTCTTTCTGTTTAGAGGCTTCCCTGGCTTCAGTCCTTCACCTTTAGTCACTAAGCACAAACCACATGAAAGCCCGTTTGCTGAAATAAAGTCCCTTTATTTTTTACACATAAATTCATCCGAAAATCGGGCCCGTGAGAGGGGGGGGGATTTTTTTTTTATCACTCGAGGCAGCGTGCCAACGATCATACAATCAAACGACAGCTCACATTAGGCAGCTGGATGGGTCTCTCCGTAGCAACGAATCTACCTAGATTCGTTGCTATGGGTCTGTTTTTTTTTTTAAAAACCTTTCTTAAAGGGAAAGGGGCTGTTTGGGAGCATGCTAACGGCTGCCCATTGGCTGCTTGACGGCCAGGGGCGGGACGAGCTTGGCAATAGCGCTTCCGTTCTAGCGATTTCTGCCGAGACCGGAAGCCTGTGGGAAACGCTAAAAAACGCAACTGATTCCACTACAAAGGCAGGTATGCATAACGACGAATTCCACTATTTTAAATGGTGATTTTTCATTCCGCAAACAATTTGCAACAAAGATCCCCGTGCGAAAAGGCCCCTGGTTTCTGTCCATTGACTGCCTTGTGCAGGAGCAAAAATCCAGGGTGGACAGGTGGAAATGAGCCAAGCATTACCCTGGGCAGTAATGGGAAGAACTCGGGCAACTAACCGCAGGCCAAGAACCAGAGGGCAGCGTGGCATAACATCCTCCATGCAGTAACAGACTGAGACCACTTAGCTCTGGCCAGGCCAACAGCTCTCTTTGCTTCTGGCCACTGCTGGCCCACCAGATCCGTGGCCTACTGGGAACTTTCCTGGTTAAATTAATTGGCCAATCTAACCTTAGGGACTGAGAGTGTTCAGGTGGATTGCTGTATACATGCACATGAAAGCTCAGAGCTTGAATAAAACTTTCTTGGTCTTCAAGGTGCCACTGCACTCAAACTTTGTTCTTAGGGAATGTTGTTATTGTTACTCAGGCTGAGCTTTCGTGATGGGGAAAATTAGAAAGGAATATGAACAAGATTTCCTGTAAATTGCCACTTGCTGAGTGTTAAAAAAAAAGAAAATTGTTGGTCTGAGGTTTGGAGGGCCTGGGGTGGATGCCAACCCTTTGACAGAGCTCCTCTGCTTCTATCAGGAAGAAATATTGGAGCGAGTGCTTCATCTAATTTGGATCTATCACAATAGTGAAAGCTTAACCTACTAAAATTTTCTGTGATAATCAGCTGCAAAAGGAAGGGACATTTTCCAGGAAAAAGGTATTACCCTTAATTGGGTCATCTTCCTAATAGGATTGATTCTGCCACAAACATATTCCAGAATGATCCATGTATGCCAAGTTCCTTGCTTAGGGATCAGAAAACAACACGTGAGGTGCAATGTTGTGAAAGCTAACCAGTTTTTAGGTGCCTAATGTGGAGTAAAAGGCAGATAATTAAGCAAAAATCTCCTTTGGCTGTCTGCGGGAGAAATGTAGATCACTCTCATGACTGGCACCAGCATTTGGCAGGTTTGACCCACTGTCTGGGCAACGTATGCTTCAGAACCCACCAAAACAGACCTACTGCAAGGCCTGCTTCACACACTTTTGACTCACAGATAACCTGTAGGAAGGGTGGATTAACAATTGCACTCACATCCGTGCCAGCCCTTACCGTGGGAAGTGACTAGATGGTCCCTGCATCATATTGCAGACCACGCCCACCATGAATAGCATTCTTGCCTGGTCCCTAATAGAACCATCCTGCCCCCTTGGATTTGGGAGGACAAATGAGAGTGCAAGTGGGGTTATCTGAATAGAAGAGGGCAAGCATTTTGCTTATAGACTGCCTCAAACTCTTAAATTGGCCATTCCAGTTGTACTCAGTTGGGATATGACAGCATTCTGAAGGATCCCATGCTATGGTTTGAAAGCACTTGCTACAGCACCTTAGCTGAAGGTAAGCAAGAATACATGAACACATATGAAGCTGACTTACATTAAACCAGATGATTGACCCAGCATGGTCAGTATGGTCTACTCAGACTGGCAACAGGTAGAGGTATTTCATATCATCTACTGTCAGATTCTTTAACTGGAGATGCCAGGAACTGAACATGGGACGTATATACCAAGCAGATGCTCTACCACTCTACCATATAGATGCTCTATATGTGTGTGAGAGAGAAGCACTGTCAAATCACTTCCAAATTACTGAAATCCTATGAATTAATGACCTCCCCAAATTTCTATCATTAACAGCCTTGCTCAGGTTTTGCAGACCCATGCTGAGTTTCCTTTTTCCTGCTGTTCTTAACTTTTCCTAGCTTTATTGTCGTTTCTAGTGAATCTTGTCTTTTCATAATGAAACCAAAGCATGATATCCTCAGTTTAGTAATTTTAGCTCCTAGGGAGAGTTCAGGCTGGATCTAGAACCCACATATTTGTCTTTTTGGCAGTCTATGGTATCTGTAAAAATCTCCTCCAACACCACTGAGCCATGACTCTTCCCTCCAAAATGAGTGTGGTCAGTTTGGATGAAAATCCTATGTAAGCTTCTTCGAGTTCCATGTAACTAAGCTGTGTATTCTGGAGCATATTGTCTACAGCAAGAGTTCCCAACCTTTTGGAGCTTGGTGGCACCTTTGGAATTCTGACACACCATGGTGAGTGCAGCCACAACATGACTGCCACAGAAGTCAGAGTCAACCTCAAATGGCTGCTGCAGCTGGTCTTCAATCACACCTTGAAGCTCCTTATGCTGCAGTGGCAGCTGCTTTCAAAACAATGCTTTTAAATATTTGTACAGCCAAACTAATCTCCAGTGACCAACTAGAAGCCTTGCTGGGCAAAAGCCCTACCTGGCCCTGCCTACTTTCCAAAGATAGTTGGTGGCTGCCAGAAAATGAGTCATCGGGAGCCATGGCACTCGTGGGCACATGTTGGAGACCTCCTGCTCTACAGATTAAAAGGAAACATTATACTGCTGCCTTGTTTAAACTCAGATATACAGTTTGCTTTGCTATGATAACTGCAAACTTTATACCTTTATGTGACATTGAGCTGTTTCCTGTTCACAGCTTCTATATTAATTTCATTTTGATTCTGTAGGACTGTCAGCTTGATTAAACATGTATTAGTTGATCCTAGCATGAGCAATATTTCTAAGCATTTTGTGCAGTCAGATCACATTGTATAAATGCATCCCAAATGAACCATATGCATGATTAATAAATACTAAGTATTTTGTTTAATCTTACAGCTGTCAAAATGTCCTGGTCTTCAATTAATTTTATCAATTAATTATGGATCTCAAGTTATATAGACTTGATTTTCTACAAAAACAAATATAGTATTTGGAGGTGTGTAGCCAGTCATTTCTTTTGACACCTTGTGATACAGCATGGTCATGGAGCTAAAGATAGCAGATTTCAGTCCCAAAATCTAAATAAGTAGCAGAAGATTTTCCAAACAAAGTCTCAAAGATGAAAACAAGTAGTGTAATAAGCCATTTTACTTATTTGGACCCAAAATTGCTTTGGCAAACAGATTTTTAAAAGTCATTGTTCTTCCTTCCCCTGCAGATTGTTACTCACTATGGTCTCTAGGTGGCAGGAACTTGCTTTGCAATCATGGTTTTCAGATGCCGTTATTGAAAAAGCCTTCTGGTTACCATGTTGATACACTTGCTGTGGAAACTGACCCTTGGATTTTCATGACAGTAGGGCTGATGGTGATCATTATTCATCCTCACCTTCAAAACCTTCCATAGCATCGCTCTTCTCCCTTCCCTACTCTAATATCTCAGAACACCTTGGCTCCTCCATCCTCACCACCTCAAACAACTCCCCCTTCCTCATTTGCTGCTCCTTATCTGAAATTGCTGCCAGAGTTCCAGAAAAAAACTCCTGTCCTTCAAATCCTTCTTCAAAGTGGTTGACAACCTCCACTCTCTGTGCCTAAGAATGTGTAAAGAGATGCAGATTCTTCTCATGTTTATCCCTACCTCTGCCTTCCTCTCTTCCCTTTATCGCATCCCTTTTGGCATGTTTTAGATTGCTAGCTCCTTGAAGCAGTGACCTAACTCATTGTATCTTGTAAACTTCAATGCAAGCTGATCTTGCTGAGGGGCGATGAGTCAGACGAATCTGCAGATGTTCTGAAGTGTTGTTTGGAGACAATAACAGGCAGCCTGGGGGGTCAGAAGACTACAGCCAATGTGCAAGCCACAGCTGCTTCTAGACTAACATGATTTAGTCACAGTTATCCACACGTAGTGGTGATTCAACAAGTAGTGCCACCCGACACCCCCCGCCCTCGCCGCTAAAGTATTTCCCCAATTCTGTACTGCTTGCCGCATTTTTTGGTATTATGCCCCCTCTTGACATTCCATCTTATTTTCATCTGCCCTCAAATTTCAGAAGGTTTTTTATTTTGTCTAGGAAAGTCCAAAGGCTTTCCCTACTACTGTTTTGGTGGGTAGATACTGGAGACTGTTTCCACATGAGGAATCTGCTCCTGGACAGCCTCCAGTTGTTGGTGGGTTTTAGAGCCCCCTCTGCATGACATTGTCCACATCCCAAGGCTGTCTAGGGGCTGGCTCGAGTTTTGGGCAGATTTGCCTTGGGTTGAGGGAAATTGCAAAAAGTGGATTTGTCACTCTTTATCTCACAGCCATTGGAGAGCAACCCGTGAGCAACCAGGGGCAACCCCATATGAAGTGGAAACACGTGACAGTCTCTAGAGTTTTAAAGTATACAAACTTTTATTTATTCAACAGGACAGAAGCAACAACAAAGCCCACAACCCACCCCACCAACCCACTCTGAAAACACCAACAGCTCTACCTTTAGTTGTCCTGATCCCCTTTCCCTTCCATCCCCAGTTGAGCTGCCATGCATTCAAGCATGGCCTTTATCTCTGCAGCTTCTTCCCTCCCAGCCCTCCTCCAATGCTCATGGGCTTCCAGCCTCTCGTTCAAGACATGCACATGGGGGGGGGGGACACACAGGGAATAATAATGGAAGAGGACATCCAATCCCCATGCCTGGGGAACACACAGAAGCCCAGATGGCCTTCACAGGCTGACATGGTCTTATTCTGTAGGCCATCGGTGGCTGGCATGAGCTCCTCCACTGAGGGGTCTGCCAAAGGAGCCTCACCATGCTCCTGCCTCTCCTTGGCTAGCAAGTTTTGGCCTGCATTAGTCTGAAAGCTCTGCCCATGAGGCTGGGAGTTCAATCCCAGCAGCCGACTCAAGGTTGACTCAGCCTTCCATCCTTCTGAGGTCGGTAAAATGAGCTTGCTGGGGGGTAACGGTAATGACTGGGGAAGGCACTGGCAAACCACCCCGTATTGAGTCTGCCATGAAAACGCTGGAGGGCATCACCCAAGGGTCAGACATGACTCGGTGCTTGCACAGGGTATACCTTTACCTTTAGGGGAAAATAGTTGTAACTATGGGCCCATAATCGCAATGGACCTGCTCATAGTGGACAGGTGACAGGACCCAGCAGGCACTTAGTTTGTGGGTAATGATCATCCTCCTCCACATCTAGCTCCTGAACCCCCTCTGCCTCTCCTTCTGGTGGGGAGGATGCCATCTCCTCCTCAACTTCTTTCTCTGGTGCCTTGGGTGGTGATGGAGGGTGCTACCACTCTCCTTGGTCCCATTGTTGCTGCAGAGGTTATGCAAATGGGGGGAAAGGAGTAGATACTCTGGTTAATCAATTACAGTGATATTTATGTCCACCACTGACAAAAAAGATGAGCATGACGCTCCACCACATTCCTTGCATGGGCATGCCTCATGTTGTAGTAGCTCTGCTGGTTGGTGTATGGCCGCGTGTAGGAGGTCATGAGCCACTTCTTCAGATGGTATACCACATCAGTCAAGATCAGGGTGGGCACATGAACTCCCTCTATTGTTACCATCAGGTTCTGTGGGACAATGTTCTCCAACCAGTTGATGCTTCTCCTGTCTACCAGCACCTGTTTTGGGAAGCTCATCTCTGTAAGAGCGAACCAGCTTCCCTTGTTTTGATGCCTTTCCTGCTTTATTTATTTATTTTATATATATTAGAATACAACATTAAAACCAATACGGTAACAACATAGAATATAATAAGACTGCCAGTGAAGGGGAGCTCACCACCTCCATAGACTGCCTAAGGAGGTGGTGAGCTCCCCCTCAATGGCAGTCTTCAAGCAAAGGTTGGATACACACTTTTCTTGGATGCTTTAGGATGCTTTGGGCTGAGCCTGCGTAGAGCAGGGGGTTGGACTAGATGGCCTGTATGGCCCCTTCCAACTCTATGATTCTATGATTCTGTGAAATGTCAAATATTAATATTAAACTATTAAAATATGCAGCTATCACCATATGTTTCTTATGGCCCCTCCTTTACCACATGTGTTCCAGTCCTCTGATGCATGTTTGTCCCATGTCCTGGGGGAGGCGGGATATAAATTAAAGAATAACAATAACAATAACAAAAGATAACAAAAAAATAACAAAAAATAACAAAAAATAACAAAAAATAACAAAAAATAACAAAAACAAAAACAAAACAAAAACAAAAACAAAAACAAAAACAACGTTTATCCCTACCTCTGCTTTCCTCTCCTTCCTTTATTATGTCCTTTTTGTCAAATTTTAGATTCGAAGCTCCATGAAGCAGTGGCCCCTCAGGGGCCCCTAGAGGATGAGCAAAGGGAATACAAGGGGTTGTAGCAGGAGAGGAGGTCCCATAGGTATTGGCGTTCCAGACTGTTAAGGGCCTTAAAGGTTAATACCAGCACCTTGAATTGGATCCATAGACTAATTGGTAGCTAGTGCAGCTGCTGCTGAATTGGAGTAATATAAGCTGACCATGATGTTCCAGTCAGCAACTTGGCAGCTCCATTCTGGACCACCACCAGCTTCCAAAGTGCTTTCAAGGGTAGCCCTACATAGATCAAATTGCAGTAGATTTGGAGCTCAATTGGTTCAGTATGTAGAAGTAAAATTGCCGACAGGAACAAATTACAGGCAATATATTTTGTATCAAAAGGACTGGTTACCTATTTGCACAACACTGGTTCTTTCCTTGAGAGCCCTATGTGGTTTGATTACAAAGTATTTTAAGGAGCACCTTCTGACAAAGAACAAAGTCATAGGCTGAATCCTTTCTTGATGTGCTCTTGCCTCCAGAAGAAAGGTGGACTTCCACCAGGGAAAGGTGGACTTCCACCAGTGGTTACTTACAGTGCTTCTATGTGCTACCCAGCTGACATTGTGTTCGTGCACTGATGTAAAATTTTTAAGATTTACCTGAACATATGGCTATTCTTGTTGAGTTGTTTGGCTATTATTGTGGCATTTTCCTTTCATTGCCTCTTTCCACCCCAACACAGTCTAGTATCTCATCTTACCCTTTTATATTGTTTGGGCTGCTGAGTAGTTTTTGCATGTCTTTAGGTATTTTATATGTAAATCTTGTTATTTTGTGTGTGTGTATATGATATATATATATATTACATATATAATGTTTTATCAACCTTTGGGTGAGAGGTGGCATATATGTGATTTAAATAAATTAATAGTGTTGCCTTGATTCCAGGAAACAACAAGGGCTATACTAGGGGCTTACACTCACTTAATACTTGACAAAAACAATTTGTCCCTAAGCTCCCACTGATTATGGTAGTTATAAGGGAAATCCCTGTCCTTATGGCTGAAAAAGGCTTTCCTGATTTGAGTCATTAGTAGTAGCGTAGCTAGACTTCCTTTTCAATTATGCGTGCCAACCTCTAGTAGGGGTCTGGGGATCTCCTGGAATTACAATTGACCTCGAGACTACAGAGATCAATTCCCCTGGAGAAAACAGCTACTTTGAAGGATAAACTCTATGGTATTATGCCCTCCTAAAGTCCTTCCCTAAACCTCACTCTCCTCAGGCTCTATCCATAAATCTCCAGGAATTTCACAACAGGGCATTGACAATCCTATTGTGCTTATTATCTCTGTATAAATTGTTGGATTTTAAAGGCTTCTGCTTATCTGGTATGTGGTTACATCTCTGTATTTGTGCATGACTGAGAACAGGGTCAACAAGAGAGGCCTGGAGCACTGGTCTCCAGCTCAAATTTATTCAAATTATGTTGCACTCCATGTTTGATGGCATGTTTTGCTTTCCTCTATTGTTTATTTGTATTATTCCTCTTGGAAGCCTCAAAAGCTATAAGTGAACAGGGTCTCTTTCAACAGCTTTGGAGAGCTGACTCTATGGGCATCAAACCCATGCTGAGCTCCATCCCTTCCACAAACTCCACCCTCCCCAGGCACAACCCCAAATCTCCAGGTATTTCCCAATGTAGAGTTGGCAACCCTACTTCTGAGAGATCTAAAAAAGAGATACAAATATGAGGATTTCTAGCCCCTTATTAAGGCCAGCTCTGCCAGCTAACACCAGTGCAGTACTAGAGAGCTTAGAGTAAAGTTTTGCCCCTTTGTTTTCCCTTATGAGTTGCCAGATTGATTGGTCTCTATATCTCTTATGTTGTACTAAAAAAAGAAAAACTGCCCTCACCAGTAACCTTATTCTGCAGAGTGAGCATCTTGATGACAGTGGATGCTAGGGAAGAAAGAAAGGTTCAGTGCTCAGAGGCAATGGGAGCCATAGTTCTATGTTACACATTCTGGAGCCCCCTCCCCTACTTAGGGGAGATAAATAATCCATTGAGGCCTCTTGCTGACACACTGGCTGGAAGGAGAGATCAGGATGTCTAAGACCTAGATAAAAGTGATAAAAATGAGTATTTAGGAAGAGTCTACTAGTTTTAGAATGAGGTCTCATAGTATTAGCACTTCACCTAGAAAGTACATTTTTGCATGTTCTGGTTAACATGGGTTATGCTCCACAATTCTGATATTTTTCCATGTAATTTTCGATAAAGCTTGCACTGACTATTCACAAAAATCAAAAGAGAAGCATCAGTGGAAAGAAAAAAAGGTGACTGATGTCAATCAGAACACAGAAACATTCAAAGTAAGTCTTATGATCAATATTTCTTTATATTCAAGGTCTAATTTATTTAAAATAAATTTTTATTTAAAATAAAAACAGACTGCTTCAGTACCAATTCCATGTGAAAATGAAAATTATAACAAGGAATCAAAACAGGCTTCCTAATTAGACCCTACACCCAATGCATTCCAAGCAGAGTTGCCAGCTCTGGGAAGACTTTGGGGGTGGAGTTGGGGGTGGGCAGGCTTTGGGGTGGGGAGGAACCTCAGTGGAATAGAATGCTATAGAGTTCATCCTCCAAAGCAGTCATTTTCTTCAGGAGAACTGATCTTTTTAGTCTGGAGATGACCTGCAATTCCTGAGCATCCCCAGGCCGCACTTGCGGAATGACATCCCTAATTTCAAGAGCAAGCTCTGTTTATCAGGAGAAAAATAAAAAGGAGTTTAATAATGCTGAGCCCATTGATTCCCACTTAGAGCTGCAGCCATGCATCTACCAGCAAGCGAGAAGGTAAACAGAAACAAAGCATAATTGGACATTAAGAACACCTGTTTTAAAATTTAAGTTGACTAGTAAAGCGCAACATTTCAGAGATCTTGCTTCAAATATGTCATTACAATATATTTTACAACTCTCTTATACCTCCCCATGTAAAGTGTGTTTTGGTATTTTAACTTGGTGTTTGAGTTTGAACAGAAAATTTTGTTCTGAACATGCACACCAGTGTATGAAAGCCAGCATGGTATAGTGGTTAAGGTTTCTAATCCGGAGAAGAAGAGTAGGATTTTATACCCTGCTTTTCACTACCTGAAGGAGTCTCAAAGTGGTTTACAATCACCTTCCCTTTCCTCTCCCCACAAAAGACACCTGTGAGGTAGGTGAGGTTGAGAGTAGGGTTGTGGGTGTCAGTGTCAGCACCACACCGCGGGGGGGGGGGAAGGGAGGTGCAGGCGCCACTGCATCAGTTGATTTACACATGCAGGCTTGGAGCTCCGCGCCTGTGTGTGTGCGCCAAGTTGTGCACCGGCACCCACACCTCCCCTTCCCTCCTCTCCCCCCCATGTCGCAACACTGGCTGCGTCGGTCTGGAACAGCCACTTTGGATGCTGCCGTGCACAACCCTAGTTGAGAGAGCCCTGATATCACTGCTTGGTCTGAACAGCTTTATCACTGCTGTGGTGAACCCAAGGTCACCCAGCTGGCTGCGTGCGGAGGAGGAACGGGGACTCCAACCTGGCTCTCCGGATTCCAGGCAGCCACTTTTAAACACTACACTGGGTTTGATTCCCCACTCCTCCACATGCAGCCAGCTGGGTGACCTTGGGCCAGTAACAGTTCTCTCAGCCTCACCTACCTCATTGGGTGTCTGTTGTGAGGAGAGGAAGAACAGGTGATTGTAACATGCTTTGAGACTCCTTCAGGTAGTGAAAAGCAGGGTGTAAAAACCCAGGGCCTTTTCGCACAGGGATCTTTGTTGCAAATTGTTTGCGGAATGAAAAATCGCCATTTAAAATAGTGGAATTCGTCGTTATGCATACCTGCCTTTGTAGTGGAATCAGTTGCGTTTTTTAGCGTTTCCCACAGGCTTCCGGTCTCGGCAGAAATCGCTAGAAAGGAAGCGCTATTGCCAAGCTCGTCCCGCCCCTGGCCGTCAAGCAGCCAATGGGCAGCCGTTAGCATGCTCCCAAACAGCCCCTTTCCATTTAAGAAAGGTTTAAAAAAAAAAAAAAAAACGACCCATAGCAACGAATCTAGGTAGATTCGTTGCTACGGAGAGACCCATCCAGCTGCCTAATGTGAGCTGTCGTTTGATTGTATGATCGTTTGCACGCTGCCTCGAGTGATAAAAAAAAAATCCCCCCCCCTCTCACGGGCCCGATTTTCGGCTGAATTTATTTGTAAAAAATAAAGGGACTTTATTTCAGCAAACGGGCTTTTCAGTGGTTTGTGCTTAGTGACTAAAGGTGAAGGACTGAAGCCAGGGAAGCCTCTAAACAGAAAGAGGCTCGCTGGTGCGTTTATCCCCGCTCGCTCGGAGAAAAAAAAATGGCGATCGCTTCGCCGGAAGTTTGGAGGAGAGAGCCAGGGGGAGGGACTTTGAAGAACCAGCAACAATGGTAACGCACAGGTCTTTAGCGCTACTGTTGCAGATTGGTTGCAGGAGTGTATCGCTATCCGGAGGGTGAATCCACTTTTCTGGATTCCCCTGAAAGCGCCACAACGAAGCGCTTTTTGCTGATTGGTTTCAGGATTGTTGCAGATTGTCTACGACGTCGTGGGTTATGGCAAATTAGTAGCGTTTCCAAATAGCAACCATTGTGCTACTTTGAAGCCGTGCGAAATGGCCCCAACTCTTCTTTGGTTTTCATTCTCACATCTCCAACACATTGGCTTGGATCCTGTGACATCATTCCCCTCACACTTCTGCCTGTCTGCTACAAAAGCTTTCCTGTACTATGACACTCACTTCCTCTGCTGCTTGCACTTCAGTGTGCACAGGGCTCCTTGAAAAACATTGACCTTGTTCACAGATGCTCAGTGGCAGAGCAAGCAAGTGCCACAGCAAAGGGAAGCCTCCTCAGGGGCTGGAAAGAAGCACCATGGGAACCAAGTCAACAGATCCAAGTCATTCTTTTATGATACATTTTCCATCTTTCATCATCTTCTTGAGTAAGAATAGGAACTCCTTATTTCAGAATGATAGACTCTGTTGAATTAATAAAACACCACAAGAGCTTTGTTCAGGTTTTCAGTATTTGGAAACTAGACATATGTAAAAGAGGAGAAGGACTGTAACAGTAGGTACTTCCCCCAACCTACCTTCATTTTCTAGATCATACCCTATGCATATGCATGCACATGTAATTGTGCCTATATGAACAGTGCCTATATGAACAGTGACCGTGTGTTTGGCAGTGCACCAGATTTCTCATACAGCCTGGATACGTATACATTTTTCACAAGCTTGTACTATCTACTGAATGCTCATGGGTTAGGAGTGAAGTCTGCCATCATGATCTGCCCCTTAATCTTTGAATGCCTGAATGGGGATAGTGCCTTTGAGTTGTGAAATGGCACTTACCATGCAGACATCTCCTTCACATATGCACTCTGACACATGCACATAGCACACAATGTGGAAGCTGCAATTTCAGTCAGTATTTTTCCAGTCTGCTGCCACTGCTTCTTAAGGACATGTATTTTCTAAAATAGAAAACAAGGATCAGACTTTAAATTGATGGTGCTCTGTTTTGGTGCACGAAATACTTTCCTTCAGTCTAGTCTCAATCTCGCAGCTTTGTATGTTGTTTCTCCACCAAAGAAATGTCTACCTTTTCTGAAGTTGTTCAATTAATTTTGAGATTTGAATATCTGGGATTGTTACACAGAAACTGGGCTTAGGGAGTGGCATTCATCAGGCAGGGGGGTATTGATTGCTGCCAACATTCATCCCTATAGTGTCAGATGGAGCATTAAGCAAAGGTGCTCCACAAACAGTCATCATTTCAAGAGATGGATGTAAGTAAGGAAATCTTATTTCACCTTCTCCTGAAGCCCTTGGTTTTTCATCCAGATTATAGCCCCTTTTTCTTATTACCCCTTTTTTCTCATGTTTTTGTTAACCTCCTGATTTTCTCCTATCCTGCTAGCCTTGGAATACAACATCCAAACACTCCCAATTTCCAGCCTGTTAGAAGACTGGGCTTGAAAATTCCCCAATATACATTAAAACCTCAGTTTTCCTTCTGGAACTCATGTCTAAGAGAGCCAAGAAAAAAAGTAGAACATGCTACAATGTGATATTTCCCTTGAACAGAGATCACAAACACTTAGAATGCACTTTTACAATATACTTCATCTGAATTTTGAATTATGCTCTGTCACAACCCAGGAAGCCCATCTGGACTGATGTTTTATCATAGACCTCCAAGCCCTGGCTTCTTCATTCATGTGCTGGACAGCATGCTTTCAAAGTGCATGGCAAACCATGCATGTTGGGTGGCCTACAAGGTCTGGTCTCAGAGTGTAGTTCATTATGTAGTTCCATAGTTCAAAAGGTTCTGACCTAAATTCCAGACACTCTCATCTCTTCATTGGAAAGGACTTGGAGACTGGAAAGGCAACTTCTTTATTGGTTAATAACTTCCAGCTAGAGGTTGACTGAACAGGGATAGGAAAGCATCTGGAAAAACACTTTCAGGGACTTATGGTGTGGATTCATAGTAGACTTATGCCTCCAAAACAATGGAGGAATACCACAGCTGAAAACACTAGCTGGAAAGTGAATCCAGGCCAGTGTAATCTGTCTGGATCAAAGGGAGATCAAGAGATAACCTAGTTTTCCTCTGAATGGCAGCTCCCATGGGTAAGTTGCCAGCCTCATTTATAAAATTCTAATGGCTGCAACTAGAATGGCTGCAACTAGAAAAGGAAGGAGTGGCTCCATTAATTCACCACCTGAAAAACAGTTACATCTGAGCTATTCGAGCAGATGGGTAATAGGATGGAGGCTTTTAAAGAAAGAATGGAAGAAATACTTGGTAACATTGAGTCAAAACTTGCAAAAGTGAAAGAGAAAATGACAGAGGTCATTAAGAAGTTGGAAAGCTCTTTAAATCAAACAACTGAATGCAATGGTTAAGTAGAGATTTTAAAAAAATAAGAGAAAATCATAGACTGAGAGTTGAAAAGAGAATTAGACTGCTTGGCTTTATTAGAGTTGAGAGAGAAATAATTTTTTTTGCAATTCAGATCCATTCCAGATATGTTTGATGAAGGTATTAGACAGATTATTAAAGTCCTAGAATACTTTTGGACCTGGAAGAGAAAGATATAGATACTCAAACTGACAGGATTTATAGATTAAATTCCAAATTTGCCAGAACAAAAAAAGTCCCAAGGGACTCTCTGGTATACTTTTGTTTAGGAAAGACCCACGAACATTGCAACAGGAAATGAAAAAGGAGGATTAGTAACCAGACAATATAAGAATGGATTCATCCCACAAACGATACTGTTGCCAGCACACCTGAGCTGCTGCCTGGACCTTCACCACATCATTCAGGTGGCTGCTGCTGAGAGCCTTGCTGCTGGAGGCTCATGAATACCCTGCCATCAAGGGGGGAAGACAGGGGGGCAGAGACAAAGGGGAGCAGGTTACAGAGAAGAAGTGGTGGGAGAAAGAGTGAGGATGGGAAGATTGAGAGAAGGGATGGGGAGATTGGGGAACCTCTGACAATCTGCTGATTCCCATGTCAGCACTACAATGAGTGTGTGTAAGCTAGGAAAAAGGATGCTCTTTGAAAAGCACAGGTAATGCATGCATGTTTTCTCAAGGAGGCAGGGATGCTGAGTTCATGAGAGAAGTCAGTTAATTATGTCAAGTCTTAAAGGTAAAGGTAAAGGTATCCCCTGTGCAAGCACCGAGTCATGTCTGACCCTTGGGGTGACGCCCTCTAGCGTTTTCATGGCAGACTCAATACGGGGTGGTTTGCCAGTGCCTTTCCCAGTCATTACCGTTTACCCCCCAGCAAGCTCGGAAGGACCTCAGAAGGATGGAAGGCTGAGTCAACCTTGAGCCGGCTGCTGGGATTGAACTCCCAGCCTCATGGGCAGAGCTTTCAGATAGCATGTCAGCTGCCTTACCACTCTGCGCCACAAGAGGCTCTGTCAAGTCTTACTGATGCTTTTTTTGGAAAGGTTGGCTTGACTTTGCTTTTGTCTTGGCCAATGAGAATGTTCAAAATCCAGAGTCCAGAGTCTTGATTGAAGAAGCACACAAGTGCCAGTCCAGTTCACTGACAAGATCTGTTGTTATGGGTACTGATCCAAGGGTCTGGTAACATAGGCTACAATCCAGAGATTGGTATCACAGGTTACACTGGTGAATGGCTGAGGAGAGAATGAGGCAGGCAAGAGAGAGAGGATATGGGAGTTGCCAGTAAGAGAAAACAAGGAAATATGTGGGGAGGGGGATACAGGGAAAAGTGGGATGCCCCCCACAAATCCTTGCGGGTTTCCTAACATGCCAGTAAACCTGGCACATAATTTTCCCAGGTAGAGACTGCCAGAGGGAAGAAAAGCTAAAGACGGGCAGATAGAGGTAAGTTGGTTGTTGGATCAGGAGAGCTGGAAGCAGGAAAAAGGAGAGGCTATGGGGCTTTTGGGGAAGGGTCAGAGAAAATAGTACAGGAGGGAAAATAAGGTACACTCTCAAAAGTCTTTGTGGCTCCCCTGCTTGTTCAATTGAAAACTAGCATTGTCTATGACTGCAGTGGTATTTCTCTGGCTCTCTGGTGTATTTTCATTGGGAAAAGAGTAGAAATCAATTTAGTTTTAGTCCCAAAGTAACTATGACAACTATATTAGGGCTATACCTCCTTGGTGCCATTCAGCAAATTAGAGTTCCTAGGGTTGAATTACTGCAACCTGGAAAGTGATCAGCATTTTTCAGCTCATGCTGTGAGTTGGTCTGAAACCTAGGTGACTACAGATGGTAATAGCTCTCTGAGCTCCCACCTTTTCTTTTTGTGCACTCTGAATATGCTGAAACACACTCTGTACCCTGATTTTTTATATTTAAAACCTGCTTCCTGACAGATGGGAAGGGCTTTTTGTACATGCTCAAATGCACATGCTCAGATGCCTGAGGGGACAGAATATAACAACAGCTGTTGACCCTGATATCACCTTTTTCATAGTCAATAAGGAGGGGGGGGGGAATCTTTAATGGATATTGACTTTTTCATGTAAGATGGGCAGTGGTGTTCAGATGGGAGGTCAAATTTGCAGGGAATGTTTCCTTTCTTTGAGTTTGGCTTTTTAATGCAAATCAGCAGTGTGAAATCACTATGCTAAAAATATTGTATGGGGTTGATCTTTTCCTTTGTGTGTGACTTCTGGGTGCATCATCCAGGGCTGATGTGAGAAGCTCAGCACAGTGGGCCATTTGTGCAGGCCCACAGCCTTGTCAAGAGCCCCCCCTGCCAACAAGAGACACTTGGTTCCCAAAAGAAATAGATTCTTCTCAAGAGGTCCATTTCATTCTGGTAAAGGTGTGTGAAGGAAGTAGAGCACTATACTTCACACTTCCTTTAGCCTTGCAGGCTCTAGCGTACCTGAAAGAATTGTAAAAATAGTTCTTCAGGAAGGGTGTGTATGTGTCTGCATGCATGAGCACATGTGCACATGATGGGGCAGGAGACTTTGTGACTGGGGACACTGGAAGATTGGCCCACCCCTCAAGCTGGAGCCATTACTGCAGAACCCCATTTGTTAAAGACTATACAACTCTGACACTTATGGGCAAGTGCACTGAATCAGCCACACATCAGAATCCCTACACGACCTTTGCCAACACCCATTCCGGCACTCATAGCCTCTGAGCTGATTAAAGGTGGCAGGCTGATTGTCTCTGGGTAAAGTGTACCATTTCCTTTCTCCTTGCACAAATAGGCGCTTTCACACCTCATTGAATTAGTGGCTGTTGTTTGATGGCAGAGCTCCAGAGCCTGAAGAGCCCTTGATGGATTAGATACTGCCAGAGACAATGCTGACAATCAGGTCCTGGGCTTTATTTTATTCTTATTTCCCTTCATTTTTTATTTCTTACCTTAATGACTAATGTGGCCTTAACGGTTTCTAAATTCCAGATTGCGCAAGGTGTGTTAAACTGCCCAGGCTTCCATTATTACTGCTTATTATTCATAACAGAACAAGACTCAGACAGCAAATTGCTTTGTTGATCCTGTGAAGAGAATCGATTCTCATATTCTTCGTATACTTGGCATATTTATTTCTGGATTGGAGTCATAGGAAGGATCAGGTTGGCTGTTAGTAATATAGGACATTGGTATGGGAGAATGCTTTGGGTTCTCTGGTCTCTGTAGGGATGCTAGACCTCTGGTGGAAGCAGGGTTCCCCCACTCCCAGGCACCATTCTCCACTGCCAAGCAGCTGTCTGGCATGGGTGACTTACAAGAAAAAAAGGGGAGGAACACCTGACATTCTGGCCATATGCCTATATGACTTCAACATGATCCAGAAGTGATTTAGGCATATCAGGGATATTGGTGTGAATGCTCTGGTTTTTGGGCAAAAACTGTATGGTAGAAGCTAATTCTCCCATAGAGTATTTGCTCCAAACCAGAATGCTGCCTCAGCATCCACAATGTGCTTATTTCACTTCCAAGTCATGTTGGAAATCAGCCTTCCTGCTCCCCATCCTCTGCTGGCTTTTAGAAGAGACCTGGCAACCCAAGGTCTCTGCATAGTAAGCCTGATACAGACTTAAATGAGGATTCATACAGTTCAACCCTTGATGCAAGACCAAATAGAAGCTACAGATGGTCCAGATTGCCTGGTTGAGCCATCAGCTTCATCCAGTTAAGAACAGATTGGAAGGAAGCAGCACAACTAAAGCTGAACCCCAGAGCCAATAGTTTAGCCCTCCCCATAATGCAATTCTAACCTCCTAGAAAAACCAGTCCTCCCAGTGGGTCTCAAGGTCATCATCACTTCATCAGGATGTCAGAGGACCTGCCAGGAGGTCACAGAGTACCACAAGGATGCAAGATTTTAGCAATGCTGCAAACATTACATTGCATATGTTTGCTAGGTGAACATGCCATGTTCAACAGCAGTAGTCACTTATGAGCTAAGCCTCAGAATCTCTGCTTTGAAATGCCTTGAGGAGCTGTTGAACCCCTTTGAGCCATAGCTGTACTGTTTCAGTTTCATTTCCTACTGACTTACAAACTGCTTTTGCATCTACAGAGTAGCTAAAATAAATTATCCTCCAGGGTCATTGATCTTGAGGTCAGGTAATTAAATGATATATGGGGAGGACAATCACTTCCATGAAAACACCCAAGACCAAAACAATCCTGAAAACATGGTCACCAAATGGTAAGTTTTCTCATTTTTAAAACAGTATTTATAATCCTAGGTGAACTAATTTGTTCACTACTTATACAGTTAAGTGTTGATTTGTTAGTTGCAACAATAAATTTCAGGGTTGTTCACCCACCATGCAAGGTTTGGCTTCTGTGATTGTTGGGATGCTGCAGTTCACACTAAAACTGACAAAATTGAGCACACATTTTAGCTTAAAACTCTAGTGCTTTTCAGATTAATATGTTAGGAACAACACCTTTTAAAAAAGTGGCTGAAGCCTTTTGAGTGTTGAGCAGGTCAGCAAAATGAAGAGTTATGAAATAAAAATAAAATTCAGACATGTAAAAAGACTGTCTGCTCCAGTCCAAAGAAGTGTTTAAAATTATGATTGATTTAAATACAAGCCATTTATATTCATGCAAGTGATTTATTTCCATCTCCAGATCTGCAATAACATCTTCTGCTAACCATCTGCAACAGAAACTTTTGCTGATCATTCTTACAGCCTGAACAGCATGCTTTGCACTGTGCAGACAAATGTGTGCCAGACTCCATCTAGTAGATTTACAGGGCCATTTTAGCTACACTCTTCTATGCCCACTGACTTCAATGGCTTTTGAGAGTGTAACTCTCTTTAGGATGGCTGTGTTACCATCTCTATATTAGAAGTACATGGAAACAAGTGATTAAAGGAGCAACTGAGGAGCAGGTGAGCTAAGTGCAGTGGCTGGGGTATGAAGCATCCATGGAGTTGAATTTGCAGAGAGGCAGCCAAGTGATTTTACCCAAATTATTTTCTCTTTAATCAGAGAAGTAAGCTGTGATTAATGAAAGCTCATATTGAAATAAACATTGTTAGTCTTTAAGGTGCCACTGAATGTTTGTTTCATGGATTTGTTTGCCATAGATATCTGGGCCTTGTCCATGACGAGTCCTGTATGTATGACATTAGGAACAATTCTAAGCAAGTCTGCCTGGAAGATATTCAGTGGGATTAATTCCAAGGAAAGTACCCTTAGAATCATAGCTATAGCTTTTCCCAAGCCAACACATGGGTGCTAGAAAGTCTGGCTTGGATTTTGTACAGCTGCGGTATTAGCATTTCATGGCAGTAACGTACAAAACAAGTCATTCTAAAAGAGAAAGAACAGGAAAAGTAGGTAAGCATTGCAGGTTAGCTGCCACTCTTCTGTTGAAAGGTTCAGACAAGGTCAATATTTTATTAAGCAGAAAAGGATGTACAGACACCTTGCTCTTGTCTCCCTGGTTCCTCTCACTGCTGTGCCATGAGAGAGTTCAAAGCACCTTGAGAGCTAGAGAAAATTAGAGGAGAGAAGCAACACAAAAGAGAAACTGGTCTGGACAGTGGAAAGGGAGGCAATTATTTGTTAATGGATCAGAATGTGTGCTGGGAATGTGGCCGTCCCCACACTACCATTCAGTCAGTGTAACCCACCCACTGGGAACTTTGGCTACAAACTCTTAATGAAACATTACAGAGAATAACAGATGATAAAGCTGTAGTGTGCACACTGATCATTAATGCATAAAGACGGCTGATGCATACACAAGGAGGTAGGTGACAAACACATGGAAAGGACAGCTTTACTTGCTTAGGCAAGACATCACTCTGCCCCTAACGTTAGTGCAAGTGGTAATAATAATAGGTGCAAAATATCCATCAACTATGCATAGACAATAGAAGCGAAATTTTGCTAATTAAGAATTGATCCATGTAACGGGCATTCATGTTATGCACAGATGGCACAAAGCTGTTTGTCACAGATCTCCAGTCACACACCACATAAAATACTACTTAGCTTCATTTTCAGTCTTCTAAGTGTGTCATATGCATTGCTTTGTAATTCCTTACAACAGACCTATAAAGCAGGCCAATATTATTATCCCCCAGATGCTCATTGGCTGAGGGTGAGAGATGGCGGCTTCTCTAAAGACCACCTAATAAATTTGTGCTAGAGGCGAGCTTTGATCAAGGGATCTCTGGCATCACGACTCATTCTCTTTGCCACTAGTACAACAGTTCATATATTTACATGCCATTTGACAGTCTGTCCAGCAATACAAACAGCTGTCTTTCCCTATCTCAATACTTCAGGAGAAGTGGTGGCAATCATTAGGATTGCTACACACTGCAATAGGATTTGCACTACCTTATATGTATTGCCTTAGCCTATGAATATGCAATCTGCATTTCAGTAGACCACTAATATATGAAGGATGGACCCCTGGTTTAATAAGCGTAAAACCCGTGAAGAGGCCACAAGTAATTAGGCAAGCATCTAAGAAGAGGTGTAGTGCAAGAGAATAAAGAATAAAGCTTGCAAGGAGGGAGGCTTTAGCCATGTAGTGTACACTAAAACGAAGCCCAAAGTATATAGTCTTTTTGTTTATTTCTGAAGCACCTAAATTAACTAGACTCTGTAGATAAATCAAAATAAGACAGCAGTCCTGCCCTCAGGCTTACAATCTAAAATGCAAGAAACAAAGGGAAGGAGAGTGTAGGGAAAAGCTAGAGGTGTGCAATCAAAGTTAGAACACAGGCATTAATATCTAGTTGGGGCCAGATTGGTCTTCCTGCTGGGATGGAGAAGGAGCTATTACCCATCTGCCCTTATTCTTCTGGCCAGTACCAGTGAGGACCAGAGTGCCCTTCTGTAGTTGCAGAGCAATTGACCGCAGGAGCAGAGTTCTTTCTGGCTGCAAGAAGGGAAGTAATCGACCTGCAGCTTCTCATAAAGTCTGTAAGTCTTTCCCAGACCCAAACAATTTTAAGAACTATTCACAATCTCCTTTTCAAAGTGTTTTTAAAGCATGAGGTGGCTGGATAGCTGTAGATTTCTTATTGTTCTGTACAGTTGTATGGAAGACAGCCAGTAAACTAAAGTGCAAGCCAGACAAACCTGAGACTTGTTCATGGATAAACAGGTGGCATCCGTAAAATGTATAATTTGGTCCACTAGATATCTGTGGAATCAGCTTGCGTGAGAGAGGGCTGCATTCCCACTCAAGGAGCAAGTCTGCAGTTTATGAGTGCTATCAGAACCAGCCCTGCAGATTTCACACCCTTGAGGCCAAGGTGGCTGATCTGGAGAAGCAGAGACGGTTGTAGCGTTTACAAAGTGTTATAATTCAGCTACATTTAAGTTGTGTGGAATGGACCTCAGTTAGGCACACAGATAAGACTCCCAGGGATTTGTTAGATGAGTCCCACTCTGAGAATGGCAGCCCCACTGCTGTCAGGGTGCATGAGGGTCAAGGGGAAACAGGGCACCATGCAGAAGAAGGAGGGAATGTTCCCTCAGGAGGGTTCCCTTCTACACTTGGGGAACAGTATCCTTTCATACCAAAGCACCAAATGTTCTTGGAACACACACACAAGAAATTCACTCAGGAAATGCAGGGTTGAACAGGAATAGTTTTGAGCAGTGGGGGAAGCTATAGTTACTATCATGATGTGGAGAGGGAAGTTAAATGACCAGCATCTTAAAGAAGGAAAAGGAGTAGCCTACACACAAGCAGGTGGTGTATACAGGATACCCAGAGAACACACAGAGAGAGACTGATGCTACGTGTTTTGCTTTTATAGGAAAATTGTATCCTCAGGCTATGGTTGATATGATAGTCCCTAAAACAATGTACTTGATGTGATTTCTTGTGTATTATAAAGAACTAGAAGGCATGTGAAGGATTTTTCCAGAGTGAAGACAATACCCAGGGTGGATCCTCTGAAGTTTACCAATAGAAACAATTGTTCTACTAGGATTAATGTGTCTTGATGACCCCTAGATTCCAAGACAGGAGATTGCTAAAGCGAGACAGGCACTCAGTTAGTGATCACTAATTAAACTTAATGAGTATAAGGGGGGGGGGGAGGAGAGATTGGGAGTTAGCATCTTTCCCAGAGAGCCTATTGTCTCAAAGCTACGCATCCCTGTTCTGAGTGAGGAGAAAAGGTCATTAGTTCATCAGCCCCTGTGATCTCACAAATCTAATCTAAAGAGTCCAGGTAAATCCTGGAGATGGGACATCTGGCTAGCTTTCATGTTTTCTGCTTGGGAGCCTACAATGTACCTTTGTGTTTAGATGCATTTGTCATTTAACCCAGTGTCCACTTCCTCTCAGACAGTACATGGTAAATCAATATTTGGGATGTTCTAGAAGGGCATCTATGCTGTTTATAAACTCCCCCTCACAGTGATTGCAGAACTGGCTACTAACAGTGGTGCTCAGTATTCTTGGAGGGCAATAGTAGGAGGGCTTCTGGAGTTCTGGCATCTCTGGGGGACCTCTTGATGGCATCTGAGTTTTTGGCCACTGTGTGACACAGTGTTGTACTGGATGGACCATTGGCCTGATCCAACATGGTTTCTCAAACATTCTTATGTTCTTATGACTGGGGTGTCATGTCATTTACTTTCCTGCCGATCATAGCAAATTAATTGCATGCCTACTGCTGTCCACATGAGTTTCATTGGACTGTGTGTGTGTGTGTGTGTGTCACTCGTTACAAGGCAGTTTAAAGGAACATTGCTTGGTGGCTGAGCCTGGGAAAGCTTGAAATCCATTATACACAATTTTTATTTCATTTTGCTTTATTTCACCCAATACCTTGGGGGTTTAGAGGTTCATCTGTGTGTTACTTCTCCAAATGGAAAAACAGAATAAATGCATATTCTAAGTAATAAAAGCCCTTTCATACCCACACCGAGTACAAATTAACAATTACTAGTACTATCTAATGCCTTTCTGCCCGAACATTTTCATTTAACGGCCGTACTTTTATCTTCAATGCTCCAGTTATTTTTTCCCTCCAAGATATTTATTGTTAGTCTGCTGCTGTTGTTGTTTTATTTTTATTTTTTTCCAAGTGAGCAGCAGGAGGAAAAGATTTCATCCTGTTTGCTGTGCAGGCAGGCAGAGACCGCGGGAGAGAAAGAGAGAGGAAAATCAATTTGATCCTGATGCAGAGGCTGTGTTGCACTGCATCTCTCTAGCTGAGAACAGGTTCTGGACTCAGTTTGCCTTTTGGCATCCCAGAAATGGCTTTGTTGCTGTGATAAGCAAGACCTAAACAAGGTGCCCTGAGGGTTGCCAGAGGAGCTCGCAGGCAGAGTCCAGCAGATGCTGGGAGTTCAGGCTGCAGGAGCCTCCCGGTCACAATATTTTTAATTGCCCCCATCTCCTAGTCTTCTGCTACTTCTTTAAAAGTCCTGGAATACACTTTCAGAAGTACCAGCACAAACAACACAAAGTGGTGCACAAGCTGTCTTAGCCACAACCCTTCTAAGGTGGGAGGGTGGAGCTCTTTCAGGGTCTAATTATGAGGCCTTTTGTCTGCACCCTTGGTAGAATGCTGGATGGGTTCAATCAAATAAAGTGACCATCGGTGGAGCTGGTAATCATTGTTTTACAAACAGTCATTGACTGAATGTCTCTTTGGTGACAGTTTTACTTTTCTCTCAGTACTGGCCATCGAATAAAACTGGACTTAATTCTGAATAGATGTGCTCTCTATAATACCAAGTGGAAAATGGAGGGCCCTTAAAAGGCTGCGAGATGTGTGTGGGCAGATTCTTGGTACCCATGCCCATTCAGGTGTTTTTTTTTAGCATCTCTGAAAGCAAAATGATTCACACTAGGCACAGGTACAGTGTCCTGAGGCCCTAGTAGCTATGTGAGTATGCAGACTCTCTAGTTAACTAGAAATGCTGCTGGGTTTTAAAAGCAAACAAATTCGGTTTCTGGCAACCAGCCACAATGCCTGGCAACTGATGGAAATAATCAGAAGGGCTGGTGGCAACTCAGGAGGACACCAGAATCCTCCAGAATGAGAGTGTAATACCCTTAAGCTCAATCCTGTGGCTCACACCACTGGTGAAGAAGCCCATAATATTAGCCACGGCATCAGCAGTCCAGCACAGATTTAAACACCCACTGACATCAATGGGCTCCAGCATGCCTAACCCTGCCTTGGACTGTGGCCAGATTTACTGAGCTTGGGAACACAATGCTGAAGCTGACTGTCTGCCAACTCAGGGTATCTTACCTCATTTGACAGCACCGCTTTGCTACCCATGACTCCTGCCAAGGGATGTGATGGAGTGTCTGGGCACAAAGGCTGCATGTTGGTAGAATATGAATGAGGGGAGGGCAGGGGCAGGATTCAGGATGGATTACTTAATGTGCCATCCTTAAAGTCCACAGTTTTCCCATGGCCAGTTATGGCAGCTCCATTATAATTTCTAGAGGTGCATTAGAGCGGTGAGTGCATGAATCTACAGCAGAGCCCCAGCTCAGGGACCTTGGTCAGTCTCTACAAAGCATACTGTGTATTTGCTGCAGTCCCAGTTAGGATCAAGGCTATTTTTTAATTATTATTTTAAACCTCCCCAACTACCTGCTTGGATCGGGTCATGAGGGACGGAGAAGGGAGAATAACTGAAAGAGAGGAAACAAACGGAAATTAGGTCCTCCACATCTTTTATTAGAAGTTTAAAGGGGAACGTAAAACAGACTTTCAAGGATATGTCTTTTCCCTTTAAAATGCTGATAGCAGAGTGGGGAGCCGGCTTGATTAGCAAGGAGTAAGAACTGAACAGTTAAATCCCTTTTTCTCTTCCCACACAGCCCCTAGTTTGATTATGTCTCGGTATGTACACAGGATTCACCTTTTACACATGGAGGAAGGTCTCTTGAGCACAGGCTTCCCAGAGATCAAAGCCTACACACAAGGGCAGACCTAGCGACAACTCCCTTTGCAAAACCAGCAAATTGTGAGAAACATCTGAGATACTCTAAGCCACCGTCACTTTCTAAAAAGCGAAAATATATATATACAGAAACCCAATCTAAGCAGCCCTTAGATTTGCTCCTTTGAGATCCCTGACTTATCTTTGTCCTGTCTTTAGCATCTTTCCCCTTTGCCACTAGGTGGCAAAGTGTGGTAAGAGACTAATCATAATCCCTTGGTGTAGCCTGCACAAGTGAAATGGTTTGAGAGCAATTCTGTTCACCTTTTGTATATCTTAAAAGCTATGGGGAAAATACGTTTGAGAAACATGAACAGACAGAGACAGGATAGTAAGTTCTTGGTATCCACTAGGGAAAACCCAGAAACACAGTTGTTTTTTGGGGGGTCATCTTGTCACATTCTTTTCCCCCCTGGAGCCTATTTATACAATATGGCTGTCACATGATGACTAATGGAATTGCTCCATGTGGTGGCTCTGGACACACCTGGACACATATATACATGGACACTTATACTAAATCCGACAATTGGTCCAGCAAGGTAAGTATTGGCTCTTCAGATTGGCAGTGGCTCTCTGGGATCTCAGAAAGCAGTAATCCACCTATTACCTGATTCTTACTTAACTGATGAAGCCACAGATGTACACTGGGGCCTTCTACATGCCAAGCAGATGCTGTACCACTGAGCCTTGGCTCCTCCTCATGTGATAAGATATGCAGCTGCTCCGGCTCATTATAGAGGGGGGCCTTTGAATGTTTGTGCCTGCATATATTACGAATGGATTACTGCATTCAGCACCTGACTGAATCCAATTAGCATCAGAATGCTTTCCAGCAACATGTTAACAGGAATGGGCACAGTACAGTGGTTGGACAATGAAGGGTGAAACTAAGCTGACCGGAGACTCAGCTCATGACCAAGAGTAGCTGTGAAAATGCCATATCTGTCTGTTGAATATGAGTGCTGTGAAGTTCCCAGCATGAAGGTTTGCAATGCTGACATAAAATATGTCCCACTCTTTTGTTATATTGCATGGGATCTTGTCTTGTATAAAGGGCAGGATTATTTGGCAATATGTTCTTGTTCAAGATTATTCTGGCACAGTACCTAGAAAGAAAAATCTAACAAGCTTTTCCCCTTGGACTGCCTGAGAAGCAGGCCTGGGTTTCTCGGCACTCTTCAGATTTTTGCCCCACTGAGGCCCAGTGTTGTCATGATACACACATGCCATGTACATACAGCTTACCTACATGGCGATACATGTTGCTGTTGTCATATTTGCAGTGGATCACTAGTTCCTGCTCTGCTGATGTTAATAAGCCAGTGCAATGAAGACCTAAGCTAAGGATTCATGATATGCAAAATATAGGTTCCAGCTGTCTTATTTAAATGCCACAGCAAAGACACATAACTCCCTGTGGATGGCTTTCTTTGACTTATCTAGTGTTTAGATCAGACTTAAGGGATCAATAGTTTGGCCTTACTGGAACTTTCCTTGTTGCTGTCATCGAGCTATGCTTGTGAAGAATTACATGCCTCGTTTGCGACTTTGTGGACAATAACACAAAGGCAGGAAACATGAATGAATTTGAAAAAGGAAACAGGCTTTTAACAACTCCTGCTGAGGCGAATAAGTTGCTCGCACAGACGGCCAGATCTCAGAGTTCTAATAGTTAAAGCTGTGTTCTACACAGACCCCTTACTGGCAGTCTAGAAACACTCTTCAGCTTTCCTGTCGGGGATGGCATTGAAACTATACATGAATAGCTATTGCTGCTCCTCTGACAACCGACACCTCTGAATCAAACGCCACCAGCAAGTGGTTGTGTGCGTGCCTTCTGAGCATTCACTCCCATCTGAAACAGCAAGTGGCGGGGAACAAATCTAATAATAAATAAATAAAAATAAAACAAGCAGTTGCCGAGCTGCAAAGCCATCCTGATCTTTTAGTCAAAGAAAAATATTATTGGGAGAGGAGGAAGGGGACTGGGGGAAAAAGGAAAGGCAGTATGAGCCTTTTAAAAAAATGAAAAGTAGCATCCTATGCAAATATCAGGCATACATATCAACCTGTAAAGTTCCCAGCCAAGAATGATGGCCTTTAAAGCTTGGGAGCAAATCCAAGAGACTTGCTCCAAAGGCAAGGGGACCCAGAAATTATGTGGGAGATATTTTCCTAGTAGTTATAAGGGTGACTGAAGTTACAGGGTGGAAAATGAGGAATATAAGAGTTGTAAGCTCACAAGACAAGAATAAATTAGCCAGATCAAAATGTAATGGATTGGGGGACCTCAGGTTGGTCTTTGATGGATGCAATTGTCATGGATGTAATTGTCCATGATTAAAAACCTCTTAATGAGAGGGAAGCATTCAAAGAACAGCATTTAAGATTAGACATGATACTAAGTCTCTCAGATTTCACAGCCTATGGCATACTGTCTAACAGAATTCATGATAGGAATGGATATGAAACCAAGCTGGTTCTAGTGAACTATATTTTAGTCTTCCCCAGCTCTATATAACCAAAATGAAATTGAAAGCCTTATAACAATTTCAAGTTGTGACTTTCAAGCTGTGACTCCAAGGGAGTTGTGCCAGAAAGCTAGAAAGTGGGGAATAGGTTTATAGCACTGTCTACAAAGGAGTCTATTGAGAATGGAGAATCTCTTAATGGCCATGCTGGCTCAGGTTGCTTCCATCATCCAAGTCATCTCTTCCACCCTTGCTCAGATCAGAGGGAACATGGCTTATCTCTATGGGAAGATGACCCATCTAAGGCACATGTGGACCCCATGCAGACCTCACTTATGGTGTGCCTGGCTCTGCCAGTACATTAGGATCTCCCTGAGGTATAGGAGTGCAGTAAGATGCAGGTGGTTTGCTCTCACAGAGGTGCACTTCCCAAAGCAGGTGTGGGTGGATAGGAGAACCACCGACTGGAGAGAGAACTTGGTCCTGTCCCCCTGGATTGATGACTAATGGATCCTGAACTTCAGGATGACCAGAGGCACCTTTGGGGAGATTGTTTCTGTGCTTACAGGCAGCTGCAATGCCAGGCAACCAACATGCGCCTGCCCATCATGGTGAAGAAGAGGGTGGCCATGGCTCTATGGTACCTGGCAAACTGCATCCTATTCAGACACCTCCCTGCAGTTCGGGCTGGGCATGTTGGAGAAATCATGCTGGAAATCTGCTTTGTAGTGGAGGCCGAGCTCTACAGCAAGGTGGTGTGCCTGGGAGAAGACATTGGCATGGTAGGTAGTCTGGGGTCCTGGTGTGTGCTTGTACATTTCTTTTTTGGCACAAAGACATGCAGCAATGCAGATGTGCTGATATGCCCCACTGAGCATCTGCATGGAATACTGACGAGGTTTGGTGTGCAAGGTTGCTTTTGTCTGTTTGTGTGTTTCCTGTAGAATATGGATGGGTATGGCCGCCTGGGATTCCCCCACTACATTGGAGCTGTGGGAGTATTGCATTGGAGCATATGGGAGTATTGCAACAGAAAGAACTTCTGCTCCGTTCTCCTGCAAGGGACTGTGAACCCCAGTGGATAGTTCAAAGATGTGGAGGTGGGCTGGAGTGGCAGGAGACACGATGTGTTTGTCTTTCAGAAGTCCCACCTGCGCACTGCCAAGGATGCTGGGGCCTTTGTCCCTGGAAACCCAACAGTCACGATAGAGGAAGTTCAGGTGCCAACCCTGATCTTGGCTGATGGGGCATACTCCATGAGGAAATGGCTCATGACCCCATATAAGCAGCCACACACCAACCAGAAGAGATATTACAACACGAGGCATTCCCGCACAAGGAATGTGGTGGAGTGTGCCTTTGGTAGACTCAAGGGATGCTGGAGGTGCCTTCTCACTAGATTTCATGTTCTACTGGACGATGTTACCCCTGCAGTCATTGCATGCATGATCCTCCAGAACAGTGGTCCCCAACCTGCGGGCCGCGGCCCGGCGCCGGGCCGCAAAGGCCATGGCGCCGGGCCGCGGCTCCCTCTCCCCGCCCCCCCCCGCAGTAAAAAACTTCCCAGGCCGCAAGCTTGCGGCCCGGGAAGCTACTTACTGCGGGAGGGCGGGGAGAGGGAATCAGGGCCGGGCCGCGCCCGCGAGGCCCGATCCGCGGGCGCGGCTCGCGGGTGCGGCCCGATCCGCGGGCACGGCCCGATCCGTGGGCGCGGCTCGCGGGCGCGGCTCGCGGGCACAGCCCGAAATGTGGGCGTGGCCCGATGCCCTGCCGGTCCCCAGCCTAATAAAGGTTGGGGACCACTGCTCCAGAACATATGCAAGGAGGAGGGGCATGAAATCCCATTGCATAATGAGGGGCGGGACAATATGCTTGTGGATGAGGAGGCACCAATCACTGACCAAACAAAAAGAGATTTTTATAGTGAGGGACAGAGATGCCATTGCACCGTTCCTATTTACACAGTATTAGGGGGAGATGAGCCTCTTGTGGCGCAGAGTGGTAAGGCAGCTGTCTGAAAGCTTTGCCCATGAGGCTGGGAGTTCAATCCCAGCAGCCGGCTCAAGGTTGACTCAGCCTTCCATCCTTCCGAGGTCGGTAAAATGAGTACCCAGTTTGCTTGCTGGGGGGTAAACGGTCATGACTGGGGAAGGCACTGGCAAACCACCCCGTATTGAGTCTGCCATGAAAACGCTAGAGGGCGTCACCCCAAGGGTCAGACATGACTCGGTGCTTGCACAGGGGATACCTTTACCTTTACCTTTAGGGGGAGATGAGAGTTCAACCACATGGGTTCTGTGAAAAAAAAAGTTGGTGTTGCTTTTTTAATATTTGAAATTCTCTTGTCTTACATAGCCTGTCTGTAATGGATCCATCATTCTTCAATGTACACTTTGAGAACCAGTGTGGTATAGTGGTTAACAATGGCAGCCTCTAACCTGGAGAACCAGGCTTGAATCCCCACTCCTCCACATTCAGACAGCTGGGTGGCCTTGGACTAGGCACAGTTCTTTCAGAGCTCCCTCATCCCCACCTACATCACAGGGTGTTTGTTGTGGGAAGAGAACTATTACAGACATTTGCAGATCCCATCCTTAGTACACATAGTTGTTCAGGGAAGGGAGGAGATGGTGACTCAGTTCTATCTTGCCTGTCTGTCTTCTTGAGCAGGAGATGCTGCCCATCCTCATTCACAACATGCTATTGTGCACCTATGTGAATGTGAGTCATGTATCCTCTAGACTTACCTTGCAGCTATTAAAAAGCCTCCAAAATGTTTGTAAAGCCTGGGGAGAGACAGACACGAAATAAGCTGTCAAATACAAAGAAAAGAAAGCACCCTATTTGCATTTTTGCATAAATTAGCTGGAGGTACTCACTCTGTGTGCTTTTCCTCTCCCAGCAGGGACACAATCCAGATTCTCTTTGATCAGATCCTTTAAATTGTCAGTACAGCACAGCAGCAAGGTGTCAGTGCCAAGGGAATGGTGGCACATTGGAACACCTGTGCTTGAATAAATACTGCTTCACAGACTCCCTGCAAGGTCTCATATTCCCTCACAGTCAACTGAGTGTGAAATCTGTGACACCACCTGTTGCATCATGGCACCTGCCACAAGCTGCCTACTTAGCCCTTGGCATATAAAGACTGTGGGCTGGGTCCAGAGGCCTTTCTCACTCAGTCTCAACCCATTTCCTATCCTCGCATAGGGTTTTTTACATGCAGACACCATCGTCCCCAGCATAACCTTTTGATGGTCCGAGGGGACCTTATTGTCTTCTTTTTTTGCCAGGGGGAAAAAAGGTTGGATCTAACCCTGTGATTTCAAGCATATAACCTCCCTAGCGATGCTAACCTGGAATATCCCTTCCAGCCATCAACAGGAAATTATAAACCAGTTCTACATCCAATGAGAAAGGAGAGTAGAGCCAACTGATATTGCTAAAAGGACTTCAGACTGCTTCCTGAAAAGTTTGAGATGCAGAAGTAACAAATAAACATAATGCTATTCATGTTTTTTTCTCCCTGAATGCAAGGAGGAGGAGGAGGAGGATGATAATGATGATTTAATTTATTGCCTACCACTCCCCAAAGGCTCGCGGCGGGTTACACTCCATTTTGCAGGCCCTGTGGAAAGCTGAAAGCTTCAGAATTTTAAAAACTCTAGGACCTTTTCTTCATGAGGGAAAAAGGCCAGGCCTGTGCTCATCTGGCAGCAGGGCTAATCCCTGCTTCCAGATGATGTTGGTGCTGACCCAGGCCTGACCCTCATCAGGCCCTTGTTTGCCCTGTGGCAAGGGAATGCAGATTCCTCCTGCACTCCCTTCCCTGCCACTGTACCATCAGGGCCTATCTCAGGCCAGGCCCATGGGGAAGGGGAGGAGTCGGGCCACCTACGATAGATTTTTTTTAATGCCCCAGTCAGCTCTGCGGTGCTTTGCGGCAGCACAAAGCTGACTGGGGCATTAAAAATATTTTTCAAGAAGGTTGCAACACAATCCCACCTTTGTGAAAATAATCCCCCACACACCATGAATTGGAGGGAGTAATCTGGAGCAGAGTGGGTCCAGCGGAGAAAATCTTCCCCCATCTGGACCCAGGAAGCAGCAGGGGTAACTGCCCCATCACGAAGAACCAGTGGCGGTCCAGCTAAGTGGAATGGGCCTAGCATTGTTTTCTGATACAGCTGCAAAGTAAAGCAGGCAGTGGACTGATCCATACATACATATAATCCCTTTGTTTTCTTCTTGGTCAAAATGGGCAGACAATTCTGCCCTCCCTCCTGTATTCTAATGTGTGGTTTGACTTGCTTGCTTGAGACATCTGAAGCTATTGTTTCTGTTCTATACATTTGACTTCTTGTTCTGCTCTGGTCAGCACAGAATGATTTTGCAGGGCTGGAGGTGAGTTATCCTATCTTTGTGATAAGTGCCAAAACTGGGTGATCTTTTAGACAGTTTCTAACTTCTTGGTTCATATTTCTTGTAAAGACTCATGTTCTTCCAGATGCAGAGTCTCCATGTGACTAAACGTTGTAAACTGAGTCTATTGCTTCTGTGAGCATCTGATGCTCTAATTCTCATACCTTTAAGGCAATTGTCATGGTTTTCACCGAAAATATCTTGATAATAGTGTTTTTTTCTGCTTCTGAATGGCCTGCGACTAGAGTTCAGTTCAGTTCAAACTTTATTACAGTCATTCAGACCAAGTTGTATGAAGTTAATACATAAAAGACCAAAAGAATATGGTCATTTGATATAATGCAATTTAAAACAGATCATAAAATAGAACTTAAGTCTTGAGGGCGGAGCCATGGCACTTGGATAGCTCGAATACTTCGAGCTCCTGTTCCACTGAGGGTCAATCACTGCTGTGATTGACAGAATCGGGTTTTGGGTACGCAAACCCACCTACCATCTTCTCAGGAATTCCTTGTGAATCTCTGGGGCCTTTCTGTTCCGCAGGGAATTTAATACTCCCTGGAACATAAGCTCAGTGTGCACAGGGTCCAGCAAGTGCCGTTCGCCATTTTAAAACTTTCGTCTTTTCTTACAACTCTGCAATCTACACAGCTTTTACTTTAATCTTCAAAGCTAATTGGATTCTTCCTTGCAAGACTTTTGACTCATCACAACTCCGGAGTGAAAACAACTGGCAGATATCGGATCGAGCCTACAAACAGTGAGTGGGGGTTTCCCCCGGCACCTTCTCCCTTTGGAACAAACTCTCGGCGTGAAGAGCTGCTCTCCTTAATTTAAGCAGCTAGAGTGACAAGGAGATAAGTGGGAGAAGGTAGAGAAAGGGGCTAAGACAGCCAGAACACCCCCTCACCATTGTTTATAAACCGGAGATTGAAAAAGCAGATATAAGGACTTCGCGAGAGTTCTGCGAGAGTTCTGTGCCAGAACGAGATTTCAGGCTTGGAAAAGCTTCAACAGGTCATCAAAGCGACGGACAACAGCTGGTGAAGAAAATAGTTTTGGTTTCCCATTGGCAACTACAGGGACTAGTGTGTGCAAAGAGACAAAATTTTATCTGGAGTGCTATTTTTGGTCTTGTCTTTCTGTTTTGCTCTACAATCGCTCCTTGTTTTTTAACTGTCTTTTGGCTGATTTCCCAGGACTCTGAGTTTTATAAGGAGGGACCTCTACTGGTTATTTGCAAAATTGCAAATATATTTTGGAAACAACATATGCATAATTGATTAAGTCTAACAAAATTCCAAACCTGGAACATGTTTTCGTTTAAAAAATTTGCATATCTTCTAGAGAAACAAACACAAGACCTGAAAGAATCTATAAATGGCTCACTTAAAAATATGCTCATGGAGTTTAAAGGTATTAAGGAAGAAGTCTCCAACAGGAATGATGAACCAATAGTAGTGGCTGATGATAGCTCTAAACAAGGTGGAAAATTATCAGCTGAAGAGGAATCTGAAATTATGGAGATGGAAAAGGGGATGTCAGAGTCTTGCAGCTCAGATAAGGACACCCTACCTGAGAAGATATATAGCCACTCCAAAGCAACAATACACAAGAATCAATTAAAAGACATATGGATCTGCGGTGAAAGCAATCGATTGAAAGGAGCTTCATGGAAAAACATCGGTACTGATATTGGAGTCCAGGAGGTACAACTGCTTCAAGATTTATCGATGTGTACTCCGAGGGAAAGACTACAACTGTACTTTCCCAGCGAAAGACCAATAGGACAGAACATTAGTCAATGGGAGCCACAAGACGTAATAAGCCTCGATATGAGACCCCCTTAAGAAGCTTGGGGAATGGAAATGTAACACAGTGGTTGAAATTCTTTTCCTCTTTTCCCTCCTTTATGTAGCCATATAGGCAATATAACTAGTTAAGAAGTTAATCTGGGGTCTAAGATCTTTTAAGTAAGCTGAATTTGTATTATTAAACCTAATTTCGCAGTGTCTACCAGCCCAAAATCAAAGCATAACTAAAAGAAGACACCTAATGGAATGGGCTTATATTATAGTGTGGGGTTTTAGATTTCCTATGATAGCTGAATTTGAATTATCTAACATATCTCTGTAGTGACTTTCAGCCTAAATTTAAAGCATAACTAAAAGGAGGTTTCTAACTGAGGAGGTGTAAATATAACCAACGAAAAATCTATTCTACTAATTAATGAAGACTCCATTTTATTATTTCTGGTATTAACAATGTACACTTATTGTTTCTCTTCTTTCCATACAACTAAGCAGGCTTATTTTTTTTCCTTTTTCCCTTTCTTTAGTGGAACTGTGGAGGGCTCTAGGAATACGTTAAGTATAAACTGTTTATGATTGTTAAAACTATCAGAAACTATGCAAACAAATGTTGAAATGATGGTAACAAAGTAGACTTCTCTTTTTAAATGTGGTGCAAACGTGAAAAAGTCTATAAGCTTTGGGTAAAAGTCCATAATATTGTAGCCAGTCTTATAATCTTAAATGGAGAGAAGAGGGTTTTTAAGATTGAAACGGAGAACCAAAATGTTTTTCCACAGTGCTTCCTAACCCACATACAGAGCTTCTTCTTCTATGCGACGATGGCAGCAAAACTAGAATTGGCCAAGAAATGGAAAACACAAGAACTACCCTCGACAGAAGACTGGCTGAATAAACTAGCTGATCTTGCCAAGATAGCCAAACTGACACTAATAGTTAACGGAAGAATAGAAGAGGCCTTTCAAGAACAATGGGGCCCTTACCTGAACTATTTACAAAAGGGATTAAAATGGGGAACCAAGTGTATCAAATGAAGAGCATAGCTCTCCTTTTCTGTATTAACAATGTAGATTGCATGTATCTCACTGTCTTCAACTTTGGAAAATAAAATAAAAACTTTCTATAATAAAAAAAATAAAATAGAACTTAAAATTATGCTACTTTAGAGCATCGGATTTTTGTGGTGGCGGCACAAAACTTAGCCAGCTAAGTTGTCACCTGGAGGGACTTGTGATTAGAGTTGAGACGGGGGGGGGGGGAGGGTTGCCAAGATCCATGTTGGAGGTTTGGGGATTGAGCCTGGGGGATAGGGGAAGGGCCTCAAGTGGGATACAATGCCATAGAATCCCCCTCCAAAACATCTCTGCAATCTCCTGAAGATGAGCATCCTAACTGACTGACTATAACTATCACTGTGTATTGCAGCTATTAACTATGCTAGGAGAGGGAAAAGATAAAGATAGAATGCCTGTCTTTTTCTCCCTTTCAGAGCAAATCGGTTTTGATCACCAAAACCATGTGTGGAGAGACAGGTTAAACATTCTCCTTCCCTGTTCCATGATCTTGATCTGATTTTGGATCCTACACAGCTCCTTTTGCCCTAAAAACACTGGGGAACACTGCGCCACAGAGCCAGCCAGGACACAAGAGGAAAGTATTGGAAAAATGTCAGGAAGTCCCTATTCTAATTATGCTAACTATGCATCTCCTTTGATGCCCCCTGCAGGACATTCCTCGTGTCCTTTTGAATCACACCCATGACAGATCTTGCATATTTCATCAATTGGCTGTGAATCCAGCCTGCACATTCTCCACAGCAAAAGGCAAAATGTCCTTGAGACATGATTTGTTCTTGGAATGGCTCATTCATGATTCATCTAGGGGTGGGGTAAGCCATGTCAACTACATAAATGGCTCTTCTTGACCTGCCATCATGAACTTTTAATACTGGGTGGAAAAGAGAGTTAAGTTACTTCAGATCTGTGTGAACCTTTGAGCCATAATGTATGGTAATATTAATGGAATGGCACTGTGGGAAACAGGTGTCCAGCCCTTAGCCCTCCCCCTAGGGTACATTAGAGGCCCTCAGTAACGACAAGGCAGAGGTGGAAAGTGATGGAGTACAATCAGGAGCAGGGCTGGAAGCAAATGGACTCTGTCAAGAAAGCAGAGATGTTGTCTCAGTTAATAAGATAACAATTTAATATGTTTCCTTTCCCCCCTTCTCCTTATTCCCCATTTTAAACAGACTAGCAAATGTTCAGAGTTGCCTTTAAGTAATTTAGTGGAAAGGCTGCTATGATTTCAAATTCCCATCTGCCCTGCTTCCCATCCAGCGATGTTTCTTGTCACCAGCTAACAGCATTTAAAATATTTACAGCCCTGGGGAAGGATCCGAATAAATCATCTTTGCCAACGATAAATCAAAAATTAATCTCCCGAAAGCACGATGCCTGTCCGATCTCTCAAATAACAAGTAGCAGAATTTATCAAGTAAATTGGTGCCGGTGTCTCTCTGGTGCCACTGTGGGGTATAATGGATGGGGCGGAAGGGCAGGCGGCACAGCCAAACCAAGGTGCTTAGTCGGTATGAGAAAAATGGCCAGGCATGGAAATTAGCATCATTAAAACACCACCTTACAACTCTGCCAACGTAACCTTCATTCATCTCCCTCATTTCACGGAGTCGTTTTTCACCAATCTCCATTCCCATTCCCAATCCCTTCTTTATGAAATATTCGTCTTTACTTTGGTTTAAAGGACAGCTGCTTAGCAAACAAAATTTTTCTCTCCTACATATTCTGCCAAGTTTCAATATGAATTAGGTATAGGGGGATTATTCCAGTTGAACTGAATTGGGTTTGAATTTTTTTCTGACAGGACACCTCAGTGCACCATGGGACATGTAGTTCCAATGTCATTTCCCCTTTCAAAGCATTAAAACTTGGCAAACTACAACCCTCATTGCACACTATGGAAACTCATGTCTAAAATTGGAAAAAATAATTTGACAATAGCAAAACATTTTCCAGTATACAGCTCCCACTTAAAAAACACTTTTCTCCACAGCAAATGTTGTGTTTACAATAGCTAATATTTTTCCTGTTCAATAAGCATACTGAAAGATTACTGTAACTAGTTTTATTTTTAAAGTAAACAGTTACAATTTAATATTTTAGTCGATGTAAAACATTGGTGGACCTGCTGAGTGAAGTATTTTTACGTTGAAAAATATAGAGAAAAATATGTATAATCTTGGGAAGCTAAGATATTGTGTATTTTTAAACTAATTTTTAGGCCACACTCTCACCAGATGTTTCCAGAGCAGGTTACCAAATTAATTAAAATGTCAAAACAATTAAAATCCCATTACTGAAATATACATGTATCCATATATATCCTGCTTTTCTCCGCAGTGGAGATCCAAAATGATAGATACTGTACTCTTCTCCATTTTATCTTCACAAAGACCCTGTAAGGTAGGATATGCTAAAAATATATGACTTGCCCAAGTTCACCTTCCGTGTCAGAGTGGAGATTTAAACCTTGGTCTTCCAGATTCTTGTCTGACACTCTGGCTGCCGCACCCTGCTGGCTCGACTCGCCATGCGATCCTAAGTATAGTTAGGTCAGTTCTATTTCAATCAGTGGCTTTAGACTGGAGTAACCCTGCATAGAATTGCATTGTAAATGTAAAGTCCACAAAGAGGCTAATGCAGTTATTTGAAATATACATATCCAACCAGATGACTACAGTGCATCCCACTAGAGTTCCTGCTGATTAAAATACAAATAACATTTCTAGCATTGCTTTTATTGAGTAGAACTTAATAAAATGGGATATCAAAGGAAACAGGATGCCTCTTATTTCCACTTTTGCAGAAGGAAAACTGAAACTTGAGGTCGCAGCAGACTTCGTGAGAGATGGCAGGGTCCCGGCAGGGGAGGCGGAACTCTGACTGCTATCTGCTGTTGCTCACCCTACCTCAGTCGCTGGCAGGAGAAAGAAAAAGTAATAATTACAGTTGATGTTACAGAACAAGTGTTGAGTCCAGTGGCACCTTTAAGACCAACAAAGTTTTATTCAAGGTATAAGCTTTCATGTACGTGCAGACTTCTTCATTATGTTATGTCCCTTTCAAGGAAAACCTAGAAGAGGCATCACTCCACTTCAGAAATCACCTGAAATACGATGGGTTTCCACAGGAGTGACAGAACAATACTGCCCCCATGCCCCAGGGCCTCCAAACTCCCTTCAGTTGCTGGCAATGTTAGATGGGGCAGTGATCACAGAACTCTTGTGGTCTTTTCTATTTGGATCAAGGCTAGGCAGGAAAGGAAGAGAGAGTCTGCTAACCAAAATTGTCTTCATGATCTTATTAACCATTTAAGGAGGGGGGGGAGAGACCATAATTTTTGTTCTGTCTGTTTTTCTTTAAGAAGCTATGGCAGAAAGGGAAGTTTTGAAATGCAAAATCATGCAGAAGTCCTTCCCACACAACTCTCATCTAAACCAGGTGGCTGAACAGCTGTAATTTTCTTTTAAGGGAAGACAAATCATTCAATTTCTCATCTGTTTAGATCCTCAGAGATAGTGAGGGACAACCATCTACTGAACCTTGCCTCCCCCTGTCCAGTCCAATGTTCTGTCCACAGTCACTGTAACATGAATGTTGGAAGCTGTCATTTTCCTTTGCAGTATGTGTTCATTATCATGTATATTTCTAAATCCCCTGTGATGGACTAGGAGAGATCCTGGAACATTAATAGGTACTTGATAAATGGTTCGTGCAAGTTAAAGGCTAGCAGGAACCATTATGATCAGCACATTTACCTTTCATTAGCACTACATCTGCCAATTTTTGCATCAAGCACTACATTACATAGACCTTAATCAAACCTGCATCTAATCATTCTCAAGCTACCAGAGGACTCTAGGTCCACATCAGCACTCTGAGCACCGTCTTTAATGAGGGAAGGGTGGGGGGCAGCCCTCATCTCATGCTTGCCTTAACAATAATCTCTGCCTTGAACCAAGACTATTTGTCTTTCAGTTGATTTACTCACAGAGAGCACCCCTTGATTGCAAGACCCTGCTGTGTGTGAGCCTTGTAAGCTTACATGTGTCTCTTTTAGTGGATGAAGCCATTTGATTCAGCCAGCCTTTCTCTGTGCTGCCTTGGTTAAAAAAAAACAGAAGACTATGTTACAGATTAAGAGGCAAAAATGGGTTGTATGCCAAGGGTCTCCTAAGCTGACTTATCTCCAAGGATGGGGCACACTGTCCCAAAGCATTTGTCCCTTTCTGGTTCAAATAACCTGCTTAAGAAATGGCAGTCAGTGAACTCTTGAAACAAGTCATTAGTCTGTTCAAAGAATTGGAACGTTCCTTCCAGTTTTAGAACTCACATCTTTCCCTGCTCTTTTTTTTGTAATATCGATTGTTACTTGACATTCAGTATTTGTGGCAGGTCATCCTTAACTGTTTTAATTTATTTTGCAATCACTGAGCACCTTCACATCCCACACTTGCAACTCCGTAGCTTCCAGTTGTTGAACTGATATTAGGCAAACTGATTACCATATTCTTCAATATGCAGATGTAAATTATGGAACCATTGCTATTAGTTTTAGCTGCCATAGACCTACCCTGGGTTGAAGTGTGTTTACATGTGTGTAGTGCATATGTGTGCATGTAAAGAATGTTTCTCTTCTTCGTGCTGCCCAATTGAAATCCAGCCTCCCACATTACCTGTGACCTGGGAAACACTAGTAAAGGCTGTCTCTGAGCAAGTACAAAAGCCAGAGTTTTTCAGTTACTTCAGCCTTTTCTCTTTGAGTGCGTATTTAGTGTCAGCATGTGGTTAAGGTTGCACAGGGATGAGTTTGAAACGGTCTGTCTTTCTTAAATAGGAAACTTGATTGCTATAGGTTAAGCCAGAACACAAGTCAGGGAAAATGCCTATTAATTTACTGAACTAAGGAAAAGAACAATTATCACCCCCCCAAAAGAAAGAAATTGTGGTGCATCTGCAGAACCAGACTCCCCACCTGCTTTGTGCAAGGGAATCTGACTCCTAGCATTTGAACAATGTTACCTAATGTCGCAAACCTTTTAACCCTTCCGATCTTAATTGGCAGGAAGCCTCTGACCCAGTTGAGATTTAGAGCCCTCCCATGTGGTAAGATGAGCCCTGATCTACCAATCACTGCAGGGTGTGTGTCCCACATATCTCAATACCCAGCTCATGTTTTACAACAGCTGTCTATCTTGTCCTTCCTGGCAGGAAAAAATGGGGCTGCCGGGGTACATCGACTGCTCTCCCCCGGGCTTCTTGAACATCGTTGACCTCCTTCTCCTCCCCCCCCTTTTTTTAGGAATGGGGGTAGGAAGGGGATCTTATTATTGTGCTGCCATGTTGTGACATTTTAAAGTCTTTTAATGGGAGTTTTAATGGGTTTTTTAAGACATTGTAACCCGCCGCGAGCCATTTGGGAGTGGCGGGAAATAAATCGAAATAATAATAATAATAATAATAATAATAATAATAATAATAATAATAATAATAATAATAATAATAATAATAATAATAATAATAATAATAATAATCTCTTGGAGATACACCTATGCTCTTTCTGACTTCTTGGTACATTTTGTATTTCTCTTCCCTGGGAACCCAAGTGTCTGTTGAGGTCCCAAGGAGCCCCCTGATGATCCTCAAAGCATCTTACATCTCTGAATAATGACAAGGGCAACCTGTTATTCAGATTGTCTGTTTACCACCATCATGGTTTGCCCATGAACAATAAATACTATTAAAGGAAGCGGATTATCTCTTCTTTAGATGTCAACTCAAATCTGCCTGAAGGGAAGTCATGAAATTGGTTTTTCTTGTGAGTATGGAGGTATATGACAAGAAATGTACAGTGTGATCCTAAACTGAGTCAATCCTGTTTGGTTTGGCTGAGGGTGATTTGTCATTTAGTTGGGGGTATTTGGCCCTCTTCAGCCCTTGTAGTTTTGGGGAATGGTGGTGTTCAATCTGATGCTGGTTTCTGAGACAATAAGCTAAGTTATACCTGTTGAACCTAATTCCTTACCTCTCCCAGATCTAGTAAAACCCTCTTAAGTACCGTATTTGCCGGCGTATAAGACGACTGGGCATATAAGACGACCACCCAACATTTCCACTCAAAATATAGAGTTTGTTACATTACATTCCAGTACTATGGGCCACTATGGGCAGCTATGTCTATCCCAACTGAAGTGCACCTGGCGTATAGGACGACCCCACCACATGGAGGCATGTTTTTCAGGGGGAAAAAGTGGTCTTATACGCCAGCAAATACTGTACATTGAAGCCAGTGGACTTAGAAGGTTATAACTTTGTGTAGAACTGCTCTGTTAAAAAAAGAAACCACCCAGCCAATTTAGGTAGGCAGTATACCAATTAACATTTATCTACGGTTAGATTCAAGTGGGTAGCTGTATTGGTCTGAAGAAGCACAACAATAATAGAGTCCAGTAGCACCTTTAAGACCAACAATGATTTATTCAAGGCGTGAGCTTTCGAGTGCATGCACTTCAGACTAAAATTGTTGTTGGTCTTAAAGGTGCTATTGGACTCTATTTTTGTTATTTTTCTACGGTAGTATTGTAAGCTCCAGAAGTTATGTTTTATTACTGACTAGGGGCAAAGCCCGTTGTGTCCAAGAATACAACGGGCGCTAGAGCTTGGCAGTGGGAAGAGGAAGGGGAGGAGTTGTCCAGTCTGTAAGGGCATGGGGTTGTCATGTGTGTTGTGTGGGAGGTTGTGGTGGCATGGTGGCAAATGAGGCCATGGGTGTGGAGATATGGGTGTCAAGAACCTGTGGTGTGGAATGTTCGTTGATTGTGGGAGAGGACTGACCTTTGGGAATTGTGGCATAGTGGTTACAGATGAGCTTTCCAGAGCCATGTCCTCAGATATGTGAAGGGAAAATCAGACTGGAGACTCTTCTTAGGGGAAGATTACATGGCAACCAATTCCCCCCAGTTCTGCGTCATTTCCCTTCTTGTGTGAATTAGGCCACATTCACCGAAATGCCCCTCTGCCCTAATACACATAGGGTAGTCACAGTACACAGGTGTCCACCCTGTTCCTTTTGTCTCCCATATTTTCACTGTTGGTAAAATGTTTTGTGCCCACATGCTTCTTTCATGGTTGCTCCTTAGAAGAACGGATTTTTGTACCCTATTGCTTACTACCCAAAGGAGTCTCAAAGAGGTTTACAAAGACCTTTTCCATTTGTCTCTCCACAATAGTCAACCTGTGAGGTATGTAGGGTTGTGAGAGATCTGAGAGAACTGGGAATGGGCCGCAGTGACCCAGCAGGCCTCAGGTGTCTCAAAGCATTTTCCAATCGTCTTCCCCTTCTCTCCCCATAGCAGACTCCCCATGAGGGAGGTGGGGTAGCGAGCCTCACAGGGAAGCTGGCAACCCTAAGAGGAAGACTGTCTGTGCACAGCAGTCTTGACCTTAGTAAGGTTTTTAATACTGTTTTTTTATTTGCCAGGCCAAGGTTATTTGCCAGTTACTATTTCAGTTACGATGTGTCTCCAGACATTTACTTGTTCTCTATTTAGTTTCAGGCTGTAAATATTTATTTAGATCTTCCTGCACTTTCCAGACTCACAGGACTGATGCTGGTCTGCCTGTCTGCGCCCCAGAATACAAACAGTTGCTGATAAGGGCTGGCCATAACCCATGGGCCAGGAGGGTCACTCCTGCACCACTCCCTACCAACTGCAGGCAAAAATGGCTCATTTGAAGGCTGGACTCTGAGGCATTGTACGATTTTGAAGTCCCACCTCCAAACCTCCAGGAATATTTCCAACCCAGGGGTAGCCAACCTACAGGTGTGGCCTGGAGAGCTCCTGGAATTACAGCTCACCTGCAGAGTATAAAGATCAGCTCCCCAGGCAGAAAGGGCTACTTTGGACAGAGTTGTGGTAGAGAAGAAACATTTAAGGCTTCCCACACAGGTTGTTGTTGAATTGAAAGACTTGAGGCCTACTGCACAGGGTTGTTGTGCAGATGAAACAGGAGACAAAAGAACCAACTTCCTCTGCAGAATAATGCTGTGCAGTGGCCTCAAATCTGCAGAGAGTTGCAAAGAAGAAAGACACATGGCTTGGCTGTGTCTAACCCCCGGCCAGAGCAGTATTTTAAGTGAGAAGGGGCTTTTCTGTGGCCTCCCTGTCAGGCAACTGTTTGGAAGAAGGGGAAAGTCCCCCCCCCCCTCAAAAGGAAGGCCCTCAGGCTCCCCTGCGTTGCTCTTGGAAAGGCCTCCTTCCCTCAGTCAGGGCCTGTCAGAGGCTCCTTTGCAGCAGGCCTGGAGGGGGGAGGGGGAGCACTCTGCAGCCTCCTGCCAGCTCTGTCAGGGTTCTGAGGCCATTTGCAGTTGGACATGACAGTTAGGACAGCCTTGGGGCGAAAAGGGCTGGCACAGCCTCTGTTCTCATGCCCCTTGGCAGCCCTACTGACCTCCTCTCCCTGCGGTGGTCAGGAACAGATTGGCAGCCAGACTGGGCTGGGTGAATGGAATTTTGGTCTGTCTTGGTGAGGGGCCAATAGGAAGGAACTTTGCGCGCTTCCCCATTGGCTGCTTGGCCCTGGATGGACACTTGGAGGGCCCAATCAGGAGCCGCTTCGCGGCTCCTGATTGGGCCCTCTGAGTTTTTATCCAGGACAGGGCCCGCCCTAACTCCTCCCCAGGTGGCCTTACTCTTTTATTTAATAGGACCCTGTCCTATTTAAAGATGAGTTTTCTGAGCTCCACTCTCATGGCAAAAGTTTGTGTTCTTCCTGTCAGGTCTTAAATACTGGCCACCATTACATACATAAGCCATTTGAATGACTACGTGTTTGCTAAGCATGGTGCACATGGTGCATGTGTGTCAGCACTAAAGCAGTCAAAGGCTAGCATTTGATGATTAGCATTCGGGACTGCTCTTAGCTTGAGTCAGATTGAAGTGGCTGCCTTAGGAGGCAGATCTTGGGTGGCATTAAAGGATAGCACATTTTGGAAGCAATGAAATTTTGTTTATCCAGGAGAGGCATTACTTGGCATTTCTTCCTCAAGTGGCAAAATGTCTTGGGCCAGCTTGATTGACTGAGATGCACAGCAGGTAAAGACTCTGCCATAAAACTGCCAAGTTTGGAGACCTTGGGGAAGACCGTGTAGTTCTGCAATCTCCTGCCTAAATAGGAAAATTGACAGAGTTGGGACAGATTGAAAGATAAGGCCGAGGTATTCCATGATGTGATGATACCAAGAACATGAAAAAAGATTGGCCTGCTTCAAAAGAATTTGCTTCAAAAGAATTTGGTGGTGAAAGTTGATTTAAATTGTTAAGATGATTTATTTTATACAATTTGCTAAATAAGTATACGTGGGAGTATGTGTTGATGTGAACCCCCCCCCCCCCCGTCAGTCTGGAAGTGAAGAGTTTTTCTTTACTACCACAATCCTTCCCTCCTCCATAATATTTTTATGGCCTATCTATTTATATTTATTAGTCTAGCTGTATGGTCTCCCTCCCTGCCTCCTCTTACCCATAATGCCTGTAGGCTCCCTCCATCGCTAACTGAAATTCACATAACTAAATCAGTTGTAATTCATATCCTTAATTCGTCTGACTCTGGGTTCTGTCTGAACACACTTACTGCAGATTAAGAGCATCCTGTTTTGATTTAGTTTAATAGTCTGAAGGAATTGCTTGTAATTAACTTGAAAAGGGATTCTTCATTGATGCTGCTGGATTTAGGCAGGCTTTGTGGTTTTCTCTGGCTGTACAGCTCTGAAAATGCTAAGGTACTGTTTAATATTTTAACAAAGAACCTTCTCTTCCCTACGTGCAGGGTAATGACTGTGGGTTTGTTTGGATGCCCATGAAATACAAGCCTATAGTGCCTATATTTGTGCAACTAAAAAAATCTAAATGCTTTGTTGAGAATAATTATGGCAACAAGGAATCAATATCCTGTTTGTTGAAATACTAAGCTATCGGCGATGGTTAAAAGTTTACTTATTTAAAAGTGGAACAAGGCGGCATTATCAGTTATTTAATTTTAATTTTTTTTAATGTTTATAGCCCAGTATTCTCATGGAGAGTTGGCAAATTGCACAGTGTAAGTACATGTAATCAATAGACATCTAATAAACAATTTACTAGGACTATGGAAATCTGAAAGAAGCATAGAATGATAGACACAATTCAGCATGTGGATACAATACAGAATAATGGTGCCGCATCATTAGATCCACTATAGTACAATAGTATTACATCAGTAGAATATAATGCTGTGACAGCAGGGTAATACCTACAGTAAACAGAAAATTTATCCTACGCAATCAATTTCCCCTTATGAGCACCTTTTTGAGCCATTCAGTTCTAGTATAGCCCAATTATATTTGTAGAAATATCCTCTAAAACAATTCTTATATATATATCCTTATCCATGTTTCCTCTATATATTTGTGAAACAGCCTGGGGGTGGAACTTGTCCGGCTGTCCAAGCTGGAATAGGGCCAATCAGGGTGCAGCCAGCAGCACTGTCTGCACCCTGATTGGCCCTGCCCCTTCTGCTCCTGCCCTCCCTCCCTGGGAGCTAACTACGTTCCTCTCAGATGCACCAGAGGCAGAGACACACAGAGCCCTGCCAGACTGAACATGAGCCCTCATTCCCTCCTATCGCTCCTGCTGCAAGGGAGGCATAAAGAGACACACAGAGAGCTGCCCAAACATCTGACCAGCCCTACTTCTCTCCTAAGAACGAGCCCTAATTACCTGCTATGGCTCCTGATGCAATGGAGGGAGAGAGAGACAGAGAAAGAGAGCTGCCCCAAACTGCACACCAGCCCTGCTTCCCTCCTATAAACCAGCCCTGATTACCTGCTATGCCTCCTGCTGCAAGGCACACTGAGAGACATGCAGCGAGAGGGAGAGAAAGAGACACAGAGAGAGATCTGCAACTCCCGGTGTGCCCTGGGTCCTAGTGCCCATTGCATTCTTGGTTGCAATGGGCTTTCTTGCTAGTATATATATGTTGTGGGATGATGGAAGCATAGGAGTCTTCCTGACCTTCTTACACAAGTCATTCCACTAGGTGGGGGCCATAACAGAGAATGTGTATGTATGGCCAAAGAACATTTAGGGCTTTGTATGTGATAGCCAATGAGCCTCTTGTGGCGCAGAGTGGTAAGGCAGCCATCTGACAGCTTTGCCCATAAGGCTGGGAGTTCAATCCCAGCAGCCGGCTCAAGGTTGACTCAGCCTTCCATCCTTCCGAGGTCGGTAAAATGAGTACCCAGCTTGCTGGGGGGTAAACGGTCATGACTGGGGAAGGCACTGGCAAACCACCCCGTATTGAGTCTGCCAAGAAAACGCTAGAGGGCGTCACCCCAAGGGTCAGACATGACTCGGTGCTTGCACAGGGGATACCTTTACCTTTACCTTTATGTGATAGCCAATACCCTTCATTGAACCCAGTGACAGATGGGCAGCCAATAGGATGACTAAAATAGGCATAATAGTTCCTAATAATAACTGAGCGGTGGAATTCTGTACCATTTTGTGTAGGTGCATGAATTGCTCCAGCAGTAATGTAACCCCCTAGGCTCTTAAGTCAGTAAGGGTCAGCTGAACCCCAATGAATATAGGAAGTACAATGTTGCAGGGATGACTTGATTAACACCCTCTGCAGCTGGAGACTTGGTCCTTTGGTCTCTCACTGGAGGGTTGGCTTAAAGGACCTGGTGGTGGCTTGTCACCTTGGGCTGTGAAGATTCACTCCCCAGTATAATGAATTTTGTTCTTGATCTTCACCCAGAGCTTTCTTTTGGGGCAAGGTGGCTTTGACAATGCAGGACTAAGTATTACACAACTGGTTTTTACTCACCTGAATGCTTACAAATAAAATGTAGGCCTGCAAGTAAGTATATCATGCTGGGTTCAGGTAGCAGAAGTTGTAGGCACATCATTAGTACACTGGCTTTCACTTAATTAGGAGGGTTCCTATTTGTTTGTTTGTTTAAATGGTCGTGGATCAGCACAATAAAAAACAAAGGCAAATATAAGTAAAGCAAGAGGGGAAAAGCAAGAGGAGAAAAAGGAACAACCCCTATCCGTAAACTAAAACAATACATGAATTTAAAAAAATTACCCAACTATAAGACAGAGGATTTTACAGGCAGCACAAAACTTTACTCCAACAGCTGACGACTCAAAATTCTTATCTTTCAATAACATTTGTACCAAAACAGAGTCAGAACAACCAGGAAACCTTTTTAACACTGGTTAATCAGGAGGGTTCATCTCTGGTTTTAGCCACACCCTGGCTTAATTGACATTCTGTTAGTCACTACAGTTTTTATGGCTGTCTGCTAGGCTTAGGGCATTTCTGCACATTGAAAAAAAATAGCGTTTATACCAGCGCCATGGCATAATGCTATTAAATAACATGCCTCCAGCCATTCCTCACCTCCTGGCTCTTCCCCTTCCCTCTGCCACCTTCTTGCACTTCTGGGCACTCTGCACAGTGTCTTGAAATGGCAGAGGGGGGGAATGCACTATATTTGCGACTCTCCTCCACCTGTCAGTCAAGCCAGGCAGCCAATCACCTCTCTCCCTGTTTTAAAGGGCCTGCAATACAAGCTAATTTTTTAAAGTAAAATTTCTCAATTTAGACACTTGTGCATCTAATAATAGATGCATAGAGCTTTTACTAATGCTATCCCTTTTGGAATCAATAGCCTTGAAACAATCTTGTTCCTGATTTTTTTTGGGGGGGGGACTTTAGAGAGGCATGATTTGTGTGTTAACTGGTGGGGAATTTTTTTTTTTTTTTTGCTTTGCTTGGGCGATTTAATGCATATTCATTGCTCCAGGCAGTTTTTTTAAAAAAGAAAATCTCCATCCCTGGTTGAAGGGAGAGGGAGGCAGGTGCGAGGGTGGGCACTGAAAGCAGAGATAGCGCTACTTCGGCTCCGCACTTCCTTGGCATGTGGTTTGCTGGGTTGCTCACGCCAGATAGTTGGGGGAATCCACTTTTTGGGATTCCCCAACTTGTGCTTTAAAATGGAGGATGTAGCTGCCAGTTTGCTGCTGGGATGCTGGAGATTGGCGACATCATGCAAAATGCCAAAAATGTGGCTTCTGCAAAAGGTAAGCCTTTAACTTAATTTTACGGGTGCGAAATGGCCCCTATTGCCTGAAGTCATGCTCAGTTTCTGAGAGATGGGAAAAGGGGTGTCACAGAGAATAGGAAGAACTGATGATACAGCAGGTATATTTCTGATGCACCTAAATTTAAGAAAGATATTTAAAAGCCAATCATAATTCTAGAAATGTGTTTGTAGGACTGTGATGTAGAGGAAAGGGGTTTAACCATTTTCCCTGTATCATTTTGATGTCCTCTGTATTTGTCATTGAAGGGAAAATAGCCCCTAGTGTTTCTGTATTGATTTCCTCAGGGTAGCCCCAAGCCATGATTAAGGCTGCAAAATGACATGGAGAAAGTGTTAGAACCTTGTTCCCTTGGCTTGCAAAGCCAATTCATATCTACTATTTGCAGTTTTAAAAAATACCAAGGGATTTATTCACAAATCACCTGTTGTCATGTCTAGATAAGTCCTAAAATTTTAAGGATAATGTTTAAGCCTCCAATCCATTGCTAGAAAACAAAAACTTGCAGCACATCAATGGTTCTCTCCTACTTCCAGGCCCTTCCACTATAAGGCCTGTTTTCTGGGGAGTTCCTTGAGTGGCTGAAGTAGGCTGTGGTTCACCCTCTCATTAAAAAACCATCACTGGACCCGCGGAACCTGGCCACCTACCACCCGATAGGTGCTGCTGTGGACCTGCTCCTGGCATTCTTGGAGGAAACTTTAGCTCTCAGTCCATACCACTCGGGCTTCTGTCTTGGCCATGGGGTGGAGAAAGTGCTGATCACCCTGATGGATGATCTCTGATGCCAGCTGGATCAGGGCGGATGGGCCATTCTTGTAATGTTAGCTCTTTCTGCCACCTTTGATGTGGTCGATCACAAGCTATTGGCCCACTCCCTCACCAGGGATACAGGGCACAGCCCTTAGTTCCCTATGCTCCTTTCATACCCATGCATTACTCTCATAACTAGGGAAGATTTTATGTCAAAAGGTAAAACCTGGCAATACTTCTTATGCAGGGAGCCTCTCTAATCAGGTCTCAAAGCTACAAAATCAGTCAAGGAAGAGATTTTACCAATGTGCTTACCTTCAAAAGGCTCCCTTATTTTGTTAAGATGTCCTTCACTGAATCTCCCCTTTATGAGAAAAATCCTTCTCTATAGATTAATATAAAATGTAAGCACAGCTAGGTCATTTCCACTGTCTTCAAAGAGTCTTGTCAGCATGCTCATTATTCCATACAGGCCCATCTCTTTGATAAGGTTAGATGCTGCATGGATTGAGAGACCCCTTTGCTATGTGTTTGCCATTACTAAGTTCACACTGCTGAAACACCTTACTGTTTGTATTGGTCTAAATCAGGGGTAGTCCAACGGCGGCCCTCCAGATGTCCAGATGCCAGCGAATGCTGGCAGGGGCTCATGGGAATTGTAGTCCATGGACATCTGGAGGGCCGCAGTTTGACTATCCCTGGTCTAAATGACCAATAATAAAGAAGTACTTACTTACACCCCTGAAACAATGTGGATTGCTTGACATCTGTGGCATGCGGTTTTACCCTGCTCCCACTACCATCCATTCCCCTTTGATTGTGAGGGCATCGGAAATTACTCATTTATTAGTTCCACGACCATTGCTTTCCCCCACACCCATGGCTCTGATACCTATTTTTAAGTAGGGTGTACAGGACTGAGATGGAATGGAGACAAACATTTCCTTAGGACTTTTTTTTGGGGGGGGGTGTATCTGAGTGCTGTGGCACTTGATGAAATCAAATGATGACATTCAAGTTGGGCATCCTGGATAAGGCATGAGGTGAAATTGCACATACATGAGACATATGATGAACAGCAACATGGATGCTGGACAATAAAAGAAGCGGAATGCAATGACAAGATTTTAGAATGCTTCAGATCCTCATTCTGGGGAGATCCTAATAGCATTGGAAACCAGGATTCTGCAGCAAATCCCATCCTTGTTGATTATGTTGTTTAGGGAACTAGCAGAGAAAGAGTGAGTAGATGAAGGAGTAAAGATGGAAGAGTAGCAAACAGAAGGAAAAGAAAGAAGGATGAAATAGATTTACAAGTCCCTTAGCTTGTCAGCAAGCAAGGAGCTAAAATTGATGTCTACCTGATGTGCAGCAAGGATTCTGAGGCTGCAGCACTAGTTCTCTTTAAAATACACCGAAGTTTATCCTGTAGCAATTTTCCATAATTACTCTGACAGTATCTGACAGCCCCATGTCATCAGCAGAAGGAACAGTCAGAGTCAGCCAATGTGTGGCTGTTTCTGTGCCTTGCTTATCGCTTTTTCCTCTCCCAAAAAAGTATTTCTCCCAATTTCCAATTGTTTTTATGCTTTCTGTCTGAGCTGAGATTTTGGTTTCATGAGTTTGTTTTAGCATGTGGATTTAGGATTAGGTTGCAATTTTCAGAAGATTTCAGCATCCTCTAAAGCAGGGGTAGTCAACCTGTGGTCCTCCAGATGTTCATGGACTACAATTCCCAGGAGCCCCTGCCAGCATTGCCCATTTTCTGGCAGGGGCTCCTGGGAATTGTAGTCCATGAACATCTGGAGAACCACAGGTTGACTACCCCTGCTCTAAAAGGTCTGGATTTTCCAGCTCTCCTCGCTGCTCATATAGGTATGGAACGTAATTATCGCACGGATGCAGGAGTTGGCTAATTCTAGCCCTTCTCAAAACCATATAGCAAGGAAGCCAGTTAAGTAATCATCTTGCCAAGTGTCTAGCCACCAGTAATTATTTCTATGGAGTGTGCAACGAGTGGAAAAACTATGAGCAGTTCCATTCATACCTATGTTATCCCCTTGCACTTTCCAGCACAGGTTTGAAGTACATTTTTTCATATGGAGCAGACACAGAGGATTGGTGTGATACTAGCAGATGTTGGACAGACTGAAAAATCTTTGTTTCCAATCCTCACTGGGCTCCAAAGTTCCCTAGTGAAAGCCAGTGCAGTACAGTGGCCAGTGGGTTGGACTAGGGTATGAGGCAGGCTTAAACCTCCACTCTAATATGGAAGCGTGCTGGGTTACTTTGAGGTGGTCACAAGTTCTTAGCCTCAATACCTCACGGAGCTGTTGTGAGTGAAAAATGGAGGAGACAAGAAAGGTGTAAGGCACTTTTGGTCTCCACTGGAGAGAAAGGCAGGGTCTGCCCTTACCCCGAGGGTTCTGGGTGGGCTACATTGGGTCAAAACATACCATTTGACACTGCATATTGCATAACATTTAAATAAAAATTATTTATAAATATAAACTGTAAAATATATAATACTAAAACAGAATTCTACGATAATATCAAGTGGCACAGTTTGCCCAGATTCTACATTCTGCCTCAAGGGGGTGGGATATATAAAGATGTCAACTCCTAATGGAGTTGGCTTGGTGGAGTCAGGCAGGGAGGCCAGCTGACATCAGCCGCACTCACGGCCTCAGCCATGCAGCAAACACGTACATTTTCTTATGACAGTGAATTCCACATGTTAATTCACCCAAAGGATAATTAACACATAGAAGCCACCGACCCAAGAAGTGGTGGCAGCTGCAAGCCTAGATTGTTTTATGAGAGGACTGGATAAACATATGGAGCAGATGTCTACCAGTGGCTGTTAGCCATGAGGTATAGGTGGGACACTATGGGAGGGATAAACTGGGGTGGCGCTCGCATAGCAGCAGGGCAAATCCCTGCTGATGAACAACGTCACCATTAGCCCAGCCTCCTCCTGGTCCTGGCCTGATTTAGGGCCTCTGATGCTCTGCGGTAAGGGAATGATGAATTTTGTCATCCCCCCCATCCCACTGTCATATGGGGAACCCCCTGCCCCCTATTTCCCCGTTAGTACATCAGAAGCGGCAGGGCATAGTGCCCAACTGCTGGAAACTGCCAGCAGCCACCATGCATAATCGATCACTGTCTGGGGCAGTGATGCTCTGCATTCTTGCTGCCTGGGGCAACAGTGGGAGGGTTCCTGAAGTTTGGGCCCTGCTGGTGGAATCCCTGAGAGATTGTGGGTTTTGGCCACTGTGCAAAAAAGAGTGTTGGACTAGATGGGCCACTGGCCTTCTCCAGCATGGCTTCTTTTATGTTCTTATATTAAAATGTCCTTGGGCAAGCGAATAGGACCCCAAACACATTTTGTTGGCATGCAGTTAATACATGTGAGAAGAATGAGGCCCTGTACATTCATGTGCTGTGTACCTGTTTTTTGTGGGCCTCCTGGTTTCATGCACAGATGCCTCATGTGATATGTTCAATATGCATAGTGGCAGGAAAGGAGCGAGGAGACATCATCACCCTACGTCCCTTCTATACGGTTGATTTTACATCAGTGGAATGTATATACAATTTCTGAGCTTAGCCTAGCTCACAGGGTTATTGTGAAGATAAAATAGGATAGTCCCAAGTATACCATTTGAGCTCCCTGGAGGAAGGGAAGAATACAAAGTACCTTTTTAAAAAGGCAAATAGCGACGGATGTATTTTTCTTCTATGAATTAGTGCTCACATTATCATATGGCAGTGAATTGCAAAGGTTCCTTTGAATTATGCATTAAAAGTTTGGTACCATAGCGAGAGACTTAAACACGCAAAATATACAGCGCTAGCCTAAGCAGTCATACCTTTCTAATCCACTGATTTTAATGAATTTAGATAGATGTAACTCTGCTTAGGATGTCATTATTAGGAAATGACCTCTAGTCATAAGGGAGTGGCTAAGCAGTAGAGTGATATTCAGAGTCACACAAATGCCTCTGCTAAAGGAAGCATAAGTGGGCTGAGTACTTAAAGCTTCATGCCGTGCAGGTAGGCCAGCTAAATGAGGGATGGACAGAGACAGCCTCTGGAATGCACCTTTCTCCATTAGGCTGACCTTCACTTCCACATCTTCCTCCCAGATGGGCTCTGAAGTGTAAATGCATCATCTGACCTAGCCTTAGTCTGTATCCCTAAAGTGGTTTAAGAGAGGACATTGTAACTTTTGTCCTTTTTTCTCCAGAACTACCTTGCCCTAATCTACAGCTGAGGTTTCTCTTTCCTACGTTTCCTTCTATTATTCATTGGCCACCATCCCTATCCTTTCACAAATAATATGGTGCTGTTCTATTACTTGGATAAGTCTCTGTGTGACAGTGGATTTTGACAGTCTTGTCTCCTTTGTAAGCTCAGTTCCATGAACAGAGAATCATAGAATAACAGAGTTGGAAGGGACCTTCTGGGTAATCCCCTGCACTACGCAGGACACTCACAATCCTATTGCTCATCCAGTGTAACCTGCCATCCCCTTGAACCTTCACAGAATCAGCCTCTCCGTCAGATGGCTATCCAGCCTCTGTTTAAAAATGTCCTGAGGAAGCCTGTTCCACTGAGAAACCGCTCTAACTGTCAGGAACATCTTCCTGATGTTGAGACGGAATTTCTTTTGAATTAATTTCATCCCATTGGTTCTGGTCTGTCCCTCTGGAGCAAGAAAGAACAACTCTGCTCCATCCTCTCCATAGCAGCCTTTTAAATACTTGAAGATGGTTATCAGATCCCCTCTCAGTCGCCTCCTCTAATACTAAGCATGAGTCACTAAGACACACTTGATTTCAATTGCATTTGTGCCAATTAGCTTAAATTAATAAACTAAATCAATTAATACTTTTGATACCCAGCATCTTTCCAAGAAGAAGTATTCATTCTCTCTGAACATGCTGGACTCATTCCTTTAGATGCTTGCTTTCCATGCATGACATATCAAGATCCCTGTGCCTTTTGTGTGTGAATATGTTAATTCTGTGAATGAATGAAGAGCAGAAGAAAGTGAGTGTCTGTTCTAGGTGGTGTAGATCTGGCTGTGTTTATTGATTTTGGCACATTTCTTTGATTCCTCTTCAGAGTCCTACTTCTATAGTTTACAGTGTTTAAAGGTCACAATATAAAAATAAACCATTGTACATAAATAATTAAAACATAAAAATTAAATGTAAAACAGAAGCAGAGGTTTAAAAGCTGTGTTCTTGATGATCCTGATCAGGTCTGATTCAGGTCTAGGCGTGCACTTAAGAAAGCCTGGGCATTTAGTTAAGCTTTCCTTGATCAGATCATTTATCTCCTAGCCACAGTTACACCTCAGTAACACTCTAGGTTTGTTATGTGTATAGCTCACAAATAAATACTGTTAGACCATTTATGCACTGGAGGTTTCATGCCAGGCTGCAGGCTGGAGTTTTAGTCGTGGCAGGTTGCCCCACCTCTTCCTGCACCCACACGGGGGAGCATTTGGCCCTATGCACATCATACGCCCCTGATTTGTGCTCCTGCACGGGAGTTGGGGCAGTGAAGTTCCCAGTGCGTAAATGGTCTTAGAGAATTTCTGCTTAGATTCTATTAAAACATATTTATTGCCTTCTTAAGATAAACTAAATCAACAAAGCATTATACTGTCCACCTATCACTGTTAGGCTCCCTTCTTGGCAGACTTCCTTGAGAGGCTGGATTTGTTCTGACTTTGTGTGCCACAGCATCTTGATTTATCTTTTGGGAAAGTCCAGCAACTGGTTTTTCTATATTTCTGACCATACCTGTAACAGCTGGTAAAGTAAAACTAATAATTAAAAGCCTGGATAGAAAAAAAGTTCTTTTGGTCTGACAGTAGGTATAAGGTGAGATAACAGGGGAACAGCATTGCAAAAGTGAGGTTCCACCACAGGAAATGCCTTGTTTTTAGTCACCACCTTCCTCCCCTCTGAAAGCAGGGGCACAGAGAATGGGGCTTAGCAGGCAGAGCTTAACTGGCAGGCTGGACATTGTGGGAGGAGACGGTCCTTCAAGTATATTTAATTACATTAAAGACAAGGGAATATCAAAAAGTTCTTCTGCTATCAATGGTAAGAGGCATCTTGCAGAATAGATATTTGAGGTTTATCATATTCAGGGAGATGATAGCATCATGACTACAAAGCCATACAGCTCATATTCAGCAATATCTTTAAAAAAACCTTTCACTGTACTGAATGAATGCAGGTCACAGTTTCTTGGGAAAAGGTTTCTAGGGCCATTTCACAAATGATCTGGCAGCAAAACTGGATTTGCCATATGGAATGAAGCTACTGCCAATCAGACCTTCAAAAGTACCAGATTTCCTATAGAGCATGCTGTATTAAAAACAAACAAACATGGAAACCACACATAATCGTCAGGAGTAACAACCACATATATGTCTATTTAGTTGGGTGTACACTTTGAGGGAAACCATGACCATTTGCACTCAGCAGTCAGATTAGAAATGAAAGATCATGATTTTTTGGAATGGACAGACATTTGACAGATGCAGCTTCTCACAGATTGGAAATACAGTCTTATGGTTGCATCTGATGAATTTTGCCTAAAGTAGGCCCATTCTGCTTGTCACGCTGGGCTGCCGCCAGTGTGTTGCTGCAACACTGCATACTCCACAGCAGTCTGTGTCCAAATGGGGGACACAGGTGACCCACTGAAATGCCCCCCCAAAAAAAAAAGCAGTGGCTGACTAGTTCCGCTGTGCAAGGGGATTTTTTTTTTTTTTTGCAGGAAGGTGGGATTGCATTCCACACAGTATCACCTTCCTGCAAAATATACATAAATGCCCCGACCTACCCCATAGCACACCAAAGTGCAGCAAATCCAACTGGGGCATTTTTCGCCCCCTCTTGGCCACTGAGGGACAGGCCCTGTTGGCTCCCACAGTGGAAAATTCCACATTCTCTTAGCCTGGGGCTTCTGGGGCCTGATCCACGCCAGGCCCAGGAGGGTGGTGGCCTGGCGGCAATGACATATGGTAACAGGGATTTGCCCTGCTTCCATATGATTGCTCTCTTGACTTTTTCTGATTGGCCATACAGAGCAAGAGATAAACAATAATTGCTTCTTGGTAGCTAAGCTGGAGTGGATATGGCCATGAACAAGGTTCCTGAATGCATGAAGTATCCACACACCTTTAAGCCCTCTAGAGACATTACATTCTGTTCTGTTCCCCAAACCAGGAGCCCCCAAAATGTGAAAAATCCTTTTATCACCCAATTTACACAAGATGATGATTGCACACATCTGATGTATCATGGAAACCCACACTACTCCAATACATGTGGTTGGTAGACTCCCAGTTTACATAAATAGAAAGGAAAGGAACAGGATGCCTGCAGAAGGCTAGAGGCCAACTCTTGTTCAAATGTAGGTCAAGGAAACAACTTACTCTTGTGATCCTACTCTTCCCCATAAGCATTCATTCTTCCACTGGAGAAGTCTGGAATTTTCTCTGGGGAATTTGGCACTTTGACTTCATCGATTTATTTGCATTCTATTTAACATAGCTTTTGCTCTAGTCTTCATGCTTCTTTACTGTGAAAGAACACATTTTTTAAAAAACGCACATGCTGTTAACTTTTACTTTTTAATTTTTCTCTGAAGAACCAAGCCTAATGAAGAGTTTGTAGTTTTAAAAAATGGCCCCCAAAGACACAGGGCTTTCTTCGTGTTCAAGAGGAAAATGGGATTAAGGAGCTCAGGGACTTTGGGTTCCCTGTATTCAGATACAAAGGAACTTGATAGCTACTCTCTCTGGCAAGTTGGTCACATGGTGAAGTGAGATAACGAAGTAATCAGATGCACAAGATGTGATGGGTCCTTCACCAGCTAAAGTTACCTGGAGGCTTTTTGCTATCAAACTGTTACAAATTTGGGGCTAGCTTGTTTGCTGCAGAAATGGGAGACACAAATGCAAACCAAAGGGGCATCATGTCTGACATTGTTAACACAAGCACAGAAAGTTCACAACTGAACTTAAACCTAGAGATCAAACTGGCAACTAGCTTAAGGCTATTCCATTCATTGTCTTTGATGTAGAACATATTTTCCAAGTTATGTAAGGCCAGGCTTCATCACTGCTAGTCAAGGAAACCTAGAGTGACATAACAAAAAACTGTTGGGTGAATTGGTAGGCTGGGCTAACCCAGACCCCTACTGGTGTTCCCAGAAACAGAATATGTAGGAAGTGAAGGGGGGCTTTAGAGAAAGAAAATTACTAACAGCTAGTAACACATATTCTGATTTACTAACTAAACCCTTGAGCATGTGATGTAACATCCCTAAAGACATTTAACTGCTTCACTAAATCATGGGTTTATCTGGGTGGAAGTGCCACTTCAGTCCAGCTCCAAATTTGCAGAAGTAAATGTTGATCTAGTGAAAGACTACTGTGTATCTGTTTTTTGTGTGTTTGTGTGTGCAATCTGATTACTGTTTGGGTCTCATTAAAATAGCAAAGCGCAATATCCTTTGATATCTGGTGCTTTACTAGAAAAACAAGGGATTGTAAAACTGTGTGCTGTGCTTATTTATTTATTTATTTTTCAATTTATTTCCTGCCACTCCCTAAGCAGCTCGTGGCGGGTCACAATGTCTTAAAACCCCATTAAAACTCCCATTAAAAGACTTAAAACCCAGCACAACATGGCGGAAGCAAAAAATCCCCTTCCTACCCCCATTGCTAAGGGGGGGGGGGTGAAGAAGGAGGTGGTCAACGATGTTCAAGGAGCCCAGGGGGAGCAGTCGACGTCCCTAGCCGACCCCAGCCTCAACCATAGACCTGGTAGAAGAGCTCCGTTTTGCAGGCCCTGAGGAATGCTGAAAGATCCCGCAGGGCCCGCAGCTCATCCGGGAACTCATTCCACCAGGCAGGGGCCAGGACCGAAAAGGCCCTGGCCCTGGCACTGGTTGATACTAGGCGCACTTCCCTAGGGCTGGGAATGACCAGTAAATTCTCACCCACGGGGGGCATAGGCGGTCCCTCAGGTATGTGGGTCCGAGCCCGCATAAAGCCTTACTTGGTGTAGATACAAAACAGACAGGAATCCAAAATCCATGATTCAAGGCACTAGTCCATGTATTTCAGTACTGCCCTATACCATTGCCAGGTGTTCATGAAGAAGCTATTTAATGAGCTAGCCATCCTCATCATGTATTCCCACATTCTCTCGCTGCAATATCCTTAGTGCATAGGTTTTCTCATGACACCTGCAGCATGATCATGAAAGGACAATAGGTCTGAGCCAATGCTGCTTGAAAACTAAGATGAGCCAGCTGGCAGTCCCTTTTCTTTCTCTCATTCTTTAGGATCCTCTTTTAAAAAAATTATTAAAGATTTTAATACAGATAAAGAGGGACATGAAAAATACAATAAAATAACAGAAATACCAAGTTCATTGCAATATTTTAATTAATACAGATAAAGAGAGACATGAAAAATACAATAAAATAACAGAAATACCAAGTTCATTGCAATATTGTTTTAAGTTTCAAGTCAACCAGATGAAAAGCTATAATCTATTATTCAAATTTTCCATAATTTATTCCAAAATTACTTCTTTGAATTAAAATTAAATTTATTTCCATGTTTATTTTCTTTAATCTATAAAGCTGCAAATCATCTAATCTTTTTTCTGTTCCCTGCAAGAAGTCAATGAGGAGTTTCCCATTAATCATAAAGGAACTTGTTAGATTCTTTCTATTCCAGTCTTTCTCAACCTTTTTACCATTGAGAAACCCCTGAAACATTTTTCAGGCTTCAAGAAACCCCGAAAGTGATGTCACCAGGCTACACCTTCCTGCCATGCCCCTGGAAGTCACATATCGCCACAAGTGACATCACTTGAACCGTTTATGCACTGGGAACTTCACTGCCCCAGCTTCCATGCAAGAACACAAATGGAGGGGGGGATGAGGTGCACTGGGCCAAATGCTCCCCCATGTGGGTACAGGAAGAGGTGGGGCAACCTGCCATGACTAAAACTCCAGCCTGCAGCCCGTCATGAAACCTCCAGTGCATAAATGGTCTTAGACGCTCTCATAGCTTAAGTGGGCTGGGTACTTAGAGCTGAAGCAAAGGTCTGGGGCAGGCCTATGCTACTGCACCCATCCAAGCCAGAAACAGAGCTGGGATAGGCTTGTGCCACTCTGTTGCTCCTACCTCTCCATTCAAGAAACAGGGCTGGGACAGGCCTGTGCTAGTCCACCTGCTCAGCCGGTAAGTTAAAATGAGAGCATTTGCCTCTCTGGACTCCAGTTGCTATCATGTGCAATGAGCTCAGCCAGCAAGGATTTTTATGTCTGGGGCTCCTCCCTTTCCCACCCCCTCTAGGCCATCATTGGCCTTTTGGGAAGGGGGGCAGGTCAACATGACCACATTTGGTCATATCACTTGATAATTGCTTATTTTTAATAAATTAAAAATTAACTTCTACCCAATTAGCAAAACCCTTCTGAGGCTGTCACAAAACCCTAGGGTTTCATGAATCTCTGGTTGAGAAAGGCTGTTCTAATCAGTGATGTAAGTTGAGTCTTTTTTTTTTTTTTTGTCGTCTTCAACAACCAATCTTCAGTTGTTGGTATTCTTGTAATTTTCCAGTTGTGAGCATATATGTGTTTTACAGCAGTTATCATACAGACAAACAAAATCCCATGGCTATTTTCCAAGTCTTTATCAATCAATCCTAAAAGAAATGATTCTGGTCTCATTTGTGAATTAATCTTTAAAATCTTTTCACATTTCCAGGGCCAACTTGGTATAGTGGTTAAGAGTGGCAGCCTCTAATCTGTAGCACCAGGATTGATTCCCAGCTCCTCCACATGTAGCCAGCTGGGTGACCTTGGGCCAGTCACAGTTCTCTCACATAACCTCACCTACTTCTCAGGATGTTGGTTATAGGCAAAGGAAGGATAGACAATTGTAAGCTCCTTTGAGAGTTCTTCAGGTCATAAAAAGCTGTGTACAAAAAAACAGCTCTTCTTTGTCTTCTTCTAATATTTATTTGATGTATGTTTATATATTTCATCCAGTTTATCTGGTGTCATATATCACCTATAGGTCATTTTATAAAATTTTATTTGAAGTTCGAACTATGTAAATTTGATTCCGTTCAGCCCTTTCCCCCTTTGTTCTATTAATGTTATAACCAAAATTCCTGCTACATTTTATCATAGTTTTTCACCTGTTCATCTTCTGAGTCGTATTTCAATAAAAGTTTATATATTTTTGCAATGTTCATCATTCCCTCTCAAATACAGATTTAGATTCTTCAAAATCATATATTTTCTTATCTGCTTTAAATCATTCAAATAGTTGACAGTTAATTCCTTCTCTTATTAGATTTTCTGTTGATTTCATTTTACATTTTACTTGGGAGAAATCCAGTATATTTCAATAAATTACTTATCTTTCATTATCATGTCATGTCTATAAAAAGTTTCTTGTGGTGAAATCCATAGCAGTGTTTTTAAAAGTCTGGTTTAACATTTGTTTCAAAGCCTCAATCTCACATGCCTACTATAATAACTTTTAAAATCTATATTAACTTTGTCATATCATAAATATCCATGCTAACCAAACCTTAAATCATGACTTTCTAATCCCAATAATCTTTGGTTTTTCAATAATAGCTATTCGTTCAGTCATACCAAACATGCTACAAAATATGTCTTCCAGTAAACTCAAGCCTCCTCTTTGTTTAGTGACTTGTAGTATCTTGTATTTAATCCAAGGCTTTCCCCCTTGCCAAATGAATTCTGAGAACTATTTTTACCATTGTTTAAATGTTGGATCTGAAAATAACACAGGTTTTGTCTGTGCTAGGCAAAGCACTCGTTTTAATCACCTCTGTTCTCCCCATAAGGACAATTTAAGTTTATTCAATTTTAACAAATCTTTAAAAACTTAATTCCATACTTTAACATAATTATTTTGAAACTAGCTTCAAAGCCCATTCCTAAGAATGGGCCTTGAAAGGGATTCCTCCCCTGGCCCCCGGCCTTGCAGCTTAAGGTGGCTTTGGGGCGCTTGGACTCCAGAGCAGCTCGCAGCTAGATCAAGTGGGGTGGGCGGGGGCTGGCCAGCTCATTAGCAGGGCCATGACAAAGCTCTTGAGGAGGCAGTCAGCAAGCTTGGAGGCCCTCATTAACAGGCCCAGCCAAGCAGGCCAGGAGGCCCTTCTTAGCAGGCCCTCCACCAGGACCCTTTGCCTAGGGCCCTCTCCCCTTATCTGCTGCTGGTTCCAGGCATTGAGGTGCATCTGAGAGCAAAGAGGCTAGATCCAGGCACAGAGGCGGGAGCTGCAGGACAGGGCCAATCAGGGTGCTGTCAGCTTTGGCCCTATTCCAACTTGGACAGCCAGACACGTTCCACCCCCCCCCCCCAGGCTGTTTCACAAATATGTAGAGGAACCATGGATAAAGATAGCGAACAATTCTTATTTGTCAACATTATATCCAAATATTTCACCTTTTTCTAAAGTTTAAGATCATTTTATTTTGTTTGGTCTTGTATACTCATATTTTGAGTTAACATCTTTGTTTTTTTAAATCTGCAACTAGATCAAATTCTTTCAACTTTGTCATTAAAATCTCTAATCTTTTGAAAGAAACAAGTAACCCACAAGGACTCGCCATTTATAATTTTCTTTTCTGATGTTTTTACCTCCAATATTCTTGTCTTGTTAATACTAATATTCAAAATTTCTAAATCCAAAATAAACAAAAGAGGTGATAATGGATAACCTTGTCTAGTTCCTTTTTGAATCTCATGTGATTTGGTTAAATCTCCATTTACAATTCTCTCTAAAGTTCATATTTTCCAAAATCTTAAAATAAGAAAGACTTTTTCTGCATCCAAAAACATTATTGTTGCTGGCTTTTCATGTTTTTCCAGATATTCCAATATATTAAGAACTGTTTTGACATTATCCTTTAACTGTCTTTTAGGTTGAAAGCCACTTTGCTTTTCATGAATAAAGTCCATTAGAATTTTTTTCAGTCTTTCTGCTAAGAACATTTTAAACAGTTTATAGTCATCATTATTTAGTAAAGATATTGGTCAATAGTTTCTTATCATATTAAGGTCTTGTTCTTCTTTATATATGTATTAGCCTTTCCCCATGTCTCTGGTATTTTTCTGTTTGCAAAATAGAGTTCATTGTATTCTGTAATGACTATGAAAGTTCATTTTTAAAACATTTATAGTATACTCCTGGTAAACCTGATGCTTTTCCTGGTTTTATTTTCTTTATAGCTTCTACAACTTATCTTATTGTTATGGGGATATTCATCATTTGTCTTTGTTCTTCTGTAATCTGTGATAATTTTTGCTTTTCAAGATATTCTTTTATTTTTGCCAGTGATGTATCATGCCCTTTATACAAATTTGTATAATATCTATGAAGGGCTTTATGAATAGATCCATTATCAGTAAAAGTCTTATCACCTTCTTGAATCTGAGTAATCCTTCATTATGTGCACTTGTAGAGAAGAGAGCAGACCTCAATTCATTCATGTTCCTTTTAATGCCTTTGGGTCCAGCATGGCAGAAAGGAGCTCAGAAGATCATCCTCCTCCCCCAGCATGAAATCAAAGAATGCACCCCAGGCTCTGGCTATTTCTGCTTCCTGATAGGAATGAAACAGTCAAGCATCTATGGTTAGTGGTGAGTTCTATGTCAGGCAGAGACATATCAACTCCTGCAGGTAGATAGAAAGCAATAGAAAGGCAGATGAAGATGTGACTAGAACTCCTGGTAAGATTCGCATGCACAGCAAAAGAGAAATTATGAGATTCCACATAACCTGTCCATTAGATGGTCATTGTCACAGGGTTAGGTATGGAACTGTAAGTATTTCAGCTAAGCAGGGCCTGGCTTCATTGCATTATAGCTGGTGTTTGGAGAACATACTCATGGAAGTACCATGTCAATAATATCTTTGTAGTGAGTGTGACATTTCATCCAGTTCTTAAGATTTAATGTTCATTTTTTAAACAATAATAATAATCGCAAATAGATGGTTGTGCTTAATTCAATTCTCCCTCTCCCTTAAAGTCAAAATTATAGAGCATCAGTCTTCACAGCACAGTGCAATGTTTCCTGAAAAATAAAGAAAATTTAAAAACTCTTCCTCCACCCCAGCAAGATTTTAAAAAGTTGGAGAAATACTGTTTAGAGATAGAATATACAATGAACTTTCAATGGGGATGCCTCCCCAAATGGTATCCCTGTGATGAGCTCTTCATACACCCACACGTAGCAGTAACATATGGAATGGCTTATTACATAGTAATTTCCTGGCAGCCAGGGATGAGAGCTTGGGGACTCGAAATGTGATGGCAGATATCCATGTGGTAAGTTGCTCTAAATGTTACAGCTGGAGGTTGGAGAATGCACCACAGGGATGCCATTTTCAGTGTAATATGTTCCAGCCCTTAGGATTTTTCTGACTGATAACAGTCACAAACGGATGCATTTCCATACTGTACTCCTCCATTCCACAAAAAAATTCACAATTCTAAAATATCAATAGACTTTGCAACATAGTGATAATGTGTTCTGCAGGTTAATTAACTCTCCTTGGGAAAAATCCTTCCTTTCAATCCCATCCACTTAATCATGTGTATCAAGGAAACCTGGCTGTGTCTGTGTAGCATTATGATTTGCCTTCTATGCTGTGAGCAAAATCATAACCACTCAGTGCAATCAGTGGTCTGTCAGCAGAAGGCACGGAATATTATGGATCTCCCTTGGCTTTTGCTGCCCTCAAGCAGTCTCTTCTGATCTCGGGAATGTTGATTCTCAGCATCATGGGGCCTGCATGGACAAGGAAGGGGGAGATGTTGCCCTTCTGACCTCTTCTGACAGCACAGCCTCACATATAGGTGACTTTTCCTCCTTTAACAAGGGGGTGGGAATTTGGGGGCCCACAGACAGGGTGGGCTGTATGACCATTGACAAAGTACCATGTCACAAAATTTGGAAAGATTTTCCTTCCTAAAAATGCAAATATAACTCCATTAGAATGAGTCATTCCAGTACTTTGGATTTCCTTTGCTCTCCATTTATGAGGCTGCTGGCATCAGTAGAAGGTTATGCTCTTACCAACTTACTCTTACTGACTTTGCAAAGTCAGAAGCCTGTGGAGCCTGCCTCCCATTTAAGTACCTTTGCTGTGGGAGGAACAGCCACTGGGCATTGGCTAGAGACTACGCTGGATGCAGTGGTAGGACACAAGCAGACACCATCCTGTTAGGCTTGCTAATTCCATCAGCATTTAATCAAAAGGGCCTGATATTCTTGTAATCCACCTGAGTAGAGTATATAAAGGCTTTAAAGGAGGGAAGGAGGCTGGTGGCAGTGGACTACCACAGGATTAATGACAAATCAGTTACCTATCCCTGCCTTCTTAGAAATAATCCATGGCCTAGAATATCTAGTATTGATGTAGATGTTACATTATCCTTAGGGATTCATTCCTATGACCTCCATTGATGTGGATTTGTGGCAGGGAACCCTAACTTGGATAGCGCAAGCAGGGCTGACCCTGGATAGTATTTGGATGGGATTTGGATGATAGTTCCTCCAAGGAACACTAAGGGTCATGATGCAGAGGCAGGAAATGGCAAACCACTTCCAAACATCCCTTGTCTGGATGCCAGACAATTCTCAGAACTTCTGGTTATACTACACAAGCCATATGGTAGATAAATAAATAAATGTGGCAGGGAAGCCAACTATGTGATGGCTTCAACAATATGGTGAATATGCCATCTAGACTCACTATAAGGGGGGATAAAAAGAACACCAGTAGAACAGGCTGGTTCTATCATAATCCATATACATTTTTTGTTTATTAAATAATAATAGTTAATTCCCATGCATTCGGGAAACACTTCCATGGCTGTCAAGAAACCCCAGGGTTGAGAAAACCTGATTTAGAGAGACCAAATATTCACTTCCTTCATGATGTGAAGTCTGGTTACTGCAAACAGGTCTGCCCTATGTGCTTGGTCAAAAACAGCATGGTTTGGGGAAAATAGATTCTACAAAAAAGGAATGCTAATGGTTCTTAATGAATGTAGGCATTTTTCAATGGGTTTTAATTATTAAGAATGCCCAAGCAACCACTGGAGACCAAATGAGACTAGTGTGAAATGGATAACAATACCAATGATATCTGAAGAAGTGTGCTTGCACAAGAAAGCTTACACCTTAAATAATACTTTGTTGGCCTTGAAGGTGCTACGAGACTTAAATTTTGTTCTGCTGCTTCAGACCCACATGGCAACCCATCTGAATATATCACTTCACCTGTAACCCTCTTAGATGTTCATTCACACTGTGAACAGTTTAAGAAATTTAGTACTTCCAGAAATGTAATGAAATGATGTTCATAGGGCAGTGTAGTGCGTATTATGGCTTACCTGTATGATGTATAGAATCATAGAATCATAGAATCATAGAATCATAGAATCATAGAATCATAGAGTTGGAAGGGGCCATACAGGCCATCTAGTCCAACCCCCTGCTCAACGCAGGATCAGCCGTAAGCATCCTAAAGCATCCAAGAAAAGTGTGTATCCAACCTTTGCTTGAAAACTGCCAGTGAGGGGGAGCTCACCACCTCCTTAGGCAGCCTATTCCACTGCTGAACTACTCTGACTGTGAAAAATTTTTTCCTGATATCTAGCCTATATCATTGTACTTGAAGTTTAAACCCATTACTGCGTGTCCTCTCCTCTGCAGCCAACAGAAACAGCATCCTGCCCTCCTCCAAGTGACAACCTTTCAAATACTTAAAGAGGGCTATCATGTCCCCTCTCAACCTCCTTTTCTCCAGGCTGAACATTCCCAAGTCCCTCAACCTATCTTCATAGGGCTTGGGCCCTTGGCCCCAGATCATCTTCATTACTCTCCTCTGTACCCTTTCAATTTTATCTACGTCCTTCTTGAACCAGGTCCCCACATGCAGTTTCATTTGCATAGCCTGAAAAAAGCTCTGAACTTTAATATATTTGATATATGCCCCTTTTTAATTTATTATTTATTTATTATTTATTATATTTATAACGCATTGAGTCTTCAATAAAGATCCCATTGTTATAGTCCATCCACTTCTCCAAGTGACAAAGTGTCCCAAGGGTTATGCTTACACGGGATGGGTTCCCCCGAAGGAGAGAGCGCTGGAAATTTGCAGTAGTTTTGTGGGATTTCCCCTCTGTTATTTGCAAATATTACAAGTAGATCTGTAGTTCACAAATCCAATTAAACCTCATTTAAAGCTGTTTATTCCTGTGGGCATCCTCTGATGATAGGCACAGGCAAAGAAGCACTCCTACAGAACAGTGTGCCCACTATTCCACTTCAGATCCCCAGAGCAAGCAAAAGAGATTCAGCAACACAAATTACTTCAGCCTACTCATAAGCAGAATCTTTCTACTTCATTCTCTGACTCTTGCAACATTTAAATTATAGTTTCTTCACATTAAGACTCCAGTTTCCCCACTGGAGGCTCTGCACCAGGCTGCAGGCTGGAGTTTGAGTTGGAGCAGGGTGCCCCGCCTCTTCCTGCTCCCACACGGAGGAGCATTTGACCCAATACACCTCATCTGCCCAGGGTTTGTTCTCCTGCACAGGAGGCGCGGCAGTGAATTTCCCAGTGCAGAAATGGTAGAGACACACAACTGCCCTCTCCCTTCAGCTGGTATAGGGGTCACTTCCTCCAAATGGTGCTGGGTGATGGACAGAGCCATTTCATCACAATTAAGGCCTGCTTGGGGTAGTATCTACAATCCTTAAGATACATTTCTGTTCCTTTTGTCATGGACTCTGATTTCCTCCTGACATGCCACTTTAGAACAAGCCCATAGGATAGACTAATTCACAGTATCCCATTCTCTGGAGCTTGCAACATCATTATCCTGTGCTCTGACCCAGGAAGCAACAAAAGAGAACAGTAACCCAGCAAATATCATAATCGTTTTGTTCTACTGGCATTACTACAACATTATACATTTTGCTACTGCCTGGGAGAGCTGAGAGAATAACTTGGGTTTTATGCAGAGTTGCATTGCCAAACAGTCTGCCTAATTAAGCTCTCTGACAGGCAACCCCATAGTTTAGTAAGTGGAATAGTTATTTCACAGCACCACTTCTGAAGCTGGTGTGAATATTTTGAGAAACAAAAGCATAGTGAAGAAAATGCAGCTGTAGATGCAGAAAATGGTCTTGCCACAGGCATTGCAACATCAGATACTGGTAAGGCTGGCCATAAGAAACTGTCAAGCCCATGGAAACCTGCATAAGCCACAGCACTGCTTATTAGAAATACTTCTAAAACAAGGAAAGGAAAAAAAGATTTGTAGTTCCATGTTTGGTAATTCTGTGTTTTCCTGCTTAGAAGAAGAAGAAGAAGAGTTGGTTCTTATATGCCGCTTTTCCCTGCCTGAAGGAGGCTCAAAGCGGCTTACAGTCGCCTTCCCATTCCTCTCCCCACAACAGACACCCTGTGGGGTGGGTGAGGCTGAGAGAGCGCTGATATCATTGCCCGGTCAGAACAGTTTTATCAGTGCCGTGGCGAGCCCAAGGTCACCCAGCTGGTTGCATGTGGGGGAGCGCAGAATCGAACCTGGCATGCCAGATTAGAAGTCTGCACTCCTAACCACTACACCAAACTGGCTCTTAGAAAAATAATTTATGAAGACTAGAATTTTAATAACAAAAACAATGATTCTCTAGATATATATAATAGTATATCCAGAACATAAGAAACATAAGAAGATCCATGCTGGATCAGGCCGGTGGTCTATCTAGTCCAGCATCATCTCATATAGTGGGCCATCAGTTTGTCTGGAGGGCCAACAAAAGGGCAAAGAGCGGTGTGAGAAAGATGGTTTTGCAAGCACGTGGGTCCAAAGCAATTAAGGGTTTTGTTGGTGGTAACCAATTCCTTGAACTAAACCTGGTCAAAAAGTGATGACAGAATGGATATCCCCTGAATCTCCTAATTATGGGAAGCCAGCTTATAATGATGAATACCTAGTTTAAGGTGACCAAATTTTAACATTGGTAAAGCGGGACACCCTTGACTGGGGGGTTCTTGATTTAAAAAATGGTCTATATGGAGCAACAAAAATTTTCATAGAACGCATAGAACGCAAAAATAGTATTGTAATATATATTTTTACTTGTAACATAAGTACAATTTGCCAGGTGCCCCCAGATGTCTCTCAAAAAGTGGGACAATATGGTCACCTTAACCTAGTTGGTCATCACCTCGGCCTGCTCTGTATCAAAGTAACATCATTTGAACTGATGGGATTATTTGGACCAAAATGTTACTTTTAATCTTTGAAGTTCAAGTCTTTGGAACTGCTTCACATGGGCATGCTTCCCTTGATCACGGTATCATCTCTTTATGAAATCCCCAGACGATTATGAGCATTTTGCCAATGTGATACTACGACTACTACTGTGACAGTATATTGGAAGAGCAACCACTGACAAAGATAGAACAGAAAGCGGGTCACTTAACCTAGGATCCCATTTTGGTTGACTCTTTATGTTTGATCATATGTTTGACCATTTAGACTTTATGTTATAACCTTTTCATCTATAAACATAGAGAAGACTACTATGTGCCTCGTGATTTCCTTTTTTCTTCTGAGTTCACATTGAGGAATTCACGGTTCTATATTTGACACGGTATCATCAAAGCACAATTGATCTGTGTGAATGACCGGTCCCATATATGACAGATACAACAGATAGAACATATTTGCTCAAATTTTTATTGGAATCAGTTCAGATATTCACCTGCGATTCATCAGCAGCTGTAAATGTTAAGTGTGAGCCAGTCCTAAGAAAGGATTCTCCCCCCCCCCTCCTTCCATTTCTGTATCTTTCTAGATAGTGCAAATGACAGGCCATGTGAAAGTGAGGGATGTCTTATTACATATCAGGCCTAGTAAATGAAGATGAACCTTTACCACCTCAGGGGAAAATAAATGCATTTATGTCGAACTACAATGCTAATAAAGCCTATCCAGGGACGCTAATGTTATGGTTTAGTTGTTTATATCATTTGCCCGCCCCCCCTCCCCCCGGCTCTGAAGGCAAGGAACAAATTTTTAAAAAGTACTTTGAAGGAAAAGCTGTTCCTGCAGTTTCTGCCTAAGGACCTGGCTACGTGTGCGTCATTACAAGAACCAGACAAGCGTTTGCATTTAATTTTTAATTGGGGATGGGAAGAGAATGCCAAATGATTAGTTACTGTTAATTAAGGAATTAAAAGGCTTTGTTTTTGAAGTGTAGATAAGCACATATTTGTTGCATTTGCAAATGAAGCTACATGAAGCAAACTGTAAGGATATCTTCTCTCAGGTCAGAACTGCAAGTTCAGCAGAGATCCAAGTCCTCACCAAACAGGTGTGAAATGCTATGGATTAGGTAGGGAGTGCTGAATCTTTCTCTGCCTTTCCTTTCACTGACTTCTCTGCTGCCAAAGATTAAGCTGTCTCCTCCCACTCTCCAATTCTGCTTCACTTCCCCATGCCCGTTTGCAGTTCTTGGGCAGAAAGCCAGGCTCCTAAACCTTGGTGTCTCTAAATCATGTTGTTCTGGGTATAATTGGGCCAAGGACTGCACTGAGATAGTATGTGATTAAACTGAAGTATTTAACCAGATCCAATAAGAGAACACAATTCTATCTAAATCAGAAGACCCTTGGGAAATGAACAACAAAAAGGCTATTTCCAAGTTTCTAAAGAGGAGTATGTCTCATTCTTCTGGGCCAAAGTCAATCTATAGTTTAAAGATTTTAATGCAATTTCCATGGGAAGCTTATCCCTCTTTTCCATATTGCAAAGATCATGTCAGTTTCTGAATAAAGCAGCACGGCGTCATCCATTTTGATTTCATCTACCCTGTATTGACTCATAACTGAAATGTCTAAATGCATAACTGAAAACTTATTTTGGAGACCACAAAAGAAAATTCAGTATCACACCATTGTGATTAAAATGGGAGTATAGCTTCTGCTTTTGAAATCTCTGGGATGTATCCTTTCCTACTGCCAACTAACCATAATGCCCCAGGCAAGGATTTTACTGAGCTTTCCCAACTCTTCCCTGGAAACATTCACCAGATGTTTGATGGTCTGGCTCAAGCAGAGTTGCCTGAAACTCAGCCCCTCCAAGATGGAGGTCCTGTGGATGGGTAGGAAAGGACCAGCTTACCCTGACCACTGCACAATCTGCTAGGCACTTGGGTGTGATTTTTGATGCCTTCCTTTTGATGGAGATGCAGGTCACTAAAGTAGCACACCTGGCATTTTACCACCTTGCCAAGCCAAGCTACTAGTGCCCTATCCGGCCCCAGAGCACCTAGCCATAGTGATCCATGTGACAGTCACCTCCAGGCTAGACTACTGTAACTCACTCCATGTAGGCTTGCTTTTGGGCACGATCCAGAATGCAGTGGCTTGAGTCCTCACTAGAACACCTAGGAGGGACCATATTCAGCCAATCCTTAGGCAGCTACACAGGCTCCCAGTTGAATTCCAGATTAAGCTCAAGGTTCTGGCAGTAACCTTTAATGTCATTCATGGTCTGAGCCCAGTGTAACTGAGGGGGTGCCTAGCTGACTATACCGTCTGAAGAGCACTTCACTCCACCAGTTACAACAGGCTTGTGATCTCTGGCCCTAGAGAGTTACATCTGGCTTCAGCCTTTCCTGTCCTGGGCAGAGTCTGCACTTTGTTTATTCATTGTCAATCCTGTTGAATTCAGATCGCTTTGAACTCGGATCTTCCTCTCCCCCCCCCCATTGAAACAGGAAAGTCTTCACGTGGTTAGGGTAGTTCAGAAGGGGGGGGGGAGCCAAGCCTCTTTCTTTCTTTTCTTGAAGGGTGGGGGGAGAGAAGCCAAGCAGGGAGCCTCTTTCTTTTCTTGGAGGGGGTGGGGGAGAGGATCGAAAAAGGCAGAGAAGGGAGAAAAAATCCTGGACTGACAGAAGTTGAGAGAAATTAGGGGCTTCTCCTTTAAGGCAAGTTTGTCACATGACCACCTGTGGCCAATCACGGGTCCTCTACCATGAAGGAGAGCCCAGATTCAAAACAGCCTTAAAATACTGAGGTTTAAACGCACTCTAAGATATCGCACAATAAAGGTAGGGTCACTCCGGATCAATCCTTCTTGCTGCATAAGGAAATTTTAAATCGCCCCAAATCCAAATGGAAATCGCATTCTGTGTAGAGGGCAGGGACTGAATCGATCTGGGGTTGGAATAAAAGCTCCATGAAGTTTACACCCTGGCCCCTATGTGGTGGAATAAGATCCTGGAAAAGTTGAAGGCCCTGCCAGAACTGGCTCAATTCTGCAGGGTCTGCAAGATGGAGCTCTTCCACCAGGCATTTTGTTGGGGCCTGTGAGGGCATAACATTGACTGGGACCCTGCACAAATAAACCCCCTGAATGCAAGGAGCAATTAGCAGTCCGGATGCCAGAAGTACCAATAGATACTAGCTTTTATACTAAATGTTATTATTTTATTGTTATGTCATGGATAACATGTATGTATGGTTTTAAATGCTGTAAACCGCCCCAAGCTAGCTATAAATAAATTCAGGTTCCTTCCTGTTTAGAGATGCTAGGTCCCCCTGGACACCCGGGGGATAGGGGAGTACAGTTGCCACACTGGGACCATTTCTACACCAGGTATTTAATCTGACTCACTTCTCATCTGGTCATGGGGCTAAGTCCTGCTTCTGCATGATCTTGGTGCAGGCCTGGGGCCGTCCTAGGTCTGGCCCAAATCGGGTCCTTTCCTCCCCCCCCCGTGTGTCATTAGGGCCTATGCCGGGCCTGAGCCTTGTGTCTGCAGAAGAAGTGGGCCATCTTGGCTAAGCTTCTTCCCACCTGCACCTGAGTATGGCATCCCAAAAGGAAAAAAAGAAATGCCCCAGGGGGCTCCACCATGCTGTGCAGCGTGGCAGACCTGCCTGGAGCATTTTTTGTTTTGTTTTGAGAATGAGCTACTGTGTTGTTATGAAATACCACATTCTTTTTTAAAAAAGGCCGCCCCACAGCACAACGGAGGTTTACTGCCCCAACTGCCATCTGGGTTGGATGGGGTACAGTGGGCTAAATTCTCCCCTGTGCAGAGCCAGGAAGAGGCGGGGTAAACTGCCCCAAGCCAACAACCAGGCAGTGATGCGGAGCAACACCTCCCATCTGGTAAAGTCCTGGGAAAATCCTGGAGATTTAGGGGTAAAGCCTGGGGAGGACAGGGACCTCAGTGCTACGGAGTCCACCCTCCAGAGTAAACATTTTCTCCAGGGGAATTGATTGCCAAGTCTGGAATGTGGAAACAAGTGGTGATGGGAATCCCTAGGTCCCACACCAAGGCTGGCATCCCTATTCCTGTTCATCTATCATTTTTCTGTTCTGAGAAGTGGCGTCCACAGTCTTCTCTGCCCTGGAAGATAAGCTGAAGCCACACAACATCTCTGAAGAAATAACAGTCACTCTTAATTAGTATTCACAAAGGACAAGCTGTTATATTCCCATGTCAATGGCTGAGACACTGATTTGAGTCATGTACATAATAACCAAGTGCTTATTATTTCTTAACAATCCACTTTATTCCATCTTCAATCATGTATGCAAAATTACTTCAGAAGTAATTTTTCATTGGGGAGGAAATGAGAAGTGCTCTGAGGAATAAGTACGCTTATGTCCAGATTCCATTTTTCCTAGGGTCAGAATCAGTATAGCTTGAGTATCTGCCTAGCCCTGTGACCCAACATGGTTCATTTTCCTGGTGTGACATTGCCCAGTGACACACACCAGTCTGGAAAATCTTTTTTATGAGTTTTTGTTTCAGCTGCAACAAAAAGAAAAGGTCACAGGGGGGCTGTGTCTAAAACTCCTGTAAAGGATAAAGGGTTACATAGGGTTTTATACATCTACCTGCTATCTACCTCATAGGGCAAACAAAGAAAACATTGAATGCCTATTAGGGTTGCCAAACCCAGGCTCCACCTGGAGATCTCTTAGAATTACAAGACATCTGAAGATGACAAGATTGGTTCTGCTGGAGAAAATGGCTGTTTTGGGGGGGGGGGGAGTGGATTTCATGGCACTATACCCACCTAACGTCCCTCCCTTCCAAACTCTGTTCTGCCCTGGCCAGGTTTCACTTCCAAATCTCCAGGAATTTCCTCACCTGGACTTGGCAACCCTATTTATAGTACATTAGTATGCACATTGAATTTACATCATTGCCATGTAGAAGTGACATCTATAAATATTTGATGGATAAATGGATGCATGCAGCGAGCCATGTATAAAGAATAATGGTCCCACTTGGTATATACATGAACCCACTTTCAGGCTGGGTAATGCAATGCAGAGGGAAAAGCAACAGTTGTATGCACTAGACCGGCCAACTAGCCAGGAGAAAAAAGTTCTATCCCTTTAATAGAGGCTTGGTAGGAAGCTGTGTACCAAGTGATATTATATGCCTCAATGCCATGAAGAAGCTTCAGCTACCCAATGCCTCAATGAAGAAGCTTCAGCTACCCATTTCCACACATTAAGCCTCTGTTGAAGGGACTAGGACATTCTCCTCCAGGCCAGTTAGTAATCCTGGTGTGCACAGATTCCTGCTTCCCAGTGTAGAAACAGGTAATTAGATATTAAGGGTGCAAGGATGAAATTCTCTTGTTCGCTTTGTGGTGATAATCTTGGCAGAATGCTGCCAAGCTCCAGTTGATCTCCAGACTACAGCAATCAGTTTCCTGGAAGAAAACGGCTGCTTTAGAGGGTGCCCTCTATGACACTATACCCTGAATAGATCTTGTCCCTCCCCATATCCCAACCTTCTCAGGGTCTACCACTAAAATGACCAGGAATTTCCCAGCACAGAATTGGTAACCCTATATCAGTTGTATGTTAATTATAACATTGCTTAACTGAACACCTTTGAAGATTAGTCTGTTCCCTGACCCCAAACAGCCTTATATATTACTCTCTCACTAAACACTAGAGAAGGAGAAGGCTCCAGAACAGAGCATGCTGAAAAGTAGATCAGGTTCTCGTACCTTTAAAGCCAGCTCGGTGTAGTGGTTAGGAGTGACCAGCTGGGTGACCTTGGGCTCACCACAGCACTGAGAAAACTGCTCTGACAGAGCAGGAATATCTCAGCCTCACCCACCTCACAGGGTGTCTGTTGTGGGGAGAGGAAAAGGGAAGGCAATTGTAAGCTGCTTTGAGACTCCTTCGGGTAGAGAAAAGCGGCATATAAGAACCAATTCTTAGAGGAAGTGCTAGTTTTGCAGTTGCAACTTCTCATGCAAAGGTCAGAAAAATTGTACATGCTCAAATCCCATTTTTACAGAATTATTAAAGGCAAAAAAGGCTGGACTACTATTGAATATGATGATTCTGTGCTCCAGATCCTGGCCCCTTCTCCAGTGTTTTGTGATTCCTGGAGATGGAAAGAGACGAGGCCAGCTGGGCCAGGAGACCTCTCTTCTGTTCCTAGGTGCAGTTTCACATGCACGGCCCTTAAGCCTCCGTCTCCCTGGTGAAGGTGTCAGTGTCCATTAATAATACCCTGAGCTCCCGCTGCACTGCATATAGATTGTTGGTGAGCACAGGCTTGAGCTAATTAGCAAAGTTAATTAGTGCTATACCGCAAAGCACAGACTAGGAGGGAAAGGATGCGTATCAGAGAAAGAGAATGAGAGACGGAGAGACTGGAAGATAAAAGGCCTTTAAAAATAGGAACTGGCTTGTTCTCCCTTATTTATGTGCGACACGGAATCGAATATCAGCAGCCAGAGACAGGCTCCCTACCTGGGGATCTGACGCAGACCTTCAGGGGAAACATCTATTACATAGACAAATCCTTTCGCACTCTCCCATCTCCATCAAAGAAATGAGCATTCCTGCTGGGAAACCAGAATACTTCATTCCTCTCCATATTAACTGGCGTACCCACTCACGATGCTCATTTTGAGGGATAATTGCTAAAATTATAAGCACCAGGGCAACAAGGCTTGCTGGAAAAGATGCTCCTTGGCAGCCTCCTCTTAACTGGGGCAGGGGGGTAGAGGGGGGCAGTCTCCTCTTAACTGGGGCAGGAGGGTGGAGGGGGGCAGCCTCCTCTTAACTGGGGCAGGGGGGGTGGAGGGGGCAGCCTCCTCTTAACTGGGGCAGGGGGTGTTAGTCTGGTAAAGGGCAGCACTCTACATTTGCTCAGAGGGATGGTCCCTATTACTGTACAGATTCCTAGACTGAGTTCTGGCAGTGACATAAGGAGTGAAGCTCTACCTTCTGCTCCTCTTTATTTCCTATTCAGTGTTGCATGTAGAAAGCAAAGAAATAGACCAGGAAAACCAGCACAAATTAATGGCTACAAGAGTCAAAGGACTTCTGGGTTAAAATCTGAATGTGATGTATATTGATGGCTGATTCTACCAAGTACACAGGACCTTCAAAATCATATTAGCTGCTCCTGGTTCAGTTATGTTGGCATTTGATCAATGCTTTATATGTAACAGGTAACCCACACTGGAACAAGTATTAGCAAGAATCTGAGGTGCTCTAAAGAGGTTTATGTCACACAGACACACTCCGTTAGTCGAGGAAGCACTTCTTCCCCCCTTGCCATGTTTAACTGGTGCAAGATTGAGCAGGGGAAATCTTTTCCCTGTAGGAAGGTGCAATGAAGATGGAAAGCTCTATTAATTAAATATGTGCAGGTGTCATGCAGCAGCAAAAGGCACAGCACTCTTATCAGAAAGAAGGTAGCTAGAAGTTGTTTATCAGCTCCTAATCCAGAGAAGTTCACCATTCTTTTCTACTGTGCTCAAGTAGATCTTTGACAGACTAAGATTCTACAGTTGCAAGAGAAGCTCCATCTCTTGGTTATTAATCAAGTCTCCTTGACAAGGAGAAAGGGGTAGGACTGCTTTTTGCTGGTTTCTGTTGCTGTGGTAACACATCAGGTGTCCCTTGGGCTCCAAAATGGAGTGTGGAATGCTCCCTGAAGGGTCTTTGTGGAGGCACTGTGTTCGAAATACCCCTGATAAATTACCATGTAATTAGCACTGAGGGTAGCTTCCTTCTCATAGTTGGGGAATAGCTCAAATGATGGTTGGTTGCTGTCTGGAGGAGCTGAAGCTACCCATTTTGATGCTGAGGTAAGTATATGAGTCTTTCTTGTGTAGGTTTCAGTGAGCAGAAAGATCATACAGGACTTATAGCAACTTCATCTAAAAGGCTCACATTCCCTTACTCATAAATGTAAAAACATGAAATTCTGAGGGATATTTCACTCATGCAAGAACCAGTGGTTATGGTGGTTCGAATAGACTACAAAGACCTGAGTTCAGATCCTTGCTTAGTTTACTGGGTGACCTGTGAATCAGTCATGTTCTCATCCTAACCCATCTCACAGGGATGTTGTGGAGACAGAATGGAAAATGATGTATGGTGCCCTGAGGGAAAGGCTGGGTGATAGGTATGAAGCAAGCTTATTTGCTTCTCATTATTGTGGGAGTAGAATCAAAAGTGCAAGAATTGTTTGTTTGTTTATTTGTTTGTTTTAGTATTTATATGCTGCCTTCCCCTGAGGGTCAGGGGAATGTGTTAATATGGAAATACCCAGGAAATGAGAAAAGATATATTAAATCAGAAAATGTGTAATGAACAATCTGATTCTGGCAAACTATAATTGATGATAAATGTGTCTAACAGACATGCAATAATTATTGGCAAGGTTTAGACACAAGAAATAAAGTTGAGATCCTAGAAAATAAATTCCATAACATAAGAAGAAGAAAAGCTCAATTTAACTACCTAGTTTCTTTTCTAGATGCAAACCCTTTGGGCACCTGTAAACAGCACCTCCATTCTACCAAAGGTATGTAAAGTTCATACAGCTCACCCAGATATCAAAATTCTGTAGCCCTTGGTGAAGAGTTCACTCCTCCAGCCTTAAAGAGAATCAGGGCCTATTAACACTACCTTCTTTTGTATCTGTGGACATTCAGAGATCTTGCGCTTGGAACCAGAGACTGGGATTCTGAACCCTTGTTAAGGATTTGCCAGTTCCCAGGTTGCAGCCAATCACCTAACAAACTTATGGACCAATCATGGGCCTCCGTGAACAGCCAAACACATGTCTTGGTGGGAGGCTTGTGTATGTATATAAGTTCCATAGTTCTTATAGTTGTTGTTCAGTATTTCCTGATTCCAGTAAAGTTGTTGGTTGTTTGGTATCTTACTGATATGCCAAAATATAATGTAGTCCTATTTGGAGTTATACTATTTTAAATATATTGGCAATCAGGAGATTTAGATGGGTGTAGCTTTGATTATGATCACACCATCTATGAGTCCTTCAGGAAGCTAAAGTTTTTTTAATTATTGATTTTTTTCTGGCTTCTTTAAGAATGTTTCTTCATACTAAGTCCCCCAGGCCTTCTTTGGTCCTAGAGTAGTATGGACCAAATGTAAGCTTCCTTCACGAGGGAGCAGAATAACCACAAAAACGCCAAATTCATAAAAATAAAAAAGTAATTATATTTGCAATTAAAGTCATATATTACAGAAAAGGGGTAAGATGTGAGCAAAAGAAAAAATAAAAGGATGATAGGCATAATTGTTTCTAATGTATACTTCTCTGTAAAAGTTAATTAAGAAACAAGCAGAATAACCAAATTGTTAAATGACACTGTCCTGCATTTTGTCATGTACATGAAACCACTTTTATTTCTTCAGCTAAACCATATTGTGTCATCTGCCAGAAAAGGAAAAGAATAGCCCTCTCCCCTATCCATCCATTCTCTGAAAACTCTCTCAGAATCCCTAGCCTCCCAGCAAATGAATCCTCTCTCCTTTAAATGTCCTGGTGATTCTCCTTCCTGAAAAGACAATTGTGGAGGGCCTGCAAAATGGAGCTATTCCACCAAGCCTATGATTGAGGTCAGACAATAACTTCATGAGATGCTGGCTTCCCTACTAAAAAACTCATTCACAGACAGGAAACCCCTCCAGATTCTCTTCAGTACTTATAGGAATTGCAAATAAATTGCAAATAAGAGGCAGTTTTGTATTAATGATGCACTGTTTTTTATTGTTTATTGAATTTTTAAAATGTTGTTAACCGCCCTGAGTCAACAAGGTATAAAAATAAAATATTTATTTATATCATCATCATCATCATCATCATCATCATCAGCAGCAGCAGCAGCAGCAGCAGCAGCAGCAGCAGCAGCAGCAGCAGCAGCAGCAGCAGATGGTTCTCCTACCTTTGAAAAACCACTATTTGGCATCAGGAGACTTCTATGAGTTCATGGTTGACATGAATATCCTGATTCAAGTGGTAGCCAATGAAGTGTACATGCACATTAAAACTTTTACCCAGAGTTAAACTTTGTTGGTTTTAAGGGTGGTTCAAATTTTGTTCTACAGCTAAGTAAGCATTGTTCGGTTGGCTATCCACCATTTACATGTGAAATGCTGTCCTTCTCATGCAGTCTGAAAGCTACTTTGAAAAACAGGTCTGACAACCCTCCATTTGGCTGAGAAGACTATATTTTGGCTCCAGTATTTCCAACTCTATCTTGCGAAATTGCTGAGATTTGGGGAAGGGGCCTACTGGCTTAGGAGGGCAGAGTTTGGGAAGGGGATAAGCTTAGTGGAGATGTGACGTCATAGTGTCCACCCACCAAAGCTGCCATTTTCTCCAATAGTCTGGTGATCAACCAGAATTCCAGGGGAGCTCCAGGCTCTGTCTGAAGGGGTTGGCAACCATCCTCTAAGAATCAGCAGAATGCAAATTAAACATTTCTCTTCCAAAGTTGTAAGTTTTGCAGATTGGCTTGGATACAATGGAGAATTTTTGTAGACTTGCTTGCCTCCCCACCCCAGTGCAGCTCCAAATGCCTCCTGAATTGCTATTCCTGGATAGCTGAAAGCAGAAGGTGAGAAAGTTGATGACATTAGAAGCACTATGTTGGATCCAAGCCACTACCTGTTGGATGATGTGCTGTTTCATAACACTTGCTCAGACACATTGTGATACATGTCTCAAATTATGAAACTGAAACATATGTCAACTCTCTGAAGGAGCTGTAAAATCAATACATCTGGCTCAAATATATACATCAATGAGATGTGTTTGGCTAAATAGTATTGCCAAAACTGTAGGTGACAAATACACACTGTATTTTGTTGTTGCATTTTAGAGCAGATTGTATGCCAGTTATGTGAGGACAGTGAGATTTTTTAATGGTATCACTCACAAACCTCCTTTCTCTTCCTTAGGGAAAAGCCATTTGCCTTTAGGTGGGTGCAGAGTATGCTATATAAAAAGGTCTTTACTTCTCCTTCCTTCTAAGAGATCAAACACATATTTTGCCTCAGGCCTGTGCCTCCTCTCTGCAGTTTGTAGGAAGTTTGCTTTTCCCCCTCTAGGCAGTAATAACATGAAGCTTTCCTAAAATGCTTTTAGCTGGAGTTTGACAGTTTTTTAAAGGTGGGGAACAGCAAGCTTAATGCATTTGTTTTGGATGAAGTATTTCTCAAAAGTGGGGCCCTCAGGCAGTCAGTACATGACCATCTTGTAATTAAAAAATCCCAGCCTTCTCAACTGAAATACCACAATGTTTCCAAGAAAGAATTTACTTCCCACCTCTCCTCAGCATGACTGGCAAATGATGCATTAAGATGGGTACCTTTGTCCCCCAAATGCTCTATCACAATATGCCTCTTTGAACAGACCCTGGCTTTCACAGGTTTACTGTGGCAGCACTTCTGCAAAAAAGCATCCAAATGGAAAGCTGGGAACCTGCCAAGCCTGAGTCTCTGGCCATTTTAGCTTTACAAGAATTGTCTACTTTTTTGCTATTACTTTTGGAGCCTCTTTGTTGTTTAAACAACACCTCTTGGCAAATGGGAGGCATTGTGGCAGCTCTCGGCTATAAATGAAAGATACTCAAAAGAATTCCTGGTGGTTCAACAAAGTCAAAAACGAAGAAATAGGGAGGGACCGACAATTGCTGTGCAAAAAAGTCTTTGAAATAAAGTCTGTGTATATTTATTAAACTTGTTGAACAGGTATAAATGCCAAAACAAGTTTCCAGATACACAAAGCTCATTTTCACACCCTTCTTCAGTGGCGTTACCTAAACACAAATAAATCTCATAATTATACAAAATATGTCTAAATAAATAAATCAAAGATAAACTATGGTTATAGTCATAATTTGAAGATTTTGCAAAAGACATCAGTAGTTGGGAGTGGTGGTAGACTTTTAATGTGGAGGTTAGTCAAGATTCATAGCTAGCCAAACGATAGTCTATCAGAAATCAGTTTTGAGGCATTTGTGAGCTAATTCACTGATAAAATTTCAGCATTCCACCACAACCTCCCACCAACTTTGGACACAGAAAATGAACCAGAGGCTTCTTGGCCGCCTCTGGAGGGAACACTGAATGACTTCAGACAGTCACACTGACTGAAGGGGACAGGATGCTAGCTTCAGTAAGACCAACCCACACACCCACTAGACCCCCATCCCTCATGGCTACTCAAAACAGTTGAAGAGAAGGTAGTGGGCCTCCTACAGGAGATAATTAACCTCTCCCTGTCAATGGGAGAATTCCCAGAAGGGCTGAAAGAAACAGTGGTTCATCTACTCCTGAAAAAACTATCCTTGGATTTACTGCCCTGTCTCACATCATGGGGAAGATGGTGGAAAGGTCTGCCATGGACCAAATATTAGCATTCCTAGGTGAAGCTTCAGTCTTAGATCCATTCCAGTCAAGTTTATGGCCTGCCCATGGGGTGGAAACAGTGCTGGTCACCCTGATGGATGACCTACATTGCAAGCTGGACTACAGTGGGTTGGCACTGCTTGTATTAGTCGACCTCACAATAGTGTTCAACGTAATCAACGATGAGCTCAGCTCATCATCTTACTGATGCCAGGATATATAGGACAACCCTCCAGTGGCTGATCTCCTTTCTCTGGGAACGCAGACAGAGGGTAGCAATTGGAGAGAAACAATCGAGCTGCCGTCAACTCATATGTGGTGTGCTGCATGGAGCAGTCCTCCCTCCAATCTTATTTAACATCTTTATGTGCCCTCTTGCTCAGCTGGTACAGAGGTTTGGACTTGGGTGTCACCAATTTGCAGTTGACACCCAACACTTCCTCCTAATGGACAGCTGCCTGGATTCACCCACATAATCCTTAGCCAGATGTCTAGAAGTAGTGACAGGATGGCTCAAGCAGAGTCATCTGAAGCTCATCCCTTCAAGGATGGCAGTCCTGTAGCGGGCAAGAAGGGCCCTAGTGGCGAAGCATGATTACCTGGCCTAGATGGGGTGCAGCTGTCAATACCCTATTCTGCCAGGAACCAGGGCATGATCCTGGATGGCTCCCTCCCTAAGGAGGCACAAGTCACAAGAGTAGTATGGATGTCATTTTTCCACTTGTACCAAGCCAACCTATTAGTGCCCTACCTAGACCCAGAACACCTAGCCACAGTGGTCCATGCGACAGTCACCTCTAGATTGGATTTCTGCAACTCAATCTATGTAGGCCTACCCATATCCGTGCTCTGGAAACAACAACTGGTTCAGAATGCAGCAGCCAGGATTCTCATGGGAACACCTAGGAGGGCCCACATTTGGTCCGTGCTCCAACAGTTGCTCTGGTTACCAGCTGAATTCTGGATCAAGCTTAAAGTCTCAGTAACTACCTTTAAGGTTATTTGCGATCTGGGCCCAGGGTGCCTGAGGGACCATCTCTTTGCCTACACCCCTCAAAGAGTCAACCAATCCCAACCTGGCCCCAAGGAAGCACATCTGGCCTCAACCAGGGTGTTCTCTGTCCTGGCCCCCACTTGGTGGGATGAGTCGATACCCAGAGCACCTCCTTCCCCCAACAATTGTTTTATGGGGATAGTAGTTTCTATAAAAGGCCCAGCTAAATATGCAAGGCTGCCAATGTCTAAAAAGGACATCCTTATCCATTGTTGTTCCTCTATATATTTATGGAACAGCCTAGGGGGTGGGACGTGTCCGGCTGTCCAAGTTGGAATAGGGCGAATCAGGGTGCAGCCCGCTTTGCCCTGATTGGCCCTGCCCCTGCAGCTCCCACCCTCTGTCCCTGGACTCTAGCCTCTTTGCTCTCAGATGCCTCAGTGCCTGGAGCCAGCAGCAGGTAAGGGGAGAGGGCCCTGGGCAAAGGATCATGGTGGAGGCCTTGGTAACAAGGGCCTCTTGGCCTGCTAGGCTGGGCCTGCTGACGAGGGCCTCCCGGCCTGCTGACCTGATTAAAGACTGCTAAGGAGCTAAGGAACTCTATCCCAGCCCTGATGAGCTGCCCAGACCCCGCCCGCCCCACTTGATCTGGCTGCGAGCTGCCGCCCAAGGCCACCTTAAGCTTCTAAGCCAGGGACCAGAGGAGGGGACCCTTTCAAGGCCCGTTCTTAGGAACAGGCTTTGAAGCTAGTATTACATAATATAGAACCACCAGATGTGTAAAATTCTATTTAATGTGATGTCATAGTTTACAAAGTCTGCTATTAAACTGAAACATTTTGAACAAATGTCTCCAACTGCAATGCATAATTACCAAGTGGCATAAACCCCAACAGATATTATATAGTAAAAAACAGCATAGTAACCAGACAAAATATGTTCATAAGCAATGATAGTTGCAACAGTAGCACTGTTGCTAGAGAAAGGTAGAAGGAATCTCCGATAACTCCCCATTTCGGTCTTGCCTTTCTCTATTATCTTTAAAACAAGTGCCTTCCAAAAAGTATCCTGTTGAAAAAGGTAACTGATTAAGAACAATGTTTTGATGGCAAATCGTGTCTTCAAAACTAAGTAATACACAGCTTGCTTCTCCATTGTAATTATATTCACATATATTTACGTATCTTTGTGGACATACATCCCTCAGTGTGTTAATGATCTCAACCTTATATAAAAAAACAAAAAGGTATTGAGAAAGGAGTTTAATCAAATGTAAACTACAAGCGCATAACCATGCAATACCTAAGCTCATTAATGCTCTAAACCAGTTAGTCTTTCCAATGTCACAAGATTCCATTGTTTAAACCAGGGGTAGTCAAACCGCGGCCCTCCAGATATCCATGGACTACAATTCCCATGAGCCATGAGGCATCACAGCCCCCAACAGGAATTCCATCTCTGCTCTGTAGCTAGAACCCAATTTTTGCAGAGAAATGCATTTAGAACGAACATTGAATAATGGTTGGGTGTCTCTGACAACTGTCCCATTAGTACTGTTTGGCTCAGTTCAATGCAGGTCCTTTTCGTCAGTCCTACTCAGCTGAATCTGATTCTGATGGTTTTTACAAAGCGCTCTCCTGGTCAAAGGATATTAACTTCCACATATCCCACCTAGAGTAATTAAAAATCCTCCTAATGCCTGACCCTACTGATTAGCCAAAGCATGTCTGATGGAAGTGGAAAAGCCCAGGGAGATACAATCCTAGCTCCTGCTGCCCTGATTTCTACTCAAATAGCATCAGATGCTCTTTACTGTTTGCCTTCAACCCCCTTCTGATGTGGTTGGCATTGCAGGACATTGGGAAATTTTCACTGGCTTTTGGGCAGAAATGCTTTCAGAATGGAAAACCATATGAGGAATGACAAAACCCAAATGTCCAAATGGGGTGTGCATGCACCAAATGGGTGTGTAACCCTGCCCTGTGGATGCAATAGCTTCTGCAAGCTCAATAGTAGCAATTCATCTGACTTCAGCTTAAGTCCTCCTTGGACAACGTGGTGCAATCACCCTAGGCAAGACTGTTGCAAGTGTCTAGATCGCACTTTTTCACACTGAATGGTTCACCCTATTGTGTTGTAGGCATAACCACCCATACTGTCTGAAGTATCTGTCCTTAAAAAGGATCTGTTTATTTACAAAAAAAATTAGCAGGAAGTTCCAAGGCAAAACATCAGGCTGTTGCAATCAACAATAAAATGCTTCTCTTATTCCTTCAGATCATAGTTTCTCATGGGCTATGATAAAAAGCAGCAACTGGTGACTCATAGTTGCAGTGACTTGTCTTGCCAGTTCACATTTCCGTAAAGCTACCATGAAACACTGCTGGAAAATGAAATAAACCAGAATACTTTCATTCCCCTGACATCCTTGTGAAAGGGTTACAATGTCAAGAAATGTGAAACTGCCTTAGCTGTCTGAAATGTAGAACCCAGTTTTTACCCCTCCTGCAGAATATTGGACAGCAACTAGATTGATGGAAGGATTGTTTTATACTGGGGATGAAAGCTAGTTAGCCAAAGTGGAATGCTAGCAGGACACATTGTTACAGCCACCCTTCTGCCTCTGCCTTTCTCTCTCTCTCTCTCTCTCTCTCTCTCTCTCTCTCTCTCTCTCTCTCTCTCTCTCTCTCTCTCTCTCTCACACACACACACACACACACACACACAGAGGCACATATGCACATAGTTTCCCACGTGCAATTGCATGACCTCTTGTGTAATCACTTACACCAGGAACATTAAGACTAAGCCTTTCCCTTTGAGCACCTGGGCTTGCAGGGGACTATTACTTGATGTAAGCAAGTTACTGTTTGGCTTAATAACTGAAACACCACCCTTGGAGCATCAGTCTGGGTGAAAATACATTGCTGCGCTTTTCAGAGGTTGTATCTTACAGCATCCCTGCAGGCATGAACTTCTCTGGCATGACTAGAGCAGACTAGGGTATCTCCTTTGCTTCTGGAACATACAGTTCACTTGAACAAAGTTACTAAATGCCCAGTTTTCTCATATGGTCACTGACCTGGAAATTAATTGAGCTCCTTGCAAATGAAAATTCCTCAGGTACATGCAATCTTGGTAAAAACCCTGGAGAGATGAACTGCTGCTCAGAGAGAAGGGGGAGGGAGACAGGAAGGAAAAGAGAATATTTGTCTAGAGAATGTTGTAAGGGTCACTGATGAGAAACTCAATTTAGTCCTAATCTTAATCAAGAGTAATAAATATTAATACTAACTGCTTACAAGGCTCCATTAGCCTCCAAAGCACTTCACAGTACTGATTGTGCTGATTAGCCCTCAGCGCAATAGCTTTACAAGGCAAATGAACAGGATAAAACTTGGATCTCTGTTCTGCAGGAAAAAAAGTGTGTAGACCTTCAAGACACCATGATCTGGATGGTGGCAGCAAGAATTTCTTATTTTTTATTTATTTATTATATTTATATACTGTCCTCCGATGAGGCTCAGGGTAGTTTTCATGGAACTGGAGAAAAAAAACAGTATAAATAACCTGATAAATTGAACAATAGCAAAACAGTCATAACAGGAGAACAGTAACATAATGGAACAAACATAATGGATGTGAGAACATCCAATTTTAACTGTAACATACTGATGGCCCTGTGGGATGGACATGTTGGTGGTGGTTTTCATGGGGGGGGGTAGGGTCAGGGGCCAATGGAAAGTGATTGAATTCAGGTCGACCTCAACCAAAAGCCTGGCGGAAGAGCTTCCTTCTGCAGGCCCTACGGAACTGTTTTAGCTCCACTAGATGCCACCAGAATTGATTGGTAGGGGACTCTGTTTCCAAATATCCAGCCTCCATCTTGGTAAACTGAACTCCCATTAATCTGACTATGTTCTTCTGAACACAACACACATCTAGCAATTGGTAGAAGAAGAAGAAGAAGAAGAAGAAGAAGAAGAAGAGTTGGTTTTTATATGCCGCTTTTCCCTACCCGAAGGAGGCTCAAAGCGGCTTACAGTCGCCTTCCCATTCCTCTCCCCACAACAGACACCCTGTGGGGTGGGTGAGGCTGAGAGAGCCCTGATATTCCTGCTTGGTCAGAACAGTTTTATCAGTGCCGTGGCGAGCCCAAGGTCACCCAGCTGGCTGCATGTGGGGGAGTGCAGAATCGAACCCGGCATGCCAGATTAGAAGTCCGCACTCCTAACCACTACACCAAACTGGCTCTTGAAAAATTAAGGCTACAGTTCTAAGCCTTGATAGTATTTCCACATTAATATGTTAGGAATCAGGTTATAGGCATGAAATCAAATGATCTCCATGGGCTTTCTAGTCAAGAGGCTGATGGGTACATCCTTTTGAAGGAGACAGTACTAGAGAAATGTGTGTGTTTACCAATAGTGTGTTTACCAATCAGCAGGCTGAGTAGGCAAATCAAGGGAAAAGAAGAAAGTACACTGACTTACTATTTGCCTAATAACAACCAGTTTAACTCCCCCAAACCTAAGCCTGCCCAGCAAATTCTAAAATGGCCTTTTAAAGTCCAGGTACATCTGAAACCCTTTGGAGCTGTACTTTGTTGTTTGTTTTGTGTCTTATTGTTCTTTTGTGTTATTGGTAGCTGTATTGGAAGTACATACAGGGAAAGAGCAGCATGGAACACTGAGAACTCTGGTAGAATTAATATCAGTGGATATTGTGTTTTTGTGATTGTATATCTTCTGGATTTTCCTGTCTGAACAGGATTTTCAGCCTTTTAATGGAACCATTCGTTTATTTTATGCCAAGTACTTTGCTTTCAGGTTCTGCAGCCATATTATTGTATTAAAGAACTGAGACTGGATGCAACTATGGCCAGGGCTTTTTCAACCTTGGCTCTGGTCTGGTGAAAGGCTCTGCTTTGTGAAATCAGGGCCCACTGGGACTTTAAACAATTCCAGAGAACCTGTAAGGCAGAGCCGTTCTGCCAGACTAATGGCTGAAGACGGGAAATTAATATCCAACAAGATGTTGGCTTCCTTATCTGAGAACCTGTTAGAAACTATCTAAGAAAAATCTCCCTAACACTGACTAAGCCCCCTTTCTTCGGTAAGATTCTAATTATAATGAGGCAACTTTTAACTTAATTAATTTTAAAACCTAAACCAAATTTTTCTGATTAATGTTGTATTGTTTGTGTTAATTATTGTAATTGAATGTCTTGATCATGATGTTACCTTCCCTGAGCTGACTAGGGAAAGGTGGGCTATAAGAAGATTATTATTATTACTATTACTACTATATCATTTAGGACAACTTCATACTCAGAGAAGCCAAGCATGTAAAGACAAAAGAGACCACTTTTTGCCAATCTGACTTAAGACATTCCACTTAAGACATCCCCTGAGCACTGTAAATATGGATATCTGGAACCTGGAATTTGCCTGGAATTCTACAGTTCTGCTTGTTTTAATCTTTGCTCCCTTTCTCTTTTGTTTCCCTTCCCAATCTGGCATCGCCCTTGCTTATTCTGGGTGAGGGAAGGTGAGTCAGCAGCCCTGAAAGAACTAGTCCCACCAGGTTACTCGGTCCTTCACCAATCTCAGACCCACAAGAGGGGAGGGGGGGTGGCAATTGTGGTCCAGGAGGTCCTCACCTGCAGGGCTCTCCTGGTGCCGGAAATCAGTGGAGTGGAGTGTGTCGGTATTGGATGGTACTCGGTTGAGAGTGTGGCTATCTGGTTGGTATACCGTCCGCCCAACGTGCCACCAGATGTCCTGCCCCGCCTGCTGGAGGCGGCGGCCGCCTGGGCGTTGCAGTACCCCAGGCTTTTGATCCTGGGTGACTTCAACGTCCACGTGGACTTCAGTCCATGGCAGAGACCTGGTGTCATCCATGGCGACACTGGGACTTTTGCAATTTGTTGCTGGACCCACCCATCACTCCGGCCACACACTCAACTTGATTTTCGGCGCTGGGATAGAGGTGGACCTGGATACAGCTCTAGCTATGCTGTGGTCAGACCACTATGCCCTGCGGGCCTGGCTCAGGATTCTAGCCCGCCCACAGAGACTCATGGATCCAATTGGATTCCGGAATGCTCTGTGGGATCCGATGCCTCCTGGCGACTCACTAGCGGCTTTGGTGGCGGACTGGCCATCCCGCCTGGCAAAACGTGAATTTTTTGACACAGAAATCGCGTCCAAAAGCTCTCGCCTGGCCCAGTTATTTAGGGTAGTTAGATCTCTTACCGCCCTTGAGGGGCGCCAAATAATAGCAAATTGGAACTCGGCCGTGAGGCATTTGTGAGCTATTTTGCGGACAAAATCTTGTCTCTCCGCCGCGATCTTCTCACCACAGTTAATACAGTAAATGAACTGGAGGCCTGTTGGCCGCCTTTGGAGGCGACGTTTGATGGCTTCAGATGGCTCTCTTCATCCGAAGTGGACAAGTTACTAGGCTCGGTTAGGGCAACCACTTGCCCCCTTGACCCTTGTCCATCATGGCTCCTCAAAGGAGGTGGCCAGAAGATAGGAGGCCAGCTCAGGGACATTATCAACCTCTCCCTGGAGTCCGGGGAGTTTCCTGAGCAGCTGAAGGGGGCAGTGGTTCACCCTCTCCTGAAGAAATCCATGCTGGATCCGCGGGACCCCGCCAGCTACCGCCCAGTGTCGCACTTTCCTGGGCAAGGTGGTTGAAAGGGCCGCGGCAGACCACCTCCTGGCATTCTTGGAAGAAACTTCGGCACTCCTGGCCACGGGGTGGAGACGGTGCTGGTCGCCCTGTTGGATGACCTCCGTCGCCAGCTGGATAAGGGCGGGTCGGCAGTGCTGGTTCTTCTGGACCTGTCGGCCGCTTTCGACATCGTGGACCACGAGCTGTTGGTCCACCGCTTCGCCGGCACGGGAATACGGGGCACAGCGTTACGCTGGATACACTCCTTTCTCCAGGACCAGACCCAGAGGGTTGCAGTGGGGGATGAGTTCTCGCGCTCCTATAGACTCCCTTGCGGGGTCCCCCAGGGCGCGGTCCTCTCCCCCACATTATTCAACATCTTTATGCGCCCTCTGGCCCAGCTGGTACGGAGTTTTGGACTGTGTTGCCACCAGTACGCTGATGATACCCAGCTCTACCTCCTCATGGACGGCCGCCCAGACTGCCCCCCGAAACCATTCACCAGATGTTTGGAAGCAGTGACAGAATGGTTTGAGCAGAGTCGCCTGAAACTCAACCCCTCCAAGACGGAGGTCCTGTGGCTGGGACGTAGGGGGCAGGACCAGGAAGCGCGCTTACCCACCCTGGCAGGGACGCAACTCACCATCACGTCCCAGGCCAGGAACTTGGGTGTGACCATTGACGCCTCCCTGACTTTGGAGACGCAGGTCAAAAAAGTAGCGAGCCAGGTGTTTTTCCACCTTTGCCAGGCCTGACTACTACCGCCCTACCTGTCCCCCGAACACTTAGCCACAGTGATCCAAGCAACGGTCACCTCCAGAATAGATTTCTGTAACTCGCTCTACGCGGGCCTTCCCTTGTCCTTGATCCGGAAACTTCAGCTAGTGCAAAACGCAGCTGCTAGGGTCCTCACGGGTACACCTTGGAGGGCCCACATCCAGTCAGTGCTCAGGCAGCTGCACTGGTTGCCAATTGCTGCCCGGATCCGGTTCAAGGTTCTGGTTCTAACCTTCAAGGCTTTACGCTCTGCGGGTGAAAATCTGTTGGTCGTTCCCGGCCCTAGGGAACCACGCCTGGCCTTGACCAGTCCAGGGCCTTTTTGGTCCTGGCCCCGACCTGGTGGAATGAGCTCCCAAGGAGAGCTGCGGGCCCTGCGGGATCTTTCAATGTTCCGCAGGGCCTGCAAGACGGAGCTCTTCTGCCAAGTTTATGGTTGAGGCCGGGGCTGATAATATAGATCTATGCCCCCCCCCGGGGACTCGGGTTCTGGACCCGAAGCAAAACATCATCAGGACCTCCTCTCCACCCGCTAGTAGTGGGAGGGGGGGGAGTTGAGCTGCCGTTCTTGCCATGCCGGTAATACTGGTAATGTTATTATTGTTTTAATGGGGTTTTAATGGGGATTTTGGGATACTGTTACCTGCCACGAGCCGCAAGGGAGTGGCGGGAAATAAATCTAATAATAATAATAATAATAATAATAATAATAATTCTGGAACCTTCCGTATATGCAAAGCTAGTATAGTGTCACCAAAATCCTTTTAGACTATTTTGCATCCCCTTCCATTTGGCATCTTAGGAAATATAGTCCCAAATGTGATGTGCTTGTGTATAAACCTTTCCATCATGTTGTGTTATGAGTTGGCACTCCACCTTAGAACAGTTTCAGAGCTCTATCACATCGCAATAAAAATATTTTAAGAATTCATGTTCTCTATGGCACTTCCTGAGGCACGGGGGATCAGTCACTCATCAGCTGCATGCAGCATTCCTCTGAAGATTTCTGAATTGTGAAACCAGTAAATCTGTGGACACTGATCGTGCTCAACCAGCTTGATTGTAGCTTCAGACAAAAGAGATTTGTCTGGAATATTAACCTCACACTGGCAGCATGTGTGCAGGGCTGCTGAGGCGGACTGGAGCTGACTAGAAGCAACCTTGGAGGTCAGTGAAGCTTTTAAGAGGCATAAGAACTGAAGGGAATGGCACATGGAAGAGACTGCCAGAACTGATGCCTGAGGAAACGCCTTAAGACCTGTGAGTGAGAGATTATAAAATCATGCATATCCACCACTATTGCAGAAAAATTTATCGAGCTTGTACAGTAGTTTTCAAATTTTCTGGAAATGCATTCTGAAAAAGTGCTTTAAAATCAAGAGGAATTTGGATCTGCTGTATGCCTGGAGCTTTGTGCTGAAAATCAGCCCAGGTTAGGACTATAGTTGCACATAGTTATATAGTTAACGGTTTAAATGTTTATACTGTTTATAATGTTCATAAGCTATGAGTACGTAATGTTAGCACATGTAAAGTTCAACTGTACTGTACCAATATTAGAATGGATTTGTGTGCTGTGAATTCACATTGTAAACTGCCCTGAGCCGCAAGGGAGGGCATTATAAAAATGGAATAAATAGCTAGATAGATGATAGATAGATAAATGTCTTAATCCATTCCCTTGCAGTGTTTTCCTGACCTGAAATGGCCTTGGGGAGCTGGTGTTGACCCCACTGGGGAATCTTACACATTCTGATAGCTGTATGTAAGACAAATCAAGACAAATCAGGTGCTTAATCCGCTTTGTGCCCTGAGAATTAAATTTTCAATACAGAACTTCATGATTGTATCTGCTGACAGTCCACATTTCCACCAAACTGAATCTCCCCCCCCCACCCCCATGATTATGGGACTGAGAATTTGAGCACTACTGAGTCCAGAGAGTTGGGTGGAGGGACTTGGAAGTATGCCTTTTGATAAGAGGAGTCAGGGACCAAGAGGAGAAGCTTTTTGCCAATGTGACTCTGGAGTCAAATTATCCCAAGGACCTAGCTTTGGTAGTAGCTGTTTTGATAGGCAAATAAAATTAGCACCCATTAAGCCTATTTGTGCAATGAAAATGTGGATTGAAAACAAAGACCTTTTTATAACCCCAGGGAAACAAGAGCAACCTTCCTTTAGAATCACCTGATAGTGACATTGGTTTCAAGCTACGCAAAAGTGTCTCCAAGCATGTTGGGGAGAGTGTGCCAGAGTCCCTGCTTTGGGATGATAGCAAGTAGCTCTCTATTGGCTGTGGCCTGTTCTCCAAACTGACTGCTGAAATCTAAAGAAGGCAAATGTTCTCCTGCACTTGTTCAGCTCCCCTTTCCCGCCTCAGCCTATCAACCTATGTTATCCAATCAATACATCCTTGTGGCCGGAAATGGCTGATTAGCACTAAAAGTAGAGGCAGCAGGCAGAAAATCTCCTTAGAGAAATTACACAGCGGCTAAGATAAGGTCTAAGGACCCTCAGTGCTTTGAGATAATGTTCCCCCCCCCTCTTCTTTTATTGGACATGTGTGCAGTAGCTGATAGAAACAGGTACATAATGTTTTTTTCTAGAGAAACAGAGCCCTGCAGCTCAGAGGAAGGCATTTCCTCATCACAATGTAAAATTGCTGGGAAATTCTCCACTGATGTGAATGGCTTCAGGGTTGAACCCTTATTTTCTGAATTTATGCCCTAGAAGGTTCTAACAGTTGCAAAAACTCAGCTGATATTTTCCTTATGTTGCTGCATGTGCATATGCATGTCAAGTATCATTAGGAAATATGGCAGCTGGACACAGGAAACCTACAAGTGTGTGTGGTGTTTGATAGCTTCAGAATGTCAGATAAGTCAGATAAGTAAGACTGACTTACTCAATAATTTAATAGATTAATCCTGTTCAAGTCACTGTGTATCTTTACAGTGAAGACTGATGATCTTGGGATCCTTAGCCTGACTAGTAAACAGGCTGTGGTAGACTGTGGGATGAATCTCCTCTGGGTGATGAGGCAGATACATGTTTATGAATGGAAAGAACTGGTCTTTTTTCTTGGCATAGCCAGAGGCACCTGCTTTTGCATGTGAGACGAGGAGTTCTTGGTGGGCTGACGTGTTCAATCCATGATGATTTGTGTACAGATTTTAAATTTACAGAGTATTTTATTAATTCACATGTTTTATTCCAGTTGAATTGGTATTTTTGAATGCTGGTTTGTGTCCTCTTTGGGGAGAAAAGTGAGATGAGGGATACTCTAAATAAATGAAAGCATGAGATATCATCATACATCATACATATATAAGTAAGAATCCACAGAAAGAAGCTTTATCATAGAAAATGCAACACTCTCATGAAGATAGTTTCTGCCTTTTTCAGTGCTAGATGAACTAGAAAGCACGTTTCATAAATCCTCTCTGTGGTGCAGTCCAATTTCTTATATATTCCTAGATAAGTATCGTGTTCGTGTATGTGCGCAGCTATTCTGCATGTCAGAGTTCACCCCTGTAGCATGAGAAGAAATTTAAAGGAGAAAAGTAGAAGAAGAAGAAGAAAAAGAGTTGGTTCTTATATGCCGCTTTTCCCTCCCTGAAGGAGGCTCAAAGCGGCTTACAATCGTCTTCCCTTTCCTCTCCCCACAACAGACACCCTGTGGGGTGGATGAGGCTGAGAGAGCCCTGATATCACTGCCCGGTCAGAACAGTTTTATCAGTGCCATGGCGAGCCCAAGGTCACCCAGCTGGTTGCATGTGGGGGAGCGCAGAATCGAACCTGGCTTGCCAGATTAGAAGTCTGCACTCCTAACCATTACACCAAACTGGCTCTCAGTACTTCTGGGCATAGGGTTACATTTTTCTTTCAACTGTACAACCATGAAATGGTCCACACACTCATGGGATGAGGCAGGGGGGGAGGGGGGAGAACTTCTAAGTCAGAGTGTGGCTTTCAGCAGTCCTGAGCCTTGACACTTGTCTCTTCTGAAATTGGCCTCTCACTTGTCTACTTCATTTTAAGTTTTCTCCTTAAAATATGAAGTGTGGCTGTAAAAACATGCCTTGGAAATCAGCTGAGACAGGCTGTTTGAATGTACTCGCCATGACAAAGTTAAGTGTATTGCTCTGTAATATGTGAAAGGCCTTAGGCCAGCCTCCAGAGTTGAGCTTTCTCTCATCCAGGCAGGGTCTCTCTTGTCTCCCAGGCAACCAGTTCATAATCCTTTCTCCAAGCAGTTGCAAAAGAGGAAGATAAGATAAGGCTCATGTTCTAAAGCAATCAGATGGTGTCCAGCTACCCATCAACTGTAAGGGAAGGGCTCTACTATTAAATTTAAATTGAGAAGGGAGGGATAATTTCATTCTTCAGAAGGGTTATGAAATGGTCAGTTTAGCAAGTTTAAAGTTAACAAGGTGCCGGTATCCATGTGCATAGCCTGTATGCCAGTCTTCAGAAAGCAGTGCATTCCTCCCAGTGTCACTGTTTCTGCATTCATTGTTAAAGGGTTGACTTTTTTGTCTGTTTTTGCACTAAAATTTGCTTCTTCAGGTTCAGTCCCAGATTCTTCCCCCCCCCCCCACACACACACACTTGTCCTGCAGCAAAGGAATTCCCAGAAAATCAGATGTCATCTTTTCAAGCAGGGTCTAATTTGGGACTGCCCAATGTGGAAATGTGTGCAATAGGGTTTTCCCCTGTGCTCACCATTTTGAGTAATTTTGGAATGCCCCTTTCCTTATTGCCATCCTCCCCCCCCCCTCCCTTCCTACCTCTCCCACCTTCCATTCCAAAAAATCTGCTTTTTTAAAAAGGGGGACGATAGAAACAATGCTGTTTCTATGGTTTTTTTTTTTTCAAGCAGTCTTGTACTCTTGCACAGCAGTGTTATATTTTAACATTATAGCCCAGGGTTTTTTTTTAATTACATTCAGGACACATTGGGGAAAGGAGGAGAGGCAATCAAGGGTGCAGAATAGTGAGATTAATGGGCACAATGAAAATAAAGATGCAAGCAGGTACCGTTTTGCAAAAAAAACCAATTTTTTGAAAAGGGGAAGGGAGCAAAGTATGTTGGGGGGCTATCTCCATCAGACTCAGTGCAGAAAGCATGTCATGAATTCCAGCCTGAGAAATAAGGGGAGGAAAGCCCAAATGTGGAAATGCTAGAATTGATTCAAAGCATCCAAAGGAAGTCCAAAGCGAGGCTAAAACAAGGTATGGCTCCTAATGGGGAAATGGTCTATGTGTTGACTATCCAATTATCTATGGCCAATGGGGATGTGATTACCTTAGCAAAGAAAATCTCCATGTATCATGGAGTAGGTGTCACTTAGTTTTGAAGATACTAAGGGCCATTCCGCACAAGGATCTATGTTGCAAATAGGTTTCGGAAAGAAAAAACGCCATTTTAGATAGTGGAATTCGTCGTTATGCATACCTGCCTTTGTAGTGGAATCCAGTTGCGTTTCTATCGTTTCCCACAGGTTTCCGGTCTCAGCAAAAATCGCTATCCAGGAAGCGATATTTGCCGAGCTTTGTCCCGCCCCTGGCCGTCAATCAAACGAGCAGCCAATGGGCGGCCATTATCATGCTCCCGAAAAGCCTCTTCCCCTTTAAGGCAGGTAAAAAACAAACACGTTGCAACGAATCTGCGTTGATTCGTTGCAACAGAGAGACCAATCTAGTTAGCAGGTGGCGTGTGAGCTGCCGTTTCATCGTTGCCACGCACCCCCCGAGTGAAAAAAAAATCCCCCCACCCTGCACGGGCGCGATTTTCGGCCAAAAATAAAGGGAAAAATAAAGGGAAAATAAACCAGCAAACGTCGCTGTGTGGTGCTTGGTGACTTAAAACAGCTCTGGGGAGGGACTGCAGCCGGGGAAGCCTCACTGGGTGAATGAAGGTGAATGAAGGCTCGCCGGTTCGTTGATCTCCGCTTGCTTCGAGAAAAAAAAATGGCGATCGCTTCACCGGAAGATCAGAGGAGAGAACCAGGGGGAGGGACTTTGCTGAAACCGCAGCAATAGTAACACACAGAACTTTCCCGCTAGTGTTGCAGATTGGTTGCAAGAGTGTAGCGCTTTCCGGAGGGTGAATCCACTTTTTGGGATTTCCCTGAAAGCGCTACAACGAAGCACTTTTTGCGGATCAGTTTCAGGAGTATGGCAGATTGTCTACGACATTGTGCATAACCGCATTTTTGTAGCGATTACAATTTGCCACACTCCTGCTACAAAGAATCTGTGCGGAATGGCCCTAAAAATTCCATGACACTGACACCTTAGTTATAGGGATATTCTAAAAGTAGCAGTTACTTGTAAGCGCTAGGTCCAAGGGCGTGTGACCTGTGTATTGAGTCATACTCTAGTGCCCCATCTTTCTGAACTGATTTTCCTTCACTGCTGCTGCTATTGGAAGAATGTTTGCTCACATGAAATCTGGGGGGGGGAGGGGAGAATCTAGAAGCATGTTGCTTGTTTTGTTTATTTTTAGCTTTTATTGTTTTATTTTTAGCATTGTAGTTTTTGATTTTTATGAACAGAATTCATATGACCACATTGAACCAGTGTTTTAAAATGGAGACATGGTACAGAAAGGCTTTAAATAAATAAGAGATTCTTTTCTGCCAGTTTTCAAACAGGAGGTCACACAGAATTATCCTCTTTCACAATAAATAAACAATTGCTGCTCTTTAGTTGTTTAGGATCCAGAAGAAGGATCCAGACTCTTGAAGGTTGTATGGTAGAACTGCTACTGTCCATATTAATGCCTTTTGTTTCCCTTTTGTCTCCATTCAAATAGGTATTAATGTTTTGAGGCTTTGCAGAAAATGAAGAATTATAGTGAGAAAAAGAGTAATATGCATACCATGTGCAAAGGTCATGCCACTTTTGTGTTGGTCTGAAGCAGCAGAACAAAGTTTGAGTTCAGTGGTACCTCTAAGTCCAACAAAATTTTATTCAAGGTATGAGCTTTCAGGTGGTAGCCATGTTGGTTTGAAGCAACAGACCAGAGTTCGAGTGCAGCTGCTTCAGACCAAAAAGCCTACCAACCTGAACCTGTCTTCATGGAAAGCTCCACATTAAGCCATACAGAATGGAACTCCATCAGCCTTATAGTCTCTGAAGAAGTATGCTTGCACATAAAAGCTTATACCTTTAATGAAATTTTGTTTGTTTTAAAAGTGCCACTGGACTCAAACGTTGTTAATCTACATTTATCTTTCACTTAAGTAGTAGCTTATGCTGAGTCTGCAGTTCTGTGATTGCTACACGAAGAAGAAGAAGAGTTGGTTCTTATATGCCGCTTTTCTCTACCCGAAGGAGGCTCAAAGCGGCTTACAGTCGCCTTCCCTTTCCTCTCCCCACAACAGACACCCTGTGAGGTGGGTGGTGAGGCTGAGAGAGCCCTGATATCACTGCTTGTTCGGAACAGTTTTATCAGTGCAGTGGCAAGCCCAAGGTCACCCAGCTGGCTGCATGTGGAGGTTTTATTCAGTGTTTTTTCCTGATTAGAATATGGTCTTGTCTATGAATCTAACTGTAGTAAGATTAACAGCAAACATCATCCTCTCTTTAAAAAAAAAAGAAAAGAAGAGATGAACAATAATACAGGCATTGTTCCATTGCCCCGTGTCAATCTACTCAAAATTGAATTGAATTGCAGTATTGCCTTTGAAATGGAAACTGAAGAACTATCGCAAAAGGCACAATGGGGTTAGAACAGAAATAAGTGCTCATTTGAGGGGAATCCAAAGAGTTGTTACCATGGAATTGGAGTCATACATGGGGTGTGTGATTTGGCCCTCAGCACTGCTTGGCCTCTTCTGTAGTATAGACTATGTTCTTCTATTCCTCATACAGGTCAACCTACTAATCTTGTTTCTTTATTATTGGAAATCAGATTCTGTATCTTGTACTCTGAGAGCAGCCACTATGTTCTGATGTGCCAGAAGTGTTAAAGGATTGAGATGCAATGATCATGCAGGAGAAACATTTTGTAATGATACCACAAAAGGAGACCTACTTTGAACCTCCTTTGATCTTGCTTAGCATATTAGGTCTGCATACTGGGATTCACTGTTCTGTGGTTTGGCACAGACTGAGTGTTGCATCTGTCAAGCTGAGGACCAATCAGAAGTCTTTGTGTTCACTGCCAACATCTTTGGCTTCATGTAAATGGAGGAGCAGGCAAAGGTGCCAGAGTTACAAAGTTATCACGTACTCAAGCTGCTGCAATTATTGCTGCAAGATGGAAGATGTATTTCTGACCCAACAGCTCTGCCAAAATCCCCATTTACTATATATAACTCATTCTTTTTGTTTATAATGCCAAGTGTCTGAAGACCCAAATGCAACTTATCAGAGTCAGATTGCCTGAGAATTCCAAATGGGTTTTGCCTGGTTGAACATAAATTGTCAGGATAGGACTGTTACTGATAAAACACTTGGCATAGCTATAATTGGTGGACTGCTAAGTGCAGAAGCCTGTTTATTTAGAGGTGATGGTTGTACTGTCTGTCAGAGGGAAAGTTCATTTTCTTCAGATTAGTAAATAAGGCTCTTTAAGAGCAAGATAGATCATGAGTTTTATTCTAAGTAAGATTCTTTGCTATTATAAATCAGAATGGTGGTACAGATATCTATGGAGATGCACTTACTAGCATATAATGAGGATCCAGCTTAGATGATTTCTTTGCAGTCTTGACTTTTGCCCAAGTCACCAGACCCAGTACACAAACTGTAGCTTGCCCTTTACAGTAATGATGGTGGGTAATGAAGAAACAACAGCAATTAGCAATCAATTACTTGACCGACATAAAAGCCAGGCAAGTAAAACCACTCAATTTTACAAGTGTATATAGGTAATTTAAAACAAAAAGCCAAAGCCATCCAATTTGCTTTATAGTTTTCCTGGAATCCAATTAGCAAATGAATGCAATTAGTCAAACTTTCTTAAAAATGCCACATATTTATAGTGTCTTTAGGTCATTTACTGAGTTCAGCGTTGCAATCAGCCTGACCAACCATATGTAAAAAAACAGGTCAAAGCATTGTGACTTCACCCACAGAAGCATTTAAAAGGACGACCTTTGTCTGAAATAATACGCATCACCCCCTGAAGTCAAACAGAAGACTGAATAAATAACTCCAACTCACTGTAGCAACTGGCATGTTATAGAAAAGCTCATATTTTCTTCAGTCTGTCCCCATTTGAAACTGAATTGATGTCAAAACTAGCATAATTAAAAAAACCAAAACTGTATAGTTGCTATAACGGTACATATTGTGGGTACAAACTACAGGCCAGTAATTTGTATCTGTTCAATTGTGTGATGCAGTCTTAATCTTCAGAGAGATGATGAGGCCCAGGCCATTCAAAAATTCTCTTGGAGGAGCTAGAAATCACAACAATCTCACAGGCACTCTTTGTTACATTGTTACAATTTCCTTTTGCTTCCAAGTAAATTGCTGAGTGTGGCCGGGGGGGGGGGGGGGGCTGTTTACAGTGAGACATGAGTTTTGTCATTTTCAGAGTGCAGATGATATACAGTTAGTGTGGACAAATATAGGCTGTTCTGGGGAACTGTGTTCAGAGCAGTACCCAAGGGGAGTCATCAAAACTGCAAACTGTCCAAATATGAAATAAAAGTGTTGATTCAAACAGAGCTAAGCCTTTGAATTTGTACCTGTAGCCCGTTTGAAAACAGAGAAACAATGTTGGATATCACCAGAAAGATTATACCTTCTAGGAGTAAGGAAGGTGGAAAAGGTTAGCCTGGATATCAGCTGATTAATAAAAGAGGAAGCCTAATAACAGTGACCTTTAAAGCTGTAAAATGCTCCAGGTTTGCAGAAAAGTGTGAAATAAAAAACCCAAAATGTGTATGTTGAGGAAACCCTGAAAATGATAAAAGGAGTGTGTGTAGCTTTAAGTAATGGGTTCCCTCTCAGTGGTTGTTGCTATGCAACCGCAGTCTTCCAGGCTCAGTTCCTGTGACGAAAAAGACAGGGGGAGCCAGTAGAACCGTTTTAGATACTAAGGGAGGACTCAGTGGGGCTAGGCCTAGCTAGGGTTGCCAGCTCCAGATTGGGAAATTTCTGGAGATGAAGTATGAGGCAGCCAGGATTTGGGGAGACATCTGCTGAATGTAATTCAATAGACTCCCTCCTGCAAAGCAGCCATATTCTTGAGTGGAACTAGAGTTGCCATCCTTCTTGGGTGGGTTTGAGATCACCCAGAATTACAACTGATCAGTTCCCCTGCAGAAAATGGCTGCATTGGAGGGTGGATTCTATGGAATTCTATGGTCTTTTCCTTCCCTAAACCTCATCCTCCCAAGGCTCCTCTCCCAAATCTTAGGAATTTCTCAACCTGGAGATGATATGGAGGATTAGGCCGGAATATTGGTTGCCAGACCATGGCAACTTGCAGGAGATGACAAGCTGGGGACTTACCTTGCTGGCTTTGTGCCAATGCCATTCTATCGCTTCTAGCATAATCTGGAAGTGATAGCATAATGCTGGGAATAATGCCCTAGCATTTGCATAAAACTGTATAGTAGAACCACAGGGATTGCCAGAGTGTTGTCTGATGTGATGGCATCACTTTTGGGCTGCCCTGGAAGTGACATCATGGTGATGGCATGCTGCCAATCATTTCTCACTCCATTTTGCCTGGCATTTATCCTCCAGTGCCCAGCTGAGCAGCAATGGGCAGAGCTGGTGGGTGGTAGGTAGGGGGGACATCTCCTGCCAACATGAGAGCCAAGGTGGTGTACTGGTTGAAACCTGCAGATTGGAGAGCCAGGTTTGATTCCCTGATCTTCCACATGCAAGAGTGACCTTTATCCAGTTGCAGTCCTGTTAGAGTTGTTATCACAGAGCAGTCCTGTCAGAGCTCTCTCAAACCTACCTACCTCACAGGGAGAGTAAAGCAAGGTAATTGTAAGTTGCTTTGGGATTCCTTTGGGTTGTGACAAGCGGGGTATAAAACCAACTCAAGGTGAGTGATCAAGTGACTGCTCTTTAATTTAGTAGTTGAAAAGGGAGTTGGCAAAAGTGGGGAAAGATAGAACATGAACTGGTAGTTTGGTTCTGGAAACTCATATTTATTCTGTCTAAAAAGAAAAAAAAAGGAAACGAGGTTTCATCTTCATTCAACACAATACAGAGACATGCCCTTATAAGGAACCTAGAGGATGGGAGTGTCCAGAGGATACAGGGGCACAGCTGCAGACAGCTATGAATTGGAGATCATTAAGAGAAGGCAGGGGAAATGGGTGTTTGTTTCCCAAAAACTATTACATTTCCTTTTCCTCTGGTGTGTTCCTCATACAACTGAGCCCCTAACTTATCACACAACATATTTGAAAAAACTTATTTGAAGAAATAATTGAGTGAAACTCATCAGGGTGGGTTATTATAGGGTCAGTAGTTGGGGTAATATTGTTCAATTTACTCTTTAAAAATCTTTTGAAAAATGTCAATAGAACATAAGTAATAAAATAAATGATTATTTATGTCAGTGAACGTAATTCAGTGCATTTTCATGTAGCCTGTAGACTTATTTTGTTATTCAACAAATAGAATTTTTCCCTTTGATACGGAAAAGAAATTCTTGTTTTTTAATGTTAAATGGGAACACATTGAAAATATTCTAAATAAATGAAAAGCACACTGAAAAAGATGTTGGGCAAACATTTTCCCCTAATGAAAAACTAGGTCACCAGAATTGAAGATATGGGTTCGAAACTGGTAGGAAAGTTCAGTAAGAAACTTTAAGGTTGGGCATAAAAGAGATTAAAATAAAACACATTTATTATCTAGTGCACATAAATCAGTTTAAAAACACCATTAAAATATAGATTCTCATTTACAGCAACCTATAAAATATCGCATGTACAATTTCCCATATTAACACCAGATATGACCAGATATGTTTCAACCTTAGGGTCTTCTTCAGTGGTCAAATAAATGATATACACACATATATGCATATATAATATTATATAATTAAGGCCCAATAGGTAGTATAAGGCTCATAAAAGTGAAGCTCCAAATGCTATATATAGTCTTATTCTCATACACGGAGTCCACAGTCAAAAATTATAGAACTGAATAACCACCATTCTATCCTGGGCCAAGATCCAATTCTGAGTGTGTGTTCTCATGTGTTTACCAAAAAGAAAGGCAAATTCAGTAATCCACCCCCATCAAGTCACAGCCAGCAAATGGCAACCCCATTGGGCAGGAGTTCCCAAGTTGGTCCTCATGGGTACTGTGGTACCCACTGACACCTTTCATGGTACCCACCAAATATTTTTAGTAAGTGGATGCGGGGAGGTAAAATACTTGCCCAACATGGTGTCTGAGTGGCTACTAGAGATACAATTAGTTGACCAGATTTTTAAAAGGTTGTTTTAGCAATAGCCAAGAACACAGTTTTGGTGCTATTCTCTCCCACTCTAGTTTCCCAGTGCATTTTTAAACTGGTTGCTCATGAGCTACAAGTGGTTTGCCAGTTGTTCCAGGGTATCCGCAAGGCTTGGAGAAAAACTATGAGATTTGCTTTAGACTTTATATTTAAAAGCTTTTATTTCATAGGGGTTTTCTATGCCCTCCTGAGTTTCATTTCAGGTGTTCCACATTGTATTTGTAGCATAAAACCAAACCTGGAAACTATTGGAATATGTAAGATCTGCAGTGGGCATAATTGAGCAGAATGTAAAGGGCATTGGAAGAGATGAATATGTAGCACAATTAGGATAAGAACTTCCTGATGGTTTTCAAATTATCTCCTCCAGTGTCCTGATTGGCTCAACAGGGGACTTCCTGCTTGTTTGAACATACTTCCTCCCTGCTTGCCTCCAGGACAGCAGTTGAACAGACAGAAGGGCTGCAGACAACAGCCAGCTAGGCAGTTACATCTCTTCTATCCTCTTTTTGTACATAGTTGTTTCTCTTCTGTTTTATAAATATACTAGATTTAAAGCCCATTGTATATTGAAATACAATGGATTCTAGCATGGGCAGCCTGGTGGCCTTGGAGGCCTCCTGGTGGAGCCCTGCCGCCTCCCCCCCACCCGAGGGCCCAGCATTGGCACGGTGAAAGGAGCAGGCCCTGTTTCTTTCGCAGCGCTGAAGCCTTTCTCCCCTTTCCTGTACCCCCCCTCCCCCCTGAAGTCCTGGCAGGGCTGCTGTGACTCCTGCTCCTTTCGCTGTGCAGAAGCCTTTCCCGGCAAGCTCCCAGATGGCTTCGAGGGCCACCAAGTCTGCAATGCGGAGGGGCTGTCCCCTTGCTGGGGGCTAAGCCTCCCCCCCCCACGGCCTCCACCAGGATGCCCTGGCCGGGCACCTGCCTGCCTGTTTTTGTGGCGGGCATCCTGATAATGGCGGTATGGGGGGAAGGCGGTGGACATTGGGGGGTGGGCAGGTCAGGCCGGGGCCAAGGCACCAATTGCCAGCCGTGCTGCACACGGCTGGCAATTGGCCCCTTGGCCCTGGCCTGACAAGCAGAGAGCCCTCCGCTTCTCAGTCTGGGGGAATGGGCCAATGGGCGCCCTTCCCCATCACGGACAGGGCCCACCTCAAGGGCCCTTAGCGTTTTATTTATACCGCTCCCACGGAGCAGTTACAGATATTTTATTTTATAGCTTAAAACTATATTTTATAGTTTAAGCAGCTTGATACTCTCTGCATAGTCATACTCTGTCAACAGTAAAATGCCCCTCCCCAGTGTGAGGTATGAGGATATTATTCATTACTCAGAAATAGCTCTCATTTAAAAAGATGGCAAACCCTGACCTAGAGGAATCCTGCCAGCTGCGAGGCCTACCTTTTGTGTTAAAATTCAGTATGGCCATTTGAATAGGCTGACTTCACAAGCCCTTGTGGCATATGGCCAGACATAACACAGTTTCCAGACTGGGGTACTACTTTGGCACACCAGCCAGCCAGGAGCTGATAAACTAAAAAACTTGGTTGCTACGTCATACTTTTTAGTCAGTCCAAATAATTATGCTATTATTACTCCTGATTTTTTTTACTGGACTGCTAGCAGCAATTTTTGTCTGCAGTGATTTCCTACTGCTTAAAATCCTAATTATACTAGGAGACAGAGGAGCAATGAATGTCAGAGAATACATATTCATCCTGGACTCATCCTCCGGGAATTGTTGCCCAGAATCAACAAATGGATGGGCAGTAATTAAGGGCTGAGGAGCCATTACCTAGCAAGGAAAAACACCACCACCACCACCATGGGTTGTAGCAAGAACATTATGTAGAAGACAGAGAGGCTTTGATCTGTAGAAGAAACATTTCAAATAAAAGGTAATTTGTTTAGGGTAAGCACATTGTAGCTGATACTTCTGGCCTGTCAGGAGCAGGTTAAGGAAGAACAAAGACATGGCTACTCATTTGTTAAGATCAAAGTGCAGAATATTGACTTGCTATTACAGCTTATTCACAGTTTAATGCTCAACAGATTCGACATTCAGGAAGACTCTTAATCACTCCATGAGGCTATGATGCAGCAACTGACCCCAAACAGCTAGGACCACATTGAATGTAGAACTTGTATTAGAGTATGGATCTAATATCTCACTAAAATTCATTACTGCCAATATATTTATACACCAGGTATAACATATTTCCTGGTGATATTTATCTCAAGAGGGGGACTTACAAATATTTGTGCAATAAGAAGGGATGCCAGCCCTCAGGTGGGACCTGAGGATCTTCAGAATTACAGCTCATTTCCAGGCAACAGATATCAGATCACATAAAGAGAATGGCCACAGAAGGTGGACTGTATGGAATTATACCCCATTGAAGTCCTTCCCCTCCCCAAATCTCCAGCTTTTTCCCAACCTGGGACTGCCCACTGGTTACACCCCCCCCCCAATCCCCCCACTGTGACCTTCACAGCCCTTCACAAGCAGGACAGTTCTCTCCTGCCTAACAAATGTTTTTACGTATTTATATGTATTTTAAATCTGTTGTGTCTGTAATTTAACTCTGTTTTTAATTTGTTTTAATGATAATGATATGTGTTTGGAAGGGGGGTTATTTTAATTATTTTTAATGTAATTTTATCACGTATGTTTTCAATTGTTGCCTGTCTTGGTGGCCTGTAAGGGCAGAAAGCTGCAATACAAATTCTGTAAACAATTAATATGAATGCAAATGAAGACAGTAGGGGTCCTTCCCACTTAAATTTGTTGTATCACAGGAAACCTGCATTTAACACTTCTGTCTTTAAAATGTAAACATCTAGCCATGAAGAGCTATAGAGAGTTCAAAAGCCTGCATAAGGTTTTGTGTCAATTTGTTTGGTTATCATGAAAGGTATCACATGGATTTCGTTCATGTTTTGGGGGTTTGAACAGATCAATAGCTCTTGTTCTGTATCAGAGGGAACCAGGTGCAAGGAAGGAAAAGGACAATTGTCTAACAGAGGTGATTTTGTAGAGGCAGCCCTCATTGTCAAGGGTGTGTGCATGAACCCCCTCAAAATCACCACTGCTGCACAATTGGCCTGTTCCTCCTTCGCAGCTTGTCATCTTTTTCAATCTTTTGTTTTTAAAAAATGTTTACTAATAGTCAAAAGAAAATGGAGGTGGTGGTGCCAGCAAAACACCCTTATTAAGGTCAGGGAGGGATTGACTAATGGGTCCCATTCCACTAAGATCTAAGAGGAAAGAAAGAGAGAGAAAAACTTTCTTCCTTTCATTTAAAATATTCTCACCTGCCTTTCAGCTGATGGCATGACACCAATAAAATCACGTATCCATTTTGATTTTTGAAAGGTAGAAATATGAAGCTCCAAACGGATGGCTTCCTCTTGATTACTTGGAATTCCTCTTTGATTTAGAAGCTGAATGCTGCATTAATAAAATACCTGCAATGCACAACCCATGCAAATTTGCTCAGAAGTAAGCCCGGCTTTGTTCATGCATAGGCTTTATTCACAGGAACTCAGGATTAGGCTGTATTCTTCAGCTTATATATTAATGAGTAAATGTTCTCTGCAAAGTGAGGTAGAAAGTTTTCCTTGACCCGCAGAGCAATCCTAAACAGAAAGAAGTCCCATTAAGACCAGTGGGATGTATTAATGACTAAATTGCACTGGATTTCTTTGTTTAGGATTGCACATCATGTCAAGGAAAGTTGTCAACCCCCTTTGCAGAGAACATCTTTAGCAAAAAACCTTCTGAGCTCAGGGCAATCGAGAACAATTAATAAACTCTGAGAATTCTATACAGGTGCCCTGTGTATAGACTGTGGATGGGCATTCTTGTACTGCGGTCTTGGAAGCACTCAGAAAAGGAAGAAGGTTCAGCTGGCATCTATCTTGGGGCTGCAAATTCATTTGGGAAACTGATTTTGCCTTTTCAGTTGCTCTGGTCTGTTAGAATAGGAAGAAATAGGAAACTGAAGTACGGGTTGTACTTCATGATTTTTTTTTTTAAGTCTAGGAAAATGACTAACAGTGTACAAGATAGAGGTTATATAATTATGTATGGTGTGTGAAGTGCATGACTAGAGAGAGATGATTCTCTCTGAAAACACTTGAACTCAAGTCACCCAGTGAATTTATTGGTACTGTGTAAAGAATAACCAAAATAAAATGGTTTTTCTTCAAGCAATGCATAATCCATTCATTTAAAATACATTTTATGCTTCCTTTCTACCCAATCAGGGGCGACATGGCAGTAAACATTTAAAAAGTTTAAATGTTTTAAAGTTAAAATTATAAAATGTAATTAAAACACACACATTTATGGAGATCTAACAACATGAGAAGAACTGACCCACCTTGATCCAACTGGTGCCAGAGGTAATCTATCAGGGCAACCAACAAAGAATATATACTTCTGATTAATAGATTAGGGGAAAACAGGGAGTATCACCATCGTGCCCATATAGTGTTGGACTAGACAGAACTGTGAAATAAGGCCTAACCTATATAGTGCAGATGTAGCTATACAGCGCTTGTGACACTGTAGTTATTGACTTTATGATCACTTCCTTTTGTACATCCATTTGGGGGATAAGTCATGTGTTGACTGGCAGCTGATCCACAATTGACTCAATAGATTTGTGGAAATGGGAAGAAGGTTAGGGCAAGGGACCTGTAACATCAGAAAGAAGGTAGGCAACAGCTACATGTTCAGATATAGCATACTAATCAGTCCTACCACTGCAAAATGTAGATGGGAGGTCACAAAATAAACAAACTTGCCAATGCAAGTTAGCATTTGTTGGAGGGGGATGGTAGAGTGGTTTCCATGAGATGGGAGAGTGTAGAGTCATTACAAGCTCTGTAGTTAATTCCTTTTCCTCCATTCTGAAGTGATGCAAATCAAAGACAGGCTGTTCCTCATGATACTTTTGAACATATACTTTGGTGCTTCAAAGGTTTTACCAAGTTTGAAAAGAGGGCAGGGAATAAATGTAACAATAAATAAACAAGTCAGGGGCCTATTCATAGTTTTAGGAAGAGGATACTGTGCAGTCCTTTGAGTCAAAGGCAAATAAAGGCACTGGGATTACCTTTTGCATAACATGAAAAAAATATTGCTTCACAGATGTCTCAGTTCGACAGTAAAGTACTAGTTGTTGCGCTGCCTGTCCTCACTGGAGCTTGGAATCACCTTTGTTCAAGGAAATCATTCCCATGCACAAGGACCAATTGGGGCAGTCTGGCATATGTGAGGGAATATCTTCCTTATGTTTATCCATCATATTTTTATTTCACCCTCCCACCAAGGAATTTAGGATGGTTGATGTGGCTTTCCCATCTTTAATGGAATCCTCAAAATAATTGTGTGAGGTGGATTAGGCTGAGAAAGAGCAATTAACCCAAGGGCTTCCACTGAGCTTTTTATGGCTGAGAAGGAATTTGAACCTGTTTTTTACACTCAGAGACCACAACTAAATCACCTCACAATATTGGCGCTGTATGTTCCATACTAGAGCCTCTTGTGGCGCAGAGTGGTAAGGCAGCAGACATGCAGTCTGAAAACTCTGCCAATGAGGCTGGGAGTTCAATCCCAGCAGCCGGCTCAAAGTTGACTCAGCCTTCCATCCTTCCAAGGTCGGTAAAATGAGTACCCAGCTTGCTGGGGGGGTAAATGGTAATGACTGGGGAAGGCACTGGCAAACCATCCTGTCTGCCATGGAAACGCTAGAAGGCGTCACCCCAAGGGTCAGACATGACAGTGCTTGCACAGGGGATACCTTTAACTTTATGTTCCATGCTATATATCACTATGTTTAGGAAGCATAATATGTACCTCTGTCCAGATTACTAATTCAGCATGGCAAAAGATTATTATTATATAAATTATCAAACCAGGTCCATGTGCTTGTTAGACATACCAAATGGGTAAGTCCCTTTGCTTCAAAACAAGTGATGTAATTCCTGGGAGGAATTTTTAACTTTTTTTCATAAATACTTTCTCAGTTTATTGGGCATTTTGTTTGTAATTTAATCCTGATTTGAGTTTTTGGACTTTGCCAGGTTCCCCATCCACACACACCAATACTTCCTAATCCTTGTGTCCAGGTCTCACAGCAATTATGTGGTGCCTGATGTATACACTTATGCTGGGTATTATGGACACTGCAGCATACCATGACGTTACAGCAACTGTCAAAAATGGTCATGGCTGTGAAGGCACAAAGGGCTGGAGGCAAAAGCATTAGAAGTATGAAATGTTGAAGTCCTGTAACAACAGGGGCTATATAAATAGCAGAAATCAGGCTTAAAGGATTAAAATAGATGTGTTAATGGGTCACACACCAGGGCAAACACTTATCTGGCATTACAGGCACCCTCTGAGCAATTACTGAAGATACTCAAGCAGCCATCTGATTGCCGTCTCCTGCTCACCCAAGGCACGGCCCTTCCAAGGCTACCAGTCAGTTGTCATGCTCTGCGGCTTTTGTCACAGCGTGTGTCACCAGCAATAGCAGCTGTCGTTTTAATACGACATTTTCCCTGGCTTTCCCGAACTCTAGCCACCGAAAGAGACAAAATTTACATTTCCAATTCACAGGCAATCCAGTCCATTAGGTTTAACAAGTGAATGAACTTCGTATGTAACCTACAGCAAGCATCAGCTCTGTGGCTATTCATTTTAACTGATTGCCTCATTCGCTACATCTAGAAGCCCCCGGCGTGGCCATGGCAACTGGTTTTGCTTAAATGCAGCTGAACAGTGGAGTTAATTTTAGACTAGAGGAGGAGGAGGAGGAAGCTGGGAATCTGAGGGGAAGCTACAGTATTGCCTTCCCCTCTCGAAAGGAGTGGATGCTGCCTGCCAGTTTGTTTGTAGATAACTGTATGGCGGCAGAAATATATGAAGCCAGAGGCATGCACGTATGCGTACCACCATATTACAGATGACCGCTATACTACATATACTCTACACAAGCCTACAAGTGTATCCATATGCAGTCATAAATAGTGGGACAGCATATGAATGAAACAGACCGCTATCCGGAAGGATCCTTTACATGAATATAACAGCACGTACAGGAGAGTTTTCTAGGGTCGTGAGCATAGCCTCTCCTCACAACAGTGGATGGAATCAGAAAAAGCTTTTCAACTCAGAGAGTGTTTTCAGAGCCACTTGTGACCAGCTGAAAACCAGCATGAAGCTACAGCAACCTCCCCCTATAAGGCTGTCAGCTCTAGCTTGAGAAATTCTAGAGGGTGCTGCTAGGGAAGGGAGCTCAGTAGAGAGTCCAGCCTCCCAAGCTACCATTTTCTCCAGGGGAACTGATTTATATAGTCTGCAAACTGGGTAGTTGAGGGAACCCCACGTGGAGCTTTCCAACCCTACTTACCCCCCCCCTCACACACACACACACACATTTAAAGAAATACAACCTGAAGGAAAAAGAGAAAAAGGGTGAACAGCGATAAAAAAGTATATTGGGGAAAAGATGGAGGAAGTCACCAATGCTTAAAGGAGAAAGCCTGTCTATGAATCCAATCTCTCCTGTTTTAACTCTGTGCTTAATTGGATGACATAGTAAGTTCAGTTGACATGAGTTCAATGGAAGGAAACATTTAGTCTCAATAATGATGGATTCCTAAGGATTCTAGCTGTTGTTAGAAGCTCCGTGATTGAAGCTATAAGCGAGAACCAATGAGCATTCTCTTGGCATTCTTTCCCTTCACATGAGAGCTCAGTGAGGTAAGTGGATTGCTTGCTTTCTTGGTCCCCCCAGAGCAACCTGGCCCCTGAGAATTTTTCATTCTTTATCTATCCTGACTACAGCAACCATGTTTATGCTACGGCACTTGTAGAAGTGAAAGCTTCTCTTCGGGAACAAACAAAATCCGAGGACCATTCCGCACAGCGTTAATGTTGCTGAAGTGTTACCATTGTGTAACGCTATTTATTTTTCATTATTCACGACGTCATACACAATCTGCAACACTCCCACAACACTCCCACAAATACTGCTTCGTTGTAGCGCTTTTCAGGGAATCCACAAAAGTGAATCCACAAAAGTGGATTCCCCCCTAAAAAAATGCTAGACTCTTGAGAACAACCTGCAACACATCCAAAAAAGACATGTGCGTTCTCAGTATATCGGTAGCAAGCATGTCCCTCCCTAAGCTTTCGCACCCAAGCTTCCGGCGCCGCGATCGCCATTTTTTCCTCTTAAACTGGCAAAAGCAATGAATAAGCGATGCTTCTTCGGCTGAAATCCCTCCACAAGCAATTGCCTGTGAAGTTTCCAAGCACAATACAGCCCCCCGTTCGACACTGACCGTAATTTCAGCAAGAAATAGCACGGAAGGGGGGGGATTTTTTTTTTACTTTAAGAGCTTGTAAATGATTAAGTACCAGCTCCTACGCTAGTGAAAAAGGCCTTTCAGATACATCGAATAAACAAATATGCATTGCTACTGGTGTTTTCGGGTTTTTAAAAACCAGTTTTTAAAGGGAAGCACGAACACAACAGTTAATTGGCTGTTCTTTTTGATTGATAGCCAGGGAGAAAGCATGGAAAAATATTGCCTACTTTGTTGCAATTTCGGTGAGAGCAGAAACTTGTGCGTTACCAGAACAGCGCTAGTGGGAGAGCCTTTTTTACAATAGAAACAGCTGTGTGCGTTACCGAGACCTGTCGCTTTTGATTGCAGCAATTTTCAATAGCGCACAGATTTATCAACATTGCCTATTACGCGGAATGGCCCTTGTATATGCATGGATATCCACTCTTTTAAAACAGGGTTACCAGCTCTGGGGTTGGAACTGGGAGTGGGCAGGATTTGAGTAGGGAGTATAATGCAATGGATTCCATCTTCCAAAGCAGCCATTTTCTCCAGGGAAACTGATGTCTGTCACCTGCAGATGTGCTGTAAGACCGGGGGATCCCCAGGTCCTACTTGGGAATGGGCATCCCTACCTTGACATGTGCGTTCACAAATAGCCATATGGCATATTTCAAGAATCCACTGAACATGGTTTTCTAAACCTAAAGGCAAATTTGTGCCAAATTTGTGCCAAAATTAATTGAGAAGAAGTCCCCTCCAAATGATTTTACAGAGGCATGGGAATGATCACAGATAGTGCCCCCTTTTCACCAAAATGAATATAATGGATTGAGAACTGCTTTACTATAGGTATCCTGTTACACAGTAGCCATTTGAGATAAAAATGGAAGGCCAGATGGCACTAGGATTCACAAGAATTGGGCCACTAGGCACACAAAATTAGGATTGTTTGATTTCTATGGTCTTTATTTTATTGTGTCATTGCCATATTATATGAATTAAAAGTCACTGATGATACTGTCCCCTTACTTAAATGGATGGTTTATAGTAACTCCTATAGCTGGCAAAAATTTGCCTACACTGGGTACATTTGGCCTTCTAATGTGGGAAGAACCTTCAGAGTGCTTTTCATCCCTTCTTGTAAAACATGGGAAATAGGGGGAGGGGGAGAAAGGTCCTGCTCAGTATTTATGCAGGTCCATAGTAGAAGCTATTGACTTTAGATAAGCATAGGAGTGTACTGAGGCTCCCAGAGGCAGCTGTGCTAACACATCTACCTGATCTGTGTACTCAAGCTCCAGACTCAGGAATACCTCTGCAGTTCTAGGCTTGCCAAATGTCAAAACCATTGACATCAGAAAGTAAAACAGCCCAATGTGTTTGCTATACCATTACAGATTCATCAATTTGCTTGCCTTCTGACATGAAGGCCATTTTCAAATTATCTTTGTTTTCCATTTTAGTAACTGGTTGCTCATGGATTTTTCCCTGTAATTTCAGACAGACCAGTTTTAGTAAACAGCTGCTCATGAAATTTATTTACCTGTTCATACAAACCTGCTTGCATTGGATTAACAAACCATGGTTGATCCTTTTCTAACTCTTTATTGTGCTTCTGAATCACCATCGCATGCTGTTTCAAATAGCCATAGCATTTCCCCTCACTCTTTTGCATCACACAATTTTCCTCAGATTTTTTTTAAACATTGAAAGTTAAAGATTTAACCAATATATCTCTTAGAACTACCCCCCCCCCCCCGCCCTGTTCTGAAACTCTCCACGTAGGTCTCTCCATACTTATAAATTCCTTCTCAGCTTTACCAGAAGTGGGCCTTAATACACGGCTAATTGATTCAAATGGTGGGGAAAGAATGAGAGTCAGCATATAAGGGAAAATGTCCCTTGAAAACATTCTAGAGGAACATTTGCAATCTTTGAAAAACACCTGCTAGCCTACAAAGAAGTAACATTACAGTAACTAATAACAGTCAAGAAGTTTCTTTAAAAACATAACAGTTTTCTATAAGTGTTGATCCTCAGATTTTGTAGGCCTTGGCCTTTTTGGTCATGTCAGTTAATCCAGGGGTGTGAGTCTGCCCTAAGAAATTGTTTCGTAAACTGATTGTTGTATGTGGACACACTCTATGCCAGAGAGGCTTTGATGAATTTATGTTTTCTGAATCCTCCCTGTCAATACAAAGCATGGATCTTGGAGCCAGATTTTCAGATGTTCTCAAGTCTGGCTTTTGTGCCCTCATTTTAAGCATTGAGCTTCCCCCAACTTCTACACCAGGGCAACTCATGGGGGCAGGCTGTGCTTCTTCCCCCTCCCAAATTCTACTGCAGGACAACTCAGTGGGGTAGGCTTTGCTCCCCCCCTCCAACTTCTACACCATAGCAACTCATTGGTTCAATCCATCCTCCTCGCCCCCGCCCCCGCCCCCGCCCCTGTCCCCGCCACCGCCACCGCCACCGCCCCTGCCCCCGCCACTCACTGGGCCCAGCTATTCTTCTTCTTCTTCTGCTACTGCTGTTGCTGTTTCTCCTCTCCATCCATGCCTAATCTATTCAGTAGGGTCTCCTCTGCTGCTGCTACTCAATGGGGCCAGCTCAGCTTCCTCCTTTCATGTTCCAAAGGTGGCAGGAATTTTGAGGCGGAAGAGATAATCAGCCCTTCCTGGCTAAGGGCTCCCTCCCAATAGGGGCTCAGGTACAGGGGAGGGCCTTTCATGGGCAAGGGGCAATCAGGTAGTGAGTGGCAGCACTCATTGGGACAGTTCTCTTTCCCTATCTGCACATAATTTGAACTGATTGGCCCTCATTGAGACAGTGCTCTCTCTCTCCCTCTTGGCAGCACTCATTGGGACAGTTCTCTTTCCCTATCAGCACATAATTTGAGCTGATTGGCCCTCATTGAGACAGTGCTCTCTCTCCCTTTTGGCAGCGCTCATTGGGACAGTTCTCTCTCCTTATCAGCACATAATTTGAGCTGATTGTCCCTCATTGGGCTAGTGCTCTCCCTATCTGCCTGCAATTTGAACTGATTGGCCCTCATTAGGACAGTACTCTTTCCCATCTACATGAAATTTTAACTAACTAGCCCTTATAAGGACAGTGTTCTTTCCCTATTGGCAGCACAACCCCAGGGAGGGCCAGTCAGGTAGGGAGTGAGTTGTCAACTTGAGCTTTAATATGTTTAGTGATGATGATATCAGTAAATAAGGTTCTGAAAAACAAAGGATAGATGATTTAGGTTCAAAATAAAATTTTAAAATAAATTGGCCACATTTAGAATGGTCATTAAATAAAGCACAGTAAAAGAAAACAAAAGGTTCTGTATTTACCCATCTTTATGCATGTTTGCATAACAGCTTCAAAACAGATACAAGTAGCATCCTCTCCAGCATGTACCTTGGGAAATGCTAAAATCCAGTAGCTACAGGCTTGCTTGGATTGAGTTTTCTGTCCTTTCCTTTTTAAATGGATGCAGAGAAACCTATTGAGATTGATTAGCCAACATTGTGATTTGTAATTTTGCTTAATGCTATTAAAGAAAGGCATTGACCGATTGTGCAAGAGAGTTTGGGTGAGTGCCAAGATTTTGCATAATGAATTCAGAGGATTAATCTCATTAGTTTTCCACCACCCCTCCTCTTGTTACTGGTCTGCATCTCGGAAAGCCCGGCACAGATACAAACCAACAAAAATGCCTGTTACTCACTGGACTGCATCTGATATCTCAGAGACCTTCCTTCCTGTGCTGTCAGATAGCAGCATGACTCAGCACACAGTGGTATGTGAACAGAACAATGGCAAGATTATTTGAGAGTCTGGATGTGCAGTCGAAAGGTTGATGGCAGCTGAAATATACAGAACAAAAGGAGAATAAGGATCCGGTTCTTATAAAGTGTTAATACCCGACAATAAATGGATGTGCATGTGGGTAGATGGGTACTCTGCAAATTGGGGCCCCATAACAATAACACTTTAAAGCACAGGCAGTCCCTCGGCCACCCCATTAGCAAAGGTTATGGCAATATGGTGGATGGCTTTGTAGTCACAACTTGAAGTGTGGATGGCATCAGGACACTGGCAATCATCATGGATTAATATCATCAAGGCTGTGAATCACAGAGCCTTTGGAAAGATAGTGATGTTTCCATGTGCAAATGGCAGGAATCAGAGAAAATGAGGTAGTAGTGAGTCTTCCATGGTTTTTAAAACGGCAAAACTGTGGAAATCAGTGGTAGAGCATCATCTTTGCATGCTAAGGGGCCCCGTGTTAGCTAAAGACGCAGTCTTCTAATTGTTGTTGTTGTTAGGTGCGAAGTTGTGCCTGACCCATTGCAACCCCATGGACAATGATCCTCCAGGCCTTCCTGTCCTCTACCATTCTTCAGAGTCCATTTAAGTTTGCACCTACTGCTTCAGTGACTCCATCCAGCCACCTCATCCTCTGTCGTCCCCTTCTTCTTTTGCCCTTGATTGCTCCCAGCATTAGGCTCTTCTCCAGGGAGTCCTTCCTTCTCATGAGGTGGCCAAAGTATTTGAGCTTCATCTTCAGGATCTGGCCTTCTAAGGAGCAGTCAGGGCTGATCCTCTCTAGGACTGACCGGTTTGTTCGCCTTGCAGTCCAAGGGACTCACAAGAGTCTTCTCCAGCACCAGAGTTCAAAAGCCTCAATTCTTTGATGCTTGGCCTTCCTTATGGTCCAACTTTCACAGCCATACATTGCAACTGGGAAGACCATATCCTTGACTAGACATACTTTCGTTGGCAGGGTGATGTCTCTGCTTCTTAGGATGCTGTCTAGATTTACAATAGCTTTCCTCCCCAGGAGCAAGTGTCTTTTAATTTCTTTGCTGCAGTCTCCATCTGCAGTGATCTTGGAGCCCAGGAAAATAAAATCTGTCACTACCTCCATTTCTTCCCCATCTATTTGCCAGGAATCGAGAGGGCCGGATGCCATGATCTTTGTTTTCTTGATGTTGAGTTTCATGTCTTCTAATTAGCTGAGGGAAATTAACTTAAAGAAGACAAAGCAAGGTGGAAGTAACTGGGATTCTAAGTCTATGTCTATGGGAATTATTCCCCCAAGAGAACTCTTGAAAGAAACCAGGCTAGGTTCACTGGAATTGGGGGGAACTATAGGTGCTTGATAGGTAATGACTGGGGAAGGCACTGGCAAACCACCCTGTATTGAGTCTGCCATGAAAATGCTAGAGTGCGTCACCCCAAGGGTCAGACATGACCTGGTGCTTGCATAGGGGATACCTATACCTTTACCTTATAGGTGCTCGATGACCTTGTGAGTACCAGATAGTAAAACTACCAGGTTTGGTGATCAGTGCTAAGTATTGCTTAATTAGGGTAAATGGCTGGGGGTAAGTGAGGCTGAATTGATGAGAATAAACCAAGGCAAGACAATAGGCTCTTGGGATGCTCAATGAGAGGTGATCAACTGATCAATGCCAGCTGATCAGTTGGAGTTTTCATAAAAGACCCTCAGAATTCTTTGTTTTCAACCTTGCTTTCTAAACTTTAAAAAACTTTTCAAAATTATTCCTTTATACAGGGCTGAGGGTGGGATGGAGAGACATTCAAATCATTCTGTGGTCCTTCTCCCCCCCCTCCCCATCTATATCATAAGCCAGGAGTGGGCCAGAGGTCATTCAGGAGTGACCAGTCATTCTCTAAGCAATTATAAATACTCCCCCCTCCATTGTTGCTCTAATCCCCTTCAAAATTTCCACAGCAGCTTCTCTCCCTGTGCAAAGGAGAAAAATGAACATGTTTCATCTGGTTGGGAAAGCAACAGCACCAGTATCCTATCCCATCCACCCCTCCTCTTCCTTCATCTATACACACATGTACCCTGGATAGTGGGAGAGGAGCATGCTATTATCTCTTTCCCCCTGCACCAAAGCTGGGAGAACAGAATTAATTGTATATTTTCTATTTGTAGGGTATGTTGCCCTGACCTGACCAGGTCAGGCGAGACTGGTCTCATCTGGAATAGCTTCGCTGTATAATATAAGAAGCTAAGGCCTAGGCTGGGTGGAGAGTGGGTGGGGCCAGTCAGACCTTTGGACCAATCGGAAGGCACTCCCCCTGGACTTTGGACCAATAGGGAGGCAACACAGCCAGCCCCCCCCCCCAGCCCGGCCGGGGGCAATTTGGCAAGCTCACAGCCAGTTTGCCCCTGGCTGCTGACAGGGACACAGTAGGTAGGCTGGGGGTGAAGGTGGTGGCCTCCTTTCTCCCTTAGGCTGGGAAGCCTTCATGCCACCTCACAGAGGTGGTGTGAGGGCTTCCCAGCCCAATGGATGCTGTTCTGGAGGTTCTTTTGCCTCTTTTTTCATCTACACAACAACCCTGTGCAGTAGGCCTCAAATCTGCAGAGAGTTGCGTGGAAGAAATACACATGGCTTGGCTATTTTTTTTCCTCCAGCAGTGAGACTGGCCAGAGTAGTATTTTAAGTGAGAAAGGGCTTTTCTGTCAGCCAACTATTAGGCAGAAGGGGAAAGCTCCCCCCCTCAAATGAAAGTACCCCCACAAACTCCCCTGAATTGCTCTCAGAGGAAAATGCCTCCTTCCCCTCAGTGGGGGGCTGTTAGAGGCTCCTTCACAGGAGGCCTGAATGGGGGGGGGGAGTGCTCTCACCAGCCACCTGCCAATTCCCTCAGGGTTCTGAGGCAATGTGAGGGAAGTTGTTGGACATCACAGTTAGGTCTGTGCAGTAGGCCTCAAGTGTTTCAACTCAACAACAACCTGCATGGGAGGCCTTAATTGTTTCTTCTCCACAACAATCCTGTCCAAACTCCAAAGCAGCCCTTTCTGCCTAGGGAGCTGATCTTTTTACTCTGCAGATAAGCTGTAATTCCAGGAGCTCTCCAGGCCCCACCTGGAGGTTGGCTATCCCTTGTTTGGAATATTCATGGAGGTTTGGAGGTGGGACTTCAAAATTGTACAATACTCCAAAGTCTGGCCTTCAAAGTAGCCATTTTTGCCTGCAGAGCTGATCATTATAATCTAGAGATGAGGAGCAATCCAGAGACAATGGTAGAGGCTCGCAGACTGTGGTTGGGGTGGAGTGGTGCGGGTGTGTCCCTCCTGGGCTATGGACTTTGGCCAGCCCTTACCAGCAACTCTTTGTATTCTGGGGCACAGACAGACAGACAGACCAGCATCAGTCCTGCGAGCCTGGAAAGTGCAGGAAGAACTAAATAAAGATTATTTACAGCCTGAAACTGTAAATAGTGAACAAGTAAATAGTTGGAGATACATGGGAACTAAAGTGACTTTTTTCAAGCTTGGCCTGGTAAATAATATTTAAAAAGTATTTGCCAGGATGGTCCTATGAACTCAAAGGCCTTGTGGACAACAACAGGAACTACAGTTGCCAGCAGTAGGCCTCAGGCTTCAGAAGGGCAAACATCACCAGCCAAGCAACCAAAGGGTATCTGGGGCCACGTGCATTACTTTTGAAGGGATGCATGTGAGGGGACAGAGCTTTCCCTTCAGCCTAACTTCCTAGAAATGAGCTGTACTTCCAGGGAATTCCAGACCCCACCTGGAGGCTGGCATCCCTAAATCTCATTAGGATACAATACTACACAGTCACCCCTCCAAGGCAGCCATTTTTGCCTGGAGAGCTGATCTTTATAATCTGGAGATCAGCAGCAATTACAGGAGATCTCCAGGCCCAATCTGGAGGTTGGCTGTCCTTGGTCTGAACATTTTATCAACCGTAAAAAAATGGAGACAGAAGGAGCAGGGCAGACACCTGTGTACTGTGACTACCCTATGTGGATTAGTGCAGGGGGACATTTCGGTGTTTGTGGCCTAATTCACACAAGAAGGAAAATGACATTGAATGCAGAACTGGGAGGAATTGGTTGCCATGTAATCTCCCCCAAAGAAGAGTCTCCAGTCTGATTTTCTCTTCACATATCTGAAGACATGGCTCTGGAAAGCTCATTTGTAACCACTATGCCACAATTCCCAAAGGTTAGTCCTCTTCCACACTCAACTAACATTCCAAACCACAGGTTCTTGACACCCATCTCTCCACACCCATGCCCTCATTTGTCACCATGCTACCACAACATCCCACACAACAGACACATTCAACCCCGTGCCCTTACAGACTGAACAAATCTTCCCCTTCCTCTTCCTGCCACCAAGCTTTAGCACCCGTTGTATTGCCCCTAATTAAATCATAAAATCTAAACAGGGTCAGCCCTGGTTAGTATTTAAATGGGCAGATCACTAAGGAAGTGTTGCTACATAAGTGCACGCAATGACAATCCACCTCTGAATGTCTCGTTTTGAAAACCCTACTGTGGGGGTCCCCAATAATGTGCCTGCAAACTCTATGGAGCTTACCAACATTTTGCCTGATGCCTGCCATGTGTATTTAGAAAGTAGGGCTCCCACCGAGGAGTCTTCTGACTGGACATTGGAGAGCTGATTGGCTGTGCAGGTTAAAGTAGTGTTGTTTTGGTGACAGCTACCACTACAGTACTGGTTTTACTCTTTTCCAGTGTATTTTTAAAAATTACTCTTCTCGTCTCTTGCATTTGGACTTTGTATTAGCCCCACCTCTCATGACAGCCATTTTGTGATTCACTCTACCTTCCATTGAAGTCATTTTGATAGAGGCTCCTGCCCTACAGGGCTGCTAAAAGTAAGCTGTGATTTGATAGCAATTTATACTCACACATGGCAGGTTACAATTTGGTCCAGTGGTCTGCTTTGTGAAAACAGCAGACAATTTTTTTCCTCCTGAGTGCTGTAAACCTACTCTGAAATCTTTATACTATTTTGTGACCACCTCCATCTACCAAGTTGTCCTTTTGTGACTAGTAGTTCCCAAGACATTTTGAACAAGCATTAAGTAACGACCAGATACACAGCCTACCTACCCTTCCCTGCCATAAATCAAGAAAGGGACTCTTAAGAAAACAGCTGCAACATTACAGAAAACAGCTGGTTTTTCTCATCTAAGGCAACTGTGAGGTAAGGGCCCCTTTTAGACAGCCTTTTGTGTAATTTCAGACACAATAGTTTTAGCAACCAGCTGCTAGCAGATTTTATTTACCTTTTCTTACAAAGCTGCTTGTGCCTGGTTAGCAAAGCATAATTGAGCCGCTCTTGAGGTAAATTGCTTTATTCCATTTTCACCTCTTTTTTGCCCTTCTGAATCACTGTTGTGTGTGGTTTAAATTGTCTGCAGAGTTTTCCATAGCATCACATTTCCCCCTGCCCCTTTTTGCCGTGCTGTAGCATTCAACTTAGAATGTGGTTTGAGAAAGTTTGGGCGGTTAAAAAGGGCAAGGGCGGAAAGTGCAGCTCTGTCTCAAATGGCCAGATCACTTTAGAGATGGCTCAATAATGGAATGAAATTCACTGCATGAAACCTCTGGACCAACAACAGATAACATCTGGCTTGGAATGTTAATGTGAAAGGAACCTAGGTTTATGTGCAGTTCCTCACACCTAAGCTAATTTAATAGAGTGCTGATCCCCTCCCCCTTTCAAAACCCTTCACCTTTTCCATGATTTTTTAACTTTCTCTGCCAGAGGGAAACAACCCACAATTTAACTTTACAAATTGAAAAAAGGAAAGCATTTATCCCCGGTCTGCTGCTGTTGCACATGTTGTTAATGCTGCTGTTGCTAATGCTGCTGTAACTCCCAAGATGCTCTATATGGAATGGAAAGAGCGAAGAAAGCAGAAAGCAGAAAACCAGGAACTGTGGAGATAGTAAACCTGTGTTTCTGTTCCTCCCTGGGGTGTCCTCTTTGTCAGGAATTAACTAGAAAAGCATGCTTTCATGGTCAGGCTGGCCCACTGAGCTGCAGCACCAGGCCAGAACCTTCTTGGATTCCTGTTTAGAACTTTGTGGGCAGCTTAAGCATTTCTCAGCCTAAGCAGCAGTGTGAACATAGCTGTACTATACACCAGCACCTTCGTCTCTTTGGTCAGAGGTCAGTGCACTTTGTAAATGTTACTACTGATGGAAGTTCAAAACATAGCAGCCACAGCTTTCTCTGGCATGCCCTTGCAGGCTTATGCATATGTCATCCATGGTGCCAGGTCCACCAGCAGCCCCCAGGTCAACACTGTTGCCCACCATCATCAAGTCCTCTCAGAGGCCTCAGAATGGGGTTTAGCCAAGCAGGTAGCTCCGGCTCACCACCCTAAAGAAGGAGGAGCTAGTCTCACTACCTCTCTATCCACTGCCTCCGTAGCTTCTGGCTTGCAGCCTCCTTTTACATTCTACTACTTCCTTCCTTTGCCCCTCCCCATTGCAATCATAAGGCTTCCCCAGGTCCACCTCCCTGCCCAGCTGCCTTTTATTTTTAAAGCTGGAATCGGTATGGCTAATTTGTTTCGCTCTTTTTTGTTCTTGCATTGACATGCCGTCACTTAGCTTAGATTGTCTATTTCTCCCTTCCTGGTCATCCTTGTTGCTGGTACTTGGTGGCATGCTTGGGTAGAGTTAATGTGGTCAGAGTGGCTGAAACCATGCATGCCAGTCTTCACTCCCCCCTGTGGTGGCCTCTTGAGGAGATTGGGCTATGGCTCCAGCACGTCATTCTCCCTATGGTTCTCAGGTGGCTGTGGGTCCATGAACTCCAGCTTGCTTCTCTCATCTCTTTTGAACTCAAAGGAAAGAGCCTGGCCCACTCCTGTGGAGTCAGGATGGATGTATCTTAGGACATGTGAAGATGCTTCTAGGGCTTGTTTCCTCAGGAAGTTCCAAAAGGGCTGCTGGCTCTTGAGGTATTGGTGAGAACAAGAGTTAGTGTGGTGTGGTGGTTAAGAGTAGTGGACTCCAATGAGAGAATTAGGTATGATTTCCCACTCCTCCACATGGAGCCTGTTGGGTAACCTTGGGCCTGTCACAATTTTCTCAGCTCTCTCTCAGTACCACTTAGCTCACAGGAAATCTGTTGCGGGCAGAGGAAAATAACATGATTGTAACTCACTTCAAGACAACTTAAGCTGAAATTGCAAGGAAGGATTTGCACACACAGACACAATCTGACAATATTGTCCTGTTAGGGGCACTTCATTCATCTGTTGTAGTGTCATACCTCATTAGTATTTGTTGTCGATCGTGGGAGGCGAGAGTGACTAATGTGAAATGGCTCTCAGAATATTCCAGTGAAAAAACAACAGCAATTGATACTAGCATGATCTTTTGCTGTTTCAGAGAGATTTGTTGCCTGGACAGCAAGGGCAGCCCAAATTTCTTTACAAGTTTAGGGGTCAGCAGCAATAGAGATGGAAAGATAATAGCTTACTGACCAGTGAATGAATTAATGGCTGGGGGAAAGTTTGAATCAAGGCCATTTTCATTGCAGTGCCTCAATTCAAATTTGGGGCCACAGCTCAAGTGGATGGGTGGATAACTGGGGCTCCCCTCACATTGTAAAAGCTGTGGGAGATTCAGATGTGGATCTCCTGAAGCCATCTGTTTGGCCTTTAAACACGAGCTACAAAGCCCCTCCCCTGTTTATTGTTTTTCTGCATTATTATCTCACCTTCTTTACAACACTCAGGACAGAATACATAGATCGCCCTTTATTCACACAGCATCTCTGTGGAGAACATTAGAGAGTGTACATGGGCCAAGGTCACCCAGACCTTTACTGCATGGGAGGCTCCATACTGAGCTGCCTCCTGGTATTTGAGCTGGGGCAGGTTGCCCCACCTCTTCCTGCTCCCGCATGGGGGAACATTTGGCCCATTGCACCTCATGCACCCCAGATTTGTGCTCCTGCATGGCAGCTTTGGTGACAAGGTTCTGTTGCGCTGTGGGGTGGCTGGAGCCTTTTTTTTTTTTTTGCTTATTTGTGGTATTATGTACCAATGCAACAAAAAAATAAAAACAAAATAATGCCCCAGGTTTAGCCACCTGGGATTTTTCTTGTCCTTTCTGGGATACCATACCAGGGTGAAGGTGGGGAGGAGGCAGGTCAGGACAGCCCGGCTTTTCCCTTCTGAATACCCCTGGCTCAACGTAAGGCCCTCTTGATGCCTATGGCAAAAGAAGGAACACAGATATTTCCACATTCCCTTGTTGCAGGGCAAATGAGGGCCTAAGTTGGGCCAGGCCTGGGACAGCCCCAGGCCAGCACTGGCATAATTCAGAAACAGGAATCTGCCCCGCAGCCAGACAAGCGGTGAGTTTGGGCAAATTCCTGGTGCAGAAAAGGTCCCAGTGAGCTTCAGTTGCTCTTGCATTTATGCCATTTTCTGTTGTTTTAACTAAGAGAGCATGACTGTGGCCCATTTTGCATGGCAGTGGCCACACTGGGCCACTGCCAGTGCACTGCTGCAGAGCTGCATGCTCTGCAGCAGTTTGTATCCACACAGGAGACACATTTCACTGCTGGAGCAGATCCCACCGGGAAACGAAGCAGTGGCAGATTAGTTACACAATCCCATCTTCCTGCAAAATAAAAATAAATGGCCCAGTCTGCCACACAGCACAGCAAAGCACCATGAAGCTGACTGGGGCATTTTGTGTCCCCTTTGGGCCATCTTAGGACAGGGAGGAGCTGGGCATTGAAGGCTGAGCTCTTCCTTGTCTACACAGGCCTGCACAAGACAGTGGGCTAAGGGAACTCGGAAGAATCCGTGTTCCCTTAACCTGGGGCTTGTGTGGCCTGATCCATGCCAGGCCCAGGAGAGCGACGGTGTGGCAGCAATGTCATGTGGAAGTGGGGATTTGCCCCACTTTCCTATGACTGCTCTCTCTGCCTTTTCCACCCATGCAGAATTGGCCTGTGCGATAGATCTCCTTCTGTAGTGTGCCACTCAACTCAGGTACTTCTGGCAAAGCATTTCAACCTACACATCACCTGCAGACAATGTCATGTTAGTTTCACATAATCACATGCGACAAACTTCAGTATTAGATTCTATAAATATTTATTAAGCACTGACATAGTGAAGGAAAAGGAGCAAAGCCTTTCAAGCTCCAAAAAAAGAAAAGAACGAAAAGAAACAGATGAAAGATATCTCTGAATGCTGTGAAGCAGGTATCCCTGCAGAGATATAAACAGCTGCTAGAAGAAGTAGGTTTCAGAGGCTAGTCATGTTGGGCAGAAGAGCTATATTTTTATCCAGAAACACCTTAGAGACCAACAAGATCTTCAGGGCATGAGATTTGGAGAGCTCCCTTCACCAGAGAAGAAGTAGGAGGACCTTTCTAGCCGGTCTTAGGTGTGGTATTAATCTTGATGGGATCAGGAGACTTCTTTGTCAGTGTAATTTGATATGAATAGTTCCATCAGTTTTGGTTGATGGTGCTTGAGACAAATTTGTCAAGCGATTTTTTTCTAGAGCCTCTTTCATGGATATGTCAAAATATGCAGTGTTTCATGTAAGTTTCTTCCTCGTCATTGTCCTATGGCTTAGGAAAGCCAAAGAGCTGATTCCAGTGAACTTAACTGAGGTGGAAAGAATTTTTACAAGCAGGCCAATGACAAAATCACAGGAAAGCACAAGAGTTTGATTCTTTCAGCAAGTGAAAGACAGTCTTCCCTAGGAAACAGATTTCCATCAGTTTTGATGGAACAAAATAATTTGATCTACCGAAAGAAAGAAAGAAAGAAAGAAAGAAAGAAAGAAAGAAAGAAAGAAAGAAAGAAAGAAAGAAAGAAAGAAAGAAAGAAAGAAAGAAAGAAAGAAAGAAAGAAAGAAAGAAAGAAATCCAGTCTGGTCAGAGGAAGGAGAAGCTTGGCATACTTTTTTATGATGTAGGAGGGTTGCCTCATCAGGTACAATTTTTCCCATGATGGAAATTAATACCTATCTAAAATTGAAGATTATACCATATACATTTTTTTAGAACTGTATACTATCTGATTTCACTATGTATAAATCAGCCCTTGATATGCTTAGGAAAACTGATTTCTTGGCTCATAGAAACTGTGTCTAATAACTATCTATTTAAGGTATTTCAGGAATTTCTTTATACATTTTTGAGGGCTTCTCTTTACTTTTTATTGAGGCTTTCATTGTAAGGTTTTGCAAACTTATCCTAAAGAAATCAAGGGATCAGATATCTATCATCACTGTGCCTCATCCTTAGTACATGAAAAAGGACACATGAAACTGCTGGATACTGAATCAGACCGTTTGTCTATCAAGGCCTGTATTGTCTGCTCAGACTGACAGAAGCTGACAGAGTTCCAGCCTTTTTCAACTGAAATATTTTTCAGGATTCAAAGTACTCCCAGGAGTGATGGGTCCCATCCACCCAATGCACCGCCAGCTGCCCTGTTGAGCTTGCTGGAGGCAGTGATGGGCTAGAAGCTGCAGTATCCCAGGCTTATAGTCCTGGGGGACTTCAAAGTCCATGCCAATTTACTGTACTCTGGTTCAGGTTAGGAGCTGGTGTCAACCATGACAACGCTGGGCTCTACTAGTTTGTTACTAGCCCCACCTATCAGTCCAGCCATACCCTTGACCTGATATTTGGCACAGACATAAAGGTGTAACTGATAGCGATAGATGTTGTCCCATGATCAGACCACTATGCCCTGAGGGCCTGGCTGCAGGTGCTACCCCCTCCTTGTTCAAGCGGTGGACTTATGGATTCAGTTAGATTCCTGAATTCTCTGGGCCTTTTCGCACATCTTTGTTGCAAATTGTTTGCGGAATGAAAAATCGCCATTTAAAATAGTGGAATTCGTCGTTATGCATACCTGCCTTTGTAGTGGAATCAGTTGCGTTTTTTAGCGTTTCCCACAGGCTTCCGGTCTCGGCAGAAATCGCTAGAAAGGAAGCGGTATTGCCAAGCTCGTCCCGCCCCTGGCCGTCAAGCAGCCAATGGGCAGCCGTTAGCATGCTCCCAAACAGCCCCTTTCCCTTTAAGAAAGGTTTTTTAAAAAAAAAAAACGACCCATAGCAATGAATCTAGGTAGATTCGTTGCTACGGAGAGACCCATCCAGCTGCCTAATGTGAGCTGTCGTTTGATTGTATGATCATTTGCACGCTGCCTCGAGTGATAAAAAAAAAAATCCCCCCCCCCTCTCACGGGCACGATTTTCGGCTGAATTTATTTGTAAAAAATAAAGGGACTTTATTTCAGCAAACGGGCTTTTCAGTTGTTTGTGCTTAGTGACTAAAGGTGAAGGACTGAAGCCAGGGAAGCCTATAAACAGAAAGAGGCTCGCCGGTGCGTTTATCCCCGCTCGCTCGGAGAAAAAAAAATGGCGATCGCTTTGCCAGAAGTTTGGAGGAGAGAGCCAGGGGGAGGGACTTTGAAGAACCAGCAACAATGGTAACGCACAGGTCTTTAGCGCTACTGTTGCAGATTGGTTGCAGGAGTGTATCGCTATCCGGAGGGTGAATCCACTTTTCTGGATTCCCCTGAAAGCGCCACAACGAAGCGCTTTTTGCTGATTGGTTTCAGGATTGTTGCAGATTGTCTACGACGTCGTGGGTTATGTCAAATTAGTAGCGTTTCCAAATAGCAACCATTCTGCTACTTTGAAGCCATGCGAAATGGCCCTCTGTATGACCTAATGCCTTGGTGGAGGACTTGATGGAGGACTGGCAATCCCACCTGTTGGCCACAATTAACAAGATCACTCCCTGATACCCTCTCTGCCCTTGCCTCAAACTTGCTCTGTGGTATACTGCGGAACTATGGGAGGGAAGAGAGAAGTGAGATGGCTAGAGAGAGTGTGGAGGAAGATTTATGACGAGGTGGTAAGAACATCTTATTGCACACTTATGAAGGCACATGAGATGGCAGTGAAGTAAAACTAAATGAGAGTTTTATGCCACTTCTGTTGCATCCACAAGCTCTCACCTGACACAATTATTCACCCTCAAGAGCACCAAAATTCTATTATTCATTCATTCATTCGCTCGCTCGCCCATTCAGTTCATTCATTTGTTTGTTTGTTCGTTCGTTCGTTCGTTCATTCATTCGAGTTATATTTTGCCACTCATGACAAGCCATCTCATGGCAGGTTACATGATAAAATGCTACATAACAAAAGATAATTCCCCATTAAAATCCCCATTAAAACAATTACATCAGCTCATTTCTGTTCATTTCTGGTGGCAAAACTATCACCTCCTCCCACAACCGATGGTTGTCTTTCAGTGTGCCAAGGGGACTCCTCCAGCTGAGAGCCACCAGCAATGATGGCCAAAAATCTGGTGGCAGTATTTTCCAGGGGGGCATGTCTGATTTTCCATGCCCTGTCCTCAACCATAGACCTGGTAGAAAAGCTCTGTCTTACAGGCCCTGTGAAATGTAGAAAGTTCCTACAGGGCCCTCTAGTCCAGTGGTCCCCAACCTGCGGGCCGCGGCCCGGTGCCGGGCCACGAAGGCCATGGCGCCGGGCCGCAGCTCCCTCTCCCCACCCCACCCCCCGCAGTAAAAAACTTCCCAGGCCGCAAGCTTGCGGCCCGGGAAGCTTCTTACTGCGGGAGGGCGGGGAGAGGGAATCAGGGCCGGCCGCGCCCGTGTGGGCGTGGCCCGATGCGCGGGCATGGCCCGCGGGTGCGGCCCGATGCGTGGGTGCGGGCCGATGCGTGGGCGTGGCCCGCGCGGGCCATGGGCCACGCCCCGATGCCCTGCCAGTCCCCAACCTCAGAAAGGTTGGGGACCACTGCTCTAGTCAATTGGATCTTGGCTGTGAGGCATAAGTGAACATTTTTGCAGATAATGTCTTGTCACTCTATTGGGACCTTCCTGCCATTCATGATACATTAAGGGAACTGGAGGACCCTTGGTTGTCTCAGGAGAGTATACTTGATGGCTTCAGGTACTTCTCAGAAACTGAAGTGGACAAGTTGCTGGGGAAGGTGAGGGTGACCACTTGCCCCCTGGATCCCTGTCTATTGTGGTTGCTCAAAACGAGCAACCAGGGGATAGAAGGTCCTCTGAGGGATATTATCAATCTCTCTCTGTCTACTTGGGAGTTCCCAGAGGTGCTGAAGGGAGCAGTGGTTCATTCCTCACTGGAAAAAAAATCACTGAATCTGTGGGACCCAGCCAGCTACTGCCTTGTCTCACATCTTGCATTTCTGGGCAAGGTGGTGACTTGGAGGAAGATTCAGTGCTCGACCTGTACCAGCCGGGCTTCTGTTCAGGCCATGCGGTGGAGACAGTGCTAGTTGCCTAGGTGGATGATCTCCATCGCCAGCTGGATTAGGACATTTCAGCCGTGCTCATGATGCTAGATCTGTCAGCCACATTTGATGCAGTTGACTATGAGTTACTGGAAAACCACCTCACCAGGGCCAAGATACAGGAGACAGCTCTCTAGTGGCTGTGCTCCTTTTTCCAGAAGTGGACACAGAGGATTGCAGTGAGAGAGGAGTTATCACGCTCCTTCCACCTCCCCTGCGGGGTTCCACAGAAAGTAATACTCTCCCCCACTTTGTTTAACATCTGGCTTAGCTGGTTTGGAGTTATGAGTTGGGTTATCACCAATATGTGGATGACACCTAGCTCGTTATGGATGGCTGCCCGGACTCCCCCCCAGATACATTTGCTAGATGTTTAGAAGGGGTGGCTAGTTGGTTGGAGCAGAGTCACCTGAAACTCAAACCTTCCAAGACAGAGGTCCTGTGGCAGGGTTGAAAGGAAGCAGGTCAGGAAATGTGCCTACCCAGCCAGGGTGCAATTTAACACTGCTCCTTCAGCAAGGAATTTGGGAGTGGTCTTGGATTCCTCCTTATCTATGGAGGCCCAGGTCACAGGAGTAGCCTGCTCAGCATTCTTCCAACTGCACAGTCCTAGTGCCCTACTTGTCTTCAGAACACTTGGCCCTAGTGATTCATGCAATGCCACCTCCAGACTAGATTACTGAGCCAGAGAGCCTTTGAGTGACAGGTTGTTCAAATGGATTTCATTGGATAGTGTCAGTTGAGAAGAAAGAATTGGGAACTGATTGCTGAGGAGAACTCAGTTTATCAGTGACTGAAAACTAGGAAGGTGCAAGGAAGAATGGGAGAATCACTGAAGACCCCCATTTGGGCCAGAAAAAGGAACAGAGCTTCTAGGGTAGAGAAGTCCTTCCCTGCCCAGTTAAAAAAGGGAGACAGTTCTAAATAGTGGAGTGATCCCTAGTTTGTTCATAGAGAAGGATTCTGGGTACTTGGTAGAGTATCCCTGTCTTCTGAAATCTGAAGAGTTAGTTAAATCAGGAACATGTTTCACAGACACTGAACCCAAAGCCTCTCATCTCAAAGATTCTAACACTTTGAGAAAAGCTTAAAACTCTTACTTGCTAAAAACATATTAACTGGAGTTTGTGAATTTACTAAGCTACCTCAGAGTTATTATTAATTCACCTCAGGCATTTTACTCCTGATTCCATCTGACCTTTTCCCCTGTATGTTGATTTAAAAAAAATTTGAACTTTCAAATGCCTCTTGTGTGCCATTTTCAGAAGTATAAAGAAGGTGATCTTGTCTCTTCCTTCAAGTCCCTGAGATAAGCCAGCATCAAAATATAACAACATGACAGGGTGGGACAGCCATAAACCTTCAAATAAGAAGAAAATAGAGGTTGTTCAGCCAAGAAAGTACAAAAATAGAGGGAAGATCCTGCATGTGAGGGAGGGAAGAGAGCAAGATTCTCATAGCTGAATATGAAGATTCAGATGGAGAAGCCTCTAAATCTAAAGGTTCATACATGGCATTGGTACTGCTAAACATTAAACTTCAAAATGTGAAATGTAAATTGACAGTACTGTGAAACTCAAGTTTCAACATAATGTTTCCACGTTTAAAAAGATATGGAAATGTTTAATTTTCAATGTCACATGTTCAGTATTTGAAATGTCAAAACCCCATAAATTATGCATTTGATAAGAACATGGAGTTTGCATATTCAAAATTAATTTCAACGCCATTAACAAGACCTCTAATATTGCTATTATCCAAATGCCAAGTGAAGAAAAGCAAGAGTGGGAGTAACTAAATTTATCTTTCTGCTCCTAAAGAAACTTGTTACAAAGCTCCTGCTATCTTTCGATTGACTATCTTGGAATGTTCCATTTGGTGCAGCAGACACATTTCATTAACTGCTAGATTTTGCAGTTTTCATCTGGATGCCTCCCTTTTTAGCTTCTCTTTTCCAGAAGGGCAAGGACACAAGAACCATTCATTACTGGTGTCCTTGCCCTTCTGGATAAACATCCATGTAGCCTTTGTAGCACATGCTATGGGATCCACAGTTCAACGGGGTGAGTGAGCTGGCCAGATCTGGGGCAGTTTTTGGATTCCATCCCATTAGGTACTTTGAAGTGATTTCTTCATTGCATTGTTGCAGAAGATGGGTTTTGCAAGAAGTCCTCCCTCAATCCCGTCTTTAGGTGCTCCCCTTTCGGCTCAGCCCCACAGGAAAGCCTGGTTTCAGCTAAGATCCCAGAAAAATCCCAGAGGCTCCTTTTTGTAATGGGCAGGGGAAATAAATCTATGTAGTCATAGGAGCTGCAGAATGCAACATTTTATTGCAACCCAACTCCAACAAACATAGGAACTGAAAGCTAAGGAAAAAGAACAAATTCAGGGGGGTGGAGTTTCCCTCCACTTTTAATCAGGTTTCAGTTAACTCTTTGCTATACATTTCACTACATTCACACACAAAGGCACAAAGCACAACAGGAATAAAGGGGACGGAATGCTCTAGTGCAGTGGTCCCCAACCTTTCTGAGGTTGGGGATCGGCATGGCATCGGGGCGCGGTCCGCGGGCTGTGCCCGCGCATCAGGCCGCACCCGCGGGCCACGCCCACGCATCAGGCCGCACCCACGGGCTACGCCCACGCATCGGGCCGCACCCGCGGGCCACGCCCACGCATCAGGCCGCACCCACACGGGCGCGGCCGGCCCTGATTCCCTCTCCCCGCCCTCCCGCAGTAAGAAGCTTCCCGGGCCGCAAGCTTGCGGCCTGGGAAGTTTTTTACTGCGGGGGGGGGCGGGGAGAGGGAGCCGCGGCCCGGCGCCATGGCCTTTGCGGCCCGGCACCGGGCTGCGGCCCGCAGGTTGGGGACCACTGCTCTAGTGGCAGTGTTTGCTTCATTTGATGGCCTCCACCACAGCCTGTCAAGTGACAACTCAACCCATCTCCAAAGAAACAGACTCCCACACAAGAAAACCTTTGAAAGGAATGCCAGAGCCCTCCCCTCCTCCCAAATGTGGAACAGACACTGAAGGACAAAGCGGAACGCAGTGTGTGTGTGGGGGGGCAGCTGTGGGCAGCTTGGAGCTGAGGTGTCAGCTGAGGTAGGAGAGTGCCCTCTGAACTGCAGTGAATAGCTGCCACATGTAAAAGGATCCCTGAGAGAGACATTAATTCTCTGGAATTGGAATTACAGCCCACAAAGAGGATAATAGTTCCTGAATGTACTCAAATTTAGAAAATTAAGTTGTTTTCTTTTTAATGTTAAGGAAGTTTAGGTTTCAGGATAATACTAGGAAATGTTTTCAGCAAAGTGAAGATAACACTTGCTTCCAAAGTTCCAAACTTTCCTTGGGAAAGGTGCCCCACTGTTACTTGTTCAACACAAATAACAGTGCCAGTTGTGATCTGCTAGGGCCTTGCTGTCGTTGGTGAAACAGGCCCTGCAAATCCTTAGAACCAGTGGTCCCCAACCTTTCTGAGGTTGGGGACCGGCAGGGCATCAGGGCGCGGCGCGCGCGGGCCACGGCCACGCATCGGCCGTGCCCGCGGGCCATGCCCACGCATTGGACCCTGACCCGCGCCCGCGGGCCGCGCACGGGCATGATTCCCTCTCCCCACCCTCCCGCAGTAAGAAGCTTCCCGGGCCGCAAGTTTTTTACTGTGGGGGGGGGCGGGGAGAGGGAGCCGCGGCCCGGCGTCATGGCCTTCGCGGCCCGGCACCGGGCCGCGGCCCGCAGGTTGGGGACCACTGCCTTAGACCATGCCTGGAACCATTTGCAATCTTAGCATCTCACACAGAAAACTTACAAGACAAAACCTGAATATCAAGGCCTTAGATTCCCCACACTCACTTTTAAAAAACACGCAGCCAAATAAAGAGTTCTACAAAACATGAAAATGTGCATGTGTGTTTAATGTGTTAAGTACCATTAAATTGCTTCCAAAGTACAGCAACCCTATACATTAATGACCTCCAAAATGTCTTATAGCCATACTCAGGTCTTAATTGAGGGCCATGACTTCCTTATCTGAGTCAATCCATCTCAAGTGGAGTCTTCCTCATTTCCTGCTGTAGCCATCACAGCCAGACCCAGAGTGTCCAGAGTACCACTGCCAGAATAATTATTTGGGGGAAATTAAACTTCCATTTAAAGATGGTGAGTGGTTTGGAGACCAAGTCGTATGAGGAAAGGTTGATAGAAATTGTTCTGTTTATCTTGGAGAGAAGACAACTAAGAGGTTATATGATAGCCATCTTCAAATACTTGAGGGGCTGTCATATAGAAGATGGAGCAAAGTTGTTTTCTGTTGCCCCAAAGGGTAGGGCCAGAACCAATGGGCTGAAATTAATTCAGAATTTTCGCCTAAACATCCAGAATAAGTTCCTAACAGAGTGGTTCCTCAGTGGAACAGGCTTCCTCGGGAGGTGGTGGCTTCTCCTTCTTTGGACGTTTTTAAGCAGAGGCTAGTCAACTTACAGAAATGTTGATTTTATAAATTTAGGCAGATTGTTAGTGGGTGGGCAGGAAGGGATATGCCAGTGTTTGCCTGTTGTGTTCCTTCTTTGAATACCCAGGGAATTGCTAACTGCTGCTGTGGGATGATAGGTGAATTTCCTCCAGGCCAGGCTGGATTCTGGAGAATTTTGTTGGAGGGATCACTTGGGCATTAAATTGGGGTCACTGTAGTTGGGCAGGTATTTGTGAGTTCCTGATTTGTGCAGGGGATTGGACTAGATGATCCTGGAGGTCCATCAAACTCTATGATTCTAAGATTTCAGATTTTTCTGCAAACCTCTTTAGTGTCTAAAGAGCCAGTTTGGTGTAGTGGTTAGGAGTGCAGACTTCTAATCTGGCATGCCGGGTTCGATTCTGCACTCCCCCACATGCAACCAGCTGGGTGACCTTGGGCTCGCCACGGCACTGATAAAACTGTTCTGACCAGGCAGTGATATCAGGGCTCTCTCAGCCTCACCCACCCCACAGGGTGTCTGTTGTGGGGAGAGGAATGGGAAGGCGACTGTAAGCCGCTTAGAGCCTCCTTCAGGTAGGGAAAAGCGACATATAAGAACCAACTCTCTCTCTCTCTTTCTATGTGGCCCTGATCCACAAATTTAAATATCCACATATGGGGCCATACATTGCCATTAGAGATAGAAATGATTTCCAGTGACTCTTTTCTGAATGTTGCTCGAACATCTCATGTTTCTTGTTCCATTTATAGTAACAGTCTTGTTTTAAGATTCTTAGCATCACTTTACTCACATGAGAAATCAATGCAATGGTCAGATGGTTGCTGGAGTGTTTGACATGTGTTTTGTTTTGGAATTGGGATTTAGATCAAACTTTTAGATCAAGCTTATTTTCCATATTTGTTGGTATATTCATGTTATGATTTTAATGGACTCTCTTTCTGTGGCTTGCTCTATTGCTATCCCATCTACTGATTTGTACCTATTACTCTCACTGCAGCTTTCATTTTACCTTCTAAAACTGTTCTTTTTCAAAAGCTTCTTCTTGGAAGGAATCTATTGTCCTTTCATCTCTTCTATACACTTCTTCAGTGTACTGTTTTGATATTTTCTTTATTTTGTCCCATTCAGTTAATGAATTTCCATGTTAATTTTCCAGCAAGTCTAGCTATGGTTTAAATTCCATTTGATTTCTTGGATCTTGTGGAACAAATCTTTTATTCTTTCTTTTCTGTTGTTCTTTTCTATTTATTGACATTGGTTACTATAACAGTTCTTCGTCTCTTCATTTCAGTTGCCAGAACACTGCATCTTGACTTTTGATTCTATTTCAATCATCTTTTTCTTTTGCTTCTCAATTGTCCTTAGCAATTGTAAGGGATTCATCAGTCATCTGTCAAGACCTTTCATTTCTTTTAACTACAGGACTAGCCTTTACACATTCTTCCTTGGTAATACTTCTGGCCCATGGTTCTTTCAATTTGCATTCACTTGAACTTGTTGGATGTAAAGAAAGATTTTCCAGTTTTCATCCCTTTATTTTCACTGAGGACCTCTTGATGCTGGATGGACTGAATCAGTTGTTTGTACTTTGAAACTCTATTGGACTCAGTTTTGTCAGGTTATCTCTGGATTTAGAACCGATTCTTGTAAATGTGCTTAGGATAGATATTTATTATTTTATCCTTACTGTTTATTGCTTTTTATTGTATGTTCCTGTACATTATTTTAATAGTTCGCATTAAGTATACTTTGTGATATTCTTGAATTGGGGGGGGGGGGGGGCTTCAGCCTTAATCTATCACTGTAGCCCATAATTGGCTACAGCTGCCAAAATAGCTGTTTTTTCTGGAACTCACCTTTTTAGCATCCTACCTTTCTCCTTGATTTTATATCAGAGAGGGCTCAGTCTCTTGGTCTCTGGCTAATGGGCTAGTAAAGGGACTGGTGGTATCATTACCCTAGTGTGTGTGGATTCATACTTTAGCTCTTTTGGTTTTGTCTTTATTGACCTATCATCCTTAAGGAGCACTTTCACATTTGATACCTCCCTTGCTCTGAGGCCATGCAGAAGCAGGGATATCAGTGAAGATAAAGTAGGAATCCTATCTCCCCCAAAGTAGTTACATGGCTTTTGGCCTTGTGCATATTTTCAGTAGCAATAATCCCAGAGTAATCTTGCTTGTCTAGATACCCAAAATGTGAGATTTCTACTGAGCCAGACTACTTTGCAGTGAAAAATAAAGCGAAAGAGCCAGTAGTATTAATGGACTGCCAATGGGACATTGATTAACTGGCACTTTTCAGCTACTGAGATGGTAATCCACTAATTGCTTCATCTCTCTTAACAGGCACAATGCCAGATTGGGCGGGACTAAAGTCTCTAAGCATATGCCTTCCATCCAAAGCAAATGTGGAGATTACTTCTTACGGCAAAATAATTATGCTGCTTAAGTGCCATAAGTATCTAACACAAATAAAGCACCTGTAGACTGAATCAAGGTTGTTTTCATGATGATAAACTGAGGAAGCCGGAGACATGAGGAGATGGCAGCAGCAGTGAAAGAGGAGACTTTGGCTCCCCTGAGGTCATTGCCTCATCTTGCCTCTTTACAAAGATGGCCATGCATAGATATGGGAAAGTTCGTAAGATAAGGGTGAAGGCTCACTGTATTTTCAAAAATCCAGTGTGGCAGGGAATTCACATGTCTTGCATTAATTTCTCATTAATCCAGAAAACTAGTTTATTGGCGGGAATAAAAGCAAAAACTGCCAAATCAGAAATAAGCCGCAGTGTTTTCACAATCAATAAACCTTCTATTTATATGTATTTTTCCATGTTTTTCCATGTATATTCAAGAATTAGCAAAAGCATGCATGATCTCTGTGTGACCAGCACAAAAAAATAGCCAAGAGGACTGTCAACAAGAATTAGAATACATGATATTTTGCTGAATAAAAAGGCAAGGACAGAAAATGTCACAAAGATTTCCTTGCAAATAATTTTAAATGGGGTAGTATGTAACAACTGCTTGTAACTTGTGAAAGAAAAAAAGGATAGCATTTCTCCAGGAGAATGATTTCTTGCAATGCCTTTGTTTAAACCTAAGGCTCAGAGGTCTTCAACCTTTCCATAGACATGAGCCTATATTTTATCTGAGGCAGCAGCATGGGACCCATTGAGCTGCAAAGACATGACAGGAAATCACACATCACAGTCATGAGACAGGAAGATGAAGAGGCAGAGTCTCTGCACCTGTTTGAGTTATAAAGAAATCCTATTCACTGCTGAGTATCCTCACATCATGTTTCTGATTCTTCTCTCTCTCTCTTTCTGTTTGTGTATGTGCAAAGAGACAAGAGGCCTGGTAAGTGTGGTTTCTGCCCACTTTCTAGAAGCAGCAGGCTCTTCCAAAAAGCTGCAAAAAAGACAGCTCTAAGGGCTCACAACCCAGCAGGTGGGCTGCATGGCCCACCTGAGAAGCACAACTAGACCACTAATCTAGATGGGCCTATGAGAGGCTTATATTATTTCCAGTAGTCATTTGAAGAAACAACCAATGAATAGTCCAAATAAATATAATACATTTCCATGAACCCTAAACATTGAATCATTACTGAGAGGGGGGAATATTCAACAACAAATACCCTCGCTAGCACTTGGAAGGACAACTTCTGAAGAATACCTGGGTTGTAACATGGGGGCAGGCAATAGCAAGCCACCTCCAAGCATCTCTTGCCCAGCAGCCAGACAATCCGAGGATCTCATGGCTATATGACACATATTCCACAGGATAAATAAATAGTCCACAGCTCAGATTTGCTCAGGCTGGGCTTTGAGTATGTCCTCCTGCTGAATTCTTCCTCTGCTTCTTACAACTGATTAAAATGCTCTGGTCCCTGCATGGAGGCTTCTAAAAGTGTTTACCCAGGTTGCCACTCTGGGGAGTATAACATTTAAAATTTCCAGGGGGTTAGTTGTGTCAATCTGTTGCAGCAAAAATAAGTGAAACTGAAAATTAAACCTTAACATTTAAAAGACTCTTATCCTATGTGCAGACCCATAGCTCTGGAGCATTTGTATGCTAATAGATTTTTGCCTACATAACTGGCTCATTAACATTAGAAAAATGTCAGATTCTGAGATGAACGTAAGTAAAGATCAGTAAACTTAACCTACATACAACTATACAAACTTAAAGTATCCAAAATAAAAACTAAAGATGATGCTCTCCATGGAGTTTTCAAGGAAAGAGACATTCAGAGGTGGTTTGTCATGACTGCCTATGTGTGGCCACTCTGGTATTCCTTGGAGGTTTCCCATCCACATACTAGCTGGAGCCTGCTGCTTAACTTAAGGTATCGGTACTCACCCATAGGGCCATTTGCAGTCCAGGCCCCTCATACTTGAGAGATTACCTTTCTGTCTAAAACTCCTGAAGAGCACTCCACTCGGCCAACATCAACCAGTTGGCGATCCCTGGCCCTAAGGAAGTATTTCTGGCCTCAATTTATTAATTTAAAAGGTTATTGCCAACTTTTTCCCCAAAGAGATGTAAAACTTCTGAGATTAGAAGGAAGAAATAGGTGACTGGAGAAAACAGTGAGCTTCTGTACTCCAAAGACTTGTACAGAAGAAGGAGTTGTTGGCAGCTGCTTCCCCCGCCCTTCAAGACGGTGACATGACAAACTCTGCCTGTCAAAACAGCAGGGTTCTGTCTGATCCCTGGGAATGGTTTTCCAAGGCTGAAGACATAATTTCTGGCATTCAAGGATCTGAATTGGCTTCCAGGTCATTTGCAAAATGTGATGCTATAAATAATGCTATAAAAGGTCTGGGGTCAGTGTATTTGGAAGACTGACTGCTCTCGATAAATTTTCTGCTAAGAACGTCTGTGGCAGAATAGTCCTGCTCCAGCCTGCAGGCCATGTCCCATTATGCCCAACAAGATTTTCTCAGCATCTGCAGAGGCTTTTCTGTTTCTCCAGCAACCCACTACCACCACCTGAGCTCTGTAGGAGTTGTCTGCTGGGTGGGACGGGGCCTTTCCAAGTTCTGTGTCTCCTGCTGCCCTGTGCCTAGTCACCTTGGGGTCTGTTTACTGTTTTGTATGTCCCTGGAGAAACAGCCGTTTTCCAACTGATTGCCCTTGCCCTGATGCTCCTGATGCTCCTTTTAAAACAGTGGGGCATTTCCCACGGCTTAAAAATAGCACAATGGTAGCTGATTGAAAACGCTACTAATTTGCCATAACGCACGACGTCGTAAACAATCTGCAACAATCCTGAAACCGAACCGCCAAAAGCGCTTCGTTGTAGCGCTTCTAGGGGAATCCAGAAAACTGGATTCACCCTCCGGATAGCGATACACTCCTGCAACCAATCTGCAACACTAGCGCTAAAGACCTGTGCGTTACCATTGTTGCGGGTTCTTCAAAGTCCCTCCTCCCGAGCCTGTCCTCCAAACTTCCGGCGAACTGTTCGCCATTTTTTTTTTCTCCGAGCGAGCGGGGATCTACGAGGCAACGGGACAGCGACTGGCTTTCAAGCACGATCACTTTCGGAAATTCTGCCCGGACACCACAAGAGTTTTTCACAAGCACAGTGGCACACACCGTCACGTTCCCAAAATTTGCCCAAAGCTTAAAACCCCGTCTACCATCGGCCAGTCCTAGCGGAGTCAACGTACAGGGAGCATTTTAAAAAATTTTCCTCTGAGCGTGCCAACGAACGTTCGCCGCTCGCAGTCTCCTGCTTAGCTTAGAGGGGTTCAATAGACATGATTCGTGGTGATATCATGAGGGGCGGCTTATGTGTAGTGGGTCTTTGTGTGGTTCCCGGTGCGTGCTTGTGCTTGGGTGCGGACAACCCCTTCCATTGGCGGCTAGACCTCCGGCAAGCGGAGTCGCCGTCCCCCGTTCATTTTAAAAAACATTCCTCTGAGCGTGCCAACGAACGTACGCCAGTAACATGTCATGTTTGGTTGATTTATGCTGTGGCTGGTGAATATTATTGGGGAACTGCCGAGTACTGCCGCACTTGCTCTCGGTTGAACACCGGCATGCGTTTGTGTAATGGCGGACATTTTCCTAAAATGGCTCCCGCTGCATGTTCAAACTGCTCTTCTCGCGTGTAAACGAATACGCGCATGCGTTAAGTCAAACAACAAGGGCGCCAATCTGGCCATTAGGAGCAGATCCTGTTCCCGCGCGAGGAGTTTTGAACGTGACATGTGACCTGATGTGGCCAATGTGCGTGTCCCCTGCTGCCCTCCACCAATCAGGAGCCGGCTAGTCCCTTTGTCTTTGTGTGCGGGAAGGTATATGATCCGTTGCACCCTGCACCTCCCACCACCATTTTGCTCAGCTACTAGCGAAAGCAACATGGAATCGTCTTCTCAAGCCTCGTCCGTCCCTGCAACCGGCCGTGGCCCTACTTGGAGGGACGCGGAGATCAGGGACCTGATCGGGATTTTCTCGGAGGAGAAAATCCAGGACGCGTTCCAGTCCTCCCACAGGAATAGGGAGGTTTTTGAACAAGTGGCTATTAAGATGCGCGCCCTGGGCCACAACAGGACCGGCCTTGAATGCCGGTCGAAGACCAAGACAATGAGGGCAGAGTACATGCGTGCCGTGAACCATAATAAGGGTTCCGGCAACGAAAAGGTTACCTGCCCCTACTTCGAGGAGCAGCGCCAGCTGTACGGGGACGGGGAAGGATCCGGCAGGCCGAAGCGCGTCGGCCGGAGCCTTAAGGTGGTTCGGAAGCCGGCTGCCCCGGTCGAGGAACCACCCGCTGAGGAGGATCCCGGCGAGGGAACCTCGTCCAGCTTTCGCCCTCCACCCCCCGTCCAGCAACGAGCCGCGGAATCGGTAACGCTGGACCTGATCGCCATCGCTCCTGGGGAGCAAGAGGAGGCTCCTGAGCAAACGCCCCTTGCCTCCGGTAAGTGATTTTCTTTTTATTTTATATTTCCTTTTGAGCAAATGTGTGTTCTGACGTTTGGGCATCGTTTTCTCGTGTGTTCGTTGCAACGCATAAGATGGTAGGCTGTGGAGTGCTTGCTGTGGTTACTATTTGAAACGGTTTTAATTTTATAATTTTATAATTTAATTTTTAAAAGATTTTAAAAGAAGGTAGGCTGTGGAGTGCTTGCTGTGGTTACTATTTGAAACGGTTTTAATGTTATAATTTAATTTTAATTTTTAAAAGATTTAATAAGATGGTTGGCTGTGGAGTGCTTGATGTGGTTAGTATTTTAAACGGTCATGTTTAACCCACAGCCCCAAAATATTTGCTGCATGCCTCGCCCATAGGCCTTCTGCAGTACTTTGGCTCACTACTTTGGGAGCTTGCTTTGTGGTTCATGGTGTATGCTTGCTCATTTTTCACTATTTTCTGCTCTTGTCCACAGAGACACAGTTGCCAGGGACGGGGCCCCTAGAGTCTCCAGCAGCACCTGACGTGGATAGTGATTCGGGGGCATCAACTAACATTGGTAAGTATTAGTAAAAATAGGGGGGGGGCTGTTTTAACTGCTTTGTGCTTTTCTGTTTGTGCAGGGCAGCAGCACTGCTAAGAGAAAGAAGAGAGTCCCTCTGCGTTGCTGGTGTAGGCTTTGAAGCTGGCTTTGCCACCCTTTGGTCCTAGATCTGTTTTTTTTCCTTTTTTTGCAGATTTCATACCCGGAACACAGGAGGAGGAACAGCCTGGGGTGCTTGGACCTCCTGCCCGGCGCAGGCGGATACAGATTCAAGATGGTGAGCGTGCATGACCTGTTCCTTTCGAGCCATAGCTGCAGGACAATGTCGCTAGGCACTAACCATGTGCTCCCTTTTAATTGTTGAGAGTCCTGCTGTGAAAGTAGGCAAAAGTAAAAGCACAACATGGGCAAACAAACAATAGCCATGTGCTCACCGGGGATTGTTTAAATTCTTGGCAGGAAAACACGGGGACAAAAAAGGACACCATGTCCACCATGGTGTGTTTTGACTTTTTTGATGTTACTAACAGTTTTGTTTCTCATTTTTTGCCAACAGAGGTTCTTTCAGATGAGGAGGAGGAACCACCCCTGCCTCCAGGCAGCCCACCACCTAGAGGTGCGCTCCCAGCAGAGGAGAGGCTTACGAGGGAACGCGGCAGGCTGAGGCGCGTCTCCGTCTTGACAAGCGTGGGAGAGAGGCTCCTTGAGCACTGCTATGAGGAGTCACGGCGTGCCGCGGCCGCTGACCAAGCCATGCTCACACTCATTGCCCAGGAGGGGAGAAAATTGAGGGCAGTCCTTAGAGAGACAAACCAAATCCTACGCGAAGGCGTGGAGGAGGTGCGACTGATAAGGAGACTCATGGAGAGGGCTGTAGCGGTCATGGAAAGGGCCTACCCTCCACAAATCGCCCCCCCACCACCACCCACACCAACACCACCACTTCCAGCACCCACCCCACCAACTCCCTCTCAGAATGCCTCCACCCAAACAAGAAGGAGGACTATTCTCGGAAAGAGAAAAATTAAACCAGCAGACAAGTACTCCCCCTCCTAGTTTTGCCCACTTTTTCTATTTCATGTTATCTGTGTTTTGTTGTTTGTTGAATAAAGTTTATATTTTTGACTCTGTCTCTGTGTACCCTACTGTAGAATCTGCAAGGCTGAAAGCGGCCTCTCTAGTGATTGTGTATATTGTGGTACTGCTGTGTGGGTTGGAGGTTGGAGGGGTGTTAGTTCAAGGAGTTTTAGGAGTGTGGTGTGGGGTTAAATATGTGCGAGTTTAAGAAGTCACACTGGAGTCTTGTTATAAAATTTGCAATAACATTTTATTTTAAACAACATTTTAACAGGGGAAAAACATTAGGGAATGAAACTTGGAGCCCCACCAGCACCACCACCCCCCACCCCCCTGGAAAACCTATTTTTTTTAACAAAGGTATACATTTAACAGGGGAAAAACATTAGGGAATGAAACTTGGAGCCCCCCCCCCAACCCCTACCCCAAAACACAAACAGGAAACAAAACTCAGTTCCCACCGCTCCCCTCCCCAGCCCCTTCCATCGCCCTAACTCTCCTGCACAGCCGTCCCACGGTCCCCCTAACTTTGCGCCGGAAGAGCTCTTCGTCCTCCTTCTTCTTAACTGTGGGGAGGGAGAAAAAGTACACATTAGTACCACACATATTTTCAAATTTCTTTAGTTTACATGCATACACTTTTAAGTGGCCTTAGCCACAGTGTGAGATGAGTTGGGCAGTGGGGAACATAACCTACGTTCTTCCGCCTCCCTCTGTTGCCTGTGCTGCTCAATCTCCCCTTTCAGCTCTGCCACTTGAGCCTCCAGGGAAGTAACTCTGGCCTCCATGGCACGCAGCCTTGCCTCCACAGTTTCAGCTATAGAAATCAAACAAAGAATTTGATCACAGTCCAAAAGGAAGCATCACATCAGGCTCCCATATGGCTCCGTGTGGGTACACACACATGGGTCTCCCTCACAGACATAAAACTCTCACCTGCAGCCTGTCCCGAGGTGGAAGGTCCCTCTTCCTCCCCCTCCTCACGCTCAGGTGCTGTTGCCAGCTTGGATGGTGATTGTGTGGCTGGGCAAAGAAAAAGACAAATCATAATTAAAAGCACACAAAACAGAGATGAAACACAGCTGGTGGACACACCACAGTTAGAGTCTAAGCGCATAACCAAAGTGGTTCTACAGTACTGGCTGGCTAAGTCTGAGGGGGTTGACAGCATCTAAATACTTTCTCGAATTTCATTGGGGACAGTAGGGGAAAGAGGCAGCTAGTCATTCCATGCATGTTTAAGGGCAAAACACAACGAGGGCAGCACTCACCCATATGCCTCCTCATGTCCAGGGGGGGCTTCCCAGCCTTCTCCCATATTTTAACCATCTGGTCGTGGAAGACCGTCCTCCCACTTGGCTGCGGGATCCCCCCCCACTGTTCCAGACTGTTTAGGAAGTCCAGCTTAAGGCGCTTGAATTTTGTCCGGACCTGCTCCCAGGTCCGGACGTAGCCCCTCTCCCTCAGCTTTGAAGCCAACACCAGGTAGGCACCCTTGGTGTGGCAATGGGTGCTGGCCATTAGGCGGCCAACACTTTTTGATTGTAGCACAAGCTCCAGAAGTGCCTCAGCCTCGGCGCGCTGCCAGAAGGAGCCCTTCCGTGGCTTCGGCATCTTCGGAATGACGGTTAGGGAACGAACGTGCGTTGCTCCGATCGACCACCCCGTTTTTTAAATGTATCAAAGCTGCCCACCAATAAAATTATTCCTTGGAACATGAGTGGATTGATCCTCCGGTTTGACAGGGGTCGCCAATACTTCCTGGCTACCCGCCTCCCCGAACTTTCCCCATTCAGCGCTTCCGTATTGTGTTTGTCAATTTCAGTGGGGAGTTAGCATTTAGGGCTGTCAAAGTGCTTTTGGACCAGAGAATCCCCGTTTTTTTGCTGGCAAAGTACACAAACCGCACAAGACAAGGTTAAACAAAGAACACAAAACTTTATTCAACAACAGAGTAGGAAAAACAATTAAACACGCCTCCTGTTTCTGTAGATGTGGGTGGCTATGGCGTCCCGAACCTTGCACCCCTCAGCATATATCCTTTTTCTCCTTGCTTCAGGGATGTCCTGTGTATCCTGAAGGACTACAGGTTCAGGTTCGTCCTCAGGGAAGGGGATGTTATGTCCCTTGTCCTCGCATATGTTGTGCAAAATCACACATGCGATTATCAGCGGAGTCACATTGTCAATATGTACATGGAGTCGTGACATTAAACAACGGAACCGTGACTTCAAACGTCCAAAGGCACGCTCCACTACATTCCTTGCCCGGGAGTGACTGAGGTTGTAGTGGCTCTGCACGTCCGTCCTTGGCCGCTTGTAGGGAGTCATGAGCCAGCGTCGTAATGGGTAGGCTCCGTCCCCGAGGACCAACGCCGGCACACGCACGCCCTCAATGGTGGCGGTGGGGTTTCCTGGAACAAAGACCCCTTCGTCCATGGCTTTCCTGAGGTTGGATTCCCTGAAAACAAGGGCATCATGCCTCCTGCCACTCCACCCCACCTCGGCATCGATAAACCGGCCGGAGAAGTCCACTGTTCCTTGCAGGAGAACAGAGCAAAAGTCCTTCCTGTTCCCGTACTCTTTTATGCTTCCCCCGGGGGCACGGATAGGGATGTGGCTTCCATCGACGGCCGCAAAACAATGCGGGAATCCAAGCCTGGCAAACCCGTCCATACTCTGGAATAAGGGAAAGAAAAGAATATAAGCCATGGCATGTCAGCGTGGGGTGTATCGCGTCTTCGTTGCTGACCTGTCAAACAAGAAAAAAAATTTAAAGGGCAAAGGGGATAGAATGACACTCACCGCTCCAAGCCGGTCTCCGAGGCACACGACTTTGCTGAACAATTCCGCCTCCATGGCGAGGCAGAACTCCTTAAGGATATCGCCAACCGTAGTGACTCCGAGTCCGAATTGCTGGGCTACTGTCCGGAAGTACTGAGGGGTGGCCAAGTACCACAATGCGGCAGCCACCCTTTTTTCAACTGGAACGGGGCGCCGCATGCCAGTGACTTGCCTCTCCATGCGTCCACGTAGAGCCTCCACGAGTTCAATAAATGTCCCCCTCGACATCCTGAAGTTGGCAATCCAGTGGTCATCATCCCAGCGAGTCCACACAAAATTCTCCCACCAGTCAGAGGATCGTTCGTCCACCCAGAACTGTCTGGGGAACCGGACCTCTGCCAGAGCTTGCCAGCGTTTCTTGGCCGCCATGGTTACCCTTACAGAACGTCTTCTGCTGCTGGTCAGCGTTCCGGCCACCCGTTCTCGGTACTCCGCGATAGCAGACGTCCGACGCGACAAGGCGATATTCATGCGCTGGACCACCGCGAGCATGTAAGCCAGCAATTGAAAAATAAGCCTCTCCATTGCAACGTTGACCTGTGCTGCGGGCAGTAGGCTACGCAAACAAAAGAGTGAGGCCGACCGCGTGTCTGCCCAGGTGCATATAAGCAGGTAACCTGTGGGCGTGTACTGTGGGCGGGGATTAACCAATCAAACATGTCAATGCATCTGGTTCCTAGAAAACAATAGAAAACACGTTCCAAGGGCGCCAATGATTGGACGATAACGCGTTGCTACGGGGTTTCCTGGGTTTTTTAAAAAAAAAGGGAACCCCGACAAGTTCGGCTTCAGGGTCGAGGTCAAAGGTGTGCCTGCAGTTTGATTGACGGGCACGGGAGGCCAGAAGCGCTAAAAAGGGACCTCCTTTGTAGCGATAAGACGGAGAACCGGAAGCCTGTGGGTTACGAAAGTGGCGAGAAGTGAAAGTGCCAAATTCCGCAAAAACCGCAGCTGTGCGTTACGGGCACGGCTAGTTACATTTCGCTACTTGAAGTAGCGCTTTCACAAACGGCAACCAAATAGCAACTTTGAGCTCTGTGCGAAATGGCCCAGTGTTTCCACGATGGTGGAGGTCTATGTGATACAGAGAAACACTACCAGGATCAAAAGTTATAAGCATATTCTTAGCATTGCATCAGACTGAGCAGGGTATTCAAAAGAAATAAGTAAAATGCAGTTCATCTGTCCCTCTCTCTGTTCATGTCCTATCAGATGTTTAAATATAGTACAGGTTCCTTAGCTTAGAATGGTTTAGATCTCTACAGAATTTCCATTACCTTGCAGCGTCCTTCAACACTCCAGGCCTGGGGAGAGGGCTTTCTGTAGCCCCTTGGCCTGGGAAGGCCTCTCACAGATGCAGCCAGAGGCCTTCACTAGCCAAGCAGCTGCTCCTGTAAATGCTGGCCCGGGGGGGGGTGGCTTTCCATAGCCCCTTGGCCCACGAAGGCCACTTGATGTGTTGCAGACATGGCCAGAGGCCTTCGCGAGCCACGCGGCTGCTCCTATGAATGCCAGCCCAGCAGGGGGGGCTTCCCCTGGCCCCTTGGCCCATGAGCGCCTCTCGCCACATTGCACACACAGTGAGAGCCCTTTGCAGGCCAAGCGGCAGCGACTGCCATGTCCCACCCGGTATGAGGGTTTTCTGTCACCCCTTGCCCGACTGGGGGGCTGCCAGGGGAGGCCACGGGGAGGCCTTTCCCTAACCCTTTCAAGGCCCATTTTTAAAATGGGCTTTTCTGCTAGTAATAATAATAATAGTAATAAAAATAATCTTTGTTTATGTAGCCTGCCCTTCCCATAAGGCTCAGGGTGGGTAGCATCAACAGTAAAATACAACTATAGTTAACATTTAACTATGTCTTTAATTAAATTAAAAACATTTTATAATCCTTTGCAAGTTGTTGATATAATCATCAAAGGTTTTCTTGATGTAGTGGTTAGGAGTGCAGATTTCTAATCTGGCGAGCCGGGTTCAATTCTGCGCTCCCCCACATGCAGCCAGCTGTGTGACCTTGGGCTTGCCACGGCACTGATAAAACTGTTCTGACCGGGCAGTGATATCAGGGCTCTCTCAGCCTCACCCACCTCACAGGGTGTCTGTTGTGAGGAGAGGAAAGGGAAGGCGATTGTAAGCCACTTTGAGACTTCTTTGGGTAGAGAAAAGCAGCATATAGGAACAAACTCTTCTTTTTCTTTGGGTGGATGGATCAGCTCTTCATCCGATGTTTCCTCAGGGAGATCAGCCAGTTTGATGTTAAAAAGGTAAAGGTAAAGGTATCCCCTGTGCAAGCACCGAGTCATGTCTGACCCTTGGGGTGACGCCCTCTAGCGTTTTCATGGCAGACTCAATACGGGGTGGTTTGCCAGTGCCTTCCCCAGTCATTACCGTTTGATGTTAATGGGTGTTATATTCCTGGCCTCAACCATAGGCCTCGCAAAGCAGGCAAACTTTTCGCAAGCTGTGTTAGATCTGTACTTCACCTCTACCTTGAAGCAGTATTCTGCCCACCTACATATCTGGAAATAATCGATGTGTAAATGCTGCCAAATGAGTGCTGGTTCATTTTGATATGCTTCAGAGCTGACCATGGCACTAAATTAGCATCTAGTTAAACATCCCTGGGGCAGGAGAAGATCAATCAGCTGGGAAGGAGCTATGTGCAGCCATATATCAGTTAAAGAATGTCAAAAGGAAAAATGGGATGAAAATGAATCAGGATTTCTTAATCGGCTGATATGTAATGTTTATATTCTTGATGATGCCCTTGACAAATCAGCGAGCCTATGTCTTGCACCCAAAATTATTTTGCCAGTTCAGATTTCCAGACAGTTGCCCTGTGCCATTTCATTAAGACAATGTATTATCTCCCTCCCCCACATCCTCCTTCCACACTGTGCTTGTTCAGCTGTCATTGCTTATGCTTCACCTTTCCTGTATACCTCTATTATCATTTGTTGTTTATATTGAGCAAGTATCTTCCGCGTTTGCCTTAGGGAGAAAAATATAGCACTCCAAAAAAGCACGATCTAGCCAGACATGCCATTTATTGTGCAGCCACTGTACACTGATGCCCAATTCAATATGGGTTGAGGCTCCTGTGCCTTTTCATAGGACTATAAAAGGGACACTCGGGGTGGATACCATCTATCTTTAAAGGTAACACTATTGAGGCAAGTTGCACTCACTGAAATTTGCAACAGTACAAACTATAAACCCTGCCCTAATCTCACTCTGTATGTGGTAACCCAACCTTCATGAGATGATCTAAATGCTTGTTCCCTTTTAGAAGTCTGCAAGAAATTTTCTGGACTCCAAAATAGCTCTCTTGGCTCTCAGCCACTCCAAATGGACCAATTTCACATCTCTGATTTTTTTTTTCCTTCCATGCATGTAATGGAGGCCTTTGATGCACCCCCTTGTTCTTATTGGTCTGCTACTGGAGCTTGGAAAATCCTTGCTCGGAAAGATGGCATAGTCAATGAGGAGTATTCTGTTTGGAGAGAGGGGGGCTCTTAACCCATCCCATCAAGAGGCTAATGTAAGCATTCTCATTTACATTTCCTTAGCTATTTATGCAACATAAATTAAAATTCACTGATAAAAACTAAATAACACAGTATGGAAAACCATCTAAAATGCAGCATCCAAATTAACTCATCATACTTGTATCCTTATGCTGATAAGTACATTTAAAAAATTAGTACCAAGCAAAACATTCAATAGTTCTATATTGTCCCTGCTTATGCATGTGTTCGCTTCTTAGGGCATTTAATTATTTTAATATTTATGAAACTCGTGTCTTAAATTCTGTTATGAAATACTCAGAGGGTTGGAGCCTTTGGTAACGTTTTCTTGTCTTCCCCTCGTGTTGTAGACCAAAATTGTCATATTCCTAGGTAACGGGGAACTGCAGGGGATGAGCTGGGGATATAAAGTAGGAAGGGGTATCAGTGAAAAATCCTGTCTTTCCTTTAGCAGAAATTTACCAGTAGATCCAACCCATGAACAAAAAAGCCACCAAATTATAGTAACAGAAAAAAGGCTGAAACCTTATTTATACTTAAGTGGCCTGGTGGGCAATCTATCTTACAGCAGCAGAACTATCACTAAGCGAATCCTGTCCAAAGCATCACTTGCATCAATGAGGAAGCTCCCAGTATCTCACTAGATCTCAAAACTGGGGAAGTTCTGATGGGCATGGCCATTCCTGTAGGAAAGCTGGGCCAAGAACATTCAAGAATTTGCAGGCAATGACTAGTAATTAAAATCAGGTCTTAAAACTTCTAAGCAAGAGATGTTACTGTTTATGTGAACCAGGAACTGGCTAGCAGAAATCTGTATAAGCTGAGGTCTTGTTACATGAGCCAACAAATCAGACTGTTCAGTGCTATTATGTATATTCCATATTTTAGTGGCTACTAGGAAAAGTTATTGAAATCCTCGGTTTGATAGTATTTTGAGGTAGTTGTCTGTTACACTGTAAGTGCATCTATTTGAAAGCAGTGCTGCGATGTACTTAAAACACCCCCACTAGGGATGCCAGTCTCCAACTGGGAGCTGGTGGTGATGCCTCAGAATTACAGCTCATCTCCAGATTACAAAGATCATGTCTCCTGGATAAAATGGCTGCTTTGGGGGGGGGGGGTGGACTTCATGGCATTGTACCTCACTGTCTCTGTTCTCCCCTGTCTCTATCCCTAAATCTCCAGGAATTTCCCAACCTGGTTCTGGCAACCCAACCCCTATCTCTTACCAGTGGTTATGGGGACTTGACAACCCTAATCCCCACATTAATTAAAATCAGATTACCAAAATCTCATGTTGGAAGTGAATGCCACATGTATACCCCACATTTCATTCAATAAGGTTGAATCCCTGTTAGTTATTTTCAAAAGTACAAAACACTTCCACAGGTAGAAGAAAGGGACAATTTTCACCAGTTCCCTTAGTGCTCCCGAAGAACTCTATATCACACCCAGTAGTGTTCATAGGAGGACACAGTTCCTGTACTGCATGGCAGCTATAGAGGAGGGGGGAGTTCTGTTTCATGGGCAGATTGCTGGATACAACCCATAATTTCCACAAATAATTGCAGAAATAAAAGCAAATGGAGCTGTTTTGATTATCTATCCTTTTGTGTTCTGCATCCAGCAGAAATAGATTATACAGAAACAACATAATGCATACCTTATTAATGAGAAAAAAAAAGGAAAGGATTTCCTGTCAATGTATCCTTCTATCTGGCATGGCAACTGTTTTAAGTGCTCCCCACACCAAGCCATGGTAATTACATACTATATGGGCTTGGATAATTGCACAGCGGCTTTAAACCCATGAGAGAGAGAGAGAGAGAGAGAGAGAGAGAGAGAGAGAGAGAGAGAGAGAATGAATCATTCTTTGATGTGATTTATAACAGAAAAACATTGTGTCCATAAAGAGGAAGGTGCTCACTCCATACACCGCACAAGAGAAGCAGTATGAAGTCCCTAAAACTGTTATGAAGTATAACATACAGTATTCTTTTTTCCTTCTCCTAAATTGTGGCCTGTTTTTGAACAATATGTAAATGACCTGCTCATGAGGTCAGATACCTGTCCTTGAATAGGATGGGAATTATAATCCTTTCTCTTCCGTTCTTTGTGGTAGTGGGTGAAACACATTTGTTGAATCAGAGAAACAAGCATTAATTGATTCATCAGTGTTATCTTGTTTAAATGGATAGCAAATAGCAGAATACATTTGGACAGAAACCTCCTTTTCTAAACCTGGATCAGTCTTTGTCCCTCCCAAGGGAGAAATGTCTGCTCTATTCTTCCAACCTCAGCAGGTCAGTTGTTGTACAGATAACCTTAGACTGAAGTGGTGGCTGTCATTTTATCAATTGTTCCCTGTTGTGGCTTTAGCAGGTTTAGTTTCCTGCTAGTTTGATTGTACTTTATATGTCCTTTTAAAAAAAATTTTTTCTTTTTAAATTATATATGTTTTTTTTAAAAACATACATGTTATGCATATACATGGTTTGCATTTCATTGAACAGATGGTAGGGACCATACTGCATGGTGCAAAGTCTATTATTAATGAGAAGAATGGCCATGATCATTGCATTCTGCCTATTTCTGCTTTCAAAAGGTCCTTGTCATGGAACTCTCCTTTGCAATCCACTCAAAGAAGTGAACCCAGCCATCATTATCATCATCATCCTATACATTTTTATTTATATTCTACCCTTCCAAACGCTCAGAACAGATAACCACATTAAAGCACATACAAAATTTTAAATTTCAAACATTTACAGTTTACGATAACGGGTACCTTCAGCTAGATTCCCATATGGGGAAACTTTGTCAGGAACCGATCTTCTTCTTTCTTCTCCTCTCTCCCCTCCCAATGGTGAGGCCAGCCTCTCATGTGGATGTTATTTTTGGCCCTGACCATAGGCCTGGAGAAATAGCTCTGTTTTGCAGACCCAGCGGAATCGATTTAGGTCCCATAAGGCCCTGATCTCTCCTGCCAGCTCATTCTTGAGGCTGGGTTGGTCAAGGCCAACTTCACCTCTTTCAGGCCAGAGATCCTGAGCAAATGTTGTTCCATGGATCTTACTGCTCTTGGGGGATTATAGGGGAAAATGTGGTCCTGCAGGTATACTGGCCTCAGACTGTTTAGAGCTTTAGAGCATCAGCACCTTGGACCTGATTTGGTCTCCAATCTGGAGTCAATGCAAGGGCAAGTACTGGGCAAGCATTGGGGTTATGTGCACACTCCAACTGGGTCTCTGTCAGGACTTGGGAAGATGCATTTTGGAGCAGTTGAAGTTTCCAGAGCAGTCTCAAGGGCAGCTCTGTGTAGAGCAAGTTGCAGAAGTCGAATATAGAGGTCACCATTGCATGGATCTCTCTAACTAGGTATGGCTCTGAGAGGTATGGTACAAGCTGCCTTGCCTGGCGCAGATGGAGAAATTTTTCAATCAAACATTGAATCAAATCCAGATAAACCTTATGTAACAAGAGAAATCATCTGACCAACATGAAAGCCAGAAAGACAAAATAAGAATAAGCAGCGTCAGAAATCAGCAAAGAGTACCAAATGCAAGCCGGTATCTTTGTCCTTTTTTTTTTTTTCATACTCCAAAGTAGAATTGTCAACTCTGGTCTGGGAAATACCTGGAGATTTTGGAGGAGGAGCTTGAGGAAAGTGAGGATTAAGAAAGGGAGGAACTTCAATGGGGTTTAATACAATGAAGTAAGGTAAAGGTAAGGTAAAGGTATCCCCTGTGCAAGCACCGAGTCATGTCTGACCCTTGGGGTGACGCCCTCTAGCGTTTTCATGGCAGACTCAATACGGGGTGGTTTGCCAGTGCCTTCCCCAGTCATGACCGTTTACCCCCCAGCAAGCTGGGTACTCATTTTACCGACCTCGGAAGGATGGAAGGCTGAGTCAACCTTGAGCCGGCTGCTGGGATTGAACTCCCAGCCTCATGGGCAAAGCTTTCAGATGGCTGCCTTATCACTCTGCGCCACAAGAGGCTCCATGAAGTACACCTTCCAAAATAGCCATTTTCTTTAGGTGAACTGGCCTCTGTTGCCTGAAGATCAGTTGTAAAATATCAGAAGATCTCCAGCTACCACCTGGAGAATGGCAACCATAGTTCTAGATTGTTTTGTGGGCTTTGGACATCCATTTATTTGGGTACATTTGTCCCACTTTTCTTCACCCAATGTCGACTCAAAGTGGCTGACAATATGAGAAAAGGAGACAGCAGGTTAGGAGGTACAGAGCAGATGGTAGCAGATCTTACCCACCATGGAAATGATCTCTCCCTGTGCCATCCTTTGATGTAACATGTAGCTGTTCCTGATTCTGCTGGGGCAAACAACTTCTGTTAAGCCTAACTTGCCCGATCCTGGAAACTTTTAAAATTTAATTATTGTCATTTAGACCCATTATGCACGGGGGTTTTAGCCATTCGGGGTGGAATGGCGGCGACTAAAATCACCGATAACGCATGGTGCCAGCTGCAACTGGCTGCAGATTCGATGCATGCCATCGAAAAAGCCGCGTTAGCGGAACGGGGAAGAAACTGCAGCTTCCGGGTGACTGGGGCGCAACGAGAAGCGGCGCCGGGATTGCCTCGTGCATAATCGGTTACTCTGGGTTTTGCCACCGTTGCATCCCGTCCCATGCATAACCGGTTTGCTTCGCTTCTTCCCCCTCCATGTTTTCCATATGACCCGAAATCGCCGTTTCGGTGGCCGTGCATAATGGGCCTTAGAGAGCAATCTTAAACAGGTCTACTCAAAACCCTACACAGTTCTGTTCAGTGGGACTTACTTACAGGAAAATGCTCTTAGGATCAGAGAGTTACACCTTTCTAAACCTACTGAAACCACTGGTTTTAGAATTATAGTATGCCTTTCTCTCTGAGACTCAAGGTAGATTACCAAATTTGGCATGGCAATAGAAACTGTATAAGACATGACATAAAAATGCAAAAAAAATATTAAAGAAATTGGAAAACAACAAAGTAAAAACAAGAAATGCTTACAACAAAAAGTGCAATAAACTATAGCCATTATTCATTTATTAAAGTATTGAACTCAACAATTCCATGAAGATTCCAACCACAGTTACTACTGAAACATTAGGGACTAAAACTAGCAGACCACAGCTTAGAAAACCCACAGCAGCCAGTTGATTCAACCTGTAAAAGCCTTCGGCTATCTGGAGTTTCTGGTTTGTCTTTGAGGGAAGACCCATGTAGAGAACTTTATAACAGTCTAGCCTTGAGGTTATTGGCCAAATCAACCTGGTCAAGGAAGGGAAATGGAAACTTGCACCACCCACTGGAGAGTTCTGGATTGCTGTCGACGTCATGTGGAAGCAGCACTAAAACCCACAAGCAATGAGAGGTTGTCCAAGGGCAAATTCCTCAATACTGATAGAGGCTCAAGACATGTAAAACATGATGAAACATAATTTGCCCAACAACTTTAAAGGGTAGTATTAATAACAATGTCTCCATTCACTATACCCTCTACTATACTCCAACCACCACAGCAGTGCCATATATGTTTTTTTTTAACAGCTCAGTTTTGCAGCTTTTTCTAAATGTTAAAAGCAAGGGAACTTTCTTCTCATCTTTGCGAAGGTTATTCTAGAAGAAAAGGGGGGTGCAATTGTAAAATAATGTGAATGTGTCACAGCTATTCATACCTGCTTGCAGGAAGGGAAAGAAAGAAAAAGAAAATTGGTTTTAGGAACAATCTGAGAAACTTGGACACTTTATACCACTCACTAGATTTTGCCAGGAGATAGTAGAAATAATATTCAGCAAATATAAAACATATACTCTTCCTAGCAATTTATCTTCGCTAATCCTATTCTAACATGCAGTGCAAAGTTAGATAAAAGAATCTCAGGTAGTATAACATAAGCACATTGTTTACACAAGATCACCATCTGTCTCAAGACAAAACAGGGTCCACAAACTGGGTTCCAATTGTCTAGAAGTTCTTTCCCTTATTTTCAATGTGCTACAGCTTCTGCTTAACATATTGATTGTACAGGGAAACCATTTAAGAGGTGAATATTAGAAGTGAAAGGAATCTCCGATTCAGGCCTGACTCAGGCCTTCCATTGCCCGGAAGCAACGGAGCACAGATATATCCACAGTCCCTTTTTTGCCCCAGGCGACAACAGGGCCTTGGTCAGGGCAAGCCTATGCAGCAAGGGAAGAGTTGAGCTATCCTCTTCTTCTTTTGACAACTGCCTGGAAATAAGGGAAACAAAATGGGGGAAAGCTTGGAATGGTACTGCGGAAGTTTCTTATCTCTATTAATGATCTTTCACAGGAAGCCTATGGACCTCTCATAGGCCTATTATGCACGGCCGCTGAAACGGTGGCATGGAGAACAAGGAGGAGGAAGAAGCGAAGCAAATGCACGGGACGGAACACAACGGCGGCAAAACCCAGAGTATCCGATTATGCACGCAGATACTCCGGAGCCACTTCTGGTTGCGCCCTGGTCCCAGGAAGCTCCACTTTCTTCCGCATCTCGCTAATGTGGTTTTTTTCGGCGGCATACATTGACTTTGCACCCGGTTGCCGCCTGCAGTGTGCATAATTGGTGATTTTAGCCGCCGCCATTCCACCCCGAATGCAGACTTTCCACTCCGTGCATAATGGGCCATACTGACACTTTAAAGAACAAAGTCAAACTTACAAAAATAGCAGTAGAAGCAGGAGCTAATAGCAACATCAACAGCATTCCAGCACTGTGTGTGGCAACTGTACCCACTAATCACAGCACTGCTTACTAATAATACCATTAAGTATACACAGTAGTCACTAATCAATGTAGCAAATGGTGAACATTTCTGTGATGTCACCTGCACACAGGAATAAAAAATAATTTCCTTAGGCCCAATGACACTTCTAACATGACATCCCTAATCTATTCATTCATCTATCCATGATGCTGAACTACCCTCACCAGGGCAACATTCCCACCTTTTAGGTGGGCCATCAGCAAGAATGATTTTTGGTGCAAAAAGAAAGGGGAGAGAAAGAAGCAGCCTAAAACCCACTCACAGAACAACCCCCTAGCTACAGAGCCAAAGGAAACAGTCGTATGAAGAGAACCAGCTCATAACATGTGGCCTTTTCTTCCCAATCCAATATGGACCTAGCCACACAGATCAATACTGTATGGTTTTGTCTTAAGGTCTAGCATGGGGATTCTCAACCTTCCTAATGCTGCGACCCTTTAATACAGTTCCTCGTGTTGTGGTGACCCCCAACCATAAAATTATGCAAGTGTTCTTTCACAGAAATGTAACCAAAACTGACCAATGGTGTGAAGATCCATTGTTCATGATTGTATATACATTGTTTTTTTCCCCTGGGGTTTCTCAGTTCAGTTCTGCCTCTTATCCCACTGTGCTGATCTTGCTCTTTTCCACAGCTCCAGACAGATGAACGCTCTATCTCGATCTACCCCTCAAGGCTGTTGTGTGGATGGCACACCCCCCAGCCTATTTGTTTGCCCTGCTGCAACCCCTATGAAAGAGTAATTCGACCCCCAAAGGGATCCCAACTCTCAGGTTGAGAACCACTGGTCTAGCACAATGAATGCAGGTTTGATAAATATGAAGTCCTGGAGTCCAGAGTATGATCTCCCCACAAAAATGGCTGGGAGGAGCCAAACACACAGGCTCATGTCATCCAGCTTGGATTTTACATACTTCTGGTAGCCTGCCCTTTGGCTTTTACCCCACTCAGCCACACCTCCCCTATTTTCATTTGATTGACTGGTGTATGTGCTAGCTACAATTGTCTCTGCAGGTATTGCCCCACTCCCCTCCCCCTCCACTGTCTGTGTGTTCATTAGCACTCCCACAACCATTTGATAAATGAAATTGTCAGCAACTTTCTGACCTGCCTGGCTGACAATTTCATTTATCAAATGGTACATGAACCCACAAGAGGTTCAGCCATACTGGACTTAATACTGACCAACAGGCAAGAGTTGGTGGATGAGGTGAAGGAGGATGAGGTGGATGAGGTGAAGGAGGTGGGGACCCCAGGGGAAAGTGACCATGTCCTCATAGAATTCCTTTTGAGATGGGGAAGCAAGGAAGCTTGTAGCCAGATGCGGACGTTGGATTTTCGAAGGGGAAACTTTAATAAACTCAGAGACATGTTGAGTGTCATACCATGGACGAGAATGCTGGAAGGGAAGGGAGCTTGTGAAGGTTGGCACTACTCAAACAAGAGCTATTGCATGCTCAATCAATGACTATCCCAGAAACACGAAAACACTGCAGGAGCTCTAAGAAGCCTATTTGGATGAACAGAGAACTTCAAGAGGAACTAAGAAAGAAAAGGGAAATGTTCAGGAAATGGAGGGAAGGACAGAGCTCTAAACAAGAGTACCTACAGGTTACTAGGCACTGTAGATTAATCATCAGAAAGGCCAAAGCTGAGAGCTAAGATTGGCCAGGGAAGCCCACTGTAACAAGAAAAGATTTTTCAGTTATGTTTTCTCAGTGAGGAGCAAACGTAAAGTAAAGGAGGCAATTAGGCCCACTGTTGGGTGCGGATGGACAAACTCTAACGGAAGATGCAGAGAAAGCAGAAAGGCTTAGTGCCTATTTTACATCTGTTTTTTTCCCACAGGTCAAAGTGTTTAGGCACATCTAGAGATGGCCGTAGCCAAAGGTTAGTGTCTGGGTGGCAGGTTGACATGGACAGAGAGGTTGTCGAGAGGCTGTCATTTGGAGGAGGAAAGGATGCTGTTCCCATTGGCTACAAAGGACACGCAGTAATGGGTTTAAACTACAAGTACAACAATATAGGCTAGATATCAGGAAATAAAAATTCACAGTCAGAGTAGATCAGCAGTGGAATAGGCTGCCTAAGGAGGTGGTGATCTCCCCCTCACTGGCAGTCTTCAGGCAAAGGTTGGATTCACACTTTTCTTGGAAGCTTTAGGATGCTTTGGGCTGATTCTGCGTTGAGCAGGGGGTTGGACTAGATGGCCTGTATGGCCCCTTCCAACTCTATGATTCTATGATTCTATGAAAAGTGGAAAGGCAGGAATACAGTGAATTTTGGGGGTCCATCCTTTTCATGTTTACCTGTACTTCAGTTATTCAGCTCAAAGCAAGTAATGTATGTATCTGAGGATGACCAGGCCAGTAAAAACTGGTGTGACCTAATCACTTCCATAACTGATGCATGGAAGTTACAAGCTCACATCAAGGAAAGAATGGAATTCATACCATAGAATTTCTGGCAATTCCTAGAGAGGTATGATGTTCTTTCTGGATTTTTCCTGGAAGTGACATCATGGTATCACTGACAATATGACCCCCATAATGCCCACACCTCCTGCTGGTTGTCAGGCTGGATGTGGAAAACCTATCACCGGACTTTACAAGAGAAAAATCTAGCCGGACAAATCTATTGCAATATCCTATTTAATTAAGGGCTTTATATGGTCCATTTTCTTTGGCATCTCCTGGTTACTTCATGGCAAACAATAGACTGCCTGATCCATTGTAAATCATGCCACAGGAACATAAAAGAGCTGTAAGCACAGCCTCAATAAATTAAAAAGAGCAATTGGTACATCACATGGCATAAGAAAGTTTGGGATGATGGCCTAATGGTTTAGGTTGCAATGCAGCTGGAAGAAGAATGAGCAGAGCTGTTATTCATTGGGATTTATGAATGCAAAAGAAGAAACATCTTGGAAAATAGTTTCTGTCTTGCTCACTCAATGTGTTTTGTAATGAAGTTTGCAAGCCATAACATTTTCAATACTTCAGTGATTCTTCCCTCTTACATCTTGCAGTGTGCCTCTAAGAATTAGTTGCCTGAATACTGAATGTCAGACTCAGCTAAAAGAAATTTAGAAATGCAAGGCAGTATTCTGTCCAGACCTGCCCCCTCCTCACCCTTTTGCTGACTCGCTCTTCTCTGCTGCCATTTCAGGCTTCTCCTCCTCCACAAGTGCTGCTGGAAATGGTGGGAAGAGAGCAATGCACTTTACACACAACTCTCTTCCACCTGTCAATCAAGCCAGGTAGCCAGCCCCTTTTCTCCATGATTTAAAGGTCCACCAATGTCCACTACTTTTTTCTTAAATGTATACATTTGAACAGCCAGTTGCCCTAAGTTAACTACACTTATACTGAGAAAGTGTTGACCTTAGCAACATTCATGGCTGCACATGTAGGTTCCCCCCCCCCCCACACACACACCCTATTCTGCCAGTCTGTGCACCTGCATGGCTGCCGCTGCCCCCCTCCCCCGGCAAACACACAGATGCTCCCCAGTGAGGGCTTGCTGCTGCTGCCTCCACGGGGTTCCCTTGCTGTGGGTGGCCAGGATGCCTGCCTGGGGGCCTCTCGTGCTGGCTGGCTGGCTGGCTCTTGCCGTGGGCTTAGGGGCCCCCTACCCTGCCCTCCCCCAGGTGCCTCTCAGCTCTCTGTCTTCTCCAAGAGAGAGAGGGAGGGGAGGGAGGGAGGGAGGAGAGAGCGCCCGCCTCCCCCATGTGATCTGACAGGGAGACTTCTTCAAAGGAGATAATTCCAGGGGCAGGGGCCGGGCAGGACAGGAGAAGAACTTTCTCTGGGGAGGCTAGGGGGGAGATGGCAGGAGCTTTAGAGAGGCATGCTTTGTGCTACATTTGGAAAAAATATCTTTCTGCCATCGCCTGCGTGCTTGTCCACTTATTTGTTGCTTGACATGCTCCAAGATATGAGACATTTAAAAAAAAACTGTTCCTGTCCCTGGGAGAGGGGGATGGAAGTGAGGGCGGGATGAGGCAGGCGCCTTTCATGCATTTGAACCTCCATATCTTTCTTTGGCTGGTGGGCTGCTGGTTGCTCTCCATTAGCTAGCACTACATAGGTTGGTGAATCCACTTTTTGGGATTTGCCAGCTAGCATTTTAAAATGGAGAATGTAGCCAGCCATTTACTTCCCAGACACTGCATGTTGGCAATATCATATGGAGGGGCCGGAATATAACAACACCAAAAGGTAAGTATTTCACTATTTTTAAAGGGTGCGGAAATTCCCAGTCTTTCCAGCTCATAGAAACATCTCATCTCCCAACAATTCAGGAATGTTCCCAGATGAATGATCACACCAGGGGATCTGCTGGAATTATAACTCATCTCCAGTCAAGAGAGATCAGTTCATTTGGAGAAAATGGCTGCTTTGGAGGGTGGACTCCATAGCATTATACTCCACTGAGGTCCACTGAGGTATTTCATAACCCAGAGCTGGCAACTCTAGTAGTCATGGTGGTTGCTTGAAAAAAGTATATCAGTGGAAAGAGAAGACGTATTTTTTGATGGTAATAACAGTGCTTTGGAGAAAAAAAAAGATTCCTGTTTGTCTTTGAAATATGCTTGTATCAAAGCACACTATCTTAAGAAATAGACATTTTAAAATATGTAAATATAACACATTTCAGTGGAATGGTCAATATTCATGTACTAGTGGGGGGTTTTCTTTGAAAAGTACTCCAAAGTAAGGAGACACTTGCTTATACTTTCAAGTCGTCCCCCCCCCTAGACTTTAAAACGTTCAAAACATGCTTCTAGAGAACCGTAGACACTGAAATTCAGGGCCATTCTGCACATCTAAAAACATAGTGTTAAGCAACCACAATTACTTAATGCTATAAAAAGTGTGTGCCCTGCCATTTCTCACCTCCTCGCTCTCTCGCATTTTTCTCCTGCTCTCTGAAACTTCCAGGTACTCCACATGGCTGATTAAAATGGCTGCAATACCAGCAAGTCTCCCCATGCCTGTCAATCATGACAGCCAGCCAATCAGCTTTCTCCTAGATTTAAAGGGAAAGCTATCTTTTTTTTAAAAAGTACAACATCATTGCTATGTCTATGCATATAATCATAGATGCATAGTTTAGCCAGCCCATTTTGAAAGTTTGACACTTGAAGATGAACAGAAGGGGGAGGGTTTGAGAGGCATGCTTTGTGTGCCAACTGGTGGGTGGAAATTTTTTTTGTTTTGCCTCTATGGACCAACACTTATTCGTTGTTTCACGCAACTTGCTACAAAAAAAATAATAAAAGCCCCATTCCAGGGAGAAGGGAAAGAGAGGCGGGCATGTGGGTGGGCACTGGATCACGCTACTTCTGGCCACTTTGGTTACGCACAGCGATTTTGCTAGTGGTTGGGGAATCCACTTTATGCGATTCAACAACTATCGCTTTAAAATGGAGGATGTAGCTGCAGGTTTGCTGCTGGAACACTGAATGCTGACGATGTCATGTAAAACATTTTTAAAAAGGAATCTGCAAGTGGTAACCCTTTCACTACATTTTCGGGGCGCGGAATGGCCCTGAGTTTCCTTGCCTATCATGGGTACTCCACCATAGATTCCTCCAACAGTCAAAGTTCAACACTTATCAGTTGTCTTGCTGGGACACCTGGGCTTGGCTCTGGCAGAGTACTGCTTGACATGCTGCAAGCTGTTGCAAAATCAGCAACTATGCACATGTGTGCTGTGATCTCTCCAAGGCCATGTATAAATCAGGGGAGGGGGCATTTAGCAAGTGTCTGTACCTCACTGAAAACTCTGGAGGGACTGGGGAAATATTGAGCTCTAACCATGCAAAGCTGAAGACAAGTGTGTCTGATGCCTTCCTGTGGGCTATTTACGCAGCTCTGATTGATTCCTTGCAACCTGTAATTATTTTAGTGGCATTTGTTTTCATGCTGTGTGTGCATTTCATTCTCAGCCTGCGGAATGCTTATTTCTGTACTGTTAAAGCCACTTTGGTTATGGAGGGGAGTGAGAGAGCCACCCACCCGCTTTGTGTGCCTCAGCAGGCAGCAGACGCTCATTCCCCAAGAAGCAAGTTTGAGCAGGAGTAGATTTTACTTTGTTGATGCTTGCCTCTTGTTTCCTCCTTCCCAGTTGTTCCTCTCTGGTCCTTTTTCTTGCAAGTGCCAGTATCAGTCCATATTATTCTCTCTCCTTTTTATTCTCTTCCTGTTTTTTTCCAGATTGCATATCCATCCCATGATGGCTGACTGGCATATCAGGAGGAGTCAGTGCTAATGTCAGTGAGGGATGCAAGCACCAGTTCTCACCAGATGCCTTGGCACCGAGTGATGCCTATTGTGCCAGCCCCCCCCCCCCCAGTCTGCTTTCATCTCAGCTGGCTACAGGCTCCTACACCGTTATTCAAGTAAAGTATCAGCCAGAACTGGTATGATCCTGATATGGTACTCATACATAAATTCTTTTCATGTTTTGGTCAGAAGTCTCTAGTAGTGCTACTATTTATTTACTTTGGGGAAAATTCATATGCTGCCTCTCTAGAGACCTGCTGGATATACTTCCATTCAGTTGGTCCTAATTTTGAATGAATATGCTGAGTTACCCCTATAGAGCCAGCTTGGTGTAGTGGTTAGGAGCGCTGACTTCTAATCTGGCAAGTTGGGTTTGATTCCCTGCTCCTCCACATGCAGCCAGCTGGGTGACCTTAGGCTTGCTGTTCTGACCAAGCAGTGATATCAGGGCTCTCTCAGCCTCACCTACCTCACAGGGTGTCTGATGTGGAGAGAGGAAAGGGAAGGTGACTGTAAGCCACTTTGAGACTTCTTTGGGTAGAGAAAAGTGGCATATAAGAATCACCTCATCTTCTACTTTGGTTTAATAACTGCTTCCAAATACCTTTGGGTGCTCGGGTAGAACTTCAGTGGTCTTCTTCTCTTTAGCTCATTTTCCTGACAAGCATTAATTCATGTGTGTGTGTCCCCCCCCCCCAATATAGACTTCTGACCTGGCTGAATACAAAATGTAAAGACCTCTGGAGTTTCCAAGTAGCCCACCAAGTGCCACATTTTTGCTTAATCCGCAGTAGCTAGCTACCATCTATCTGCTACATTTATATCTAAGTAGGCAGCAGTTCCTGGTAAACACAAAACCCAGGAGTAGTTGGAATAGATGAGAAATATGTGATTGTCTTTCATATGTAATACAAAAGAAGTGATTATAAATCTCAAAATTCTCTTCTCGGTGTATTATATATCCCATTGGCTTTAAAAGTAGTGGGTTAGAAAGAGCTTTAAAATTGGCCCATACTGGAGTCCCTGCATTTGAGGAAGCTGAGTCTTATAAGTCACCACATTATATTTTTCTCTCTAGCCCTTAGTTACTGGTATTCAGTTGGATGGCATCCTTATTCAGTTTTTCCCCTGGCAAGGCAGGACAGAGAAGTATTTTTTCTTCCCTAGCCAGTTTTCTCAGTGTGCCTTAGCTAAATCCCCCAGAAGTCCTTGCAGCAAGCAGCCCAGGGAAGGTGCCTCTGTGAGATAAAAACCCTGCTACTGCTTTCTTGCTGCTTGTAGTCCATTGAGCCAGGAAAGCCATGCCAGATTTCCTGCCCTCTATTCCCATAAAGATAGCCAAGGCTCAGTTCCAGCACCTTGCTCTATGCCAGGCATTTACCAAAGCCAGAACAGAAGATCAGGTTCAAAAGCCAGATGCCAGCTGTATTTCAGTGACTTCAAAGATGGGAATGATTCAGAAGTTTATTATATACATCTGTATCAGAGATCACAAAAGAATATAGTACTAAGCCAGCGTGCAAGGAGAGACATTGATTTGTGATATCACCTTGCATGTCTGTGTATAGCGTATGTATTTTTAAAGAGGGCTTTGTTAAAGCAGAAAGGAAGAATAGGGATTGCCTCAATAAATACAAAAAGCCCCTTTGCTGATAAGACCCTAGCTTGTTGGGGACTTTTTCACATGTGATTAGTATAGACTGGCTCAGTCTGTTTTGGCTGCAGCTTGGCGATGATAGTGCAGGTGTCTGACTTTACTACCCATCCAGATCAGTTCACTGATTTATTGTGTCCAATTAATGCTAATTTTCTCAAGTGAGAAGTGCTAGAGCTCCAATTTGTGTAGAAACCATGCTCTTTATTCTACGTTTATTGGGATGGGTGGTGGCAAAAAATACTTTGCATTTAAAACCTAAATAAAACGTTGTCTTATTAGGATTGCTTTTTGCTTTTCAGAAGAGTTATCCACGGGTAAGTAAGGTTGTGTTTGGATCTTAGCACTCCATGGGTCCTTCCAGTAGCTGTTGTTGCTTCTCCTCTTTGCTAAAGTTTCATCTAGAGTGAAATCTTACATCTCAGCAAATCCAAGCAGCTCTGAAAAGCAAAGCCATAAATCAGGGTGCTGAGCAGACTGCTCAACAATGACAGGCCCACCCAGCGTTTCTGCAGGGCCTCAGCCATTTGTAGGGAGCACTGACAGATGGTGATAAATAGCTCTGGTCCAAGCAGTCTACCTGGCAATCATATTCCTTTGGCTTTAAGAATGCAGCCTTGTTGGGGTAGAGACTCAGAAGAAGGCACTTAAGGCTATTGTATTACCTGGAGATGAAATTCTGACCTCACTTTTAGCTTTTTGGATTTTTTTTGCCATTTAGTAAGAGAGGCCAAGTTTATAGCTTTAACTTCTCCATAGCAATAGTCACAATAGCAGAAATAATGCAGAGGCAGACTTACAAAAGGGCAAGTATTAGGCATGGCTACTTTGTTGATCCTTTCATTACTGATCTCTAGATCCCAGCACTGGCTGGTTAAATATTTGGTTCTCTATAAGGCACAACTGGTGAGTAATTTCTAAAACAGCAAATGGGTAGAACCCAAGCCTGCCTGATATTAACTGGCAAAGAATCTGGACTGTAACTCTAAACATCCAGAAGAAGTTCCTGACAGAGCGGTTTTTTTAGTGGAATAGGTTTCCTTGGGAAGTGGTGGGTTCTCCATCTTCGGAATTTTTTTAACAGAGGCTGGATGGAGAGGATGGATGGATCTGATGGACAGGCTGATTCTTTGAAGGTTTAAGGAGGTGGCAGGTTACAGTGGACGAGTGATAGGATTGTGACTGTCCTACATAGTGCAGGGTGGTGGACTAGATGACCCAGGAGAACCCTTCCAACTCTATTGTTCTCTGATTCTATGATTCTAATTGTATGGGATCTCATTAATTGGTGATGACTGAATGGCTGTCCATGTTTAGAGGCATCTTTGGGTTTATTTTGTATTGCATCACATGCTCTAGAACTTGTAACCGTGTGTCCTCCCTTTCACATATATCCTTAGGCATGCATGAACTTGGGTTTAGATCATTTAACTCGGGGGGAGGGGGTGACCATGTCCTCTTAGAATTTCTTTTGAGATGGGGGGCCAAGGAAGTTTGTAGTAAGATGTCTGTTAGACATTTATAGGGCATACTTTAATAAACTCGGAGACATGATGGACAAGAATGCTGGAAGAGAAAGGAGCAAATGATGGGTGGGCTGTCCTTAAACAAGAGCTATTGCATGCTCAAGCCATGACTATTTCAGCAAGATGGAAACATGGTAGACAAGAAGCCTATTTGGATGAACAGAAAACTTCAGGAGGAGCTAAGGAAGAAAAAAGAAATGATCTAGAAATGGCGGGAAGGATAGGCCTCTAAATAAGACTATCTGCAGGTTTTTAGGCCCTAGCCATCAGAGAGGCCAAAGCTGGAGCTCAGACTGGCTAAGGAACGAGCTTCTGGAAAAGCTAAGGGCCCTGCCAGAGTTACCAGCTTTCTGCAGGGCCATGCGTATAGTTGAATCTGGGCTGTGGTCCTGGAGTTCCCATCAGGGGATCCCCTAGAACCAATGAGATCAGGACACTTGCCCCTAATGAAAGAATGCACGCTGGACAGGAGAGGAGATAAAGGGTTAATTTTTAATGAATTGCTATCTTTTATGTCTGGGGATTTTAAGGGTTGTTGTTTTATTCTTTTACTAGCTTCAAAGCCCGTTCCTAAGAATGGGCCTTGAAAGGTTCCCCTCCCCTGGCCTCTGGCCAGGCAGCTTAAGGTGGCTTTGGGCCTTAGCTCACAGCCGGATCAAGTGGGAGTGGGCAGGGGCTGGCCAGCTCGTTAGCAGGCCCAGGACAGAGCTCCTTAGCAGGCAGTCAGCAGGCTGGGAGTCCCTCGTTAGCAGTGCTAGCCTAGCAGGCCAAGAGGCCCTCATTAGCAGGCCCTGCTTAGTAGGCTGGGAGGCCCTCGTTAGCAGGCCTTCCACCACAACACTTTGCCCAAGGCCTTCTCCCCTTACCTCTTGCTGGCTCCAGGCACTAAGGTGCATCTGAGAGCAAAGAAGCTAAAGTCCAGGGATAGAAGATGGGAGCTGCAGGGGCAGGGCCCTATTCCAACTTGGACAGCCGGACACGTTCTACTCCCCAGGCTGTTTCATAAATATATAGAGGAACCCTGGATAAGGATTGTAAACCACCGTGAGTCTTTGAGAGCGGTAGTATATAAGTTAAAATATTAAACAAACAAATAAACAACTACACTTCTGAGTAGCATTTTGTGTGAACAGCATCCTGGGATACTTGTGGACTATAAGCTAAATACGAGCAAACAGTGTGATGCAGTGGTAAAGAAGGTGAATGCAGTCTTGGTTTGTATCAATAGAGGCACCACGTCAAAATCACAAAATGTCATAATCCCACTGTATATTGCATTGATCAGACAACACCAGGAATGCTGTGTGCAGTTCTGGAGGCCTCACTTCAAAAGGGACCTGGACAAAATTGAGAGGGTTCAAAGGAGAGTGACAAAACTGATCCGGGGCCTGGGGACCAAGCTCTATGGGGAAAGGCTGAGGGACTTGGGAATGTTCAGCCTGGAGAAGAGGAGGTTGAGAGGGGACATGAGTGTTGGCTTTAAGTATTTGAAAGGTTGCTTATTATTGTTATTGTTGTTGTTGTTATTACTATTATCTGCCACTCCAGAACCGGCTTGTGGCGGGTTACAAACATCCAGTTTAAAACCCCATTAAAATGGACACAAAATACATGAAATACAGTAAATCAGACAACATGGTGGAACACCCCCACCCCCACCTCTAGAGGGAAGCGGAAGGAGGGACAAGATAACCTAAGTTGCTACTTGACACCAGGGGGGCCCCATCGATCTTCCCCACTGCCCCAACCTCAACCATAGACCTGGCAGAAGAGCTCTGTTTTGAAGGCCCTGAGGAATGCCAAAATGGCCCGCAGCTCACCTGGGAGCTCATTCCACCAGATCGGGGCGAGGACTGAAAAGGCCCTGGGGCTGGGATCAACCAGTAAATTGTCACCTGCAGAGCACAAGGCCCTGCAGGGGGCATAGGGAAATAGGTGGTTCCTCAGGTATGTTGGTCCCAACCTGTGTGAAGGTTAGAACCAAAACCTTGAACCTGATCCGGACAGCAAATGGCAACCAGTGCAGCTGCCTCAGGACAGGTTGGATGTGGGCCCTTCACATCCTGTGTTCCTGTGAAGACCCTAGCAGCTGCATTTTGTACCAGCTGGAGTCTCCAGATCAAGGACAAGGGCAGACCCGCCTAGAGCAAGTGCAGTGAGGACAGTAAGCGGTTTCTGTTGGCAGCAGAGAATAGGACCTGCAGTAATGTCTTTAAACTATGTGTAGAACAGTACTGGCTAGATATGAGGGGGGAAATTCATAGTTATACAGTGGAATCAACTGCCTCACTTTAAAAAGCAGCTGGACAGATACTTATCATGGATGAGTTTGGCTGATCCTGCGTTGAGCAGGGGGTTGGACTAGATGGCTTGTATGGTTCCTTCCAGCTCTATGATTCTATGATTCTAACATAACCACAACCAATTAAAGCTCAATGTCAGAGGGAAAATCTTTATGCTTCTGCAAACTGGCTAGCCTAGAAAACTGACACACTCAACAATTAAGGAGAACAATATGTGATTTAGGAATCTTTTCACTGAACAGTGGGCAAGCAATGCTTCTATTAAGCTGCCAGTAGCCACAAAAATAACCATATATTTTCCAAAACAAGGTTTAGATTTTATTTAAGAAAAAGATAAGGGTACCAGAACTGAATTTAAAGAAGGGAAAGGTGAGAACAAGAGAGTTTTGAGAGAAAATAAATGAAAGTTCAAGGCAGTGAAAGTGAAGCTTCAAATGTGGTGCTGGGTCAATTTAACAGAAGGCTGATTAAACAGAATTTGAATCTGAGTGAGATCTAACTGTACCTAAGAAGGCTGTCATGGACGTGAGCTGCTTGAATGACATTCAAAGGTGATTTGTCATTGCCTGCCTCTGTGTAGCAGCCCTGGTATTCCTCGGTGGTCTCTTCTCCAAATACTGTCCAGGATTGATGCTGTTTAGCTTCCAAAATCTGACCCTTGCAGGGCTAACCTGGGCTATTCAGGTCAGGGCAAGAGTTGCATACAAGGAGCAATTAAACAAGAGCTCTTTTTCTCCCAACTATATTCAGTTAGCCATTGTAGCAGGTTCTGCCTTTTGCAGAGCTTCTGCCAGGGAAAAGGTAAGAACCTCAAGATGATATTTCCCTTGAAATGTGTCATAGCCACTGGGCACATGCTCTATCAAACTTGAAGGAACCATTCATCACTCTGCCAGTTCTTCCTTTCCTTAGGAGTAAAGAGACAATGTGGACTTATTCTTGGGCCTTTGTTGGTGACCTTCCTGCCCTGATTGCACTGCAGACTTGCTCCAGGCAGTGGTCTCAGGTGCTTAGCATGGCAAGTTCAATATATGGGCTCTGACAATTCCTGGTCTGCCTGCTTTCTATTCCCTCTGACCCCACACACATCTTATTATCTTTCTTGCTTCTTTTATCTAACTGGGCATGTTAGGATATGGAAACTGACAATGGAATTACCTGGAATTGCAGACACTGTCAATGTCTATTAAGCCTAAAGCCAGAAAGAAATGGGGGGGGGGTGTCTGGCATCCCTACATCTTCCAGTGGTCAAGTCAGTCAAAAGAGGAGTTTAGAGTTTAACAACAGGGCTTTATGAAAGTCCTCTATGTATTGGAACAGGAGAGTCAGCCTTGCTCCTTCATCCCTGCCCTTACTGACAAAGATCTGACCACAGATCTAGATACTAAAGGCTTTTCCATTTTAAGCTCATTACTATGTAAGGGGCGAGAAGGGCATAAAATTCGGTATCATGCCTTCACTTTTATGCTGGAATAAATTCCTAGCCTTTATAGAGCTACTGGACTCTAGTTTTATTTTCCTAAACTGAAAGAATATGCTCCCATTAAAGATGCATTATTTATGCCTATTTACATTTTAACAACTAAGAATTTATTTGCATGGAGGACCAGGTCAACAATGGCCCGCCAGATACAGGTATCATCCTTACAAGGATGGACAACATTGGACCCATCTGGGTCAATTGTCTTTTTTTGTTTTGTTTTAAGTAGACAAAGGCTACATGTATTTCTAGGAGAAAGACTAATTCTGTACTCACTAATGCTAAGTATGCTGGCCACCATTCCTGGACCATACCCAAGTGACTTACTCAGTTTTATGAGCCTAATAAAAGCACTGATGCAGGGGAAAAAACAAAGAAAATGGAGGATGAACTTATAGTGGGGATGGCCAAATTGTGGCTCTCCAGATGTCTATGGACTACAATTACCATGAGCTCCTGTCAGCTGGTAATTGTAGTCCGTGGATATTTGGAGTGCATGGGCATTTGGCTGCCCCTGACCTATAGGAATATTTAAGGTGGTATAATATGTGTCCACTCTTCTTCCTCCATCTCTGATGCCCTTTCCTTTCTGCTTTCCCCAAATTGTTCAGTGTTGCATTGAACAAGGAGTGAGAGTTCCACATTGTCTTGATGTCCGTCTTAATGACTTTCAGATACCGAAACTTCATTTGATCCCAGTCCCACCACAGAAGACTGCAGATTTTTAAAAATTAAGAATATAATTGAAAATAATTTTTAAAACTTGCAATGAGGCCAAGACTCTGATGTTGCCTCTCGGCTCCAGGATTCAGAGCCTCGGTGCATCTGAATGTGGAGTCATCATGATTAGTAGCCATTGACAGACTTGTCCTACATGAATCTTTCTAATCCCCCTTTAAAACTGTTTCCTGTGACCATTATTAGTTCATTCAGGGGTCACTCAAGCCCAATTGATTAATTAATTGTGGCATTCAGTACTAGGCCACTATCATTTATGGTAGAATGTATAAAGGGGGTTGGACAATTTCATGGAGAGTCCTGTCTCTCATTCCTTTCCCTGAAGATAAATTGTTACATCTAAATACGAAAGATTAACAAATCGAGTTTCCTTTCCCAAGAACTGGCCTTTGTAATCACAGTTTAATCACTAAACATAATAAAGCTCAAGTTGACAACTCACTTCCTACCTGATTGGCCCTCCCTGGGATGTGCTGTCAATAGAGAGAGAGCACTGTCCTTATAAGGGCTAGTCAGCTATAATTGCATGCAGATAGGGGAAGAGTACTGTCTCAGTGAAAGCCAATCAGTTAAAATTGTGTGCAGATAGGGAGAGAGAATTGTCCCAATGAGGGCCAATCCGTTAAAATTGAATGCATACAACTCACTCCCTACCTGGTCAGCCCTCCCTGGGTGTGCTGCCAATAGGGAGAGAGTACTCTCCCAATTAGGGTCAATTGTGGGGCTTATCTGTCCTCCTCTTGCTGCTTGCTAGGTAGAAGAGGTTCTGGCCTCTCTGAAAGGCCCTGCTGCTGGTAAGTTGCCCCATCCTCAGCCTTTTCACACTCTGTATCTTCCCCAGAGCCAGGGAAGCCAGCTGCTTCCTTTACCTACTGTATTGACCTCAAGTTTCAGCTCCCTGCTGGAAAGAAGCACAGACAAGCTGACACAAGAAGGCAGAGAGAATCAGTATTTTAAAAACAGAATGCCAAGGAACATACAGAATGCACTGAATGTATTAACTCATTCTAGGGAGTCAAGGACTCGTCAGCAAAAGGAACAGGACTACAGCTCTAGCCTCCCAGATGCAAGTTTATATAAGGTGACAGCAGCCTTTCAGTCGTTACTCTGTGATGACTCACATTATTCCACAGTCACCAACTGTTTTTTTTTTAACATGGGGTGGTGCCTTTTAGACTGGAGTTATCTTTCATCACATAACTGGCATTGCTTCATTGGCTCAGGTGAACCAGGTGGGTTGACAAGGCAGGGAGCTACAAGTGGAGGATAGGCAGAAGAATCAGGACCTCCTGTAAGTTTGTCTGTAGCTCCATTCCCTCCTGGTGGTCAGAGCTCTCTGCCTGTTGACCATCTGGCTGTGCTAAGCTCTCATCCAGCTGAGGCTCAGGTGAAGCTGGGAGCTCCTAGCAAGGTCTTTCCTCTGAGGAGTCCTCACTAACAGGACCTGGGCTCACAACACTTGCCTGTGGCCCTGCAGCTGTAAGACCATCTAACAAGGAACTTAAAAAAAAACTGCCATGTTCCTACAGCTCACAACCCTTTGCCTTGAATTTGATAGAAAATTATAGATTTTTTTCCAGCATGGCAAGAAATGTAATGCTTGTGAAATTACAACTTCCTCAATATAATGACTGCAAATAAAAATCACTTTGCAAAATGTAAGGCTCTTTTACTGCAATCTTCACTGTCTGTAATGCTTCATGCAAACCTAAAATTAGTTGCAAGGTGTATGACTGTAATTCTGAAGTAGTAATACCTAGGCTTGCAAGGTTTCTACCTAGCCATGATGACTCAACAGATGAAAGTAAGAGAGGCTGTTGCAGAAAGTTCTATAGAGTTGAGGAACAAATTGATCATGCTTAATTCAGGAAGGTAGATGAAACAATTACCAACTGGATCTATGTATATAGTCTATGTATACTGAGCTTCTTAGTCAAGGATAAACAACTTACAACCCAATTTCTTTTTAGGACAAGGGAGACACAAATAATTTGTCAAAGCGGCAGCAAAATGGGATACCAGAATCTACACAGCCATCTTAATGGCATTTATTTGTTTTTAAATATCATAATTTTACAAAAAAATTGGATTATTGTGATTGTAATTGGGACATAATAGTGATTGCCATTTGATTTCTTTGCAATGGAAGCCCTTTGCTGTGCAAACATCTCTGGGTTATGTGCAATGGTTGTTTATTCCCCAAAGTAACAAACTCCTCATGGCATGAAAGTAATAATATCACCTGGTACATGAATCCTACAAAATTCCCATTAATATGATTTCCCCACCCCTAGACAGTTGACAATCTCACTATAGGTAATATCCTGCAACAACCAATGATTGAATGATTGGGGGGGGGGATACCTGGCTTGATAAGTAGTACTTGTGAAATGGAGTTGACGAGTTCTGATGGACAATTGAATATGAGCCAACAATGTGATATGGCAGCTAAGAAGATTAATGTGATATTAGGCTGCATAGCTAGGAGCATAGAATCTAGAGCAAGGGAAGTTATAATACCACTCTATTCTGCATCATTTAGACTTAATTTGGAATATTATGTCCAGTTCTGAGCACTGCAGTTCCAGAAGGATATTGACAAGTTGGAATGTTTTCGGGGGGTTGGAATCCATGAGGAGAGGTCGAGAGAGTTAGGTAAGTGTAGCTTGAAGAAGAGGGGGGCAAGAAGTGATGTGATATCTAAAAGGTAGACATGGTGAAGAAATGATCAACTTATTTACTGCAGCTTTAGAGACAAGGATGAGGAGCAATGGGCTCAAATTACAGGAAAGGAGGTACCACTTAAATACTAGAAAGCATTTTCGATCTATAAGGGCTGTTTGGAGATGGAGTATGCTGGAATAGATAGAGTCTCATTTGTTGGAAGTTTTAGGAAGAGATTGGATGAGCACCTGTCAGGAGTGTGTCGTTTTTAAGTCCTGTCGGGGACCCGCTTGCTAACTGAAAAAACAGGGTGCCCCTTTGAAGAAAACGTCACGCCAGGCCTGGTGAACGATACAACAGGAACAAGCTTTATTTCAGCAACGTGGAGTCCGCTGGTATGGAGTAAGAGCTTCCACCGAACTCCAGGTGGAAGCTCCCTTTTATACAAAACCCACCTCCTTAGGCTGTATTGCCCCACCCAGTACTTGCGGAGGGAACATGCTGATACAATCATGACTCATGCACATATGCGAGGTTTTCCGGGGTTCCTGATGGCCCATTTTCCTGGAACAAAGGGCCATCTCCGGGCCCTTGTCAAAAGGGGGACATTGAGGTTCTTTAGCGGCCATTGCCACCTCAACGATCGGGTGGGGCGCCCAGCTGCCGGCTTGCCTATGATCACCATGCCCTACCTCCGTGATCGCGGGCGCCTCTGATGGCGGGGTTCGGTCCGGTTCCCAAGCCACCAAGGACCGAACCACGACATTCTGCCCCCCCAAAGGTCCATTCTCCAACCCCCCGGGACGGCCAGGATACCGCTTGTGGAAACGTTCAGTGAGTCGGGGCGCAAGGACGTCCGCTGCCCAGACCCATTCCCGGTCCCCCAAAGCGAAGTCCTTCCATTCCACGAGGTACTGCAACTTCCCCCTGTGGAGTCTAGAGTCCAGGATATCCGCCACCTCGTGGTGCTCCCCCCCCGGCAGGACCTCGGGCGCTGGCGGGGAAAACACGGGGTGCCAAACGTCACCGTCCGGAGTTTTTTTTAGAAGGCTCACGTGAAAGACGGGATGGATGTGCCGGAGGTTCTTGGGGAGCTTGAGCTTGACCGAAACTTCGTTGATCGGGGCCAAGACCTCGAAAGGCCCCAAAAACCGAGGGCCTAGCTTCTTGCTGGGCAAATTCAACCGTAGGTTCCGGGTGGAAAGGTAAACTCGATCCCCCGGTCGGATCTCTTCAGCTGGTCGTCTCTTCCGGTCGGCGTCCTCTTTCTGCGCTGCCTTGACTTTGTGGAGCTGCTCCTGCAGCGACTTCCAGCAGCTCCCGGCACGCTTCCCCCACTCGCGAAGGTCGGCCGATTCCCGGGCGGGGACCTCTCCAAGCTCCGGGAAGTGTCTCAGGTCTGTCCCGTAGACGACGGCAAAAGGCGACATCTCCGTGCTGCTGTGGTCTGCGTTGTTGTACGCGAACTCGGCCAGGGGGAGCAGGGGCACCCAGGTGTCTTGATGATAGGAACCGAAACACCGCAAGTACTGCTCCAGTACTTGATTAACCCGCTCGGTCTGCCCGTCCGTCTGGGGGTGGTAAGCGGAGCTCAGCCCTTGCTCGATGTCTAACAGGCGCAGGAAAGCTTGCCAAAACCGGGACACGAATTGTGAGCCCCGATCGGAAATCACCTTGTCCGGCAGCCCGTGCAGTCGGAACACGTGATCCAGGAACATCCGAGCCAATTGTGAAGCACTGGGGACACTGGCGCAAGGAATGAAATGGGCCTGTTTGGAAAATAGATCTACCACCACCCAGATCACCGTTTTCCCCTTGCTGGGAGGCAAGTCTGTTATAAAGTCCATGGAGATCACTGACCACGGCCGGGTCGGGACCTCGAGCGGGTGCAGCAGACCTTTCGGCTTGCCAACCCCCGGCTTGCAGGTCAGGCAGACAGGACAACCACTGACGTAAGCTTTTGTGTCCCGCCGCAGACTGGGCCACCAAAACCGCCGCCGGGCCAACTTCCAGGATTTTACGAAACCGAAGTGCCCGGCGGTCTTAGCATCGTGGCAGAGGCTGAGGGCTTCCCGTCGTAGCCCTTCCGGGACGTAGACAGCCTCCCCCCTCCGCCAGAGACCGGAGTCCAAAATCAAAGAGTTCCGGAGCTCAGCCAGCTCCTCGTCTGTCCCGTAGGCTGCCACTAGGCGGTCTCGGAGCGGGGCGGTCGCCGGGTCGGGCTCCCATTCCTCCCTGGCCCGACGCCTAGTGACGACCCCCCGTCCCAGCTGCTCCTCACCAAACACGGACCTGGTGCAGGGAGCGTACCCCTCCCCATAATGCGGCAGACGGGAGAGGGCGTCCGCGAGGAAATTCTCTTTGCCGGGGATGTGACCAAGCTTGAAATTGTACCGCGAAAAGAACTCCGCCCACCTCATCTGCTTGGCGTTCAGGGATCGCGGTTGCCGGAGCGCCTCCAGATTCTTGTGATCTGTCCAGACCTCGAACGGCTCCTCTGTTTCCTCCAGCCAATGCCGCCATTCGGTGAGGGCGAACTTAATCGCAAACGCCTCCTTCTCCCAGGTAGACCAGTTCCGCTCCGTTCCGGCGAATTTTCGTGAGAGGTAGGCCGCCGGCCTCAGCTGTCCCGCCTTGTCTCGCTGCAGGAGAACCGCCCCGGCTGCTGCGTCGCTGGCGTCGACTTGTACCACCATCGGCTGGGTTGGGTCGACGTGCAGTAGCGTGGGCTCAGACGCGAAAGCTTGCTTGAGGGCCAGGAACGCTGCCTCCGATTTCTCATTCCAGCCGAGCGCTGCGCTGGGCCGCGTGGCGCGAGGACCTCTCCCCTTGGTACCTAGCAAGTCCGTGAGGGGAGCCACTACGGAGGAGTATCTGGGGATGAAGCCTCTAAAAAAGTTAGCAAACCCCAGGAAGCTTTGTAGCTGTTTCCGGGTGCGGGGCCTTTCCCAGGCCAGCACCGCCTGCACCTTCTCGGGGTCCATAGCTATGCCCTGGGCTGAGATGCGGTAGCCCAAATAGTCCAGGGAGGGACGGTGGAATTCGCACTTAGCCAGCTTCACGTATAGGTGGTTTGCCAGCAGGCGCTTTAACACCTCCCTCACCAGGGTCACGTGCTCTTGGGGATCTTGGCTGTAGATCAGGACGTCATCCAAATAAACAACCACCCCCTGAAACAGAAGGTCCTGCAACACCTCATTAATTAGACTCATGAAAACCCCAGGTGCCCCGCTTAAACCGAACGGCATCACTTTAAATTCGAATTGTCCCAATTGACAGTTAAACGCTGTTTTCCACTCATCCCCCTCCCGGATGCGTACCCGGTAGTACGCCTCCCTTAGGTCCAGCTTAGTGAACAGAGTCCCTTTGCCCAGCCGGGCCAGCAAATCCGGGATCAGCGGGAGGGGGTAAGCGTTCCCCGCTGCGATGGCGTTGAGGCCCCGGTAGTCCTGGCACAGCCGTCGGGACCCATCCTTTTTCCGGACGAACAAGACTGGAGCTCCCATGGGACTGGAAGCGGGCCGGATGAAACCTCGGGCCAGATTTTTACCCAAAAACTCCCGGAGGTCCTTGAGCTCACCCTCACTCATCTTGTAGATGCGCCCTTTGGGTAGTACCGCCCCCTCTGGGATGTTGATAGCGCAGTCCGTGCGGCGGTGTGGGGGTAGCTCGTCCGCTTCCCGCTCGCTGAAAACGGCTGCGAGGTCTCGGTACTCTGGCGGGACCTCGGGCTCTGGTATCTCCTGCTGCGCCGCCGCCGCTCCCCTGGGACGCGCCGCCGTCCTCTTGTGGCTGGAATTCTCGTGGGGGACCCGATGCCGTGCACCCACCGTCAAGTCGAACTTCAGGGTCCCCGCCCGCCAGTCCACCACGGGGTTGTGTTCCTTCAGCCAATCCAGGCCCAACACCGCCCGATATCCCGCTACGGGGACCTGGATCAGCCACCGCAGCTCTTGGTGGTCCCCTATGTGGATGGCGATAGGACCCACCTCCTCCCCGAAAGGTCCCCCCTGAATCGGGCTGCCGTCCATCTGGACGAAAACCAGGGGAACCTTCCGAATGCGCTTCGGTAGCCCCAAAGCCCGGGCTATCTGGGGGTGGACCATGCTGTGGTCGCATCCAGAGTCCAAAAGAGCCTCCCCCACCCAACTTAGTCCGTTCTCCGGGTTCCGGAGCTCTAAAATTACCACGTTCGGAGGTCGCGCCTCATGCTGTAGGGGTTTTCCCTCGCACCGCGGGACCTGCTGCCCGGCGCCGTCTACAGCAGGTCCTGGCCGTTTCCCGTCGCCTGGGCGCTTCCCGGTTCGTTGCGGAGGTCCTCCGCCCGGCGTGCCTGCTGGGGGCGTGTCGCACCTCCCCCCTGGGAGAGCCCGCGGTCCTCCCCCCCTTGCCGTTGGCACGCTGCTGCGAAATGTCCTGACCCCCCGCATTTCAGGCACAGACCTTCCCGGCGTCTCCTTTCCCGCTCGGGGTTCGGGGGTCGTTTGGGGCGAGAGTTGTCGGGGCCCGGTCTCGGCGCCTCGGCTGACCCGCCTTTGGCCTCCCGGGGGGGTGCGGCGGCCCAACCCAGGCTGGCTTCCAGCTTGGCGACCACAAAACACCACCCCTCCAGTGTAGACAGATCTTCTTCCGTCCCCTTGATCACGGCCCATTCCCTGAGCTTCGGGTTAAGGCCCTCCCGGAAGTACTCGATTTGGGTCTCCTCGTTCCAGGAGAACACCTTGCCTGCTTCCCTCCGGAAAATGTCTATATAGTCCATAACCCCCCTAGTACCCTGTCGAATTCCCTTGATCCGACTCTTTGCCTTGTCCTCAGCCTGGGGGTCCTGGAATCGTCGGCGGAGCGCGACCACGAAGTCCTGCAGGTCCCGAGTTGCCGGGTCGCCGCGCTCGGCCAACCCTAGGTACCACTGACCCGCCTTGCCCTGGAGACACGAGGCCACCCCCCAGACCAAGTCCTCGGAGTCCTCATACCGGTCTCCATACCTCCGGGCATGCGTCAGCGCGTGGAGGAGGAACTGCGGGAGGTCGTCCGGCGTCCCGTCGAAACGCGCCTTAAGCTCTGGGGGGGAACGTTTTGGAGAGTAGTCCGACCCCCTCCGGATCCGGGATTCTCGGCGTCCGCCGTCTCGTCCTGCTCCGCTCCACCGGCTACCAACTTGCCCAACGACGCCGTGCCGCTCCCTGCCTTGCACGTCGCTCCTGCGTTGGTCCGGCTCTCGCCGCCCCGTCGGCTCACCCGCTCCCCCGAGATCCTCTGCTGTCTCGCCTCTCCGCTGGCCGTCTCGCCTACTCGGGACTGAAAACTGCTCCGGGTCGGGGTCCGGGGCCCGCTCACCAGTGCCGGGCTCGTCCTCGTCGCTGGAGACGTCCTCACTCGACGCGATCCCCTCCGCCGTTGTATTACCAGTCCCTCCGGGCCCGGCCCGAGCTTGCTCACGGGCTTCAGCTGCCTGCAAGCGCCTGGCCAAGTCCGCCATGGCCCGCCGCAGGTCCTCTAGGGATTCCTCAGGTCCTACCGGGCGAAGCGCCTGCCTCAGCTGGGTGTCCCAGGTTGGGGCCAACCCCCCAGACCTCGGCGCGCTCCCCGCCGTGCTTGGGAACCCCATGGCCCGGCGCCTTCCCTTGGCCGCCGCTGCCGAGGGTCTCGGGGTCCCGGACAGCTGCTCCTGGCCCCCCGATTTTCGGAGGAAATCTCCCGGGGACATTAAACTCATGTTCCCGGGGTTCGTGGGGGTCGAGACCGCCCCGTTGCTTGAAAACGCCATCTCTGGATCCGTCCCGATAAGCGCTCGGATGCGATGCCGACCCTGGAGTTCGGTGGGAAGCTCTTACGATGTCGGGGACCCGCTTGCTAACTGAAAAAACAGGGTGCCCCTTTGAAGAAAACGTCACGCCAGGCCTGGTGAACGATACAACAGGAACAAGCTTTATTTCAGCAACGTGGAGTCCGCTGGTATGGAGTAAGAGCTTCCACCGAACTCCAGGTGGAAGCTCCCTTTTATACAAAACCCACCTCCTTAGGCTGTATTGCCCCACCCAGTACTTGCGGAGGGAACATGCTGATACAATCATGACTCATGCACATATGCGAGGTTTTCCGGGGTTCCTGATGGCCCATTTTCCTGGAACAAAGGGCCATCTCCGGGCCCTTGTCAAAAGGGGGACATTGAGGTTCTTTAGCGGCCATTGCCACCTCAACGATCGGGTGGGGCGCCCAGCTGCCGGCTTGCCTATGATCACCATGCCCTACCTCCATGATCGCGGGCGCCTCTGATGGCGGGGTTCGGTCCGGTTCCCAAGCCACCAAGGACCGAACCACGACAAGTCCCTGAGAAGATGAGGAAATTGTCTGGATGGCCTTCTGTGGTATCTTCCAGCTCTGTGTGATTCTGAACATCCCTCCCTCTCAAGAACTGTTCTTAGTTTTATTGACATTTCCCCTGAAATTTCTTAGCTAAAGAAGAATCGTTGCTACCTTTATGTTTCACTTTAGATATATATTTGGTAGCAACCTTCCAGTCAGCAAACCCAGAGAAGTCACTGTCTATAGGCAGACTAATTTTTGAAACCTGAATTGTCCTCTGATGGGCAAGACAGTGTAAATTACTGTTCTAAATTGATGTTATTAGTTGGCCCAGTTTTGAGTAAAGTTATATAGGGATGAGGGTTTCATATAGTGAATTTCCTTCCATTAATGAGCCAGCTCTATGGTCATTTTAAACAGTGCTGCTCTGCACCGCCCCTGAAGTTCAGGTGTCACTATAGCACTTCAGTGCTATATTGGCTTAGTACTATAGCGCTCAACTTAGAACATTAAAAAAAAACCTCAGTGGAAGATTTTATCATGAAAAAGTATGTTGGGGGGGATTGTAGGAAGCACTGGACATTTTAAACAGCATACCACAGCATCTCAGAAGCACAATGAAGGGGTGGAAAACATAAGAAATCAGTTTCCCTCTAAAGCAGCTCAGTCACAGTTTGGCAAGCGGGTTTGTATGAACAGGTAAATAAATTCTGCTAGCAGCTAATTACTAAAATTGGTCTGTCTAAAATGACAGAAAAAATCTATTAGCAACCAGTTACTAAAACGGAATACAAAGGCAGTTTGAAAAAGGCCAATGAAAAATTCATTTCTTAACTATATTTTCATTCCAGTCTGGGAAAAGTTCAGATCAGCCTTGAGAAAACTGTTTGCTTGCAGGAGATTACCTGTTTTTTCTTGTGTCATATCATTCTATTCTAGTTATAAGTTATTGCAAATATGAGTAATGCTTATGGGAGAACACAAACTAGAGAGGCATGAGACAGGCAAATGAAATATTGGCAGAAAAACATTGGGATCATTTCTGAATAAAGATGAGCATGAAGAAAACAGCAGGCAATGGAAGGGATAATGCAAAAAGGAATGGAAAGCCCTACTGAAGAAAGCACAAAGGGAACCAATAGGGGTTAGGGTTGCTAGCTCTGGTTTGCAAAATGCATGGAGATTTTTTTTTGGGGGGGCGGGGGTGCTTGAGGAGGGAGCTCAGCAGATGTATGATGCTCCTAAGCTGCTATTTCTTCATACTGATTTCTGTACTCTGGCGATCAGCTGTTAATTCCAGGAAAAAGCCAGGCTCCACCTGGAGGTTGGCAGCCCTAATGAGTTTAGAAGGTTATATTTCTACTTAGGATTGCATTGTTAGAACCCGATGGCTCCTTTTAGTATAACAGAATAGCTCCCAGTTTGTTGTGCTCTCATTTTTCATTGTATATAAGTCAGAAACACTACAGGATTAAGCCTTGCTCTAAAGTGCTCTAAAACTTCCTCCATAGCAATGGTTGTGGGTTTTTTTCTTCTTCTTGAAAATATCTATTGCCAGCTTCAGGGAACGAGATGGTTGTGCCTGCTGCTGCTCAGAGATGTTTAGTTTATGTACTCTCCCCAGGAAAGGAGAGGTCATCCCAAAGGCACATTTGAAATCACAGGTGCTTCAAAAGCTGTGATTTCCTATTTCCTGGAAGGAGAAGTTCGTAGAGAAGGGATGGAACATACATTTTCCTCAACATTTAAATCCCTGTTGTTGCCAGCTGAACTAAAAGTCTGACTCTGATTTTAGGAACTTAGGCAGATTGTGAGTGGGTGGGCAGGAAGGGATGTGCCAGGGTTTGTCTCTTGTGGCCCTTCCTTGCATACCCAGGGAATTGCTGAGTGCCGCTGTGGGATGGTAGGTGAATTCCCTCCAGGCCAGGCTGGATTCTGGAGATTTTTGGTGGGGGGAATCACTTGAACATGAAATTGGGGTAACTGTGGGTGGGCAGGTGGCTGTGAGTTCCTGCATTGTGCAGGGGGTTGGACTAGATGACCCTGGAGTTCCCTTCCAACTCTATGACTCCCTTCACTCTTGGCACCACTGACCCTGGAGGGTCAGGTAGGGAATTTTTTGCATATATGACTGACAAAGAGTAAAGAGGACAGATCAAATGGAGCCATAGGAGGTGACAAGGATATGCAATTGTGAGCATCTGACCCAGGATCCCTCTTACTGCAGCTAGCCTCACCTGGACTACCTACAATGAAATAATAGGGGTCCACATGGATCTCGCACTACGTTGCTTTCAGTAAGCTTAGTTCTCATTGAGCTGTACTATTTCAGACTCCAGATGGGAGCTCAATTACGTGTTCTAGCATACAAAAGTCCCCTCCCCGTTGTAGACTCACCCACCCACACAATCTGAGGTCTAAGCCAAAAGTCCCAAAGAAGCACAAGCAACCAAATCCGAAGAGCCAGAAAGCAGCCAACCCCAAAATCACAAGCCAAAGTCAGGCTCACAAGGCAAAAGGGGTGAGTAATCTGGTACTGGGACTCCAGTGACCAGGCCGATGCCAGGGGACTAGAGCAGTGGCCCCCAACCCCCAGTCCTGGGACCGGGACTGGTCCATGGATCAGTTGGTACCGGGCCGTGGCTCCTCCTCATCCTCCTCCCTGTCTGCTGCCTTGGGAGTTGCCCTGCCACTCTGCCATTGCCTCATCTTTGGTGCTCTTCAGGGGCCACCATGGCTGGGGCTCCCCCTCGGCGTGGCACGGCACAGCTGCTGCTGGAAGTGCCCCCCAGCGAGCTGCGGGAAGTCAGGGTTGCCGGCGAGAAAGCAAGTGGAGCAGGGGCTCAGGTGGTGGCGGCAGCGGTGTCCCTCAGCAAAAGACTACCCCCCCTCCGGGCCTCAGTAAAATTGTCAAGCGTTTACCGGTCCTCGGTGATAAAAGGTTGGGGACCACTGAACTAGAGTAGCAATCCCCAACCTGTGGGCTGCAGACCACATGTGGTCCTTCGACTAATTGGAGGTGGGCCCCGAAGGACGCCTTCTCCCCCCCCCTGGCCCTGTACTTCATCCCCCCCCCCAGCCCTTTACAACACACTTCATTGTTGTGGCGTGTCTGTATTTTATTTTGAAGGGATGTTTAAACATTACCATAGTGATCAGAGAGCATTAGGGCAGTGGTTGAGAGTAGAGGAGTAAACTACCCCCCCCCCCACCGGGCCTCAGTAAAAGGCATTGAGTGGTCCCCGGTGAGTGGTCCCCGGCGTTGAGTGTTCCCTGGTGATAAAAAGGTTGGGGACCACTGGACTAGAGGACCTCAGCAATTGTGGTTCTAGTTTTGATTCTGCCTGCACTTCCTGAGTCTCTGAGTCTGGTCTTGCAGAGACTCTTGAAGGTTCAAGTTCTGATCCTGCAAGTAAAACCTCTCCTTCTGCAGACTAGCATGCAGCTTTCTGGGTCCTCTGATTTTGACCATTTCCTCACAGAGGGGTAAAACACAAGTGGCTTCTTGCTTACAAATGTGGGATGGTAAATCTTGCGTTTGCAGCCCTCCTCATGGGGAGACTCTGCTTGTGTTTTCCCTCTGCCCCATTGAGGTTTTTTTGCTTCCTGATGAGGCTACAAGGTTTGCTCCTTGGTTTGTCAATCACAGCAAGCCACCAATCACAGTACAGCTGTTCTCTCATGGACTCAAACTTTCTCCCCTCCCCCCAGCCCTTAAATTATTATTATTTTTAAAGGCACTTCTGTATTGCTACGTGGTAATGCCACAATGCACATGGATTTTTAATAGAAATCAACACTGCCCTGTTGCTGTGGAGAAACTCCAGCACGACATAGCATCCCCCTCCCCCTTTTTGGAATGTATGTTCTTTTGCAGTTTATTTCTGCCTGGGCTGATTTCTGAGATCCTGAACATGATAACTGGACATTTTGTGCTAATGGTTGTGTCAGGATCAGTCCCTGCTCTCTGCCATGTTTGAGTTCAGTGAACCTAAGAGACTCCATCTTGGTGTATTGTGTCTTTGTTAACTTTCCCATGTAACCAGAATGCTTATGCCTGTAGTTTTCCTTTGATTCACCCCTCTGTTTGATATTTTCATTTTCACACTGCATAGTCCCCCTGCTGTGATACATTGTTTCCTGTGTTCCTGTAAACATCTTATCTGCTAGCCTGGGGCACCAGCCTGACCAAGGCCGTGCTAACTTTGGCACCTTGGCAGGAAGCCTGGGATGGCACCTGGGTGGGAGGGTAGCCCCCTCCTCTTGGGAACGCTTGGGTTTCGGCAGGAGAATTGTATTGATAACTGCCTGCTCTTCTGATATCGAACAGTCTTGAGTTCGAATGTTATAGTGTTCAGATCTACTTCCAATTAAAGCTTACTTTCTATAGAAGCTTGTTTGTGAGTTTTGTCTGCTCTTGACAGGTTGGCTTTAAAACAATGTGCTCAGACCCCTTCCACCAGATAGGGACCAGGACCGAAAAAGCCCTGGCCCTGGTCAAGGCCAGGCACGCTTCCCAAGGCCCCGGAACCTTCAGCAGACTCATCCCCGCAGAGTGAAGTGCTCTGTGGGGGGCATAAGGAGACAGGTGGTCCTGAAGGGGATAATAACAGTTCTCTTTTAGAAGTATTGGGGGAGGCAAACATTTTCTTGCATACAGACAACCCCCCTTCCCCAATCTCAAACAACTCCTCACCCATAACAATTCAGCACCTAATGTGAACATGGACACTGGTACTAGAGCTTACAACAAACCCAGATGCCAGCTTTGCTGCCATATACATTGTATATGCTATTAAATGCCAACAATGTCCCTCTGTTCTCTACATAGGACAAACAGGTCAAACCCTCTGCTAAAGTATTAATGGTCATAAGTTTGACATCAAAAATCACAGGACTGAAAAACCTGTAGGGGAACACTTCAGCTTTCCAGGACATTCAATAAGGGACCTCAAAGTAACTGTTTTATTGCAAAGGAAGTTCAAGAACAGACTAGAAAGTAAGATTGCAGAAATGCAAGTTATCACAAAACTCAAAACAATGGCATACCCTGGACTCAACAAGGACATAGGTTTTTTTATCTTACTATCTATGCTAACCTTGTTCAACTCTTATTATCCACATTCCTTACAATCCTCTCTTCTCTTTAATTTATTTTATTTGGGGCAATGTGACTGTAATGTGATGTTAGTAATATGTAATGTAATTTCGAATTTAACTCTCTGGTCTCAGGACAAGCTAGTTGCCAGCACAGCTTGTCACTTGTAGGGATGTTTCCATGCTTGGGTGGAGATGGATGGGGCCAGCAACTAGTCTAGTTTAATTATTTCTTTATACAACTGGGAAATTGTCAGCCATTAATTACTGACATAGGCAGTTTTATTTCTCCAATATTTTTGTGAACTACAATTGAACTCAAAAGGACTGATTAGCCATTTTAGCAAAGAATTATCATATGGCATATGGCTTAATTTGGATATTATGACACAGTTTACTAAATTACCGTAATTTGCTTTTACTTTATATCTCCACAGTTATGATGGTTGTTCATTTAGTCTGAGAAAGACTGCATACACTTGAAAGCTCACACCTTGAATAAATCTTTGTTGGCCTTAAAGGTGCTACTGGACTCTGATTTTGTTGTGCTACTTCAGACCAACATGGCTACCCACTTAAATCTATCCATATGTCAAGGGAGTTACTCATTCCAAGTTGAAGGAGCACCTCCCTCCTGTTTTTCCTTTTCCTCAGCAAGTGATCTGTTGCCCTAGCCATGAGCCAGCCCGTCTATCTAGCTTAAACCAATCCCCTTTTCAGGAAGGATGTCCAAAAACTGAGGAGGCAAGCAAGGGGTAAAAAAGCCCAGCAGATGGGGATAAACACATTCATGTCAATTGAAGTTCCTAGGAAAATGGTGGTCAGGGAAGTCAAAACTTAATAAGACATTAAGACAACAAACTCATTAAGAAGTCATTAGTCTCTGTCAAGAGCTGCTTTAATTAACAAATGCCAGGAATTGCAATCTTGCCTTACTGCTGTCCCTGTGCAAAACACCATTATGGCCACCTGAATGCAGCTAATTAAATGCCATTTAAATCTCCCCAAAAGCTGGCAAGGGGGAGATTTGCTTTGCCAGCTTCCTCTGCCTGCCTCTGAAGCGGCCTCATTTTTCATTGTTTTCCTGAGATGAATGGGACAGGGGCTTCTTGGAAAACAAGTTTTTAAAGAGAGGTGAAGGACTACTTTTAAACATTGCCTTTGTCTTTTAACTTAAGTTATTTCATTCATCTTTGTTGCCAAATGTATTTTTAATTTGAGTTACTGAAGGTCTTTTGGCACTAAGAACTAAATGGGGGAAATTCACAGAGGGATTCTATTAGCCAACGTCATAGAAGGAGCTTTGGGGAGTGCAGACCTATCATCAGCATCATTAGCTGGTTGTAGCTTAAATCTTGCATATGTCTTATTTTAATCTCCTTAATTCTCAGACATGCAGCCAGGACATGGCCCTTGTAAAATAGCAAAAAATATATATTTGCTCAACTCCCTACAACGTTCCAGCTCAGCTTTTTCTTTTTAAAGCACACCTCTAGGCCTCCTGCCAGAATTTTCTGGGTATGAGCCAGAAATTTGGGCTGGTTGCTAGAATTTTTCATGAAAGCCATTTTTTCTCTTCTGATAAATCAGGTTAGCAGAGGCATTTCCCTTCAGTGCACCAAGCTGAACATCGTAGACTAAAGTACCAACCAACTGATGGAGCTCAGCCCCATGGGAGAAATCTAGAGCATGCAGACATTTAATTTCTGAGCAGCCACCTTCTCCATAGCCATCCTGGGATGGGGGAAGGTGAATAGATGAAGTCCAAAAGGGTGTGGTGGCAGACCACTGTGGCAATTGCAGCTCTAGGGACTGCCCTCACACCTGATTCCCCATGGTGGGTCTTAGCCATTCCTTCTCAACCTTGCAAGAGACTCCTTTTTTAGAAGTTCTATGAATTATGTGGAAACATGGTCCCAAATATTATCAGTGGTGGTTTTGCAATTCTGCTTCCTGCTGATACCTGGAGGGCATTTTTCATTCCATGCCAGAGTGACAGCAAGAGTTATTGCCCTCCCCCTGATTTGGCATCAAGATGATACAATGTAGTCAATTTGATGTCACCAAATCAAATCAAGTTGAAGCTAATGCTTCTCACCCTAACCTAATCATTGATGCTGAGCAGCAGTGGTGAGTGACATTACCACTTCCACAGGATACACAAACAAGCAATGATGAAGGGGCACAACAGAAGAAGCAGAGGGATATTTGTAATTTGGAGTAAGGATTGCCAGCTCTGGATTGGGAATTCCTGGAGACTTGAGGGTAGAGCCTGGGAAGGGCAGAGTATTGGAAGGAGAGGGAGCTCAGCAGGGATGTGATCCCATGCAGTCTATCCTCCAAAGCTGCCATTTACTCCAGGGAACTGATCACAATCTGGAGATGTAATTCCAGAAGAACACCAGCCCATATCCAGAGGTTGGCAAACCTATTTAGAACCAATAATGCTCTTTTTAGAACATTCAGTTCAGCCCTAACTGGAATCTAAGCATGCTATCACTACATAAGCACAGCAAATGCTTTTGCTACTAACTCCACTGGATTACTCTGTAGGGTGGCTCTCCCATCCCAAGCTATGGCTAGACACATTGTCATAGGTGTGATTGGGAATACAAGCATCTGTTTGTGTATGTGTGTAAAAGTGCCGTCCAGTTGCAGCTAACTCATGGCAATCCCATAGGGTTTTCAAAGACTTACAGAAAGGGTTTGCCGGTGTCATCCTCTGTATTAGGGATGGGCATGAACTGCATTTTTGCAGTTAATTTCATGGCTGAACCACAAACTGATAAGCTGGTTCACAAACCAAACCATTTTGTATTTGTTTGTGAGCCATAAAAAGTTTAAACTCCTGCTTTCTGTTCCCCATGGCTCTACATGGGGAGCAGAAAGCAGGAATTTCCAGAGAGCTGATTTAAATTAAATAGCTCTGAGCCATTTAGATGGAACAGCTGAAGTAACTGCCTTCTCTGCTGGGAAAAATGTTTTTTTTGTGAAGACCATTCCTGCTCTTCATGAGCAGCCACGAACTACATCAAAATTTATGGCAGTTCTTCAGTTCATGAATATAACTTCATGACTCATGAACCAGTCAAAATTTATGATGAACTTTAGTTCATCAGCCAAACTAAATAATGATGATAAACTTTAGTTGGTTCATACCCATCCCTACTCTGCATAGCCACCTTGGAATTCTTTGGTTGCCTACCATCCAAATACTAGCCAGGGCTGACTCTATTTAGCTTCTGAAATCTGACAAGATGGGGTTAGCCTGGGCCATCTGGGTCCAGGTTGCATGAAGTTAGGTGAGGAGATCACAAAAGGATCTTATTGAATCTTCCTACTCTAGAGAGATATAGCAGAAGAGAGTTCACTTTTAAAAACCTCAAGGAATAAATATTCACAAAATATTGGAGAGGTGGGAAACATGGCATGGGCAAGAGCACCCCCTTAACAGGCATGAAGATTTGGCACTATCCAGTAGGTGCTCATGACATTCATGCAGCCACGTCTCTTATAAAACTCAGAGAAACAAGGTGTGCTCACTCCCTTTTCCTGGTAATCCCAGAGTGTTGAAAATGCTTCAGTTGGAAAAATGGTAATGGGTCTGCTGAATGTCATCCCAGTGATGAAAAGGGCTCTTTTTTTCCCTCATGAGGTATGGCAGGTTGCCAATGAACATCACATCTGTGATTGCTGCAGGGAGCACTCCTATGAGGAAATAACAGCCGAATATTAGTTGCAGGCAAAAAACTTAATTAGCAGATTCAACAAAGATACCAATTAAATAACATATCAGCAGCAGCACAGTATGCTTGCCTCATGGCTTTTCCAGAGACACGGAGAGGGGACAGCATCCTTGATCCAGAGTTCTGAAAGGCCTCTGATGAGAGGCCATAATGGCAGCCAGGAAAGAAAGGCTAATGGGATTACTGGAGCTAGAAGTAGCTACATTCCAAGCCAGGGATGATGATTAATGGAGAATCTGTTTTGCTTAAGAAGGCAGCAGCTGCAGGGCTGTAGAGCAATGAAATTGAGGGGGGGAGGGGGCTGTTACTACCTTCTCTGCTGGGAAGGAGGCGGAAGCACTTTTAAAATCTTAGTTTAAATCACAGGTTACAGCAAGCATGGCCTCTAAAAGAAGCCTGGCTATCTACGTAAAAATCCTGACTCTTTCACCGACAAAGAGGAGATTTGGAGTTCTGCTTTATTTACATCAACATTCTAAAGTACCTTAGTGCTAACTTGAGATGCTAGCGGGAGAATGAGATAAGTGACTTGGGATGGATATGAAACAGGAAAATTCTGTTCAGTTTGTGGCATGTCTGGTTTGTAAACTATGGAGAATCATGAACCTTTTAATGCTAGACAAACCAGATCTGTTTGTGAAATTTGTGATATGGTGCAACAGCTCCCCTGGCTTGATAGAGACACCAAGCTTGCAGGCAGTCTCTAGCAGTCTCTCTTCTACCTGCCTTTTAAGTTTGGTGAGGATTGATGAGGTCTGAGTTACAGCCCCCCAAAGAAAAGTGTTTTTCCCTCAGGAAAGTGTTTTCTGGGGAAGTGACAGGCGCAAGTTCAGGAGTGTTTAGAGCAGATCTTGTGTGAGCTAGAGATACCAAATGCACTGCAAATCTATGACTGGGTCTCCTATACCAGCCCTGCTAGTTTGGTGATGACTGGATTTATGGGGCCTAAGTTATGCATCCCAAAGAAGGCATCCCCTTTTCCATTGTTTCCAGTGGAGCGGAAAAAGCACCCACACCCTCAGTCAGTAGAGAGCCAGCAGAACGGAATCAAAGTACCTGAGAATTTCTGCAGTATAAACTGAAGGTGGGGGTCATTTTTTGCAAGACCAGTAGAACAAGCACAAGGCAAGTGCTGAGCACAGGCTTTCTCAATATACTTTTAAAATTTGTTAAGTTTTTATTGGGTCCTCACCCAGCTTGCTGGGGGGTAAACGGTCATGACTGGGGAAGGCACTGGCAAACCACCCCGTATTGAGTCTGCCATGAAAACGCTAGAGGGCGTCACCCCAAGGGTCAGACATGACTCGGTGCTTGCACAGGGGATACCTTTACCTTTACCTTTACATTCAGCCAAGGCAGCCCCTGTGCTCAGTGTGAGTGGGGTGATGGGGGTGGTTCCGACTCCTGAGTCCACCTAACCCACAAACCTCAGGAGGGAACAGGAATTCACAGCCAGGAGGTCATAAATGAATGTGCTCTGCTAGTTGGCTTTCAATAAGTTCCCTGCCTTTCTGTGTAATTGCGATGCTGACAGACTAAAAGGAGTGGAACAGAGCATACATATAGCTTTCTGATCCCTTAGAGCAGAAACTCTGTTATTGGCAGCCAGCAGTGCCTGTTAATCTTTGGAGGGCTCCTATTGGTGTTTCCAGGGCTACAGAATTCTAATTCCATGTTGCCTTGGAGTTTTGCAAACCGTTTAATTGAGCAAAGACAATCTGGAAATATATCCACTCACAAACCACCACAAACTGCCACAAACAGCACCAAAGTTTGTGAAACGTTTTGTGCCAGACACCCTTCCTTGAAAATCGTTTCGTAAACTACAAACCACCCCAAATGCAGTATGTGAACTGGTTCTTGTCCATCTCTATAAGTCACAACCAACAATGGTAATAATAATTGGCTTTCCACTGTAGAATCAAGTATTTATCGACCTAGACAAAACTTGGAATTCATATAAGTAGTGATTGAAGACAGTGTCATCTGTGTTCAAAACAGTTTCAATTCAACAATGTGTGCCGTGTATTTGAAATCTAAACCACTGCTATCTGAAACTGCATCCCATAATTACCATTCGGTTTGCTTTTGAACAGTGAACCAAGAGGACCTACACTTCCAGCCGTGGTGCTGAGTTCAAATATGACTGCAACAGAGGCGCTCAGGGCAGAATGTTGGTTCATCATAGAAATGGAATGTTAGCCTGATAAAGGGCATGGCAGATTAGCCCCGTCTAAATCTGAGATTTCTCTCTGATAAAGGGAAGTTGAGTTCAGATGTCAACAACATTTTATCAAATCGGTGTAAAGCAGCAAACATTCACAGAAAGCTCTACTTTTGTTCAGTTCCTAGACATCATTCTTCTCAGACCATATTTCCAATAACACTTCTGTCAGAACACGTTCTTATTGACCCTACCACCTCTTCATCTTCCCACAGAATAAGTGGGTTCAAAGTAAGTGATAAACAGCCAAAGGACTATATTAGTGCTTAGCAAGGGACCAATTCGTATAATACATGTATTTGAGGAACAATGCAAGGATTGCATATTTAAGTTTGGATATTAGTTGAAGAACAGGAATCTGTGCAGTTTCACTCAGAAGTAATTGCCTTATGATCAGCTCAAACTTTCAGATAAACCTGTGTAGGGCTGCATGCTTAGCTGAAACTGGCTTATAATGAATCAGACCAATATAAATTATTAGCATGGCTTTCTGGATGCACATGTTTCCAAAATTATGCAAAAAACTTCTTACTAAACACAAGAAAAAGTTGGGGGGCACAGAAGTCCCCTCCCTCACCCATCCTGCCCTTTGTCAGTGAAACAAGCTTCTTAAGCTTTTAAAGTGACATCTTCGAAACTGATGTGCAACTCTGCATCAAATCAGTGAACTTGGAGCCAACTCATAAGTAAACATATGGTGTGGTTTAGCCCTGAGTCTGGGAATCATAACCATTTGACCTGATATAGGACTAGCACACTGAGATGAATTTTTCAGAATTCAGGATGGTCATATGATTGATTTAAAGTACAGACATCATTCTATGTATCCATCAGTCAAAGAGCTGACTTTGGTTTGAACTGAGGTGGCCTTTTTTAAAAGGCCCTTTGGAGCCTTTTATTGTACATTTGTACAAAATATTAGCGCTATTGTCCTCCCTACCTGAATATTAGCTGGTGCTGTGGTCATGCAGAGAATAATAAGCTATATCCCCTCCTTCCAAATTCTTCATCAGGGAAGAAGGTGCTTCTCTCAGTATCCAGCGACCATACATTTCCTGTGTTCTGCACCTGCCAACCACCCCATGCTTTCCTTAATGAAGAGTCAGAGGGGGGAACAAATGGAGGGGTACCGTCAAAAATAAAAAGCTACATTTCATAAAGGGTTCTTTCTCCTCTGTAGTTTTCTCCCAAGCATTGTTCATCTGCAAGGGCCAACTCTAAAAGCAGCAAGCCCATTATTGTATTGTTACTAGCAAGCAGTGCCTGGAGGCCTGGGGAACCTCCCTTTCAAATGGAAATGAAAGATAAAAACAGTGCAGTACCACAACAGGGTTTTAAGGAGTATGTCTGGAAGGGAAAGAAGATGGATTGCTATGGCAACATAAACTTCACTCTCTCTCACACACACATTCAAAACTTATAATTGAACAGTGAGGCAAATGCCTTTAATGGAGAAAATGTGAGGAACAGCCGAAATATGTACACAGAAAATATTATATTCTCTTGTTTTCTCTTGTTTTCTTCTTCTGCCTTCCCTGTGTCTGGGTAGGACTTGAGGCCCAGTGTCTAGATTGCAGCCCTGCACTTACTTGTATATTCTCAGCAGATGTATAACCCAGACAGCTGCAGAGAGACACTGAGTCTTGCTTTGTGTTGTCTTCATCCCATGGGAAGGGGGGGACATCACAGAAGCCAGAAGGGAGAGTGCTGCCGTGTTCTAAAACCTGGCCTGTAGGGAAAATGAAGAAAGGGCTTGCCTGATTGTTGCAAAGGATTCAGTTGCAAAGTATTACCTCAATACTGATGTAAAAAATACAAGAAGTGCTAGGGAAACCACAAACAGGAACTGCTGCTCTGGTGACTAGAATGGCAATTACACATAACTCACCAGGGTTGCATGCAGCTGGTAGTATTTGCATTTGTACATTGATTTGTGTAAGGTTGTGCCACTCTACTAATTTGACAAGCCTGAAGGAGTAAAGACCATTTCAGCTGGAACAGCTGTTAAATCAGTTCTTTTCAAGGATAGTGCTCATCTCAGCAATGTGTCCATGAAATTTTAGACTGCCTTCCAGTGCTTCGGCTGTTTCTCCAACACCCCTTTCACTTATTCAGCAAGTGACTTACTAGCAAAATTCCCTGCTCTGCCACAAAGCTCACTGGATGATGTAGGGCCAGTCACTGTCTCTCAGCCCAGCTTATCCTACTGGACTATTGTGAGGATAAAACTGAGAATGGGAAATCAACATTGCACTGAGCTCCTTTATATTTATTAGTCATGTATTAGTCGTGTGGCATGTGTGTAATATAGCTAGGAGTTCCTAAGATTGTCGCCTGCCAGACAAGAGGTTTTCAGAGGTGGTTTCTCATTGCCCATTGGCATTCCTTGGAGATTGCCCTAACAAGTGCTTCTGAGCTCAGATGGGATCAGATTTGAGTGGGCTATTCGAGTCAGGCTTGTGTGGATGGCAACCAGAAGGAGGTGGCAGAGGCAGGGACTTTCATTGTCCTCACTGCTGTTGCTGCAATGGAATCAATTTTGGTTTGACCAGGAAGTACAGGGGCAAGCATGAAAGTTTGGGTCTTGAATGATGCTGAAACCTAGGTACATCATATAAAGCTTGATTAGTGTGGTGTTTACCACTGACCGACTACCTGACAAATTTAACTCAAGTGGCTTTCAACTGTAATAAGACCAGTACTTGAGAGGGAAACATGAAAAAAAAACACCCATGGATTGATTCTGAAAACAGGGTAAGAACAGGTGTAACAGTCTTGCTGGGCCTATTCCTTTACAAGGTTACAGTTGAATATTTAGGAGTGCGGAGAGTAGTTAACAACCAGCTTTTCCCCAGAAACCAGACTCTAAGTCTCCAGAGTCTTCTAGCAAATGTTTTTTTTTTCCCGCCCACTCCTTTGGAGGTAAAATCTTTACACCATTCTTATTTTTGCCTGCTCAAAAGGCAGATTGTCAGGATTTTGAAGTGTCTTGAAATGGGACCATCTTTCTGGATTTACAAGACCCATCTATAGGCATGACCACAATCTGGCGCATGGATCAAAACGCATCACAAATTTTGGCTGGTCACTGGTCTGTGAAGTGATGTTAGATGAATTCCACAGATGTCTCAGTCGTCATGAATTTTCACTAATTTTTTGGTGGGGTCCATGGCAGGCCATCAGCAGACACAGACTGGTCCCAATCACTTAAATTGAAAATGCAAGACAGTAGTGGGGGCAGAATTTTCCAGCCTTGGAAACATCAATAGGAGTCTTCTGAGGCTTAACAGGTGCTGCTGGATGCTAATAACCGAGTTCCCATTTTGGTGTATGATCTCAGGAGGCTATAAATTGAGCTGAGCTCCCTCCCCTTCTTTTGTTGGCTGATAAAACAAAAGAGAGCCATGGAGTTAGCAGAGCTGATTCATTGCTTTGCTTTCTGTTTGCTTGAGCTGTTCTCTGTTGATGGGGTTTGGGATTAGGATGCAGTAGATTCTGCTGGGCTCTTACTTGCAGCAGAGGGCCTTAGCTATTGCGCTTTCCTTCCTTATGCCACACCAGTGATCTCCTCTGCTCTCTGCTATGGGGCTGTGGGAGCTTTCTAGAACTAGGGATCTGGGTCTGCTGCTCTTAGCTATTACTGTACTCATGCCAAGCACAGGGGCTTAGCTATTGGGTGCTTTTATATTCCCCTCCCCCGTTAATTATCTTATCTGGTGTCTGCCATTGGAATTTGGGAGGTTTATGGAACTGAATTGATGGTCATCTTGTTTCTGTGCTCACTTTCCCAAGAGAAAACAGACATTCCGAAGAAGAAATAGCAGTGTTAGGAATGTCTAGACACTAGCAGTTGCTAGAATTCTTCAGAGAGAAATCCTCTGATCACAGAGGACAAGCATTTCCCCCTCCCCAGTTGCAACTCCCTCCTGCTGCCACACGCCTTGCTGCTCTTCCTGCATCACGTACGCCTTCCCAGCACCTTCCAGTGCCAGAAAGAAGTTGTGCCTAGTCCACCTGTTCAAATTATAGGACCTGTTTCCAGTAAGGCCCTGTTTCCACTACTGAACCTCTTGAACCTGCATCTCATTTCCAAGAAAGTCCTTGGGAGCATCTTCTTTGGTGTGCGTGTGTATAAACTGGACCCCTTAAATCCAGTTTCTAGGCTCAGGATATCATAATAAAAACATATGTTCTGTGGGATGGTCCATGATCGCTCTGTGGGTATACCACAAACCACAAACTGAGCCACATCCATCAGGAGATAGAGCTGGGTGTCATTAGCGTACTGATGACAACCCAGCCCAAAACCCCAGACCAGCTGTGCCAGAGGGTGCATATAGATGTTGAAAAGTTTGGGGGAGAGTATTGCCCCCTGCAGCACCCACAAGGGAGTGAAAAGCGTTTCTCCTTCTTTTTTCCAGAAAGAGCAGGATCTTTGTCCATCTGTCATAGCAACAGTCTAGCATTCACCCAAAACTTGACAGTTTAATCAGAGTTTTGCGTGAAGCTACAGCATCACCTGATATGATGACATCACTCCACAGTCACACCTGACAAGATGTAGCTGAATTGAGTAACACTGATTCCTGCCCCAGACACACAATGGCAGCAGGCCAAGGCAATGGGGAGCAGGACATTTCCTCCCCCCCCCCAGCAGGAGACCTACCAACCCTGAGATAGTCAGAAAGGCAGATAGACTATATTCCCAGAGCAGGTACCTCTATATTTCTCTGCATATTGATTTGACTTTTACATACATAAAGTTTGGATTGAGATGGCTGAACACTTTCTCATTTATCTTATGTCCTGTTTGCCAGTCACAGACAACGATCCATTTTTTTGATGGATCTTGCTTCCGGATCTTGGTTACTCGATTTGTGACTTTAGGGCAGGTTCCTCCACCTGTTTCTTCCTAATTGTTACTATCTTCTGCAGTGATTAAAAAAATATATCTAAAGGTTGTCCTTTACAAACAGACTGGGGAGTAATTTTTGCCATTCCCCTGTTCCCTGGAGACTACTTCTTTGCCTCCACTGTGCTCCCAGCGTTTTGCAGAGCTAACTGGGTTGTAGCTCAGGGATGCCAGCCTCCAGGTGGGACCTCCAGATCCCTCAGAATTACAGTTCATCTCCAGACTACAGAGATCAGTTGCCCTGGAGAGGATGGATGTTTTGGAAGGTGGATTCTATGGCACTGGTGCTGAAGAAAGGCATTGATAAAAAATCTTTCCATTGGTGTCAGAGAGTTATGCCAGCAGAAAATTATCTTTGGACACAACCACATATCTTGAAAAGACTATCACTTTTTCAGTCCCCTAGAAAATAAATCCTTACAAATAAAGCAAACCTTGTCTAGAGTTACGACATGTTTCTCCTGGCTATGGCACTGCTGCAAACCTTATACACTTCTTTCCTTCCATTATAATTATAATCATACATAAAACTTGCTGCAGATAGATCCCCTTTAATTGGTTATATATTTAGGCCTGAATGTGTTACCTTGAGAGCTGGCAACACTAGCAATCCCTAGAGTACCGTGCCATGACATACATTTGAATGCGAAATTTGGTTCTGAACCAGCCCTTTCTGTCAGAAACTTCATTCCCATTCTCTGAATGGCGTTATTGATGAACAGCAATCACCATTCTTGTCATTTGATAATCTAAAACTGTGTGATGAGAAGGTATTTTTGAACTTTTAAAGTATGGATTATGAAAGAAGAAGAGAAGGTTGTATTTTGTACCCTGCTTTTTACTATCCAAAGGAGTCTCAAAGAGGTTTACAACTGCCTATCTTTCTTCTCCCCACAACAGACATCCTGTGAGGTAGGTGAGGCTAAGAGAGCCCTGAGAGAACTGTGACTGGTCCAAGGTCAACCAGCGGGCTACATGTGGAGGGTGGGGAATCAAATCTGATTCATCAGATTAGAGGCCACCACTCTTTCTTGGGGGTTTGGGTGGATTTTGGGGAGGGTGGGTGGGGTTTTATGCCTGCTTAATTTTGCCACTTTTCAGGGAGGGTAATATTCATGTAGATAAGCCCTCATTGTTTCCCTTGGCTGGAACAATTAGGACTTTTATTCAAGTTACAAATGTTTGGGGAGCACTCTGAGGCTTCTCATGATGGTGCAGGCTTCCCAAACTGACTTCTCATGTCTTACTAATTGGGGGAGTGGATAGGGTCCCCTTGGAGTTGGGGCTTCACCAGCCTGAACCCAAATTGCCATAAGAGGAAGTGCTGGTGGAGTAACAGCTCCTTTCAGCATACCATTGCATGCAATCAAGGTAAAGTGATGGGTGGATTACAGTTGCTTTATGCTTGGAGCCAGGGTGGGATTGTCCATTATAACTGGCTTGCCATTGGCAGCCCAGTAGTTAGGATGACCATGCTGGGATCTGAGTCATAGTTAGATTTAGATCAGCTGTTTCATTTAGAAATCCCAGGTGAACCCATTTGCCTGTGTTGGCATCTTTATGGGGGGGGGGGGGGGACACACAATGATTTGCTACTTTGTAGAAAATTACGTAATACAAGTCCACAGTGGAAAACAATAGCCAGGATTCTGGGATCCAAACTATAGAAATCACATATGGACAACATTCACTTTTACAGGGAACTGTATGCAGAGCCTTCCCCAGAAGAGCTGCATTCTAGCAATCCCATTGACTTCAATGGACTCAGAATGATCTAATTTACACATCTTATGGCCCCAGGGTATGGCACATGGGCGGCCTCCTGGGAACTGTATGCATGCTGACTTGAGATCTGTGCTAGAAGATGGGTGGTATTTAAATAAATAAATGGTAGAATCATTTTGAAGCCTACATTTTAAAATCTATCTTACAAGACAGTATTATTAATATTATTTCACTATGTCCTTTTCCTTAAGCAATAGGGATTTTACAGCAGCCTTTGAAGATTCAATTTCTTCAGAGAATAGAGGGCTAAAACAGATCAATTAATTATAAATCAAATGTACCTGTTTAACAGGAGCCTGGGCAGCTTGCACAGATTCCAGACTGTTTCTAAAACAGAGTCCAGAAGGCCCAAAGCTTTACTTATTAGTAGCAAGGGCCACTGTTCCAGCTCCCCTCTAGTGGATATCAGCTGTAGTGAACATCTGTACATTCTAGGCGTAGTGGTTTAGGTTGAGAGTTTTCTTGTTGCCATTAACTGCTTGCTTAACTTTGTTTATTACAACTACTTCCAGGTTTCACCATATTCCAAAAGAATTGATGGGAAAAAACATGCATAATTATTATACATTTAAAATACTTATTGGTCACAGCTTACCAGCCTCATATTACAAGAAGCTATCTGGGAGTTTTCCAGTTGTATTTTATGTTCCATTAATATTCAGATACTATGGAAACTAGGGAACAGCATTGTCAAACATAAGCCAGGCAAATTTTTGATACCCTGAAAGCCTAACGGTGTTACCTGATCAACCTTCCTTCTGGTTTATGTATTTCTTATTTGACTTTTACCCTACCATTCCCTAAAAGGGCTCAATATAATCACAATAAAAATCTAAAATGTCTCTGTGTCTCTGTATGTCTTGCTATACATTCATGTTTTGATTTTTTGTTACCTTGAGAACCATAGACTAGGTGGAAAGGCAGCATTAAGATATTTTAAAAAAATAAATACAAATAAATAATGACATTGTGCAAAAGCTCCAAGCAGCAGGGATACTTCGGTCTGTTGCAATGGAAGGATAGGCAGTGTGCAGCTCTTCTGGGATGTTTGGAACTGCAACTGGTTGACCAGTTGGTGTGAATGTTCTTAATGGTACTTCCTTAAAACCCAGGAAAAGAGTTTGGAAGTTTAAGCTCAGGTGATATTTCTGTCATCAAGTATGTTAATATGTGCCAGTGTTCCAAAATCTGAACATCTGCTCACATCCTACTATAGTGCATTGAGCTCCTTTGAAAATGTACCTGCTGGTGAGATGTCATAATTTGGTAGGTGCAAGTTTTTGGAATACACAGTTTTAGGACTGGCAAATTGCAGAAGAGTTGAGTCCAGAGCAATGTCCATGATTTCAGTCCCTTGACAATTTGGAATGAATACCTGCACATTTCTCTGCCTTTTCCCTTCAGCTGAAGGCTTGGGGTTCACATCATTTCATATATACCTATCCACCTCCCAATAAATATGATGCAGTTTGCAAATGAAATGAGGAAAGCATTGGTGCTGATTGTGCAGAAGATCCTCGGACAAGTGGTGGCAGGACAGTGAAATAGGCATCTGCTAGTCACAATTAGCAAGTGAAATTAACATCATATCTAACTGAATGAATGCAAAAACGCTATGTCCCAAATTAGCCATTAATACTTTTGAAGAATAGAATGTGGAGGGTATAAGAGTAGGATGGTGCCAGTTGGAAGTTTTGGTCTTATTTGTTTGTTCAACTCATTTTTACCACTCCTTCAAGGAGCTCACAGTTGCATGCATCATACCCTTCCTTCCTCCATTTTATACTCACAACAGCCCTGTTAGGTAGGCTAGACTGATAAGTAGTGATTGGTCCAAGTGAGTGGGGATTTGAACTTAGGTCCTGACCCATCTGGACCATTTGAGCAAAAATGTGTACCAATTTGTAATGAGTTATAAGGCTTTGTCTTTAAAATACCAGGAGTGGGAACCCAGTAACTTACTGAAAGATGCACTGTGACTCATGTCTCTTCTTTCTGAGAATCTCAGCAGTCAATTGTGCAAAAAAAACACAAACAAATCATATGGTCTGGACTTGCCCGCAGGCTACATTCTGGGAGAAAGCAAATGCGTGCTTACATCCTATTGATTTCAATGAAACTGGAGCATACCACTGGTATGCGAGATTGTAGCCTAAGTAAACAAAGTCCAATAAAAATGAATGTCCATCCCTAAAACATGAAGCAAACTTGATTTCTGTGGCAGTCTTTTAATTGAATTTGGGTCTGACAATAAAATAATACAGAATTGACTCTTAAAAGAAGGCACTTGAGCTATGAATATATCTGGCAGTGTAATCACATTCAAAAACAAACAAAACACTAATATTGGGCTCTTATAAAGAGTTTATTTCCCCCCTGTGCCAATTGCCAGACTGTAAATTTGACAAGGGGAAAGGGGAGGGGGTATAAAACTTGTCCAATGCAAAGCACCTCCCATAAAACTTAGCTGTGGCATTGCGCCTGAGCCTAGCAATACATGTGCATATAACAAGCAATTCCACAAGCTTCACCACTATTACTTCTTCTCTTCCAAGGTGCCTATAAAGAAGCTAGCAGGGGAAAGGTGGCTTCTCTTCTATCCCCCAAGCTCATGGAGGACCTCATCTGAGCCTCTGTGGAATTCATCTAACTACAGCTGTCCCTGTAAATTTTATGGCATAGGCCTTGGTTTATGGCCTGTTTTTATTGCTTGCAGTAAAGGCACAAAGTGACAAAATTAAGTAGCTGCATACGAACATTCATCCCTTTCCCCATCTCCTAACTTGCCTGTTTACAGCAGCATCTGAGCTTTGGCATCAGGTAAAATTCTAAGAAAATTCAGTTCCCAAACCAACTGCGTTTTGATATCCATCCATCATTGCAGGGCCAAGGTCAAATGACTAACTGGCAATATGTTAATGATATTGACTTGGAATTAAAGTCTCACACAAGTTGAACTGCAGGATCTTAATAGGAAATACAATTCCCTGGAGCAGAGGGCCACCATATCTTGATCAATGCCTTGGCAGGATAATCCTGGCCAGCATAACCTTTGCAGGGCCAGCCCTCAGTCAGCCTAATAGCCAAAGAAGTTAACTTGGGACTGATTCTCACATGCAACAGAATTTGGTGTTAAAGAAATAGCAGAGCTAGACTTGCTGGAGCCCCCACCCCCACCCCCACCCCACCCCCACCCCACCCCCCAAATACCCGAGAGCATTGCCCCAACATTCTTGATGTGCCTACATCATTTTTGGGTCATGTTGGAGTCATGTAGAGATGTAACTGGAATTTGTATTCCTCCATGGGTGGGGGGGGGGCTCCCAACACCCAGCTGATTGGCAGTGGAGAGGTGGGGCCTTCCAGTGGGGGACCTCTGCCCCTATCAGGATTTGTACAAACAAGGACACATTCCACTTTGTCTACATCCCTATTCAACTGTGGTGCCCAAAACTGAACACAGGACTCCAAGTGAGGCTGAACCAGAGCAGAGTAGAACGGTATCATCACCTCCCGTGATCTGGACATGATACTCTGTTTGATACAGGCCAAAATCCCATTTGCCCCCACAACAATACCATTCTCCTTTTCTACTCCTTTTATATTTACCCAAATACACTCGACTGAACTTTCATGCTCAGGTACTTGTTATTTCTTCATAAATATAAAGATTCCTATCATATATTACTACACCTCCCCCCTTCTTTACTTGTCTGTCCCTTTTTAATAGATTGTACCCCTCAATTCTAGTATTGTGAGTATTATCCCACCAAGTTTCTTTGATTCCTGTTAGGTCATAGTCCCCTTCCTCTATTAGGACTACTAGTTCTTCCTGCTTGTTTCCCATACTCTGTGCATTAGTTTAGAGACATCGTAATCCATCCATATGTGCCCCATAGTTTTGGTTTTTGAACTTCCTTGTTAGTTAGTAGTTCCCTGTTTATGTGCCATTCCCTGTATATTTGCAATCTTCTCATCTTCAGTTCTTGCTGAAGTTCACCTGGAAGAGTTAATCTGGAGGGCATTTTAAGAGACTGCAAGCCCTTTAGATGTCTTCTAACTATGGCTACCCAGTGTTCTCAAAAAATCCTGAATATTTTTGGCATTTTTTGGGCTTGGCCATTTCGGATAGTGGAGGAGTAGGGAATCAAATCCTGTTCTTCAGATTATTCACCACTCTTAACCATTACACCACACTGGCATGGAGGATGATTAACTTTCCATACCCTAGTGCTATGGTCTTGGTTCAAATACACTTGGACATGCAAGAGTACAAACTGGCACAAAGCATGAGGCTGCCGGTCGGTCCTTCTGTCTTGTTCGTCAACAACACAGTACTTTCTGCCTTTTGTATTTCAGCCTTTAGCTCCATCCACTGATCTCAGTTCAGAAATCACAGGATATTCATTCCTACCTTTCAGGTGTTATTTATATGGAAAAGTGGTATATAATTATTTGAAACAGATTCTAAATTTAGCACTATGTCTGAACCCCATTTGGAGAAGAGAAGCTTCAGGTGCTGGCTACTTAAACTTTCTAGCTCCCTCCCCCTTTTCTTTTCATTCACACATAACTGCTTGCCCCATCACATTCCCTGTTGCTTCTTTCCTCTAAATATTTCCATTCTGCACATTTGTGGCAAACCCACACTAGCAAAGAATTACCTGAGCCTGGAGACCCACTTATCAATGGCTTCATTCTTGCCACTTACAATAGTTTCCCTTCCTCTCCTTGTAGTATTCAAGTATGTGTTGGGTCAGAAGTTACTTCCTCCACATGACTGTGTCCATGCATCAGCTCCACATTTTAAACTCATCACCTGGGCATATAACTCACAGTAGGGTCGGAAGATATATAGAGACACTGTCTCAACACTGACAGCTCTGACAGGGGTTTTGGATGCCTGCACTTCTCTGTAGTGCAATGAACAGCAAAGCGATATGAAGACTTTGTAAGGAATCAAGAAGAGTTAGACTTCAGCATTATATTATTGCAGGCTTTAGCAAGTATATGTAACTTTAGAGAACTAGAAGACTGGAAGAACTGTCCTTTATGAAATAGGCTCCCTCTTAGTGGACCTAGATATGATTTTTAAAACATAGGGCTGCTGTTAGAAATGGCAACCCCATGTTCAGTTCCTGCTGCTCTCTTTGGTTTATTATTGATTTACCGACTTCATTTATACTCTGCCTCTCTCGCCAATGGGGACTCAACTTCTTCTCCATTTTATCCTCACAAAAACTCTTGGAATCAGTTTTGGTTGAGGATGTGATTGGCCCAAGATCACCCAACAAACTGCCATGCAGGGTGGGGATTTTAATCTGGCTTTCCCATATCCTAGTCTAACACCTTAACTAGATTTCTGATATAACATCCATATTGCCTCCTGAATAGCCATTGTTCCATACATCTGCTGCAGTTCATTGGCTGCTGCAGATTAGGGACATGAGGGACACTGCAGAATGGGAGAAGGGGTTGCAGTGTACCTGATAATGTTTAATTCTTCTCTGAAAGCCAGAGTTCCTAGTAAATGTCTCCATAACACGAAACATATGCTAGCCGGCTAATGCAACCTCTTCTCCTTCATCCTTTCTCTTTCTACTTTTGATTGTAGCATAGTTTGAGAGTACTGGAATACACACTGCTTCCTTTATCCACTGATGTTAGAAGCCAAGAACTGGCATCATAGCATTGGCAGTCTGCGTTTTCAAATTTATGTACCTCTCAAGTTGATATTTTCTGCACCAGACATTTAATTAGCTTTGACATGCTCACTGACTTCAGAAGTATACTTTGACATGCAAATACTCTTCAAGCATAACAATTTTGGTGGGGACTGTAGCACCCAAATCACCACTGTCACTTCTAGAATTCCCACAACCTCAAATGCTGTGGCCCTCCTCCCACCAAGTCTCACCCAGCTGCCTTTCCATTGTCTTACTGTGAGCTCTGGGGACTCAGAACCGAAAGAAGAGGGGGTTGCTTCTCCTTGTTCTCCTTGTTCCTCTCTTTCACTAACAGGAGCTCTCATAGCCTTGAGCTGAGCTTGCTTTTCTTCCCTGGCCATCATCAGGAGTCTCCCTTTTAACTCCTACTGTCTCCCCCATTGGCACCGAATCTCAAGATGGGCATCTGCTTCAGCCTTCTCAGTCTTTGGCCTAAGAGGCTAGTGACCTTCATCATGTCTTCCCCTTGCCTACTTTGGGGCTTCACAGCTAGCCAAATGTAGGAGTTAAGAGCAGCAATCTCTGGTCTGGAGAACTGGATTTGATCTCCCACTTCTTCTCATAAAGCCTGCTGGGTAACCTTGGGATAGTCACAGTTCTCTCAGAACTCTCTCAACACCAATGTATCTATTATGAGCAGAGGAAGGGAGACTATTGTAAGTCACTTTGAGATTCCTTTTAGCATTCTGTGCATTCTATGAAAATTTTTGTTGCTCCATATAGACCAAATTTTTAATCAAGAACCCCCCCGGTCAATGGTGTCCCACTTTACCAATGTTAAAATCTGGTCACCTTACCTTTAAAGTATAGATGCTCGGTACTCTTTGGATGCAAAACAGATGCTGCACCACAGAACAGCTTCTACCCCCCATTCCATAAAGGCTGCAACTACCTACTGTTTATAAGAGCCTCTTGTGGCGCAGAGTGGTAAGCAGCAGAAATGCTGTCTGAAGCTGTCAGCCCATGAGGTTGGGAGTTCAATCCCAGCAGCCGGCTCAAGGTTGACTCAGCCTTCCATCCTTCTGAGGTCGGTAAAATGAGTTCCCAGCTTGCTGGGGGGGGGGGTAAAATGGTAATGACTGGGGAAGGCAAATTGAGTCTGCCATGAAAACGCTGGAGGGCATCACCCCAAGGGTCAGACATGACTCGGTGCTTGCACAGGGGATACCTTTACCTTTATCTTACCTATTGTTTGTCCTCCAAAAACTGGCTTTCATATTTACACTGCCATGTAGAAGCTAATAGCCCTTGATAAAGCATCCTTAGATTAAAAGATGACAATCTCCAAATCTGGTGGATATTCAGAAATGAACGGAATTCTGTACGAATTGCTCCTGTTTGTCTTGAATCTGCTCCCAGTCAGTTCATTGGATGACCCCAGCCACCGAAAGAGGGTGACTTGAGGGACAAACGTGCGGGAGGGAAAACATTTTTCTCAACCAGGGTTTCGTGAAACCCTGGGGTTTCTTGATGGTCCTGGAAGGGTTTCCCAAACTGGTTGGAGTTAATACATTTTTAATATATTTTTTAAATTTGTTAAACATTTATCAGGTGATATGACCATCTCTCCCTCCCTCTCCCTCACCCCCCCATAAAGAATGAGAGAGAGAGGCTGGAGCTCCGTGTCCTCTGTCTGCCCCTTTGTGTCCCTGTGAGCCAGCGAGCTAGCCAGCCAGCCTCACACTCTGCAAGTTGGGAAGGGAGCCTATGCCTCATGTGCTCCTTTTCCCTTGTACAATGATCTGTAGGGCACCAGACTCCTTGCATGATCAGCCTTACAAAAAGCCCACCATTTGCTCTGTTTCCTGACCCATTTCCTGAGCTGCATAGAGAAACGTCTCTACCACAAGAACAGGTTTGTCACCTGGCTGCAGGCAGCGAAAGAGGTGGAGACCTCAATTATCTCATACCCCAGAGATGAATCTGATGGAGGAGGCATGGCTGTTCAAACTCACATTGTGATACCACAGAGGCAAAAAAAAAGTTTCCAGGCAGTTATTCAAAATGAGTATTAAAGGGAAAAGATCAGTGTCTAAAAAGATCAGTGTCTCCATAATGTTGCCAACTCATCAAGAAAGAGCAGCCTTTTTCACTCTTTTGACGATGGAGGTACACCTGAATTTTTTTTCAGACTTTGAGGCACACTGGAAGTGATGTCAGCTGGACATACGTCCCTGCCACGCTCCCCAGAAGTGACATGTCATTGGAAGTGATGTCACCCAGACACAACTGACCTGCAGTGCTGGGTTGCCAACTTCCAGGTGGGGCCCAGAGATATCAAAGAACTATAAATTGGTCTGCAGCAAGGATCCTCCATAGTCAAGAAAGCCATGCCCCTCTGCCAGTTCTGAAGCCCTGGAGCTCACCAGGGGCCTGGTTCGCTCTAGCACTGGGCCAAATCCAAATACTAGGCAGTGGCAGGCCCCTCTTCTGCCCCCCCCCCTGCCCTGGAGCTTGTCAGAGGCCTTCTGTAACCTAACACCAAGCCATAGTTTTAACTCCAGGCCAGAGCTAGCCACTCTTACCTTCTGAGTCAAAACAAAAATACTCACCTCCCTCGTAGATCCCCCACCAACACATGTGAGATGAGCCTCGATCTGATCGGCAAAGATTTGAATGATCAAGGCCCCTCCCCTTCCCACTCCCTCCAGACCCATCATTGGCCACTTTGGGAAGGGGTGGGTTGACTTGCCTATATAAGGGGAAGGGAAAAAATCTTATTCATTTTTTAAAATTAAAAATAACAATTAACACCCCCCCCCTACTGCAGCATGCCAGTTGGGAATCCCCAAGAAAGTGGGTTGATTTTTACCTCTGCTTTTAGTGGCAGCATGATCTCAATATAGCAACTTTTGACAAAACAGAGCAAACACCTATAACTGGCTTATTCAAGATGCTGAGAGAGGCATAGGAGTAGGAGCCAGTAAGGAAAACATTGGCAGCCCTTAGATCTAGGCCAGGATAATTACACTGTGTTATGGGGGTGGCATTTGGTTCTGGTGGGTGGAAAGAAATAGATGCAAAATGGATTTGGGAGCGGGGGATGAGGGAGGGAATTTAAGGCTGCATAGTAAGCCCCATCATACTCATTCATGCTTTGAATAAACAAGGACAGGATCCAACTAACTGGATCAAGGCCTAAGTATAGGGAATGTGCTCATTAAAAAAACCAGCAATCTTACACTCTGGGAGAGGAGATTGGGGTGGTCTCTGTCTGCTTTCTTTTTCTTTCTGTTTAGGAAAGGGGAAGGGAGAACTGGAGCCAGGTGGATTTCACTATCTAGGGATCAGAGTTTTTAAAAAGTTAGTGCAGATGTGGGACTCTGATCACCTGCCAAAACTCATTCTTTGTTTCAGAAAAGAGAAACTTCAGAGGAAGAAGAAGAAAGTGCTTGCTAACAAATGCGCCTGTGGGTGCTATGGTGTTCATGAGTGTCAGCTGCAAAAAACTGAAAACAAAACAATTAGCTGTAATCATCTCTCTTCTTTTCCAAAGCAAATCAGTGAAATAGAGAGAGTGAGACCTTGCAAATTACTATGAGCTAGATTTCTTCAAATTGCTCTTCTTGTTTAATGTAGACACATGCTAAGTGGTTGTTATTTGAAAGTGTGGGGAAGAGATTTTTGCACCAAATCTTATTGCAATGTGTAAATAAATTAAATCGGTTCTTTAATAATTCTGCTCATTTCCCTTTGATGTCTCTTACCTAATGAACAATTGGTATTCTAGTATTCTATTAATGGGTATCAGCAGCAAATAAATAATATTTGGTTTTGATCAGGATCACAAGGGGAACCCAGTTGGATTCTTTGTCCCTGGGCCCTCTTGGCAGCTCTGCCAGTTCTAAAGGTAAAGGTAAAGGTATCCCCTGTGCAAGCACCAAGTCATGTTGACCCTTGGGATGACGCCCTCCAGCGTTTTCTTGGCAGACTCAATACAGGGTGGTTTGCCATTCCCTTCCCCAGTCATTACTGTTTTATCCCGCAGCAAGCTGGGTACTCATTTTACCGACCTCGGAAGGATGGAAGGCTGAGTCAACCTTGAGCTCCCAGCCTCATTGCCAGACAGCTTCAGACAGCATTTCTGCTGCTTACCACTCTGCGCCACAAGAGGCTCTCTGCCAGTTCTAACATTAGGTAAAAGACGAAAAACAACCTATTTCCTCCAGTCTAGTAATGATGTAACATTATTTCTTTTGCTCATTTTTCTCATAGAATCATAGAGTTGGAAGGGGCCATACAGGCCATCTAGTCCAACCCCCTGCTCAACGCAGGATTAGCCATAAGCATCCTAAAGCATCCAAGAAAAGCGTGTATCCAACCTTTGCTTGAAGACTGCCAGTGAGGCGGAGCTCACCACCTCCTTAGGCAGCCTATTCCACTGCTGAACTACTCTGACTGTGAAAATTTTTTTCCTGATATCTAGCCTATATCGTTGTACTTGAAGTTTAAACCCATTACTGTGTGTCCTCTCTTCTGCAGCCAACAGAAACAGCATCCTGCCCTCCTCCAAGTGACAACCTTTCAAATACTTAAAGAGGGCTATCATGTCCCCTCTCAACCTCCTTTTCTCCAGGCTGAATATTCCCAAGTCCCTCAACCTATCTTCATAGGGCTTGGTCCCTTGGCCCCAGATCATCTTCGTCGTTCTCCTCTGTACCCTTTCAATTTTATCGACGTCCTTCTTGAAGTGAGGCCTCCAGAACTGCACACAGTACTCCAAGTGTGGTCTGACCAGTGCCGTATACCAGTGGTCCCCAACCTTTCTGAGGCTGGGGACCGGCAGGGCATCGGGCCGCGGCCGCGCATCGGGCTGCACCTGCAGGCCGCGCCCGCACGGGCCGCGCATGCGTGATGCGCGGCCCGGCCCTGATTCCCTCTCCCCGCCCTCCCGCAGTAAGATGCTTCCCAGGCCGCAAGCTTGCAGCCTGGGAAGTTTTTTACTGCGGGGGGGGCGGGGGGGAGCCGCGGCCCGGCGCCATGGCACCGGGCCACGGCCCGCAGGTTGGGGACCACTGCCGTATACAATGGGACTATGACATCTTGTGATTTTGATGTGATGCCTCTGTTGATACAGCCCAAAATGGCATTTGCCTTTTTTACCGCTGCATCACACTGCCTGCTCCTGTTTATTTTACAATCCACAAGTACCCCAAGGTCTCGTTCATACACAGTGTTACCTAGAAGTGTATCCCTCATCCAGTAGGCATGCTTTTCATTTTTCTGACCCAGATGCAGAACTTTACACTTATCTTTATTAAATTGCATCTTGTTCTCTTTTGCCCATTTTTCCATTGTGTTCAGATCTCGTTGAACTCTGTCTCTATCTTCTGGAGTATTTGCCAGTTCTCCCAATTTGGAGTCATCTGCAAACTTGATGAGTAGTCCCTCCACCCCCTCATCTAGATCATTAATAAATATGTTAAAAAGTACCGGGCCGAGCACCGAGCCCTGAGGTACCCCGCTACTCACCTCTCTCCAGTCTGATGAAACACCATTGACAACAACTCTTTGAATGTGGTTCTCTAACCAATTCCCTATCCACCTAACTATCTGAAAATCCAGATTGCAGTCCTTCAACTGATCCATCAGAACATCATGGGGAACCTTATCAAAAGCTTTACCAAAATCCAAGTAAACGACATCAATCGAATTTCCACGATCCAGCAAACCTGTTACTTGGTCAAAAAAGGAAACCAGGTTGGTCTGACAGGACCTGTTGGAGACAAATCCATGCTGACTTCCTTGGATCACCAATTGTCCTCCAGATGTTTGCAGATCACTCCCTTTAATATCTGCTCCATTATCTTCCCCACAACAGAGGTCAGACTCACTGGTCTGTAGTTTGTAGTTAATTAAAGACACTTCAACTTTCCTCAATTAAACTCAATTAAAGACACTTCAACGTTCCTTGAGAGAGAAGATTCTCCAACATTTGACAGTTTTGGTTGCCCTTTGTTCACCTTTTCCATTTGTACCGTAGATTTCTTGAGATTAGGAATCTGATCTTCCTCAAAAGCCTTTGTTAAAAATGCCTTTTGAAGCCCAGATATCTCATGGCTACCAGATTTACCTATATGTTTACAAAAACATTCTGAATTAATTTGATAATAATTGATAACTATATTGTTACAAAGCCATCTTTAACACTGAGGGGAAAATTCCCCAGTCCCATTATTCAACCTTTTAAGATATTCTGTATGATATATGCTCAAAGACGGGTTGTTTTTCCTTACCTGTATTTCTCTGAGAGGTTTTGCCTCTATCTTTTATTTTACTCACCATTATCATCTCAGTGAGGTTGCGAGAAAACACAGACTCACTCAAGCATCCTTCAGAATGGCCCACATAATATAGCTCAGGGGATTTCATCTCTGCTAACCATCAACAATCAGCTGCCAATCCACTCCATACTATAAGAAGAAATTTCAGAAAGGAAATGAAGGGTTTCTTCCTGGGACTTTTGTCCAATGAAACTAGAGATTTATCCCAAGCAATAAGTTGTATAAAACACTTTATTTCTCAAGTTCTTCCTTCTTAATGGGAATATTATATCATTAAGCATAACTTTTATCATCCTCCCCCCCCCTCCCACCTCCTAACAAAGGCTAAAAACAGCTTGAAGTTATTCAAGGACCTAGCTAAGTATTCCTTTGCTTCGTCATTGTTCCAGCTGTAATCAACAACTAATACAAAATGCAAGCAATTTTTATTAGCAAACATGTCACAGTGGGCCTTGAATTTTCTCCCTGTAGGCGGCTAATATGAGTGGATACTAACCTATTTAGTACCTAATAATCAGTTATCATATCAATACAGCGCTGCTGGATGACTGCACATAAAATTCTGCAGGATGGTGTAGAAGGAAACTTTCTTTGCCATCATCACAGCCCTGGCATGGTTCTTCTGAGGGTCTCAGTGAAATGATTACTTGGCTTCAGTGCATATTTCCAGCCAGCTTTGGGATAACCCCCTTCCTAGCTGGCTCATAGACTTTGGCACCCCCAGCAATAATGTAGGATTGCCCTTTTATTCTAGAGCCCACTTGAGCCATCAGTACAGCCAACACATTGGGGCAGGGGTAGAGTACTGAAGAATCACAACACAGCAGTGAAATTTGGGGTTCTGTTCCCTCCTGCCCAATCTCTTTCTCCAGGGTTCTTGGGACCATTCCACACCCGGTAAATATAGTGAGATACTTACCCTCTGCAGACGCCATAATTTTGGTGTTTCAAATGACGTCGTCAGCATCCAACATCCCAGCAACAAACCGGCAGCTATATCCTCCTTTTAAAAGTACAAGCTGGGGAATCCACAAAACTGGATTCCCCCAACAATGTTGCATGAGTCGGAGGAGAGCAAACAGCAAGCACTAATGAAATAGCTGTGTGTAACCAAAGTGGCCAGAAGTAGCGTGATCTCCATCTCCAGCGCCCGCCCTCCTGCCTGCCTCCCTTTCCCTTTGCCCTGGAATGTTTTGTTTTTTGTAGCAATCTGCCTGGAGCAACGAATCCACGTTGCTTAAGCCAGGCAGACGGGGAAAAAAATTCCACCCACCAGTTGGTGCACAAAACATGCCTCTCAAACCCCTCCAAAATCAGAAAAAAATTACTTTTGTGGATACTCAAGCATCATAATTCCAAAAGGAGGTGGCGTTAAAATATGCACTATGCATCTATGATTAGATGCATAGGCATAGCAATGGAGAATTTCTACATTTAAAAAAAGGTCGCTTGCCTCATTTTTCCTTTAAAACTGGGAGAAAAGTGATTGGCTGGCTGCCATGATTGACAGGCAGGGGGAGCCTCACTGGTATAGCCAGTCCCTCTCCTCCCCCATTTTAATCAGCTGTGTGGAGTGCCAGGAAACACGAGAAAGTGGGAGAAGAAACCAAGAGAGCGAGGAGGTGAGAAATGACGGGGGGCGCAATTTTTAATAGTATTAAGCAATTGCGCTGGCGTAAAGCTATGTTTTTAGATGTGCAGAATGGCCCTTGAAGCTCCTGAGGGCTTGAACAGGCTGATCTCCTCCACACTCATTTACCTGTGTACATTCCCTTTTGGATGTCTGTGGATAACCATGTTTTGCTGTTCACATAATTTACACAAGGCCAGCCAGTTTATTATTTGATATCCTGTGGTTGGGTCCCAGGAGGATACGTGTTCTGACCCCTCATGGGCAAACCATGCCTCTCTCTGCAGTGATCTTTGTCCTGCCCCATATGGTTGCTGATGAGATCAAGATTCCAATGGGGTATCTAATGCTTGACGTCATGTCTCTTTTGCAGCTTTCTTTCAGTAGTCAGGTATCCCGAAGCTAGTCTTGGTGAGGGGGACTTTGGGTTCAAGTCTGGCCTTTGTCTCCAGCTTATTTTCCCCCTTCATAGGAATGGTATGTCTGGCTTGGAGAAGAGCTGGCTGTATGTGGGTGTTTGTTGGGCACAAACCAGGAAAATTCTCAGTTTGTAAACCACAAGCCATCATAAACTTTTTGAGACTAAATGAACTGGTGAGGTTCAAGATACAGTAGCATGCTCCTGCATGCTAGAGACACCAGACTCACTGGGGATCTCCAGCTAACTCTCCTCTTCCTGCCCTCCAATTTTGGTGAGGACTGGGTTTACAGGGTCCAAGTTACAACTTCCCAAAGAAGATCCTCCCCGGAAAGTGCTTCCTGGGAAAATGGCAAAAATGACAGGCTCAGCATGGTGATGAGATAGCTCAGCCCTGAGTCCACTAACATGCAATCCCAGCAGGAGATAAGTGTTCCCAGTCAGAAGGGTATGGGTCTTCAGCCAAGGCACCCGGTAGTTAAGTCCCTGTGCTTGGTGTGAGCTGAAAGATGGTGTAGGCTCAAAGTCCACCCAACATCCAAACCATAGCAGGGAAGAGGTGTTTACAGTCAAGAAGGTATGGGGTCCTCAGACATGCTATCCAATAAAGCCCCTCTGCTCAGTGTGAGAAGAGAGATGGGGTGACTCAGAGCCCTGAGTTCAGTAACACCCAAAACTCAGCAAAGGAGAGGAGTTCACCATCAGAAAGAATGTACTCTACAACTGCCAACAGCCAACAGGGGAGGAGCTGTGGAGCCAAGCCATAGCTTTTCCCATATAGTAGAAAGAGAAATCTTTTATTGGCAGACAGCAGTGCCTACTAAGGTTTGGAGGGCTCCAATTGGTGTTTCCACAACTGGAGAAGTCTGCCTCCTCGTTGCTTTGAAGTTTTGTCAATAGTTTAATTACGCTAAAACAGTTTGTCTGGAAATGCTTCCAATCATGAACCATCACACACAGCATCAAAGTTTGTGAAGTGTTCATGCTGGCCACCCTTCCATGAACATAGAAACATAGAATAACACAGTTGGAAGGGACTTCCTGGGTCATCTAGTCCAACCTCCTGCACAATGCAGGACACTCACAACTCTGTTGCTCATTCACTGTAAGCTGCCAGCCCCTTGAACCTTCACAGAATCGGCCTGTCAAATGGCTATCCAGCCTCTGTTTAAAAATTTCCAAAGATGGAGAACCCACCACCTCCCGAGGAAGCCTGTTCCACTGAGAAACCGCTCTGTCAGGAACTTCTTCCAGATGATTAGACGGAATTTCTTTTGGATTAATTTCATCCCATTGGTTCTGGTCCATTCCACTGGGGCAAGAGACAACAACTCTGCTCCATCAGCTATATGGCAGCCTTTTAAATACTTGAAGATGGTTATCAGATCCCCTCTCAGTCATATTCTCCCTAGGCTAAACAGACCAATCTCCATGATTTCATGAACCAGCCACAATTGTAATGAACTTTACTTTACAAGCGGGTTTGTACCCATCCCTTTCTCAGTCATAGGGCCATTCTGCACCTGGAAAATATAGTGAAATGCTTACCTTTTGCTGACACCATTTTTTTGGTGTTTTACATGACATCATCAGCATCCAGAGTCCCAGCAGCAAACTGGCAGCTACATCCTCCATTTTAAAGCACTAGTTAAAGCCATGTAGCGTGAGCAAGAAGAGAGTAACTGGCAACCACACACTAAGGAAAGGTGTGGAGGCAAATTAGTGCTATCTCCACCTCCATTAAATCATCCAGGCAGAGCAAAAAAAAAATTCCCCCCACCAGTTAACACACAAGACATGCATCTCTAACCCCCCCCCCCCCCTGCGCAAATCAGGAACATGGTTACTTTTTTAAAGCTTCAAGGCTCATAATTCCAAAAGGTTTGGCAGTAAAGTAAGCACTATGGGTTTATGATTAGATGCATAGGAGGTTTTAGCTTGCATCACAGTCCCTTTAAAACAGGGAGATTGGTGATTGGCTACCTGGTTTGATTAACAGGTGGAGGAGAGCCGCGTATATAGCACGTTCCTCTCTGCCATTTCAAGCAGGCGTGCAGAGTGTCAAGAAGCACAAGAAGGTGGCAGAGGAGAGTGAGAGAGCCAGGAGGTGAGGAATGGCCGGAGGGGCATTTTATATAGCGTTGCGCCAGTGCCTTTGCTAAGGGGATGGGTGAGCATCCTGTTGCCACATAGACATCCTTACACTGTGGGATGCTCAGGAAATGTGCTTCTGTTAGAGTTGTGCTGTCGCTGGGTCTTCCTTTCCTCTAGGGGAAGTGGCTTTGAGGGGTGGTGGCAATACTGTCAGGTGGTGTTGGCTGTGCCTATGTGTGGCACGTAGAGGGATGTCTCCAGGTTAGTAGGTGGTGCTGAAGTTGCCGTGTACTCCAGAATGCTTTCTATGCAGTCTGCCCCCTGTGTACAGACATATGTTGTTCCCCCCACCCAGAATGTCCTTAGGGATCAGACCAGTGCTACCAGTTTAACATTGGCAGTTGCCAGACACTGCCACAGTGGCTGCCCATTATCAGGTATTGTTATTGTGAGTGATCACTGTGCATATCTGGTACAAACCTGAGGAATAATCTTTTTCTCTCCCCCCCCCCACTTAACTTCTCATAACTTCTCCTTAACTTCTCCTTCCTCCTCCAGTTTTCCATTGTTATGCCTGCATTTCCCCCCTTATCCTGACCCACTTTGCAGCCAGAGTCTCTTGATGGATGCCTCGGTATGTATTTGTGGTTGCTATGGCAAGCCACAAGGCTGCTGGTTGAACTCTGGGCAGACTGTGTTGATATCAGTGCATATGCAGATGCTGCTGCTAAGTTTTGGGCTGTCCCCCGTGAATCAGTTATTAGTCTTTATGATGTCACAAGGCTCTTCTGGTGGTTTCTTAAAGCACATTTCCATTCATAGCTGGCTAGTTTCAATGGTAGCAAAGAACAGCAAATCCCACAAGTTGTGGAACAAACTGGTTAAACACAGGGGAGCTCTAATATTTCCCTCAGTTATTCTTGTAAAGCAAAGTTGGACAGCATGGCTGAACGACTCCTCTGGACTTCCCGAATGGCCCCTCGTTGTACTTCAGGTCACAGGCAGCACTGTCTGAAGCCAGTCGCCTCTCCCAACCCGGACTTCAGGGTAATCTGCTTTGAGAAGTGCGGAGCACAGCTGAAGGCTTCCCCCAGAGCCTGTGTTAAATTTACAATTCCAGCACTGCTGAGCATTTTATTGAACGATTAAGGAGAAGTCCTAGAAATAGTGTTGGGTGAGAAGAGATGTGAGGGAAGAGAGCAAAAGAGATATGTGCAAAAAGAGAGAAAGGTGAAAGAAGAGAAGTTTGCACAGCAGGCCCCTTAAAATATGTTTACTGAGATTGATGGAGGTAAGCGTCTAAGCCTGGGCAGACCTGGCCTGACAGTGTTTTACAGAGTCCATTTTTCTCTGTGTTGTTGCCAAGGGAGGCAGGATTATCGACCTTTGCTTAAAACCAGCCACACTGGGAGCCCTGAATGCCAGGGGTAAAGTATGGTAGCTCTGCCAGGGGCATGAAGGTGACCATAATTCAGGAGCGTGCAAGGGGTGTGTGAGTTATGAGTCTGTCCTACACAAATGACAAGCCTGCAATCATTTACTTGGTGCTGCCAGTAGGTGATTCAGTTTATTCTTCACAGGGGAGAAGGAGGGGAGATTAGGCCTTGGTTGATCTGGGAAAGGATTTTTTTCCTTTTTTTTGGCAGCCTTTTCTATTTATTATCCTCTCCCTCCACATGCAGCTGCTTCTTATTTCATTAAATCAATAAAAAACATTAAAAGATTTCTGAATGCGAATAGCAATGAGATTGTCTTTGCGATGGCTTAAAAGCTTCTGAATTAATTTGCCTTGGCTTGCCTGAACCTGTACTGGGGCAGCCAGAATTCCCTGGAAAAGGCTGGGGAAGAAGAGGATAACGCAAAGCAAGCCTGAGTCAGCCTCTGCACGTAAATAAATCCTCTTTCTCAAATGAGATCTGCTCTCAGGCCTCCATGTGTACTACTCATCCCAATTCTTGCAAAAGGGGTTAAATGGCATTTGTACTAAAAACATGCAGCATGTCAAACTGGTTCTGACTGAGACTGCTATCAGAGAATATTGCATATAGGCCCCTGTGGAGGCATTGCCCTCAGTCAGCTGGGCATGGGCACCTCTCCTGAGAAAGATGGTGGATAACTGGGGACTGGTATTATTGGTTGTGGTCAGGGGAAGGGGAGGGAAATAGATTTGCTCTACCTGCCATGGAGGACTGTTGTTGTTGCTGTTTTTATGGGGTTTTTAATGTAAACAGCCACAAATCGGCTCGGTTCAGGAGTGGCGGTGTATAAATCCAAATGGAAATAAATCAGAGACTCCAGACCATAGACTATTTTGCCACTGAACCACAGCCCCTGTTCTATTGGTGAATCGTGGCAAAAGAGCTAGCAAGAAGCAACAGAAGGCTGACTGGTCACTTTCTTCTTTTCATTGAGTATGGAACAAAGAAGCAAGACTGAATCATCAGTTTGGGCCATTCTGCACCCGATAAATATAGTGAAATACTCACCTTATGCAGACTCCATAGTTTGTGCCCCTTTGAAGTCCCACCATCCATCACCATTGTTTACCATCCATGTTTACCATTGTTTACCATCCATCACCATTAATTTGGAGACCTGTCAAATGAAGCTAAGAATCGAAGATTTGTGCTTTGACCTATGTGATTTCCAAGATTGTGGATCTTCAGTTATTTTTCATATTTTACTTTTACAAGGGCTTTTTTGTTTTCATCTACGGAATCTAAATTTATTTGCTTGGAATTGGAATATGCAGGATCTAAAGTGTGCATGAGTCAAAAGCATATAAAGAATATCCTACAGGAGGCATCAGAGGAGATGTAAATTTAGCATAGCTAGATTAGGAACTTCCTGATATTTTTCAAATTATCTACAAATTATCCAGTGTCCTGATTGGCTAAATAGGAGACTTCCTGCTTGCCAGCAATCACAGCACAGCAGTTCTCTCATGGACTGAAACTTTCTTTCCCCCCAAGCCCTGAAATTAATTTTTTTCAAAAGATACTTCCACGTTGCTATGTTGTAATAGCACAACACACATGCATTTTTAGTAGAAATCAACACTTCAACATTGCTATGGAGAAACACCAGAAAGATATGCCGATGACACCCAGCTCTTCCTCCTGATGGATGGCCGCCCTGACTCCCCCCCAGAAGCATTAGCCAGCTGCCTGGAAGCAGTGACGAGATGGCTGAAGCAGAGTCGTCTGAAGCTCAATCCTTCAAAGACGGAGGTCCTGTGGCTGGGTAGGAAGGGCCCATGCAAGGAAGTGTGTCTGCCTGCCCTGGACGGAGTACAGCTCTATACAGCTGACTCCGCCAGGAACCTAGGCATGATTCTGGATGCTTCCCTTACAATGGAAGCCCAGATCACAAATGTAGGGCGGCTGGCATTTTACCATCTCCGCCAAGCCAAACTACTAGCGCCCTACCTGGCCCCGGAACACCTAGCCACAGTGATCCATGCGACGGTCACCTCTAGACTGGACTTCTGTAACTCGCTCTACGCAGGCCTGCCCTTAGCCTTGACCCGGAAACTACAGCTGGTCCAAAACGCAGCGGCCAGGATCCTAACCGCAACACCATGGAGGTCCCACATCCGGCCCATTCTCCACCAACTGCAGTGGTTGCCAGTTGAATTCCGGATCAGACTAAAGGTTCTGGTAATTACCTTCAAGGCCATTCGCGGTCAGGGCCCAGTGTACCTGAGGGACCACCTCCCTGCCTATGCCCCCAAAAGAGCTCTGCGCTCCAGTGCCACCAACCGGCTAATGGTCCCTGGCCCTAAAGAAGTCCGCCTGGTCTCAACCAGGGCCAGAGCATTCTCTGTTCTGGCCCCCACCTGGTGGAACGAGCTCCCGGAGGAGATCAGGGCCCTGACGGAGCTTAAACAGTTCCGCAGGGCCTGCAAAAAGGAGCTCTTCCGCCGGCATTTGGTTGAGACCAGGCACAACCAACAGCGAATGAAGGCCCCCCACTCTCCCCCCTCTCCCCCCTTCCTCCCAGAACTCCACCAGAGCACTCTGGACCTGTTCTGGCATTGCACTGTTGCATCGTTATACTATTTTATTATCTGTACACCGCCCGTGGCGCCGCGGGCGCCACGGACTAAATAAAATAGTAAGGGGTTCTGGGGCGGGATGTGTCCGGGATGAGGAAGGGTCCGGATTGGACCCTTCCTCATGACAGACAATCAGAGACAATCCCTCTGATTCCCAGCCCCAGTAACTGCGAGTAACTGCAGTTGCTCCCGGCCTGACGCGTCAGGCCGGCCCCTGAGGGAGCCCCCGGCAAGACTCCAGCCGCCGAGAACCTCCAGCCGCCGAGACTCCAGCCGCCGAGAGGGAATCAGGGCCAGGCCGCGCCCGCGCGGCACGATCCGCAGGTGCGGCTCGCGGGTGCGGCCCGATCCGCGGGCGCGGCCGGGCGCGGCCCCGCGGGTGCGGCCGGGCGCGGCCCCGCGGGCGCAGCCGGGCGTGGCCGGGCGCGGCCGGGCGCGGCCGGGCGCAGCCTCCGAGAAGCAGCAGAAAGAACCCACCCCCCCCCAGCCGCAGAAGATCAAAAAAACGCAGAGGAGCCGCCGCAGCCCAGCGCACCACGCCTGGGACTCCCCACCAAAAACCACGAGACGCCGAGGAGCCGCCACCCGCCTCCTCTTTCAGGTAGCCTGTCCCTTGCTCTGTCCCTCGCCTGCCCCTCGCTCTGGTCCCTGCCTGCTAGCGCCCATTGTCTTCTGGATACAATGGGCTTTTTTACTAGTATTATTATATTGTTATACTGTTATGTTATTCTGTTATATTGTTACAACCACTGTTATTAATTACTGTATGATTTTTAACAAAGACTGTTTCATGTATTGTTGATTAGTTTAATGTAAACCGCCTTGAACCTTTGGGGATGGTGGTATATAAATCTAAATAAATAAATAAATAAAATAAATATAGTATCCCCCCCCCCTTTTGGGATTCATATTGTTTTTGACTTTATTTATGTCTAGGTGGATACTTGAGAGACTACACTGGAGCTCCAACTGGAGCCGAAAAAATCATTTTGTGTAAACAGAAGGCTTTAAGACAAGGGACATGCATGCCTGGATGATCTGGAGAAAGCTGCTTGATCACCTGCCCCCCTTCCCAGCTCCAGAAAGCACTAACTAGACTGTGTTTTGCCTGCCTGATCCCAAAAAGACTGTGAACACTTTAAATATGATTTTATTTTACCTTTGACAATGTAACATTGCGGTCAAAGTGGACCATGCCATTTAAAAAAAATACTCAGAGCAGAAAATGGAGAGGGAAGGGTGGGTGTGAGGGCGGGACAACACTACAGAGACTATCACGCCTTTCCCCCTCCATATGAGCTTGCCTCTGGTTGCTCACCAATAGGATGCGAGATAAAATGGTATATATGCTGCCCGAGATGGCCAGGCCCATGGCAGCTGTACTGGAGGAGCCTGGGCTGCAAAGTCCATCCGAAGCAAAGTCAGAGTCCAGTCCACGTCGTTAGTGCCTGGCCGACTCATGCTGCCTTCCCCGGCTGCACTGTCAGAGATCCCTGTCTCTTCTGTCAGAGCTGACTCAGCTGCTGGCTCTGGTTGCACTGGCAATTCCTGGGAGATGGGAGGAGGCAGCGGGGGCGTGACAGTATATCCACTTTTTGCAATTTCTCTCATCCCAAGACAAATGAGGGCAAAACTCGAGCCAGCCCCTGTACAGCCTTAGGATGCAGACGACATCATGTGGAGGGAGTTCTGAAACCTGCCAGCAACCAGATGCTGTCCAGGAGCAGATTCTTCATGTGGAAATGGTGGTAGACACCCACCTGGTTTCAGTGGAACTGCCACAACTGAAGATGAGAAGCCTTCCATTTCTTTTCTTCTTGTCTTACTACAATCCCACTTGCCTAGCACGAATGGAGCTTCCATTATCTTGATTCCTGATGAGTGATTGACTGATTGCATATCTTAGGCTGCATTGCTGGATACTGAGCAATCATTGAGCTATTTAGAGTAATAATTTACAACTAGGCTTTCATGGGAGGAAAAGGCAATCCAGGAGGAAGGTGATTACAACAATGCAAAGGTAGTGTGCTGTGTAATAATAGGGTTGCCAACCTTCTGGCGGTGGCTGGAGATCTCCTAGAATTACAATTGTTACACAGGCAACAGAGGTCAGTTCACCTCAAGAAGATGGCTGCTTTAGAAGGTAGAGCCTATGGCATTATACCCCACTGAAGCCCCTCTCCTCTCCACACCCTGCCCTCCTCATGCTCCACCTCCAAAATCTCCAGGTATATCCCATCATAAGCTGGCAACCTGATGGAAGGACACATTCTTACTTTCAGGAATGGGGTGGAATGTTAAGGCTTTGCAGGCCTGCTTCTCCTGTGCGGTTCCTAATTATTACAGGTGGTGGTAGTACTTACAGAGGAGGTAGAAAAAAAGGGGATCCAGTCATATTTTTTTTTCCTAAGGGAAAAGGGTTAAGATTCCTGAAGGAAAAGGAGGAAAAGATCCCAAAGACTGCTCCCAAAGAGCTGTCCCCAGCACCAGCAGCCCTCCAGAGAGAAGTGACAATCAAAATTCTTGCTATTGTATATGTATCCAGTCTCTGAAACAAAGGCAGTGCTGGTGCCCCCCCCCCCCGCCCCTCGGACTTTGTACAGTGCATTTGGGACACTTTATATGGGTATGAGAGGGAGCTCTTCTGCCCTGCCACAACAAGCCAGGTTTCCATACACATCTGTTATACCTTCTCTGCCTCCAAAACAGGAGCAGAATGCAAGGAAGGATGCTTGGCAGGACCAGATAGCCTGGCTGTTCATATCCATAAACATCCAAGAACATTCCCCTGCAGCATGACATGGACAGAAAATCTGGCAAAGCTACCACTTCCCAGTATCCAACCTGGATAAAAAGGGATTTAGGAGATCAAATGGTCAGCTCCTGGCTTGCCAGCTAGTTGTATCTTTTGAAGCACTTTTTAGCTGGCCCCAGCAGCCATGACCAATTTTGAGATCAAGGCATGGGAAAGCATTTTCTCCACAGTTTTGCTTGGAGTTTAAACAGTTTTCAAAGGGCGTGTGTGTGTGTGTGTGTGTGAGAGAGAGACAGAGAGAGAGAGAGAGAGAGAGAGAGAGAGAGAGAGAGAGAGAGAGAGAAAGGGGGTGAGAGGAGATTCTGCGCTAACACACATACTAAAATGCATAGCATTTATGTACTGTTTTTCAAATGTTCATGATGCTTGCTGTACATTATCATGTTGTTATCCTAACAGCCACCATGTAAGGAATACATTAATATTATTACTATATTGGGGGGTGGGGGAGATAATGCTGAGAGTGGTTTGCGTACAAACCTCCATTTAGGAAGTTTGTACCAAACGTTTGATTTTGAACAGGGATGCAATATAACAAAGCCAATCAAAGTCAAAGCCACACCAAATGGCAGGACAACATCTGCAAATTATTCTGCTACAGCAGGGAAATTATAAATTATAAAAAATACAGTCTATAAATAACAGAGTGATAGTCCAACCATTATATATAATATAGCTCATGCATTTATTAATTTGCAGATGTTGCCTTTGTAATTTCTGTGATTCTGGCATATATTAGTCTTTGCAATTGACTATGATTCCAATCCCCCCCACCCCCCATTTAGGGGTTGCTCTTGTTTGTCAATACTTTGGCCGTTTCCGCATGAAGAAGCTGCCCCTGGACAGCCTTTGGTTGCTGGCAGGTTTTAGAGCCCCCTCCACATGACACCACCTGCATCCCAAGGCTATCCAGGGACTGGCTCAAGTCTTGCTTAGATTTGCCTCACTCTGATGGAAACTGCAAAAAGTGGATTTGCCACTTTATCTCCCATCCAATCAGTGAGCAACAAGAGACAACCCTGTATGGAGGGGACAGTGTGCAACAGTCTTGGCAGCAATGTCCCATGTTCACACCCTCTCTCTGGTCTCTCCTCTTTGCTGGTGAGAAGGTCCAGATGCTGCCCTAGATGGCCATGCCCAGTGCTTCTCATTGGAACCGGGAGGTTTTGGAAGAGGTGGCGAGGCAGATGAGGGCTCTTGGGCACAACTGGAAAGGGCTCAAGTGCTAGATGAGGACCAAGAGCCTCAGGCAGGAGTACTTTCATTGTGTGAACCACAACAAGGTCTCTGGAGCAGCACCAGTGACTTGCCCCTATTTCCATGAGCTGCAAGACATCTATGGAGAGGGGGATGGCACTGGTTGTGCAAAATGCATGGTTCACAGCCTGAAGTTAAAGGTCAGTAAGCCTGCCATCAAAGAAGGCAGCCAGTAGCACTCAGAGGACATGGATGAGGAGTCCTCCACATCCCGAGAGCTGCCACAGAGTCATCGCCTTGGAGAGAGACCCAGGGACCGAGTTCAATTTCCTAGACCTCATCCCCATCTAGCAGGGGGAACTCCATGTCCATCGGTGCTCGATGCCTCTCACTGCAGGTAAACCAGGAGCCCCTGGGTTGGTATTGGGGTGGCCAAAGCCTTTGACAGGTGCCCAGTGTCCCTATGTGGCTTCATTGCTGTATTGAGGACACTGAAGGAGAAGTCCCTGGCTGTCTGGGGCTCCTCCATCTCCAGCTGCCAGGTCACTGGAGACTTTCCTCCTCATATTCCCTAACCCTCCCAATCTCTGAGTGTCCAGCTGGAAGCCCAGGCACTTTTCTGGACTGTTGGCCACAATCTCTGCTTTAATTCACAGCACATCCTCATCCCGAACCAATACCCCCTGAATCTCAGGTAGTGATTCCTCTGCCACAGAGATAGGTGGGTACTGTTGCCCCCCAGCTATCATTGGGAGGGGGTGGGAAGGTCTTGGTTCTCCTGGAAGCTCACAAGGGAGGATTTTCTGTCCAGGAGAAGGCTTCAATTTGAATAGAAATCTTTGCAAAACCTCTGCTGTGCTCCTCATTGCTTGCTTTGAACTGCTTCTGATGTCTTACCAACATTTTCTCTCCAGACTACATCCCATCAACACCTCTGAGGGTGCAGTGTGTGGCTCTGGCCAGGAGGAACCTTGCCCCAGCATGCCAAGTGATGTCTGGTGGTAAGCATCCCTCCCTCTGTCCCCAGCAAAGCAGTGGGGATCATTCCACTGGATCCTGCCTGTGGTCACACAAGGGGTGACCATGGACACTGCGCCTGCCCTGCCATGGAATGGCTAGTCCCTGCAGTGGGAATAGGCCTGCTGATGGGCAGAAGTGGGTGCTGAGTGGCAACAGGAAGAGTGTTGGTGGGAGAATTCCATGCACTGACCCTTCCCTCCCACCCACCCCTTTCACCCTTTTTTTCAGGTGCAAACTCAGGAGAGGAGTTTTCCCAGAGCTTTCTGCTATGCAGGTGGTTCATCCTCTCAGCTCTCCTCTGCCACTGCTCCTGGGCTTCCATAAGTTCATGCAAGGCACACACTGCGGGGTGGGGGTGGGGTAAACAGGCTACAATTAGTTAAACAGGATACCCAGTGGTGTTCTGAGTGTGCACTGGCTCAGGAGTTCTCCACAGTGACAATTGGCACTTACAAGCTGACATTGTCCTCTCCTGCAGGCCATCTATGACAGGCATGAGCTCCTCCACTGTGGGACCACCCACATGAGCTATACCAGGCTCCTGTTCCTTCCTGGGTGGAGAGCCTTGGCCTGAAATTTGGGGTGAGATTTGCAAATATGGACTCACACTTGCCATTGACATGTTCTTGGTGGCCCCAACCACCAGCCATCCCTGGACAGGTGATGGGATACAGCAGGAACTGGGGTTTAGTGGGTGATGGCAGAGGCATCCACATCTTGTTCCTGGGACTCTCCTTCCCCAGCTCCAGGTATGGAGGATGCCATCCCCTCCTGGACATCTCTCTCTGTTGCAATGGGGTTGTTAAGTTTGGTTTTATGGCAAGATAATCTTTTAACCCTTGGTTGATGTAGAATATGTTCTGGATTATTTCACCCTGGTAAGAAAACAACAACTGCTGAAATAGCACAGAAAATATAGTAGTACCGCCTCAGCTAAAATCACTCCCAATTTAAACCTGGATTGGAGTGTACTTGTCCATGCAGAGATAGCATCTCAAAAAATGACATGCATTAGTCATTTGCTGCTGTCAGCAGTCTGCAGGTACACCACATTTGTTCTCCTGGAAGCAGTGCAACCGCCTTCCAGTCTGACAGGGGGAAGGCTTTCCCCAGTCTATGTTTAATGCAGCAGCTGCCTGTTGCACATTGGAGCAGATCAAAACAATGGAAGGAGGCTAGTATTGCACCACTTTCAATAATAATTGCAACACTGCAGGTAGTATCAGTGTGTTCCAAATGAAGTTTGGCATAGACTCTGTTATTTTTGCACGAGTCCAGGTGATCAGTCTGTACAGCTGAGAAAGCTTTTTTGTGCACATAAATTTCAACATGGGGCTGAGCAAATATATTTCTCGGCCCACCATTACAAGTTCTGGACATGGACTGGCATGCAGGTGCTTTGCCCCTGTTAGGAAGCTTTGCTGTGCCATGAAAAATTGTGCCATGAAAAGTCAGATGACGCATTTGGACATGGGCACACTGCAAGCTGGATGGGTGATTCAGCGCTTGGGATCCTGTTGTTCTCAAATGAAACAATCAAGGAGCTGTGGCACAGAGAGATGATGTAACTATTGGCTTTGGCCTAAAATTTTGGGGTCTCGTGTTAATAGCCTAGCTACCGCAGCACAGTTGAGTACAGAGTCAGCCAGTTCTTGACTGAGAGTTGCTGGGCATGTTCCATGAAATAGTAAGGAAGGGTAGGCATCATTTCAGGCCTTGTGATGCTTACTGAAGCCAACCGGAATCTAACCTGCTCAGTGCCTGCCTGGGAGAATTCCTGGGAATCCTACTTATACTGCCTTGAGATCCTTGGAAGAAGAAAGGCAAGCAGGGATGGCTTGGCTATTAAGGCTACTAGGAAAAGCTCTAGTGGAATATTGTCTCTGAGGGGGGGGGCTGCCTCCCACCAAGTCCACCCCTACTCCAAGGTAGCCCCAACATGATGCTGTCAGCCCCCACCACACATGGGGGGGCAGGAACTACTAGAGATGTGCGCCTCGGCTTGGCAGCCTCAGACATCAATGGAGCTGTGGCACTGGCTCCCTCTGCACTGCCTCGGAGATCTCCACAGCTCCATTGATCTCCAAGGCAGCTGAGCTGAGGTGCACATCCCTAGGAACTACCACTGTCACAAGCCAGTGGCCCCTGTCCCACCCAAGGCAGACACAAGCTGGTCTTGCCATGAGCTGGTGATCCCTGCCTCATCCAAAATGGATGCAAGCTGCCTCTCTATCTCATGGGAGCCAGTGGTCCCCACCCTGTACCACGTAGGCAGGGGACGTGAGATGTACAGAAGCCAGGAGGAACCAGCTTTTTCCTTCCCACTGTCCATCAGGGGAATGCCAAGGGCAGTCTGTGGGATGGGGTGAGCTTCAACAGCCATTTTGGCCTCCTAGTCTGCCCCTAAAGTCAGAATATAAATGCCATAATAACAGAAATGTAGGAATGCCTGGAAGTCATCTTATGAATGATTTCTGTTCTAGATTTGCAAACAAACAAGGTATGAAACAGGAATAAGTACAGATTTCCCAAGCTGGTTGAATTTGTTTTTGTCTTCTTTGTTCATTTCAGTTTCCCAAGCAGCAGAGAAAGAAACTCAGACTTTGAGATGAAACAGAACGCTGGAACCAAAATCCTATCCTGACAAATGCAACCATTTTAGCAGGGCTGCCAGCTCCTGCTTGCAGAAAAACCTGGAGATTTGAGGGCATAGCCTGAAGATTCAGAGAGGAATCTGATTCAGAGAGGGGAGGAACCTCTGCTAGGCATAATGCCATAGAGGTCACCCTCAAAAGCAGCCATTCTCTTCACAGAAACTGACCTCTGTCATCTGGACATCGGCTGTAATCCTGGGAAATTTACAGCTGCCACCTGGAGGGTGACAGCGCTAGCAGCCAACACACTGGATCCAACCAGAAATCAATGCTTTCCTTTCAAAGTGATTATCGAAGTTCTGATTCTGTGGGGGAATGATGCTCCAGTCCTCGCATCGTAATCCAGATATTTGTGAATCCTTGCTAATATTGTAATATACATCCATGAAGTCTCATGCACGGTTCACTGGAATTTACTTTGCCGTGTGAAGCTTGCTAACCCACAGCTATGTTTGACATAAGGTCACCGCTATACCAGTGACACTTGGTCAATGGACTTCTGGCTGTGGAAAGCAGAGTCTCAGCCCATGTTCATTTTCTGGTCCTCATCAGTGCTATTCCACACATTTGGAATTCTCTTTGGTTTTCAGCATCTGCTGCTGATGGCAGGGGAATTATATACTGGGGCAATGCAAAAATCTGCAAATATTGGATTTGTTACACTGGATTGAAAACAAAAACAAGACAAGTCCCATCTGGTCTAGAGCTCCCTTATAAAAATGCCAAAATAAGGGAGACAGCTGTAAGGCTTTTCTACACAAACGGATCCCCAATCACATTTTGTCGTTTTGGCCACCAGTACTGCTACGACCTCTGGAGAAAGGAACATGATATCCCATATCCCATCCTATGATGGAGAAGAAGCTGAAGAGAGAGTCCTGCTGCAGAAAGGTAGCTGGGTTGGCAACCGTAGCACAGGAAGGGAGACAGAGCCCAGTCTCCAAAGAGGGAAACAGAATGTAAAAACAGAAAGCTCCTGACATTCACAGTATAACCCTGGAGGGGGAGCTGATGCGCATACGTGCCTTGGCTAGATGAGTTTGGGAGTCCTACACAGGCCCCAGCCCAGTCATGGGGGGTGAGAAGGAAAAAGTTCCTATCATCAACATGCATTCCATATCTAGTGCAAAGTTCTGAAGTGTACTATTACTTTCTCAGCCACCAACAGACTATATTTGTAAAGCCACTGCTTGTTCAGTAGCTCAAGAGGACCAGTTAAGATTCCTTTGACAGAGGATAGGCTACTGAATGGGCAGTTCATTTACTAGAGTACAGCCTGGAGATTTTGCCAAATTCCTCAGTTGTTTCAACTTGAAAGTCCCCATTTTGTTTACGGGCTAGCTGTGTTACTCCTAGTCTACAATCATTGCACAGGTTGCCTATGTTTCCAGATCCATTTCAGGGTGCAGATGCTGACCTTTATAGCCCTAAGTGACCTTGGAACCACCTACTGAAAAGACCATCTCTCCCAGCCTGACAATATTTCTTCGCTGCTGTGAACCCTGTGAAAATTCAGGCCACTGCCTCTCTCTCTCTCTTTCATGAGCTTGGGGCGAGTGACTGCCTCAACCCTGTGGAATAGTTTCAGATGACAGGGGGGACACTTCATTTCTAATGCATTTCTGTAGCAACTGTAAGTTCTTGGGGGTTGCTTAACTGTGGTTAGGATTAGGGTGTAGATAATTTTTTTTTTATTAGGATGATTGTTGCTGGCTGTTTTTAATTTTCTGATGTTTTTGATTTCAACTAACTTTGTTAGTTGCCTAGAGTTCCGTTTCCTTCCATCTGTTTAGGAAAAGAGTGGGGCTATAAATAAACATCTAAATACATAGTTTTTACATTCCCTTTGTGCACGTTAAAGTCTTAAATGTGATGCCATTCTGTTCCCTCATGCCAAATTTCTCCTGTTGAATTTGTGCAATCTTAAATGTTAATTTTACATATAAACTGCATACTCTTTTTTTCTTCAGATTGCATATAAATAGCAGAGAGACAGTATAAAATGGATATAGATAGCAAATAAGGTAGTAACAAATGAATCAAAAACACCAAATGAGAAGTTTCAGAACATCAGCATAAAAAAAAGAAATGAAAAAGCACAGCATTATCCATCCTAGGTGCACTGAAATCACTACTTGGGGTGAGAGAACAAAATAGGGGTACCAACCTCCAGGTATGACCTGGAGATCTCTGGAACTACGGCTCATCTCCAAGCTACAGAGATTGGTTCCCCTAGAAAAAATGGATGTTTTGGAAGGTGGACACTATGGCATTGTACCCCACTGAGGTTGCAGTCTTCCCCAGGCTCCACCCTTCAGTCTCCAGGAGTTTTCCAACCAGGATCTGGCAATTTTACTTCCCCATCTCCCATCAATAGGCAGGGGGACTTGGCAACCCTAGGTCACATGGAAAAAATGTCAAAGGGGTGGTTGAATTATCAGAGATAAAAACTCTTTCATACAAGACATTCATTTTATTAAGTTTTCTATTGGTAATGACGGTTTTATCATGTATTTGTCATGATGGTTTTGTATTTGTCATGGCAGTTTTAATCCATTATGTAAACTTCCCTGAGCCATTATAGGAGGGTGCTCTAGAAATTTAATAAATATTAATAATGTTCATGGAATACATGGAGGGTGATATTACCCCTGCACCCTCTTCATGCATTCTGGAAAAAAACAAGTTAGCAACTATATAGATGAAGTAAATGTGTGTTGACTCTTTACATGCAGTGCAGCGACCCTGAAGAAGACAGGATGTCCAGGCACATGGACCAAGCTGCATTCACATCTTTGCCTGAAAGTCTGAAGACTGTGAGGAGGTGATGGTTTAGTTGCTGTGACCCTCTCTTCTTCCCATAAATGTAAACAGATTGTTTGAGAAGTCTATAGCAAGAGGCTGTCAAGCCCCCAGGGCCAGGGTCATGCTGCTATTCTCCAGCCTGTCCAATAAAAGGCTGACACCTGGGGAAAGATTTATAGCATGGTCTGCTGCAATAACAGAGGCCCAGGTTCAAATGCCAGATCACGGCTTGTCCCTCATTACCTTTGTCAAGTCACTAGTTTTGCTCCTCAGTCCCTGCCCAAAGTTCCTGAAATGCTGCCTCTCTAAGCACAGCAGCCTTAACACGGACTGAGGCAGCATTGCCATGGATGGGCACCATCAACGTGATAGTGACTTTTGGCTCATTTTCTCCCCAGGCACCCACTGAGTGTTGTCAAAAGTCAGAAACTACAGCAGCCCTAGCTCAGTTAGGCTTTCAAACAGGTCAACCCCAAGAAGGTAACTTGACACTTTCCTTGTCAGGAATGGCGAGAGCCCAGTGGGGACATAAGGGAGCAATATAAAGTGATGGCATGCCATTCCTTCTGGAGAAAACCCAGAAGTGACATCATGCCTCTTTAGTAATCACCAGAAATACCATCATAACATTATAAAACCATAGAGTTTACAGAGATTCCTGTTTTTTACTATAGAGATGGGGGTGGGTGTTCCTTGACCATCACCCAGCATTGTGATATATCACTTATAGATACTCAGAAGTTAAGTTGGGACATTGCCCAACACCAGGTTTTCCCTTCCATCTTGTTCCCACTGCTTCACCAAACATCAGCTGGATCATGGGGGCCAGAAGCAAGAGGTTGACTGACTACCACAGCAGTCAAACTGGTCTCGTTATAGATGTTTCTTCTCCTGCTCTGGCCTTTTATTCCCCTTCCTCCTGCCATGTCCACCCCCTGGCCGTCTTGGCCAACATATGAGTGGGTTTTTACTCCAAAAGCAGCTTTCCCTCCTTAGGCAGTAAGATTTTACCCCTAATATTAGAAGTCTTTGCCTCTGCTTGTTCTTCATGTGGCCTCAGCACCCAGTCTGTCCTTTCCTGCCTCCTGGTAGCTAAGTCTCTCTCGGGGCTATTGCTGGGCTTCCTTGCTTTACATGACATGGATACTAAACAGAGTTATATCCTTCCAAGTCCATTGAAATCAATGGACTCAGAAGACCATAACTTTGTTCAAGATTGTACTTTTATAGTATCATAAGTAATATTCCCCCTTCAAGGATTGCTGCCTTATCGTGGCGAAGGGGCTTGCGTAGCTCAGTGAAGCTATGAGCTATGCCATGCAGGGCCACCCAAGACAGACAGATCATAGCAGAGAGCTCTGACAAAAAATGATCCACTGGAGAAGGAAATGGCAAACCACTCCAGTATCTTTGCCATGAAAACTCTATGGGTCGTACCAAAAGGCAAAACGATATGACGCTGAAAGATGAACCCCTCAGGTCAGAACGTGTCCAATACAGGAAGGCCTGGAGGATCATTGTCCATGGGGTCGTGATGGGTAGGACATGACTTTGCAACTAACAATGGCAAAGTAATATTCATTCAGTGCCCATGATAATTGTGTGCCCTCCTTCGACCACACCAATGAACTGTCTCTTGGAGAAGAATCATTTTCCTCTAGGTGTAGAATACTGTGATTTGACAGCTCAGGAAACACAACGGCCCTACAGCAAAAGGGATAGTTTGATGGAAAATGATAGACTATGTGCTTTGAATGTGAAACATGTGCTATTTATTTTACAAAACACAACTGCATGAGAAGGTCAAATGGAGATATGGATTTTTGTTCTGTTGTTCCTTATGACGCATTCTATAATGATATGTGTGACTATTGAGTTCTAGAGGGATATAAAGATTCATAAAACTACTAACAGAATGATAAAGATATGTATGTATGTTTGTGTACAAGTTTGCACATGTGTTCTATGGACCACTGTGGAACTGAGCATATTTGTTCTATTAGACATAATGCAATCATAGATGTCTTTTCTAGCAAGGTGTCTTCTCTATTTGTTTTATGGCCTTCTCTGGGGCTTTGTGTCAATATTTAGTGAGATACTGGCATTTTGAAATGCAAAAAACCCTTCAAAACATGACTTTCCTATAAATGCAACTGAGCATGAGAGATTGCTTCTCGTGTTTATTGTCTAGCCAATGAATAACTGGCCACCTTATGTGACATTATATAACCCACCCTTCCCTGACCACTGAATGCCCTTTGGAACTTTCTTCTGGATAATTGAGAGGAATCTGATATTCCTTTCCAGCACTATCTGTTTACTGAAACCATAGGAGTGCATCACATTGTCTGTGACTCAGGTTTTCTGTCTGTAAAATGGAGAGTCACTTTCACAGAGGCACATACTAAAAAATTTTAAGCCCCAATGTGATCATATATTGCATTAATATATTGATTGATTGTTTAAGAGCCTCTTGTGGCGCAGAGTGGTAAGGCAGCCGCCTGAAAGCTTTGCCCATGAGGTTGGGAGTTCAATCCCAGCAGCCGGCTCAAGGTTGACTCAGCCTTCCATCCTTCCGAGGTCGGTAAAATGAGTACCCAGCTTGCTGGGGGGTAAACGGTAATGACTGGGGAAGGCACTGGCAAACCACCCCGTATTGAGTCTGCCATGAAAACGCTAGAGGGCGTCACCCCAAGGGTCAGACATGACTCGGTGCTTGCACAGGGGATACCTTTACCTTTACCTTTATATTGATTGTTAGTCTGTTTCAGCAAACACAATCAATTATGTTAGCTACCAGGGGCCAAACCCATTACATTCAGGAATACAACGGGTGTTAGATTAGGGGGGCGGAGTGGAAGAACTCTGCAGATGGCCTCCCCCTCCTCCCAGGACCTGGAAAGGCTGCAGGCAGCTGTTAGGGAACTCACTGACAGGGGCAGCTCTCACACGGCAGGGATCTGCAGACTCGGAGCCTCAGAGGGAAGTGGAAGGAGGAGGAGGTGGTCAGGGGTGGGGGACAGAAGGTGATTGGCTAGCCGCTGGACAGACAGGCAAGCTGGTTGGAGGAGGAGGCTCTCAGGGGTGGGACAGACACCTCGAGTGGGAGTTAGTGGCACTTAAACCATGGGACACGCTCCTCCTCCAAGGCCTTAACAGAAATATGAAGTGGAACAGACAAGGGTGCTGCACTTCTTCCCTGGAGAGCACAAGGACAGCCATACAAGTTTTTGTCACCTGTAGGGTAGTTTTGTTTTTATTGCAGTGTGTATGGGTGGCCTTGAAAATGATTCTGTAGCTCCGGTTGGTGCAGGAAGCAGCAGCTCTGTCCCTTTGCCATGAGGCACTTGGAGCTTATCTGTCAGTTTTGCAGGAGCTGCTCCGATTGTGGCCAAATCATGGAGTCTAGGTCAGATCAAGACATTCTATCCTGAAATCTTTCCTGGCTTTGTCATGCTCCTGACATTTGGAACATCATCTGTCCAAACATCACATTCCATGCAATCCTATGAAGAGTTACTCCAGTCTAAGTCCTCTGAAACCCATGGATTTAGATTGGAATAAATCTGCCTCAGATTGCATTGTTAGTCTTGTTCCCTCTGTGGCTTGTAAAGAGTTAAGATTTTGTATACATTTTGGGAGGTTTATTGCTCATGCAAGCATGACTCCGATAAGTACTAATTCAACTGGACATAACATGTGCGGCTGCTTTGGAAGCATCCTGTCTCCCCTCCCCAGTCACAGATCTAGGCAGAGTACATGTGGCCAGCGATTACAGCTGAACTGTATTTCTCAAGAAATCTCAACATATTCCCTCTGAAATGCTCTTCTCTGTGCATTCTGCACCACTTAATACATCTTCTTGATGGCATATCTGTTGTGTTAGCACTAGAAATCCAAAATATTTTACATTTAAAACATTAAAAACACGTTTCAGTATCCCAACCCATGTGCCCACTAATTGAGTAATGAGGAGAATATCATTTTGGGCAGGTGTAATAACCCTGAATGAGCCTCTTGTGGCGCAGAGTGGTAAGGCAGCCGTCTGACAGCTTTTCCCGTAAGGCTGGGAGTTCAATCCCAGCAGCCGGCTCAAGGTTGACTCAGCCTTCCATCCTTCCGAGGTCGGTAAAATGAGTACCCAGCTTGCTGGGGGGTAAACGGTAATGACTGGGGAAGGCACTGGCAAACCACCCCGTATTGAGTCTGCCAAGAAAACGCTAGAGGGCGTCACCCCAAGGGTCAGACATGACTCGGTGCTTGCACAGGGGATACCTTTACCTTTACCTTTAATAACCCTGAGAAGACTCTTGCGAGTTCCTTGGACTGCAAGGCGAACAAACCGGTCAGTCCTAGAGGAGATCAGCCCGGACTGCTCCTTAGAAGGCCAGATCCTGAAGATGAAACTCAAATACTTTGGTCACCTCATGAGAAGGAAGGACTCCCTGCAGAAGAGCCTAATGCTGGGAGCGATTGAGGGCAAAAGAAGAAGGGGATGGCAGAGAATGAGGTGGCTGGATGGAGTCACTGAAGCAGTAGGTGCAAACTTAAATGGACTCCGGGGAATGGTAGAGGACAGGAAGGCCTGGAGGATCATTGTCCATGGGGTCGCGATGGGTTGGACACGACTTCGCACTTAACAACAACAACAACAACAACAACCCTGAGTGTTCCAGTGGATATTTCCTCTAAGAAGGCGAGCCAGTTAGATGTTTGTGGATGTTATATTCCTTGCTGCAACCATAAGCCTGGTGGAATAGCTCTGTCTTGCAGACATTACAGAACTGATTAAAGTCCCACAGGGCCCTGATCTCAGTTGGCAGAGCACTCCACTGCAAAATCCCAGACCTGGCTGAGGCCAGTTTCACCTCCTAGGATCCAGAGACACTTTTATTGTTCCTAAACAAAAACTGAGACACTCAAATATCTCTCTGAGAATCACGGACTCTCTAATAATCACAAATTCAGCAAAAATGTAACACCAACATCATTTATTGTGCCACAGTGAAGCTCAAAATCTTTGGAGCCTTTAAACTAGGATCCTTACCTGATTTTTGTACTTTCAGTCTCTGGACTCAGGCACTGACAGTAAGTAATAATTGATTTGTGCTATGGTTTGGTAACACTCTGTGTTTTCACATTGGACCTAAACTGGCTTGACAAAGCAGCCTCCACAATATTAGGTACAATATGCATTTCACACTAGTAGACCTGTGCACAAGTTACAGTGAACACTTGTACAATTAATGTACAGTGTGCAGCTTTTTTTATACATGCATTAAGCAATTATGTTACACTCAATGCATGTACAACTGAACTGTATGATTTAAACTCCACATTTATCTAGGTAAAGGTAAAGGTAAAGGTATCCCCTGTGCAAGCACCGGGTCATGTCTGACCCTTGAGGTGACGCCCTCTAGCGTTTTCATGGCAGACTCAATACGGGGTGGGAGTTTTGTTTTACTGTTAATCACTTCTGTGGAGGGACTTTAGCTGGAGAAGCTTTGCTCATTCGTTGCTTTCGCCGGTCTAAGGGGAAAAAATGGCGATTGCATCTCTGGAAGCTCGGGGCGAGAGCGAGGGAGGGACATTCTTTCTACCGCTACACTGAGAACGCACATGTCTTTTTCGGATGTGTTGAGGTTGTTCTCAAGAGTCTAGCATTTTTTTAAGGGGGGAATCCACTTTTCTGGATTTCCCAAAAAGCGCTACAATGAAGCGATTTTTGCGAGAGTGTTGCAGGAGTGTTGCAGATTGTGTACGACGTCATGCAGAATGTTGAATTAGTAGCGTTAACCAAAGGTAAGACGTCTGCTACATTTAAATCGTGTGGAATGGCCCCTAGAGTTTAGAAGCATGTCACTCTGTTTAAACTGATGATGTTAATCTAGAAACAAATCACATGTGCAGTATGGAGCCTATGCTCACCATGTTTGTTACATGGATGTCCACAGGTGCCAGAGGCAATGAACCAGTAGGAAAAATTTGTTCAGCATGTCATGCAAATCTCTGTGTTAGGGCTGATTCACATGATTATTTCACCCTGTTAACAGCTATTTTTAATCAGTTATGATTACTTAAGCTAACATGTTGTAGGCTGAGTCAATCATGCATATTGATTTGCCTTGCACTGAACTCAATACAAAAGAATGCTTGCCCTCAGATCATAGCTACAAGTTTTTCCAGAGGTGTTTGTGGGTCAACAGTGTATCTGTTTAGCATTCAGTGCACAGTGTTTTGCATGTAATCAACTAAGCTCAGAGTAGCATGGTTTGAAGTCTACATAGATTGACTAAAAGCTGTTATGCGCTCAAAGAGCTGTGTTAATGTAAGTCCCTTACATTTGAGCAAATATAAAACTGGAGAAAGGAAGCCCCAAAAGAAACAAAAGCTTCAGTTTATGATGGCCCAGTGCATTCTCAGTTCTGCATGAATCAGTCATATGTTCTGTATGAAAAAAGAGTTTAGTCTTACAAAGTATTTAAAACTGGCCTACTCAGAAAGCTCCTCACATATATTCATTGGAACTTACTCCTTAGAATGTATTTTTAAGGTTGCACTGAGTTTCCAAAGGGTGGAAAGCCCAAAGCAAAACAAGAATTGAGAAGCACCTTCAAAACAAACAAAGTCTTTTCCCACATAAGCTTCCATGGGTCAGACCTCACAAAAACGAATGCTGGTTTTAAAAAAATGCGGTTGATCTTAAAGAGCCACATCATTTCTGAGGTAGTTTAGCAGAGAGTGGATTGTGTTCTGAGAACAACTCAACAAAAAGATATTACTGAAGTTGCATAGGAGTTGTTTATAAATACTATTTGGAAGTTTCAAGAGAAAATTGAGAGTGTGCAAGGTGCAAAGACATCTACCTATATTCAGCTTGTCATTGTGTGCACCAGCTCTTCCTGTGTCCTTTAAAGGAAACCTTCATTAGCTATTGACTGTGAAGGAGAAGGTCTCATACTTAAGCACAGTATTGCTAATATACTAGTACAAAGCAATTATGAATATGTTATATGTAACTTTTAATTGGGGTTTTTATGGGGATTTTATTGTGTTTTAACTATTTATGTTGTAAACCGCCCTGAGACCTATTGGGAGAAGGGCGGTCTAAAAATTAAATAATAATAATAATAATAATAATAATAATGAAGAATATTGCTTGAAAATGTAGTAAAACACAACAGAAAGGATGACAGTTTCATTTAGAAACATATTCAGCAGCCCCCAAGTCTCAAAACACTTTGAATTCCAGAACTTCATGCTTTCTTCTCGAGCAGGTTTGAGGCTTGCTTCTTCTTTGGTTCCTGGAATGCCCCCCCCCCTCCAATTTTGTAAATGATCTGACATTTCACAGACCAAAATAAGTGCATGTTTGTAACACCCCTGTTCTCAGACCTAGAATCACTGCCTGAGCCACCTCCATTCTATGCTGCTGAAGGCCCAACCCCGCCTTCCGGCTGCTGTATTAATTTACTCTGCCATCCATCACTGTCCTCTGTGGATTTAAGTGCTAGGGGGCTGTTTGTTCTTTGGGTTAAAGATATACTAGAAAAGGATTGTTGTCCTGAGATATGTTATCAACAGTTCAAAATAGACTTCAGCAGCTGCAGTGCATGAGCTGGCAAGCTGTGCACTGCATGGTGCCTTAGTATTCATGCGCTCGCATTGACACTGGAGAAGAGACATCCGCTTCCCACTTCAGTATTTAAGTTCTAAAGATCTTGTGGAGAAAGCTCAGCTTTGGCAAATGACAAGTCTAACAACTCATGTGAAACTTTTTGACAGGGCAAAAGTTGCCTGAACACCAAAAATAGGTACAAAATAGAAACAGGCACCAAAATATAAGGTCTGTTCTTGGTAAACAGGGACAAGACTTGTGGCAGGAATAAATGTTATTTGTCTTTATGGTGCCACTGAGCTTCAGTTTTATTCCCTTTATGAAGGTATAGGATCATAAAAGACAAGGCCTAGCACAGCCAACCTGGGAACATTCCTTAACTACATTATTAAGCTTGACTTCACAAGCTATTTCCTGACAAGACCAGAAACCAGTGGATCAAAGTTCCAGAACTTAGTTTGCCTAGCAGTAGAAAAGAGTAAGAGTCCAGTAGCACTTTAACAAAAATTGTGGAAGGGTATGAGCATTCGTGAGTCATTGATCACTTCTTCTGATACCAAAGTGGTTTGCCTAGGGTGTCCAATCTTTGGATGGGTCCCAGCATTAAAACTGATCTCTCGACTATCAAGATGAGTCCCCCCTGAAGAAAATGGCAGCTTTGGAGGGTGGACCCCATGACATCACATTCTTGCTGTCCTCTGTCCCCTCCCCAGGTTTGTCCCCAAATCTCCTGGAATTTTCCAAACTGGAGTTAGCAGCCACTCCAGGTTTGCCCCTGCCCACGTCCAGGAACCCAAGTTTAAACTGAGGTGATAGTGATATAGCCTTGAGTAAAGATGAGTGAACCTTAATTCCAAAAGTGTTATGGTAAAGTTGGCCACTAATATTCTTGAGAGCAAAGAAGCTTCTACCTCTTCCCATTTCTTATGAAGAAGACTGGTATAAGAGATGGAAGTTGCAGAAAGGATGGAAGAAGAAGAAGGGTTGGTTCTTATAAGCTGCTTTCTCTACCAGAAGAAGTCTCAGTGGCTTACAATCTCTTTCCCTTTCATTTCCTTAGGTGAGGCTGAGAGAGCCATGATATTACTGGTCGGTCAGAACAGCTTTATCAGTGCTGCAGTGAGCCCAAGGTCACCCAGCTGGCAGCATGTGGAGGAGTGGGGAATCATACCCGGCTTGTCAGATTAGATGCAGTCACTCTTAACTACTACAGCAAACTGCCTCACAGGCTTATCCAGGAGCTCTTGAGAACAGTTGACTGACCATTGAGAACTGGCTAAATTCATAGAACGGGAAGGGGGGAGAAGAGACAGAGAAAGCTGCAGTGCCAGATGCTGTGTATTTATGCATCTCAGCCTTAAGCTTAGTTGATCCAATTTAATTGAAAGAGGCAGTGGTGTGTGTGTCTGTGTGTGCACACATGTTGAGCAGATATCTGCACAAGACAGCTTCAGCCACTGAAGTTCAGAAAACTTTTAAAGATGTTTGGAAGAACAGAAGAAGCAACAGATAAAGTGGGGAGGGGAGTAGAGGGTGCCTGCAGGCAGTGCCAAGGCAGGAGAAGCGTCTGAATTAACAGCTTTGGCAACTTACATAACAGAGCTTGCGACAGGATTAAGAAGAGGCTCTGCATTCCACTTCTGTTCAGGGGGTTTTAAAGTGTATTTTAATTGAATTTTGTCCTGGGAAAGATAGTGCACTGACTGTGCTCAGAGAATTTTAAAAAACCTGTTTTCTACCCGTAAAGTGCAAAGCAATAGATGGAAAGCATTTAAACAGAAGCAAAGAATCGCAAAGAAAAGCCTCAAGGATCCCAGTGAATCAACTAGACCAAGACAGGACCAGAATTGTGGAACTAGGCATAAAAGTATGGATTTGTGTAAGTGGTTACTAGCCTTGTGTATAAGTTATTATCAGTCTTTTGTAACATGGACAGAGCTGATTTCTACAGTTGGACGTGTACTCTGGACACTTCTCATCTCTGCACTACATTAAAAAAATGTAAATAATATATTTTATTTTTATTTTTCAAAAAGGAAGGAAGGAAGATAGATTTGATACAGCAATTTAGGAACCATTGTTCATTATAGAACAGAATATAGATTAATAAGGATCTAAATTACTCCCTTCTCCACCTCTTCAGATTCCTAACATGAATAGCCCCATCTCCTTCTCATCTGAACCTTAACATTATTCAGTATTTTATATTTAACAAAGTATATCTCTATTCAATACTTTATTACTTATTTTGATATATGCTTATAGACTCTACAAATCTACATTGACGGCCATTGCGCACCCATTAAATGTAGTGAAATGCTTACCTTATGCAGATGCCATATTTTATTATTTATTTATTTATTCAATTTATTCCCCGACGCTCCTCGAAGGCTCAGGGCAGGTTACAACATCTGTTAAAACCCCAATAAAACCCTTATAAAACAATAAAAAGATCTCTTGCATAAAACCAGCAAAAGTAAAAAACCGGTGGTAAAACTCGTCTCAATTTGGTAGAACCCTAAAACCATCTTAAGGGGAGGTGGAGGGAGGGAGAGGGTGCAGATGGAATTTGCTACCACTGCTTCTATAGGAGCGGCCCTGAACTATTTTTTAAAATGTTTTTGGCATTTTGCACGACGTTGCCAACATCCAGCGTCCAAGCAGCAAACCGGTAGCTACATCCTCCATTTTAAAGTCCTAGCTGGGGAATCAAATAAAGTGGATTCCCCAACCCAACTGTGAGCTACAGGAGAGCAACCAGCAAGCCACGTGCTAAGGAAATGTGTGGAGCCGAAGTAGCTCTATCTCTGCCTCCAATGTTCCGCTCTCACACCCGCCTCTCTCTCTCTTTTCCCGGGGATGTTTTTTTTTTTTTTAAAGCATATTGCCTGGAGCAATGAATAGGTGTTAAATCGTGCAGGCAAAGCAAAAAAATAATTCTGCCCACAGTTTAAACACAAGGCATTCCTCTTTAAAATTTTCTCCCCCCCCCAATCCGGAATGATTCTTCCTCTGCCCCCTCCCCAAATCAAAGGACTCACTAAGGGCCCAATCCAGACACCTGTGCTTCGGCACCATAGACTATAATGGGAATTTCAGCATTCCAGCCTTTTCTGAGGTGTGGGGGGTTGGGGTAGAGCCTCCAAACTTCAGGGTAATTCCATGAGGCTCTTCCCTGACTCCTCTCCAAATATCAGAATGATTGGTCCAAGGGGTCCATGTCTATGGGCTCCTAAAGAGAGTGTCCCCATTCCTCCATTATATCTTATGGCAGTGGTCCCCAACCTTTTAATCACCGGGGGCCGGTCAACACTTGACAACTTTATTGAGGCCCGGGGGGGTAGTCTTTTGCTGAGGGACATTGCTGCCTGAGCCCCTGCTCCGCTTGCTTTCCCAGTGGTGCCCCTGACTTCCCGCCGCATGCTGGGGGGCGCTGCCAGCAGCAGCCGTGCAGTGCCACGCCGAGGGAGAGCCCCAGCCATGGCAGCCGCTGGAGAGCACCAAAGGTGAGCCAGTGGCAGAGTGGCAGGGCAGCCCCCGAGGTAGCAGCCATGGAGGAGGACAAGGAGGAGCCGCGGCCCGGTACCAACTGATCTACGGACCAGCACCGGTTCCTGGCCCGGGGGTTGGGGACCACTGTCTTATGGGACGAACTCTCCATAGGATATAATGTGAGGGATGAGGGCACCCTCTTCAGGAGCCCCTAGACGTGGACCCCTTGAAGCAATCATTATAGAATTTGGAGGGGAATCAGGGAAGAGCCTCCTGGAGCTATTCTGAAATGTGGAGGCTCTCCCGCAAACCCAACCCCCCCAACCCTGATAAATGTGGGAATGTTGAAATTCCCATTATGAAATATGGAGAAAGGGGATTGGTTGACAGGCAGAAGAGAGTCACATGCAAAGTGTGTTGCTCTCTTCCGCCATTTCAAGAAGACATGCAGAGTGCAAGGAGCATGAGAAGGAAGCAGACGAAAGTGGGAGCCAGAAGATGGGGAATGGCCAGAGGCAGGATATTTTTTAGCGCTACACGATTTTGCTGATATAACACTTTATAACAAAATGTGTGGATTTTGCTGGTATAACACTTTTTAACAAAAACCTTATTTTGCTTTAATTCAAAATAACTATTCAGCATAAATGAAGCATCAATAAGGAAACAGGGAAGAAAACATTGTCTTGATATAACTTTTAATTCTATATATAAACATATAGAGTTTCCCCCCTTTTTAATGTTTCTCACTATAGATTTAACTACTGTCATAGTAGTTTTTCCATCTTTCCTCAAAATTCGAAAATGATGTGTTCTTCAAATATGTCTTAAGTGTAGCCTTAACTACATACTCAGATGTTTTGGCATTCCAATCTTCTAAACTTGGGAAAATAGTGCTTTTCCATTTCACTGCATTAATAGTTCTAGCGGCAGTCACCATAAGTTCAAATATCTACAGATTTGACTCTGTGTCAGAGTTTAGAAGACAACCCAGAAGTTGTCCAGTTAAACAGATACATTCTGCGAGGCTGCTGTTTCCCCTAGGACAGTGCCAGAGCAGCCTGGATGTCACCTTTGAGAAATTTGGATTCTTAGCACAGCGTCAGAATTGCTAAACTCTTGGGATACTTGAGAAGAACATACTCTGCTCTTTCTTCCTGTAGATGTGTAATCTTTCATTTATCTCCTTCTTAGGTTATCTATGAAGTAGCCTCTACTCTTTCCATGACTGACCTTTGGAACATGCAGCCAACGATGTCATAATCACTATTTGAAACAACAATCATGGCAACTATTTTACTTGATGAACACAATAGTTTGGCTTACCAAATTTAGAGATTTATTTTTTGCCCAAGACCAATATTATCTTTCAGATAGTGTAGGCTTGCTGGCCCTTACATTGAATGCATTCCAAATATATGAACAGATACAGGTATTGTTCCAGAGTATACGTAATCCATCCAGATATGCATTCATTCATTCATTCATTCATTCATTGGACTTTTATGCTGCCACTCCTGGGGTCACCAGCTCATGTTGGCTCACAACATTCAATATACAATAAAGTTAAATACATTAAAATTACTCATAAAATAACAGTGACATAATATAGAATATAATAACAATAATATAAACTGCAGTTGAACCAAGCTGTGGTCTTCAAGCAGCATGAGACATCTAGATTTTGAGAAAGGGGGGGGGGATATGGAATATGTCACTGACCTGGCCTCATCCAAATACCTGGTGGAAGAGCTCTGAGTAAATGAGTCAGTTCTGCCAGAGCACTCAGCTCTTCCGTAAGCTCATTCTACCATGTAGGGTCAAGGACCAAAAAGGCCCTGGCTCTGGTCAAGGCCAGCAGACTTCTCTTGGGCTATTGGTGTTAGAAGAGTGAAGGGCTCCCCAGGGGAAATAAGCAGACAAGCAGTCCGTCAGATACACTGGACCCAGACCACGTATGGCCTTAAAGGTCAAAAACAATACCTTGAACTGATCTGGAATTCAACCAGCAACCAATGCAGCTGCCTCAGCATCAGCTGGATATGTTTAGAGATGAACTGATGAGGACTCAAAAGGAAGGGGAAATATGTGTGTCCCCAGTATTCCCGCCTTCTACGTGCTGTGGCTTTTCTCCTCACCTACTCACAATTACCTCTCCCTCCCCATGAACAACATTGCTTCATCCATTTCACTAACCAGTTCTGTGTCTTCATCCTCCTTGTAAAGTTACCAGACTTAAGGTGGAGCCCAGAGTTCTTCTGGAATTACAACTGATCTCCAGGCTACAGAAATCAGATTCCTTGGAAGAAACAGCAGCGTTAGAGTTGAATTCAGTGAAATACCACAGAGTCTAAGTGTCCTAGTGACATTACATCTCCACTGAGTCCTTCCCCAGGCACTACTCAAAAATCTCCATTTCCCAGGCACAGAGTTGGCAACACTACCACCTTGTCCTACCAACCTCCAGCTCCAAGACACCATGCCACATCTCCAGGTGGGTATCTCTGCATGTATTTGTCATTGTTAAGACAAACTCAATTTTTTAAAAAACTGCAAATCTGCAGATATTGTGACTAAGGATTTTTTGGGTGGGTGGTTTTACCTTCTATTTATGCTGTTGTTGCCATTTTAGATTTCCCCCATAAATATGAAGGTTCCTCTTGAGTTTTCAGAAGTTTAGAAGGTTTCCATGGCTAGCTGGTTGTGGCTCCATTGCTTGGTTACTAGATATAGTAATGATAATGTAATAAAATAAGGAATGGGCACTGAACAGGAAGCTGATGTATCCATATTTAAACCATATTTTTTATATTTATAAAATGCATAAGAGCTCAGCCTTGGGACAATCCCATACTGAAAGTACAACTTGTCTCACAAGATTAAAAGAACAGGGAAAGTCTTTGCCTTCCCTATTTTCTATGCCTTTAGGCCACGCTAAGTTAACAAATCATTTTAATCTCTTGTAGTTCCATGTGTAAATCTATGCTATGTTTTGATGCTTGACATGATCTGTTCTTGCAAACAGGACACCAAGCTTGGAAACTGAAGAGAGGAGTCCATCAAAACCAAAGATGAATGGTGTCATACCAGAAATCCTTCATCTCAAGCAATGGCTGCTTTGATATTTCCTCAGTCATATGAGACTTTGTCAAGGGCATTTTTGTTAGATCCACATCTGAACTTATATTAATTATAGACCCTTATGACAAGTCACATCTTTAGAGCTGGGAAATAGATCGCTTCATGGGTGAAAGAATCAGGTGATAAAGAATGCAATTTGCAGTGAATCACACAATAAACAAAATGCAGACTTTCACAATCTGTGCAGAATCATCTGGTAGATGGGTCCTGATTCTCCACCACTGACATGATTTAAAGCAGCTAGATTTGTAGCTAATTTACAAATCTTACATATCAGTCCTATGCAATACAATGAGTGGGGCATGCTTCTGAGCAAATGCTCACTGGATTGGACTGCATGAAAGCTTACAGAATGAAAGCTGCTATTCCGCCATGCTTCTCCTTGTCCTCGGTGTTCTCCAGTGCAAGTGTCCTTGTGCAATGGCAAGAGGCAATGCCACTACCTCCTTTCTTCCTAGAAGGATTCCTGGAAGATTCACGCCCATCTGAATTATGAAGGCCAGTATGCTATGCATCAACTCTGGCTGATACCAACAGGTTGAAGAAAGAAGTTGTTAGGCAGAGGCAAAATTTGGTTGGCAGAGCCACCGTCAGTACATTTGCACAGAGTACAGCAATGGCTCTGGAGGAATGGTCTTCCCATCCTACTGAAACTACTAGGCAACATCGAGTTAAGAAAAGTCTTATTCCAGTGCAGATTTCAGGCACTCCCCACTGTAGCATCAAAACTAGGCACAGCTAAAGCAGCTCATTTACCTTCCTGGGACTGCAAAAACAGTGGCTTGTTAAACACCTGGCAATCCACAGTATACATCTGGTGAACTACATTTGGTTCAGTAGATCACAACTTGTATGGTCTGTACTTAGGGTGTTTTATGCACATTCATTCCTATGTGTAGGGGACTGGACCAGGTAGATGTGATGCTTTTTTTTTTTACCAGGTAACCAATTCGAGGATATAATTTTGTCCTTTCCTGTAATAATAATAATACATGCATTGTGTATTCTTATTCAAATGGAAATATTCTTGTGGAGCTCCTAGATTTCAATAGGAGGCCAGTGAGTTCAGGGTCTCTGCAGCCGCACAGCATTGAAGACTGGGCTAGGTACCTATTGCAAAGCATGCTTCACGTTCAAAAGTCTGAAGAGGCATTATTTTGGGATATTGATCATTTAGGAGCCAGAGCCAGGCACAGGGAAACAGAAAATGGGTTTCCACACAACCACCAGTAATAGGTGCTTTTCTTCCAAATAAATATTACCAAATAAATATTTTTGAAATCTATTGAAACATTCAAGTCCTAGTACATTTAGTATAGTGACATCCTGTAATTAGCAAATTGGCATTGTGACTGAAGTAAACAAACAGTAAACTTCAGACAATGAGTGTGTGCCTCTTTTCTACACATACACATACACACACACACACACACACACACACACACACTCCCCCCCCCCTTTTTTAGGACAGAGATTGTTGTGCTATAATGGTCACAGAGGATTTCCACTAGAGGGAGCTTTTTGATACTGTAAGTGGCTCTTTCTACTGCTGCACAAGCTATCCTCTCCTCATGCTTTTGCTAGCCCACCAACTAACTTATATTATTGCAGATAAAAGAAACCTGTAGTGATTTGGAAATCATGGCTCAAATTAGAAAGTAATTGCTGATATTGTAGAAGTAGCTCCTCCTGAGGTCCATAAACGAGATCTCAGCCTTCTCTGGTGGAATTAATGGGCACGCAATGCCTACTCCCCTCCCACCTGTGTTGCTTCTATATTCAAAGCTGATATAAATGAACTGGCTGCTTTATTTGCTTTCCCCCCCCCCAAAAAAAAAACACGCATAACCCCCATGTGGCAAATGGCTTGTGTTGAAGCTGAGATGTCACAACCAGGCACGCCACTGAGGAGGCCTGGCCAATTGGGTGAGAGAGGTCGAACCCTCAGGTAAGCATAGGGTGGCCAACTGTGGGTTGGAAAATACCTGGGGATTTTGGGAAGCAGATCCTGAGGAGGGTGGGGTTTGGGCAGGGGAGGGGTTTCAGTCGGGTGTAATGCTGGAGAGTTCACCTTCCACGTGGCCATTTTCTCCAAGTAATTAGTGGTAATAGTAGGAGATCTTCAGCCACCACCTGGAGGTCGGCAACACTAGGTAAGGATCATGAACAAACTGAACCATAGGTTGGAGGGATTGGGGGAACTGGCTGAAAATATACCCAATAAATAAAGCAGTGAGCTTTGCTCTTAGTGCAGGACCACCTTTTCACCATGCGAATGAAACAAAAATGCCATGGTGGATATTCCAGGAAAACAAAACAAACCAGGAATGGAGATGATCTAGCACTTGATGAACTAGCACTTGGTGCTGCTTTTTACAGTTACACACAAACACACAGGAAACAAAGGAACAAGGACCGTGTTTTGGGATTACGCTGGCTAAGAGTGTTTAATATCCTCCAATACTTCACAGATGAAAATGCGAGCACTTGCATATCTGCAAAGCCTGTTTCTGTACCAAGAACGACTACGTGCACCCCTAGGGTTACCAACCCCCAGGTGGCAGCTGGAGATCTCCCTCTATGACAACTGATCTCCCGGCAACAGAGGTCAGTCCCCCTGGAGAAAATGGCTGCTTGGGAAGGTGGACTCTCTGACATTCTACTCCACTGATGTCCCTCCCCTCCCCTGCCCAAACCCGACCCTCCTCAGGCTCCCCCTGCCCCCAATCTCCAAGTCTTTCCCAAACCAGTGCTGGCAATTCTCTGCACCCTTCATTACATATTTGCTGATGCAATAGGGGCAGATGGACACATTGTGCAAAGCTCATCCCAGCTGAGATGGCCAATGTCCAGCTGGGTCCTGGAGATCTTCTGGAATCTTAATTGATTTCCAGCCTACAAAGACCAATTCCCCTGGAGAGAATGGTTTGTTCAGAAGACAGGCTTTAGGGCAATATACTCTTCTGTGGCCCCTCCCTTCCCCAGAACCCATCCTCCTCAGTCTCCATCTTCAAGTCTCCAAGACTTGGCATCCCAGACTTTATTTTATATTTATTTTAGTTTTGCTTGATTTATATACTACCCTTCCAGTGAAGCTGCCTCAGGGCGGTGTATAACATTAAACAACACAATAGTACAAATTAAAAATTAATAACAATTTAAAACATTTAAAACCGTTAAAGCGTTAAAACCACAGCAGTATCAGTTATAGCAGAGATTCTAGTACAGTCCCTTTCCATGGGTCTAATTCCAGACTGAGATGTTGTTGTGGAAGGCGTTTTTATAGGGGGGCCTGTTAGATGTTATAGAATCACGTGCCCCAATCAAAAGCTTGGTGGAAGAGCTCTCTCTTGCAGGCCCTGTGGAACGGTGCCAGCTCCAGCAGGGCACAGATCTCCTCTGGGAGCTCATTTCACCAAGTGGGGCCTGGACTGAAAACATCCTGGCCTTGGTTGGGGCCAAATTTGACAACTCTATCCCTACCTGCATATCAGGTAAAACAAAAAAAGGTTTCAATCTGTTGGCAGAAGACAACTCTAGAGGGAAATAGATTAATATCCCTGGAGAGGAATTTCTATAATGTTGGTGTCACGACCAAGAAGGCCCTTTCATAGTGTTTCACATGTTTGGCCTCAGTTGGCAGGTGCACCCGAAGCAGTGCCTCCAAAGGGGTTTGGTATATTCATATATGAGTAGGCCAGCCTTATGGCAGGGTTCCCCAACATGGTGCCCAACAACCTTTCTGGTAAGTGTTATTAGCAAATAGGTGGAACTGGTAGGGCTTATGCCCAGCAAGGATTCTGATTGGCATTTGGAGAACTGATTGAGTACTGGAGCCCTGGATCTGGATGCAATCAGCCTGTGGAACTCACAGTCTCATGATGATGTCCTGAACTGCTTCAGAAACAAGATCTGAGAGCCAGATTTGATGTCACTACTATAGTTCTACACTACCACAGTTGATACACACAGAGGAACCAGTGACTGCCTTAATTGTATGGGGAGAAGAGTCCAATTTCAGAACCAAAGGGGCAGGCCAGAGTCAGAGGACCTTCATTGGCAGGCCAGTAAGGACCTTCTGACCATGTGACCTACCTCCTGGCCTATTCCCCAACATAATTTAAGCCAAACTGTCCCACCATAGGTAACCCAGCCATATGTAAAGAGCATGGAAAGACATGCCCCAAGGACGTCAGCGGTAAGGTAAGGCATGCCCCTGCCCTCCTTTTTCTTTGTGATTCCAGTGGATCCATGTATAAGCACAGAAATCAGCCACTGTCAGATGTAGTTTAGTCATGATCACACCAGTTGCCTTTATAAATACACAAGACAACTTCAGAATGCTTAACACTGAATCCTACTCTAGATCCAGCACTAAATTCTGTACTCACAGCATCCAGCCCCAAAGCATTATAAGGAAAAGATAGCAACTGCAAGGGTGAAAGCTAAATTTCAGTTCCTTAACTCTAAGTAACTTTGATTACTTAATAATAATCCATAAGATGATGATGATGATGATGATGATGATGATGATGATGATGATGATGATGATGATGGGTAAAAGTATATATTTACCAGTATACCCAGAAAGGAAACTACAGCCACTTTGTATAGTCCAATAAGGCATAAATAAAAATGAGGAAACCAAAAGCAAAGAAGATGATCCCCAACAACTATTTTTCTAGCTTTTCTTTAAATTTCCCTTACTTGAAATTCATAATTAATCTAAGGCTTGAAACATGACATTTGAATAGTTGGCCATGCTTGAGCTGCACTTATAGCATAAAATACATAGGGGCATTTCCCACGGCTTAAAAATAGCACAATGGTTGCCGATTGAAAACGCTACTAATTTGCCATAACGCACGACGTCGTCAACAATCTGCAACAATCCTGAAACCGATCAGCAATAAGCGCTTCGTTGTGGCGCTTTCAGGGGAATCCAGAAAACTGGATTCACCCTCCGGATAGCGATACACTCCTGCAACCAATCTGCAACAGTAGCGCTAAAGACCTGTGCGTTACCATTGTAGCTGGTTCTTCAAAGTCCCTCCCCCTGGATCTCTCCTCCAAACTTCCGGCGAAGCGATCGCCATTTTTTTTTCTCGGAGCGAGCGGGGATAAACGCACCGGCGAGCCTCTTTCTGTTTAGAGGCTTCCCTGGCTTCAGTCCTTCACCTTTAGTCACTAAGCACAAACCACATAAAAGCCCGTTTGCAGAAATAAAGTCCCTTTATTTTTTACACATAAATTCAGCCGAAAATCGAGCCCGTGAGAAGGGGGGGGGGGGGGAATTTTTTTTTATCACTCGAGCCAGCGTGCCAACGATCATACAATCAAACGATAGATCACATTAGGCAGCTGGATGGGTCTCTCCAGTGCAAGGAATCTACGTAGATTCGTTGCTATGGGTCTGTTTTTTTTTTTAAAAAAGCTTTCTTAAAGGGAAAGGGGCTGTTTGGGAGCATGCTAACGGCTGCCCATTGGCTGCTTGACGGCCAGGGGCGGGACAAGCTTGGCAATAGCGCTTCCTTTCTAGCGATTTCTGCCGAGACCGGAAGCCTGTGGGAAACGCTAAAAAACGCAACTGATTCCACTACAAAGCCAGGTGTGCAAAACGACGAATTCCACTATTTTAAATGGCGATTTTTCATTCCGCAAACAATTTGCAACAAAGATCGCCGTGGGAAATGGCCCATAAAATCTACATTTCAAGGAACATTTGAAGGGTTTGCTGATGGATGCACAAGTGCCTCCATTTATTCTTTCCTCTTGCTCTAGGTGCTTGAGAGGCTGCTGAACTGGCTGTGCTTGAAATAGGCATCTGCCTGAAATGCAGCAAGCAGCCCAGTCCTTTTGTGATGGCTGCAGCTCAGTGTTACAAGCCACAAGGGCCCCAAAGGATTAAAGTGGAGCTAAGGCACCCCTCAACCTGCAGGGGTGGGATGTAGCTGCTGCTGAAGAATGGTTTAAAACCAGTTGAATATGAAGAGCAACTAAAACAGATTGTACAGCCTGTTTCAGAGGGTATCCATGTTGGTCTTCCGTAGGACAGCTAGATCTGAGTCCAGTTGCAGTTTAGAGACCATTAAGATTTTGGGGGTACTAGCTATTGCGAGACAAAGCTGATAAAGGGAGCCTGAAAATCTTGCTCGTTTCTAAGGCACTACTGAAAAATCTAGATATTGTATAGCTGTCTCTAAACCTTGTTCTGGGGCTAGATATATTTATGTGGGCAAGTCTCAGTTTCCTGGGTTGCCAGGCCAGAGATGGCAACCTGGCAGGAAATTGCTAGGGGCAAGGACATAGCTAAGCAGTGCCATGACAATGCCACAATATCACTTCTGGCATGAAAAAGTGGTACCATCACATTGGCATGGTTAAACCCCAAAGGTTTGTGTGAATCCTAGAGCATCATAATGATGTCATTTTCCATTTTGCACTGAAAGTGACATCATGAAGTTGACATGACTCCAAATAATGCCCCTAGTTCCCCTAATCCTGAACAGAGGGTACATACAGCAGGAGACTTGGTTGGCCAGCCTTCTAAATATGAGGGAATGTCCTTAAATGATTGATTCTGCCATTACAAGTATATTTATGGAATCATTTTGGCTCCCATCTGAACAAACTTTTAGGAGCCAATGAGGGATGGCAATTTATACAACTGATGATTTCACTTGCATGGCGCTGTGTCTTACCTCCTCTGAAGTAGCTGATTCCATCATCAGCAATATATGGAGGCCATGCTTCCCTTATTTTTTTTTTACCAAACCAAGGACAGATATCAAAGGGTTGCATACCTCCCCAAAAGAGGTTCCTGCTATTTTACAGGAAACAATCCAAAGTGATATGCAGAATCTGATTCTTTCGTTCCCATGTTTGCTTACTGATGCATTTTAAAAAATGTATTTATGTGCCACACTCTCCGTCCGATCGACTCTGGAAGCAGCTTAGCAGAGAGAGGCAGTGGATTGTGCTGCACGTCATGCTGGGAGCGGCTTCTTTTAAAGTGAATTTTGAAGCCACTTTAAAGGAGGCAATCTGCAGTGTGATGCTCATCATGATCTATCCGCTTCTCTCGGTAAATGAGAGGAGGGGGATCAACAATTTTTCAGCAAAAGGTGATTCTCCCCCCCCCCCGGGAAGCACTGCTCTTTTGGAAAAAACTTCACACTCCCCAGATGTCACCGTTGAGTGTGAATAACAATGCCTACAAACATTCAGCTCTGCCCGAATTATAGCCCGTGCTTTCTGCTCAATGGCATAGCCATTGTTTCTCTGTTTGCCATGCTGGTTGAAAGAACCTACAGGTGAGACTTGAAGTGTTTTGAGGATACCACTGGGATGAGTTGCGGAAACCACATTTGACCTTAGGGCTGAAAAGAAGCCAAAGTTGTCAAAGCACATGAGAGAAAACCACAGCCAGGGCATATGCATTCTGATGAGAGGGATGCCGCAGTCACACCAGAGAATCAGTTGGGGGACTTTCAAGGAGAAAATTTGCTCAACCAGGAGTTAAAGGCATGAAGTAGAGGCTGTTACTGTTGGATTAATGATTACTAGTACAACCCTTAGCAGAGTTATACCCTTCTATTGAAGTCAATGGGTTTAGATTTCTGCTGCTTAGGGTTGTGCTACATATATACTAAAAGCTGAATCGGAGTCAAAAGACATCATGTCTGTTATAGTAGAACAGAATCCTAAATTTCCACAGCAGACTTAGCAGCATTCAGAATGCTTTATTGAATTGGGCTAAATGTTCATCCAAAAATGCTCTAATATTTTTCAGCACCATGGCAACGATCATTCTGAATTCTTGCAATATCTTCATTCTTGCAACATTTATTCTTATGTGCCAAACAACAGTTCCTGTCAAATCTCCTGACAACCTTTTCATACCAAGACCATTTAGAAACCTGAACATGTACTCCAAACTTCACTAGCATTCACTAGAACTATTCAATCCTGACACATTTTTAATATAGTTTCCATGATGCAGTGTGACATCGAACACAATATTATTGTATGACCATGAGTAAGGCTGCAGTCCTAAGCACTACAGAGTAAGTCCCAATTGAGCTATGACTTTCCATGAAATTAAATATTTGTTTGCACAACCCTTGTTTATATAATGAACTCAATATGTTGATTTTTTTCCAATGGTTTATTACTCTTGAACTGGGGATTGTGAGTTTAAACCAATGATGTAACATTTCCTTTAAAAATTATTGAATTCAGCTTTGTATTGGGATATTGAGGAATGTAGTTTGGATATGGGCTGGAGATCAGTGGGCTAAAATAACATGATAGAAAAAGTCAGTGAGTTAACTTCACCATGGAAAACTGTGTATGTTGTCCCTAGACCTTGTTAGTTACAATAGTATTAAAGGTAAAGGTATCCCCTGTGCAAGCACTGGGTCATGTCTGACCCTTGGGGTGACGCCCTCTAGCGTTTCATGGCCGACTCAATACGGGGTGGTTTGCCAGTGCCTTCCCCAGTCCTTACCGTTTACCCCCCAGCAGCAAGCTGGGTACTCATTTTACCGACCTTGGAAGGATGGAAGGCTGAGTCAACCTTGAGCTGGCTGCTGGGATTGAACTTCCAGCCTCATGGGCAGACTGCATGTCTGCTGCCTTACCACTCTGCTCCACAAGAGGCTCTTACAATAGTATTAGTTACCTTCAGATTCTGTTGCAGTCTGTTTTCCATCAGAAGAGTAATCCACAGGTTTAATCCATAAAGCCCAAACTACTTGCAATAGGAGAAGTCCGTGGGCCATTCTGGACAACCACCAGTGTAGCTAAATGTAAGCGCTATTGTAATAGCGACAGGTCTTGACAACGCACACAGCCGTTTCTAGTGGAAAAAAGGCTCTCCCACTAACTCTGTTTTCGTTACCCACAAGTTTCCAGTCTTGTCAGAATCGCAACAAAGGAGGTGAGATTTTTCTGCACTTCTTCCTGCCCCTGGCCATCAATCAAACAGAACAGCCAATGAACTGTTGTATTTGTGCTCCCAGAAAGCCCCTTTCCCTTTAAAATCTGTTTTTTAAAAACCCAAAAACACCAGTAGCAATGAATATTTGTTCATTCGATGTTTCAGAAAGACCTTTTCCGCTCATGTAGGAGCTGGCGCTTAATCATTTACATGCGCTTCAAGTGAAAAAAAAATCCCCCCCCCCAATGGGTGCAATTTCTGACCGAAAATAACAGGCAGTGCTGAACAGGGGGCTGTATTGTGCTTGGAAAGGTTAAAGACAATTGCAAAAGGGAGCTTTGTTTTACTGTTAAGCACTTCTGAATTGCTTGTGGAGGGACTTCAGCCGAAGAAGCCTTGCTTATTCGTTGCTTTCACTGGTTTAAGGGGGGAAAATGGCGATCAGATCTCCAGAAGCTCGGGGGCGAGAGCTAGGGAGGGACATTCTTTCTACCGCTATATTGAGAATGCACATGTCTTTTTTGGATGTGTTACAGGTTGTTCTCAGGAGTGAAGCGTTTTTTTAAGGGGGAATCCAGTTTTTATGATTCCCCGAAAAGCACTACATTGAAGTGCTTTTTGTGGGAGTGTTGCAGGAGTGTTGCGGATTGTGTACGATGTCATGCATTATGTTAAAAAAATAGTGTTACACAACAGTTAGTCTGCAGCAACATTAGCGCTGTGCGGAATGGCCCTGTGATTTTTCAACAACCAACATATAAGGCAGCAACAGCTTTTTCAGGGTTCTTGATTCAGTCAAACTATTCCACAGCTTATTTTAAAAGCCATTTTAGCATCCATCTAGCCCCATTTGCCACTTCAGCTAGTTTTCATATAGATTTTCATATACAACTGGGAATCCATGATCATTGGGAGAAAATAAAATCACTGGCAGGGCAGGGCAGGCAGATGGAGGGAGAAGTTCTTTCTTTTCCTTCTGTTCCACTCCTAATCTGCCTTCCCTGTCTAGTCAACCTGCCAAAGAGATCTGATGAGTTTATGAACCAAAGGACAGTTTTATTACTGGTGCCCAGTCGTACCAAGGCTGTGATACCCCAGAACACGTGGAGTCAGTAAAGAACCAACAGACCACCAGTACTGCTACTGCAGAGTTGCCCAGTTCTGAAAGAACATTAAACATGGTAATTCCATCACAGCAGAGTCCCTCAGCCCCAGGTTCCTAGCTGGATCATGTTTGATCATTGTATAATTGAAAACTCAGGCAGCTTCTATCTAGCACACACAAGAAGGTTACAGCTATTTGTGGAGTATTCAGTAGGGAATATTTTCTGCTGTCTAATTATTGTTGGCAAAGTTAAAGGTTGAAACCTTTATCTTGGTCATGCCTCTTATCTTGCCTAGAGTAGGGATGCTGTAATTGACAGGCAAAGGTCCTGCCACTTGCTGAAAAAACACCAGTCCTATATAGTCCTGTTTAGCATGTGAGCAGATCAGCTAGTGGCCAATCAGGATCCATGAAAGGGCTGGAGGAACCACTTTTGACAGAGAAGTGTATGAGAGAAAATCTGTCAGGCTCAGGCAGTTAGGGTCTGAACCTTCAGAGATACTTTTTGGAATATATTTGTTTTGAAGATAATTGAGAAAGGCTAAACCGAAATGGGGGGTTACCAGAGAACCATTTTATCTTTTTCAAGTTACAGTGCTACTGTATCAATTACCATTACTTATGAACATATTTTGTCTGGTTACTATGTTGTCTTTTTGCTATATGGTAATTTGTTGGGTTTTGTGTCACTTGGTAACTATGTATTAGAATTGGAGACATTTGTTCAAAATGTATCAGTTTGATAGCAGACATTTTGTAAACAATGACATCATATTAAAAGGAATTTTCTACAATTGGTGGTTCTGTATTATGTAATGTTTATTTAGTCATTCTATGGATACTTAATACTTATATGTAACTACCACTTCATTACTTCATTCTCACAGAGTTTTCCCTTTTCTTGTTTAAATTTCCCTCTTCAGAGGGACTGGCAGGATCCTAGAGGGATCATGTCTCAGATTGCAGGCTAAAGTAGTGATTGTGTGGAGACAGTGTTTGCATTTTGAGGTAGGGCTGCCAGCCTTTGGGTGGGACCTGGGGATATCCCGCTATTACAACTGATTTCTGGCCTATAGAGATCATGCCTTCCCAAAACATCATCCAGGTATTTTGCAACCCAGTTTTGGTAACCCTATGGTATCTGGGAGAGAACTGTCTCAGGAGCTGTTGGAAGTCTCAGAATCCGACTTTTGTAATAAAGCGGGTAAGTTTGAGGGAGGAGACTGTAGCTGTCTTGAAGTCTCAGTTTCTGAGAAAGCATAAGAAGAGCCCTGCTGGATCAGACCAATAATGCATCTAGTCCAACATTCCGTTTCACACAGCAGCTATCCAGTTCCTCTGGAGGTCCAACAACAGGGCATAGAGACTGAGGCCTTCCCCTAATCTTGCCTCCTGGCTCTGAAAATTAGTGCCTCTGAATGAGTGAAAGATTTGTGGTCTCTGGGAGCACTGTGCACTGTGAGAATACAGAGATAGAAGGAAGGCCAATATTCACCTCAAGTATACAAATATCTGTTACCTGCTCCCTACTTCCTAAAACAGGGCCCAGTAAGAGTGCATAACACCTGTAAATAGTGTCTGTTCTGAACCACCTTATTCCCCTATCCCTGGAAATAAATGAAAGTTACTGTTCTCCTCATGGGAGCTGAACTTATTTTTTTCAGAAGCCACTTGGGTTAAACCTGTAAGGTGGAGAGCTGGGGCAGAAACCATACTGGTCAAGCTTTACATAATGCTACTTCAGTTTAAATTTTATTTTTAAGACTTTGATCTTCAGAAGAAATACAAAAATTATGTAGAGAATACCCAATTGGGAAGGTCTGTGCTTGTAGTGCAAGACTGCTAAACTCAGGCTGAGTGAGCAGTTTACCTGATACTGAGATCAAGCCGCTCAATGGCCTGGTAATACTTACAGTCAAAATTCAGGGCTGCGTAAACAGGAAGATTTCTATTCCAGCTAATATTCAAACCTAGGTTTGTTGGGGTTTCCTGAAAAGTAGTCAGAATGTCTAGAACTTGTTTGTGTGCACGTGTGAACCCATGCCTTACAACTGACACAGAATGCGCAGAAGTTCCCATCTTGTCTGTGAGTCACCCCATCTCACTGCCCCATTGATAGACACACAGTCATCAAGTTTGCTTATTAGAAGAAATTATGCTGATAAGGTTCCTTCTTCCTCTTGGAAAGCCAAGAAACCCTGGAGTGTAGAATAATGATCAGAGGTCACACCAAAGCTCTTGAGAACGTGAAAAGAAAACACTGCTTTAGCTAGGGCCAGAACTGTGTCTGCGGAAGCCATTTGTGTGCCTTTCCAGGCCAGATTTGAAAGCTAAAATGGATGGGTTTTTAAATAAGATTTTCATTCTGAAAGCCAGTTTTTAATTAGCAAAGGGTTTCAGAAACCTAGCTGACATCTCTCGCTCAAGGGCAAGAGCATCAACCATTTAAGCTGTGTGGGCATGTGGACCTCACCAGGCAGGGACAGTGTGTTGCTGCAGTGTTGCCAACAAAATCAGGTCACTGCATTCACTCCGCCTCACACTCTGACATGTGAGTATGTTCCCTCTTTCTCCTCCCCAGCCCACTGCCCCAGGCATCTTGTCAAAGAAGAAAACCAAGTTGCCATCTACAATCTGATGTATGACAAGAAAAACACAAAGCAAAATTAGTATCTGTTGGGACTCCCAGAATTCAAGATTCATGCCACCAGCAAATCAGGCTGAGAAGTCAGGGACAGTAGCCAGGCCTCTTTTTACCTCAGTCACTCAAATTCTGAAAGACTAAAAAGTCAGCTAAAGAGAACAGGAGTAGAACCCCAAGCAGAGCACATCCTTGCAGTTACTCCAAACTTTGATTTGGTTCTGAATTCTACAAGAGTTCTCCTGTTCCTTTCATGGACCTTTTCTACATTTATTTGCTGGTGAATTTTCACTGCATTGACTTCTGGATGCAGACCCTGAATTTGCTCCTGCCATTCTACATTTATGGGTTTCTCCAGAGCTGTCCAGGAGTCCATTTGCAGCTTGCATTTAGCAATTCCCTAGGGAGAGTGGGCATTCCTGATACCCTCCCTTCCGTTAAAAAAAAAAATCTGAGGTGCACAATAATACAATCACTTCCTAACCTGATGGAAACAGGAAAATGCCCTCCCTTTACCTACCCTCCACTTTGTCTCATAATTTGTCTCATCATTTTGTTTTACTCAGGGGTCCACCTGCTTTGGGAAAGAGAGCAGCCAGGAAGAATTCATAATGAAGGCACCTGCTGCCCCACTGGCCAGAGCATTGATTGGCCAGGATCATCAGAAGAGGCCTCTTGTGGCTGGCTGGCCACTCTGTAAGAGACTGGGAAGAATTTCCCAACCCCTTGCAAATCCAAACGGGAGTTCTGCTGGACTGGGCCCTCCACCTTGGAGCCATCTGCCAGTGCTAGAAGGGATTGAGAAGGACTCCCCCCCTCTGCAAAAGCTGGCTGCTGGGGCTTTACAAAATAATTTGGCACTTATAATTTTTCTTTTCCCTTTAGATTTGCCTGTCTGATTATGTTACAACATAAGTACATTGCTGCATTGCCATCTAAAAACAAGGGAATCCAATTCCTATGGTTTGCAAAAGGAAATTGTTTCTTCTAAATCTAGGGTTTCTGTAGCCTCTGACTATAGCCCCAGAAAGGTCAAACGCTTGAGCATTTTGTGGACGATCGCCCATGTAAGCATGTCCCACATAACTCTGTGGAGATTACTTTTGACTGAAGGAGCCCAAAGGAGCTTGGATAGAGAGTTCAGCTGGGAGAGGAAGAGGGGGGAGCTCCAATGCAATGCTCTTTCCTTAAAACAAAAAAGTCACTCTACTTGGGAACTGAGAAGGAGGAGGAGGAGGAGGAGGAGTTGGTTCTTATATGCCGCTTTTCTCTACCAGAAGGAGTCTCAAAGTGGCTTACATTTGCCTTCCCTTCCCTCTCCCCACAACAGACACCCTGTGAGGTAGGTGGGGCTGAGAGAGTCCTGACATTACTGTTTGGTCAGAACAGCTTTATCAGTATTGTGGTGAGCCCAAGGTCACCCAGTTGGCTGCATGTGGAGGAGGAGTGTGCTCCAGTCCTAACCACTACACCAAGCTGGCTCTCAACACCAGAGCAACTAGGAAAGGATGGAGGAGGTAGCTGTGGGAGGGGACTTGCCACAGTATCAAGGAGGTGGTATGCAGGAGACTGCAGATTAGCATTGTAATGCAATCAGAATGTTCATATGGAATGGAGGGGAAGATGGCGGCAGCCAGAGACACCGAGCATTGGTTGGATCTCAGTTTTCATTTGGCGGTGGGAAACAGTGGAGTAAGCCTTCATGACTCTTTTGAGCTTCCCCTTTAGGTCACTATGAATTCCCTCCCAGGGGATAGGGGGACCAATTTTAGCAGCAGTCCCAAAACGTGAGACAAACAGGGAGTGCATTCAGCACTGTGCCTAAAGCATTTTGTGTGGAATGCTGGTAATTATGCAGAGCATTAAGATGGCAATTGCATCATCTTTCCCAGGTGTGTAAAGGGTCCAAGAGTCAGAGTGACACATTTGGGAGTCCTGTCCCACCCTGTGCTCTTATTTCAGAGGCTCATCTCTTAAGTGGGGCAGATTAATAGACTTGGGGACACAATGCATAGACACAGTACATGAAAGGAATTGTGAATACTTCTTATCATTATAATTATTGCTATGTCTGAAAGCAAAGTTGATGACTCATGTCAGTCATGAGTGCTGCTAAACCAGGTCACTCAGAGAGTAGGGAGCTCCTCAGATATAAAGAATATTACTTTGTAAATTAACCTCATGTAACAAAAGGGTCAGGGCTGAGTATGTTCCACAAGGCACAGGCTATTTGAGAGTAACTAAGAGTCAGGAAAGGGGGAAATTGGCTTCCAAGTGATTGGAGAAGAAGATCTGACTGTGTGAAGGGGAAGGGGCATTTAAAAATGTTATGTTCCACCTTCCTCACATTATTTCCTTCAAGCACGCAATATGACAAGCAGGTGCCTATTAGTAGGACCATAAAATGAAGCCACTCAATGACATAACAAAAAATTCTGGATGCTGGAGGAGTTTCCAAAGTATGTACAAAAGTATGTACAACCCCCCCCCCACCTGCATCTCTCATAATTTGTAGTAATTAAGCATAGGTCACTATGGTTGGGGAAAGCCACATTTGAGAGAGGTTCAATTCCTAATCCTTATGCCACACCACTATTGTCCAGTATGCTATAAGCTTTTGAGGACTCTGGCTACTTTGATACCAGGGGATGTGGATGAAATTGGGGTTGGGGGATATAAATTGGTGTTGGAGCTATGAAATTTCACTCCTAAATTTCACCCCCTGCACGGGCGCGATTTTGGCCGAAAATAAAGGGAACTTGCAAACGGGGCTGTGTTGTGCTTGGGGACTTAGGGGAGCTTTAAAGCACTTCTGTGGAGGGACTGTAGCCAGAGAAGCCTTGCTGGGTGAATGAAGGCTCGCTGGTTCGTTGCTTTCTGCTCGCTCCGAGAAAAAAAAATGGCGATCGCTTCACTGGAAGTTCGGAGGAGAGAGCCAGGGGGAGGGACTATGCTGGAACTGCAACAATGGAAACACACAGGTCTTTTTTGCTAGTGTTGCAGATTGTTTGCAAGAGTGTAGTGCTTTTCGGAGGGTGAATCCACTTTTCTGGATTTCCCTTTAAGCACTACAATGAATCGCTTTTTGCGGGACTGTTTCAGGAGTGTGGCAGATTGTGTGCGACGTCATGCGGAACTGCAAATTAGTAGCGTTTACAATTTGCAAGCCTTTTGCAACATTGAAGTTGTGTGGAATGGACCTCAGTTCCACCTCTCCCAGTTCTTTCTCGGAGCACAAAGATGGAGAGCTCAGGAATCCTCTTGTGCCCACACACTTGGCTCTACCATTCAGCTTCAGAGTGGGATGAGTAGCTTTTGCTTCACTTATCCTTGGACCTAGTCTGAGCAATTGTGCTATAATGCTAGAGTTCTGAGGTTCATGAACAAGATAAGCTGCATGGAAACTTCTCTTTGAGCCATGTTGTTATGCTTCTTGCGCTACAAGAAGGGGAAATTTCCTAATCATTTCTTCCAGATCCCAACATGTGACTTTATTAAAGCTTGCTGGAGAGAAGGCTTAGAAGAGCAGCAAAAGACAGAATCCAAGTTGATTCTGTCAAAATCACACCAGCTTTTGTGGTATTATTTGGAGCTGGCTCTGAGATGTAGATAACAGCCTAGCATTTCTCTGCTGAGAGTTTATTCTTCCATACTCACAGTTTCTAATCTGCAATTTGCAAAATGGCTGCTATGAATAAAAGCATACTCTTTTTTGTGAATATTGGATCACAGGCTACCATTCATGCTCTATGTTGTCCAACAGCTGTGGTACCCTCTTTAAGGCTCTGGTATGCAGGGGCCTGTAGGGAGCTATTATCTCCCCACTGCTATTTAATTCCTATATGTGCCCCCTCGCCTAATTGATCTGGCATTTCAGAGATGACACCCAGTGATTTCTGCTGATGGATGACCATCCATCTGGCCCCCCAGATTCATTGATCAGATGCTGGGAGGTCATGGTGGCTGCTGGCTCTAGTGGAGTTGGGTATAGTTGAATCCAGCTAAGACAAAAGTCCTCTGTGTGGGTTGGCATGCCCAAGGGAGGTGGTACAACTCCTGGATATTGATGGGATCACTTTAACATTGTCAATCACAGGAGTTTGGGTGTGATTTTGGATACCTCTCCACCAGGTGCACCTGACCTTACCACGGTGATCCATGCAATGGCCACCTCCAAGCTAAACTATTATAACTTGCTCTAGGCAGGGCATCCCTTGAAGCAGGTCTGGAAGTTCCAATTGGTCTAGAATGTCCTTACTGGGACTCAATGGAGACTAAATATTCAACCTGTACTCTCAGCTGCACCAAAGACTGGATCAGGTTCAGGATTTTAGTATTAACCTAAAGGTAAAGGTATCCCCTGTGCAAGCACCGAGTCATGTCTGACCCTTGGGGTGACGCCCTCCAGCGTTTTCATGGCAGACTCAATACAGGGTGGTTTGCCAGTGCCTTCCCCAGTCATTACCGTTTACCCCCCAGCAAGCTGGGTACTCATTTTACCGACCTCGGAAGGATGGAAGGCTGAGTCAACCTTGAGCCGGCTGCTGGGATTGAACTCCCAGCCTGATGGGCAAAGCTTTCAGACGGCTGCCTTACCACTCTGCGCCACAAGAGGCTCTAAACCTATTAACCTACAAACCCCTATTAACCTACAAACCCCTAAATAATCTGGGACCCTTGTATCTTTGGGACTGTATCCCCCCAATATGCCACCTCCCAAGAACTCTAAGATCTAGTGACCCAAAATTCGTCAGGATCCCCAGCCACCAAGAGGTAAAATTGGCCTCAACCAGGGTCAGAGCCTGGATCTGGTCTGATGAAATGCTCTGCCAGATGACATCAGGGCCCTGCAGGACCTTAATGAGTTCTGCCAGGCCTTAATATGTTCTGTCAGGGCTATGGTTGAGGACAGAGCTAACATTGAGGACATAGTGGCCTCTCTGCCTGAAAGACCACCAGAAAGGTAACATCTAAGCACTCCATATATAGCCCCAGGCAGAAATTTATAAGAAGAGGCAGCTATGGGGTTTTTAGTTTTATTTGGATTATCTGGATTTTAAACCCAGATTTTAGATTTTAAACATATATTACTTTGTATCTATTTTATTGTAAGCCACCCTGAGCCCTTTTGGGAAACTGCAAGGTAGAAAGCAAATAATAAATAGAAAAAATAAATAGATGAATTAATTAATTAATTAATTAATGAGGAAAGTTTGCTATAGGCCATTTCCCCCATCTGTCATCACTGGATTCCCACAGGAATATATTGTGTCCAGGACATGAATTCTAAAGTCACCTGGCTCCAATGCTTTACTGTACCACTGACTTCTATACTTCTGTCATTCCAGAAACAATGTAAAACAGCATACTTGGAGGTCATTTTTATAAAGGAACTCCGGATTATACAATTGTTTGTAGTATGTGTTATCCTCATTGCATTATTGTCTACTTATGTAATTTTCTTAATTGTTTAACATTATATAATTTATACAATTGTTTGTAGCATGTGTTATCCTCACTGCATTGTTGCCTACTTATGTAATTCTTAATTGTTTAACATATATCTATCCTTTTTCAAATTTCTGAATTCCTTGTCTTATTACATTGCTTATAATATTCTGATTCTACTGATTTCATAATCTGCCTTGTGATTCAGTGTGGAAGGTAGACCATAAATATAGAAAGTACATATATAAATGCTTCCACTGTGTGTTTCCTGGGGCACTTCTAAACCTGATTCCTAGTTTTTGTGCTATTGGTTAAACCTCATCTTCTACCAATCTGGCATCTTCATGGGTGCATTTGTGTTCAAGTGTGATTTCAGGTTTATCATCACAGGGAAAGTTGTTCAGGCCGAATCTCCCCACTCCTTACCCCAACATAATAATTTCATATATACGCTGATGAAGTCTGTGCAGATGATAACAGACTGACAAAAAGATCCTGGGGTTCTGGAGGATCTCACTAAAAACATTGACTCAGCCTGGGGCAGCAATAAAAGAGGCAATTCCATGCTAGGATCATCAGGAAATGGATTGAAGGTAAAACTGCCAGTAGTAATGCCTTTATACAAAGTCCCTGCTGTAGCCACATTTGGAATACTGTGTAAAGTTCTGGTTGCTGCAGCTCAAAAAGGATACTGAAGAGCTGAAAAAGTGCAAAAAAGTCAAAATAATGAGCCTGAAAGGCCCACTCTATGATGGAAGGCTAAAGCATCCAGGCCTTTTTAGCTTAGAAAAACAGGCAACGGACAACTGATGTAATTGAGGTTCACAAAATTATGCATTGTATAAAAAGAGAGGACAGGGAGGGGGATAACTTTAGAATGCAGGGTCACCCTATGACATTGGCTAGAGCAGAGTCAAAATCCAAGGCCTCCCCTTCTGACTTCTTCACACAATGGACAGTTACTTTGTGGAACTTACTGCCACAATATGTGTGCTGCCCACTGGTTTAAATGGATTTTAAAGGGGGTTGGACAAATGCACAGAGCGATGGTCCCCAGTGTAGTAGATGTTGGTGCCATAGTGCTCACTGGCAACTGATGGGGCACTGGATGTGTGATTGGCAGATTTAAATAATATTTAAATATGTGTGATTGCAGATGTGTGATTGGCAGATTTAAATAATATTTCAGCAGCAGCTGCCACAAGTGTTGTTTTTATTCTCTTGTTCACTCTTTTTTTCCATTTTTAAAAAATCACCCCTTGTTTCCCCTGCATTTGGTCTATTAGCCATGATAGTTGCTTGGGGGCATCAGATTCAAAGGTAGCCAGCAGGTAATGGCTGTTGTCTATGGCCCCTGCTTTTGTGCTCTCCTTGCAGCATCTCCTGGGGAAGGCACTGGCAAACCACCCCGTATTGAGTCTGCCATGAAAACGCTAGAGGGCGTCATCCCAAGGGTCAGACATGACTCGGTGCTTGCACAGGGGATACCTTTACCTTTTACCTGCAGCATCTCCCTGGCCATTGCTGAGAACAGGATGCTAGACCAGATAAAGTACCAGTGTGAGCCAGTCAGGCTCTCCTTAGAGTCTAACGAAAGCTGGGACATGTTTAAACTTCATACAATTTAAAATCTATTGTATTAATATATAACGCAACTGCACGATGCAGGTGATGACTCCGTGGCTTTTCTCTGCAATGGGGATCCAAAGCATCATACAACATCATCCTCCTATCCTGCCTTTTGTCTTCACCACAACAAGCTTGTGGGGTAGGCTGGGTTAAGAGTGACTGGTCCATAGATATCCAGTGAGCTTCCGTGGCAGAGCTGAAATGTGAACCCATGTCTCCCAGATCCTACACTGTGCTTGGCATGCTATCTGTATTTCTGCTTTGGCTGTTGTGCTTTGGTTCCTCCTGTGTCCTTAGACCCTTTTCACCAAAACAGCAGAATCCTGGCTACCGTCATGTCAAGTTGGAGAGATTGTGTCTGGCCTGTCCCGAGGTGGCCGCTCACGGAGGCAGCTGCTCTTCTGAATCCTGTCGCTTGGCTCTGCCAGGGGTGCCCCCCCCCATGCTCGCCTGTTGCCGAGCCTCCCTCCGCCCCTTCCCACGCCACTGCCCACCCGGCTGTGTTTAAGGGGCAGAGCTCAGTGGTGCCTCAGGAGTTAATTGGCAAAGCCGGCCGGAGCTGATTCAGGTGGGTGGCACATTGCAGTGACAAGAAGACTCCAGCTTGGGGGGGGGGGGGGGGGAGAGCTTCTGAAGGGAGAGGAGAGGCAAGGGTTTGTGCGCCGCGTGCGCGCCCCCGCCCGCGCGCGCCTGTGCGATCACAAATGAGATGGGCGAGAGGGAGGAATGACAGCCTCTCTCTCTTGCTCGCTCGCCCGCCCGCGGACGCCTGCAAACAAGTAGCTGAGCCGGAGAGCGCGGAGGAGAAAGGCAGAGCGTTCGGCCGTCGCCTCGTCAGTGGCGGGGGAGCCCGACGCCCCCTCGCCTTCGCCTGGGCCGCCTCCCGTCTGCCAACTCCGCGCATCCGTCTGAGACTCAGCGGCGTGCCTCGATGGCAGCGGGGAGCCGCTAGGCGAATCCCCGCGGCGCCGGCAGCGGAGCGGAGAGGAGAGTCCAAGGGTAAGTTCAGGCCCGCGGCTTGCTCCGTGGCGGTCCCTGCTGGGCCCGGGGGACTCCTCTGGGGCTTCCTCGCACGCCCCGGATCGCCGCTGCGCTCTCGGGCTCGCCGGCGTTTCTGAGCGAGGCGGGAGTCGACGCGGGGCGGGAGGGCTGCGTGGGGGGGCGGGGGGGGGGGCGACGTCTCCTTTGCGTTTCGCCTGGCGAGGACGTGAACGAGGGGCGATCTGGGCGCGCTCGCGGGCGACCGGCGGCAAAGTTCAGGCGCGGAGCGGGAGCCCAGCAGGGCGATGCTGAAGGCGAGCGCCGGCTGGCTCCAGTGATGCCGCGGGAACCTGCGCTTCCTCGGCCCTGCCGACGGGGGAGCCATTGGCGTCTCGGCAGCCCGGGCGAAATTCTCCGCTGGCGGGCGGCTGCCCAAGGGGCCGGGGCACAACGGCCGAGTCCGCTCGCCCCCTGGCGTCCTCGCCTGCGGCTCTCGGGAGTGGCTCGTCTGGACAGAGCGCCCTCCCCCCCCGCCCCCCTCCCGCCGCCAGGGTTGCGGGTCTGCCTGGCGCTCCCGAGCCAGCCTGGACTTGCACTCCCTCGAGTGCTGCCCGCGACGGCTCGCGCGACTCCTTTGCCCCTCCCGAAGTCACAGCCTTCCACGGAATCAAGGCGATGGGGGGCGGCAGGCATCGTCTAGCCCTGCAGGCTGCAAGGACTGAGAGGGTAACCCCCCAGGACCCGCCAGGAGCCCCCCTCCCCGTGTCGGGGGAACGACTGGGCATGAACTTGGGGCATCAGGGAAGGGGGGGCCTTGTGCCCTGCAGGGCTCAGCCCTGAGGCAGACCAGCCTTTGCCCACCGTTGGCTGCCGGCTGCCCTCTAAAGCCTACAGCGCAGGGCAGCCAGCTCCATCTCTGAAGGAGCCGGGCTAGCCTGTGAATAAGGACCCGTCGGTGGGGAACGGGCTGTAAGCCAAGGAGGCGGCGGGTCAGCTCTCCTAAAGAGTTGGTGGAACAAGTGGTGGTGGGTGGGGGAGCTGGAGGAGGATGACTCCCGCTCCCTTCTGTACTTCGGAAAAATAGGGGCATGCTTCATGCTGTCTGGATAACCTCGCAGCGGTACTTACGCCACATAACAGGATCCCCCTTCCAAAGAACATCCCCCGGGCTTTGTGTCCCCACCCCACCCCCGTGTTCCTCTTCTCCCTGCCTCATCAGTCATGCTTCCGATCTGCTGCCCACCATGCTAAAGCGGCACAATCTATAGGCTTGGCGAAGCAGGGAGAGAGTTTTGCCACAGCTCACAGGTGGAAAAGAATTTGTATTTCTTTCACTTTCACGCGCAATATTGCAGCCTTCTGCCAATGGCTGTGGAAGAAATCCTCCCTAGTAACTGAGCAGGAGCTCCCACTGAAGGGGAGGTGGGGGTCCTCAGCAAAGGCGTGCGTGCACTCCACATCGGGGAGACAGGGTGGCTGAGAGCTCCTGACTAGAAGGCGAGAATCGGCTGCCTGCTGCCCCCCTTTATCCAGTAACCCTTTATCTAAGGGGCAAAACGCATATTATGTTGAGGATTAGTGAACTAACCCCCCCCTTAAAAAGCAGGAATGGGATGTGTGACAAGAATTGAGGCAGTGTCAGTGGGTAAGGGCACTGACCCAGCCCCGATTCTTATCACACCCTGTAGGCACTGTTTCCACTCCTCTTTCCTTTTAGACCCAGCCAAAAAAAGACACCCCCTGCTTTGCGGTTTACACTCTGGGGAAAAACCCTAGTAAAAAAGGCTTGCATTGTATTGACGATAGAAAATCTCCTTTCCCCCGTCTGACACAAGAGTGCTGCTCTGATGAGGCTTTTCTGTCTCACAGTCTCCTACCAGGAAGGGCAGGACTTTTCTAGCAGGGAATTTGTGCTGAGGAATTTGATGAAGACCTGCAGTAGTTTTCTTATTGGCATCCCTGAGTGTACGAGTGGCTTTGAATATTACACAGAAGACTCTCATATGTTTTTGTTGTTCCTCTGCAATGTTTTGCAACTGGAACTCATGCATCTCCACCGGGATTACGATGCATGGGCCATGTCTGGAACTTGCACATCACACCTGTGGAGATAAATGTGTGAAGAGAGAGCATAAATCACTCATGCTTCTCTCATCCTGTGAAATGTTTGTTCATTATAGGTGCTCAGCCCCCTCCATGTTGGACTTTTTTGTGGCCAGTAGCAGGGTCTGAAGAAAACACTCTTTAGAACTTCACTTAGGAGACCCTATCCTCCCCCATGATACTTCCCACTCCTGTTCTAATCGATCCGAAGATACCTATGGGTCACAGGCAAAATAACCGGATACCTCAAAAAGGAAAAGCCTAGGTTAGCCCCAAGCCTTGAGCAAGGAGATATCAATGTGCTAGGACTCAATGCAGGGCTAATGCTTTTGAAAGGTAGCAGTGAAGCAGGGGTAAAAGAGGAAAAATGCCCTTCATTTTCACCTACTGTGGTTCCCTTAGTCATGCTAGCGGACAGGTGGCATTTGGCTGTGGGAGCTGGGACTTCCTTGTCTTTTAAGAGTATCCAGAAGGCAGACTGTGCTAAGCAAGCTGTACTAATGCTGGTTTTTGCAGGCTCTTGTTCCTTCATCAAGTGGGGTGAATTCCATTCAAACTGTCACAGGTAGGATGGGACCCTTTGAATACGAGTCCCCTCTCAAGAAAGGAACACTCTCAGATGTGCCACCGGGAGTTTCTCTTACAGAGTGTTTTCTCAGTGGAACAGGCTTCCTCAGGAGGTGGTGGTTCTCCATCTGTAGAGATTTTTTAAACAGAGGTTGGAGAGCCATCTGACAGAGAGGCTGATTCTGTGAAGGTTCAAAGGGGTGGCAGGTTACAGTGGGGGTTGGACTAGATGACCCAGGAGTTCCCTTCCAACTCTGTTATTCTAAGATTCTAAAATGACCCAAGAATTGAGGACAAAACTTCACACTCCTTTCAGGGATTGTCCTTTCTCCAAGGCTTTCCCGTGTGTGGGCTAATGATAAACGACTGCAGTGTTCTTCTTTGACCTGATGTCACTGTTCACCTTGGGGAAACCTCTCCCTCTCAGCTGACCTACTTCTGCACTGCTCCATATTCTTGTATGTTAGACAGTCACACTTACAGTAGAACAACATCAGTGTTAAAAGCCAGTCAAAACAGTTGTCAGTTTGCATTGATACAAAATGACTGCACATGAAGCTAACATGCTGGCAGGAAAAGATGCTGGCAATTACTTCTCAGATAGGAAGAGCTGGATAGCAGTATACAGGACTGGAAGAATGAAATCAATTGTGAGGACTTTGTACTGTGTACGGTCAGATATTCTTTTCAGGGGGGTATTGACTTGTATGTGGTACAGTGGAGGTCCACTGTTTGGTGAATGCTACGATTCACATGTAGCAGTCATCTCTAGGTGTTTATCAGAACCCGGCATCTTAAAAGTGGAGAAAATTTATACCTATACATATACGTCTATGTTGACACTTGCCCACTTCTGAATATCCACTGTAAGACTTGAATTTTTGACAAAACTTGGCAACTAAATTGAAAAAAAAATCATTTTATTTGTAGCAGATTGTAATATTCCAAGAGAATATTACAGGCAGTGTAGGCAGGAACTATTGATTGCATCATCTCCTGTTGTTTCCATTGTGCAAACTATTGACATTCACAGAATTCAGCTTCAGGGAGAAAAACAGATTGTTGTGTTGTTGGTCTCAAGGACCAAGAAGGCTAAATATTGACACATTTCATTATAACAATTTTGTAATTTTTTTCAGAATGAACAGGCTGGAGAAATATGATTTAGTAAAATTGTTCCATAACCCTTCATAAAAATGTATGTATTTAGAGAATGTATAGATATTTTGTGTGTTTAAAGTATCCTTCTTTTGATGGATTGAAGCATGGCTAAATTTCCCATGAAAGGAAGGTTGCAGAGAACTTTCCTGCCTCCTCCCTTCCCAGCGCTGCTCACTGATCTCCAGCCTGGCCTTGGGGGACAGCAGATCCCCACGGTCAGTTTGAGATGCTTGGAACAAGAGCCTGCGGGGAGGTAGTGGAATTAGCAACAAAAAAGAGGCCCTCTTTCCATTAGTGGAAATGCTGGTAATTACTTTGGAAATTCTTACAATTGTACAAAACTGAACAACACTAATCTCCATAATTTCATAGCCAATTTTGGTCTGCAGTAAAAGAGATTTGAGTTCAGCGGTGCCTTAGAGACCAACAAGAGTTCCAAGTATAAGCTTATACTTTGAAACTCTTATTGAATTCTAACATGCTACTGAGTTGGAATCTATCTCGTATGGATGGGATCTTAAGGCTGAGGAAAACTATATAACTAATTACCAACACCACTGATAATTAAAAAATGCAGGAGCGGGACCGGAAAAGAACTGCCCTACTTTGGGAGCACTAAGCCAGTAACAAGCCCAATCGTTTTTGATGTTTGAAAGAGCTTGTAATGAGTTCAGCCCAGTGCTAGCTAGCTACTGCAGCTGCCCCTTTTCTATCTCAGCACAGAGATGGCTGCAACAGGAAGGGCTCATCATGCCGTTTCCCCAATTGACTCAGTGGCTCCGCAGTAAAGTCCTAGGCTCCATGCTCTACTGGAGATGGTTTTTACACTTGGGATCACTGGAGCACATCTCTCCCACGGATGTTGCCTAAATCACAGACGCTCTAATGGAGGCTTCACAGAGCACAAGGCCTCACTGTCATCAGTGCTTGCACCAGGTTAGTTATAGTGAGAAGGAAGTGGGCAGCAGGATTGAGATGAAATGAAGAGGGCTCCTCTGGTCATGCTCCCAGCAATATTATCAGGAGAGCCAAGGGGCTTTACTTTATTAGGTCCAAGTACAAAGGAGTTTACTTCAGGCTGAGACAAATCAAGTTCAAATTTACGACCCTCTCTCTCCCCCCCCCAGCCAATTGGGAAGGGCAGGCTATAAAAATAAAGTTGTTGTTGTCAGTTTAAGACAAGCCCTTCCTGAATCAAGCCTAAGAGTTTCGTTTATTACTACCACTGCTGCTCATAGCCACTGTGTCCTTTGTCGACTCATAAACATTTCTGGGTAGATTTGTTTTCAAACAACAGAAATGCAGATTCTAGGTTTTGGCAACTGAAACAAATAATTGTGCCTCATTGACGATTTATGCACTCGGAACTTCACTGCCCCAGCTCCCATGCAGGAGTACAAATTGGGAGCAGATGAGGCGCAGCAGGCCAAATGGTCCCTCATGTGGGTGCAGGAAGAGGTGAGGCAACCTGCCACGACTAAAATTCCAGCCTGCAGCCCAGCATGAAACCTCCTGTGCGTAAACGGTCATTGGGAGTTTTCAAGGCAAGAAGAAGAAGAAGAAGAGTTGGTTCTTATATGCTGCTTTCCCCTACCTGAAGGAGGCTCAAAGCGGCTTACAGTCGCCATCCCATTCCTCTCCCCACAACAGACACCCTGTGAGGTGGGTGAGGCTGAGAGAGCCCTGATATCACTGCCAGGTCAGAGCAGTTTTATCAGTGCTGTGGCGAGCCCAAGGTCACCCAGCTGTTTGCATGTGGAGGAGTGCAGAATCGAACCTGGCTTGCCAGATTAGAAGTCCGCACTCTTAACCACTACACCAAACTGGCTCTCCAGAGAAAGACAGGCTTGCCAGTGCCATCATAAGCATGATGCCTCTGGAATTCCTTGGTGGTTTTCCATCCAAATCTTAACCAGGGTCAACCTTCCTCAGCTTTGAAGATTTGATGAGATCAAATTATCCTGGGCCATTCTGATCAGGGCCATCTTTGCAATAAGGTTTATCACATTATAACTTCCTGGTGACTTTCCTGTCACTTACTCTGTTACTTTTTGAAAATGGAGACCAATTGGGTTCTATATGAAGTATTTATATAGACATCTACATATTGTGATGTAGTCCCCTTGAATAGGATAGATGAGATTCTTCATAAGAGATTAGTTTGAAGGTACCAGAGGAGTATCTTCAGTGACTCAGCTCTGAGACTACTGAATATCAGTAGGGGGTTTCAGTTCTCATTTCTGAGTGACCACCTTATAGCTGCTGTAATATGATACTGTGAGGTTAAAAGGAATCACAGCTGGTTTTTTGCTCTCTGATGGCTCAAAGAGCTCGTCTGCTAAAATTGGTCTTGAAACTACTGTACCTATGTAAGCATAAGTCCGATTACTAACAGTTTAGGACAAGTATCTAAGTTAGAATTGCAGCATTATGTTCTCTTGTTCCTGATATGGTTCTGTAAGAGCTTCATTGCTCTGCATTTGTGGCTCAGCTTTTTTTGTCTTAAGTTACTGGAGCAAGTGGTATATTCTGTCTGAGAGAATTCGGCAAACCATGATTTAATTTCCAGTAAGCCAGGCACTGAATCTTCATGTTTGGTTTTCTCAGGTTCTCAAGAGTCTGAGGCGGCTGCTAGTGATCACAGTGTGTGCAGCACTGCTTTAATCTATTTCTTAAATCCCTATTATCAATTTGAGTATGAGTACCAGGGTAAAATGTGAAATAGTTACTACTCCGAGACTCCAGTTCAAGTTCCCATAAATGCAAAAGCAGCTTCTGTGTCTTGGGAAGTCAGCCTAAATCAGAACAATTTTTACATGGTCCCAAACCTAGAATTACCAGCTCTGGGTTGGGAAAAACCTGGAGATTTTAGGGGTGGAGCCTGAAGACGGTGGTGTTTGTGGTTTAATGGGGTATAATGCCATGGAATCCACCTTCTACAGTGCCTGTTTTTCTAGGATGAACTGGTATCTGTCACCTGTCATTCAGGAGGCTGGAAACCCTTACAGAACCAAATATTCATATTATGATTAAAGTGCTAGTTTAGAGTCCTGGGTTCAAATCCCAAATCTGCTATGTGGTTTACTAGATGACCTTGATTCAGACACACTCTCTCTCAGTCTCATCTGTGTTGGGAGGAGATAATTAATAAGGGAAGATGCATGTATGCATCCTTTAGGATGCTTTGGGCTGATCCTGCGTTGAGCAGGGGGTTGGACTAGATGGCCTGTATGGCCCCTTCCAACTCTATGATTCTATGATTCTATGATCCTTGAGCTTCTTGGAGAAATGTGAAATTAAACCGTATGGATAACTAGCAGCAGATGGTTTCACAAGAAACCAGAGAGATGTCTCAGTCCATGCAGGCTATAACCATAATGTACATCAAACAAATATGACTACATAAAACAAACTGGGATATTCCTCTTGGTTCCACTACAGTGGAAACCTGTAGGGTTTCTGGGGGTACCAAGAGGCTCTTTTTGTTCTATAGAAATAAGGAGTCACTGCAGATCCTACACCTGAATTATCTGCATAGGAAGCAGGAGAGGAATTATGAGAGCATGGGGATATGGCTGGGAGTCATGAAATGAGCATCAGAAAGGGGATAAATTTTAGTAAGCATCCAGGAAATAACAGTCTGACAGTAAGATCTGTTAGCCTATAATAATCTCATGCTGTGTGCTGCATTTAAAACCAGGCTGGAAGTTACTAATTCCCAGCATGTGGGCCACAGCTTCAGTCAAGGAGGTAACACATTGCTGATGCACTGAATTTTGTGGAACCATCACCAAATGATACTACCAAAATTCAATAAGAAAAGGTTATGTATATGGGAAAATGGGCCAATATTCAGTTTTATTTGACCTGATCAATGTTTTCTCTTTGTCTCCCTCTTCCCCTCGCATGTACACTCTAAACTATGATTTTCACTTTCTGGCTTTAATTCTTACATATTACTTTAGTAGAATCATAGAATCATAGAATAATAGAGTTGGAAGGTACCTCATGGATCATCTAGTCCAACCCTCTGCACTATGCAGGACACTCACATCCCAATTGCTCATCTACTGTAACTTGCCACCTCTTTGCCTTCACAGAATCAGCCTCTCCATCAGATGGCTATCTATCCTCTGTTTAAAAATTTCCAAAGATGGAGAATCCACCACCTCCTGAGGAAGCCTGTTCCACTGAGAAACCGCTCTAACTGTCAGGAACTTCTTCCAGATATTTAGATGGAATTTCTTTTGAATTAATTTCATCCCATTCATTCTGGTCTATCCCTCTGGGGCAACAGAGAACAATTCTGCTCCATCCTCCATATGGCAGCCTTTTAAATACTTGAAGATGGTTATCAGATCCCTTCTCAGTCGTCTCCTCTCTAGGCTAAACAGACCAAGCTTCCTCACATTCCAGTTTGTCAACATCCCTCTTCAACTGGGGTGCCCAAAACTCCAGGTGAGGCTGAACTATTAACAAGTACCCTCTGGGTACGATTTGTCAACCAGTTATTGATCCACCTGACAGAATTAGGATCCATACCGCATTTTACCAACTTGTGAACAAGAATATCATGTGGAACCTTATCAAAAGCTTTACTGAAATCCAGATAAACTATGTCCATGGCATTCCCCTGATCCAACAAGGTATTCACTTTCTCAAAAAAAGAGATGTTGGTCTGACATGACTTGTTCTTGCGAAACCCATGCTGAGTCTTAGAAATCACAGCTCTCAGTTCCAGCTGCTCAAGGACCGAGTATTTGAGTATTTGTTCCAAATTTTTGCCAGCTATAGATGTCAAGCTGACAGTAATATGAAAGCAAATAAAATCACATAATTTAAAGAAATATATCTGTGTCAAGGATTAATGTCTAACTGAATCTGAAAGCTTTTGAGTGACAGTCTGTTCAAACAATATTCTGTTGAAAGAGTCAGTTAAGGAATGATGGTTGGGCATTTAAGAACTGACTGTGGACTGGGAAGGAGGCTAAGACAGTAAGAGGATCAACGAGGATTCTCATTCAAGCCAAAAAGGGAAATAGTTTCTAGTAAAGTCCCTGCCCAATTAAGAAGGGAAATGTCTTTTAGAACAGAGGAGTGATCCTTGGCTTGTGTATAAGGAAGGATTTGGGAACCTTGGATGTATGTACCTGCTTTTTAAACTTGATGTGTCAGTGAAATTCAGAAACTTACACTTGAGGGTTTAAACAGAAACTGAAAAGAAAACCTCTCTCCTCAAAGTTTTAAAGATCTTGTTGAATAGTAGAAAAGTGTACTTATGGCACCAAATTACCTGGTGTTTGTGTGAAAACAAAGTTACCTGAGCTTATGATCCATTCATCTCATACATCCTACACCTGATTCCACCTGACCTTTCCCCCTCCAAATTTAATAATACATTTTCTTTATTTTGAACTTTCAAAAGCCTCTTATGTGCCATTTCAATAGCAGAGTATAAGAAACTGATTTTGTATCTTCCCTTATGTCCCTGGTGGAGACAGCATATATGTGTCCCTTAGTTCCTGGGTGGGACATCCACAGACAAACAAATGAGAAAATAGATATAGGCACTGCTCGACAAGAAAAAAGACAGAATAGAAAATCCTGCATGTGAGAGAGGGAAGAGGGCAAGATTGTCATAACATCAATTTACCCAGCCAACCTTTACCTCTTTAGAATATATGGACCTGCTTAAATCCATAGTGAAATACCTTAGGTTTTAAATGGAATGTATGTGTATAAATATTTCCAAGAATGGTAATGCTGTTATTGGAATATACAGAAATGTTTCCATTGGAATATATAGAAACTATGCCACTCTTAGTGGTAGCATATATTATTGAATCCTCCTGGCAGTAGTTTTGCAGCCAGTCTAGACATCTTGATATAAATGGAACTAATATATAGAAAGGATAACATTTCACTCAGACAAAAAGATAGTTGCTGTCTTTTGATTATGAGGATCGTTGAAGAGTGGGGATATAAATATGAATGATTTCTGCTATTGTGTCAATGCCTACATCACAATAATCACATATATATGGCCCCCAAAGAACATTAATAGGCAACAGATTTGATAAATCACATAATGAATTGTTAATCTGGGGAATATTTTTCCAGAAGACACTGTGAAGTCCAGGAGTCTGAGATCAGAGGTGGTGGTGGGGAAATGGAAAAACTCCTGAAAAATGTGGCAATTAGCCAAGAATGTTAAGTGGATTCACATTACACAAGATGATATATCAAGCATGCTATCTTCCGGAAGTTTGAAATGACCAAAGGATGATATCTCCATAATCTCTTTGTAGCTCAAAACTAGCAAAAAACATTCATTTGTTCAGTAAACACAAAGATTGACTGGTTTTCCTCTTGTTTGAAAGCATTTTCCCTCGAAGCTGCACATCACTGCTGTTTCATCTGTTCTGGCTAGCGACTGTATAATTGTTCTAGACTTACTATTGGAAGCTAATTAAGAAGAAGAAGAAGAAGAGTTGGTTCTTATATGCTGCTTTTCCCTACCCGAAGGAGGCTCAAAGCGGCTTACAGTCACCTTCCCATTCCTCTCCCCACAACAGACACCCTGTGGGGTGGGTGAGGCTGGGAGAGCCCTGATATCACTGCCCGGTCAGAACAGTTAAAAAACAACTATATGTTTAGGCAGATAATACAAATATGAACTGTTAAGCTGCCGAGAATTTGCCCCAAACCGCCCTGGGCCGTATGGGAAGGTGGTATAAAAATCTAAGAAAATAAATAAACAAACAAACAAATATGCATTTGTTAGTGTGAAGGTAAGGCATATTAATAGTCAGCTGGCGGGGGAGTGATCACAACCTCTTAAAATCAGTGATTATGTTGATAAAATACTGGACATAGCAAACTTTTGTAGACAGAGAATATGAACAATTTCAATGTTTGTTCACTAGTGGAAAGATAACCTTAATGACACCTAATGATGAAGTCTTTTCCTTTTTACTTTAATGGGAAGTTTCATTGGTAGTCATGTGTTACTGAGTTATGCTTATTATCGATCTAGATTTTTAAATTGGTAAAAATATAGTTTATTTGTTCAAATGTTGTGATGTCTCAAAGAATTTACATCACAATGAGAAACTATATTCTCCAGAATCAAGAAACTTACATACTCGATAGATTGTTCTAACTAAATGTCACAGTGATATCCTGGTGTTCTCAAGCACTGCCTTTTTCTGCTATACTGCATTATCTTCCCAAGCTATCCTTGCTAAAATTAATCCTTGTCACAAGAAGAGTATTCCTTTGGAATAGGTACCATTGTAGCCTAGTAACACAGAACAGATAATAAGTGTCAGATTCTCAGCTGGTGTAAATCAGTCTTTCTCCACCCCATCTTTGTTGTTGTTGTTGCTGCTGCTTTAGATCACATGAGAATTTGGACCTTAGGTACTTAAGGGATTTGCTAATTAATTCCTTACATGTAGAAAGTTGCTGCAGCAGCTTTTGCAATCTGGTCTCTGTGCTTGGAAGCACAATGGAGATCTGTGTCTCGCTTGGACTCTTTGCAATGAGGTGTGAACCACTGGCACCTTGATTGATGACATCTCCTTCTCTCTCTCGCTCTCTCTTTCTCTGAGAAGGATGGCTCAGCCACTTATCTTCTGCTGGGCGGATTTCTAAAAATGAAATTGTCATTTCCTGGGAAGTATCTTCACTCTCTTTTTCTTTTGGGAAGTTCTACCTAACACTCTCCCCTTGGAAATCCCAAGGAGATCAATCCCGCACCTGTTATAAACAATGTAGGTATTGCTTTTACAAATGTACCAAGGTAAAAACCACCTGTTTTTGGAGATCATGGGTTGTAATGTTCAAGAGAAAAGCTCAACACCTGAGGTCTTACTTGCCAGCAAACTTCAATTTCATAGGAACTGCACTTGGTGGGTTGAACCAACATGCTTCTCTGCAGTATTTTTTTTTATTTTTTGCTATACCTATTAGAGAAAAATGCCTCCTTATTTCCATAGTCACCCTGTCCTGTCTGGGATCTATATTCAGTAGAAAGAATGCAAATAACAGCAATAGAAACAATATAATAAGGCCAAGGCAGGAAAGAATTAGTCCTTGCAGTACAGAATTGATAATTCCTTTTTAAGGGCCTTGTGGCAGATAAGGGGATGCTGAGCAAAGGACCCTGTTCCTGCCTTTCCTACCTCTGACCTTCCTTGCCCCTCTCCTGACTACAATAGACAATTTTGATATAATGATCACATCTCTTTTCTTAATTGCTCCGGGACAGTGAGACCTCATGCAAGAATGTGGTCAGTGCTTATTTTCCCATCTGCTGTGGAGTGAAAATTAGGACAGTTATTACACAGGAGCAGGAGTCACAATTCTTAGACAGAATATAGCCATCTTTACTCCAAAGGTGTTAAAGAAGAATTTGGAATCTGAAAAAAAAAAGATATACAAGTTATCAGATCCTGTTCCAGACCAAATTATTTTCTTTCTTCATGCTGTGCAAGTGTCTTCCTAGTATTCCAGTCCAGAACAGGGGCCACTAGACACAATCGCTACAGGAAGATATGGTGTTCGTCACCAAGTGATCATTTCATGGGGCAGCTTTGTTTGAATGTGAAGCATGAAAGTGGTTCACCTGAACTCAGCTGTGGACACACAGCCAGAATCTTTGGTGTCTGTGATTCCCACTGGTCTGATTATTGACTGTCCCAAAAATTCAGAATAACAATATATATATATTATTTAATTATCTTTTACACTTTGATTTGCACCAAAACATATCAGATATAGCCAACTGTTGAGGTTCACTGACAAGTGTGCTATGATTATCAATATTCCCCCAGTCCCACTGAGAAGATCCCCCCTCTTTTGGGTACCTCCTCTTTCTTGCACCATAACCTGTTTTGAAATTAGCCTGTGCTCCCCAATCCTCTCCTTTTCCCCCTACGCCACAGAAAATAAGCAAGAGAGGGAGAGCTGTTTAAAAGCTTGAGTCAGTTCCAGGGCATCAATCAGTTTATAGGCAGTGAAATATACGTGCAGGTCTGGAGGTTGTTGATGGGGTAGAGCATTTTGAGATAAATATATTTATTGCAGGTTGTGTAAAAGGCAGTTCCAATGAATGGTTTTTAGTAAGGCAATAAATGGTCAAGAAAATTGCTCCGATTGCATCTCGGTGCATCTCAGACACCAAAGTCAATGGGGGTCTGTTCAAGCCCCTTGCTTTGCCGGAGGGGAAAGGCAGTGGGCAATAGTGACCCAAGTTATGTTGCTTCTGCTCGTGCAAGACTGATGCTGTTGTTAGCGATACTGTAATAGATATAAGAGTAGCACCTTTCAGATTCAGACAGCCATGGGGTCTGATTGTGCTTGTAATTGCTCATGTACACAAAGAGCGCCGCTTAACAGGATATTCCAAAGCCCTGTACCTGCACAATAAATATCATATGTGACATGTTGTTTGACGTAAATTGGGTTTTTTATGGGGATTTTATTGTGTTTTAATTGTTTATGTTGCAAACCGCCCTGAGACCTATTTGGAGAAGGGCGGTCTAAAAATGAAATATTATTATTATTATTATTATTATTATTATTATTATTATTATTATTATTATTATTATTATTATTATTATTATTATTATTAATAATAATACACTCTTTGTATAGTGTGCACATTTTTTCTTTATTTATCAATTGATTATTTCTCTGTTACAGTCAATACATGTACATAAAAGCAAACATTTGTCTAGGTCCACAGTTCACATCTTAAAGTGAACGAAAATTGGCTATTTCTTTCAAACAGATGTACATGTGTTCATGTAGGATGTACACACATCCACTGTAATGTGTGCAGGATTCAAGAGTATATGAGGGACCACCTCTGACTACGTTCTCCAGAGAGCTCTTTGATTGAGCAGTGCCAATTACCTAATGATCCCTGGCCTTAGGGAAATTCATCTGGCCTCAACCAGAGCCAGGTCCTTCTGCCTGGTGGAATGAGCTCCAAGGAGAGAGCAGGGCCCTGTTGGAACAGGAGCTGCATTTTTCTGCTGGGCCTTTGATTGAGGTCAGCTGGACAACAACAACAATTGCTTCCGTATCTCTTGCCTTCCTCCCTCTGCCCTCCTTTCTGCTCCGATTCCTCCTAACTGTAACATGAGTTATCTTTGGCTGATGCAACAGCAATTAATTGTGGCTTTTTAAATTCTTAAATTTTATATCTGTTGGTTTAACTGAGTTTTTAGACTGAGCCTCTTGTGGCGCAAACTGGTAAGGCAGCAGACATACAGTCTGAAGCTCTGCCCATGAGGCTGGAAGTTCAATCCCAGCAGCCGGCTCAAGGTTGACTTCCATCCTTCCGAGGTCGGTAAAATGAGTACGTGGCTTGCTGGGGGGTAAACGGTAATGACTGGGGAAGGCACTGGCAAACCACCCTGTATTGAGTCTGCCATGAAAACGCTAGAGGGCGTCACTCCAAGGGTCAGACATGACTTGGTGGTTGCACAGGGGATACCTTTACCTTTACCTAAACCACCTCAAGACAGTATGACTGAGAGGGGCAATACATAAATTCCTAAATAAATAAATAAGAGAAGTACTTTTAGACTTGATTATTTTAGTGATATTTATGATTTATCTTTGTGATGTATAGTAATGGCCTTTCGCTATATGTAATAAATGCTGTCATACCCTAATAACAGGAAGCAAACTGCTTGAGGTCATGCACAAAATTTGTTGTGGCCAGATGTTACTTGTTTTTGCAGGCAGAAGATGCTAGTTTCAGTCCCTGGCAGCTCCAATTAAAAGATCGCCACCAGCCAGCACTGAAAAAGCCCTTTCTTCAGGAGATCCCAGTGAACTGCTGCCAGTTAGGCTGTTCTGAAGCTCTACTGAACTATGTGGACTAGTAGTCTGTCCCTCTAATGCACCTTGATCTTTTCACTTCTCACAAAGGACAATCTATATGAAGAAGCATAGTAAGGGCAGAAAGCTAATTAATGATAATATCCAGAAGAAAAGGTTTGTGTTGGGCAACTTCATTCTGTGCATTCATCTGAGTTCCTTTAATGTTGGACCATGCAAAACCTGTACGATTGTGATTGCACCCGAACTTTATATCTATTCCAAAATTAATTGGATGGTTTTCATAAAATTTTCCTGCAAAAACCTGCTGGCACTGAATAAAGATCAAGTGCCTGGTATACCTGGGCTTCTCTAGCCTGTCTTTTCACAAACACATTTCTTTTTCTTTGTTATCTGCCAAAACTGCTGTGCTCTCAAAGGCATTTGAAATTTGACTGCAAGGCAGGGCCAAGTTCTGCACTCAGAACTCTGTACCTGAGCCACATTTGCACATGCATTTATATTTAATGTATATGAAATTTTCTTTCTGGTCACGGAAGTTGACCTTTCTGCTTTAAAAATTCACTTTGTTGCAGTCAGTGCAATTTTTGAAGAAGTAAGCGGCTCCTGATGCTGAGTCTGGGTCAACTAATGATAAGAACCAGGAATGGAACTGAATGTTCTTACAAATGAAGTATCCTTCCTTCAGGCAACGGCATGAATCGATTTTTAAAAATTGCCTTCTGTCACACTCCTTGTAATCTTAAGACTTTTTCATAATTTTACACACAAATCCCATTTCTGTGTCACAGCACTGTGCACTCATGAATGAGGAATACACATGAATACATACATGAGACCCAGTGTGATGTATTGTCTAGAAAGCTGGACCAGGATCTGGGAGACCCAGGGTTGAATCCCCACTCCGGCATGGAAGCTCTCTGGGTGACCCTAGGCCAGTCACATGCTGTCAGCCAAAACTATCTCACAGGGTTACTGTGAAAATAAAATGAGTAAGATGCCCATCTTTCCTACCTCATTCTTCTCAGCAGACAAAGTTCCCACAGAAGAAAACAAATTAGGCATTTCCAACTGTTGATACAATGTTCATATGATTTTGTTAAAATGAAATTGAATATTCATGTAAAATCAGAATTAACCAAAGGAATATGTGGGCTTGGTTTCTGTGATGAATGTGATTTGTTAAATCTAGAAATATCATTGGCTAGTCTTCATCACTTCTAGACAGCTCCTTCCAGAAGAGACATCTCATCTAATCCCCTCAATGAAGTAGGAGCAACACAATTCACCCAGCAGATTAGAACACCAAAATCATTTTCTAGTTTCTAGTCTATCAGATACAAATGCAACTTTGTCTCAAAGAGGCAGAATAGACAATTTTAAGTCAGCTTGTGAAGGGTAACACATATTGTCAGCAAGGAAGACTCTGCACAGGAAGGCACTGGCAAACAACCTCTGCTTCTCATTTGCCCTGAAAGCCCCTTGCTGGGGTTGTCGTAAGTCATCTGTGACTTGGTAGCACTTTACACACACAACCCAATGATGTAGAATTAGCCTACAATATCGTAAACCACGGGTAGTCAAAATACGGCTTCCAGATGTCTATGGACTACAATTCCCATTAGCCCTGCCAGTATTTGGACATCTGTAGAGCCACAGTTTGACTACCCCTGTATAAAATAATCTGCCTGTGATGTTGTTCTTAATGTTCTTATGGAGAAAAATGTTCCAAGTAAACTACCAAGAAAATACATCACTGGGACTTTAATGTTAAGTCCATGTTCTCCCACTTCTGTCGCTAATACTTCAAAAGAAAGAGAAGGATATCCCTTGAATTTCAGCTAGCCCTTTCTCACTTGATATGCCATCCAAAGGAAGGGGGGAAATCATATCCTGTGTGTTACTAGGCCACTTGCCACCATCTTCACTCTGAGACAGAAGCTTCAATAACAGGACATTGATTTGGCAGCAGTAGAGGAAGTAGATGGACCAAAGCTCTACTCTTCCATCACTAAGATAGCAAATGAGAACATAAAAGGCAACTATTAATATTAACCCTTTCTTCTTTTTTTTGCTCTCCTGCCTTGAGTACACTTGGAAGACTCTTCAGAGTTTCAAATTGGTGAATTATTTTATTAGCAAATATTCAAGTTTGAATATTAAACCAATGAAAATAACATTATTAAATGAACGGAAAATGAATGGAAAAGCACTGACCATACATTTTAAAGCTAAATGAAAAGTTAGTGGAGAAAAATATAATGAATATTTGCATGGATTCTTTCACTTTCATCTTTAGAAAGGAACTTGGGTTTCTTCTCTATGACCAAAACTCCCCCCCCCCCCCCAAAATAGAGATAGCAAGAAGGTGCATTGTTAGGAAATGATAGCTAGGTGGTCACATAAAAATGTTCTTGATATAATGACTGCATGAGTTTCCACATACTGATCTTTGGAATCAACAAAGTGTCATACCATCATGTCTGCTTTGCTAAATTAAATGACTAATGACACTTATGGAAATCAGTAGGATGGGATGTGCTTTGAACTTTGGTACAAACAAGCTTAATGAGCTTTTACTTATCCTGCCAGCTTGCTAAAACAAATGTTTGTGAACACCCATATCTTCAATCATAACAAAGCAGGCCAGTAAAAAATACTTTTCCTTTCCGGGTATCTAGATTAGAGCAGTAGAAACACCTGGATATTATGGCAGGGGTGTTAAAACAGATTTGGTGGGACTGCATGACATTTGAAAACAGATTTCTAATACTGGTAGTAATGCTAGTCATACTAGGAGATCAATCCAATAGTTGTTCTTGTTGCTCTAGGAAACTTTTTGCCAGGAATAATTCTGTCTCAACCATCCAATAGGGATGAAATTCTCAGAGATTGGACAACTGAGTAGTCACAAACAGATATAAATTAATATGTTAGTAATCTTTCCCCTAATTTCTTGAGAGCCTTAAGGAATGGATTGTGGAAGCTTTCTTCTTCCTCTAACCTAGATGTAGGACATGGGCAAGAGGAGGAAAATTTAAGCCCGTTTTCATCCTCTTTTGCTACATTCCCTTTCTTGTAGCATTTCCTCCCTCCCCAGCCTAGCTGACCTCCTGTTTTGCAGCCTATCTGGAGAAAAATGATTGTAGCATCAAAATATCATATGGGATGGGGGAGAGCTTCCATGGACCACATATTTTGGTTTTGTAAAAAAAAATGCACTCTCCCTCCCTCTCTTTCTTTATACTTGTATGAGAAGTGTTTTATGTCTTTTGCACCTGTCATGGTTAATAGGGACTTTGGAGGGGGGACAGATTTGTATTGTAGCAACAGTGTGGCTTCTTAGTGCTGTTACATGAAATTATATACAATGAGAGATGAGGGATTGTAGGGTCTAAATCAGCAGCTGTCTCTTACACTGAAAAAATATATGATTCTTCCTCATCACCAATTTTCTACATCTCATCTCATCTGGTTTGGTGTGTTTGTGTTTATTTTGGGGGGGGGGGCTTGACTTATTCCTTTCTCCAAGTTTGTCTACAGGACTTGGGGATGGCCTATCAACACGAGGACCAAATTTGTGTGTCTGCTTCCATTTCCCCATTTCAGTATCTTGTCTGCCTGCAGCTATTAAAAACAGTATTTACCATTTGCCTCTTATAGCCTGGTGCTTGTTGTTTGCTACAGCCCTTCTCATCTGCTGATGGATGCAAGTCCATCTGTCCCATTTATTTTCTTAGAAGCAAAGAATCATAAAGTTGGAAGGGATCTCCTGGGTCATCTAGTCCAACCCCCTGTACTATGCAGGATATTCACAACCCCATCATTCATCTACTATAACCTGCTACCCCCTTGAATCTTCACAGAATCAGCCTCTCTGTCAGATGGCTATCCAGCCTCTGTTTAAAAATTTCCAAAGATTGAGAACCCACCTTCTCCCGAGGAAACCTGTTCTACTGAGAAACCGCTCTGTCAGGAACTTCTTCCAGAATTAATTTTGAATTAATTTCATCCTATTGGATCTGGTCCATCCCTCCGTGGCAAGGGAGAACAACTCTGCTCCATCCTCTATATGGCAGCCTTTTAAATACTTGAAGATGGCTATCAGATCCCTTCTCAGTCATCTTCTTTCCAGGCTAAACAGACCAAGCTCCCCCAACCTTTCCTCATACATCTTGGTCTCAAAATCTCTCACCATCTTTGTTGCCCTCCTCTGGACACAATGTAGGTTGTCTAAATCCCTATTCAATTGTGGTGCCCAAAACTGGACACAAGTGGGGCCGAACCAGAGCAGAGCAAAGCAGTACCATCACCTCCCATGATCTGGACATGACACTCCATTTGATACAACCCAAAATCCCATTTGCCCTTTTAGCCACCGAATCACATTGCTGACTCATGTTCAATGTACGCTCTACTAAGACACCTAGATCCTTTTCACACATATTACTGCCAAGACAAGTCTCCCCCATCCTATATTGATATAGTTGGTTTTTCCTGTCTAAATTTTATCCAGTTTAGACCAGTTCTTGAGCCTGTCAAGACCATCCTGTATTATGATTCTGTCTTCTGTTGTGTCTGCTACCCCTCCCAGTTTAGTATTGTCTGCAAATTTAATAAGTATCCCTTCTGATCCCTCATCCAAATAATTTATAAATATGTTGAACAACACAAGCCCCAAGACAGATCCCTGAGGCACGCCACTTGTCACTCTTCTCCAAGAAGATGCTGAACCATTAACAAGTACCCTTTGGGTACGATCAGTCAACCTTATAATTCTTATACTTATATACTGTACCCCCATAAGACTCAGGGCAGTTTACACAAAACATAGGGATAGACATTGCATTGACAACCACCACCACCACCATATCAGTGGGTTCCAGTTGAACTGCAGTATTATAATAATTCACATTACAAAAATTACTCTCTAAACATAAACCCGTAGGGAGGTCAGTTTGGGTTCAGGTCATGGAGGGGGTGTCTGGGGGGCCAGTGGATGTTGTTGAGTTGGTCAGACCTCAACTAAATGCCTGGTGGAGGAGCTTCCTTTTACAGGCCCTGCAGAATTATGAAAGGCCCCTGATCTCTCTGGGGAGCTTGTTCCATCAGATGGGGGCCATGACAGTGAAGGCTCTGGCCCTGGTTGAGGCCGACATGCTTCTTTGGGGCCAGGGATAATCAACTAGTTGGAGGTGGCAAAGTGTAGAGCTCTTTAGGGGGTGTAGGCAGATAAGTGGTCTCTCAGATACAGTCATGAATGCTGACTGGCACTGCCGACCTCTTGCAGGTTGGGGGAAATCCATAGTCTTTGTGCCTCATTACCTATCAAAAGTCTGCCAGCAGTTACAATGTACACGATCCTACATAATAGAACATCTCAGTTAACATATTGTGAATGGGTGTCAGCTGCCTTCTAAGAAAACTAACAGACAAACAAACCTATCCAAGGCTATATTATAAAATCAGTGTTACAAGTTTTATTTCTATAGAAAGAGACCAACCAAAATGGTTTCTAGATATTTTGCCGTGGTTGTGTCCTAAATTCAAAAAGTACAATAAGTTTCAATATTACATAAAATGACTTATTTAAACAATAATCAGAAAATTGTTGCAAGCACACATACCACCTGTTATAATAGTACTCCTAACAGTAACACTTCTCAATGTGGAAAATAATTCCTACACTTCTACCTAGAAGAGTAACAAATACATGATGAATCATCAACTTAAGAAACTGAATTCCAAACATAAACTGTTACTAACTACTCTTACCTTATGCTGTATATTTAATAATATTCATAGGCCACCAGCCTGGGCACTTCAAAAGAGAAGCGTTTCCAAAGGCTATGTGCTCCCTACAGCATGTAAACCACTTTCTTGCCAGAACTCAATCACACACAGGTGTGGTCTTAATGATATATGGTTATAATAAAGCTTGTTATAATGCAGAAAGCAGGACATTTCGAAAGCTGTATTCCAACCCCTAGGGCTAAGAGTAAATAAATGTAATAACATTCATGTTGTCTTAACAATTTGTTCATGTCCATTTTATGATGACCATGTTGGTGTATCTATTCAAGTCCAAAAAATTGTGGACTCTCAGGTGTGTGCCCCATCTCTGCAAAGTGGTGCATTCATTAGAAGATTTCTTAATCTGGACTGATGCTCCTGGACCCGGACCCTCAAAGGTTGAGAGCTAAATCCAATATACAACTTCAAACATGGACATCATATAGCATATATTACGTTTTTGGAAATATACACTTTTACTGTGAAAAGTATCAAGGAGGGCAGGCACATTCTGGTTTCACACTCAGGAAGGAGAGATGGATAAGTGGACTGAAGTGGACAAGTTTCTAGGTTCAGTCAGGGCGACCACCTGCTCCCTCGACCCCTGTCCTTCTTGGCTCCTCAAGGGAGGTGGCCAGAAGATAGGAGGCCAGCTCAGAGACATCATCAACTCCTCCCTGAGTACTGGAGAGTTTCCTGAGCGGCTCAAAGAGGCGGTGGTCCGCCCTCTCCTGAAGAAACCATCGCTGGACACTGCTAACTACTGTCCAGTGTCGCATTTAGCATTCCTGGGCAAGGTGGTGGAGAGGGCTGCAGTGGACCAGCTCCTAGCATTCTTGGAGGAAACTTCAGCACTCGATCCATATCAGTCTGGCTTCCGCCCTGGCCATGGGGTGGAGATGGTTTTGGTCGCCCCGCTGGATGACCTCCGTCGCCAGCTGGATAGAGGCGGGTCAGCCGTGTTGGTCCTTTTAGACCTATCGGCGGCCTTTGACATTGTGGACCATGAACTGTTGGTCCAGCGCCTGGCCGGTACGGGGATATGGGGCACAGCCTTGTGCTGGATATGCTCCTTCCTCCAGAACTGGTCCCAGAGGGTTGCTGTGGGGTAAGAGCTGTCACAGCCCTATAGACTCCCTTGCGGGGTCCCTCAGGGTGCGGTCCTCTCCCTCACATTGTTTAACATCTTTATGCGCCCTCTGGCCCAGCTGGTATGGAGCTTTGGGCTGGGTTGCCATCAGTACGCTGATGACACCCAGCTCTATCTCCTAATGGACGGTCACCTGAACTCCACCCTGGAACCATTTGCCAGATGTTTGGAAGCAGTGTCTGAATGGTTCGAGCAGAGTTGCCTGAAACTCAACCCCTCCAAGACGGAGGTCTTGTGGCTGGAGGGAAGGGGGCAGGAACAGGCAGTGAGTTTACCCACCCTAGCAGGGGTGCAACTTACCATCGTGCCCCAAGCTAGGAATTTCGGTGTGACCATTGATGCCTCCCTGACTATGGAGGCTCAGGTCAAGAGAGTAGCGGGCCAGGCATTTTTCTATCTTCGCCAGGCCTGGCTACTAGCGCCCTACCTGTCCCCTGGCCACAGTGATCCATGTGACAGTCACCTCCAGAATAGATTTCTGTAACTCGCTCTACGCAGGCCTACCCTTGTTCCTGACCCAGAAACTACAGGTGGTGCAAAATGCAGCTGCCAGGGTCCTCACTGGAACATCTTGGAGGGCCCACATCCAGCCGGTGCTGAGGCAGCTGCATTGGCTGCCAATTGCTGCCTGGATCCGGTTCAAGGTTTTGGTTTTAACCTTCAAGGCCATACGCAGGTTGGGACCCACATACCTGAGGGACCGCCTACCGCTCTATGCCCTTCGCAGGGCCTTACGCTCTGTGGGTGAGAACCTGTTGGTCGTCCCTGGCCAGAAGGAAGCGCACCTAGCCTCGACCAGGGCCAGGGCTTTTTCGATCCTGGCCCCTACCTAGTGGAATGAGCTCCCGGGTGATCTGCGGGCCCTGTGGGATTTGTCAGCTTTCCGCAGGACCTGTAAAACGGAGCTCTTCCACCAGGTCTATGGTTGAGGCTGGGGTCAGCGAATCAAGGACATCGCTCCCCCCCTAGGAGTTGGAGTGTACGCTACTCCCTTATCCTTTCCTCTTCACCTCTTAATAATTGGGGGAGGGATGGGATTTTTAGCCGTCATGTTAGTAGATTGATGTTTTAATGGGAATTTTAATAGGTTTAGTTGTTGTGACCCGCTTCGAGCCTGTCGGGAGAGGTGGGAAATAAATCTAATAATAATAATAATAATAATAATAATAATAATAATATAATATAATATCTAGAGCTGCAAGCCCCAAAGATCAGTGTCACAAAATGTTGTAGTATCAGGCAACAACACTTCAGCAGGCTTTTAGAGATTCAGCCCACATTAGTTCATCAGATACCCAAATAACCAGAAGAGGAAGAAACAGCCTAGCTGTTTGCATGAAATGAAAGGAATAGAGAGCATCTTCAGCCAGTGTAGCTTACCAAGGGGGGGAGGGAAAAATGCTAAGGATGAAAGATGACATTTGATCCAGGTAGCTACTTATTCCTTTATTGCTTTATTTCTTGGAAACTGTACTTTGTACACCAACTTATGCTAGCTTATTTGTGTTAGTATTTGATAGTATTTGAACAGCATGGCCTTTTCCATAGTTGTTATTTATTGGTGTGTTCTCACCATATTGACTGCTGGATGCTGACCCTGAATTTGCACCTGGCATTTGACATTTGTGGGTTTCTCTGGCATCATCCAGGAGTCCATTCATGGCATGCATTTTACATTTCAGCCAGGAGAGTAGGAATTCTGGGCTCCTGCCTCGCCTCCTTCCCTTAAAAAAAAATCTGAGCATGCATAATAATGTAATGGCCTAACCCCACACAATTGTTCTTGTGTCTTGCTCTCATCGCCAACCTCCTTCGTCCCTCCCTTCCTCTCCCTCTGATGGGAAAAGTGCCTAAGCACTCACCTTTTCCATATGTAGTGTGGCTCATTCCACCCTCCCCCCAGGCTTCTCAGACGCAATGCAAATTAGAAAACAGTTTGGGGAAAATGATGCCTGCTTGCACCCTGGGTTTAAGTGTGCCACTTCAGGCAAGCATCCTGTGTTGTCAATTTCCTTCCCCATTTCCCCCATATAGTGCATGTTGTTGTTGTTGTTGTTTTAAAAACAGCCATTATGTTAGGATGCTCCTATGTTGGGAAAGAAAGCTTTTTTTCATGTACTTGGGGAAATCCGCAGAGGTCTGCTGGATGAAATTAACAATGTTCATTGCCTCCCTGCCTGAAATTGACCATGGCTCTAATTCCCTTCATGAAATTGACAAAGAGTGTTCTCTTGCTGGAGAGGGGAGACAGGGAGGTGGCGTGTGTAGGTGTTGTGCTACTTTGGAACTATGTTATAATGTAATCATATTCAAAAATGTTTTTTAAAAATGTAGCAGACAGGCAGAGACTGTCTGGTCAGATCTCAAATGTCATAATTTGGAGGCAGAAAACAATGGAGGAAGATAATGTGACTTCTGAGCTTCCATTTCAGGTTATGGTGAATTCCATTTTCTCAAGATTCACAAAACTCGCAACAAACAGGGAGTGCATTTGGTGCTGTACTTGAATCAGGAGATTTTAGTGTGAAAGGAATCAAATTTCGTGGAGCTTTATAGGTGCTGCTGTGAAGTATTTAGTCACTGTGGAAAAGGCCCATATGTATTAGAAGAAATTATTTTTCTTAAAGTGTTTATGAGATTATGTTGGAATTCATACCCCTAGCCAGAGGCTGCTTTAACAAACTATGTATATTCCTCTTCTACATGGCTCAAGGTGTTTAGAGGAGTTTGAGGGAGACCAGATATCCTTGCATGTTGGCAGAAACCTATACCCCAAAAATCTTAGGAAAGATTTTGGGGGAGAAAAAGGGGAAATCCCATGAAGGGTTGTGATTCCTTGTGAACACACATCCCTGGGCAACTCAGCGGTCTTAGTTGCTCACTGTCTTGGTGTAAGTGACAAAGGAGGAGAGAAAGTGGGGACCCCAGACAATTGTGAGTACAAGGACCCACAATTACATATATCATAAAGCCATCCTGAAACAAATGAGATGGAGATGTGGTAGGTGGACAGTAGAAACACTAAACACAGAACTGTCAGCTGGGTTGATTCTATTTAGCCAGAGCACTTTTGCTGGTATGAGGTGTCTCTCATATGCATGTTTGCACACATTGAGTTGCTTTGTGCCCTTGCTACATCAGCCGCTCAGCCTTCCATTCCCTGGATGATTTAATCAAACAAGTGCCAGAATAGCCATCTGATAGGAAACTTTCGGATTATTTCTCAATGTTAGAAATATTTATGTTTGAATAAAGAACATTTATTATATATCCAATGTAGTTATGCTCAGACTATAATTAGTAAAGTTCTCACTTTATATCACTACTTCTGGGGACAAAAAGTCAGTTAGTACCTTTGTAAGGATTTTAAAATTAATTATTTACAATTATGTAATGTTTGGTTTTCAGCTAGGAATAACTGGACATGTTTTCATTTCAAGGTGTTAGATGAAAAATAAAATAAGACTCTATTGGGAGAATTAGGAAAAGGGAAGGTTGGGTGGGATTGCCGCTGCCTGGAGAAGAGAAGAGGCTGAGCACTGATAGGGACGGCCTGAAAGGGACTGCCAGCCTGGCTTCCAAGCCCACCTCCGGTGGCACATGCCAATTGCAGGCACAGTGGGGCATCCAGCTGATCCGGTGCCCGCCAATTGCGTGAAATGGCATGAAAACAGCAGTGGCCAGAACAGCCTTCCCTCATGGGCTGCTCCAGCCACTTGGAGCCCTTCTTTGTCCCTCCAGCTCCCACCACTACACTGTGCAGCTGCCTCCAAAATGGCAGCCATGTTTAGCATCCCGATGCTGACACCAAGAGTTTTGACCATCATATATTCCTGGACCAGAAAGAGGAGCAGTCTGTGGGCATTATAGGATCCAAACAGCAAAGCCCTAAATCTGGGATAGACAATGAATTGACTGTTGTGCTATTCTGCTTTCACTGTTGTGAGAGCCAGCCTGGTGTGGTCACTGGTACAGAGTAGCAGCCTCTAATCTGGAGAACTGGGTTTGATTTCCTACTCCACCAGAAGCAGCCAGCGAGGTGGCATTGGGCCTGTCACAGTTCTCTCAGAACTCTCTCAGCCTCACCTACCTCACAGGGTGTCTCTTGTGGGGAGAGGAAGGGTAGGCAATTATAAGCCGCATTGAGACTCCTTTGGGTAGTAAAAAGTGGAGTACAAAAAAACAGCTCTTTTTCTTCTTGATAGAGAATTACCTGCTGATTCTGGGATTTTAAAGGATGATGAGTCAGTCTGGACTAAGTCAAATCTACCCATTATTGGTTGAATGAAATCTCCCTCTGACACCAACCTAAGGTTGAGCAGCTCCAAATGTCTGTCGTGCAAACTGCCTAGATTACCCAGGAGTGTCATATTCCAGTACTGAGCTCTTCTGCTATGCCTTGCTTTTCATTAAGATACTATTTAAATAAGACAAACAGGATTTCAGTGATGCTCTGCAGACATCTTTATGGCATTTTAATTTTTTGTTGACTCCCGGTTTGTTTGTAAAACTCCCCCTGGGATACTCCACAGATAAATGTACTTTCCCCAGCTTGACTGAATTTGTCCTTTTCTATTTGGCAAGTGTTGAATTTCCTCCTGTGCCATATTCTGTTTAAAATGGAAGTTAAATTAACAGGAACTGTTTATGTTTAAGAGCGATAACTTATCATACCCCAAGTCTCTTTCTCTCTTGCTCTTCTCATATATACCAGCACCAGATCTGCAAACCACCTCCACCATGTGAAAAATTGTGCCCATTTCTTTGCTGCTGATACAAAACAGCAGGAGGATTGTGCTGCCAGGGAGGTATCTGAAAATCAATTTTGCTTTTTAAAAACAGCACGAACAACAAAATACAATGGTTGAAAATTGGTGGAAGAATTGAACGCTGCTGAATGAGGTACAAGTGACACTGAATAATGATAACAGACTTTAATTCTTTCCTTCTCTTGTAAATACTTCCCCTCCTGCTGAGCTGCATTGTGCTATTCTTTTTAGAGTCCACCACCTTATCCCACTATCCCAGTCCATCATATTCTAAACACATTTATTTGTAAGCTAGGTTCACAAATTGTGGGATGGATCCCTGGGGAGAGGGCATGAGAGATGGGCAATTCTGGGAGAAAAATTGAACTTCAGTGCTAGACTTTAAATTGCACTTAGGAGTGTTCCATCCTGGAGGGTTACTCAGTTTTCCACCTTCCATTCTGCATGCTCCCATCGGACAGCCTGTTAAAAATATGACAGGACATCAACTAATACTCGAGGATGGGAGCAGGAGCCCAGCACATAGCAGCTCTGGTGGTGATGGGGAGCAGCTTGAGGTTAGAACAACTGGCTGGGTCCAGTTATTCAGATCCCCCCCTTAATTCCATAGAAACCATCCACTTCTCTGGATGGTAATGTCCAACCGAACTTTAAGTGAAAGGTCCACAAGAAAAAATCCCTGTAAGAATCTGAGAAGGCATTCTGGATAGGAACTGAGAGTGACACAGGTAAGTGGAGTAGAGTTCTTAGTAACAGAAAAACCAATACGCTTCAATTCAATGTATAGCTGAAGCTGTATGTGAGTATTTCCATGGACGTACTCATGAACCATGGGCCATGGACCAAGTGGACATGAAAAGGGAATAAGCTTAGAATTAATTAAGGGCTTCATAAAGTTGGGAAAGCACTGAAACCCCAAACCCACAATGAATCTTCTTTTATGTTAAAGGACTAATACATTCACTGTGGAACAAACATTCTTAAACCAAAGTCCACTTTGTCAGATGCTGAGTTAATGAAGACTTCTTCTCAGTCAATGAAGGTGCTGAAACTCGGGCAATTTTTATTGTACAGAAGGCCATGATACAGATGGATAGGTAGCTAAAAAATTATTGGCCAATAAATAAATAAAGGTTACCTGACTGGTAACAGTGTGCTTTCAAAACAGTTTCTGAGGATTTTGTTGGGCTTTGAGGAATTTGCACAGTTGCAAAGTGGGTTGCCAGGGAATTAAAAAACAGACTATTTATTTATTTATTTATTTATTTATTTATTTATTTATTTATTTATTTATTTATTTATTTATTTATTTATTTATTTATTTATTTATTTATTTATTTGTCACCTTTCCCCAAAGGCTCAGGGCGGCTTACACCTATTCATAATTTACAGTGGTGAAAACAATTTAAAACATTTAAAAATAATATTTTATATTTCAAGACATCCAAGTTCACAGCTAAAGTCATCCAAATTCACAGCTATTCCTCTGTCAGAGAGAAAGGGAAATAAAGTGCTTTGTTAGTACAGTTATAGAGTACACATTCAGTTATTTCCAACTGTGTCCAGGAGTCTCTAAAGTTCTTCATTTTAGTAGGAAGACCAGCTCATTGATGGTGCAGACAGACAGACAGATGTTTTACAGGCCCTGCAGAACTGTATTAAATCCCACAGGGCCCTGATTTCACTTGGAAATGTGTTCCGTCAGGCTGGCACCAGAGCTGAGAAGACCAGGGCTTTGGTTGAAGCCAATTTCATTTCTCTGCAGCCGGGGACTCTGAGCAGATGCTGTGTGCTTGATCATGGTTGTCTTTGAGGGGCATAATGGAGACGTACAATGTACAAAGGTCCCTGATCATTTAGGACTTAAAAAATTAAAACCAAGACCTGGAATCTGATTTAGATCTGGAGCTAATGCAGCTGGCACAGAACTGGTTGACTGTGAGCTCTTTATATATGTGAGCTCTTTATATGAGGAGCCTGGCCACCGCATTTTGGACCAGTTGAAATTTTGGAGTTAGATGCAAGGGTAGCCTTGTCTAGAGTGAGTTTGTTGTTGTTCTTGTCAGCCATTCAGTCATGTCTGACTCTTAGCAATCCCATGGCACAGTTGTCAGCATGATCCCTGATCTTGCACTGCCTTCCTCAGCCATGCAATGTTCTGGCCGGTGTCCATCCCGATCATGTCCAGCCACTTCACCCTTTGTTGGTCTGGTTTCCTTTTTTCACTGACCAGTCCTAACATAATTGCTTTCTCCATTGAGTTGGATTGCATGATATGGCCAAAATAAGTGAGCTAGAGTCTCGTGATTTTGCCTACCAATAATATATAGGACTTTATACACTGTAGTATTTCCTTATTTGTGACTTTTGCTGTCCATGGAACCAGCAGAGGCCTTCTCCAATACCAGAGTTCAAAGGAATCTCTTGTCTGATTTTTTCATCATCCAACTTTCACAGCCATAAGTGGCTATTGGAAATATGATAAATCTAACTAATCTACATTTGGTAGTCAGGTTTATGTCCTTGCTTTTTCATGTTCAGTTCAAGCTCATCATTGCTGAGGGACCCAGGGCAATTTAACATTTTATTTCTGTACTGCAATTGCTACTCGAATCAATTTGTGATTCAAGAAAAATGAATTGTTGAATGCATTTGATCTGTTCACTTTCAATTGTTATTGTGACACGAATGTTTTTTCCAGTGGTCGTTATTTTTGTCTTTTTAGTGTTTAAGAAAAGGCCAAATTTCTTACTTACTTCATTGACCTTTGTAATCAGCTGTTCCAGGCGTTCATTAGTTTCTGACAGGGTAGTTTCATCAGCATACTGAAGAGGTGCAGTTGGAGGTGACCATTGCATGGATCACAGTGGATAAGTCAGATGTTGACATGTAGAGTGCTGGCTGCTGTGCCTGGTAGAGATGGTAGAAATCTCAGTGGGTGGCATTTGTGGCCTGGGCACCCATCAATGAGTGGAGTCCAGGATCACAACTAGGCTCCTGAAGGTGGCGTAAGTTGTTAATTGGACCCTGTCAAGAACCGAAAGTTGCAAACCCTTATCTTAGTGCACACTGTCCCAGCCAACTTTGTTGATAGTTCCTTTTAATAAAAGTTTTACAGGCCATAACTTAGGCTGGTTTACAAATCATGAGAGTTAAAAATGATCAAGGCTATTCCTAATGTAGTTAGTTTAGTAGATGGCAATTACATTTTGAAGCATTTCTCTAGAAGAATCAGAGTGAGAATCTTATGTATATAAATGATATATCTCAGCCCAGAAATTCTCTCAGATGGATTATGATCTCCGTGATTCTGGGTTTTAAGAGATGATCACTTGCAAGAGAATTGAATTGTGAGCAAATGATACTAACAGTTTAGCAAGATGTTGATGTTGGAAATATAACATTTGGCAATGTGTGAGGCAGACCAGCTAGATATATATAATTATCTGGGATTTACTGCAGATCTACACCACAGTTGCTTTGATCAGAATCAATATTTGTTCTTATATACAATCTAGGACAATATCTTTCCTACATCATCTAAGGAGCCCTTCAAGTGAATCACATAACGGACAAAAGCAAAGCATAAAGGCAGATATCACTACTGCAGTCAGTGACCTATTCAGTACAGAAAATTCATACAGTTACTCCTTAAAATCTGTAGAAACACCTTTTCCTCCTCCAGCATTATAAAAGACCCCCACACATTTCCCCACTCTGAGGTAAATTTCCCTCCAAAATAAAATGTTTCGTCAGCGGCTGACCTGCCTTGTAATGTAATTTCTTTGTTATAAATAAAGCTGACTGTCCCACCCTATCATCGACAGACTTTTTGGCTCTGGAAGTTTTGGGGAAGTTGTAAGAGCCCACTTTTCTTAAAATGTTTGTCAGAATGGCACAGAAGCTTTGTTAACAACCCACCAACAAAATATTTTATTTTGTTAAGAAGGAAAGAGTCGTTGGAATGAGGAGATTGAACTTTAAAATTCAGATCAGTTATTTTACATTTAGAAAGTTCTTTGATGCAGGTTTTGTATTTTCTCTTAGTTCTTAAGATTCTTAGCACTGAGAAGTTGTAGTCATTGTGTTTAACCAAAAAACATCTGTTTTGTTTTTATCTTTGTGAGTTCCCCTGAACTCCCCTGTTTTCCAGAAAGCAATTATCTTATATTAAGATAATTGTCCATTGTCCCTTCCTAGTACCAGTTTCCCCTGACTTCTGAGGAGGCTGAAACAAGTTTTCTCCCACATCTAAGGAAAGCCTCTTTTTGACATAGCAGGGTTCTTCCTTCTCTCCTTAGAAGAATTCTCTCCTCTCCTTTTGGCCTGAATTGGGAGTATCGACTAACTGCCCAAATTCCCTCTGTCAAAATATCTGTCCTTCTTCTCCAGAAAGGTCAGTTTTCAGTTTTTAATAAAAATTCATCACTTTAACTAATTAGCTAAACACAGACAAGTTCTGTCAGTATGCCAATCAGAATCAACTCCCTCCAGCATACAGCTACTAGATCTATTCCTATTAAGCTATTGCAAGCCAATCAGAGTACTGGGATCTGCTTGTTGCTCAAGCTGTCTCTTAGTGAGGAATGTTAACCCTTCGCTCACTGTTATGTCAACACTTGGAATCTGGCTTTTATAGTGCAGTCTGTCATAAATGTATATTTCTTAAATACAAAACAGTAGAAGGCTGAGGCATGTTGGGATTACTGGACTTTTGAAAGACATAAAGCTGTCTTATAGGTTTTGGTTTATCAAAGTAATTTTTTATACTCAGTCTGACAGCAGTTCTCTAGGGCTTCAAGTTGAGGTTTTACATATCACACCACTTATCACCTCATCTTTTTAACTAGAAATATCAGACATTGTACCTGGAACTTTCTACATGCAAAGCAGGTGCTCTGCCACTGATTCATAGCCCTTCTTCATGTGGATGCCATATTGATGGCTAGCTGATTGTCCATTAGGACCTGCTGGCCAGGCAAGAGAGGAAGGCTAATGTGGTACAAGAGTAATCATAGTAGTACAAAGTCCCTGGACTGGTTCACGGTTATTTGCAGTACTTTCTCTTTCACCTCCAGTTTTGGTGCAAGCCATTGCTGGTGAAATTGTTGGAGAACTTGCTGACAAGAAGTACCCTTCTGCTCTTTCTCTGCCCAATAGCATCTGCAGGATATTTTCTTCAAAGCTATTGCTTTAACGGTGGCACAGTGGCTGAACTATTGGTCAGGAATCCCAAAACAGATTCCAACTCACTCATGAATTCATTAGATAGCCTTAACTAAGCCACCACCTCTCCCTCTCAGTTCGCACACATTCAATTAGTAAAATACAGAAAATAATGGTGACTTCTTGTACAGACTATTCAAAGAATGACTGAAATAAAATCTTTGTCAAGCGGATTGAGAACTTTGGGGAAATTCTGTATAAACTGAAAGTATTATTTTTGTTCTGCTTGGGCCATCTGCTGTCATAGTTATAATTAGGCATGTGCATTCAGTTCACCTCAACAAAAAAAAAAGAACCAACTGGGAAATATTTTAAGCTGAATATAGATTGGCTACTGCTAAAGCTGACCTGAATAAAATGCAGTTACAGCTTTGGAACACATGACCTGACTGCTAGACTTTTCAGGATCCACATTAACACATACCAATGCTATATGTGCATTGACCTCATTCATACACAATGATGACCACAGTACAGGTATTAGGAGGACTGTGGGTAGCACACACTCCAATCATGTGCAGTTAGTAGGCTCTTAGTACATGTGGTTGTAATGTCTGAAAAGGACATCTGAAATTATGCATTTGAAATTAGGAAGATGGGAAATCTTAACACTTGAGGCCACTGACATCATAATTTTGGAGTTAGGATGGATGGAAACTGGGAAAGCTACTGATGTAACACGACTTACCATGAAAACCATATCCAAGAACAGTCAAATCATGTTTTCCCCTTATTTCTTCACTTTATGCCACATTGTTGCTCAAGCATATACTTATTGAGAGTGAAGAACACTAAACTGGCACAAAAAGTGGTTTACTAAACAGTCCATCATCAGAATTGTTAACCTTTGGAAGGCTAGCAATTTGTTAAATAAACAACTATCATAGACAGTACATAGTGCACAGTTACCATGTTGGAAACCCAGTAATGAAACACTGCTGATACTTCCTTTAATTAGTGGAACAGCTATCAAGAGAAAAATGAAAACATGAATGCTCTGTGGACACAAAGTAGAAGTAGAATGTCAAAATTCAGCCAAGAAATAACTTAGGGCACATCTGCATGTTAATTTGGAGAGGAATATGATCCTCAGCTACTAAAAATTACTTCTAGTCCCACATATGTATAAAAAAAACCTCAATGCTTCGAGGAAGTACTTAGAAGAGAACTAATTATATAAAAATATAAACACAAGCAGCCTTCTAGGAACAGCAATGCTTGATAGGAATTAATGACAAGCTGGGGGTGATATTTTTGAATGCCACGTGCAACATCAGAGAAACCAGCTGCATTTAGCCTACCCGCCAGTGGGGGAGGTTAAAATTGACGTGCATGGCTTCAGACAGCATACACAGCGCGTAATGCCTGTAATTTTGCACAGGAGATGGATGAAAGGGCAGTGTTACCTCCTGTTAAGTGAGAGACGGGGAGGGGAAAAGACAGTCCACTTGGAGGCACTGTAAGACAAATCCTCAGCTGGGGGGGTAGATCAGTGTAAGTTTATTGATTTCAAGCCAGAGAGTCTCTTTATTTTTTCTTTACAGATAAGGACCCAGGGGGAGAGAAGTTCAACAGATCTGCCAATACAGAGAAAAGGATATAAAAATAAGCATCAAATATGAAAAAAGAGATCTAGCCAAATTCAATTTCTATAGTTTATAATAGTATAATAATTGAAAATACTGCAAGAGAATTGGAATATATTCCATTTTCTTTGTGCATGGCTTTTTAAAAAAGAAAGATCACAAAATATCCACAACAATGCTTCTAGTTGAAATTATTATTATTATTATTATTATTATTATTATTATTATTATTATTATTATTATTATTATTATTATTATTATTAGATTTATAGCCCGCCACTCCCTTGCGGCTCAAATAAAATTTGAGTTCGCAAATTCTCCAGCATTATTATTAGGACTCATTGAACTTTTCAGTTTAGGGTCCTTATATAACAATCAGTTGTATAGTTAGGTCTGCCAGATTTTTTAATTACAGGTTTCAAACTTTAAGGCCTTGGGATGTTACAAATGTGAAATAGAAATAGTTGCCAGGGTCCTTACTAGGACACCTTGAAGGACCCACATTCAGCTGGTGTTGAGACAACTACACTGGTTACTGATCTACTTCCAGATCAAGTTCAAGGTGTTGGTTTTGACCTTTAAGGCCATACCTATCTGAGGGACTACTTGTCTGCTTATGCCCCTTGCAAACTGAAAAAATTCAACCAACTGGCTGGTACAAAAATGTAATCTTTTTGGTTATGCTTATTCCAATTTATTTTGTAGATATTTAACGTGCAAACGTAAGTCATTAAGTGAGGGGCAGTTACGGGGTTTTCACAGCTGTAGAGCAGCAAAAACCTCCAGAAAATGTTGAGCCTGAGGGACTATTCATAGGGTAATAAATGTTATGTAACAGGTAGAAGTCAATTTAATGATGACTTTGTTAACAGGTTTTGTTATATATTTACACAGAATGTTTCACTCTGGATTTGTATATTTCCTATAATTGTACTTAATAATATTGAGATATGATTCAGTTTTAAGTAGGTGGAAGTTTGCTGGTTTAAATCAAGGGAATATTACACATGTAAATATTTACTAATACTTTGTAATAATCTGTTTTAGATAACAAACCACTGAGGAACAAACCACTGCCTTCAGTTCTCACTACTAGGGCATGTTCCATTTCACTGCAGTCCCGTGTAGTATGAATTGAAATTAATTGAAATCTTCATAGGCTGCATTCAGACATCACAATAAACTGTACTGAGTTTAAGTTGTGGTTTAAGCAATCAGTCATGGTTATTATCTACTAGGCAAAAGTAACAAACCCAGGGCTATTCCACACGACTTTAATATAGCACTAGTCTTACATTTTGTTTTCACCACTAAAACTGTGTTCCGCATGACGTCGTGAGAAATCTGCAACACTCCTGCAACACTAGTGCCAAAATCGCTTCATTGTAGCGATTTTCAGGGAATCGGGAAAAGTGGATTCACCCTCAGAAAATCGCTACACTCTTGCCAACAACCTGCAACACTTGCAAAAAAGACATGTGCGTTCTCAATGTAGCTGTTGCAACTAAGTCCCTCCCCCTGGCTCTCTCCTCCGAACTTCCGGCAAAGCGATTGCCATTTTTTTCCCTTGGAGCGAGGAAGGCAGCGAGCCAGCAAGGCTTTATTCACCCAGCGAGGCTTCTCCAGCTACAGTCCCTCCACAGAAGTGCTTTAAAACTCCCCTAAGTCCCCAAGCACAACACAGCCCCCTGTTCGCCAGTTCCCTTTAATTTCGGCCAAAAATCGCGCCCGTGCGGGGGGGGGATTTTTTTTCCACTCGGGGGAGCGTGGTAATGATGAATCACCAGCTCACACGCCAGCTAGATGGGTCTCTCCGTTGCAATGAATCAACGCATATTTGTTGCAACGTGTGTGTGTGTGTGCGTTTTTAAACCTGTGCTTAAAGGGAAAGGGGCTTTTCGGGAGCATGATAAAAACCGCCCATTCTGTTTGATTAATGGCCAGGGGTGGGAACAAGCACAGAAAAAAATCGCTTCCTTTCTAGCGATTCCTGCGAGACCGGAAACCTGTGGGGAATGAATGAAACGCTACTGGATTCCACTACAAATGAAGGTATGCAGAACGCCAAGATTCCACTATTTTAAATAGCATTTCCTCTTTGTGAAAGCAATTGGCAACATTGGTCCTTGTGCGGAATGGCCCCCAGTTCTCCTGCTTCATGCCCCATCTCTTTGTCCCCTCTCTTTAATGCTTAGTCTGTGGCAGGCAACCATAAGAAGTGATGCTGCTCAACAAAGTTTGGGTTTCAGATTCAAGCATCATGACAACCACAGGTAGTCTGAACTTGCTCTGTGGGTGTGAATCTGTTGTTGGTCCCTGGCCCATGAGAAGTACTCCTGGCCTCGATCAGGGCCAGGGCCTTTTCGGTCCTGGCCCCAACCAGGTGGAATGGAGCTTTCTGGGTTCCACAGGGCCTGCAAGTTGGAGCTCTTCCGCCAGGCATTGGGTTTAGGTAAGGGCTTTTCCTCAGCTTAGCCGGGATAGCAGGCTGTTCCCCTTATTATCATCCCCCTGAGGCACCAGCCGGGAGGTTGTTGAGTGGGAGGGAGGAAGTGAGGTTTTAATGTTGCCTTCTGGGAGGGTTAGGGTTTTAAGGGGGGGATTGTTTTTACTTTTTATTGTGGGCTTTTAGTCTTTATAACCTGCTGCAAATCAGCTTGCTAGGAGTAACAGGTAAGAAATCTAATTAATTAATTTAATCAGTTAATAGCTTGTTGAACAAATCAACCATAAAACCAAGCTGGAAATACTGGTTTAGTGCCAGTTGAACCCACTGCAGTCAGAAGTCTCAATAAACTGAAGTTGAATCGAACCAGGCTTTGTAAACCACAGTTTAGCGTGTTGCCAGAGTGTAGTTTTAGTCATCTAGGAAATGCTGTCAGTCACCTAGAAATCCTAGGGGGATGGAGATATCTGTGAGCATAAATTTCTGACTTTGCCTCCCTCATCCCAGAATCTCTCATTTGCTGCTCCCCAAACCTCAAGCGTATTTGAACAGAAGCCTATGTGGGTCCTAGTTTTCAAGCTGATCTTTAGGAAAGGCAAAAAACTCACTCCAGGCCTCACTCTCATTTCTCTGGCTCCTCCTTCATCATCAGGTTCCAAATGGTGAGAGTCAAGACAGTTTAATTTAAAATAAAGTGGAAACGAATTTGCTGAGAATAAATAGAACTCCTCACCCATGAAGGGCAATTCCATCTCTTTCACTTGAAGAAAGGATCTTCATAATTCACTCTGGCTGCTGGGAGGGGGTGGGGGAAAGAGAATGAGTTATTGGGTGCCTCGTGGTAGAATATTCTTCCCTAGCAGGTAGAAAGAATGGGACATCTCATTCTCCTATGACAGTGCAGATGAGAAAATTAGCAACAGCAGCATATAGTGCTATACATATGTGTAGAACACATGGGATTACCAATCTCCAGATGGGGCCTAGAGTTCCCCTGGATTTACCACTGATCTCCAGCATATAAAAATCAATTTCCTTGGATGAAAATGGCAGCTTTGGAGAGTATTGTATAGCATCATCGCATCTCTGCTGAGATTCTTCTTACTGCCTAACTCTACCTCCCCTTGGCACTGCCCCCAAATCTCCAGGAATTTCCAAAGCCAGAGTTGGCAACCTATATGGCAAGATAACACAACTAAAATACCCCAACTCCTTAAAACCAACTCCGAGGGTAGCATGTAAAACGATCTCAACTAGATTTTTTACTGAGCTTTAGTTATGTAATACCATTCCCTGGCATCTTTACCTAAGCATCTGTTTGACTGTTATCAGCTTAACGTGGGTCTTCAGTTGAAACTTTGATGTAACATTGATAGCTATATATTTGCTATGTAGTACCACATATGTTCCCCTTGTTACATAGAATTTTGGGGCAAAGGAGGGCTTGCCAATAAGCATATGGACATCACATTCTCAGGTAATGAAGCTTGTTTCTCTGAATCAATTTTCAACAGATAATAGAACACAAAATTACAACTGGCGGTGTTTTCCAGGAGGTGAATACTCTATTTGGGCATGATGACCTCTCAGGTGGTACTCAGGTCTCTTGTAACTTGCAATGATGAATACTGGTTCAGTTATCCCAATAATTATACCCCTTAGTTACATACTATGCTGATTATAATACTCGATAATGTTATTCAGTCCTTCCTTGCAATTGTCCCAACCAAGCATAACCAACCATCTTGAAAGGCTTTAAGTAAGATAGTATATACTGGTTGTTTCCTTATCATATTCCAGTTCTAGGCAAATTATTTGCAAGCTTGTATTCATTGTTTATTCATTGCTCATTATTCATTGCTCACTGTTGTGGTACTTAACTGAAAGCAAGCTTAGGATAGAGTCTGAGGAATTTTTAAAAACCTGTATGTTTGTAAACAGAAATATATGTAATTGCTTCTGAGGCTTGTATACGTATTGGCAACTGGAACAGATACCGGGTAGCTATTCAAATAGCCCAGGGTAGCTGAGACTTATCAGAGCTCATAAGCTAAGCAGGGTCAGCTCTGGCTAATACCACCAAGAAATTCAAGGGCTGGTCTGGCTCCCAGGTGCCATCAGCAGTGCAGCAGCTCAGAGGCAGCTGTGGAGACTTGGAGCTGCATCAGGCAGGGTGAAGGGTGGTGGGTGCAAGGAGCCATGCCTGGGATCAACTGGCAAGTGGGAGGGGGGGATGGGGTTCCCCCCTGCAGGTATCACTGCCCTTCACTTCTATATTCTAATAGTTACCCCCAACCAAGTATGAGGATATTAAAATCCAGGGATCAGAGTGCTGAATAGGAAAGACAGTTCTTTCAAGGGGAAAAAAACCCCTGAAAAATGCTCATGTTTGCAGAATAATATGAAATCTAAAAATAAAAATGCAGGGTTTTAAAAGCCCCCAGATTATAAACAGAGCCCATTTAGCTACAGAAAATGGATGTCCTCAGTGACAGTTGTTAAGCAGCCTCAACAGGCTTGGTTTCAATCTGTAACATGCAGGGGGAGGTTACAGTGCCCTTCCTGAGGCTGCTTTGGCCTTTGAGGGAAAAATCATTATGACTAGGCCCAGGAGCAATTCCTGAGTGATTTGATACCACAATGCTTGCATGATTCACCCAGGCCCGGCTGTTTGCTACTGTTCTGCATAGTGCAGGAGGTTGGACTAGATGACCCAGGAGGTACCTTTCAACTCTATGATTCTATGATTCAACAGGAAGTCAGTGTGTGTAGTTATTAGCGTTTCAGACTAGTACCCTATATCCCCATTCTGCCTTGGAAACTCACTGGGTTAATGTGGACCAGTAACACATTGTTTGCATAAATAGCCAAAGGGCAGGGGTGGATTGGTCATTAAGACCACCAAGATAATGCCAAGTGGGCCAATGGACTCCCTTCCCCCAACCTGGGCCGAGCCTGCCCTGTAACAAACAGGGTCCAGCCTGCCCATCCCCTACATAAAGCAGAGGAGTAGGCATCAGTCTACCATAGTCCTCCTGAAGGCAAGCTGAGGCAAAGGGATCAGTGTTCAGCTTCAATGAGTCTCTGGTGAGACAGACAGCAGCATCCAGCCCAACCCTATGCAAAGTGAGGCAGACGGCAGCACCCAGTTAGAATAAGACCCTTGCAAGGCAAAGAAGATGGCAGTGAGCAGCCCAGCCAAGACATGTGCAAAGCAAGGCCTGTGTGAGGTAAATGGAGGTACCATCTCAGCACAGCCTAGGCCTGCATGAGCCAAATAAGGTGCCTGACATGGCCAAGCCCCCTGTGAGACAAGAGAGGTACAGAGTCCAATGTGAGATGAGGGAGGCACTGAGGTGGACTGGCCAAGGTGAGGTAGCCAGCACCCAGCCCACACAAATTGAGGGAGGCAGCGCCAGCCCACCAGGGGTGAGGAAAGCAGGGCTTTCCTTCCCACCGTTGGGGAATAAGAACAGAGGGCTAGGGGAGTGTCCTTTTCCAAGGTGTTTCATTCCCAGTCCATGCCTGCAAACAGGGTTCTTCTGAAGATGAGAATACAAGCACCTGAGACCTAACCACACTATCTCAGGAACCTGACATAGCCTTATTTATCTAGGCTAACATGCAATCATTATACATTGGATTCATTATAGCCTTTAATTGCTGAGTTTGGGATCCAGTTCCCATAACAGACATATGCCACTCTTGCTGTGGAAATGTTCAGCTCAGTCCCATGAAGAAGTGATGTTCACATTATGTGATGGAAGTTCTGTGAGATTCAAGATCCTGAGACATGCTCAAGCATGACATTCTTTTGTTGTGCATTGCTTTGTAACATAACGTTTCTGTTGTCCTGGCTGCATTACACAAAGATAAATGTGCCAGCATAACAAAGAGCACAGAAAAAGAGCAACATAAGCGTGCTTGGAAGGGATGTGCATTTGGAACTTCAAATTTAACCCAAAGATGCACTTGTTTTTAACCTCAGAAGGGTAATTAACCTGGATAAAATTACCTTTGAACAACAAACCTATAAATCCTTGATAGATACCACAGAGTTATCTATCACAGGCTAGAAAAAGGAGGAGGAGGATAAAGAAACAAATGAATATAGAAGAAGAAGAAGAAGAAGAAGAAGAAGAAGAAGAAGAAGAAGAAGAAGAAGAAGAAGAAGAAGAAGAGTTGGTTCTTATATGCCGCTTTTCCCTACCCGAAGGAGGCTCAAAGCGGCTTACAGTCGCCTTCCCTTTCCTCTCCCCACAACAGACACCCTGTGGGGTGGGTGAGGCTGAGAGAGCACTCATATCACTGCCTGGTCAGAACAGTTTTATCAGTGCTGTGGCGAGCCCAAGGCCCCCCAGCTAGTTGCATGTGGGGGAGCGCAGAATCGAACCTGGCATGCCAGATTAGAAGTCCACACTCCTAACCACTACACCAAACTGGCTCTCTTATAGCAAAGAGATCATGCATGCACACAGGATTTTGTACGCATTGCCATTTTTGTCTATAAATAAACTCTCTGGAAAGGATACTGTTGGTAGCAGTGGAACATAGATTTTTCATGCAATTTTTATTTCTGCTAGTGACCATGAGCCCCCCCCCCCCCAAAAAAAAAAAAAAAAAAACAAACTGGGGACTTGCTGAGGTTCATGCCCTCACTTAGGATCTGGGGAAACTCCTCTCAGAAAGCTGCATGCTGATTTACTATGTCAAAGTATGGCCATTAGGAACAATACATCAGTGGCCACCCACAGATTTCTGCCTGCTGGGTGAAGTGGAGTGTCACCACTAGAGATGAAAGGTGAATGCTCATTAAATAGGTTTGCAATGAAACTTGGCCAAGAGTAACCTGCTGTTCTCTCTATCATCCAGGGCTAGTTCAGTGTCAAAATGAAGTGACCCAGATTACCAAAGGCAGAGATGTGGGAGGAGATGAGAGATGTGGCTTACATCTGTTGTCTCCTCCTACACTAGTGCTGGTTGGGGTTCAAGCTGGGCCACAGGTGCAGAAGTGCTTCCTCTGCAGCCTGATTTGGACACTGGTCCCTTCTGGGGCCGGAGGAGGCATGCACCTTCTCTCATATTGCCCCAGGAGGATCCAAGGAGGGCTGCAGAAGAAACACTTTGGATCGTACAGGGCAATATGTGGGGAGGGCACTTGGGGCAGCTCCACAGCCAAAGGCTTCTTGTAATGTCTTCTGTTTCTTTTCCTCCTTCTGAGACTTTGTGTATACCCTCTGAAATTTTGATGAAGCTGGCATACTCCCCACCCTGTGCAGGAAAACAGCCACGTGTCAGAGTCAATATGCAGTTGATGTTGGTTCAGTGCATATGCCATGTAGTAGCCTGTTTGCAAGCTGTGTAGGCTGATGGGCTTCTTCCCCTCTCCCCAGGCTGTCCAGTGGAACTAGGCTGTCAACTCTCCCTTTATGTTCCTCGATCAAAACTGTGACTTCCTGTTCAGCCTGGTGTATTTAAACATCCCTCATGCGTCCCATCCTTTTGTCCCGCCTGCAATTACCCACAGTAGAATGACTGGGAGCTGTTCTCCTCTCTCTGTCTCCTGCCCACCCCTGAGGAAAGAGGGAACAGCCCCAGAACATCGCCTCAGTGCGGCAAATGTCAGTTGCCATGGCAACCTCACATTTTTCTTGTGCTTCCTAATGACTTATTGGCATTTGTTGTAATTTACAGCTTTTTGGCAGCTGGAGACTGGCTTGTCCCCCCCCCTCCCCAAATTCTCTTTAATGTTAGACACACTCATTAAGCAAGGCCATGAAAGGAACACAGGAAAGCCCCTCAGCTCACCCTAGTTTGATGTCTCGGCAACCTGCTCTCCCCAACGGAGTACTAAACACTCCCTTGTCTGAACAGGCACCTCTCCTCTCCCAATTTCTCAGTTCTAATAAAGAGCTGGGGGTTTATGATGTAGCCCCTGATGCTAAACCTCTGCTATTTTCCTCCCGTTGGGTTAGGCTGAGGTGGAGAGGATGTCATTGTGAGGCATACAGCTTTGAACTGGTGCCAGACTTGGAGGACAACTGTAGCTTGCCAGACTCAACAAAAACAAGCAAGGGCAGAAGGTGGGGTGCTAACACACAAGGTAGAGCTGATGCTGAGGTAATGCTGGGAATTCTCAAGTAGGCAAACTATCTGCCCAGAATAAAAGAGGAGTTTAGTGGCACCTTGCAGACTAACGGTATCCATTCCAGCACAGCCTTATGTGAGTCAGCGCTTATTCAATGCATGGCATAAAAGTGTTCCTCCATCAGGGCAGTCCATAGACATGCCAGAATAGTGGGAGAGGGGATGTTAAGAAGGGAAGGCTGTTCAAAACAAGATCCATTCCCAAAAGCTATCTGTTTAGAAGAATAAGAAGAGTTGGTTCTTATATACCGCTTTTCTCTACCTGAAGGAGTCTCAAAGCAACTTACAGTCTCCTTCCCTTTCCTCTCCCCACAACAGACACCCTGTGAGGTAGGTGAGGCTGAGAGAGCCCTGATATTACTGCTCGGTCAGAACAGCTTTATCTGTGCTGTGGCAAGCCCAAGGTCACCCAGCTGGTTGCATGTGGGGGAGCGCGGAATCAAACCCAGCTCACCAAGATTAGAAGTCTGCACTCCTAAACACTACACCAAGCTGGCTCTCAGTAGAGGGATGTGAAAGTCCCAAATATTGTGAGAGGTAACCATTAAAACCTAGTGGGAGATGAAATGAGACAAGATACTTCAAAAGAAAGTCACAGAGGCATAGCTGAAGCAATAAACAAGTTTAGGGGTTAGATAGGCGAGGATGCTAACAATATTGTGTAGTAGTTAAGAGTGTTGGACAGGTTCAGATCTTTGCTTGTCATGAAATTTACTGAGTGACCTTGAGCTGTTTGAAAGTCACAGTGCAGATGCATGTGATAGCACCGTTGTATTCCTGGATGCCATGGGCTTTGCCTCTAGTTCTACTTATATGAGAACAGAATAAATGTGAGGGGGGTCATGGCCACAAGCCTCACTGATCTGAATCTCCATGCATGTTCTAGAGCCTATATCCTTATGAATGTATCTATACATAACTCTAGGAACCTTGGGAAAACGGAGTTCCTGATCCCATGAAGATTTCTGTGATCTTATGTGCTATGTAAAGTTGGGGCTGGTAGACTTTGTTCCAGTCCTCATTGTGCCACGTTATTTTGTTCGATGATCCTGGGTCAGTCCTCTTTCTCTCTCAGCTTAACCTACCCCGCAGGGTTGTTGTGAGAATAAAATGAAGATGGAAGAATTGTCCATGCAACTCTCAGCTCCTTGGAAGAAGCGTGGAATAAAGTGTGCTAGATATAAAGAGATCAATGAGCCAGGTAATCTTGGGGATGGATTTTCTGCCATGATACTTCTATCCATGCAGGTTTATTCTACTTAGACCGCACATCTGATCTGCTGTTTGTGAGAACTAGGCTGGAGTTTGTGTGAGTCATTTCAGAGACTAGACAAAGGCAATCTTCAGATAGCATTGAATTATCTAGCCTCCTTGTTCCAGCAGTCCTGGGTAGGTTAAGGTCCAGTTGCTGGGAACAAGTGAGACTTTATGGCTATCTCCAATATCATTTTTGTAAACCACTAACTGGGCCTATGGTAATCCATGGTGCTTTCTCTTTTTCCTATAAGGCTGTCTTCTCCTCCAGGCTTTCTGAGCCTATGGAATAGCTCCACCTTTTTCAGCTTGAACATAAAAAGATTACTAGATTCAGGTTGGTAGCCATGTTGGTCTGAAGTAGCAAAACAGAGATTGAGTCCACCCTGAGACAAAGTACCTTATCTGAGAGTTGTGATCTGAAGTGAAGAGGTCTACCTCTGGGGAGCCCCCCTACGGCATATCCTTCTGACGGAGCCAGTCTACTAGGTGCACTGCCTTGACCAAGTTGAGGTGTGCTTCTGCCCACCTGAATAATAGTTTTGTCTATGTGGCAAGATCGTGGGATTTGGTGCCCCCTTGATGATTGACGTATGCTTTGGCTGTCATGTAGATAACTAGTTAGGGCCAGCTCAGCTTGGGATCAGAGAGTTGTCTGCTTCTGCTTCCATCTCCCCCTGCCTCTGAGTGCCTGTGCCCTCTGTCACTGAGGGCAGCCTCTTTGAAGCTCCCGTGGTTCTAATGGCAGAAACAGCTGCCAGAATAATAAGTGCCTCTCGGCAGTGCTAAGCAGCAGGGGAGAGCCTGCAGTTTCCGTGTGGGGAGAGGAGGGCATAGTGGAGCAGGGAAGGGGGCTCTTGCCAACAGATGTTCCTGCTTTCAACTCAGTATGACAAGGGAGAACAGGATGAAAACCTGGAGGAGAAGTCAGGCTTATAGGAAAATGTGAAAGCACCATAGATTCCCCCCCCCCAATGCCTTGAGCACAGAGTTCTCAAAAGCTTCACTCCCACTTAGCTATTAACAATAGTTTTCAGGTGCTGCCTGTCACTGTAGACTCCGAACTCCTGCTATGTAAAATCGATCAGAAGCATCAAAGCCCTTCACTTCTAGGGAGTGATATAAAATGTCCATAAAATTAGAGACACAGTGTTTATAGGAGGTTCCTGGGTTTTTTAAATGAAAACTAAAGGGGTGAACTGGGAATATATCCAGTTTGCTTGGCAATCTTGATGTGTATCTGTAAATTAAGCCTGATCTCATCCAGATAAGATATAAGCTTCTATTTTTAACAATGCTGTATGACTATAAGAAAATGGTGCAGCTGTACATTGAGTCCCCGGTCCTGGCTTGCCAGCCCTCCTGGAATTACAATTGACCTCCAGACTAGAGAGATTAGTTCCACTGAAAGAAATGGCAGTTTAATGAGAGGACTCTGGTTTACCATCGAGATGGAGAGAAACAGAATTCCTGAAGTGATATCACTAAATTACTGAGCTCTCTTCCTCCCATCCACCCCAGACACAAATCCCAATTCTCCACAAAGTTCCCTAGCAAAAGGTGGCAACCCTAAATTAGATACTCTGCCTCTCGGGAGGAACAATTATAGAAAAGGAAGCTGTCTATAAAGCTGTCTGCTCTTGTTTCTCATCTACAGTTAACATCTGGACAGCATACATCTCTTGATGATGTTTATATAGCTTGGTGAATTTTAACTGTTCATTACATTTAGATCTTGGCTTGTCTGCAAGTCCCTAAGTGGAATTCATAGGGCTCTATGAACATTGTCCATCAAAACACTGATGAGATCCAGACCTGCTTTGTTTTAGCAAGCTATCTGTATCCTGCACCTCCTAGCTAATCCCTGGATTCTCACCCTTTGCTGTACATATGATTCTATTTTCCCATCACCACTACCATTATCAAATATCTAGATACATTCAATTTGTTTCTCCAGGGCTATCCTTTAAAAAAGAAGAAGAAGAAGCTGAACAAGTGTCATACCTCTCTAAGAAACAGTAAAAACTCCATGGAGAAACCACTGAGTTTCTGATGATCCTAGAGAACCGTGATTCCACTTTCTGTTCCCACTCCCCAGTTTTTCATTGCTGACAGCCCCTCCCCATATCCCCATGTCAGGCCTGGCAGCCCTATTTAAAATGGCATCCCATTAAGGCTTTGCTAAGGGGCAGGATATTTTTTTCCCTACAGGTTTCTGGCAACTTACAATGCAGGAAGGGAGACTTGGAAACATCTGTGCCAGAGGATTAAGCTCTGAGCTAAGCGTCTGCTCCTTCCATTGTTACAGATGCTTAAAACTGGATATGGTCAGAGGCACACAAGTCAAAGGGCAAGAATCAAAGGACACTTAGCAGGTGGCTTTCGGCCTTTAGATAGGCCAGTTAGGAAGGCCAGCATCTACCTGGGATTTGGGGATCCCCTGGAATTATCTCATCTTCAGGCAACAGAGATCAATTCCCCTGGAGAAAATGGCTGCTATGGAGGGTGGACTCCATTTCATTATACTCCACTGAGGTCCCAAATCCCACCCACTCCTCCCAGCTCCACCCTCAAAGCATCCAAGTATTTCTTAACCCAGAGCTGGCAACCCTAAGGCCAGGACCAATCCAGGATTTTGGAGTTATGTTGTATTTTTTTTCCTGTTTCTGTAAATTGCATTTTGGTATTTCTTTGAAGGCCTTTTTGAGATCCCACTGGAGACCAAAGCAGAGCAGAAATGCTTAAATAAATGAATATTTCTAAGTGGGCACTGAAGAAATTAATGAAATATGAGTGATTTACTCATAATCAGCAATAACTTATGTTATGCTATAGGATATTATACAAGTATACTGCTCACAATTCCACTGGAAAAATTTTTTTCTATGGTTCTGTGTTGTGCTGGCACTTAAGTTTGGTCTTGAGATTATAACATGCATTTTAAAAAACTTCACATTTATTATCACCGGCATTCTGACCGAAAATGTTGTTTACTGAGTAGCCAGAGAGAGATGCTGAACTGGAACCATAATATCGGAGAGGGTTTCAACACTTTCCCCATGTCTTTTCCCATATAGAAATTTCCCCTTGGGCTGTAGGAATGTTTTTTATCAGGAACATTACAAAGTTGGAATTCCTTCCTACCACAGATTCCCTACTACCTAGAGATTTGGGGGTGGGATCTGAGAAGGGCATAGTTTGGGGAGGGGAGGGACTTCAATGGGGTATAGAGTCCACCTTTGATAGCATCCATTTTCAACAGACAAATTGATCTAGGCAACAGAGATCACTTGTAATCCCAGGAGATCTCCATTACCACCCAGAGGTTGACAACCCTACACTGAGCCTTGCTCCAAATTGGTTCCCCTCCCACCATGCACTGCAGTTGCTTTTAAACATTTATCATACAATGCACTGCAATGACATTAGCCTGAGCCACAGACCCGTGATAGTGAAACCATCTTTGAATATATAAACTTTTAGTCCCATTTGATTGCTACTTAGAAGCATCCCATGGGAATCCAGCCAGCAATTTCTACATCACGGCCCACACCCTCTGATGATAGCCTCTTAGAAAGACCCTCAATGCTCCAACTAGCTAAGTGCTTTGCTCACTATCATTATAGCTTTTGAAACATATGGCGACTTACTACAAAATCCTCCATCTATCTATTGTCCCTTTTAATTTGAGTCAAGGTGAAGCAAGGCTTTTGCTTCTGTCTTTGGGGAAGCCAATTCATTTCAGAAGTTACAGATTTTATCCCCCACCCACTCCAGTTTTCAACCTTAATTTTTACCTTGTTCAGTTTAATCCCTCCTGGGTACCCTGCGTGATTTCTCTCTCACCTTGCTATCAGCCCTATGTCACAGTTAGTAAAGGTAAGATCTATGACATTCCATCATCCATGATGGGGATTTCTCACCATTTGATGGCAAATGGGGAGTTTTCATTCTGCAAATTACGCTGGTCAAATCCTTGTCCAAACAGCTCAGTATTTAAAACTGAGAGGATTTGGTAAAGAAGCTTTCTTTCTTTCTTTCTTTCTTTCTTTCTTTCTTTCTTTCTTTCTTTCTTTCTTTCTTTCTTTCTTTCTTTCTAAAATCTACCTACTGGGAAAAGGTGGCCTGGGTAAGATGTCAGCCATACTTATTAGAGCCCTAAGAGTTTCTCCATATTTGTTTGAGGGCTGCAATCAACCTAACAGGGATATTCCGGTTGTCACTTACTGACCAATGAAAGCTGCTGGAGGGCCCATTTACAGTGTCAGCTTCTTGCTAGTGAAGCAGGGGGTCTGTAGGAGTCAGGAAAACGTGGGGAAGAGATTTCCTCCTTCCCAGCTCATCTGTATACCACCTGACTTCCCTCCTCCTTCTATTCTTCCTGGCTTTCCCTTCACAGTCTGCTGTGGGCACACAGTATTTGCTCCTATGCAAGAGCTGCCAGCTCTGGGTGGGAAAATACCAGGAGAATTTGATGGTGGGGAAGGTTGGCTGCCTGGGAAGGGCGAGGTTTTGGAAACGGCAAGACCTCAGCAATGTCTAATGTCATAGAGGCCCCTGGGAGCACCATGAGGATTTGGGACTGGAATGATAGTCTGCAAGGGTAGGAGATGTCCTGGGTATGCAATGACAGCCCTCAAGTGTGGCATGACAGCCCTGGGGGTACCGTGGAATTACCCCCCTCCTGATACATTCTGGGCAGAGTGGGAGTACCATGATTACCTGGGAGTACCGTGAGCATTCTGGGACTGGAATAATAGTTCCCCAAATGGAAAGATAGTGCCTGGAGGTAACAGAACTGTTTTGGGCCTGGAGCGACACATCCCAGAGTAGAATGGCCTTTGTGATTAAAATCAATATAAGATATTTCTTTCCTGCCTAAGGTCTATGATTATAGGTTCAGAACACTGATTTTAATCACAGGGGCTGCCATTTCACCCTTGGACCTGTCAGTGCAGCTCCACAAGTCTGCTATTCCCAGGGGCTGCCATTCCACTTGGGGAGGCAGTATCATTCCAGGCCCAGAACACCTCTGCTACTCCCAACAACCATCATTCTACTCTGGGGGCCATTCCGCATGACTTAAATGTAGCAGAAGTCTTACCCTTGGTAAACGCTACTAATTCAAGGTTCCGCATGACGTCGCACCCAATCTGCAACACTCCTGCAACACTCCCACAAAAAGCGCTTCGTTGTAGCGCTTTTTGGGAAATTGAGAAAAGTGGATTCCCCCTGAGAAAACTGCTACACTTCTGCGCACAAGCTGCAACACATCAGCGAAAGGCATGTGCATTCTCAATGTAGCAGTAGAAAGAAAGTCCCTCCCCTGTTCTCGCCATCGAACTTCCAGCAAAGCGATCGCCATTTTTTTTCCTTAGACAGGAAAAGCAACAAATGAGCGGGGCTTCTTAAAGGGAAACACGAACACAACAGTTAATTGGCTGTTAAGGGACGGGAGGAAGCGTGGAAAAATATTGCCTCCCCTATTGCGATTTCAGCGAGACCGGAAACTTGTGTGTTACGAGAACAGCGCTAGTGGGAGAGCCTTTTTCGCTAGAAACGGCTGTGTGCGTTACCACGATCGGCCGCTTTTGCCTGCAGCACTTTTCAATAGCGCACAGATTTACCCACATTGCCCTTGGTGCGGAATGGCCCTGGGATCTGTCATTCCAGTCACTACTTCTTGAGCAAATTAATTGTTAAAATAAAATTCAAAATCTAGGTGTTACTTTTATTTTATTTATTTATATTTATATTTGTTGACTGCCACTCCCAGACCCAGCCAGCTAGTGGCGGTTTACTAGCGGTTAAAAACATAGACAATGTCATAAAACAATAATGATGGCAAAAAAACAGTCTAACAAACCTCCCCTCCTCCCACCCTGAATAGCAGCCATCGCTGTGCACACCCAGGGGGGGGGGTCTACTGGCCTATATTAGTCTTAAAGTCGGGCTATTTCTGCTGCTTCTATTTAATTTTTTAAAATGAACTAGCATAGCCCACGAGATCTAATTTTTACATTCTAAGTGTGAACCAACTACCATGGAATCACTCCCTCTCCCCCCCCCCCCGTGTTGTAACAAAACACTGCAGTAATTACTAGCCTTTGCATGGGTTTGTCAACAGCATGTGTTACGTTGGAACTGAAACATGATTAGTGAGGATCTCTGGAGGATAGTTGCTGTGTTGGTCTGATGCATCAGAACAAAGATTGACTCAGACGTTGTTCTACTTGAGGTTAGTGTTAGACATATATCTTTACAAATTGCTTTTACAAATTCTATCTCTCAGCATTAATCTAGACTTTCCATGTAATCTTAACAGGGTCACCGTAGCCTTTTCTAACCTACCTCTTGGGGTTCTTTTGATATGTTTGTTTATTTCATTTTTACTTTCTTGTTCTACTACTTCCCAACAGGTACACAAAGTGAGAAAGGGAGTCCAGTTATAGTCTATGATCCAAGGCCTACCCCTCCCCACATCAGCCCTGGTGAGACCACAACAATCACCAATGAACCCTGAGCCACCACTGGTCCAGCTGGGGTGGGGGTTGGGCAGGACTGCTGTGCGCAAAGCAGTTTCCTCTTTCCCAGCTGGAACGTTATCCAAAGGCAGGCCCTGCTAAGAGAGTGAGAGAAGGACTGCAAGGAAAGGAAGCTGCCAAGGGAAGGCCAAAGCAAGACTGACTTGCAGTGAGTTTGCTTAAGGGAGAAGGAGAGACAGGGATTAAGGAAAGGGTAGACCCAGAGGAGTGAAAGAACCAGACAGCAAAGAGCCAGACCAGCCAAACTGCTCCCTAGGTGAGATGGAGCCAGGCTCCAAACCAAGGAAGGGACTGCAGATTCAATGAAGGGGGCAGTGTACGAGTGTCAGGAAGAGTAAATTAAGGGCTCACAGCAGCTAATGATGAGGGTGGGCAGAAAAGGGAACACTGTGCAGCAGGTGTCCCTCCCTCTTGAGGCACCATTGAGCACAAGCCTGAACATCTGTTTTAGATGGATGGATGATCTGAGTACTGGCCTCATGGCACCCACAACTCTTTGGATAACCATCTTACTATTGTACATTTCCTTTCATTTGATTTTATAGTAGAACAAGTTTATCTCCACAACAGGCACATGGTTAAGAAAAACACTGAACTTTATTTTCTATTCATGTTTAATATTGTTTGTTTAGTTTTCTCAGACCCATTTTGCACAGTGGCAACCATGTCAGGCTGACACCAGTTCTTTGCAATGGGGCAGTTTGACCCTCTGCTTCATGTGTCCCTATGGGGGACTTTTTTTGGTAGTGCACACTGTCCACCTGGATTTCTGCCTCCACAAGAGGCAGCCAGGGTGGAAAGCCAGGGCAATACCATGTTCCTCTTCCCTGCCCCACATACCTGCCCCTGCATAATCCCCGTTGGTGCCTAAATATCTGTGTTCCTTTGCTGCAGGGCAATTGAGGGCCTGAATTGTGCCAGGTCCAGGCTGGCACCAACATCATGTGGAAGCGGGGATTTGCCTCACTGCCAGATGAGCACCTGTCTGGGCCTTATTCCCTGTTCAAAAAAGGTCTCAATGAAATTCAACCCAGACTATTTTGGTAATCAATATAATTTATTCTAGCAAGATGGGCAAACAGCACCAGTTCCCAAATTAAGCTGAAGCTCCTTCTTGCTGAAGCACTAATGTAAACAGATTTTGCTGTTTCAGAGTGATAATATCTGTTGTAGATTTCTTTCAACACTGTTATCTCAGGTTACCACCACAAATTAGACATACATTAGCTAGAAACATATCATGGGACAATAAATGCTTTTGTTACCAGGAGGGCAATATTTCTACTTTGTTTACTAACTTCCTCATCCACACATGCAATATATTTGTCCATTTATTTGTTTACATTATTTATAGTCTGCCTTTCTTACTTGGACCTAAGGCAGATTACAAAGAGCGAGTCAATACAATCCACAAGATGGAAGAAAACAATTAAATAGGATTTGATTTGTAGTACCAACTAGAAGTCTAAAAAACAAAACTGAAGCAAAGCATAAATTTCAGCATATCAAATGATGCAAAATGACACAATAGGATCTAGCCCACAGCAAACTATACACAGTAGTACAGCCCACAGTCCCCAATAATTTATCCAAGTAATTTCATGATACCATTTGTAACAGTGCTACCCTATTGCCTGTTTAGAAAAGCCCTCTTGAATAATTCAATTATGCATAATATGCTGAAAGCCAGGAAAATGGGAGCCACCCTGACCTTATTGGGCAGGCCATTCCCCCATATGTAAGACCAGTTACTGATTTTTTCATTTTCAGATTGCCACCTGCAGAAGGTCTTGCTTGGATGAGTAAAGCTGTCATGGTAGAATATGGGTGGGGGAGGGTCAGTCTTGCAGAAAATGGGGGGCCAAGGCCATGAAGGACTTTGTATGTCATGGTTAATACTTTAAATCGGGCCCAGTAATGGATGGGCAGGCAGTGCAGTGACAACAGAATGGGACTAATATGTATGCTCTGTCTAGCTCCCGATAATAGGTTAGCTGCAGCATTCTGCACCAACTAGAGTGTCTGAATTGGTTTTGAGACAAGAGCAATGTACCATGCATTACAGTAGTCTAGACTCAATATGACTCTGGCGTGTATCTGGGTGGCCAGATCAGCCTTATTGAGGTAAGGGGACATTTTTTGAGCTGAGTTGAAACAAAGCCTTTTTGAAACTTACTTTTCTAAAAATGTTGGGTCCAGTAGAACCCTTTAATTCTCTGACACTGAGCTTCTCTTCAGGGTTACTAGCCTGATCTCCTCCCTTCTCTTCCTGCTAATAGGATTGTGTGTGTGTGTGTGTGTGTGTGTGTTTCTTTCACGCTTTCCTTCATTTGCAACCAATTTAATACATTAGATTCAAAAAGAGCACTAGAGATTAGGTCAAGTGCAAATTTCTTACATTCAGTTCTTTCTTTGCAGTCATGATTTTGCCATACATTTGTAGGCTGCAGTTCCCGCCTCCAGAAGGCGTATATGCCATTTTTCAGTCAGGATCTAGGGAGGGCTTTGACATTTCAGCATTGCATTCTCCTTGAGACTCTATAAACTACCTTGAGATCCTCCCTGCAAAGCAAAAGGCAGGATCCCATTCATAAATGATTAATTCGAGCAACAAATTGAAATGCAAAAGAGAAAAAAAAGAACCTTGCAATGGTCAAGCGTCTATTTTCAATCTAAGCACCCATGCTGCTATGCTTAATCCCCAACTTCTCTGTGAATAAAACCCAAGCAAGCTCTTTCTAATAAAAGTGATCCATTAATCTCTGCGATGCTCAGAAATGTACCCTTCTCTCAAACTTCAGGGTAATACCCCTGCATTGTATTTAAACCATAGAATAAGAGATTATTATTTTAAAAACTGTAGGCAAGTGAGACTGAACTCAGCAGGCTGGCCTAAAAATAACAAGCTTTGAAACCTGGATAATTTGAAATTAGCAAACTCCTCCCTTCCTCCAGCAGAGAACCAGTCACTGGGAAATTGATAAAGCACTTCAGTAATTTTTATCTGTTTCTTTCACATTGTTGACCTTACTTGATTAAAACAGAAAGGGGGCATTACAGACTACAGCAATATGAATATTTCAATCAGGTTCATTTTGGGATGACCAGCCAACTCTACCCACTGTGCTCCTATCATTTCCCTCTCCATGTGCCTGGGTTCTGCCTTTCCACCACCCTCCCTTTAAGCCTCTGCTCATTTTAAGATTGACACTTTGCAGCCTGGTCACAGCCCATGAAATCACCTCCTTAAAGCAGAAGTCAAAGCAGCAGCAGCTCCTTCGTCCCCTCTTCTTTTCAATCTGTTTTGCCTGCCCCCTCCCACATATTCTGCAAAGAAAGACAAAATAGGGGAGGGGGGGAGAAAAAAATGGAGTATAAATAAATTCATTATATTCTCCTGGGGAACAGTTGCCCATTTCCCCCTATGCCAGAAAACTCCTCTAAAACCACCTCCATGGCTGCAAAAAAATCACTATGGAACTTCATATAGTGGGCTGTTCTGCTCTCAGTATATGAGCTTGCCCTAAATAATTTTTTGAATGTAGCTGTCCAGAGTGGCCTGGTGAAACTTCCCTGGTACCTGGGATTCTTTCTCTTGTACCCGGGCATCTTTTCCTAAGAGAAGCTTGGTTGGATACATATCCTCCATTAAAACCAGGGCTCAGGGAAGAGGTTTGTTTCTTAAACTTGCTTCTTTGCTAGATTTCGTCTTCGAGACACTTTCTGCCTGAGGCAACAATGCTTTGGGGGTTTTTTGTTTCAGCCATCTCTGGAGAGAAAATCTAAAATGTTCCATCACTATTTAGATTTTAATTACTCGTAGGCATTTGGGAGCAAAGTATTCTTTGCTTAATAACCTGTTTCTTACACTTGCCATCAGAAGAGGAAAACTTTAAGAACTTTGATTTATTCAAAAGACAGGCATTGGAGTATCACAGCCTTTGAATATTCTTTCCTAAAATACCTTTGGGTAGGAGGCAAGAGCATTGTCTAGTTAGAACAGGGGGGTTGAACGAAAGAGAAATTAGTTCCCTCGTTTCTGTTCTTTCCTTTTTCTTCAGCCAATCACAAGCAGTATTTTTTTTAAATGGTTTTAAGGTTTCAGATCTCTTTGTGGATTGATATTCAGCCAACCCCTCCACTACATTTGCGGCGGACAAGGATGACCCTCAAGATGACTGAGAAAGTGCCCTGTGAGACATGACCTCTACAAGGGAGTCAATGCCCTTTACACTGGGTACTCTGCTAGCTGAAATATTGGGGCATGTAGGTTTCTTCTATATAACTTAGACACTTGATTTGATATTGAATTAAGCCATATCTGTTCATAATCAGGGATTAGAATTGTTAGTTTATTTGCAGACTCAGTTTAGCAAACAGGTATCTATTTAGGGAACTGTATCTCATACATCAGTTTTCCAGAAACAGGGTCACTTTTCTTGCAAATAAATGATAGCATGTTAGGCTATGCAAAGTCTCCAACATTTCTCTTGACAGGAAAACACTTGTACATTTTTCCAGATAACAGGTCCTTCTAATGAGACAGAAGGCAAGTAGCAAGAGCAAATGATTTTCATGGATCCTAGTGGAACAATTTGAACACTGACTTTGTATGCCCTTTTCTGTAGACTATAGAATCTTTCCTCAGGAAAGCTTATGTAAGAATCCTAAAGAGGTTGGGTTTTCCCCTCCAGTGTGGCACAGGTATGTTCTATACACTTACACCAGGGATAGTCGCAGCCCTCCAGATGTCCATGGATTACAATTCCCATGAGCCCCTGCCAGCATTCGCTAGCAGGGGCTCATGGGAATTTAGTCCATGGACATCTGGAGGGCCGCAGTTTGACTACCCCTGACTTACACAATAGTAGTCAATGGTGAAGCAGTATTTACAAGTCCTTCCTTCCTTCCTTCCTTCCTTCCTTCCTTCCTTCCTTCCTTCCTTCCTTCCTTCCTTCCTTCCTTCCTTCCTTCCTTCCTCCCTTCCCTTCCCTTCCCTTCCCTTCCCTTCCCTTCCCTTCCCTTCCCTTCCCTTCCCTTCCCTTTCCTTTCCTTCCCTTCTTCTGCAAATGTGAGGATAATACTAATCTTCACAGGATTGCTAGAAGAGTTATGACAAACTAAGGCATGTGTCAGATTTTGCATACTTAATTATATTGCATTGTATTTATTTGTATCCCACACTATCTCCAAGGAGCTCAGGTGCTTTGGCGTCCAAAGCGGCCGTTTGCACCCGAAGCAGCCAGCGCTGCGGCGCAAGGGCGAGGGGGAGGCGCAGGCACTGGTGCGCCAGGTGAAACACACACGCAGGTGCAGAGCTGTGCATCTGCATGCAGCCACCAGGTTGCGTGCCGGTGCCCGCAACTCCCCTCCCCCCATGCCGTGGGGCTGGCTGCTTTGGACGCCAAAGCGCCCAACCCTATGAGTCAGCATGGTATACGTAGTTGCCACATCCTTTTCACAGTCCTGTGAGTTTGACTAAGGGATAATAACTGGTCCAAGGTCCCCCTAATGAGCTCTGTGGTTCCTTGGGACATTGATCCTGTTGCCTTTCAGAGTCAGGTTTTCAGTGGCATATTTGCTGCCATTTACCCAGCTCGTCATTTATGTTTGGTTCTGCTTCCAGTGTGACATTTTGCTACTTATGATCTTAAAATGTGTGCATCGCCTAGGAAACGGTCACAGATGCTCATCTTTGTAGTGTCAGGAAGGTCAATGGCAAACATAAGGTCTGTGCCGTACAATACTCTTCGGACCTTAAGTAGGGGAGGCCTAAACTGCTCAACAGCTCATGTATCTCCTACTCATGCTTCTGACCTTTCTGACATTATACAGAGAAATGTCTTCAATATGTCTAGTCACTTTGCTTAGTCGTTTTTACACTGTCAGTATGAAAATGTAACACCAGAGATCAGCTATAGAACCTTCTAAGATGTCATTTTCAAAATTGCACAGGTACTGGAGGGGTTCATGGTATGCTGGATGGGTTCGTGGTAATTGTAGCCCATGGAAAGCACAGTTTGGCCACCCCAGTATGTACCATAATTGGTTCCAAATTGGAAAAAAAAAACCCTTTGGACAGTTAAATATGTATTATTGGAAGCTATAGGCTGATTTTAGGTACAGAGTATATGATGATGAGGTAGACAGACAGACAGACAGACAGACAGACAGACAGACATGTTTAATTATAGTTCAAGATTAGCAATACATAATAAATGCATATAGCAATGATTTAAAAAAAATTACAAATAAAAGTATCTGAAACCATGATCGACTAAATAAAAGCAGTAAGGCATCCTGGGAGGAGTTGGTTGTTAAGGGTTATGGGCCAATCAGGTCCATTATATGTGCCTGTAGGCCCCTGATTGGCTGCCCACCCACTGGCTGCCCAATCAGATTAGAACTCCTGCCCCTAATGGTCTTCCCACAGTCCTGCCGCTTTTTTCGCAGTCTCTGGTCCTTCATCTCCTGAGATGAGTGAGCTGCCAGGCATGCCTGAGGGCTCTTTGGCTTCACCCTCCTAAGTCAATGGCTCCTTCTGACAGAGCTTAGAGAAGCCAGCCTGTGTCTTTTCTGAGGGGGAGAGCCTGCATCCCCCTGACCACTGCCTTCCCCGTCTTACGTTCCCCTGGGGCACACTGGCCACTAGGCCATCCCTCTCACCTGCCTGACATGGTGGCTGCCAGCACCTGCCTCCACACCACCTCCTGCCAACTCTGAGGCATGCCTGCAGGCCGAGAAAAGCCCAACGGCCCCGGCCTTAATCGCAAACAGAGGGAGGGCCAGAGGGTAACGGCAGGGAGAGGAGAGGGGCCCCTAGAATTACAGCTCCAGACTAAAGAGATCATTTCCCCTAAAGAAAATGAATGAAGGGAGAACTCTCTGGTACTGTAATTGGGGATGTTCTAGGGCAGAGGTGGCCAAACTGTGGCTCTCCAGATGTCGGTGGACTACAATTCCCATGAGCCTCTGTCAGCCCCTGCCACGGTTAAGGAATGGTGGCCTCTAAACTAGAGAGCTCTCTCAGCCCAACTCCCTCACAGGGTGTCTGTTATTTGGAGAGGAAGGCCTTTCCCCCCCTCCATCCACCCCCCCAGAAACCAACCCGACTCCCACTTCATCTTCCCCCCACAAACCTTCCCCAACCAAGCTCACCTGCAACACAGCTAATGTGGCCAGGCCCCAGACCACTTTCTCCAACAAAATGCTGCCATGGCTTTCAAGACGGGCACCTTGGCAGCCACATAGTGGCCTGCTCTGCTGTCCCCCTCTCTGCAAAAGCCCTCCCCACCACCCTTTGTCACCTAGGCAGAGTCTGCACTTACTTTCTTTATTCCATTGTCAATCCTGTTGAATTCAGATCGCTTTGAACTCGGGTCTTCCTCTCCCCCCTCCTCCCCATTGAAACAGAAAGTCTTCTGCACGTAGTTAGGGAGGCTCAGAAGGTGGGGGGGGCTCTTTCTTTCTTTTCTTGAAGCCTCTTTCTTACTTTTCTTGAAGGGGGGGTAGGAGCTAAGCAGGGAGGCTCTTTCTTTTCTTGGAGGGGAGGGGGAGAGGATCGAAAAAGGCAGGGAGGAAAAATCCAGGACCGACAGAAGTTGAGAGAAGTTAGGGGCTTCTCCTTTAAGGCAAGCGTGTCACATGACCAGGTGTAGCCTATCAGAGGTTCTCTACCACGGAGCTTTCTTTATTCAGGATTAACAGCAGTCTCAGATATCGCACAATAAAGGTAGGGTCACTCCAGATCAGTCCTTCTTGCTGCAGAAGTAAATTTTAAATCGTCCAAAATCCAAACTGAAATCGAATTCCGTGTAGAGGGCAGGGACTGAATCAATCTGGGGTTGGAATAAAAGCTCCGTGCAGTTTACACGCTAGTCCCTCAAAGCCAGCAACCATTCCCATCCAAACTTCCCTATTACAGTTTCTTCACACCCATGTCACCATGACCATGCCCCCATTTGCCATCACACCACCACAACCCCACACACAAAACACCCCATTCATCCCTATGCCCTTGCATGCAGGATAACCCTCCCCTTCCTCTTCCCACCACCAAGCTCTAGCGCCTGTTGTATTCCAGGATACAATGGGATTTACCCTTAGTAGTAATATCAGATATAGAATACATAAATGTAAAACCAGTAATAGTACACTTTGTATTTATCAGTATGGCCTATTAATGTTCTCCTAATCCTGGATGCAAACCATACAATCTACCCACTTTATAAATTGTCTCTGGATTCCTATCAGAAAAAAATAATTCTCAATAAATGTACCCTATACCTTCCTATAAGGGGCAAACTTGTGAAAATTGGGAGAGATTCTCAGATGTTTTTAAGGCCTTGCAGCCAAAAATATGTTCTAAGGTCTCTACACCTTTATCACAACAAGTGCATATACGTTCATCATAGGATTTTTTAAATATCTACCTTCAAGAACAGCTGAAGGCAAGGCATCATATTGCATCAGTGTAAATATTCTCTTCGATTCATAATTTACTAGATGAGAAAGATAGGGCATGGATTTTACTCTACTGAAGCAACCTAAATCAAATAGCTGCCTTTTCATTCTTTTTAAATCATGCTGCCTTTCAATATTCAACATCCTCTGCTTTACCAGGGACCTTAGCCTGATCATAACCCAAGGAAAATAGATATTGTGATAATCCTCATGAAGCTAATTCCTTGCTCAGCAATCTAAGCCAAGGAGAAATAAAGGAGTCCAATATTATTAAAATGATTAATAGGTACAGAGTAATATATCTCATTGACTATCAACTGCTCCCTGTTGACTGGGGAATTCCCTGAGCTGCTCAAGGAGGTGGTGGTTTGCCCTCTCCTTAAGAAACCATCGCCGGACCCTCGGGACCCGGCTAGCTACCGACCAGTATCACATTCAGCGTTTCTGTGTAAGGTAGGGTAGGGTGGACTAGCTCCTGGCATTCCTGGAGGAAACCCTGGCAGTTGATCCATATCAGCTTGGCTTCCGTCCTGGCCATGGGGTGGAGACGGTGTTGGTTGCCTTGATGGATGGTCTCCCTCATCAGCTGGATCGAGATGGATCTGCCTTGCTTGTTCTGTTAGATTTGTCGGCCACATTTGACGTGGTCAGCCATGAACTGCTGGCACACCGCCTCACTGGGATGGGGATACGGGGCACAGTTCTCAGCTGGATATGCTCCTTTCTCCATAACCAGATCCAGAGGGTGGCTGTGGGGGGAGGAGTTATCATACTCTTACTGACTCCCTTGTGGAGAACCTCAGGGTTCGGTTCTCCCACGCTGTCCAACATCTTTATGCTCCCTCTGGCCCAGCTTGTCCAGAGTTTTGGGCTGGGCTGTCATCAATATGCAGATGACATCTAGCAGATGACATCCGACTGCTGTAACCCGCCATGAGCTACTTGGGAGTGGCGAGTAATAAATTGAAATAACAACAACAACAACAACTGGGATTCAAAAGAAGGCAGGGGTGTCCTTAGGACTTTGGAGCTCTTAGAATATGAAAAGGAATTCAGATTCAGGATATGCAACTAGCCTGTTTTTTTACTGTGACCATGCTTGAATATGAGTAATCAAAGCTGTTCAGTAGGTTGAAATTTTGTAGCTGATCTTAAACTACTTCTGTGCATGTTAAAGGTGATGTGTACATGGAAACTGATCAGATTTGCTACGTGCTGATATGTATGCAGGAAAGAAATTATTCACTGGGTGGTCTTCTGTACCAGTCATAAAGCTTTAGATCTGTCAACCTGCCAATTTCTGTAGTTCCCTGAAGTAGCTAATCCTGTTTGTTCATTCCATCCAGTGCAAATCACTAATCATTCTACGGATGTTTTCTTTTGATTCAACAGGAGAAAATGAAAGGCTCTTCTGCAAGTGAAGCAATGGAAGCTTAAAGAATAATATAGTTTGATTAAGACAAGAAACAACTATGTAAATAAGAGAGAAAGAGTCCTAACTGTCGGACTAACATTCAGGAAAAAAAGCAGGGAGGAAGTGTCCTCAAAGTGTCCTCAAAGGAGCAGTCAGTCTCCAACAGAACCAATCAGGACACAGGAAAACATTATTTGAAAAATGCCAGAAGTTCCTAATCTAAATATGCTAACCACACATCTCATCGGATGCCCCCTGCAGGACATTCTTCTTGTACTGCTGAATTGTGTACAGCACAGATCTTGCATATCCCAACACTTCTGAGTGTTACTTTGCTGGAGCTGCATATTCAGAGGCAAAACATTCACACTGTTTATAACATTCTCTTAAAAACACCATTGCAGAGTTCCAAAATAACAGCACTCAGAGAGTCCTGCCCTGCCATTTTCACCACTCCTGCTCAGTTTGCCAAGCTGTTATGGGGGCTATTAATCATTCCTGTCTTCTCACCAGCTAAGATGTTCAGCCAGGGGAGCTGCTCGGCTGTTACAGCGGAAAACTCATCTGAGGTTAGATTAGACAGGGTACAGATTACAATAGCTATCCATCCTCTTTCTTTGGAGCAACAGGGATGACACCTTCTGCCTTCTGCGGTGCAGACCTGGAAGAGACCTGAGCCCGAGAGTGCTACATATCTTATCAGTAAGGGTAAACTTTCAGGAACAAGCTCCTGTACTGTAACATCTCTTGGAGGGTGGGGGGGGGGAGGTCACATTTATTTCTAAAAGTATTACAAGTTTTTTGAGGAGACACACTGAAAAATAAGTATATTAATGTGTGTGCAAAAAAACAACCACCAACCAACTTTATATCGGGATCCAACACGTTTTCATCCACCAACTCAGTTTTTTCCTGAGCACCAAGAACCTGGTGAGAACCACAGAGATAATATTATGATCTAGGGAAGGTTGACCCACATACTGCTTGCAGTTTTCTTAACTTCTTGTACAATTTCCCACAGCAGACTGGAAGCAGGAGGCACTTCTGATATACTGGGTACCAATTCCCAGAAAGAGCACTATGAGATGCTATGCCTCACACTGCCAAAATGGCATGAAAAGAGGAAGGGGGAAGGGGGAGAGGGACAAGCACCATTTGTTACCAAGCTGGCATCCTTCTTAGGTAGGGAGATCTATTTACTTCATTTATACCCACTTTTCCCCCAATGGGACCCAAAAAGCCTTGTAGCATTTTCTTCTCCATCAGTTCATCATCACAACAACAGTGAGGAAAGATAGACCAATCTCATCTCCAAGCATCTCTGTGATAACACAAAGGCTTCTTTCTTTTCAAAGAGTTGGGTACCTACATGGCTGAAAAGGGTATGCAATTGTTTCAAGGGTTTTTAAAAATTATTATTATTATTATTATTATTATTATTATTATTATTATTATTATTATTATTATTATTATTATTATTATTATTATTATTGCTAGTCAGCAAGGAACAGTCTCTTCAGGCAAAGCTACTGAGTGGCTAGAAGTGGGGGATGAGATTATGATCTTGGGAGATATGGTGCAATTCTTGTACAGTTTGCCAGGGATCATCCCTTCTGTGGCTGAGGAAGTTTTTGTTTTATTTTATTTACAAAATGCATATCGCACCTTGCTGCCTTTAAAAGTGGCTATCAATTTAAAACATGCATGATAAAATTACATTATAAAATCATTAAAATCTGCCTTCTTAAACATAAAACTATTGCAACAAGATTTTTTTTTCAATTTACAAAAAGTTGGCCATCATTTTTATAATGAATACTGAATAGTGGTTCCCAGGCAATGTAAAACAGTAGGAAACAGATCAACAGTAGGAAAACAGATCAACATCAGCTATTTAATGCTGACAGGCTCTTTAGTGCTATAATTGCTTGTTTTCTAACAAAATTGTGTTTGCTGAAGTATATTTGAAAGTGATGAATGAATCTACAGGTATCCCTTTTGTATGTTGAATCTGCTGTTTATATCATGTATGTTTCTGGTAGGTGTTTTTCCAAGTGGAGGTCCTCTCGTGTGCTGTATTTATGCCTGTATCTTTGATTGCTTATGAGATATCCATCCCATGGGTCACTATGAAACTGTGAATAATTCAGTTTCTTACTGCTATCCCAACTTCTAGTACATCAGGTCATCAGAAAGAAGATAAATGTGAACCCTGTATCTCATCTCAGCTAATTGATTCATTCTTCATGAATTTGTGAGCTTTAGCTCAGTGGCAGAGCAACAGCTTGGCATGAAGAAAATCCCAGGTTCAATCCCTGGTATCTCCAGTTAAAAGCTCTGGCAGCAGGTAATATGAAAGAATTCTGCCTGAGACCCTGGAGACCTGTTTCCAGTCTAGAGTAGATAATCTTGACTTAGATGAACCAAGAGTCTGATTCAGCATAAGGCACTTTCACATGTGTTCATGTGGTCCAGGCCTCTGGTTCAGCTCAACAGAGATCAATTCCCCTGAAGAAAATGGCTACTTTGGAGAGTGGTCTCAGGCCCTGTGCTCTGCTACAGTCCCTTCCCTTCCCAAATCCTTCCATCCCCCAAATCTTCAGGTATTTCCCAACCCAGAGCTGGCATCCCTATTGTGCCAAACCAGTAGTGAGTCTAAAGGTCCTGCAAAACAGAAGAAGATGAACTGGGTTGTGTCTCAAAGCAGCTTGCAATCACCTATTCTTCCTCTCCCTACAACAGACACCTGGTGACAAGGGTGAGGCTGAGAGAGCTCTCTGAGAACTGTGACTAGCTCAAGGCTTCATGTAGAGAAAACTTGGCTCTCCCGATTAGAAGCTGCCATTCTTAACCATGACACCAAACTGATGTAATGACTAGCATGATGATTTTTTGCAAGAATAGACATATTAGAATCTGCTGTCACTTGTTCTGATCCTTCTAGTCCCTAGTTTGCCATTTGGACTAAGCAAAGATCAGCATGAGGGATCAGCATAATCCATGTGTGAGGAGAGTCTCAGGCACACACACCAAATCAGCATACTTCTCATTTAAAGCCACTGTAGGTAAACAGCATGCAATGCTTCAGCCCTGAAGGGTTGGATAGTCTTGCTTTAACATTCTTTAATAAATGGGAAATGCATTTTCTATAAGGGGGCTCCAGCTCATGTTATCATAGCAAACCACTTCTTGCACATTGCAGATGTGCTAATAAAGTGTGTATGAATTGATAGCACCTCTGATCTGTGGATGGAATCGCTGTGTCAATGTTATTACATTAAATACCAAGGAGAAATCCAGATGAATCCATCACTTAGTGCACTTAGTGCATGAGCCCTTTTAGCTAATTAGTAACCAGAAAAGAAATAAGACTCAAAGGAAGCGCCTCATGCTAGAGCATATAATGTGGGGCCTCGTTTGCAGCTATGCTCCAGTTAGAACGGGAAGTACCCAAAGAGGAAATGTACATTGAGTGAAAGTCGGGGGCTGCCTCATCTATTTATGCCTGTTAAGTGAATGCTTGTCAAGATCTTCAGTCCTCCAACTATTAATGGCAACTGTGCTATTCCATCTGGATGCCTGAACAGGATGTAAAAATAACCAGTGGATAGAGGTGTCACAAGAAAGATTTGATTGAGATATTTGCAGATAGAACCTCAAAGGCAAGCAGGCAGCTGAAGGTAAAGCACTGTGAGGAGGCTGGGGCCAGGAACTCTGCATTGCTAGTGGAATCCAGTCTACAAAGCATTCAGAATCACCCAGAAAACAGAGACTTTAAGTGGCCAAAGGACATAGCGATTTAGGCAGCAGTGAACCATTCCAATTTAGGCATTGCTCTCGGGGACTGGTTCTCAATGGTGCTTTTCTATGTAGTCCTCCGTTGATTTATCTTTTAGCATCTTTCTTTTATATGGCATGAAAAAACACCAAAGAGCCTGGGGTCTCAGCTTCCTTGAATTATCTGTAAATACTATTTGTGCATACAAACCATACTCAATACACCTGGATGCTATCATGACTTTTCTTGCTCACTGCCTTTGTTGTTCAGTGTAGTAGTGTGTGTGTATGTGTGCAGGGGAGCTTGTATATGTTGAAATCTTTTTGAAATGTCATTGGTGGAACATTTCCATGAATTGCAATAACCATTTCCATGCCTAGTTAAAATGGGCATGAAGGGAAGCTCTTTGTCAAAATTTATTAACTATTATGTTTGGCTAATCCCAACTATAGAGTTTTGTATTCTTATATTGTGTTTTATACTTGGCTTCAGAATAAGAGCTTTTTATGTAGGTCACAGACCCAAGAAGGCTATTCTTTATGACACCTAAACATGCAGAAATTGAATTCCAAATATACAGCAGTGCATCAAATATGAGAGCCAGCATAGTGTAGTGTTAAAGAGTGGCAGATTTTATTCTGGAGAACCCAGTTTGATTCCTCACTCCTCCTCCATATGAAACCTGCTGGGTGACCCTGGGTCACTCCCAGTTCCAAATTGCCTGTTATAGAGAGAGGAACGGAAGGAGATTGTAAGCTGCTTTCAGACTCCTTGGGGCAGAGAAAAGTGGGTTTCTAAACAAGTGTGCCATGTAGAAATTACTGCTCAACATTTATATTTACATAAAAGGGAAATTGCCCTTTCTGTACCTGTGTCTCCTTGCAACCTTATATTGATCTTACCTTTTGTTATTGATGCTCAATCCTAAAAAGTATAATGAAACTGCTTTCTGGATCATGAGTTACTCTGAATCCAGAACTAGTGAAGGTGAATTATTCAAACTGCTTAAAGCACCCCATAGTGAAGGATAATATCTAGCTCATCTCAGGCCATACTCAATACTGTTCTTGGGGCCTGGAATTTGTCAATAATTTATGTTACCTGAGTTGGGCCTTGGGTTTGCTTATTTTCCCCTTTCTGTCCCTTTTCCATTTATGTCCTACTGTACAGTAGGCAAGTATTCTGAATTGTACCGTTCTTGAATGCAAAGGCAGAAAGGTAGTATACAACTACACCAAAGAGAGATCATAAAATAATTAGCATTTCAGCCTATAGGCTCTGAATGAATAAATATTCCAGAAGGAATAATTGCATGAGATTTTGATAAAAGGAACGAATGGCTAGAGAGATAGTATTCAAATGCAAAGCAGGATCAAGATACCTTTATGTGAATTGCATAGAGTTAAAAATAACCATAGATCATTCCACACCTTATTCACAGTTCTTGAGATATTTTCTGGTGGTTTGTGGTAGAATTCTGTGCGGTACAGAGATTACTGTCCTGTAACACATAATGGTATCTAGGATAGCATATTTATTTGGGTGGAAACCTCACTAGGGTGTCTGCTACATAGGGTTGCCAGCTCCAGTTTGAGAAAGATTTGGAGGAGGGCAGGATTTGGGGAATGGAGATGCCTCAGCCTCCAAAGCAGCCATTTTCTCAGGGGGGGGGATCTCTGTCTGGAAACCAGTTGGAATTCCAGGAGATTTCCAGGTCCCACCTGGCAGTTAGCAACCCAACTCCTATGCAACCTGCTTCATGGCAGAATTTACAAGCTCCTTCCCTGCTGCTAGAATTTTGGAAAGTAGCCTGTGGCTATCATTTTCCCCCTTCCACCCCACTATTTGTGATGCTAAAACTAATTTGTTGCAGGTTTTTTCCTCTCCTGTATAGTAAACGCTCATAGGACTTCTACTACAGACTTGCCAGAAATTCATAGAATCAAGACCAGCAGTAGCACAAGCCAGTGGGGCCACTTAAACGCCATAGCAGCAGGGCTTGGCAGTTTGTCTCTGGATTTCTGGAGTCTGCACTGGCCTTCCATCACAATACTTTTTCAAGCCAGGTATCTCTCATGAAAGAACCCAAAGGACAATCATTTTCCAATAACTGTTTCACTAATGAAATATGTCAGGGAAAAGCTAGTCCTGTAGAGGGTTTTCTTCCTAATGGAAAGAATGATCCCCAGATAACAGAAGGGGTGATGATTAAAAATTAGTAACACTTGCCTGTCCCTTCTACCTGAAAGTGATGCTGCAGCGACTCGTATGCACAGAAAGTTGGAAGGCAGAAATTGCTGTCAATACTACATCCCAAAGCGATTGGTTAAAAGTGTGGTGAAGTGGTAGTTAGCACACAGGGAGAAGACTGCCACATACTGGTTACTGATTACAGTCAAGATTCCTCATTATTCTACCCATAAAAATACCCTGCTGTAATAGAAAAATAGTTTCTGTTTCAATAGCACAGATCTCTTCTTGTGAATTAAGTAGATATTTGAGGCAAAAATAACTATAGTGGCAGAGAAAAAAAAATGATTCCATGTCTTGTACCAGCCATAGACACCATTGTGGAGAGCAGCAAAATCACTTGAAAAGAGACCAGAATTTCATCAGAGATGTTAGCTGGAGGAGGAACAAAGACAGGTATAGCTAAGAAGTGGTTTAAAAAAAGTAATTGCTTTATGCCATCTTACATCTAATGCTCTCAAGTGGGTGTGCACATTACAGTACACAATGAAAACCAATCAAAAAAATTTATAACAGCAATCAATGTGAACAAAAAGTACCAATGAAAGCCGCTTCAGGAGTCAAATGCTAAAGTACATTATAGCAAAAGGCATAACTGATATAAAAACTTTGGCATCTAATAATAAAGAATAAATCAACTAAAATGTTTGTCAAGGTCTGCCTATGCTGTTCAGAAAAGTGACTATGATCTTTAAGGAACAGCCTTGGAATTTTCATGAAATACCATAAAAACAAAAATTAGGAATGTTTAGGGAATCTTCTGTTAGCCCTAAAAGGGCGGAGGGGTACAGTTGCAGAGAAAGCCTAGCAGAGAAAGCCTAGCAAAAGCAGAGAAAGCCTAGCAAAGAGAGGTAGCAAAAACCCCTCCACATTGTTTTATATAGGCTCTTCTTCCTTGTTAAAACTTCATAGGAAGAACACAGAAGTGATCAAGAAGTGGTCAAATCTAAATCCAAGACCTGCATCTACGACTGCGCCCTACCATTGTAGCAGGAAATTTACACAAAGGTTTTAACCCTGCAAGATATCTATATCTTTTGGTTTATCCAAAACATTGCAGAGCATTCACCTTAGTTCAACTTAAAGCCCTCTCTTCAGCGCTTATGGAAGGAAGATACGACCAAACTCCCTTTGCTTTATGCTTAGGCTGTGCCAGGCTGGAGTGGTAGAAACTGTAGAGTATGTGTTTCTACACTGCAATCTCTATCAAAACAGCCGAACCCAATATATAACATCAATATTGGACAGACATCAAGGCAGAACAAATAGCTACTATGCATCTATGATTCTCACAGATAGACACAAAGATATTACTTGCAAAGTAGCAAGATTCTGTGCCATTGCTTGCCTAATAAGACAGAAAAATATGCCCTAACATCATTTTAGAAAGTTACATATTGTTGTATCATCAATATTTTAGTTAGTTTTAATTTATCAGCAGTTTTGAATAATAATGAAGCTATTTTACTTCATGCTAGTCTGTATATGCGGTCTGGGCCCTGAATATGTAAGAAACCGCCCCTCTACCTAAGCTCCACAAAGAGCACTAAGCTCCACCAACACCAACAAACCAGTGATCCCAGCCCCCGCCCCCCCCCCAAGGAAGCCTGTTTGTCAACAACTAGAACAAGGGCTTTCTCTGTTCTGGCCCCCACCTGGTAGAATCCATACATTAGCATAACCCCTTGCAGCAAAATCAAAACAAGCAATGTTAGGGAAAGGAGACTCACTTCATCTCTCTCTCTCTCTCTCTCTCTCTCTGTGGTTTCATTAAAAACCTCATCAAACGAACAGGAAAGATTAACAAATGAGGATTTCACCACATCACAACATGAAAATCAACTTTTAGTCAGTCTGGGGAAGTGCGGGAAAATACACTGAGGAATGCCTAAGCCTTTAACAAAAAAGACCAGAGAACTCTGCTGATGTATCTATAGTAATAAAGCTGTCATTTTGGGGCCTCTAGTCAGCACTTAACAACTCAGGTTATCTAGATTGCTTTGATATAATGACTGATGAGTGGTACGGCTAGGAATGGCAACGTTCTAGAATTTGTTAAACAATGGTAGAATAGCGGCCAGGTTATTTCTTCATTTCACTATGGATTTTATTTTATTTATTTTGCCTGCTTTGTGCCAACAATCATGTGATTTTGGATTTTTGCTTCCTATTATTCATGAAATAAATGTTTCCTCTCTGCTACCAGCCAGATCCCAGAAAACATGTACTTGCAATCACCTGTAATGGATGGCAATTCCCTTTTGTGCTTAAACACAAGCAGGCCTTTAATGCATAGATTGGAGGCACAGATTCCCCCTAGCTTAGACAACTTTAATTTCCTCAGGAGGGTTCAAAGTCAATAGACCTGGGATTGTGAACAATTAATTTTCCAAATCTAGAGAATGATCAGCTTCTGGGGGAGAAAATTAGCTGATCACAAATTATAATTGTCATCTCACTTCTGAATTTAATTTGGACTAATGAAGGCTAAATGGTTCCATGTCACTCCTCTTCCTTCCTTCCTCCCACCCCCACCCCCTACAACTGGCATGTGCTTCAGTAGTAGGACTACAAGAATTTTGCATTCCAAAGCATTTGTGACATCCCCTCTCTTTCTCAGGAAACCCAGAGAATGCAAAGCCCAGCTGGGCAGAATCACCATTAATTCCTATTGTAGCCTACTTGTTTTCAAATATCATTTCCAATAAAAGTTTTATTTAAGGGAATTGACTGCTGGTGTCGGCACAGTCCACTTTGTCACAGTTTGTTAATTCTGGCTGCTCATCCATTCAACTGGGGGAGGGAGGATGTATTGTCACTTAATCTTCATCTCCCTAATATGATGATTCCCCTCCCCTAACTTGGGCTTGCTATCTATGTGCGAATTTCTCTCTCTCCCTCTCCCTCCCGCCCTCCCCCCCCCCTTCTCCCTCTCCCCAGCACCTTGTGGATTCAGCTAGGATTGCTAATGAACTCATGGTCTCACGCTAAATTGCCTTTCAGTGTGGGATTTAATTTAGATTGAAGAAGGCATTTGTTAGACATTGAATACCAACGAACTCTCCAGTGCAATATCTGTGGGACATTCAGTTAAAGCGCTGTAAATGGGGCTGAACAGAGCTAGTTCAGTGCAAACCAGTCAGGAATTGGAATATCTGACAGACCTGTACTATGTATCTGTAGCATTTTTAGAGTATAAAATTCTTTTCAGCCTTTGTTTTCACAACAATCCTATGGGCTAGACAATTATTGTTCTCATACTGTGATGCTGAAGCTGGATCCACACATCTTGCACTATTATTGCTTTATAGCAGAGTTCTCTAACATGGTACTCATGGGTGTCATGGTGCCTGCCAAGCCAGTGTAAGGCAGTCCTTGTTAATAGCTCGAGTGAAAGGGTTTTCCATGGCTGCAATAACAGCAGTAACCACTGGAGAATCAGGAGGACTAGAAGGTATCTGGGCTTTGCTTTGTCAGAGACTGCTTCTGCATGAGGAATTTGCCTCTGGACAGCCTCTAGTTGCTGGTGAGTTTTAGTTGTGCTTCCATATGATGTAGTCAGCAACCCAAGGCTATCCAGGGGCTGGCACAAGTTTTGACCAGATTTGCCTTGTGATGAGGAAAATCGCCAAAACTGGATTTGCCACTCTTTATTGCACTTCACATCAGGAAGCAGCCAGGGAGGGAGAAACGCACAACAGTCTTGCTAGCATTGTCCCGCCCTCGCACCCACCCTCCCCTCTCTACTTCCTGCTTGTGAGATTTTTTTTTAATGGCACTGTCCATATTCCTGCATCCATCTCCCCATTTTTAAGCCTTACTGTTCACACAAAATCATGCATTGGGATCCAGTTACCATGGCCAGCCTCTCACAAATCTACCTGAACATAAATAGAGGCCAAAACATCATGAATATCTCCTCTCAAAATTGAAAAATTCTCACAGGCTCAGAAAGGTCGAGGATTCCTTTATAGTAGTCAGTCACATCTCAGTTTTCCTAAGGTGACTTGTCCAAAGTCCAGAATTTGAAATACGTAGCCTGCAATCTAGCTACTTGGTAACCCCATCAAAAAGGTATTTAAATGTTTGCAAAACAAGACCCTATTGTTCAGTCTTCATTACTAGTATGGCATCTACTTTAGAAAATTGTTGAATTATTTAAAAATAAAGCCATTGCCTGAAATGTAGACCCAATGAAAACAGCAGTTTGCTGTAACAATATTTTTGTAATAACAGTGTCTTTTGAAACAACTAAACTATTGAAAATTACATTAAAATGTCCAGAGGACAGCCAAATCAGTCTAGACCTGCAGTTGTATGCAGGCTAGCTTGCGAATAAACACTGCTGAATTCACCGCTTAATGCTGCATCAATTTGCATAGGATCAGGTAGTATAACATGTATCCTGGTAAATATGCTTAGGCCTGAAACATCATAGAATTCTGTGATTACTGAAACCTACACTCTCAAAAGTGTATCTTCCCCGCCCCCAGCAGTGCAAAACCCAGTTCTGGGGGTCAAGAGAGACTCATGGATAAAATGCCACAAGGAAGGGCTGTTCTAAGAGGGGGAATAAGATGAGTTTGCTCTGCTTTCCAGTGGCAGAAGTATCAAGCTGCAGAGGAAAGTTTCCATTCAGACAAAGAGGTGGGATTTTACCCACCCTATGCCCTATTGAATTTTGTGATATTCCTTCAGCCCCTACCATTAACTTTTCAGGATAATGGAGTGGCTGAAGACCCACCTTTGCAACTTGTGCATATGGTTAGTACAGCCCACTATAACTAATTTCCAAGTGCACGTATGTAAGAATGTGCTCTGAAACTGCAGTCCTAAGCATACACCACTGGACCAATGAGGCCTAGACAGATGCTAATCTGTATAACGGTGCTCCAATACTGTTTTTAAAGAATAAAGTGCTTATGGATAGAGGAATTTTCAGATTCTGACATTGGGGCTGTTTCCTTCAGGGTTCCTTCGGGAGGGCTTTCCCTGTAGGAAGAACCTCAAAAAAGAGCATGGTGAGGGGGAAAGATTACAGCACTGTCTCCCACTCATGTGCACAAATATGTATGCACATTCTCACTCACATTATCTTAAGCAACGTCTGTCTCATCCTCTGGTTCTCTCAGAGGACACCTTTTAAAAGACTCCCTGGGAGTGGGACAACTCTGACATCACCATTCCCTATGTCCTGGGGGATGGGCCTATTGGAAGAAGAAGAGTTGGTTCTTATATGCCGCTTTTCTCTATCCGAAGGAGTCTCAGAGCGGCTTAGAGTCGCCTTCCCTTTCCTCTCCCCACAACAGACATCCTGTGAGGAAGGTGAGGCTGAAAGAGCCCTGATTTTACTGCTCAGGCAGAACAGCTTTATCAGTGCTGTGGCGAGCCCAAGGTCACCCAGCTGGCTGCATGTGGGGGAGTGCAGAATCAAACCCAGCATGCCAGATTAGAAGTCTGCACTCCTAACCAGTACACCAAGCTACAGTCCTAGGTTCAGTGGACAGCTGGCTACCTAGAATCTCATTTCTCTGGCCCCTCCCCCCATGGGAAGCCTCTGGACCCTAGTGGCCCAAGGAGCTCACTGCACTTTGTTTCCTGCCCCACACAGGCCTTCCTGGCTCTCACTACAGATAAGGAAGGGACCATTGCTTGTGGAGGATTCTGCTTCTCTTTGGCCATAGCAATCCCAAAAGCAAAGGTCTCATAAGTAATGGGGAACAGCTTTCTTGAGAAAAGCTGTTAGTCAAAGTGGAGGATGAATTAGAAGGTATGATTCCATATTACCAGTGATACATACATTGACTAGAAATATTACCAGTGCTCAGTTGACTGGTATGAGGACAGAACATGGTAATCCCATGTTCCAAACTCTTGATTACCAATATTTATTTTATTATTCAGCTTGCATACAGCTCCTCTCCATGAACAGACTCAGGACAGTTCACAACAGTAAGATAAAACAATCAATAAAACAATTAAAACAGCATAAAATACTAAAATTAATTAATATCTTACAAGTGCAGCAACCCTGATATTGGACTTATTTCAGCATAGAAGCTGTGCTAGTATTGATTTAACTGAAAACTGTTCAAGCTAATCAGGCTTCATTTCTTTCCCTTATGCTCATTGAAATGTGTCTCTCTGTATGCAAGTTAAACTACAAAGTTATCTCTTTAGTTCATGTTATTAAGCAGTTTGCTCTGAGTGTCCCTGGTGTAGTAGCCAAACATCTCTGGTAAGGTTTTTAAAGAGGGCTAATTGATTGCCAATTAATCCAAATTAGTTCATATTCCAGTAAGTCCAGAAGTGTCAGCTGAGAGCAAGGACAGATAACCTTCCTGCCTATCTAAAAAGAGATGAAAAATGGCCTGTGACCCAAAGATCTCGATTTTATAAACTTGTTACTACAATAGAAAATTGTTGTATATGCAAAGGGCAGCACAATCTATGTCTCTAATTTCTCTCTGCACATATGAATTCACTAAAGGCCTGTTCCATGTAGCATGCATTGTGATAAATTGCAGATGTATTTGACTTACTCAGAAAGTGAAGAGGAACTAAAGAGCCTGTTGATGCGGGTGAAGGAGGAGAGTGCAAAAGTTGGCTTGAAACTCAACATCAAGAAAACAAAGATCATGGCAGCCGGCCCTCTCAATTCCTGGCAAATAGATGGGGAAGAAATGGAGATAGTGACAGATTTTATTTTCCTTGGCTCCAAGATCACTGCAGAGGGGGACTGCAGAAAAGAAATTTATAGACGCTTGCTCTTAGGGAGGAAAGCTATGGCAAATCTAGACAGCATCCTAAAAAGCAGAGACATCACCCTGCCAACAAAAGTGCGTTTAGTCAAGGCTATGGTATTCCCAGTTGCAATGTATGGCTGCGAAAGTTGGACCATAAGGAAGGCCGAGCGTCAAAGAATTGAGGCTTTTGAACTCTGGTGCTGGAGAAGACTCTTGCGAGTCCCTTGGACTGCAAGGCGAACAAACCGGTCAGTCCTAGAGGAGATCAGCCCTGACTGCTCTTTAGAAGGCCAGATCCTGAAGATGAAACTCAAATACTTTGGCCACCTCATGAGAAGGAAGGACTCCCTGGAGAAGAGCCTAATGCTGGGAGTGATCGAGGGCAAAAGAAGAAGGGGACGACAGAGAATGAGGTGGATGGATGGAGTCACTGAAGCAGTAGGTGCAAACTTAAAAGGACTCCAGGGAATGGTAGAGGACAGGAAGGCCTGGAGGATCATTGTCCATGGGGTCGCGATGGGTCCGACACGACTTCGCACATAACAACAACATTTGACTTACTGTTGTTATGCACACAGGTCTTTGTCTCATCCACCCCCTCCAGTCTCATCAGTCACCTGCTTCTCCCCCCACCTGTTGTATGGAGCAGGACCCCTTAATGTACTGTACAGCAGGGGTAGTCAACCTGTGGTCCTCCAGATGTTCATGGACTACAATTCCCATGAGCCCCTGCCAGCGTTTGCTGGCAGGGGCTCATGGGAATTGTAGTTCATGGACATCTGGAGGACCAAAGGTTGACTACCCCTGCTGTACAGTTCAGAATAGGGCATATAACCGAACTATGGGGGAGAATTGGTTGGAAAATCCACCACTACACCATCTCTCCTTGCACCAGGGAATTTAAAGAACTTGTGTACATTTTTACTTCTATGACCATGCAACCATAGGATTTTATATGCCAGAGTTGCTCCTTCATTTTTATGGACTGCTCTTCCATTGCTGCATTAATAACTGGTTATATATTAAGGGGTATTTTAGGGGGGGTTATTGTCTTTTTACTGACTTTGTAAACCGCCGCGAGACATATGAGAGCAACGGTATATGAATATAAGAATAAATATATAAATAAACTGGAGAATCAGTTTGGGTTGTATGGAAGTATGATGAAGTTTGTCAGGTTTGGGCACACTGAATGAGCACAGCACATTCCATTTTCCCCAACACCCTACAGCAACCTCCAGTTGAGGTGATTAGGACAGCAATCCTAAAGACACTTAAGCACCCTGAGATGGGTAACTGAGGGGTAGTATGGATAGATAGATAATCCTCTGATTATCCAATTAAATAACACACTACTTCCTCCTGAGTAGACTGGCTTAGGGTTGCTGTCTTAGGATAGTTCTTTCTAAGCAGGTTCACTCCCATCATTCTTGACCTATTTATGGTAGAGGCCATTTAGAAGAAGAAGAAGAGTTGGTTCTTATATGCTGCTTTTCTCTACTCGAAAGAGGCTCAAAGCAGCTTACAGTTGCCTTCCCTTTCCTCTCCCTACAACAGACACCCTGTGAGGGGGGTGAGGCTGAGAGAGCCCTGATATCACTGCCCGGTCAGAACAGTTTTGTCAGTGCCATGGTGAACCCAAGGTCACCCAGCTGGCTGCATGTGTGGGAGTGCAGAATCGTGCCACATTAGAAGTCCGCACTCCTAGCCACTACACCAAACTAGGCCTCTGGTCTTTTTTTTATCCCTGCAGCACTGTGGCAAAAGAAGCTCCACCAGCTAAAAATACTTTCACTATAAAGATAAAGGTATCCCCTGTGCAAGCATTGAGTCATGTCTGACCCTTGAGGTGACGCTCTCTAGTGTAAGGTGACCAGATTGTCCCACTTTTGGAGGAACATCTGGGTGCACCTGGAAAATTGTACTTATGTTGAAATTAAAAATATATATATATTACAATACTATTTCTGCATTCTATGTGTTTTATGAACATTTTGTTGCTCCATATAGACTGATCGAGAACCCCCTCCCCCGGTCGATGGTATCCCACTTTACCAATGTTAAAATCTGGTCACCTTACTCTAGCGTTTTCTTGGCAGACTCAATACAGGGTGGTTTGCCATTCCCTTCCCCAGTCATTACTGTTTCATTACACTTTCGCTATAGACCTATGCTTATAGGAACTGCTTTCTATTGCTTCTATCTACCCTAAGCTTCACAAAGAAGCATCTTTGACTATCTAATGGAGAATTCTGCAGGCTTCTGGAGGTAAGCATAATCATCACTACAGCAGCAATTGGTATAAATTGCTGTAATATGGCCTGATCACAGTCAACCTGCTCCCATTTGAGCGGGGAAGTAGCCTCATAGTAGAGCAGAGGCTTTGTATATAGAAAGTGCCTGGTTTTGTTTCTGGCACCTTTGGTTAAAAGATCTCAGGAAGCAGATGTGAGTTGCAAGTATTTTTCCATTCCTTCATGTAGTCAAATCATGACTGTGGCCTGTGTGGAAATGAATTTAATCTCTGACCCATTATATTCACAATGGTACGGAGGCAATATTTGGTCCATTGGAAATATCCATATCAGGTCAGGATAATTTCAAGTTAAAAAAATAAAGCTGAGGGAGACTGAATCTCTTCTTCATGTACACCACAGTCACAGTCTAAATCAGGTACTGCACATGTAGAGAAGGAGGAGAACCTGTAACTCAGAGCTGAGTGTGACACAGGACACAGGGAGTATAAAGTGGCCCTTTAAAGTTGATGGCCTGATAACTTGATTCAGCAAAGGGCAATTCCATAAGATCATAAGCCCTGGGGGGAAAGGGAAAATTAATAAGCAATGAGTTTGCAATGAGTTCAAATTTCTAAACAGTGTGTTCAAATGAAGCACTTAGCCTGACTGCAATGACCATTTTCTTTTGAGCTGAGTCCCCCGCCCAGCCCCTCAATCTGCTGATTTATTCACCATTCAAAATGCCATGGCTTACATCTGCACAGTTGGCATCATTCAGCAGGGCCAGGTAGCCTCTGTTGTTGCATGTTCTTAATTTACTGGGGTTATGCATGTCTCGGGGTCATCATATCATTTCAGATCAGCTGGATTTTGACTGTACCTTTTCTGCCTGTGTAGTTGGTGCCATTTAGCTATGTGAAATATTCATCGCACAGACACATGTGCAGAACTTACTGAATTAAACTGCAGTTCCCAAATGAAAGTGGGAGAACATGGCTTGGGTTCGCCATCTCATTTAGAATGCTCAGTGGACACACTCAGTTCAGGAAGCTGGAGAACATCTGGTACAGCCATGTAAACAAGCCAGGTAGCTTTCTCCTGCCCCATCTTAGAAAGATGAAAACAGCCAAGGAAAGCATCTGTTTTGCAAGTTGTGTGTGTGTTTAATCTGATGGGTGGATTGGGGACATGGTTTATGGGCAGAGGGGAAATACAGAGACCAGCTATGCGAAGGCAGTATAATAATTACATGTGCAGAATATTTGTATTAAAAGTCAAAACTGTTGATTAAACCCTGGCACTACCTTTCACTAATCAGGTCATGAGGCTCTTCTAGCTGGACAGCGGCTGTGTCCCCTCACTTCTTCCATCTCCTTTTCCTCTTCCTGCTGCTTCTTCTCCTTGGGACTCCTTGAGACTCATTTATCAAATGGTAGATGAACTCACAAGAGGTTCAGCCATACTGGACTTAATACTGACCAACAGGCAAGAGTTGGTGGATGAGGTGAAGGAGGTGGGGGCCCTAGGGGGAAGTGACCATGTCCTCATAGAATTCCTTTTGAGATGGGGAGCCAAGGAAGCTTGTAGCCAGACGTGGATGATTGGATTTTCACAGGGCAAACTTGAATAAACTCAGAGACATGATGAGTGTCATACCATGGACGAGAATGCTGGAAGGGAAGGGAGCATGTGAAGGGTGGGCACTACTCAAACAAGAGCTATTGCATGCACAATCAATGACTATCCCAGAAAGATGAAAACACTGCAGGAGCTCTAAGAAACCTATTTAGATGAACAGAGAACTTCAAGAGGAACTAAGAAAGAAAAGGGAGATGTTCAGGAAATGGAGGGAAGGACAGAGCTCTAAAGAAGAGTACCTACAGGTTACTAGGCACTATAGATCAATCATAAGAAAGGCCAAAGCTGAGAGTGAGCTAAGCTTGGCCAGGGAAGCCCACTGTAACAAGAAAAGATTTTTCAGTTATGTGTGGAGCAAACGTAAAGTAAAGGAGGCAATAGGCCCACTGTTCGGTGCGGATGGACAAACTCTAACGGAGGATGTAGAGAAAGCAGAAAGCCTCAGCGCCTATTTTACATCTGTTTTTTCCCACAGGTCAAAGGGTTTAGGCACATCTAGAGATGGCAGTAGCCAAGAGATAGTGTCTGGGTGGCAGGTTGACATGGACAGAGAGGTTGTTGAGAGGCATTTAGCTACACTGGATGAGTTCAAATCCCCTGGGCCGGATGAAATGCACCCGAGAGTGCTCAAAGAACTTTCCGGAGAACTTACAGAACCCTTGTCCATCATCTTCGGGACCTCTTTAAGGACTGGAGATGTCCCGGAGGACTGGAAGAGAGCAAACGTTATTCTGATCTTCAAGAAAGGGAGGAAGGATGACCCGGGAAACTGCCGACCAGTGAGTCTGACCTCTGTTGTGGGGAAGATAATGGAGCAGATATTAAAGGGAGCGATCTGCAAACATCTGGAGGACAATTTGGTGATCCAAGGAAGTCAGCATGGATTTGTCTCCAACAGGTCCTGCTAGACCAACCTGGTTTCCTTTTTTGACCAAGTGACAGGTTTGCTGGATCGTGGAAATTTGGTTGATGTTGTTTACTTGGATTTTAGTAAAGCTTTTGATAAGGTTCCCCATGATGTTCTGATGGATAAATTGAAGGACTGCAATCTGGATTTTCAGATAGTTAGGTGGATAGGAAATTGGTTAGAAAACCGCACTCAAAGAGTTGTTGTCAATGGTGTTTCATCAGACTGGAGAGAGGTGAGTAGCGGGGTACCTCAGGGCTCGGTGCTCGGTCCGGTACTTTTTAACATATTTATTAATGATCTACATGAGGGGGGTGGAAGGACTACTCATCAAGTCAGATGATACCAAATTGGGAGGACTGGCAAATACTCCAGAAGATAGAGACAGAGTTCAACGAGATCTGAACACAATGGAAAAATGGGCAAATGAGAACAAGATGCAATTTAATAAAGATAAGTGTAAAGTTCTGCATCCGGATCAGAAAAATGAAAAGCATGCCTACTGGATGGGGGATACGCTTCTAGGTAACACTGTGTGTGAACAAGACCTTGGAGTACTTGTGGATTGTAAACTAAACATGAGCAGGCAGTGTGATGCAGCAGTAAAAAAGGCGAATGCCATTTTGGGCTGTATCAACAGGGGCATCACATCAAAATCACAAGATGTCATAGTCCCATTGTATACGGCACTGGTCAGACCACACCTGGAGTACTGTGTGCAGTTCTGGAGGCCTCACTTCAAGAAGGACGTCGATAAAATTGAAAGGGTACAGAGGAGAGCGACGAGGATGATCTGGGGCCAAGGGACCAAGCCCTATGAAGATAGATTGAGGGACTTGGGAATGTTCAGCCTGGAGAAAAGGAGGTTGAGAGGGGACATGATAGCCGTCTAAGTATTTGAAAGGTTGTCATTTGGAGGAGGGCAAGATGCTGTTCCCATTGGCTGCAGAGGAAAGGACACGCAGTAATGGGTTTAAACTACAAGTACAACGATATAGGCTAGATATCACGAAAAAAATTTTCACAGTCAGCGTAGTTCAGCAGTGGAATAGGCTGCCTAAGGAGATGATGAGCTCCCCCTCACTGGCAGTCTTCAAGCAAAGGTTGGATACACACTTTCTTGGATTCTTTAGGATGGTTAGGGCTGATCCTGCGTTGAGCAGGGGGTTGGACAAGATGGCCTGTATGGCCCCTTCCAACTCTATGATTCTATGACTCCAGTTCTCCTCTGTATTTAGTTCTGTATTTAGGTAGGAAAAATCAAATGCATCATTATATGATGGGGGTGACCTGTATTGGCAGTAATATGTGAGAAAAGGACCTAGGAGTCTTAGTAGATCATACACTGAACATGAGTCAGTAGTGTGACTTCCGAATGTAGCCCAATCCATAGGAATGAAAGCACCAAAGTCGAGTACCCTTCTCCCCTCTAATTCAGTCATCTTCCCCACAAGATATAGCATAACTGATAGTGTCAAACACCACTAAGAGGTTCAGGAAAATGAACAGGGGAAACCCCAAGTGTCTAGGCTTCAAGTAATACTTGTTCTATGACAAGGATAGAAATGTTTCCAATACCAATACATGGCATGCATGTTGTCCCCACAAAACAGAATCAAGCTTATGCCTCCCTAGATGCATATTGATCAGAATGTTCCAGGAGAATCCCATGTTGTCCTGACAGTTATAAAGTCTGAACCACTTCCATAAACACAGACTTGGCATGACCAATGAAATCCTCAAGATCCACAATATCCTTCACCAAATCTGAAATGGGCAGTACACCAAAGGAATCCTTATTCCAGTTCCTTTACTACAACAAAACCGTAAGGAAAATGAATCTATTTTTCAAAATGGCTTACAAAAGCAGGAGCCATTTCCTAGTTATTATTCTTCTATTTCATGGATGTACAATATATAGTTGTCGTTATTTTGTGATCTCACTTAGTAATAGCTACTCAATTTTCTTATTATTTTTATTCCATCCGATAGCTTAAGACAACTATTTTGTTGTTTTTTTGCTTCAAAAATCATTTTCTTCCATTGCTTCAAAAATCATTTTCTTCCATGAACTGAAACAGATTATTTAGTAGCTAAGTCACACCACCTAGTATTCAATTTTTTACCTTAATGATGGTTAACACCTTGGGTTCAGTAATCTCAAACCTTCTGTGATTAAGGCTTTTTGCACATTTAAAGGCAGTGCCCATCCTACTGAAGAGTGTAACCAGTTTGGAAAAGCCCAAATCATGTAGGCTCATATTGGTTTCAGTTGGCCTTTCATCAAATTTAAAGAAACCCTTTATTTTATTTGAGTCTTTTAATGATTTTGTGTATCTGTAACTAAGTTCTGTGAATATATCAAAATAATTTGGTCTAATTTTTGCAGCCTAATTACATTATCAAATAGGTAAAAGTGAGAACATTCGCATCTTTTGCAAACCTAAACCTGTTGGGGTTTGATGAAAATGTCTTCACCCGCTGCCTTGGGCCTAGGGTTACCACATGGAATCTGGAGTTCTCCTGGAGGTATGCCTGGTCTCCAGAATATAATGATCAATTCCACTGGAGAAAATCATAAGGTGAACTCTATGGCATCATATCCCTGCTGAGCTTCATCCCATCTCCAGCCTCCACCTTTCCCAGGCACTTCCACAAAATCTCCAAGAAGTTAGTGTCATGTTGGCAATCCTACTCAGGCCCATTAGTACCCAAAAAGACTTTGTGAATAAAGATCTTTCAAAATGGTTTGTACTAATACGAGATTTCTGGTATTTGCGTCTTCATTTTTGCCTCTTAATCAATATATTAGTGTTTAAGTGAGAGATTCCAGGCTGGATAGAATTTCTGTCTCAATTTCTTCTAGTTAGGACGACGAGACACTTGGCCACTTTCCTTACAATGATTCAAAACATATAACAGGACAAGGCAGTGGCTAGAAAAGGGAAAATAGAATGGATTTGTTTGTGACTAAGTAAATCCTAAGAAACAGAGCAGGCTAGCACTGATGTCCTTCATTTGGAATTCTACCATTTAAAAAATCTAACCTAATGTCAATGTGACTAAACATTCACTCTTATGACTCCATAGGCCTGATAAATCACACTAATTTCCTGTGCCTGTGGGACATTCAAAGCCAAAAATAGTATTTCTAGTTGCTAATTTGGAATTTCTGATTCTCTATACCTCTTGACCATGAGGAACATCTTTTCCTCAAACTTTAAGGCAGTTTCCAAACGATTGAAGCAGTTTAGGAGATGTCATTTATGCTTCTGCTAAACCTGATTACTTCTCTTCTATTTATTCAATGTGTACCAGCACAACAGTTTTTTCTTAGATAAGTATACTTGACTCTGTCCACCTTCTCTCATTCGTTTTGATTCATTTGCATGGTTTGGTCAAGTAGCATCATTCACCTATCTGTGCTGTGTCTAGATCTATCAATATCGAGAATAGTGCTGACTAGGAAGGACAAAGTGATATAATTATATATAATGCATTGCCACCTCCAAAGCAGATGTATACTTGTGTTCAGTGAGGGATGGTGTCACACTTTCCTTAAATTTGCTAAATCAAAGCTACATTGTCTCCTTACTAGTGCAATAAGCTTGGTGATCATCATAATTGAGGAAGAGTTGAGTTCTTGGTCTGGGAATGCTCTTTCATTTGGATAATGTATGATGAATGAATCCAGTATCTTTATGACTCACAGAGGTGGCTTCAGAAGGTCAAGTTTCCGGCTGTTATGATCAACAGTCATAATCATAGTGCTTCATTCATCAAGGTTTTGAGAATTCAGCAAACCGTCCTTAAGCTTCTGTGATTTTATTTGCCAAGTGTTAATTACATCCTGTCCCCGTTGCTGTTGTGTTCATGTCGGATCAACAACTGCACAATAGGCATTGTACTCAGCAGTTACCCGTAAGTCAGCTCCTACATTTATCTGAGAAGCATCAGTCTCTTCACCTATATCTGGAAGATTAGTAGCAACAGTCCATGCACTGTTAGCACTTTGTAGCATCTTATAAAAATGATCTAATGCAGAATCTACAGAAGGTTTCACATTATGGAACTGCTGAAGACTGAGACCGCTAGTCTCTGTCTATCCCTCTACTGTTTCTTTTATTTAAAAAATGGCAGCCATTTATTTTATAAGCAAGGAGCTAGCCATATGTCTATAGGATACATATAGGATACATAGACTTATGGACAGTACTGAAGGAGAGATAGAAGGTTGCCAGCCTCCAGGTGGGACCAGTAGATCTCCAAGTATTATAACTGACCTCCAGACTGAACTCCCCTGGAGAAAATGCCATTCAACCCTGTTGACGTCCCTCCCTCCTCTCAAAACCTCCTTAATTCTGAGGCTTCACCCCAGATCTCCAGAAGTTTCCCACTGCAAAGTTGGCTACCCTAGAGGTGGGGCAGTGGCTGACATAGGGAGAGGATAAGCGATTTATGATAGAAAATAAGAGTTTGGAAGAAGATGAGAATTGTGTCAGATGCATGGGTTGAATTGTATCTATAGAATATTATGAAGGGTACAATCAAGTCTGTCATTTTAAACACCTGTAATTTACTCCAGCAGTGACGTCAACAATTTTCACTTCTGTGCTATCCAAAGCACCACTCAGTTTACTCTGGGCTCAGCAGGAGGGCAGGAATAGAAGTACTTTACTACTGATGTTACTACTGGAGGAAAAGGTTGCTGCTCAATAACATAGGTATGAAAACATCCCATTGTTTTTGACACTGGCATAGATAATGGATATAGCTTTTACTGTGAGCTTTTTTATAGACAATCATCATTTACTACAGTAACTGTGCAAAGTAATTTGAGTCTGTTCAATGGACTCAGTGTGGGAGTAACTTTGCATAGGATTGTACTGTGAATCCCATAAGTGGTGTAGGTTGCAGCAGCTAAGGACCTATCTGATTCAGTCCAATTACTTTGATGAATTATTTTTGGTCTCCCTCATTTAAACACCCTGCAGACTTCGGCACAAAGCGTCCCTTACAAAGGTAAATTGGGTTGGTATGTCTTATATCCAGTACAGGATGATATCATTGCATGTCATTTGCTTGATAGATTTTCATTCTGAGCACAAATTTCTGGATTTTTACTTCTTTATCTTCTTCTGGTGCTTTATTAAAAAGACTTTTGGGATTCTCGCTTGCTTATAACCATAAAGGTTCAGCTGAAAGCTTCCTCAGGCAATAAGAGCCTTCCTTTTTGTCTCTGCTATGAATGGCTTGAATGGCTGCTTAGTGTTCATTCACAATGAATATTATTGTTTGCCTTTGAGGAAAACAATGTTTTATCAGCTTCCACAATGATAACTACTTTTCTAGCTCTCTCCCCACCCCCACAAAGTGAGCATCTCCAGCAAATGTCGCTATCTCCCATTATTATTATTCTTTGTGACTCATAGGACTTTGGAAAATTTCGTTGAGAGAACTTTAGTTCATCCGTAGGCATCTCATTCTATTAGTGGCAGGTGATAGTTTGGTAATATATTAATAGCATCAATCCTAATCCTGAACAAAAGCAAGAAAAGAATGAAACAGTACACCCATTGAAGGCAATGGGCTTCGAAGGGGGGTAACTTGCTTAGGTAACTTGCACTGAAAAAGCCACAAATAATGCATTAGAGATGCCAGATGATGTTTATACAAGCTCATCATTTTCCGCTCCTGACACACAAACTTAAACATCTGTGGCTGTCATTGTTTGGCTTGGTCACACCAACTAGCATCCTAACAACTTGGCCTTGCTGGGCTGTTGTTGTTTTTTCTCCATGTCTCAGTGCACCTAATTGTCTAAACATGGAACATGAATACGTGCCTAAAGAAGAAAGAATAGATATGATCAGTTATATTTATAAAATGGACATGGTTGATAAGTGGTGCAAGGATTTTAAGTGAAACAATGAAGAAGTTGGTGTTTTGTGAATATTTTAGTTTGCTTTGTAATGTAAAACCTCATTTATTCCCTCGTTCTGTTTCTCTTGTATCATTTCAAATTGCCATTCACGTTATTCTTTCTAACACTAAAAGCACTAATTGATGTATCAGTGCACATAATCAATTCATTCATTAGCCACAAATTAAAATGTGAAGTTGTAATTGGTTTTTAAATGGTGCTGTCCCTCGAAATGGTACTTTGTGTTGATGGCATTGTTGTAAACAATTATGCACATCTCTCAATTTGGGCAATACATATTTATGCAATGCTTAATTTACTTCAGCAAGAAAGAAACGTTACTATCATTAAGTATCTTTAAATTAGTGCTGTCAAGTGATTAAAGAATTTTTAGTTGTCTACTCATCTGCCTTTAAACTCATTAATCAATTATATTTAAATAAATCAGTTATGACCAAACTTCTAACTACCTGTATTGAAGGTGTATGAGATCAATCACAGTTTAGTAAACACAAGTGACCAATCATTCTTAAAAGGAAGGACCATCTTCAACATGTTATTTTTCTTTTCTCCTTTGCAACCAGCCACTAAAATCAAGAGCCTTTACAAAACTTAAGCACCTATCCCCTTAAGCCATAGTTCCATAGGTGAAATTAGCCCCAGATGATCAGCTAAAATCAACTGATTATTTGTGGTTTTGATGATTGAAAAAAGATTTAGAGAATAGAAAAAAGCTTTTTCTTTTTATAATTACAAAGTCAGTGGGAGGTTTGCAACTTTTCTTATATTTGTCATAGGGAAAATCAAAAGTGTTTTCTTTATCTATCTGTTACTTCTTTCCCCCTTTCTTGTTCTTTCTTTAGTATTGTAGTCTTTATCCTTAAAAAAAATAAAAAATACTATTTCATAAAAATCCAATAAATGGGAGTTTCAATCACAGCTGTATGTTTGACTCAGCACAGAAAGGGTCTAGACCAGGGGTAGTCAACCTGTGGTCCTCCAGATGTCCAGCAAATGCTGGCAGGGGCTCATGGGAATTGTAGTCCATGGACATCTGGAGGACCACAGGTTGACTACCCCTGGTCTAGGTGACAGGAGCCTGAGTTAAAGCATGGATATGGAATTTTTGTTGTTTCCATAGAAACAGGCACTATGGAGAAAACAGCATTAAAAAAAATTCAATGAATCATTATAACATACTAAATTGCTCTTCATTTTTATTTCCCCCCAGAAAATAATATGCTAGAAAACTAAACAGAAAGGGAACCTTCCTTCAGAACCTATGTAGGCATAAGCTTTCTTGAAGGGGAATCCTTCACATAAAACATGGGAAGAAAGGGGGGGGGAAAGAAAAAACAGTGTCAGTTAAGAGCTAAAAGAAAAGTAAACAACTGAAATAATTCCGCTCATTGTTTTCTTTACACATCTGAACTAGACGTAATGCAGGAGATACACTAGTAGGAACTATAGCAATTTTATTTAAGCAGTCACTGGTCTTTTGTGTGTTATCAGGTTTATAATGCTAAGAAGGGGGATGTTTAGCTCTTGTGCCATTTTTTCTATCTAAATTATCCCCACTCTCAAAGCAACTGCTTATCCTTCCACAAGAAATGTGTAAATGCTGCAAAAGTAATAGGATTTCAACTTGAATGTGTGAAGAAGTGGAGAACCAGGCCCATGGACTTGAGAAGGTTCAGGCCATGAGAAAGGTAACACTATTTCTGGCTGAAACTAAGGGGCTTTCCGCACAAGGACCAATGTTGCCAAATGTTTTCAGAATACAGAAACACTATATTAAATAGTGGAATTTCTGTGGACTTTACTTGTGTTGATGTCTGCACAATTAAGTATTTGGATACACATTTTATAGTTGTTAATGAGCATTTGTTGCAATATATATCTCCATAGTATTTCCATGATAATAACATAGATCCAAGTGCATATCTATGATAGCAACCCTAAGGTCTACTCAAAATCCTACTTAGACCTGCACAATGGGGCCCACACCCAGGATAGAGTTCATCTTCTCATCCTTTAAAACTGGGGACACATCACTGAAAAATGGTTAAAGAGACTATGCATGTAGTTCTGATCTATGGTATTTCAACTCAAATTGGAAAAATATTATTGAGGGCTAATTTCTATGAGGACTCATACGGGAACATTCCTAACTTAGACTGATTTATACTTCCATGATGTCTTTCTTATCTTGTATGAACAGTGGCCGCAGGCGCCACGGACTAAATAAAACAGTAAGGGGTTCTGGGGCGGGATGTGTCCGGGATGAGGAAGGGTCCAGATTGGACCCTTCCTCATGACAGACAATCAGAGGGACCAATTGGCAGGCGCAAAGCGCCTGCCGATTGGTCCCTCTGATTCCCAGCCCCAGGACCTGCGAGCCGCGCGCAGCGCAGCTCTCAGTTGCTCCCGGCCTGACGCGGTGAGAGGCGCAAAGCGCCTCTTGCCGCCTTAGGCCACCGCCTGAGGGAACCCCCGCCAGTCGCGCGGAGCGCGGCTGCCGGGGGCTCCCTGCCCGGCGGCCTGACGCGGTGAGAGGCGCAAAGCGCCTCTCGCCGTGTCAGGCCGCCGCCGCTGCCGCAACCCCAGGACTCCTCCAACTCAGCCAGCCGCTACCAGCCGCTCCGCCTCAGGCTGCCGCTGAAAAAACCCAAGGACTCTGCAACACATCCAGCCACTCGCCAGCCGCTGAAAGACCCGCCGAAAGACTGCAGGTAGTCCCCCCCCCATTACCCACTCTCACTGCTAGCGCCCATTGCATTTCAAACTGCAATGGGCTATATTTCTAGTAGCATAATATTACAGATACTTTGGTATAATTGCACTATGACCTTTATGATTTTTGCAAAGTTTCATTCTGTGATTTGAATTTTACTAGGGATGCAATGGCATTCTAAAATCCTCCTCTTCTGTAGGTCTCCCTGGATTTTGGAACTCCCAGATAGCTGTTCTTGTTTCCAGAGTGGAAACAAAAAGGAAATTCCTCTGAGTAGCTATATAAAGGTTGCTTTTCTGCAGTATTGGTAACATTGGGGGGGGGGGTTAAATGAACTAAGCTGAGATTTTAGAAATTATCTAATTAAGTCAGAATTTTCTGCACTGGCATTTCAGGCTATAGCGGGAGTACTAGATAATAAAGGCCATATCTGAATTCATGGGCTAAAGTGGGACTTGGTAAGGGAAGTAGGCATTGAGCAAGTTCTGTACAGGGTTGGATTTCCTTATTGGTTCTGTTAAGCCAGCAGACCAGAATGGCTCCTTGTATTTAATTTCAGATAATAGAACACAACACTGCAACTAGTACGTGGACCACCTAGAGCCATCAGACTGCTTAATTGGGTGAGAACTCCAGTAAGGAAATAATTAGCATCCTGAATGTGCAGTATGGACTTATATTAACATTTTCTGATGAGCAATTTCCCAGACTACTGGACAGCATTTCTCTCCCGGGTCACAGTCTCATTAGGCTCTTTCAGAAGACACTTGCTTAAGTAGACAGGAGCCAGAGAAATAATTAAAAACTGGAGTAATGACAGTAGCTGCCTCATGGATTTGTATTGTGTTCTGAAAGTGATATATTCTGTCAATAGCAGCAACAACACGGAAGGATTGGCTTGTGCTTATCCTAGATAATTTTGGCAGATTTGACACAAAGTGTATACTGAGTTGTGTTTGCATATGGCCTTTGGGTCCCAGGTAAGCACTACACATAAAAAACAGGGGGCTGTTTAAGCAAAGAAGCTGCTTAATACTTGGCAGTATGACCCAGTTCTCCCACAAACAAGACTGTACCATCTCATCTCTAGCAACAACATCTAGCTTTTTTATCATAACTGCGTGGAATTCACTTTATCTGCCCTGTGGTAGACTGATAGAATACACACCTAGCAAGGCACACAGCCACCACCCGGGACCATTGCATATAGGTGATGGCTTTAGACCCCCTTCATCTTGTCCCCAGTCCAAAAGAGGCCCTCAGAGAAATAAAAGCATCAGGAGCTGTGTTTATGGAACTCCCCAAAACAGCTCCACTTTTATTAGGTATGCAAACCTGCAAAAGTCTTGTTTATGCCTACACTATACATGCTGAAAACTCAGGCTTTCTACCCTCCATAGCAAATTCATTCCCATGCTGGTAGATAAAGAATAGGGTGTATTGCTGAATCTGCCCTTGAAGGTTTTATGCCTTTGGACTCTGCCCTGAACTCTTGGCCCTCTATACAGGAATGTGCCAAGTGTAGTCCATCCTAGTAGTGCCTAATGTACCAAGCCAGGAAACAAGCTTTTTAGCAAATATACTATTCTATTCCCCACCTAAGAGGATGAAATGAAAGTTGGTTTTATGAAAATAGCTTACCCTAGATTCTTCAAACTATTGTTCTAATATTCAAACTCCTAGCCAGATTGCTCTCTAGAGGGGCAGTGAAATATCAGAGTATTACTTTACCTAATTAATTCATTTATTTATAGAAGCAATCGAAGGGGGAAAAGGACACAGAGGATCATAATAATGCAGGGTCCTTCTATCCCTAAGGATCTTGGAGCACTTTACAAACTTTAATGAATCTACTCAAACGGTGCCCCAGGAGAGAAATAAATGTTACTAGAACAACTTTATCATTTGAGAAATAGGCGGAGCTGCCACCTGGGTGGCTTATTTGTTTTTCTGTTTAGGCCTAGATGTAGATAGTAGGCCATTTCATATTTGCATAAATTAATTTTAAAAAATTTAATAAGTAAATTGCATGATTTTTCATATGTAAATTAGTAGCGGCATTAGTGTGTGCCCCCCCCCCTTTATTACAGGTGGTCAGGAAAAGAGGCAGCATTGCTGTGAGTTAAACTAGGGTCAAATGTAGACAATTAGTATGATCAGAATTACAGCAAACAGAATTGCACCCCTGCAAAAAGATTTCTTCAAATCAGGATCCAAAAAGCTGAGCCACAAAACTCAGAAGATCAGAGCCAGTGTAGAAGGACAGAAAGAAAATCTGGATTGAGAACAAGGCAAGGGCAAGAACACAGCAGAAACCAGACAAGATGGGAATAACTCATGCCATAGTTAGCAATATCACTTAGGCACTTTGGGATAATTGTTCATGAAACCTTTGTTTTAAGTGGTGAGATACGAGTACTCCCAGGAATTCTTGGACAATCAACACAGCCTTTTCATTCCAATGTAATTTCTTGCACAGGTATTGTTCAGTGAAAGAAAGCCATTACATCAAAAGCAACCTTATTCTTCAGTGAAAGAAAGCCATTACAGTAAAAGCAGCTCAAGATATATAATTGTGTTTTCAAGGTCAGCTACAATAACTTGGGATCTTTATGCAAAGGGTCATCAGTAGGCCCTTTTAATTGTGGATGAGTGTTCCATATGCATTTAGGAAATCACAAAAACCTCTGCGGCATTCTCTCATGTTGAATGGATTGTCACCCTGTCTGATCTCCATCTGGTATATTATTCTACTATTTAGCGTGTGGTCCACTGGTTGTCACAGAGAACTCTGGGGAATATAATATCTCATATCACATGATGTCCCAGGGAAGATCACAGGAGGTATGAGAGAGGCTTTCTTGAATATGCTACATATAATGGAAATGGTGCCATTCCAGCATCTGTAAACCCCTTACATGCCCCAGATGTCCTATCTGAGTGAATCCTGGCACTGGATTATGCTTGATCCACCTTGGAAATCATGCTAATAGCATGAAAGCAATTAGCAAAAGGTGGTGCTTCAAATGCTACAATATACTAAATAGAAAGCCATTCCATGGGAACCACATGTAGGTTTTCCCATGCAGTATATGGGTACATACATAGACACAAAAATATATATTTCTCTGTGGGTCTATATGCAGGAAATCTACCACTTCCTAGTGATGCATGTGAAGCTGATTTTTTTCACAGGGAAGTTTAAATGAGACTGTCTACACACAGACTATACACTACTTCCTACATTGAAGTAGGGTTTTTTTTTGGGGGGGGGGTGTTTCAGGTAGCCTTACTGCTATATCCTCTTTTTGTAGAAATTGTCTGTCTCAGCAGGCTAAGCTGACTTGCATTCCTTTGTTTTTCTTTGTCTTACATATTTGCTCTGTATCTTTCACAGCTAGATAGGCTTTAAGATGCTACAGGTATAGTATATCACTGTCTACCACTGTTTTCTGATTCCAGGAAATATCTCAATAAAGATTTTCTGGTGGGAAATCTTTTCTGGTGTTTTGTTTCCCTCTGACTTAGAAAACATCTTGTTGCCAAGGTGGAACCCTACAAATAAGCAAGACAAAGGTGTCAGCTGTTTTACATTTACATCCTAGTTCATATCTGGGTTTCATTTTTATGTTAAGCATGTCTTTTGAAAAAATGACAACTCTATCAAAACAGCTCATTTGGAAATGTCAGGTCTGCTTTTGATAAGTCATCAGTCATGGTGGTTGGTACTGACAGATGCTCTGTAATAGTGCTGTGGTATCTAATAGACTGTACTGCAGTCTTTTGTAATATCATATTATTTACTTTATTCAGCTTGGCATGAAATTTCTCCTGTAGGAAAATGAGGAGCAAAAGAAAAAAATTAACCCCCAAAATGCCGTTTGCGATCCTTAAAATTAACCCTAGGGATGCCCTTTGGGATTCTTTCATATTTCTGGGGGAAATATCCTGTTTAAAATTTCACCTCCTTCAGTTTTAGGTTGGAGAACCATTTAAAAGCAAGGTTGAAGTTATGGCTTTAAACTGTGTACATCTTATACTTCGATAAAGTGAATTTTGTACTTTTTCTGGGTAGTGAGAAGGAAGCATGTGGGGTAATAAAAGAAGAAAGTGACTCAAAGTAGTTGATTGAACTGCAAGTTTTCCCACCTGTCCATTCTGACCATCTTTATTTCATGCTTCCTCTCTCCAGTAATAGCCAATCCACTTGCTCTGCAAACTAGAGGGGAGATAAGAGGCTTAAAGTTCCCTCCACATCAGTAAAAAGGAAACACTTATGGGAGATGTGAGAAAGACCTGGAGATGTCCTGGAATTACAGTTAATTTCCAGCCTACAGAGATAAGTTCCCTGGGAAAAAATGGATGATTTAGAAGGTAGACTCAGTGGCATCATGCCCTGCTGAAACCCCTCCCTCCTGAGGCTCCACTCCCAAATCTCCAGGAGTTTTCCAACCTGGAATTGACAATCGTAGACAGAGATCAACAAAGACATCATTGTGTGAGAAAACTGTTGATTTAGGTCTCAAAATCTCACACATAGGGTGATATTCTAAGTAGGTCCATGCAAAAGTAAATTACATCTTATTCAATGGGACTTACTCCCAGGAAAATAATTTTAGGATTACAGCCATATATCATTTTCACTGTTTTTTTTAATATCTATTTAAAGCAAGACAAAGAATATGCCCACTAAATTGTAAATAGAGAACATTCAATAAGAGAAAGCTGGTAGATGAGAATAACAAAAGGAAGTGGAGGTTTGGTTAGAAGATCAGCACTTGATGAACAAAAGGAATGAGGAGGAGGAAATTAAACAAGAGGCAATTAAAATAAAAAGCAGCAAGGCTATGAAGAAACTGAAATTTAAGAACAAAAAGTTAAATTTAACATGAAATATTTAGGATACCAATGAAAAGAAACATGTACAAGCATAGTACAATTAGAAATAAAGTAAATCTCAGCAAGTAGAAGAAAGACTGAAGTTGAGAGACAGAGCATAACTCAGTGCCAGACCAGAGGGTAATTTTTGCACTTGCATACTTGTGCATTGACATGTTTTCTGAAGTCACATAGCAGCTGCACAGGACTTCTTCAAAAAAGTGGGGGCTGAATGAGCTCAGAATAGCACTGCAGAGGGAAGAAGGGAATTCTGTCTTCCTACAAGCAGTTTTCTGAAGCATAACCATAAGAAGGGATGGTATTTCACCACTTTTTCTGCTCCACATGGAATGTCTGTGTACATAGAGCAGAAAATACAGGTAAATAATAATTCTCCCCATGAAATTTTCACTTGAGAAAATTGTTGGGGACACATGAATCCTGTTCCCCCCTCCCTACACTCCATTTGGGCTTTCCTTTTTCTTTCAAAAGTTGTTCCTCCCTGCTATTGGTCATGGAGGTGACAAATGCAGATTGGGAAATTCTTGAGATTTGAGGGGAAGGATCCTGGAGAGATGAGGGTTTAGGAATGAGGAACCTCAGCAGGATATAATGCCATAAAGCCTACCCTCCAAATTGAAGTGATCTTTATACTCTGGAGATCAGTTGAAGTTTTGGGAAATCTCCAGGCCCCACCTGGAGGCTGGGAACCCTAACGGTGTGAAAAACATGAAACAAGATTCAGAAGATAAGCCCATGTTAATATTTTTTAAATAAAAAATCCAGAATAAAAGCCCAGTACTGGATGACCTTAAAGGTAAAGGTAAAGGTATCCCCTGTGCAAGCACCGAGTCATGTCTGACCCTTGGGGTGACGCCCTCTAGCGTTTTCATGGCAGACTCAATACGGGGTGGTTTGCCAGTGCCTTCCCCAGTCATTACTGGATGACCTTATAAATACATTTTATCAACCCTACTTGGAATGATTGCCAGTGTGTTTAGAAAACTTTATGCAGAATTTCAATGTTTTCAACCATATAAACAGCAAAAGATCCACATAATACAGCATCCCATTGACCTAACTCCCTACTAAATTCTGGTTATAAGATTTTAGTTTCACTATCAGCAAAGCAATTAAATGGTATATTGGCTATGATCAGACTGACTTTATGAAAGGTCACCAGATAACATGGAACTCCAGAAAATTAATTAACTTTTCAATTCAGCTAAAATACAAAAATATTCCCACTGCTTTCTATTTTGTGGACACAGAGAAAGCTTTTGATAAACTAGATATGGCCTTTAAAAAAGTTTTGGTGACCTTTGGATCAGAGTAGATTTATGTAAATGGATAGAACTTATTTAAACATGCCTCTAATGTTAGAAAAATAGTAAGGCACTTCCATAAATTTGGGTAGCTTAGATGGGAATAACTCATGCCAAATTAGACAATTTTTTAACTATTGGGGCAATAAAATAAGGCAGAAAAATCAAATATATGAAATTGAGAGTCAGAACTTAAAACATTAGTCCTAGTCACATGATACAGTTTTTACAGTGAAGAAATCCAGGGAATCATTTCTAACTATGATAGATCTTTGAAAATTCTATCAAGATTATCAGTTTGTAATATTAACCCAATGCTTACAGGCTGGAATCTATGAGCAGAAGCCTACATGATATTCAATAAAATTATTAAGATTAACAATCATTGATGAAGGTGCGGGAAAATGGGCAGAATACCTGGGATACCATTTTGATTGTTGATCATATTTAAGAAATAGAAAATATGAAAATAGAACTCTTGGGACTTTTGTTGATTCCAGAGTTCAGATTGCGATATTTCATGGCTGCTTGTGTAAAGGGATGTCTTGCTGCCTCAGCAAGGGGATGTGGTTGAACATAGATGTTGAACTGGGCTCTAATATATCTGCACTGATTTTTTTCTGGATTTTTTTTGCTGCTTAGGTAGCATGCATTTGGAATCAGGTGGTTTAGCAAGGCAGATAGATTTTTGAAAAGTACTTTTGTAGTAGCGAGGTAGGAAATGCTACCTGAAGAAATACCCTTATTCACTATGTGAAGATTGAAAATTTTGTTCGGTCTATTCAGCAAATATCTAATATATTCAGATCTTTAATTAAATTCAGATAAATAATTGATAATTGCCCTCCCAAAAAGGGCTTATGGCTAAAACAGATGCAATACTGACTGAGACTGAAATGAAAATATGGCTTTAGAAAGAGAAGTTGGAAAGAGATCTGTTAATTAACATAAGTGAGAATCAGTTGCATAAATATACCTTTGTACCTCTATATGTGATAACATTAGAGAAAATGGATTGCAGCTTTCCTAGAGCTGACACAATACTCCAGAGAGGATATTCTATACATCAGCCACAAGGTTGAAACTTCATTGGAGGCGCAGCAGGCTAGAATTTTCTAACACATCTGTGTAACTGAGGGTGGGGGGGGGAGTATTGGTGTCATATAAAAATCATTGAGATTTAAAAGTCCCACAGTGCAGTCCTCAGCAGTTATATTCCTTAAAGTCCAGTACAATCAGTGTGTTTACATGAGTACAGCTCTGCTTAAGACTGCATTGCCAGTTGCCCTATGATGACTTTAACTGGATATGTGTGGAACTGGTAAAAAGGAAGCAAAAAAAGATCTCATAAGGAATTTATGGACTCCAACAAGATCTCACCATCGTCATGAAAGTAGAAAAGTTTGCCTTGGTTAGCCAGCTTGGTGTAGTGGTTTAGAATGGAGGCTTCTCATCTGGAAAACCAAGTGTGATTCCCACTCCTCCACATGAAGCTAGCTGGGTGACTTTGGGCTCATCACAGTCCTGATAGTACTGTTCTTACGGAGCAGCCCTGTCAGAGTTCTCTCAGCCCCAACAGGAAAATCTAAAGTACATTGTAATGCATTAACCATTTTGTGCAGATGCTTTGTTATGAGAGGTGCAATTTGTGATGTAATGGATAAGCTCACTGTATACAAACTCCACATACAAAATATTTATTTATATACATAATGATTGTATTATGTTTTAAATTGTGTGAGTTGCCCTGAGCTTCTGGGAAAGGGTGGCATACAAGTACAAAAATAAACAAAGTCGTGCGGGGGGGTGGGGGTGGAAGCAATATACACAGGATAATTATATTTATCCATGATAACCTTTCATTAAACACTGGGATGAGTGAAATCCCACAAGGTGAAGAGCAAAAAGTGCTTTTTGTGAACTCAAATTGCTGGGAGAACAAGTGGAAATAATGTATTTAGCATATACTCTTATTACATTTTTTTCTCTTCATTTCTCAATGTGTGTTTTTTGTGAAATGGTTTTCTATAAATGTGATAAATTCTAATAAATAAAAATAGTAAAGAATAGGGAGCGAAGAAGAGACTAAAAGGGTAAGCCAAGCTGAAAGGTGAAAGGAATCTCTACATTAAAAGGACTAAAGAAGTAAACAGCGTGAACAGGGGGTTGAAAGGGCTGGCATTCTTGGAGGAAGCTTCAGCACTCAACCCATACCAGTCAGCCTTCCATCCTGGCTACAGGTGGAGACAGTGCTGGTCACCCTGATGGATGATCTCCCACCCCAGCTGGGTAGGGGCAGTTTGGCTATCCTCATGATGTTAGATCTCTTGGCTGTGTTTGAGCTGGGATATGTGGGAGAACCGCCCAGTGGCTGATCTTCCTTCTTCAGAACCAGTCACAGAGGGTGGCTATGGAGGGTTGCTGTCACATTCCTTTCAACTCCCTTGTGGAATTCCTCAGGGAGCGATCCTCTCCCAAACACTGTTTAACATCTATATATACCCTCTGGCTCAACTGGGCTGGAGCTTTGGGCTAGGCTGTCACCAATATACAGATGACACCCTGCTCTATCTCCAGATGGATGGCCATACAGACTCCCCAACCCCCGGATACATTTGGCAGATGTTTGGAAGCCATAGCTGGATGGTTGGAGCAGAGTTACCTGAAACTCAACCCTTCCAGGACAGAGGTCCTATGGCTGTGGTGGAAGGGCTCAGGAAGTGAGTTTGCCCACTCTGGCCAGGGTGCAACATCTTGCCTTCAGCCAGGATGTGATTGGGTGTGATTTTGGATGCTGCCCTTTCAATGGAGGTGTAGGTGTACAGAATAGCCCACCTGGCATTTTTCCATCTGTACCAGGCAAGGATACTAGCTGCTAGGATCCTTTCAGGAATACCTTGGAAGGCAAATATCCAGCCAGTAGTGAGGCAGCTGCATTGCCTGGATCAAGTTGAAGCCTGGATCAAGTTCAAGGTTTTGGTGCTGACCATCAAGGCCATCCACAGTCTGGGCCCCATATACCTGCAGGACCGCCTACCTCCTTATGCTCCCCCCACCACCACCACGGGGCTCTTTGCTCTGTGGATGCAAATTTTCTGATGATCCCTGGCTCACAGGAGGCATGCCTGGCCTTAACCAAGGACAGGGCCTTTTTAGTCCTGGCTCTGCTCTGGTGGAATGAGCTCCCAGGCGAGCTGAGGGCCAGGCATACCTCCTGCAGGCCAGGTATGGAGCTCTTCTGCCAGGTCTTTGGTTGAGGCCAGGGCAGTTAGGATAGCTGGGGATAGCCCAGGGATAGCCAGAACAACAGGCTACCACTTTATCATCTACCTCCCGAGGCACAAGATGATGGAAGTCCATTGAGTGGGGATGGAGAGGTTAGTTTTTTGTTTCATGTGATGGATAATGTGTATACTGTTTTTATTGGGGATTTTATTGTGAGGTATTCTCTTATGAAATCCACCATGAGCCAGCTAGCCTGGGAATGGCAGGCTATATATTTAATAGTAGTAGTAGTAGTAGTAAGATGATGATGATGATGATGATGATGATGATGATGATGATGATACAAACAAGGGCAAGGGGGCATTTGGGGTTTCAGAGGGAGAGGAGGAAGGTACAGACCAGTGAGGGACATTCCTTTATTCTTTGGAAATGTTCCACATAATTCAAAATTATCAACTAAATTAAGTGCTGAAGATTCGGGTGATGAAAGAGATGTGCAGGAGAGCTGAAACAGGGGGTCATTCTCCCTGGTTGCCAGAAGAAAAACAGAGATCAGGAGATTAGAAAAGCTTAAAGCTAGCAAGCAAGCTCAACAGAAAAGTGGAGGAGTCAAGGCATATTTTTAGTCACAGGCTGTGGGTCTTGCCCTCCCTCTTTAAGTCCTTTTTAAAAATGCTGCATTTGTATTTGGGTCAGTTTTAAATATACTTTATCCGGGAATAATTTTTTAGTAGCAGGTTTACTTTATTTTGAACTAAGTACTAGATTGTATATGTTCTCCCACTCTCAGCCTTAGCGTGTGGGATGAACTAAAGAGTCATGCTATGTAAAAAGAATTATTGTCAATAATACAACATTGAGATTGGTAGGCCCATCTGTGTGACTTGGCAGGGTAAGGAAGACTCTTTTTTCTCAGACTTTGATGGAAAGATAAATTGTATATTCAGAGCTGCTGGGGGGCATATAAATTGGCAGAGTACTAAATCAGTAAAGATAAGCCAAGCCCTGGAGGGTTAGGAATGGATGTCTGGTGGGCATTAACTTGTCTTATGCCAAAATAACAGTCCCAGAATGCATTGCTTGTATCCTGTTCTTACAGTTGTATTGCCAGTAGCCAAGCTGTGCCTGGAATTATAAACACCATTGGGGTGGCTCTGCTCACATTGTTCCCACATTAGTTGTTTGTTTGTTTGTTTGTTTGTTCGTTCATTAGTTGGTAGTTGATGCACACTGTGGAAGGGAAAGATCATCGCTAAGAAAGAGAATATGTGACTACAGAACATGAATCCCCCTGCAGTCTCTTTTTTGCAGGGCTGGAATCAGATCCAATTTTATAGATGAGACAACTGTTCATAAAGTTACATAGTTGGTAGGCTGGGATAGGTGTTAAATGAAATATTCACTAAGCAGCTGAGGCCCTGATAGGGAGTGGTATCTGGACAAAGCTCTCCCAAACCTGCGAGCTGAAGGCCGGTATTATATGCATAGAATTTTGATTACAACTTTGAGTTGATTGAAATATTGAAAACTTCTAGAATAAGTTTCAAAATCATAGGAGGAAACAACCACCGATGAAAGGTCTACTTTGAAAAGGGAACGAAATCTAGAGTCCGTTCTGGTTGTTTCATTTATCATTAAAATAGAGATTGTATAAATATATTGTTAACTAATTTTGATAGCCTGGGACAGGTTCTCTCTTTTTCTGTGAGGCCCTGATAGTGGCACTTTCTGTTCCACCTTCCAAAATGAGAGCAAGCAATGACTAGCAAATTACAGCACAGTCTTGATTAGCGGTCTGTATGTCAATGTTATCACAATTAAAAATTGGAATTACAGCATAGAGTCAAGAACAGACTGTCAGATCACAAGATGAAGGAACACAGCAAATCAATGTGAAAGGACCTATAGTAGCCTAGGAACACATTACCTGTTCCACCTCTATGTGATCCTAAGCATGTTCCTCTTTAAATGGTCAAACGATTAAATACTTTAAATGGTCTTTAAATGGTCAAAACTTTAAATAGTCAAACGATCAGCATTTGAAATTGCATTAGACTGGGTTGAGGAAATGGGAGAATGATGCTAGGAAGGGTAATCTGGAAAAGTGACAGATGAGGACAAAGTTAAGGACTTCATCTTCCCATTACTCCTGTTCTCTGAATGGCCTTGATCCAAATTCTCTGTTCAAGAAAGCAGGATTGCCATAGGATGGGATAAGGACTCAACGGGTGTAAGGTCTAAGCTCGACCCTTTTAAAATATATATATATATATATATATATATATATATATATATATATATATATATATATATATATATATATATATATATATATATATATATATATATATATATATATATATATATATATATATATATATATATATATATATATATATATATATATATATATATATATATATATATATATATATATGTAGTAAAGCAGTGAGAGGGCAGATTGATTTCAAGCAGAGAAGCAGTAATGTTCAGTAGGTTTAATGCCCTTTTATCTAAGGTTTCTGTCTCACCATGCCATCTTATAGTATTCCATAAACCTCTGCTTCAGGATACAGTATGATTCACCTCTATAACATGCAATTCTCTTCTAAGAGACATACCTGCACAGTAAACATTTCCCAAGCACACTAGAAAGGTGGTCCAAATGGGAAAAATACAAAGCACCAGAATATTTTTCTCACTCTTGATTGGCAAAACTTTTTACAAAAGCTTTTTTCTAAGTCACTGTTAGGGACTGAGAAGGAATTTTGTTAAGACAAGAGCATACATCACACTTTCTCAACCAGGGTTTCATGAAACCTGGAAGGGTGGGAGTTAATATTTTAAACATTTGTTAAACATTTATCAAGTTATATGACTGTATATGGTCATGCTGACCTGCCCCCCTCCCAAAATGGCCAGTGATGGGCCTGCAGGGTGTGCGAAGAGCAGGGCATGTACACAGCTATGCTTCCCAAACATATTCTGCACAATCATGCCATTTCTAGGGTTTCTCAATAGTAAAAACATTGAGAAAAGCTGGCATACATGATAAAGTATTAAATAGACTTCTTAAGTTGCTTGCGTGTTGATTGATCAATAAAGGCCTAGAGCCATTTTGATTCTTCATCCATAAAACAAGCTGGAACTGATTACTGAGACAAGTTAGTGATTTATTTAATGATAAGACTATGTCACACACACAAAGACAGATTAGGGGCCATAGCTCAGAGGCAGAACATCAGCTTGGTTTGCAGAAGGTCCCAGGTTTGATTACCAACTTCTCCAGTGGATAGGGTCAGGTATAAAGCTTCTGTCTGAGAGTTTGGTGAGCCCCTGCCAGTGTGATAGATAATACTGCCCTAGATGGACAACAATCTTCAGTATAAGGCAACTTCATGAGAGAAGTGATGGTGATATGATTTGTAATGCTATCCAGCTTTGTATGAGCGTTCATAGGTCTAGGCAGACTTCTGTTCATCTCTGTAATTAGAAAGGATAGAAAACTCCTTTTCTGTTTGTGAAAAACAGCTGGCAAGTGATTTTGGCTTCTGGATGAGATGGCTTAATCAGCTCAGAGTATGAGTCCATGACTCAGTAGTAGGGTAGCTGCTTTGCATGCAGAAGGTCCCAGATTTAATCTCCAACATCTTTAGTTAAAAGGATCAAGGAGTTGTTGACATGAAAAACCTGTACTTGAGAGACTGGAGAGGTGCTGCCACTCTGAATAGGCAACTGATGAACCAGTGGTCTGAGGTGACTTCATGTGTACAAGAATTCCATAACTGCCACTGTATAGAAGACTTTATGCTTAACTTTATTGTCTTCTAAACATGGGTACAGACCCATGTTTATCTATGTCCACAAAGAATCCAGTTTCTAATTTTAAATGACCTCAAGTTATACAGAGGGAATCAAAATCATTTACATTATGGCTCCTTTAAAGGGAATTAATCAAACATCAGCTGCCAATGAAACCTGCTTTGGGGCTCAAAGCTGCAAAATCACAGGGGCATGCCCCATTTGTACATTCAGGGGTCTGCATGATGCTTTACCTTCTTCTCTATGCTTTGTAGCACTACCATGAACTCTGCAGCATCAAGCCCTCTCATGCACTGTGTTTGCTGCTAATTCTCATCCCATATGCAACTTCTCCCTGATCAATTTAAGCCTAGCAATTTGTTCTGTCACAGAAACAACCTGAGGCCATGAATCTCATCAGGATTGCAGCCTTATCTGTCAGCTCCAAGTATGATAGACAACACTTGCTATCCCCAGTGGGGCTGTTGAGCCTCCCACTTAGTTCAGATGAACCTTGTACTGCGCAGCACTTTCTGATTGCCTGAAATATAGGTAAAAATTGGTGACTTTGGGTAGTGATGTATTGTGCTCTCCTTCAACCTCTTACCAAAGCTCTAAATCTCTCACTCCTTAGAAAATACACCCTTATAAATCCCTGCTCACCTCCTGCACTTTTGTATTCTAATCCTAAGAAACTTGTTAAATTAGCTCTGTGCAGGTTTTATGCATCTGCTTCCTAAATGTTCTGATGTAGTAAACTCTCTTTATATTCCACTATGATTTGTAAAGACAAATAGAACAGAAACACCAAAAAATAAACTAAAGTGGAAAGTAGCATGTATGCTGTAGTAAACAATCAAGTATCATTGATCAAGGATAGAACTGTCAGTATCTTTTGGATAATACAATCAGGAGAGGTCTAACATATAGCCTGTGAATGTTGATCGTAATACCCTAACTCGCACTTTTTCACATTAACCATTTATGTATTTACAAGTTCATGAAGTGGCTCAAAAGTTCAAGTGAACTGAAAGTTGTCAAGACCACATGGCAAGATTATGATGGGTTCTTGACTTATTCTTCATTGATCTCAGACAAAACACTGTTTCACTCCTCCCACAATATATAGGAAGTGACATGTGCTGTGCATGTGTGAGCAGGCATTTGTCACTGACTTCCCACCACCTTTTTGAAGTAGATTATGGAGCAGGAATCCCACAACAGCTCCATATGTCACATTTCCTGGTGACTGCAAGTGTTTTTAGAAAGTGTCTGGGGCCATGTGGGACTTTTTGATTGGGTACTGGAGTATTTGTTACTTTGGAATCACATTGTAATATGTTTGGACAAGTTTTCTTTTAAAGGCTGCAAGGGTAGATGACAGAAGTGACACTAACTAAGGAGGGTAGGAGCAATACCCAACTGGGGATGGCTTGAATTTTCTCCCTTACGCAGGGCCTAGCCCCAACATACACACCAATGGATCCTAGGGCAAAAAAAAAAAAATCATTGCTTTGCTACATGGCAACTGAGGGCCTGAGTCAGACCAGGCCTGGGACCACCCTGATCCAGGCCTGATACCATGCAAAACCGGGAATTAGCCCCATGCGCAAGCAAGTGGTGATTGCAGCCTAATCTGTCATGCCGAAGACGTAAAAGTGAGGCAGGAACAAAGAGTGAACAGCACCAATCAGGACCATGGATAGCTCACAAGATTAGATGTAGATTCAAATGGGTAGCTGTGTTGGTCTGAAGCAGCACAATAAAATCAGAGTCCAGTAGCACCTTTAAAACCAACAAAGATTTATTCAGGGTGTGAGCTTTCAATTGCAAGCACTCTTTGTCAAATTAGATGTAGAGGCTTCAAATCTAAGAAAGGCAGCATAGTATGGCCTTTTTTGCACAGTGCTGCTTACTCTTGATTTTCACTGAATTTGAGATGGGATGGCTTTAATTTGCATGCTGTGTGTGCATGCTGCAATTCCTATTTTTCTCTGATTTTCCTCATAGGAATCACGGGGTATATATTCTGATGCAGAGGGGGTGAAAATGGATTGTGCTGCAGTACCAACATTTGTTGTTTATTTTAGAGTGGCATATTGCATTTAGCACTAATCTTCTGATTGGTCAGCTTCTTGATAGGCATGCTCTTGAAAAAATGAAGGAGAATCTTCAATCTGTACCTATTCTGGGGTAGCCATTTTGTCAGGACATTAGCCACACACACACCAGTGAAAGTTTTTAAAATATTTTAACACACTTTTAATGTTTTTAACATTTGGGCTGGTCTAATAAAAAGGCATGTGGATTGCTAAACTCAAATTGTTAAGGGAGAAGCCATTGGCAGGGAAAGTTTAGCTAGAAGTAGCATTTCTCTGAATTGTCTTGAAATGCATGTTTCAGCCTTCCAAGGAGCCTCTGTGCAAGCTCTGAATCAGTGGAGGAGGGAGGAATGGGGGTAAAGACCTGCACTGGGTTGAGAGCAAATGTCCAGTAGTGAATACAACAGGTGGCCCACAATACTGAAGTGGGGTGTCTGCAGGTGGGTTGGCATGTGTGTGTGCATTTCAGGAATTTGCAAAAGATTACACTCTCTGTAGCCACAAGGCTGCAATTTGTTAGAACTTTAAAAAGAATGGGTTCCTATTCTATCTCAAGCCTGTGAGCACCAATGCAAATGTCAGAGCTGAATAACTTCATTGCCTCCTGCAAGAGATGCAGCCAATCACACATACATGTCTGTGCCCCCCCCCCATCCCAGTTGAGTACCATGGATCATCCACTGTGCTTACTGCTGGGCATGATTGCTTGCAATTGGCCTAATGCTGGTCTTGACCCTCATTCCTCTCCATCAGTTCGGAGCTTACAAAGTGATTCCAGGGAAGATCAATGCAGGGCAAAACTACTCTATTAGTGATCCAAGTTTAGTGTTCCTCATGCCTTTACACCAGACCTAGACTGATGTAGAAAAAACATTCAACAGATGGTAAACTGAAACAATAATGGAGCTTGTAGGCCAAGGGATGGAGGAGTATTGAGTGGGAAGAATTATCTCAATGTGGGTGATGTGGGATTGTAGCACGGGCACCCAGGGGTGGGAAAAGGGTGGCAGGGGGACTTCAATAGATTTTTTTTTTTGCTTTGGAATTAACTACAGCTTGGGAGTGAAGAGAGGAGAAAAATCATGACAAAAGCACTCTAACAAATCCAGAGAAACAACAAGCAGAAAGCAAATTGAACACTGAAAGGAGAAAAATCAATGCAGAACCCATTAAAAAAAATCCTGACACATGTGCACACACATGTGCACACACTAGGGTCCTCACTGGCACATCTTGGAGGGCCCACATCCAGCCAGTGCTGAGGCAGCTGCACTGGTTGCCAATTGCTGCCCGGATCCGGTTCAAGGTTCTGGTTCTAACCTTCAAGGCTTTATGCGAGTTGGGACCCACATACCTGAGGGACCGCCTATCGCCCTATGCCCCTCGCAGGGCCTTGCGCTCTGCGGGTGAAAATCTGTTGGTCGTTCCCGGCCCTAGGGAAGCATGCCTGGCCTCGACCAGGGCCAGGGCCTTTTCGGTCCTGGCCCCAACCTGGTGGAATGAGCTCCCGGGAGAGCTGCGGGCCCTGCGGGATCTTTCAACGTTCCGCAGGGCCTGCAAGACGGAGCTCTTCCGCCAGGTTTATGGTTGAGGCCGGGGCTGATAATAGATCTATGCCTCCCCGGGGACTCGGGTTCTGGACCCGAAGCAAAACATCATCAGGACCTCCTCTCCACCCGCTAGTAGTGGGAGGGAGGGGGGGAAGTTGAGCTGCCGTTCTTGCCATGCCGGCAATATTGGCAATGTTATTATTGTTTTATGGGGTTTTAATGGGGATTTGTGATATTGTTACCCGCCACGAGCCACAAGGGAGTGGCGGGCTATAAATCTAAAAATAATAATAATAATAACAACAACAACAACAAAGTTGGGTAAAAAGCAGAATGAAAAAGAAAACCCAACAGGAATGCATGGTGAAACCCAAAGACAAACATCAGTACATAAAGGCCTATGTGACCTTTGTAATACTTAATTTCAACTGTGCAAAGTTCTATGGGGTTAAGGAGATGGGGTTTAACTTTTTTACACACACAATTTTGCAAGTGGAAACTGCCTTCCATGATGCTAAAGACTTTTAGTGTGTGTGTGTGTGTGGGGAGAACAAATGCCAGATACCATGTGCCCCCCCCATTTAAAAGATTAATAACATCATGAGGTGGGGGAGGTTTTGATTAACAAAACCATGCAGAAACAGGAGGGCTAATGCCACACTATGTGGCTTTAATCCAGACTGGGTCCTGTGCAGTTTTAATTCCGTGGACAAGGAAAGTACTCTGTAAGTTACTCTAGCAGAAGTGTGAACCTGAAGGATGCCTTAAAGAATGCTGATGGAAATACACATCTGTCTAGAAACTGCAATTTAGGAAGAAATAGCTATGATTCTGGAGCCATGTGTTTCCTACTTACTTATGACCAGCAGAAAGAGGAATCTCTGTTCTTTGGGGTTCTCCTCTGCAGGAGTGGCATGGTGAGGGCAACCCTTGAGATTGTTCTTGATTCCAGGCATTAGGTTATCTCTCTAATAGCATGGGGTTCTGAGTCATGCCATGGATATTAATTTCATCTCTGAAATGAATGTATAATTGTTTATTGCTAGTATTCTAATTGAAAGTGTCACTATGTGCATCGATTTACAAGTCCTCACCTCCAGAATTCATCTCAAGGGAGCCAGAGTAAAGTGGCGTGTCAACTAGGGTGTAATAAATCTATAGTCACAGCCTTTGCCTGGGTCAGAAAATAACGGGAAGCCTTATCATCCTGAAATGGGCTTGTTGCATCTCAGCAGGAATGTGCTGTATTCCATACTCTCCAGGAAGCTGAATTAGCTTCCCTGAGAATGAGCCATCCTATAGCCTCTCTCCAACAAAGTATTTTCCTGCAGCACCTAATCTGCATCTCAGTCTGTTCGCTGTCATTAAACTGTGTCTGATCTGTAAAATATCCTTCTTATTAGCTAGAATTGGCAGGCCTATTGGGGACTCAAGCCTGTTCCACTTTCCAATTAATGGACTTTACTGAGAGCTAGTGTTTATCTTGCTTTTCATTAATAGCTGGATGGAGCTTTAATGTAAGGAGAAAAGAGCATCATTTGGCAACTTTGCGTTTGTCTTTCTTTCTTACATTTCAGATTAAGGCTGGCTCAGGCATCGATTTCCTTCACTCCTGGGTGGATGAATGCTAACGTACAAAACTAGGATTATGGGAAATGTCCTAAAGAAAAACAGATACCTTTTAATCTTGAAAGGAGCATGGGAAGACTGGCATGGATAAACATGGGATAATGCATTCTGTACATCAGGGCTGCAGGGATCAGAAACAATGCACCAAATTTACATACCTCCTTTAAAAGTCAGTAGTGGCCTGTTTCATTCGTCTCAGGTCCAGGGAGAGATGATGGCAAAACTGCTATAAGTCCTTTATGAACTTGGCCACACCCTATGCAGCTTCTGAGTAAACAGAGGCCTCTGTGATTTATGAAACTCACTTCCTGTGCCACAGAACCTGAGCAGAATTGCTTGCTTTTTTCTTAACTTCAAACACTGGCCTTGGAGCCAGGCTAGAACAGGCCTAAAACCCATGTGAGAAAATGGGACTGTGCTTGGTTCTTTCCAGTACATGGCCACTGAATACAATGGGTCAGCTGCAACACCATGGCAAGCCACCGAGTACAGTATAAAAACCATAGCATTTCTGACATACCTGATAAAGTAGAAAGAAGCCAAATCAAAATGCCACAACATTCTCCATGTGCCAGTGGGAGAAAATCTGAAAACCAAGGTAAAATGGCCTTTAAAACTGGGGCTCTCCTATATTTGTAGGAATAATAGAATCATAGAGTTGGAAGATACCTCCAGGTCATCTAGTCCAACCCCCTGTACAATGTCAGAATTCACAACTACCTGCCTACCCATAGTGACCCCAATCTCATGCCCAAGTGACATCCCTCCACCACCAAATATCTCCAGAATCTACCCAGGCCTGGAGGAAATTCATCTAGTATCCCACAGCAATACCCTGGGTATGCAAGGAAGGACCACCAGAGACAAACACTGGCACATCCCTTCACAATCTGCCTAAGTTCATAAAATCAGCATTTCTGTCAGATGACTATCTAGCCTCTGCTTAACAACATTCAAATATCTTGATCCTTCTCCATACTACAAAGAAGTATTAAATTATAGTTGCCATACTAGATATAGGGAATCTCTCTCATATAGAGACTTGTAGTAATTGCTGTAAAACCAAATGAGGAAAGTCCCATGCATTGCAGGGCCCCAGAAGATACAGATGTGATCTAACTGGATAATCTGCTAACAGAAGCACAGGGACTGGAAGAAGAAAGCTGTGGATCATACATTAGGCACCGTTTCAGTAAGGTTACATAGGCCATGAATTTCACTCTGTCTATATAGCTCAGCTGCCGCCCACAATGAACTCATGTATTTATCTCAGATTCTGTTCCCACCAGACTTTTATCTGCACATCTCATCCTCTTTAATATATTGTGTTATCAGACTTCCTGCAAGATTTGGCAGCCTGATTATCTAAGCCATATAGCTGGTGAGCTTTGCCTGAAGTGGCATGAGCAGAGAAGACAAATGAACCCAAGCGCCAAACCTGCTGCCTGCCAGACCTTTCCAGGGGTACAGAGCATTCAGCTTCTCTTCTGCCTGCCTTTCTCATTCACCTGTGAAGTCCTCCTCTCCTCAGTAATGAAAGGAGCCACTGTACTTACGGCCCAGTCAAGTCATTTGTTTAGAGTAGGCATTTGGTGTATAATGATTCCTGGCTGCTATGAAGAAAGCTCCCAGCAATCTACTGCTGGGACAAGTAACTCAAACCCTCTCAACCTTTGACTATTAATATCCTAACACAGCCGGTCACCTGTGAAGGAAAGGGGAAATGAAAAGCACTCACCAGGTGTCAGCCGCAATTACTCGGGGAGTAAATATTTCTAAAGCAACCATCTTGAGTTGAAAGAAACAGCTGGATGGATGTAGCTTCCAGTCGCTGCTTCCTATTGCCTTTTTGCTATAGTCTAGTCATGCAAACTAGGTAGATGCTGTATGAGTATCTACAAGGAACCCACAGAGAGTCTATTATTGCAAGAGGTCTAACTGTGAGTGACTCCAAGCCTATCAGAATCATGTTTTTACTACTATCAAAGCCCATTTTAAAAATGGGTTTTGAAAGGGGTGGCAGGCAGGAGGGCGTGAGAGGGTGGCTGTGGCTCCCTCTGACCCGCAAAGTGGGCTAAAGAGAGTGGAAAGCCCCCCCCCCCGCACTGGCGGCAACAGGGCTTTGTGGCCCACAGGGAGGCTTCAAACTCCCTGTCTCAGCATGAGCAGACCTGAGGGCCGCAAAGCCCTGTTGCTGCCTCTCTCCTCTGGGCGACAATGGAGGCCGCAGCCACAAGGCTTGTAGCAGGCAAGGAGGAAGGGTGGGAGCTGGAGGGGGAGGGCCAATCAGGATGGACCTGCACAGACAGGGTCCTGGACAGTCTCCTCCCAGGAGGCTGTTTCCCAAATATATAAGGGAGCGAAATAGTGTTAAGGATGATGGAATAAGTAAGGAGCTTTTAGCTGTTCCAGGAGATTCAAAGACTTTCCCACAGCTAGCAGGTCTGTCATGGAGAACATCTTGGCATAGTGAAAAAATTCAACAGCTACATTTTCTACTACTGTAGAGGTATAGTGGGTCATAGGCATATATTGGCTAGAGCCTATAATATCAGTGATGATAAAAGGTGTCATATTCTCCCCTTTCCTGTCCTTTTATTTTAACAGTAGCTTGTATCTGTGTTGAAATACCATATACTTTTTTATTGTTAACTTTACTGATTAATTTTCTACTCAGTGCAATATAAAATACAAAACACTACACACACTTCAACATTCGTTATGTTAGATTAATAATAGAAATGATTATAAAAAATTTTAAATGACATTATTATATTTATAAAATTTTAAGCATCTCATGATGACTGATACCAGTTAATCTTATCATTGCGAAGACAATAGATTCCACACTGTCTGGCATACAATAGTATGAAATCACTATAATGTGCAGTATGCACCTGTTACAGGAATCTCCTTTAGCCTTTGCTAGAAAGCAACAATCTTAATCCCAAACAATAAGAGCCTAAGAGAAGTCATCCATCCTTTGTGTACCCCATTGTTTTGGTTTTTGAACTTCCTTGTAAGTTAGTAGTTCCCTGCTTATGTGCCATTCCCTATAGATTTGCAATCTTCTAATCTTCAGTTCTTGCCATCACACTACGTTCTGAATGTATGTCTTTGGATTTAGTTTAAAGCCCAGGTATGGAAGGGTTCTCCCAAAAATACCTTTTCCATCCCTTATGTGGTGCACACCATCTCCTGATAGTTGCCCATCATATTGACATCATAGACCATGATCCAGAAATCCAAACCTTTCCCAACAACACCAGTGACGTAGCTAGTCATTTACATGCATGACTTCTCTCTCTCTTTCTAAGCCACGGCCACTTACAGGAAGAACAGATGAAAACACAACCGGTGCTCCCAGGTCCTTTACCTTTTCCCCTAGATCCACAAAGTCTTTCTTAATACATTCCATGCTGGGCTGAGAAAACCATAGGACATTTTGAAGGTCATTAATGTATAGGGTCACCATAAGTCAGAAGTGACTTGACAGCTTTTAACACATACACACACTCAAACGTTGCGCCAACATCTTGCATTCTCTATTTTCAACACTTTTAAAATGGTTTTAAATTGGTTTAATATGTTACTAATTAGTAATTATTTTAACCTATATTATTGTTTTGTTTTGATATCATACACCGCCCTGAGCTAGCTTGCCAGGAGGGCAGTATAGAAATCAAATAATAAATAAATAAAACAAATCTACCTATTTCCATTCTAACTCTCCCTCTTACTGCCTACTGCTTGGTATGTTTCAAAGCCTGGATTACATCCTGTTGGTCTCCATCTTTTCTAATGGATACCTCTTTAGAAAAGCATTTCTGAATCTTTGCAACGATTCTACCTTTCCAGCAGCTGTACAGTTGACCAACCCCTGTCATTTCACCTCTGAACTGGCCTTAGATGAACAGTCCATGATGAGCTCATTAGGCAAGACCTGGAGATATTTTCTAGGCAGTTCGGGCACTTGCTTGAATTATTCAGCATAGAACTTGACAGCATGGCATTCAAGAGGAATCTCATTAAAAGAACCAGGGAAGTTTGTCTCCATCTGACAGGCTCAGCTGAGTGGCTCTCACAAGAAGCTCTCTCTATGTGTTTAGCAGGATTTATTCCACTGCAAATGGAGGCCTTGGAAACAATCCCCTGTAAAGCAATCTGTGCATAAAAGAGTCATGAGCATAAGAATTGGCTTAATTGGAGACCTAAAAGGATAGCAAGCGAGCGCTGTCACATACATTAAGATTGGTGGGTATTTCTGTGGGTTTGGCCCCTCCCATTCATTCCAAAGTTCAAAGTGGCACAAGTTAATCAATACAGAAGCACCCTGTGGGGTGCAGGGCTTTGCTGATCATTCTGTGGATCATTCTGGTAGATGAATGAACTGCCTTCACTGTTTCATTGACTCTTGTTAGCTTCAGAGAAACTGGGCCTCTCTACAAGAGCGTTTGTTTATAGACTGAGCAGCCAAAGAAGCCTTGCTCCAAGGTAGCCATGCCAGGCCTTGAATGTACTGAACTGGCAAACTGACAAGTGTTGCCGTTATCCCTCTGGAACTCCCCTGCCCCCCAGCAAAATCTCCCAAGACCAAGACTTCCCTCCTAGCATTGAGTATTCAGGGCCTCTCATAATAAGATCACAGCTAATGAAGAGACTGTAGAGCATTTAAGGAGAGATGTAAAGTAAATCTTCAGATGGAAGGTGCGTTACTGCAGAGACAACAACCAGGACTGCGATAGGAATCTTTGAGAGGAGTGGGTGCTGGCAAAGATGGACAGAAAATAAAAGAATGAAGGGACAAAGAAGTACAGAGTCACCCTCCCTTCCTTGTATTACTTCAAAGAAATATTCCAAGAATTTCCAAAGTGGTTTTCTTCAAAATAGGCAGTTTTCTCAGTCTCTGGAAACACATTTTTAAATAAGCCATCACAAAATGTCAGCATGTTTTCCATTGTCATTTAAAAATCTCTTTCCAAAATACTGACAATTTCAAAGTGCGATTAGAGCCAGCTCCCTCCCATGCAACCAACTAGGTGACCTTGGGATCGCCATGGCACTGGTAAAGCTGTTCTGACTGAGCAGTGATATCGGGGCTCTCTCAGCCTCACCTACCTCACAGGGTGTCTGTTGTGGGAAGAGGAAAGAGAAGGTGATTGTAAGCCACTTTGAGACTCCTTCAGGTAGAGAAAAGCAGCATGTAAGAACCAACTCCTCCACATCTTAATAAAAGTCATGAGAATGAGTACTAAAGTGAGCCTGGCAGTCAAATAAAGAAAGCATTAGTTTGTGATTCTGCCACCAAAGCTTTATATATTTATTGTATAAATATAAACAATATATTTATTGTTATTGTATCCCACCCTTTCCTGAGTTTGTAAAACCCTGCCCAGACAAATCATAGACAAATCAACACTTCTATGTTGCACCAAATCCCAGTGCATATAGAAAAATTAGCTAGAATCAGATAGTTGCAGATTATGTGGACAATTTTATTGCTGCTTGGGGCCCTCACAGGCGGCTGCCCCACCAGGGGCCACCTCCAGCCCTGCAGCTGCCTCCTTTGGGCATAGGCTGGGACCGCTGGAGGACAAAGTGATGCAGCAGTGGCCAGCCAGGCCTGGTGCTGAGCCACTTTTGTGCTGCTACTACCCATTTTTTGCAGCTGGAGGACAAAGGAGTGTAGCAGCAGCCAGCAAGGCCTGGTGCTGATTCCTGCTTATACTGCTACTACTGCCCATCTAATGTGGCATTCACTTTCTGGTCTCTGATCAAGGGACAGAAGTGATGGGCATCATGTCCGTATTCACTTCAGTTTATTTGACCATGCCAGCAGATGTGTTTACACATCAAAAACCCAGACAAATGAAGCTGATTAAAAGCCTTGCCCTCATACCCTAAAAATTCATCTGATCAGTCCAATTTAAATATTAACACAAAGTTATTTCACATTGTCTCTCAAAACCTAGGGAAGAAACATTGCTATTTTACCTCAAAATGGGTACCAAACATAGTAAATTCAGACACATGCTGTCTTTTCCTCTGATGGAATTTCTATCCTATAGAAAATGCTCCAAATCAAGTTGGAATTTCTAGAAGCCTTGGAAAGGAAAACAGTCTGTTTATATTGATATTTTGCCATACAATATCCCTAAAAAATGTAGGTCATAATTCATCAAAATTGGTCATGCTTCAGTCCTACTGAGATCAATTGAAGAAGAGTTGGTCAATATATGCCGCTTTGCTCTATCAGAAGGAATCTTAAAGTGAATCTTCCCTTTCCTCTCTCCACAACAGGCACCCTGTGAGGAAGGTGAGGCTGACAGAGCCCAGATTTTATTGCTCGGTCAGAACAGCTTTATCAGTGCTATGGCGAGCTCAAGGTCACCTAAGCTGGCTGCATGCGGGAGACTAGGGAATCAAACCTGGCTTGCCAGATTAGAAGTCTGCACTCCTAACTTCTACACCAAGCTGGTAAAATTATTCACAACCATCTTGTTAGCTCAGATTCTAAGCTTTGTGCCATATCCTTTTTTCATGGCAGAAGTAGTCTGCTGTTACTCAATGCTGGGGTGGTTGTTCAATCTGTCTAATTTATAGTCAAATGTTATGTGGAATGTTTGGGCCAGCTATAAAACTCTTCCTGTGGTTAAAAATACAAAAGAACACTTTTTATTTCACATTTTTGTTTACTCCATAATTACTAAAGATGCAGTCCTTCTCCACTAAAATGAAGAGGCATTTTGCTATTTAATTAAATACAAGTTGTTGGGTATATGAGGAAAAATGTATAGGTTGGTAGCAGATTTGGCAAACCTGGAAGCTTTTGTAGAAAGACCAAATCCTACAGCCACTTTACTGCAGCATCCAGCCTCATTTTACTTGCATGAGCGCTCATATCAGAGTCTAGTTCACAGTTTGCTATTTCAATAGGTGGGGAAACAGGAAGAAGCTGTTGGACAAACACCATCAGGAAGGTATAATGTGATCTGAAAAGAATAGAAGGAAGGCTGGATCCAGATTTGGGGGCAAGAAGACTTTGAATGGATCCTCACATGCTGCGATATCCTCCTTCCCCCAATTCTATTTAAGTTTTGGATAGCACAGAGGAGACCCCATTCAAATTCCTGTTCAGCCAGGAAGCTTATCTGATAATTGCTCAAATGGTAACATTTCCTCTCATGTGACTGAAGAGTAATTCACATGTTTTTATCATCAATTTTATATCACCTCTCAGCTGATTGTTTGAATTGATCCCATTGAAAAGCATTCTGTTGACTATGGACAACATGGAAGTTCTGTCAGTGACACTTTCACAGTGATGCACACATGCAAGCCATCACTAGATGCTACACTCAGTGATGGCTGAACATTGTTTTCGGAATTGGGAATGTGTCTTCCAGTATGGCCGCTGCATTAGACACAACTTGAGAAACTCCCTACTGTCATGTTTGAGTGTTCAGTGTTCTCACTAGTGACACTTTATATCTCAAAGCCAATGTAATATAATACAATGATCAGAGTATTATACCAGGACTGGGGAGAGCTGAATGCACAGCTCACTCAGGGACCTTGGGCCAGTCACTCTTCCTTGTAACTTAATCTGCCTCCCAGCCTGCCAAATGGGGAAAAGCAGAGAAAGGGAGAATGGTGTATTGTCTCTGAGCTCCTTGGATGAAAGCGGGGATTTTTAAAAGTGATGATTGATATCCTGAGCATTGTGACTAGCCACTTCAGATGTGATGGATTGTACATCTTGATCTATCATCTGTGAGGTGTCCCTGTTTTGCCCGCAAGTATTAATTTGCTTCTTTGCTGTCTTCAGCTGTTGAGAGGATGGGCAGGTGGTCCCCATATCAGTGCCTCCACACTTCTCTAAGGAACCAGTCCTTATCAGGCTTCTCTTCAGGGGCTACCAAACATATCATAAATTTTACTCATTGGCTGCCATCTCATTCCATCTGTCACATGAATCCTATTTTGAAGTTGGGAGGGAAACGAAAGCTTTTGCTCAGTCTGACAGATGCACAGGAGAGTTTTGATCTGCTCCATGTGCAGAAAGGAAGCTGTCAAAACTCTTAGGTTTTATTGCTGGCATTATCATAAACATCGCCCTATGCCTCTTATCAGGTCACTGGGATGCTCTCCCTGTCGTGTTGTTTTTCAGGATGAGCTGACAGCTCAGGATCCATGCTGTGATATCAGCCATAGAATTAAAATATCTAAAAGAAGGCGGCTTTTTGCATTTGGAAATCAATGCGTTTGGGACCATTTTTGGTCTATGCTTTGATGGGTGAGGGCTGCTGCTTCTGATGAGATAGTTTGATCCCTGAATAGGACACTGATATTCAGAATAAAGTGTGCATGCTGCCTCAAGTGTACAGCACTCAGTGTGGGTTTCTCCCTTTTAAGGACATGTGAGCTGGATGCCTGGATTTTTCCATTACCAATGACATGTATTTGAAAGGGAAATTTGTCATCCAAAAAACATATATGCATGTCACATCCATGTGATATATATCATTTGAGGGCAAATGAAGTCATTTCTGACTAAAGAGCATCAAAGTAGTAAGCCATTTACCAACCCACTCAAATAACCTATCAACTGACTCTTGCCAAGGGTCAGGAGGTCAAATATCGTAGGAATCCTCAATCTTCCCACAGAAGGCCCAGCAGCTTCCCACATGATTGGCTTTGTATTTACACTGGGAACACAGGAAATGCTCAGGAAAACCCTGTAATGAGAAGATTCCATGTAGACAGAGCAGGCAGGTGAGTGAATTGTGACTGGGGTTCTTAACTGCCGTTGCTTCTTGCTCTTCTGCTTGAGAAAATGAGCTGCTCACTCAGTAGCCCTCCCCATGGTTGGTGACTGCTTCTCTAAGCAGCCATCACTGCTTGCTCAAGCAGGTGACTGAACAATGGAACAGCTGCTGTTGCTGGATACTGACTCTCTGGCAGAGGAGGATGAGGGGAAGAAGAGGAGTCGCTCTAGTGGTTTCAGCATGCAAATCAAGGGAGAAAGTAGGGATGGGCAGACCTGATCATTCAAGCGGACAAACAGAACCACTGCCACCATCCACACAGTCATCACTCTTTCATAATGGTGGGCCCTCTGAAGGCCACAGAGCCTCATCAATCCCTAAGAAGATATACCAGCTAGTGACGTTTGTGGCAGCTTTTGTGCTACAGTTGATGAGGCACTTGTGTTCTTGGAATAAACAATCCAAATACAGATTGACACAGACTCTTCCTCCTCCCCACCAAATTTGTTATGTGTCAGGTTTGCTGAATCAGTGCACCTGTCGCTTATAAACAAAGCCGTCTGGAAACACCCTACCATGTATAACAGGTTCTAAAAATACCACAGTGGTGCTCTTCTATGATATCTGCACCCATCCTTAGAAAAAGAGGGCAAAGGCAGTCAGAGAGAATAAATGTAATAGGGTATCTTATTGCCACCCCAAACAAGTCCAGTGTAGGGAAAAGTACAGCTCTACAGTTCCTTCTTTCTCTGTGTAAGTATAATCTGATTTCCACAAGAAATCTGGCCCCGTATAGCCTGCAAGGCAAAAGTTCTGCCATCTTTTAGCTTTGTTGATTATGTCTGAAAGAGCCATCTAAGCAACCCCTCAATCCTTTTTTGTGCTGTGAAAACCCAAAATGAGCTGCCAGGTTTTCTGTTTTTCTTTGACTTCTTTCTTGAGGAAAGGGAGGAGACATCCCCTGCAGGATCCTTATTTCCCTTCCAGCCCAACATTCTTTCTCTTGGATGATTTTGCTAGTCATGTTTATATTTATCTGAAGCATTGTGGTGCCAGTCCTATGCTAGAAAGCAGGCATTCATTTTTGTAGAAGAAATGAACTACTCTTGATTGCATTTCTTATTGGAGCTTAGTCATTTGTGATGTTTCCAAAATGCAACGAGATACAATCCATTACCACATTGCATATTCTTTTTAAAAGAAAGAGAGAACAGCACATTTGACAAGAGAATGCCTAATTCTACTACGAGATCAGAAGGAAGCTCCCATCTGCCCAACCTTTTATTTAATTAGGCACATAGGAACAGAGATCAGACTGGGATATTTTCTTTGTTGTTTTTTTTTTGTTTTGTTTAAACTGCCAGATGAAACTATATGGCTCACAGATTCATCTTTTGCCTAAAATTCTGGAAGAGACTGAAAAGGCTACAAGATTCTCCCTTTGAAAAAGACAGTCACGCATGGTTGTCCATGTGTAACAATCTGAGCTGCCTCCTGTTTTTAAAGATTGTGCTTTCTCATACATTGCATGGGCAGCTGATCTCACAGCTGTCCAAAGCAACTCTTCTGGTCCTCTGTCATTTGAACAAAAAGGCAACCACATAGCACACAACTTATATTGGATTCTTTCTTCAAATAAGTAGCTGCCTTATATACCAATGGCCTGTTTTCATGACCACTTCAGTGCATTATGACTGTGGAAAAAAATGCCCAAGTCAATTCCTAAGAAGTGCTCCTGGTCCATGGAGAAGGGTTCATGTGCACATTCAAGATATTGGTTTTGATAATGATTTACATTTGGGATATTTTGTAGTGGCTTTCTTGAATCCTGGGCTTCATGGTGGGTGTGCATGACCTGCTTACCACAGTCTAGGGGACAACACAAGGAAAGCAGGTTGGTTATGGCCAATGGACAGACCATGACAATAGCCTTGAATCATAGCCCTTATGAGCAGAGCCAGAGACCAACTGCAGCTTCCAAATACTGAATTATTGCTCCTCTATAGGATTGGAAGGGGGGGATGGAAGGAACTTGCGCCGTATGTTTTTACTTTAACTTGATAAAATCATATATTGCAAACTGTCCTGTAGAATGAGGTGGTTTATAATTAAAACTATATAAAAATCACATAAGCCTACACAAACACTGTATAAACTCATAGCAGATTAGTTTTAAAAAATCCCCACAGTATAAAATTAATAAAACCGAACAGCTGAATATGAAAAATTAATTTCAAACAATGCCCATAAAGTTCCATAAAAACAGTAACATAATCCCAAGGGGGAAAATAACAGCACACCAATTTCAGAGCATTCATAGTAAACAGTAGCTAAAACAGAAAAAGAAAGAAAGAGACCTCACTCCCCAGTTTACAAAGAATTTGGGTAAATAGGAAAGCTTTTAACTGGCATTAAATCCAAAGCCAGATAAAGAGGTAGGGAAAATGTATTCCACAGATTTTAAATTTTATACCATTTTTTCTCTTTAATTAGAAAGAGAAATCACATCACTTTTTTCCTTCTCTCTGTTATCCCAACAGCAACAACCTTGAGAGATAGGTTTGGCTGAGAGCTTGTAATGGTCACCCAGTGTGCTCCCACTTGCTTAACATTATATGGGAAATAGGGATTTGAACTTTGTGGATCTAGATGGACTACATGGACTACATTCCATGTAGTCCATGGACTACATTCCCCAGAAGCCCCTGCCAGCATTCGCTGGCAGGGGCTTCTGGGAATTGTAGTCCATGGACATCTGGAGGGCCGCAGTTTGACTACCCCTGATCTAGATCAACCTTTTGCAATCTTTTTACTATGGAGGAACACCTGAAATGTTTTTCAGGCTTCAAGGAACCCTGGAAGCAATAACATGCCCCTTCAGAGAAGTGGGCACAGAGAAGTGGGCACAGTCAGCCCATCAATCAATTGATCATTTAACATTTCCATTGTGGAGAAAGAGACAAGGCATCTAGAGCAAGTGAGCTCTAGTGATGTCTAATGGCATCAGGGACCATCTGAACTTCTGGGAAAAGCCAAATAACCCCTGGAAAGTTCTCATATAACCTCAGGGTTCCCATCATTGAAAAGACCCTGTCCTTAGTGATAACTGCCAATACATCCAGCCCATATGCCAACAGCTGCAATGGTTACCAGTTGAATCCTGGATCAAGCTTAAGGTCTTGGCTTCCTCCCGCGGAAGCCTCTTCTGGATGTTTAGCCGAAAATTCTTTTGAATTAATTTCAACCCATTGGTTCTGGTCATACTCTCTGGGGCAACAGAAAACAACAGAAAACAACAGAAAACAACTACATTCAAGTATTTGGAGATGGTTATCATATCACCTCCTAGCCGTCTTCCTCCAGGGCCTGCAAAATGGAGCTCTTTCACCAGTCATTTGATTGAGGCCAGAGACAACATCTATTGGCCCTAGAACCCCCTCCCATTCAGATATGCCTACACCACGGGGTTCAATTGAAATATTACCTGTAATTAATAGAATGTTCAACTGTTACTTTATTATGGATAATATTGATGCCTCATTGTTGATAATACAGTTACCTAGCTATATTGTATACTATTATTATGTTCTCAGTAAACCACCTTGAGCCACAAGAAGGATGGTATATAAATGCAATGAATAAATAATAAAATAGTGATGGCAGACAGATGGTAATCTCAGGACACAGGCAGGCTCAAATGGGTGCAGGCACAAAAAAAGTTGCAGTCTAAGCAAACATACAGGGTATAAATTTTAAAATCTGATGTCAACCTCACTACAGAAAGAAACACAGACCAACAAAGAACTTCACAACGCATCAAACGCTGAAGAAGTAAAGAAGAAATTGGCAAGATGTGTTTTAACAAATAAGGCACTAACCTAAGAAGTATGTAAATATATGCTTTCAGGTTGTTTATTCTGTTTCCTTTTAAATCAGGTTGGACCCAGCAGGTATTTTGGCATAGTTTTGTTTTGTTTCATTTGAGAAAAGAATGCCAGGAAAACAAAGTACTAAGATGTGCCTTTATCAGTTTCCCATTGAGACTATCCACAAAAGTATCTTACTGAGCCATCTTTCAGTGCTGGGTCTGGAACACACTGTATTACAATAGATCAAGTTCTCTCTGGTAGGTTAGTCTAAAAAAATGGGGCTGGGAGCCCCATGGCTGTTGACCTGTGGGGTTCTGCAGGGTTTGATCTTATGCCCCATGCTATTTAATATTTATGTGAAGCTGCTGGAAGAGGTCATCAGCCAATAAGTGGATGATACCCAGTTCTACCCTCCCTTTCCACTTAATTCCAAGGATACTGTTGACGTTGTGAATTGGATGAGGGTGAATAAGCCACCTGACAAGATGTTCTCTGGGTCAGAGTCCTGAGATTTCTCCTATCCTGGATAGGGTTAATTTGTTGTTGTTGTTAGGTGCGAAGTCGTATCCAACCCATCGCGACCCCATGGACAATGATCCTCCAGGCCTTCCTATCCTCTACCATTCCCCGGAGTCCATTTAAGTTTGCACCTATTGCTTCAGTGACTCCATACAGCCACCTCATTCTCTGTCATCCCCTTCTTCTTTTCCCTCAATTGCTCCCAGCATTAGGCTCTTCTCCAGGGAGTCCTTCCTTCTCATGAGGTAGCCAAAGTCTCCTTGAAAAGCCAAGTTCACACCTTAGGAGTGCTGCTTGACATAGTGGTCACCTTAGAAAACCAGGTGGTTACTGTGGCCATTTGCCCAGCGTTGGAACATCAATTGTATCAATTCCTGAGTCAGATCTAGCTAGAGTGATCCATGCCTTAGTCACATCTAGACTGGACTATTGCAATGCACTATACTTGGGGCTACCTATGAAGAGTGTTTGAAGGCTGTAGACTGTTAGTCAAAACCAGTTTCCAGGATCATGTGATCCTGGTCAGTTGGATGTAGTCACAGCAATCCGTGCCTTAATTACTCCTAGACTGGACTGTTGCAATGCATTGTACTTGGGATTACTCTTGAAGAGGCTCAGTTAGTACACAACACTGTGTCTAGACTGCTGCTTGGGACTAGTTATAAAGATCATGTGACTCCAATATTACAACAATTACACCAGGCTTTCAAACAGCTCCTTGGCCCAATTCAAGTGGTTGTTTTTAACCATGGCTTGGGACCAGGCTGACGAAGTTTCTTCTTCCATACATTTCTGCCCAGGAATTGTTAGAATAATAGAATCATAGAATTGGAAGGGACCTCCAGGGTCATCTAGTCCAATCTCCAGCAGAATGCAGGAAATGGCCACAAGAGTCAAACACCTGCACAATTCCTTCTGTCCAGCCATTTACAATCTGCCTAAATTCACAGAATTAGCATTTCTGTCAGATGGTTATCTAGCCTCTGCTTAAAAACTTCCAAGTTCATCTTGTAAGATAAAATAAACTAAAAGAGAATTACTTTCCATAGGCACTCAGTGAGTTCCAATTTGAACACAGAGCTTTACGCCCACTCCAAGCTGGCAAGATTGTTCCACTGGAGGAGATCATGGTCTTCGCACAGCTGTCCCCAACCCATGGATCAGTTGGGACTGAGGACTGGGGACTCCTCCTCGTCCTCCTCCCCAGCTGCTGCCTCGGGGACTGCCCTGCCACTCTGCTGCCAGCTCACCTTTGGTGCTCTCCGACGGCCGCCATGGCTGGGGCTCCCCCTCAGCCTGGCACTGCGCAGCTGCTGCTGGCAGCACCCTCAAGTGGGCGGCAAAAAGTCAGGGGCGCTGGCAGGAAAGCAAGCAGAGCAGGGGCTCAGGCGGCAGTGTCCCTCAGCAAAAGACTACCCCCCACCTGGGCCTCAGTAAAATTGTCAAAAAAATGTATCGACAATTTTACTGAGTAAAACTTTTTACAGTGGCCCCAGTGATAAAAAGGTTGGGGACCACTGTTCTAGATCATTGGATCACAGGCAAGGGTGCCACAGGCAAGAACACAAAGTCACAATCAGCCTGAGATGTCACATCATAATTCAAGGGCCAGAAGCACTGTTAAAAGCAGGTAAGGTCAAGTTTCCTAGAAGTTAATAGGCAGGGCCTTAGGCCTGGCCTGTCCATGATCAAACAAGCTGTCCAGACAAAAGTGGACGTCTAAAAGTCAAGGGTTCATAGAATCTGAGTTATCATGCAATGAAATGCCTGAAAACAGAATGCAGATTGAAGTCCATCTGGTCCTGAGCTGTATGTTCCAGATCATACCTGACTTTTAGACTTGAGTTACAAATGGACCTGTGTTACAAACTTTAAAACTGGTAGAAGACCTAGTTCAAATCCCTCTCTAGCATCTTAAAATATGACGCACTACATTGTAGTCATGTCAAGACAAAGAGAGAGTTAAAGGGCTTCAATCAACTGTATCATCTACAATTATGCCCAGCAGTGGGGGCAGAAATATATAATATTTTCACCTTCAATCAAACCCAAAATGATTGCTGTGTTAGTATGAGGGAAAGGTCAGTATTGTCACAGTGATGTGGCCCACTCATTAATGAAATATTGCCAGACACCCCACCCATCCTTTAATATGGTTAAATCTATTTGACTGTAGGTTCATTCTTCATATAGCCATAACAGCCAGTTGAATCCAGTCTTCAGTTTTAAGTGATTAGAAGGGGGAAAAGACAAGACTCAGATGACAAGCAGTTGCTATATCCAAGGCTATATAGCCTTGAGCATACCCATTTCGAAACAAGTTCCATGGAGATCAGATACATGACTCTTTTAGCCTTGGGCAGTCTGCACCAATCAAAGCTAGAAGCCACAGTTGTGAACTGGTATCCAAAGTGAAATTGTGCTAACTTCATTATGGGGGATTGACATGCACATGGCTGGCTTAGCCCATGGCAGGACAGCTGAAAAGCAGAACATGTTGACTATGGCAAAATGAATTTGATTAGAAATATAGTAGCACTCATGCCAGAACAGGACTGTATGTATGTATTTTAGTTATGTTTTAAACTCATTTTTACAGGTCTATTTTTACTTGTTAGCCAGTTCAGTGGCACAGATGGCCTGAACAGTGGGATATAAATCTTCTAAGTAAATAAATATTTTCTATGTTTCCTCCCCCTCAAATGAGTATCCTGCTAATTAACGCAATGGGGTCTTTTATCAGTTTACAATATGCAATGCAGTATTACGATCTTAAAGGAATTATCTTCAAAACTAGAGGCAAAGCCCATTGTATGTGGGAATACAATGGGCGCTAGCCTTTTCCTGGAGGGGAATGCTTTACTAATGGAATTGCTTACCCGGGGATGCTTGAGTAAGCGAATTGATCGGCTAGGCAGACGAAACCTCCAGCGATTCATCAGCTAAGGCGCCTCTAATTCAGGCGCTCCATATTCTGGGGGTAGGCGCCGCGTGCAGGCTCTGCTGCCCTCCGGAGCTGAGCGCAGCCACATGGAGCTCACCGTGGCAGGAAGCGTAGTCGTTCTTTGAGGGCTGAGGCAACCCCTCTTGGCGTCCCCGGAAAGCCCCGTAGCTGCCCTCGTCTTGCAGGGAGCGGCCTAGAAGCTCCCGCGGACAGCCGGAGATCCGTTGGCTATGAAGCGAGCAGTTACCACGGCAACCTCGCCACCCTATCCCCTCTTCCCCCTCTTTCCAGGCGTGGAAAGTAACGTGCGTCCCTTCAACTTCCATCGCCCGGCGGATTCGAAAAGTAGGCGGACAACATGAAAAGCGACGGTGTGAGGCATCCTCGCCGCTCTGTCTCTCACAGCGTCTGACCCCGGTGGGAATCCAAGATGGCGGCCCGGCATTTCCCCCCAGAATGAGGCTGCGCACCAACACCAGTTCGCTAGCTCTGGGCGAACCCGGAAATACGTGTTTGCTGCGGGTTGAGCAGCTGGGGCGGGCGCTCTTCGGATAGCGTGCTCTGATCCGCCGTGGGTGACCATGCGGGCAGCCGGCGAGCTGCAGGGGAAGTTCCAGAAGCTTGCGCAGGAATATTGTAAGATTATCGGCTGACGCCGATCGCGCAGCTTTGCTTCCCGCGGGGAGTTTTCCGCCTCCATGGTGAAGGACCCTTCTTGGGGCAGTTTCCTCTCCTACGGAAGGGCCGCGGGGTCAGGTCTCAGCAAGCCGCTGAGCAGCAACAGTGCGTCAGGACCCAGCAGCTCCGCGCGACTGCCGGGGGTTCCCTCGGGCAGCGGCCTGATGCGGCAAGAGGCACTTCGCGCCTCTCGCCGCGTCAGGCCGGGAGCAACTGCGAGCCGCGCTGTGCGCGGCTCGCAGTTGCTGCGGCTGGGAATCAGAGGGACCAATCGGCAGGCGCTTTGCACCTGCCGATTGGTCCCTCCGATTGTCTGTCATGAGGAAGGGTCCAATCCGGAGCCTTCCTCATCCCGGACACAGCCCGCCCCAGGAGGGCTTACTGTTTTATTTAGTCCGTGGCGCCCATGGCACCACGGGCAGTGTACAGATGGCGCCCATGGCGCCACGGGCGGTGTACAGATGTTGCATTGCTCCGTATTTCCAAGTGAACTAAATGGCCTGTGATTCCCCCCCCCACACACACACACACAACTGGCTAAGATTTTTAAGGAAAAATCCCAGCCAGTGAGGGGGAGGCAGCGGAATCACAGGCGCATTTACTTCACTTGGAAATATTGAGCAACGGGTCATTCCCCTAAAAATAATACTTTGGAGCTCATCTGGATGACAGTGAATTGTTTATTTAATGAGATCTTTCAACAGAAGCACAAGGGAGTGACTCGTTTATAAAACAGTGATCTGTAAGATACTACACAGTATTAGAACAACATTCTTCAGTGTTTGCAGGCTTGGAACTCATGTTTAATCCCTAGTCAGCAATATGGGACCCATGGAACTGCAAACCTATGGCAAGATGTCTATATCTCAGTCATGTGACAGGAAGTCATGTGGCATCACAGCCAGCTGCAAACTTTTTAAACAATGAGACTGAGGAAAACATTTCCTTGCATGAGTTGTTTGAAGTTCATCAACCAGTCTGGCATGCATCCATTTCTCTCTCAATTTCTTTTTCTGTGTGCCATTCCTCACCCCTTTCCAACCTAGGACCTCCATGTTCAGGAAATGTATGTGTTTAAATGCCAGGGTTAACTTTATAGGGTGTCTGTTGCCTCTAATCCCTGCGGATGGATTCCATCAAGCCTCTTACTTTAATCTTATAAAAGGTACAGGGCATGTAGTTTTCCTCTCCTCATTTTACAGAGGGATTTAAAAATATGATCCCACAGCTTTCTTTGCATCTTTAAGTATGGTTCTGAATTATTAAAATGTGTAGGAAGAAAGGAATGCAGTTTTTTAATGCTGAGTGGATGGCATCCTATGCATGGCCAGAAGTCTTTTTCTTCCAGAACTCAGCCCATGCTGAAAACAAACTCTTAGGCTAACGCTTAGTGAGATCTTTGCACAAAATAAGTGACCGGAAAAGACAAATTCTTGAAGGGTGGCCAAGTTATCCAGTTGTGGTAAAACCACAAGATGAATCTTGTGCCACAATTAAAAGAAAACACATATTGTAATTCAAGCTTTCACAATTAGAATCTGTTTCATCCGATGCAGGAAATGACCTCTCAGTCAGCAGATATCAGTACACACATGGGGAAAATGTTCATGAGGAAGAAAAGCAGTTGTAATTCCTATTAAAATGCATACTATGGAGCTCTGAAGCTCACTTGCAATAAAACAGAAAACTGGGGATAAGTCCCAGTGAATAAAATGGGACCTGCTCAGGCTTACTTGCAAGCTGCTCCGAGACCACTTGGAGAGGGGCATCCTATAAACCTAAGATAAATAAATAAATTTGTTACCCTTTGATCTGCTCAGGATCTGTACTTTCAACACTATCAGAGTCACAGATACAGTCACTCTGGAATCTATTTCAGTTATCCAGTCTTCTCCTGCTCCTCTGCTTTCTTGCTCCCTCTTTCAGGAGACAGCAGCAGGAGAGAATGCAATGGGAAGAAAGTGCTGGAACTAGCTGAGTTTTAGGCTCCAAGGACCAGAATGACTTCCTAAACTGTGTGTGGTGCAGAAGCCGGTGGTGCCCTTGAAAGCCAGCTTGGTGTAGTGGTTAAGAGCAGCGGCCTCTAAATTGAAGAAGAACCGAGGTTGATTCCCCACTCCTCCACATGCAGCCAGCTGGTTAACCTTGGGCCAGTCATGGTTCTCTCAGACCTCTCTTAGCCTCACCTACTTCACAGAGTATCTGTTGTGGGGAGAGGAAGGTTAGGTAATTGTAAGGTGCTTGGAAACTCCTTTGGATTGTAAAAAGCGGGGTACATAAAAAGCAGTTCTGTTGCTTCTTAGCAGGTGCCTTTACTTTGTATTTGTGTGTGCTAACAGGTCTTGCCATAGAGCAGGTAAAAATGGCAGCTCTGCAAGGGCTTGTGACCTAATGTCACAATGATTTACTAGCAACAAGTACCAGAAAACAGAAAATGTTCAACTGTATACAATGTTGAAAATATAAATTTCAATAAAACTGTGAACATCAGAAGCATCTTACACTATTCTTGTTGACTGCATTATGTTTCTATGATTCAGTTGCCAACCTCCAGGTGGTAGCTGGAGATCCTTTCACTATTACAACTGATCTCCAGGTGACAGAGATCAGTACTCCTGGAGAAAATGGCCATTTTGGGAGGTAGATCCCATTGAAATCCCTCCCCTCCTCAGCCTCTACTCCCACTATCTCTCCTAACCTAGCCAACAGAGGTATTGACTTTAACTTTCCCTTTACTACTCATAGCATAATACCCTTTTGTGCATGCCATGTTAGCCACAGTAATGGCTGTGGTATTTTATTTTTTATATATTCCTGACAAGAATGATCAAACACTGATATATTATCATCAGTTTTATTAATGCCCATGTATATGAGGTAAAAAATTGAAGCTGGACATTTCCAAATTGTATTTGGTAGAGGCTGCAATGAAGGACATTATATTCCTGTGCAGATGACTATGCTATGGAGATCACCAATGCACAGAGGATGAATGTGCATGACCACACTGAATGCCTTTGCACCAAGTCTCTACACGTTGACCATGTCTTCTGTCCAGCCTGGAGCCTATGGAGGTGTGGAAGTTCTGAGCAAAAGATACAGTCAACATGTATACGTAGTAGTAAAACTCTTTCATGCTTTGATTATCCCCCATATGTTTTGATGATCTGACTATATTATTCTTTTGTAAAAAGGAAAAAAAAAAAGAACAGCTAGCCAGCTTGGTGTAGTGGTTAGGAACATGGACTTCTAATCTGGTGAGCCAGGTTTGATTCCACGCTCCTCTTCCACATGCAGCCAGCTGGGTGACCTTGGGCTCACCACAGCACTGATAAGGCTGTTCTGACAGAGCAGTGATATCAGGGCTCCCTCAGCCTCACCTACCTCACAGGGTGCCTGTTGTGGGGAGAGGGAAAGGAAGGCAAATGTAAGCCGCTTTGAGACTCTTTCGAATAGAGAAAAGCGGCATATAAGAACCAACTCTTCTCCTTTTCCTTCTTTTAAACCCTGAAACAGATTAATAGAAACAGGACCAAAGGGAGTATTGTGATAGCATTTCTACTGACTGCTGAGTAGGTTCCTCCCAATCCCCTGCCCTCCCCTTCTTGTTTTGGCCCACTTGCAATACATGAGAAAAAGGTATCTCCAATCTGCTCTTCTTTTTTCCAAAATAAACCACAGGCTTTACAATACAGAGGAATTTAATAAAATAGCTCCAAGTGACAAAGTTTTTCTGTTGCCAGTTTCTTAATTAAATTGCCTAATGCTGTTTGCAATCACAGCACAAATTCCGGTGTTTAAAGACCATGGTGTTGCCATGGTGCTAACCCAGTGGATGGGCTGCATCTGTGACAAAGCATACAGATTAGACAGGCCTGTACTGCTGTAAGAGATTTGGTTACCATTTTTGGAAAGGGAGATCAGGCTTCACTGATTGTATAGCCTAGCAATACCTTGACTGTGGGGAAGAAAAAGAAGAGAAGGGTTTTATAACCTGCTTTTCTCTGCCTTACGGGGACTCGAGGCAGTCTACAATCTCCAATTTACAATCTTCTTCCCCTCCACAACAGAGACTGTGAGGTAGGTGAGGCTAAGAGAGCTGAGAAGGAAAATAGTTTGGCTGCTTCACGTTGGATGAGCTGCAGTTTCTGGTTAGTTTTCAAAGGCAGCCAATGTAATCAGGACATGGATTTCCACCCAGGTCATGCTTTTTAAGGAATGGCCATATTAGCTGAAGCACATTATTTCAAACACCCTAATGATTGCTCCCAGCAGTTTCGTGTAGATGTTGAGCAGCATGGGAAACAAGATGGAATCATGCAGGACACTTCAGCATAAATGCCATGTTACTAAGAAGCAATTCCCTAGAACAAATAAGAATGGATCCATTGAAACAGGGTGTACCCTTCACCCAGACCAGCCAGCCTCTCCAGAAGGATATCATAGTTGATGGTACTGAAAACTCCCTGAAGGTCTGAGGAAATCAACAGGGGTACACACCCTCTATCTCTCTCCTGGCAAAGGACCATTTCCACCCCAAAGCCAGACCTGAATCCAGATTGCAATTGATCTAGATAATCCATTTCTCCAATACACCCTAAAGCAGCCACTACCTACATGAACTAACAGGTGGTAGCTGTTTAGGTCAGAGTCAGAGTACCTTTATTGGCATAAGGTCATTTAGAAAGCTTCCTTAAAATAAATTATATTGCAATAGATATTTCACTAACTTGCCACCCAGTCCTATGCATATTAACCCAGAAGTAAAATCCAAGTAAATATGCAAAGGATTTTATGTGCCTTTCTTCTAAGTAACTAATCTTATGCTTATGTGGCAGTCAGCTCTACTGAATGCAATATAGGACTGGATTGTTAGATTAAGGCTCAGTTCAGATCACTTACACACAGGTTGTTTGCCCTGACTTGGATGCTGTTTTCTCTCTTCCCTACAGCACTGTAATGCTTCCATGTACCTCCCAAGGTTTTCCCAAGATCTTTCTCAAATCTGCTTTTTTGAAATGTTTTGAGGAACACTGCAGCAAAGCCAGGGTCCACTGGGATCACCAGATCACCTGCTATAGCAGGATACCTTTTACCCCCAGTCTCTGGTTTCCTGCTTCTTCTTGGTGCAGGAGCAGGAAAAAAAATGTGAGTGCAAGTGTAAAACCCCAGAGATTTGGGAGATAGAGCATTGAGGGGGGTCACATAATGTCACTTCCAGTTACACCACCGACTGTGTCATTGCAGTATCACACAATAACATGCAACAGCTAACCCCATCCCCTGTAAAGCTCCTGGAGATAATCCTATGTGACACCCATATGGAAAGGGAAATCTAGATCTTCCTGGCCTCTTCCACCCTGGGAGTCATTGTCCCTGGCCACTTCTCTCCCGTTTACCAGGGGGCTGGGTCTTTTTTCAATCAGCAGCTGGATATCATTGTATTATTATAACAGTGGGTTTATCAGGTTCTCTAAACTCCCAGCTTACATTTTTTTAAGTCTATAGGTTGTTTTGCTGAAGAGATATATGCATCATATCTCTGCTGTGATGAAACAGGTGGAAGTCAACTTTAAAAAAAACCCAATAAAGTGAAAGCTGGGAATTCAGAGAACCTGTCAGATAATTCTTATAATATTACAGTGATAACACTATTCAGTTGCCCCAAAAACACCTCTACAAAGCCCCTGGTGGTACAAAATGGGGGGGGGCTGCTGCTGGGGGATGAGACAGGGAAATGGAGGGAGAGCCTGCCCTGTGAAAGCTCCCTTGCTGCTAGGCTGTGGCCATAGTCCCAGAAGCAACAGGGCAAGTGAACGAGCCCTTCTCTTATAGAAAATACCATAATGCAAAAAATGACAATTTAACTGTGATTTGTATGACCATCCATGTAGAGACTGACACCTTATTTTTCTTTCCCTGATCCCCTCCCCATTAAAAATATTTAGCCTGATGAAGAGTTCTGGGGAACTTGCAAGCTTGCCCACTGTTTGTGTAATTTGTATTTGGTCCTAATAAAATATATTACATGGCTTTTCTTTTTGAATTTTGCTTTAGGAGCAACATACAGTCTCTTTTTAGAAAACAGTCATACTGGCCTTTTAATATTAGCTTATATAATGGCTAGGTTATGACATGTGCTGCTTATCTTATGTCCCTTTACTCATTCAGTTCAGAGATGCTCAGTTCCAATTACTCATTTGATTCAGTGATGCTCACTTCCAATTAAGTGTGCATAGGATTGTAGCTATGGGCATCTTTTGTTAAAAATAAGGTCAAGCATAGCTCTGTAACCCCTGCCACTGCCCCCTAGTACAACAGAAAGGTATTCCTGGATATGAGAAGGAAGAACAGAAGGGAAGGGAACCAAATCTCTCCCTCAGGTTGCCAGGCAACAACCATGTTGGAGGGAAAGCTGATTTTTGCTTTCCTCATCATTTAGCATGCAGTAACATACACAAACCAGCCACTCTTGTTATTTATAAACATTGCATGGCATTTAATTTTTGTTTGCATACAGTACAGCAAACAAAGCAACTGGAAATGACAACTTCGATGTCCTTGTGAAAGTGTATAGGTGTTTTCTTAGTGGACAAAGTTCTGAAATCACTTATTCTAAAGTGGTTCCATGAATTCCAGAATCTACTCCAGAATATGTAGTTTGGGGATTGTAGCCATACCATTCTATGGGAACCCTTTCTGCTCAATAGAAGGAATGCGACAAGTGTCTGCGTAGACATGTTCAACAGTCGCAACATACCAAGTTTGGCTCTGATAATCAAACATGAGCTGATCCTATTTGGATCAGCATCAATAACTCGAATGCTGGCTGGCTGGCTTGCTTGTTTGTTTTAGCAAAATAGCTCAAAGGTCAAAACGCTGCCGATCCAAACAATCAGCCATTAACGTTGCTAGCAGCTATTTATAAACGCTTTGAACTGGAGAAGCTTTTAAAACACCCCATTTATTTACAAGTGATGTATATGAGTTGTGCCTGATTTCACTGTCCATTTAAACAGGAGCCTGGAAAATGAAACAGTGGCATGTTAAGAATGGGGGAAGGGCAGAATTACATTGGGTTGTGGAGAACATGCATGCGCAAAATGCCAATTGCACTGTACTACTTGTTCGGAAAGGATTTAATGATGAAGCTGAGGCTCTGTGGTGAAGTATCTGCTCTGCATGATGAAGGTCTCAGGCATCCCCTGGCATCCCCAGTTAAAAGCACCTGGTAGTAGGTGATGCAAAATATCTCATCTTCAGATCCTGGACAGCCACTGCCAGTCCCAGTAGATGATTCTGACCTGGACAGACTAATGGCGAGGCTCAGTATGAGGCAGCTTCACATTATCATGTATTACGTTCTTCTCTCTTGGCATTGTTAACTGTATGCTTCTGATCCAGTAAAAGCAGGCCTTTTAGGGCGAAAGCCCTGCCCTGTTCTCTGCACAAAGCAGGATTCTTCTTCAGGCCCACCATTCTTCTACAATTCAAAAGCCACAACTCAAGCTGCCCATGCTACCTACATCTTTGTCTTCCTTTTCTGATAGCTGGGCTAGGGTTGCCAACTTCCAGGTGGGGTCTGGAATTGTAATTGATCTCCAGACTACATATATCAGTTCTCCTAGGGAAATGAACACTTAAGGTGAATAGACTCTGTGGCATCTCATCCTAGTGGAGCTCACTGCCCTTCCTAAACTCCACCCTTCCAGACTCTACTCCCAAATCTTCAGAAATGTCCCAAGATGGTGTTAGCAATCCAAAGCTGGGCACACTACCATTCCTCTGCTGTCTCTTTTGAAAGGGAACTTAAATAAGATGCTCTGAAAGGCAGGAAAATAGGAAGGGCACTTCTTCCATATGAGAAGTACCCGGACCATTATAATAGTGGTACCCTGTAGTTGACATTTTACTATCTCTATTCTCTACATAATACTTAGTTCTGACATCTAGAAAATCACTGTCTGTGTCTACTTTCTGAAATAAGAGGCATCAAGGCTCAAATCTAACTGAAAGTCATGTATTCTGACTTGGAAGTCCTTTCACATTCCAGATGCATGTTGGATTTATGGCAGTTCTTCACCAGGGTAGGATATACACTTTGCACATGTTCAAAGTGCTATCAGGTTTGAGAACTGCATGTGCTCAAACTGAAACCTAGAGAAACCTTGGAACCTTGCCTGGCTTGCAAAATTAAACTCTGAGACAAACTTCACCCACCATTCTAAGAATCTGTGATTGATCAATGTTTCTCTGATAAACCTGACACGCAAAAGATATATTTGTTCTTCAACCTGACATCAAAGGTGTTATTTCCATAAACATATGTTCATGTCAGCATTAACCACAAGTGACTCTTCCAATTTAATTGAGATTTAATAACACAATTATTTTATATTAAGCAAGAGGGTGGTCATTAAGAACATTTATTCAAGATTAACAGGTAGGTAATAGACACTCCAATAATCACAACTATAGAGCAGCTGACCTGGAACATATAGGAATTAATCTGGAGTTAAATCCTCTGCGAGGTTTAAAATTCGCTGTTTAATAACCATCTTTTAAAAAATCAGGTCCAGTTCCACCTTAAATCTCATGAGGTCATAGGCATCCACTTTAAATGCATGTCCTGTCCCAGGGAAAAGGTCATTTGATCTGGTGGTCTTTTCCCCTCTGATGATTCACGTACAGCAGATTCCAAGGCTGCAAAAGGACCTGACTCAAGATGCAAGGGGCAGATTAAATTTTAAAACATTTTCTGAAATAGACATCACGTCCACCAGTGCAGAGTATCGAGTCAGGCCTTATTCTCTTCTAGAAAGATCAGTCATTACATGATATGCAAGAATTAGACAATAATGGTATGACTTTAATTAGATTGCAAGGTTGTTTTGTGGGCTCTGGGGCTTGGAAGCATTTCTCAACTGCATCCCAAGAACACAAGGCAATCCAGTGCACAGTAAGAAAACCCATCATCCTGCCTGCGGTTAGTCAGCACCTGATATTCTGCTGGGTACAAGACCTCTACAACAGATGTATCCTGGATCATTTGCCTGCTATGAAGGATGCCTGAAAATCTCTAATAGATAAAGACTGAGTCAGAAGAAATGGGTCAGCATAGAACTCAGCAGCTCTATGTGTCCTTCTTCGTACAAGAAAACTGAATGGGCTCTGTAATATAAATACATACAACCTATGCTCGTGCTAATAAAGTCACAGCATAAGCCAAGGAGGCATCTCATAGATCTTTCAAAATAAATGGAATTTTAAATTGCAGCACTGACAATCCAGGTTGCTAAAAGATAGAAGACATCCCAACAATTAAGATCACCCTGTGCTAGTTTCTACAGTCATATTCAACAGCCACCAAAGGAAGTTTGTTTCTTCTTAAATACAAGAATATAGAGGGGAGGGGAATCTCTTCTCTTTTGGAGCCAGTGCATTCCAAGAGTGCTTCATTTCCTTAGTGTCCCAGTACTGAGCACTTCTCAGCACAGCTGTTCCCAGGTTATGTCTTCTGACCTCCTACTCACTCCTGCTGCCGCCTAATCTCTGGGGAAGGGAACACAAGCTGCTCTCTTTTGCACTTACAGCTGTCAAGCCTTAATTTGAGAAGAGTTTGGGCTAAAGTTAGCAGCCCATTCTCTGTCCTCTTACAGCCTGCACTCACATGCTGCCTGGCCCTTTTTCTTTCTTTCTTTTTTCCTTTCCTGTCTCATGACTCATTCCTGTTGTTAATTCTTCTAATGCCCTTGTCCTTGTCCATACCCCTTCTGCCCTACCAGAGAACAGAAAGCAACCCCCAGCTATGAGGAACCAAAAAGGCTCCACGAGTTGTCAAGAGTTTCTTCAAAGGCTTAAATAAGGACTAACCCACACCACTCAGCTTTGTTGCACATATTTGATAGACCTTAGTTTTCAGATTCACTGAGATCATTAAAGACCATCTGCTCTTCAGAGATTAAGACAAGGTGACGATGAAGATGGACATCTGCTGTTGAAATGGTCAGGCCAGGAGCCCCTGCAGGCACACCTCAACCCACAGCTACTACCCATAAATGGAGTTAGCAGCCACAATGTCAACATGTAGCAGTTCTGTTCTGTTCACCTGGAAAGGGCAGAAGGCCAGGTTTCTTGTATTCATGCCAGGCCCAGCCCAGTCTAGAAGCTGCATGCAACTTGCCAGTTTTAGGGTGTGATGTTGTACTTTTGTACTCCCTTCAATGCTTGGAGAGGGTTAGTTTACCTAACCATTCTAAATTCTGTGTGGTCCACTAAATCTCAGCATCTACCTATTAGGTTTGTGATACAAGACCTGGAGTCCCTGACATCTAGCAGTCTGAAAAGCCAGCAAGTGTTGTTAGTTAACACAGCAGTCCCCAACCCCGGTCCAGAGACCGGGACCGGTCCATCGATCAGTCGGCACCCGGCCGCAGCTTCTCCTCGTCCTCCTCCCTGGCTGCTGCCTCAGGGGCTGTCCTGCCACTCTGCCGCCGGCTCGCCTTTGGTGCTCTCCATGACTGGGGCTCCCCCTCGGCGTGGCACTGTGCGGTTGCTGCTGGCAGCGCCCCCCAATGGGTGGCAGGAAGTCAGGGGCACCGGCAAGAAAGCAAGTGGAGCAGGGGCTCAGGTGGCGGCGTCCCTCGGCAAAAGACTACCCCCCCCCGGGCCTCAGTAGAATTGTCAAGCGTTAACCGGTCCCCAGTGATAAAAAGGTTGGGGACCACTGAGTTAAGAGGCAGCCAAAGGACATCCAATGTGATTCAGTCTTCTAATGGAGCTCGGAGACCTTGGAGCCCAGGTTCCTTCTGTTCCCATTTAGCTAGCCCAGCAGTTCTTGTAAAAAGGATTCTCATAGGAATATCTTTCTGACCTTGAGTCAGTCATGGGGGTTCTATAACCTGAAAAATAAAACTGGATTTGTCTGAGGAAGACAGACTTGCTTGGTGGGGGAAGAAGAAGCTGAAGCAGCTAAAGTGTGAATAGTTAACACAGGGAAAGGCCATGCCTATTGCCCTGGACTTGCCATTTACTATTGCCTTGGGAACTGCTAGCGAGCCAAAAGCTGTTGGAGAACTTTGAGAAAATGAGAGGGGCTTAGCTAAAAGGAATAAAATTTTTAAAATGTATTCATCAAATGTATTGTTCAGTTTATCATGTTATTTGTATTTTTCCCCTTCTAGTTCCATGTAAACCACCCTGAGCCTCAGGGGAGGGTGGTATATAAATTTAATAAATAAATATACTGCCCTTCCCCAAGAGCTCAGGGCAGCTCACATGTCAACAATAAAATCAGCTTGGTGTAGTGGTTAGGAACATGGACTTCTAATCTGGCGAGCCAGGTTTGATTCTACGCTCCTCTTCCACATGCAGCCAGCTGGGTGAACTTGGGCTCACCGCAGCACTGATAAAGCTGTTCTGATCGAGCAGTAACATCAGGGCTCTCTCAGCCTCACCCACCTCACAGGGTGTCTGTTGTGGGGAGAGAAAAGGGAAGGCGATTGTAAGTCGTTTTGAGCCTTCTTCGGATAGAGAAAAGCACCATATAAGAACCAACTCTTCTTCTTCTTAAAAATTGAACATTTAAAACAAACCCAATTCACATTAAAAACCAGTCAAAAATTCACCACCTTCTTTTTGTAAGGAGGGGGTACAGTTCCTAGTTATTAGGCTTTTCTAGATGACATACAGATGTTTGTTCAAATTGTGCAGGGGGGCCAGTTATTGATGGTGTTGCATTTTTTTTTTGCCTCAGCCATAGACCTAGTGGAATAGCTCTGTCTTACAGGCCCTGTGGGATTGTTTCAAGTCCCACAGGGCCCTGATCTCACTCAGAAGAGTGTTCCACCAAACTGATGCCAGGGCTGAACAAGCATGACTCTTCCCCCAAAGGGCGATGAACATTGTTGGGTTGTCTAAAGAGAAAAGCAGGGATATATGGAGGGCTTGCTGGGACAAAAGACCTGAAATATTTCCAAGGAAGAATGTAAGAGAAGCTAATTCTCACCGGACAGGGGAGGATGCTGCACATCCCTATGAGGCCATTGTTTTCTGGATCTCCCTTTTGATATCTGATCTCTTGCATATTTTAGCAGCCATTATTAATCACCATCATAGAGTGCTGTGCTCTGTCACACATCATCACACCAGAGAGGCCTCTCTAAACAACCCGGTCTTTTCAAAACAAGCAAGCTCACTCCAAGCAAAGGATAGTTTTCTTTTACTTCATTTTATGAATACATCCTTGTCTCAAGTGTAAAAAACAAAATCAATAGTGGCTCAATTGTAATTAGTTTAATTCATGCCATCTGAATATTATTGATTTAACTGGCAGGCAGCTGTTTACACCTGTCTCAGCTGACTTACAGTCCCTTTACAATCCTGAAGACTCTTCTGAGGCGAACAAACCATGAAGTGCAACAAATTATAAAAGCACTGCAACCTTGTCAATATATTTGCCTTCTTTTTTTTTTACAGCTAGCCTCCTATGCCCTTAACTGCTGCATAACAAGCTGGAATGTAACAGGGAGAGCTTCTCACCCATCACTCAAGCCACTCATAGCTGCACACACTTGCACGCCTGCCTACTTTGCAACATTTAACAGCACAGGAACTGTGCCAGATAAAGTCAGCAACTATGCTCCAAATCATGGAGAGATTGGCCACTACAGTCCACAGGAATTTTCCTGATGGGCTGCTACACAGGAATTGGGGAGCAGACAGAGGGACTCAAGCCTAAGCTGCCCATCCATCCCGAAAACCATGGAACGCTCACACTCTCCTGGTCTTTGTCCCGGGTCCCACCCGGGTCCCTACAAGTCCCGCCAGCCGGAGCCCCCTCCCTGCCTCCCAGCCTCCCTCCCTGCCCCCAGGCCAGCAGGATGGCCTGCAGCGGTGCTCTGCCTTGGTTGGCCTGCTCAAGTGCACCAGGAAGAGGCCTGTCCTTGGCCCTCACCTGGCCTGCGCTGATGCTGCACAGGTACACAAGACAGGAGAGGCACACAGGAGGCAAGGTGAGCCCAGTCGAATGGAGGCCACTGCTGCGCTGCCACCGCACCACTGCGCCATGGTTATGGCGGCACGTCCCGCCTTACGGTTTCTAAATTCTGGTCACCTTACTCAAGCCACTAAAACAGCTGGCCTGTGGGGGGGGGCTTTATCCTGCACCAATGCATCTATAGCACATCTAGAGAAAACTCTTACAATGCAACCATAAGTAGGTTTACCCAGAAGTAAATCCCATTGATTTCCCTAGAATATACTGCTGTGTAAGTCCACACAGGCTGAATAACACTTATTGCTGTTATTATTATTAAATTGGATTTATATCCGGTGTTCTCAGAGACCGGCTCATGGCAAGTTACAAAAAACAATCCAGACAATAAAACCCCATAAAATACTAATTAAACCCCCAATAATTACAACAACCCAAGATGGCAAAACAACCCTCCTAACAAGAAGGCCCTTACGAGGATGGCATGGGGGAAAACCAAGCTGAGCCAAACTGTCCAATGCAAAGTACCAAGGGGGACCCATACCCTTTGCTCTAGCACTGGCCCCGACCATGAACCTGGCAGAAGACCTCCGTTTACAGGCCCTATGGAAAGCTGAGAACTCTCTAAGGGGCTGCAGCTCCTCTGGGAGGGAGCTCATTCCATCAGGTCTGTGGTCGATCTTTCTCCACAGCAGCTTGCAGGGCATGTGTCTTCTCACAGGTGGACAATATCGGTAAGCAAGGTATAGCAAGAAGCTAATTAATAATGGGTTGGGAAGGGGTGCCAGGTACAGCAGGCAGAACAATGGTGTGAAAGGCTGCAGGTGAGGAAGCCAGAGAGAACCCTCTCTTTTTAAACTGTCATCCCAGTCCCTCTTTGTAGGCAGTAGTGAACAATGCAATGACCAGGGTGACAGAAAAGCTTCCTCTGCACATTTAAAGACGTTCCTTTCCCCCCTTCCTCTGCCCCTCCCTCATGCAGTTCTAGAGGTTTGTAGCCAGTAACTATGAGTACCATAAAGGTGGCCATGAACTTCCAATGCAAGAGTTGCCAACCTCCAGGTGGTAGCTGGAAATCTCTTGGGATTTCAACGGATCTCAGTTCCCCTGGAAAAAAATGGCTGCTGTATTTCATTATATACCTCAGTGAAGTCCCTGTCCTCCTCAAGCCCTGCCTTCCTCATACATTATCCTTCATATCTCCAGGATTTTCCCAAACTGGAGCAGGCATCTCTGTATGAGAGTGGGATAAAACTCTTGCCTTTGATTCTACACAGGAGACACAACCCCTTCTTGGTGCCTCTTGGTACCTGTGCCCCATCCTGGATCCCATGGATTGCTGAGCTCTGTCCTTCAACCTCAGGCTGCTGCAAAGGTTTTCTTCCAGGGCACTTTTAGCTCCCCACCCAGGCTGCCCCTGCTCCACAGTGAAGCCCTAAACTTGGTACATCAGGAAGGATAAAAGTCTGCTCTGTAGCAGGATTCAAAGTGGGGCAAAAAAAATAATAGCCCCTATAAAAGACAGACTGTCTAATTTGCAATGACAGGCAGGCCACAGAAGGAGAAGGAGGAGTCTTGGAAAATTAATAATGTTTCATTCTTACCCCTGAATAAGGGGAGATATAGATAGAGAATTTTACTGGAAAGATCTGTTGCCATTGCGAGGAAGAGTTTCTTCCCAAAGGAGGGTCCACAGCACAGTGGGAATGTGCAGCCATTATATGCAGAAGGCCACAGGTGTTATCTCAAAGGTCTCATAGTGCCAGTAGTCAAGACACCTGGCTCATCATAAGACAGATTCCAACATTCTTCCTACAGCCATTTCACAAGACTTGAAAGGATCAAGCAGAAAACTCCAGAGTCCAACTATGTTTCCAGCCAATGTAGATGGGCACATATACAGTAAGAGAATTAGGAGCAGGGAAAGAACTTTGGTAAGTGGAAACATTAAGTGGCCACTGAACAAGAAACGTTACAAATCATTACTGCATAATTTTACCAATGGATCATCAGGGTCAGTAGTTTGCATTTGCCAGACAGGAATGTGTTCTTCTGCCCTGGGTACTACGCAAAATGAAACCCTGTCATTAAATTACAGCACCAGAACAGTTTCTGGAATTGAATGTCTTTCCTCTACTGCAGTATCCCTCCCCCCAAAAAAAAATATTTACAAAACACAATTGTTCATTGCTCCTGAATTCTATCTTGTAAAATTTAGCCATGGGGGCAGCAGGCTGAGTTAATGCTGACCAAAAGAAAGACCTAAGGGTCATGGTGGAAATGCTCACATAATATGTAGCAGCGGGAAAGAGGATCTTGGAAGCTGAATCTTGAAGAATGTGTGCAGTTCTGGCCATACCACCTACAAAAGGATTTCCATTTCCTTTCTCAGTTCACCTGGAAAAAATGGCAGCTTTGGAAGATGAATTCTATGGCATAACACCTCATTGAAGTCCCTCCTCAAGTTCCATCCCCCAAATATCCACATATTTCCCAACCTGGAGCTGGCAACCTTCTCTGACCATTTCCGCATGGAGGTGTAAAATGCGTACTGCCTCCTGCTTGCAAACATGTGATATGAAACTGCATGTTTGCATGTTTCCTAATGGGAGACCCCTCTCCCACAACCTCATCATGGCTTTTCCCTTCCCAACAAGGCAGTGGAGAAGCCTAAAGCATGGTCAACCCACACAGCTCCTCCCACTCTTCAGGTTGTTATAAACCCACCAATCCCTTCACAGTGGTTGTTGGTACCTAGGACATACATCCCACCCCCCAATCCCTACATTATTTTTTAAAACACCACTTCCCTGTTGCTATGGGGAAACACCGCAACAGTAAAACATTTTTTTAAAAAAACTTTCAATTTCACGTTGATACGGGTTTATGCAACAACAATAAAACATTTAGATCCCTTTTTGTGATACCTTGTATAATGGTCCCCTCTTTATGTTCTGGTAGATTTGTGATAGGCTGGCCATGGAAACTGGACCCCGATGCTTGTGTGTTCACAATAAAGATTTAAAACACAGAACATATAGGCCAACCTAATAGGGAGAGGACTGTTTCATCACATACCCCCCTCTTTCCCCATTCATATCCCACCACCAGAAAACACAAATGGGAATGTGTTTTAGCTGCCTGAACCCAATATTACTATGCACAATGAAGAGAACATTTTATTTGTACTGAGGACATGTCGCTTTGCAGTCCCGTAGAAATGTTAACCATGCCTTTAAAAAAAAATTGATCCAGAAATGGAGAGGGGAGGGCAGGTGAGAGGGCAGGCAAAACACTACCAAGACTGTTGCGAGTTTCTTCCTTCAGGGGGTCTTGCCCCTGAATGTGCCCCAGTTGGCAGCACGATAAGAAAGGGAAATTGGTTTTTTTGTGGTTTCCCTCGTTGCAGAGCAAACCAAATGAAAACTCGCACCAACTCCTGCACAGCTGAGGGTTGCTGCCAATGTCATGTGAAAGCAGCACTAAAACCCACGAGCAATGAGAGGCTGTGCAGGGGCAAATTCCCTGTGCGGAAATGGTCTCTGTATATGTTGGCCATGAGATCAGATTATATATTAATCCATTTACTAGCCATATGATAGGGCCATATGTTGAGCTGTTTACTAAAACCACCACCTTTTTTCTCACGTAGGAAAACCTGAAGAACCTCCAATGATTGTTGGAATTCTATATAATACCTGCCATTCTTGCTGCTAAATTCACTTTAGCATGTCAGGTCAGATTGTAGCCTTGAACTGAAATTCATGCCAGAGGCGAATGGCACATCATTGTAAAACAAGTGCGTTTGGAGTCACAGGTCTCTGGCTCCCTCCAACCATCCATCTCTTTCTCTGGCATTTATTGGCTTCTTTTATCCCGTTGACTTTGTTTGGTATGCATCAAACTCTCCCTTACGATAATAATAATAATGCTGCTGATAAAATGCTTGGAAGAAATCACAGCCACTGATGCTTTATTTGACTGTTGTCCTTCTGTCCAATCTGAATAATGTTGCTGTTCCCAGGACCAGCCAGCCAGCACTTCTGCAGTGCTAAGTAACAGACCCTTCTCACTGCAATAACAGAGTGAGAAAAAGAGAGACTGGGGGGGGGGTTAGCCTGAGACTCAGCTGCAGCCATTTATCTCCCGAAGCTGGGCTATTAGACAGATGACAGAGGGAGAGAAGCAGCCAGCGAAGGCACTGAAACCTAGGCTCCTTCCCGTTGGTGATTTATCTCCCAGCTTCATCTGGCAAACTTGCTGATGGAAGGATTCTTCCTTTCTCTGCGCCTCATCAATTCTCATTCTCATTGCATCCCCCCCTTTAGAAAAGGTTTCTAGATTCTTTTCATTTAACCACTATCTTTCCCTTGTTCTTTTTCAATCTCTCATTATCTTCCTACTTCTTTATCTCCACTCATTTTTTTCCCATTCTCTTGCTTAGATTTCTCTCATTATCGCTCTACTTCAATTCCAGTTCTGTGGGTCTGAAAAGAAGAATATTTTTTGCAGTTTCTTAAGGTTACCATCTCATGCCCACCATTCAGTGGTTTGGAATCTAGGTCTTTCAGAATCTATAGAATGAGGTGTGTATTTAAACATTTCTTCCCTGAGACAGTTAGCACATATAGTGGCCCTACCTAAGATGGGCAATACAGAGCAACACAGTTCACAACGTGTATGTACTAGCTTAATGCCACTATGGTCTGTGCAGATCTAAATTAGATTTGGCCCAATGATTGATTGATTGATTGATTGATTGATTGATTGATTGATTGATTGAGAGAGAGAGAGAGAGAGAGAGAGAGAGAGAATCCTATGATACAGCTATAATTTTAAAGATAACTTTAATACATGATCCCAAAGTCATACTACTTCACTAAATTTTCCTGAGGTCAAGGAAGTACTAAGACCTTGTTATAAAATCATCAAGCATGAAATCATGAGCAGGTATGAAGAATTAAAATGATGGGGTGCCAGCTTATATCCTTGGCCTTCTGAAAACAAGCAGCAAAAAAAAAAAAAGGAGAGGAAGCATCCCAGTGAAAATTAACACAAAAAAAGGTAATTGACTGGTAGGAGGCTGACTACTGAATGCATAGTGTGCAACCACAGCCACACCAGGAAATGTTTCACATCCTGTTTCACCTACTCTTGCCAATCCAACTTGATCTTGCACACAAAGGAACAACTTCTTTCTGACCCCTGCCCACAAGGTCTGATAGGGCCAGTCTGGGTGCCAGGTCCTGGAACTCCAGCTCTCCCTCCAATGAAGAGAGGTTGGTACATCAAAAAGATGGCATGTTTTTCCTTTGAGTAGTGATGTGCATTGGTTCCCATACCAGCCTTTGGAGCTCCACCTCAATGACTGTCATAGGACATCAGCCATCTGCCCCAAATCCCACAACATAAGCTCTCCCAAGCTGTTGGGGAGATGGGAAAGCCAGGAAGATCCATGCCCATCAGAACCTTCCTTCCACAAATTATAAGAGCCACCGTATTAACTGCTATCGATGGGGGAAATCCATATGTACAGCCATTTTCCCCTTGGTTAATCCTCTATCTACTGAATTCGGGCAAATAACTGCATTAGGCCTCCCCAGCTAAGGAATTATCCACCACCAGCCTCGAGTTCTCATGACCTGCCCACAAGGCATTGAGGAGCATGGGGGGAAAGGCTTTCATATAGTGACAGGTATAGTAAAGATCATAGAAACTGGGCGAGGAAGCTAGATCAGGTGACGACATCCAGAAGTGACGTAACATCCTCCCCAAATTCACCTATCCCTTTCCCCAAATTTCCTAACATTTCCCAAGGCAGTGCTGAGAACTCTAAGCTGTAACAGTCCAAAAGCCACATAATACTTTTGTTAGGCAAACTAAAATGACACAGGTGACTTCTGTCATCTACCAGCAAAAATCTCCCCTCTGTATACCATAGGGTTGTTTTTGTTTTTTTGAGTTTCTGAAAGTGTTCCCCAGTAGTACAGATCCTCATGTGGCTAAAGAGGTATAAATAATGGCAAAGAAGCCTATGTAGATAAAGAAGCAGTGAAGCAGAGTCTCCAGCTTTGTTTTATCAGATTAACACCCAGCCCAGCCTTAAATGCTCAAGGTCCGTCCATGTACACTTTTGGCAAGTGGCTGAACAGAAGCTGGCCATGTGGTGCAGTTTATGAAGTATTTGATGGCAGGCACAGAACAGCAAGACTCAGCATAAGCCGTGATATTTGGAGGATGGCATGTGTTGTTGTTTTTTTCTTTCATTTTTGTTCTTGGTGGATTTTCTCTGTCCCATCAGGAGTTTCCTTTCAGAGAAAAGGCGTTGGGGCTTTGCAAATGTTCATCCTCCAGCCCAGCTGGGATATGCTACTTGCCCCTCTAGGAGCTCCTATCCTTGACATATTGGACTTCTTGCTTCTCTCATTTCCACCTGCAGAGATAGCACAATAAGCATCTCATGTCACCCTTCCTGTCTTCTGTGCTTAGTGGGCCTTTGACACACAGCCCACACCTGGCAGCAACCACAATCTGCTCATTCCATTGCACTGCAGGGGGAATTCTGGTTCCCCTGCCTAACAGACCCCCTCCAAACTCTGTGTCAGGGTGTTAAAACACATGGTATTTTGCTAGCAAGCCTAGATATATACATTTACATGTGGAATTACTACAGTGAAATCTATTCTTGAAGGCATAAAGGAAAATGGAAATGTTTTTATTGAAGAGGAGGAATTTGTCAGGTTATTTCAAACATTATCATCGATCCACTATTCATAAGGAACTGGGGCTATGAGTTCTTTTGTAGATTTAGGGTAAGTCAGCTAAGAACAGGTTCTGGGCTGAAGATTTCCCACAAATTTACTGGTTCTGCTCCTGCCCCTTTAACTATGCTGTTCAATTCAATTCAATATAGAGAAACACAGCACAATGCTTTTCATGGCCTGGAGAGGAACTAGGAAAAGTTTCATCCATTAAATTTCTTTGTATCAAGTGGAAATAATGGCATATGTAGTTCACAAATTAATTTGGTGTAGTGGTTAGGAGTGCGGACTTCTAATCTGGCATGCCGGGTTCGATTCTGCACTCCCCCACATGCAGCCACCTGGGTGACCTTGGGCTCACCACGGCACTGATAAAACTACTGCTTCTTCTTCTACTAACAGTGATAAAACTGCTTTTGATAAAACTGCACTGATAAAGCTGCTTCTTCTTCTTCTATTAACAGTGCCATCCTAAGCAGCGTGGCATCCTTCTAAGTTCATTCACTTCAGTGGACTTAGAAGGGCTTAATTGCACTGATACTATGCTTAAGCACTGCTAGAGTACAACACAAGGTTATGTGCAGGAGATAGACCTGATCACCTGGATTGTGATTCTACTGACTTTGGGGGCAAACTACATGCTCTGTCTACCACATGATCCCCACAAAGACTTGCAATCAGATGCCAACTGCAATTTCTCTATGAGAATGGAATTCAGAAGCACCACAGGGACCTGGCAACCACTGGGAAACCAGCAGGGAAAGGACATCAAGGTGCTGTCAGTGATGGTGTGATGTCACCTCCAGGACAAAAACAAAAGTGATGTCACACAGCACTCTAAACCATAAAGTTTTGGACAATTCCTAGACAGGCATGATGTCACTTCCAAAGAACCCCTGGATGTTATAGCATGCCATCAGGCTGTTGGCCACTTTAAAAAAGGTTCTCTTGCTGTTGGTCCAAGTGACAGTGAGAGAAGGGCAGAGGCCCCCAAGGGGGGGGGGCAGCAAACCCAGGAGATGTCCAGTTTAGACTGGGACCATGGCACAGGGGAGGAGAGGTACCTACCTCTCCTATAGGCACACATCGAAGAGAACCTCTTGCGCACACACACACACCACTTTCCACTCCCACTAATGCTGCAGCCAGCAGGAAAAAATATTTCAAAAAAGTGGCTACCAGGTAATGACATAATATTCAGTTCCATGGAAAAGCCAAAGCTGATGCTAGTCCTCTTCAGAGAATTGGGGGGGGGGGGTGTCATATAATTTTCTCCAAGATTATGTTACATCTTCACTGACAGTGCACCCAGGTACCTAGTCCCCGGTCTCGCATTCCCCCTTTACCATTTTGTTAACCCCCAAAATTCCCAGGGGCATTAACTGGCTGCATTTGGAGGCTGCATACAAATTACTGCTCCCTCCACAAAAAGGTAAAGGTAAAGGTATCCCCTGTGCAATCACTGGGTCATGTCTGACCCTTGGGGTGACACCCTCTAGCGTTTTCATGGCAGACTCAATACGGGGTGGTTTGCCAGTGCCTTCCTACAAAAAGGTAGCTTTGCACAAAAAGAAAAATACAACATGTAACAATGAGTGTTATATGCCTCATTCATGTAATGTCTTGACAGACTTGAAACTAGATGGTGAGCTAGAAGAAGAAGAAGAGTTGGTTCTTATATGCTGCTTTTCCCAACCCAATGAGGCTCAAAGTGGCTTACAGTCACCTTCCCTTTCCTCTCCCCACAACAGACACCCTGTGAGGTGGGTGAGGCTGAGAGAGCCCTGATATCACTGCCTGGTCAGAACAGTTTTATCAGTGCCATGGCGAGCCCAAGGTCACCCAGCTGGCTGCATGTGGGGGAGTGCAGAATCAAACCCAGCTTGCCGGATTAGAAATCCGTGCTCCTAACCACAACACCAAACTGGCTCTCTCTAGAAGCTAGAAAGATGCTTCTCTGGGTTGGATATCTTCCTTGGTGCTCCTCATAAGAACAACAGATTTGTATCTGGCAGCTCAAACAGAGTCTAATAGAAATAGCTCTTCTGAAAAGGGGAATTATATCTTTACTTGACTCCACAGTGGTTTATAGAGAGGCTTCAAATATTAATAGAATCATAAGCAAAAGCTCATTTCCCCTGCTGTGTAAAATTTAAATTTGAGATCAGAGTTGGATTTTTAAATTTGCAACTCACAGAGCACATCTTTCAGTTTGATTTCAAAAATGCTTACTTGTCAGTGGAACTTAAATGTGCATTTAAATCCACATTTCTGTTTTCTTTAGTGTGCGAGTCCTAGGCACTTGAATATTGCTAAATGCCCAGAGAGTGGGGTGCAAATGCCAAAGGTACAAAAATCAAACTTTTTGTCAAGTGCTATGACAAATGAATAGCTGTCACCAAGAACAGTATCCCTGTTGCTCCAAAACATCTAGCAGAAATTGCCTTATATTATTGGGGGAGAGGGGCTATCTTTCCATCATCTTTTTTGAACCAGAAAATGCTTAGCACATTATATTTAGCTTCAACAAAAGCTATCCTCTTTGTCCTGTTCCCCTGTCATTTGAATGGTAGATGAGATGCCTCCAGTTTTTAAGACCTGCTTAGTGACCTAGCTAGCAGTTATCAAGGATACTGAGAACTCCAGCAAGAATCTGGATCACTTACCAAACTTTAATTAATTGAACATTATTGTTAAGTGTGAGGCAAGCTCCTTATTGGATCACTTCTTAAGAACTATGACAAGCAACTTTGCACCTGCACCGAAGCCTGTGCCACGTGTTCTAGGGCCAGGTTGCAGATCAGTAAAAGATAGTAAATAAGTTAAAGTTTGCTTTTGTACTTACATAGTTTGCAAGCTAAATGTTCTAAATTACCAGAGAAGAAGCAGCCTTTCTCAGCCTTTTTACCATTGAGAAACCCTGAAACATTCTTCAGGTTTCAAGAATATAGTACTTGATGTCAACAGGCCATACCTCCCTGCTATGCCCCTGGAAGTCACCTATCACTAGAAGTGACATTACTCTGACAGTCCCACTGGATGGGACATCGTGCTCCATTGACCCTGACCCCCCCCCTGCCCACCCACCAGTGCCAGAAACAGCCCACTCTGCTGGGCTGGGTACAGGACCGGGGCAGGCATCTGCTGCTCTGCCGTCCCCTGCCATCTCCCCAATGCAGTTAAGTTAAAATGAGAGGACTTCCCTCTCTGGACTCCAGTCGTTACCACGTGTGATGAGCCTCAGCCAGCAAGGATTTTTATGACCAGGGGCCCTCCCCTTTCCACTCCCTCCAGTCCCACCATTGGCCATTTTGGGAGCATGCAGGTCACCGTAACCATATATAGTCATATCACCCAATAATATTTTAATGTAAATATATATATATAGTTAAAATGAACTAGTTAAAATGACCCACCCAGTCAGTGAAACCCTTCCAAGACTGCAGAGAAACCCTGCTGAAAAAGTCTGCCCTACGGGTGAGGGCAAGGCCTTTACATTAATCTACTTGTCAAGTGGTTTGTTTTTAAATCAGGTATGATATAGATATAAATAAAAAATTCATTTGAGTCACCAACAGAATCTAATCAGGCCTATGTCTAGGAACTGTTTGGGGCTGTGTTTATCCTTTAAAATTGGGTTGCCAGCTCTGTTTGAGAAACAGCTGGAGATCTGGGATGGAACCCAGGAAGGGTGGGATGTGGGGAGGGCATCATGCTCTCAGTGTGGCTTCCATACTTACCATTTTCTCCAGAGCACTATTCTCCATAGCCTGGAGATCAGTTGTAATACTACCTGGCCCCACCTGGGGGTTGGCAGCCCTAATTAAAACCTATAGTTGGACTACAATAAATGCTGTTCTTGGGCAAACCACTCCCATTGTCCTCCTCCTTTAGAGCCCCCACCAGCCCTTATCAGTCATGTGCTCTTCCTGTAACATATGCATGTAGAGAACCAATAGCCCTGTTTCAACTGGTTGTGTTGATCTCAAAATTCAGTAAAACATTAATGATAACAGAAGGAGAAAGTAAAACATAGTGGCTAGGAATGGGGTGCCAGACTAGGTGTTGCCAACCTTCAATCTCCCAGAATTGCAACTGATCTCCAGACCGCAGTTCCTCTGGAGCAAATGGCTGCTTTGGAGGGAGGTTTCCATGGCATGATAGCCTGTCAAGGTCCCTCCCCTCCCCAGACTCTGCCCTCTCCAGGCTCTACCCCCAATTCTCCAGCCCTAGCAGCCACTGGCAGCAATGGTTGTAGGAAGACGGCAGGCCTGCAGGCTGCCTGTTGAGGAATAGGGGTGGCTCCAGGGACTTGTCAGTCTCCAGGAGGAACCTGAAGATTCTCAGCTACAACTGGTTTCTGGGTGATCAAGATCAGTTCTGCTGGAGAAGATGGCTGCTTTGGAGGGTGGACTCTACAGCATTAGACTCTGCTGAGGTCCCCCCCCAAAAAAAAAAACCCTTGACGTCTGCAGGTTCTACCGAATAATCTTCTGGTATTTCCAAGCCCCGGATGTCACTGAACTCTAGATGTCCCTGAAACTTCCTTTTCATCCCCTCGCCCATCGGAGGCCCGCATCTTCTTCTCAGTAACTTCTGGCTGAGCAGGTGAGCCATGAAGAGCTGCTAAGCTGCAGCTGACAGGAGCCCGTTCCTACCAGACACAGCAGGCCTTTACAATTCCAGCCGAGCCCACATGGCTCAGAGATTGAATTTCCAGTCACATCGCAAGCGCTTCTTCTCCCTCACAGGTTCTGGCATGTCACACAGTAGGGCAAATCTTTTGAACTAAAGATCATCATAAGAAGAAAAGTCCTCTAGCCCAGCATCTGAGCCCGCACTGCCCTGAGCAGAAGCAGCCACAGACTGCAGGCCACACGCAGCAAATGTGAGCAGTACGCGGACGCTGACAAGGTGTCCTTTCGGCACACCGTTTGCTAGTGGAGAGCTTTGTCCAGCCCCTGTTGGCACCGGCCCATTGGTTTTAAAGGCCGCAGGAGCCCATCACTGAAACTAAATAATTGATTGTTTTTCACTCCCCCGGGCATCGCAAAGAATCTTTTGCAGGGTACTTCTTAGGCTGCTATTGCAAATGCAGATGTCACTTGGGTTTCTTGACCATGACAATTATATTGCTGTTAGGCAAAATATTGCCACAGCAAATCTGCAGAGGTCCTTTATGTGCTAGAGGAAATTGGATCTTAATAATGAAGTTTAACAAGAACAATATAATTAACAATCCCTGTCACAATGAAGATGATGTGACTTTCCTTTTAAAACGAGCCATATATGCAAGGAGAATCATTATAAGAACTGAGAATTTATCAGCAGACATGAAAACAGCTTGGCCTTGTTCAGCTGAGGGGGGAAAGGGAATCTGAAAGGGGGATATTAGAGCACTCTACAAATCTGTCCAAGGGAGTGACATAGTAGATGAAGGAGAACTGTTTAAATAAAAGAATCCTATGAAAGAAAGAACAAATGTTTACAAATTGAATCAGCTTGGCACGGTGGTTAAGAGTAGGGGCTTCTAATCTGGCAAGCCAGGTTTGATTCCCCATTCTTCCACATGCAGTAAACTAGGTGACCTTGGGCTAGTCACAGGCCTGTTAGAGCTGTTCTCACAGAGTAATTCTGTTGGACCTCTCTCACAGGGGGCTATTATGCACAGCAGGAAACACTGCAAAAAGTCTTGAAAAAAAGACTTTTTTTTATTATGCATGTGGCACAGTTTTTGACACATAAAACCCACTGTAGTATTTCTGATTATACATTGTCCTCCCCAGTCATAGCAGCAACTCTGTCTTTTCAGTGCAGCATTTGAAACTAGCTTTACTATTACTTTTTCTTTTATGACATTGCCAAAGATACATATTTTCACATGCATAAACATTAGCATGTTTTTGGTCTCCTCCCCTGAGGCACCACGCACTAATGAGGGAACGGAAAGCCTCTAGTCCCCTTGTTTAGCGTGGACCCTCCCACCTCTGCTATGATAACATTATGCCAGCAGAAATTAATTTATTCATTCCATCGAAGGCATTTCAATTCCCCTCAGGCAATCAGCGAAGGTGCCCCGGATCACTTGCAACTTCCCATGAAAGAGATTTCTGCTCCCATTTGAAAGCTGCTGATCACACATTCACACACAAGCTTTTTTGCATGTTTTCCTTCCTCCATTGGTCTTGAGGGCATATGTGTATGAGGAAACAAGGGAATGTCATTATTGTCACTTGCAGCTTCTCTCAGGTGCCACCCCCTCCCCCCTTTCCTCCTCTGGAGTAGTGGTTGTCGTTCTCTATTCTCTGACAGAGAAACCATGGCAGTTAAGTTAGGGTGAGGTAGCAGGAGCCTGGGCTTCCAACAACTCCATCTCTTTTCTCCCCCACTCCACTTAGGAAGCACTTAATCATTTGGAAATGTCCCACCCATGAGGTGGCAGCAGCAGCAGTAGCAAACCCCATCCTCATGCAGCAACAATAACAGTTGCCGTCACTGCCACAAGTGTGTGTGTGTGTGGTAACTATTATTTACAATTCCATTTCCAAGGCTCTTTGTTGCTGAAAATGTCCGCTACTTTTTCTCCAGTGGTACAAAGTGACATGTCCAAATTGCCTCCCACTTCAACAGCAGTAATGGTGGTACAGGAGATGCAGATGGAGTATCTGCTGGACAGTCCCCCAGTGCTGGTCAGTATAGCACAGGTACAGCAAGATGGGAGAGGACCGTGGAAAGGGGTGGGAAGAAAGGGCGATGGAAAAGCTGTAGTGTTTTTAAAAGGCTGTGTGCCCCCATGGAAATCTCTTGTTGAGGTCTCTGTGTCTATGAACTACAATTCCCATGAGGCCCTACCAGCAACATGTGCCATAGTGGCAGTCAGGTGACCTTACAGCTGACTATGGCCTGCCGATCACCTTATAGCACAACAGAGGATGTGCCCCCGTCTTAAGGATTTGCCACAATGTCTTTCAAATGCATAATTGCATGCAGAAAAACAACAACAGAGTATCAGGGCACATGCATTAATGCAACCATTTTTTAAAATGATGATTTAAAAGGGTCAGCTGGCTGATTTCAATGAAAACCCACTACATGCATAATAGCCCAGGGTGTCCGTTGTGGGGAGAGAAAGGGAAGGCAATTGTAAGCCACTTTGAGACTTCTTCAGGTAGTGAAAAGTGGGTTATAAAAACTCTTCTTCTAGTCTGAAAATGGGAAATGTCTATGGTGGGTAATGGCTTTAGGTCTCTTTATGAGATAATTTAAAGCAGCATTTAGTGCATACTTGCATTCAAATAGGTCAAGGGTTCAAGGCTAGGCTTCACATTGGCTTCCTACTTGTTTCTTGGATACAAAGAGAAATGAATCAGTGAGTCAGGGCATAGGCAGACCACACTGATGTCATCAAGTGCATTAGACATTCCGTAGTCCTTTTCAGGCATTACCTGTCTTCTATAGATTTACTAAGGCTCAAAATACATGCATTGCACTTTTCTATCAAAACAGCCGTTAGGACACTGAGAGATTCCATGTAGCATATTCTCCCTATAAGAATGGTAAAATGTAATAACTGAAAAGGGCCTTTCATGGATAGAATATACTCATAGCATGGACTAATAATATTAGTTCCCCTTTGTGACATGCAGGAAGAACCTTGGTAGCTCCAAGGTGGTAAAACCCATATTAAAATAATCTTTGGTTTCTGCCTCTCTCAGAAAAATGTTAAGATCGCCCAATTCCTTGATAAAATGAGCATTTTGCTTCTGCATCGTTTACTTCTCTCCCCTCCAAGCTGAAATGCATTCCAGTTGTTGAGACATTAAAACACACTCATAAATGTCTCATCTGGTCCTTCCCTCTCAGAAGGGGCTCCCCATTTCTCCTCCCCAAAGCCGGTTCTGTGGTGCAGTGCAATAAAACAGTAAATGACTTTGCCTGCTACCTCCTGGCATCATTGGCTTCTAATTAAGAAATAATGAGCAGACTCCATTCTCAGCTGCAGAACTAATAAATGACGACCAACAGGTCCCCTGCCCCAGCTTTATTTTAGCAAAGGAAATCATCCTGCCCTCCTCTATGCCAAAATTGGCATAGGGCAGATCTTTGTAAGCAGGGAAAAGATTTGAATTATCACTGGAGGGGGGGGGGTAGAATGGACACTCCTTCCCTGAAAAATCTATTCATGCTTTTGCCTCTCCTCACCATGTACTTATTCTGATCCTAATCATGAAGTAATTTCAAATCTGCTTGCAACTCTTAGACCAATTATGCACGGCAGCGACCACACCAGGTATGCTTCCCAAGTATGCACGGGAGACAGAATCCCCCAATGCATATGGACTGCCCCAACATAGAGCATGTGCATGCACAACACCAGGGCTGGAAGAGCCCAGTATGCTGCATAGTGGTGGCAGTGGGGGAAGAGCATGGAGCATGGGGGCCCCACCACACAATGGCAGGAGAGCAGCATTTGGTGTCCCTGCAGGGTCATCATAGTTCGGGGGAGGAGCCAGGCCCCTCTCTGTCCAGAATGCAGAGGCTGCATGGGAGGAGAGGAAAGAGGGCAAGGAAATCAAGGACAGGACCAAAAGGATGCAAATTTCATGTCAATTTCATGTTGGGTTCATCATATTTCATGTATCTCCCCCTCACACACACCCACACCCACACACACATCTCCTGGCTAGGCAGGCTTAGTAAGTTTAAAGTTTTTCTTGATCTGGTCCAGGAAATGACCAGCATATGCACAGACATTTTATTTACATTGTTTTCAGCTTGTTTAAAGTTTGTATTTGTTTTATTTATATTTATTAAATTTGTTAGGGTTTTTTTTTTCTTATTCTATGCTCCTTGCCATTGGCATCAATGGAAAATATGTTTCCACCTGTGCTTGTGTTGTCTTATTTCCAGCTGAGATGAAGATCTCAAGGGTCCTCACTGTCACATTTTCAAAAGATATGGAGAATGTTCCCCTTTCTAGAGGAAATTCTTGTTTAAACAGCAGGTACTTGGAGGCAGTGCTCAAGGGCCCTCCTTGGCCCACCACTCTGTGGCCCCACTCACACCTTCCTTCCCACTCATCTACCTGTATGTCCTTCCCCACCTGCTGATGAGCCCTCTCATCACCTGCACTGCACAGCCTGCATGCTCTTTCCTCCACCACACTGGTTGATGTGTGCAGCTAGGAGAGCCTCTGCCATGGATGCCAGGAGCACTGTGACTATACAGCAGCTGTGCAGAGCTGCTGGGCAGCACATGCAGCCAGGAACAGGAATAGCAAAGCACTCACAAGGGAGCGGGTGGGAGAAAGGCAGCTTGGTGAGGAGTCAGCAGTCCTGGGCCCAAACAGAAGTACTGGGCTCTGGCAACTGCCCCCCCCCCATGTTGATGGTGTCCCTGCTAGGAGGAATTGATATGAGAAGTTTCCCAGCCGGACTGTTTAGTTTAGGGTCTATGATTTACAGTATGGTGGGATGGAGAAGCTTAAAGAAAAATTAAATTAACAATAACAATAGTGATAAGAATGCAATTTTATAACGTAATCTAAGTGATATAGGATGCCTGTTCTTTGTGTAACCTGTGCTAAAATAATAAACATCTGTTAATCAAAAGTTTCCCACCCTTCCCAGTATCCTCAAGTAAGGGTTAGAAGAACTTTTATTATGAACAAAAACTGAGCACTCTTCTCTTCAGCATGAGTGACTCCAAATACAGGAGCTGAGCTGGAAGAAATATGCTGCAAGCTTCAGGGTAACGAATGAGCAGGGTTTATCTCCCCTTGTGGGTGCTCTCTGTGACCAGAACATGAGTGTGATCTTCTTCACCATGCCCTGAAACAGCTTTGTCTCTTTCCCACCAGCTTTGTTATGTACTGCTAAACATCTATCCTGATGAAGGTTTCTAGAACATGACAGTTGGTCACTTTTTAATATTTAGGTTAGTTCTACTAAAATATGTTTAATTATTCTTTTAGACTTTCTTCACTATCCTTTTCCAACCAGGATAGAGGGAGAATGTTTCCTTGCACACACCTTAGCCAGGGTCAATAGTGATGGAAAGGAAAATGCCTGGGAAACAGTGCCTGGCAGTTTAATGGGTCCTTGTTGAAATACAGCATTAGGTGAGTAGGCTGGAAATCTCTACAGGGAATTTCTTTATAGCAAGAGTAGTATTTCTGTGTACCAATTTGCCCTTGCAATTTACAGTGTTGGATTCTCTCTCGCACTCCCTCTTTCTTTCCCCTCTTTTTCTTAGCTGCCTTTACCTTCTCACAGGAAGACTGACGTTCATCAAAGTTAGATTCCATTACGCCAGCCATATGTTCTTCAGGGTTCAGCCCAGCACAAAGGGATACAAGGTTGTTTGCCGTCAGCACAACCTGAGACTAGAGTGATCCATCAATGCTCAAGTTGTCTGTAATATAAGTGTCTGCCAGCCAGGGACATCATAGCAGTAGCTGCAGTGGCAGTTCTGAAGAATTTCTGTATAAGGAGAAAATATGGATGGCAGAAAACTGCATTCTTCCTTCAGTCAGTCAACTGCAGCTGAAAGATCCTGCTTACAGCAAAACATGGGCCCCACATTTTGGTTTGGCAATCATGTTATCAAAATGGTCTGTCCATCCTTGAAACAGCTGCATATCCCCACTCCACCTGGTGCTTTTGCATACTTTGATCTGTAGGGCTTACAGCTGACAACATCTGTACTGTCTGTACAGACACAGCGTGGCAGAGGCAGAAGATGTGCTTTGCTCCACTATAGCAGGATGAGAACTGGCGAGGTTTCAAATGAAAAAAGCCTTGCTGGCTTCTGTGCGTTTCCTGCCAGGGCCAGTGAACAAATGCTTATCCAATCAATTTAGGGGAGGGAGGGAGAGAGAGAGAGAGAGAGAGATAATGCAAAGTGCTGCTGCCTGTTCCTTTACCACCTACAGTGGCACACATTCAATAACACTGTTCCTAGGGGTGCTTTCATGGTAATACACAACAAAGGAAAGAAATATGCTTGCAAGGGTGTAATGTTGTCTCACATATCTAAAGCTTAAGACAAAAGCCAGGGAGAAGTCAAAGAGCAACAGGCAAAAGATCAGTTGCAGTTAGACTGTGCTGCTCACTCCGTTCCACAGTTCTTGCACTACTCACATAATTTCTATATTCTGCCCACCTTATTCCCTCCCTTAGAACCCCTGAGCCTCAGCAAAGCTCTCTTACCCAGTTGAAAGAAACCTAGGCCACTCTCCCATCATCTACCCAGACCATAAGCATGCCCTCGGCTTTGGGGATGTGGGGCCATTAAGGGTGAACCCAGGTGCCTAGATCTGTGAGCTGGTCTCCCATTCTGCATTTCATATAAGCCGGTTGCTATGCAGTGACTGGCTGGATGCTAGCCATGGAGATATATTCTCTGGGACTGAGTTTTGGGAACTGTGTTTCCATACAATATCCTGGAATGGTCAATAGGGTGCTGTTTAACTTGGTTAACTATTTGTCTCGCTTACATTAAACCTCTTTCTCTGCCCATTATTGGCATGATTTCCGGTTAGCAGCATGAACATCTTTCGTGCTAAATATCACCAACACAAAAACAGGGACTCTCTTCTCTGTGTAAAACAGCCTCATCTGCATTCTAAGGATCACTTTCTGAGGGACCATCTGCAAATCATAACGATTTATTTTTTTACAACAAAAACAAGACTGTGTAGATCCACAATAGTTATTGCAAGTGTTACAACTTTAGCCCACTAGACAACATTTGCTAACTAGATAAGCAGTTATGGGATGAATGAAACAGGATTTGGTGCATGCAACGGTGTATTAACAACAAGACGAAAGGTATCCTTGAAACATCAAAACAGGGAGACTGTTTTCCCAGGGTCAGGAACAAGAAAATCAGGATTGTCCCTGGGAAATAAGGATACTGGAGTGTCTGTGACCAGCAGTGTTGAGCCTGCCCAAGGCACCGATGTGCTCTTATTCTGCTCACGTAACATTTGTGGATGGAATCCAATTGTTAGCTTCTGTGACTCTGAGCCCAGCTTCATTTGCTTCATTAAATATTAGCAACGTGGAGTTCTATAAACCATCCTCCTAGGGCTAATGCACATGAAACAGCCACCGCATGGAAGTCATTTTAAATGACTCCCCACAGTGGCCATCTACTTCTGGCAATCTCACCATGCAGATTCTAGAATTTACTCCATGGTCCCCCCTTGTTTTTTTAAGGCTTCCCATAGAACAGAATTAGATGCTCCAATCAGTACAGTGAAATGTACATAAAAACAGCTTGCAGCACACAGACAGCGACCACAGGGAGCCACTTAAAGAATCTTCCATATGGTGGCCATTTTGTGTCCAACTAGTCCCTAGGGCATCTGAGCTAAAGAAGAGCTGATCCGTATTTGCTGGCATTTCTTCAAATCTACTTTTTGGCAGCATTAAGGGATAAGAACAGCATAAAACAACATAAAGCCAGAGGGATATACTTGGCCTGCCAAATTCCAAGTAATGGGAGTTTCTCAGTAATGCTTTTCCACGTTTTGCCCCCAGAATGACCAGCCTCTAGATAATAAGCCATTAAAGAAGAACACCAATTTCTGATGATATCATTTCCTAATGTGGGGAGGAAGGCAACATATGGCCATGGAATTAGTGTAGAGATGGAAGATAAAAGCATTCTTGAAGTCTAAATACACGTGGTCTGAAACACAGGTTAGTGGAAGATTCTCCAGTGTCCTTCCCCAATGGCACCCTTGTTTATCATCAGCAGTAGCCTAACAAGAGGGAAGCCTCCAAGGAACAGTGATCATGTTAGAATGCATTGTCAAATGCCAGTGCATCTTGAGCTAGAAGAAACTCTTCATCAGAAGAACTTCATAAGCATGGCTGTATAGCCCTTGTAAAAGGCACTCCAGGCTGGGTTATGGTTATGTTACCTCCTATAGGGAAATCATTTCCTGGCAGTTCTGCCTCTTTCTAGAGTCTGCACAGTTTGCACGTGATTTCTTTTTTTTTTTTTCCTCTTGAGAGATCCTTCTTTTTTCAAGAAACTCAGGACCATGCATAAGGGTTGGCCTGGGTAGGCAAAGGTACCCGGGTTAACTCACAAGAAGTGTGCAGATGGGAGTAGTCAAATGCAGTATTCAGGCTTTCATTCAAGTCCCCTGTTCTATAACAATGATTTTGAATCTCATCTGGGGTGAGGGATAGCCTATTGATGCTAGTTTTGGAATGCAAACAAATCTATTTGATTGATCGGGCAAGACTGCAAGGAGAAGTAGTGGCTGATTTTGCAGAAAATCTCCCAGGCAGCCAAGGTCTGGCTGAAGCACAGAATAGGTATATTTATTTGCTTTATTTATATAATCCACCTTTCTCACTGAGACTCAAGGCAAATAACACCATGTAAATTGATGCAATCAATAAGATGAAACATACAACAAGCAATAGACTAGGATTAGGATTACAGCAGAGAAAGCATAGAATATTAGACATGGTACATTAAAACTGCAGAATATACGTAGGCATAAAAGTAAGGCATAGAGAATAGGATAGTACATCCAATGAGCAAACGGATAATACAGCTCAGTCCTTAGTGTTTCTCTATTGATTTTCCTGTGTCCCTGTTAATTCATCCGGACATCTCCATGGTGTTTGACACTATTGACCACTGCTGTTACCTGACTGGCTAGCTGCAGAAGATGGTGTTAGGAGACTGATGCTTGACTCCATGGTATTTATGCTAAGGGATCCCTCAGGGTTCTATTTTGGGATCCATGCTGTTGAATATATACGTGACACTGCTGGGAGTGATCATCAGGGGGATTTGGAGTAAAGTGCCATTAATATGCAGATGACACAAAACTCTGCTTTTCTTTAACAGCTGAATCAGGTGGGACTGTGGGATTCCTGAATAGGTGCTTAGGGCCATTCTGCACAGCATTAATGTTGCTGAAGTAACACTATTTTTTAAACATTATACACGACGTCGTACACAATCTGCAACACTCCTGCAACACTCCTGAAAAAATTGCTTCTTTGTAGCGCTTTTTGGGGAATCCACAAAAGTGGATTCTCCCTTTAAAAAAATGCTAGACTCTTGAGAACAACCTGCAACACATCTGAAAAAGACATGTGCTTTCTCAATATAGTGGTAGCAAGCATGTCCCACCCTAATCTCTCGCACCCGAGCTTCTGGCGTCACGATCATCATTTCCCCCCCCCCCTTAAACCAGAAAAAGCAACGAATAAGCGATGCTTCTTTGGCTAAAATCCCTCCACAAGCAATGGTCTGTAAAGTTTCCGAACACAATACAGCCCCCTGTTGGACACTGCCCATAATGTCGGCCAGAAATTGCACTGGGGGGGAGGGGATTTTTTTTTAACTTTAAGAGCGTGCAAATGATTAAGTGCCAGCTCCTACACCAGCGAAAAAGGTCTTTCTGATACATCGAATGAACAATATGCGTTGCTACAGGTGTTTTCAGGTTTTTAAAAAACAGTTTTTAAAGGGAAGCATGAACACAACAGTTAATTGGTTGTTCTTTTTGATTGACGGCCAGGGGCGGGAGGAAGCACAGAAAAATATTGCCTCCTTTGTTGCGATTTCGGTGAGACTAGAAACTTGTGCATTACAAGAACAGCGCTAGTGGGAGAGCCTTTTTTCTGAGAAAACCGGCTGTGTGCATTACGAAGACCTGCCGCTATTGATTGCAGCACTTTATAATAGCGCTCAGATGTAGCTACATTGCTGGTTGTCCGGAACAGCCCTTAGAGTTGATAGAAGAAGAAGAAGAAGAAGAAGAAGAAGAAGAAGAAGAAGAAGAAGAAGAAGAAGAAGAAGAAGAAGAAGAAGAAGAAGAAGAAGAAGAAGAAGAGTTGGTTCTTATATGCCGCTTTTCTCTACCCGAAGGAGGCTCAAAGCAGCTTACAGTCGTCTTCCCATTCCTCTCCCCACAACAGACACCCAGTGAGGGAGGTGAGGCTGAGAGAGCCCTGATTTTACTGCTCAGTCAGAACAGCTTTATCAGTGCTGTAGCGAGCCCAAGGTCACCCAACTGGCAGCATGTGAGGGAGTGCAGAATCAAACCCGGCTCCCCAGATTAGAAGTTCGCACTACACCAAGCTGGCTTGAATAGATGAGGGAAAATAAACTATAACTCATTTTGGGGAAAAACTGAGGTGATCAATGACAAAGTTGCTGGAGGACTGAAGAAGAAGAATTGGAAGAGGAAGACTGGAGGAGGTTGCACTCCCCCTGAGGGTACAGGTTCATCAATTGGAGGTACTGCTGGATTGTGACCTCCAATTAGAGGCCCATTGTCTCCTTCGTAGCATATTGTGCCTTTTATCAACTGATACACCACCTATGGCTGCTGTTCCTAAAAAATACATGATCTGTCCTGTAATCCATGTTATAATTACATTCAGGGTAGGTAACTGCAATGCTCTCTACATGTGGCTTCCTTTGAAAACTGGCCAGAAACCTCAGCCTGTCCAGGCTACTGTCAGGAATGAAATACATGGATTATATAACCCTGGTGCTGAAAGATCTACACTGGGTGGCCATTTCTTTCTGGGCAAAATTCGAAGTGCTGTTTCTAACCTTGTTGTTGTTATGTGCGAAGTCGTGTCCGACACATCGCGACCCCATGGACAATGATCCTCCAGGCCTTCCTGTCCTCTACCATTCCCCGGAGTCCATTTAAGTTTGCACCTACTGCTTCAGTGACTCCATCCAGCCACCTCATTCTCTGTCGTCCCCTTCTTCTTTTGCCCTCGATCGCTCCCAGCATTAGGCTCTTCTCCAGGGAGTCCTTCCTTCTCATGAGGTGGCCAAAGTATTTGAGTTTCATCTTCAGGATCTGGCCTTCTAAAGAGCAGTCAGGGTTGATCTCCTCTAGGACTGACCGGTTTGTTCGCCTTGCAGTCCAAGGGACTCGCAAGAGTCTTCTCCAGCACCAGAGTTCAAAAGCCTCAATTCTTTGATGCTCGGCCTTCCTTATGGTCCAACTTTCGCAGCCAGTTTCTAACCTATAAATCCCTAAATGGTTTTAGGGCAGGATACTTGAAGGACCACCTTTTCATGAAATCACCTTCTACTTGAGGTTAGCCTGATACCCACTCTACTATCTTTTAGGTGCCAGACCAAGATATTTCTGTTTCCCCAAGCTGTTTATTAAGAGGTCCTTAAACACCCGAATTGGATGCTTTTAGTATAAAACTGCTATTTTTAAGCTGCCCCTTAGTCTATCTTTATTGTTTGTTTGTATTGCCATGTCTAGATCTAAAAGACTACCTTTTAATGCTAGATTTTGATTATTAACTTTTAATGTTTTGTTTTATTTTTTAGACTGCCTCATTCAAATTCCCTTGAAAGGCAGAATAAAAATTTGCTAAATAAATGAGATAAATATTAATCCATCCTAGTGTCTAGCATAATTATTATAATTGACATTTGCCACTGATCGACACTGTGTACTCTGCCTTGTGTCTCAATGAGAAAGGCATTTGCACTGTGGCAGGACAGTGTTACTGGGAACCACTTTCAGCAGACCTCAGCTCCATGTCAGCTAGAGTTTATGACATCTTCTGCCTACACAGACCCAAATGTCATCCAGGCACTTATCCCAGAACTTTGAAAGTGCCATCCTTATGTTTGCACCTAAACCAGAACATGCTTTAAGTGAACATTTGTCCCTCTGATGAAGGTGCTGAACATTTGGAAAAATGACTGAGGCTTCTGAAAGACTTGTTTGGATTGAACAGAAGATAATGGCCAGCAAGGATGGGAAACTGGGGAGATAGGTCCATGCATTAATCCATAAGAGTGGCCAAAAGCTAACAGATGATACTGAAAGTAAAAGACATACATTCTTTTTTTTAGTCTGTTTTGGTCCTTATACGGTAATAAAAATATAAAATACTTTAGACAGTTTTTCAATCTAAGAATGTAAGGAGGAATGAAAGTTATCTTACAGATCAATATCTCAAAAACATGCCATTATTGAAAACTTTATGCACATTTATTTATTTAACTGTGATTGATTAACTAATTGATTAAAAAGCGGGTGTTTAATCAATTCTAAATTCTTTAATTAGTTGAGCTGAAAGTGTTTTTTAAAGTGATGCTAACTTAAGGATTTGGTAGTGTAAGCAGCAGAGTGTTTCCACAGACAGACCATCGATAAAGTGTTTCATTATCTTATCTGTGTCTTTTCACTCCTTCCCCAACCAGTCCTGGACAGTTTGTTTGGGGTAATCTATCTTGAACAGCTGTAAAATAGCTCAAACTGTGAGAAAATGACTTGCTCAAAAAATCTTGGTAACTAGGATGGCCTGCTCTGGATTTGGAAATATCTTGGTGACTTTGGGAGTGAGGTTGGAAGTGGGCAGGATTTGGGGCTAGGAGGGACCTCAGTGGCATATAAGGCTATGGAGTCCACCCTCCAAAGAAGTCATCTTCTCCAAGGGAAGTGATCTCTTTAGTCTGGAGATGACCTGTCATTCCAGGGGGATCCCCAGTTACCACCTGGGGACTGACATCTCTATCAGTAATTGTCATGGCTTAAGTGGGAATCTAAACCCAGTCATCCCTGATCCAAGCGATCCTCACACAACCCAATACAATACCCCGCCAGCTTTCTCAATATAACTAGAGCTATACAGATATGGGATGTGTTCTTTTTGATGTTGTGCATGAGTGGGAAGATCATTTTGTTACATCCTTTGGTAAATTTTCCCATTGGTTTCTTTTACAGCATTTTAATGCAATTTTTTTTTTACATTTTCACCATTTATACACAACTGATGCTTAAACAGGCCAGTTATGATAGCAGTTCTGTTCCAACCATGGAGGAATAAAAACAAAAAGAATCTTCGGCTTCTGAATGGAACTAGAATTGTCACATAATATATTAACATGCTTTGGTCACTTATGTTGTCATTTCGTCTCCCCATTATGAAATCTTGAAAGGTTGTGGGGAACTGACTATTCTAGGGTTGCCAACTCTGGGTTGGGATATTCTGCATATCAGTGGAGATCCTGGGGAGGGCAGAGTTTAGAAAGTGGAGTATAATATTGAGCCCACCTTATGAAGCTGCCGTTTTCTCCAAGGGAACTGATGTCTGTAGTTGTAATTCCAGGAGTTCTGAGGATTCACCTGAAGGTTGGTAACCCTAGATGGCCCTGATGCAGTCACTCAGGGAAGGGAACTCCATTATCACAGATCCCTAATCTTTTCCTTGTGTGCTTTCCCTGGTGTAAATTGTTGCATATGACGTTGGGACTCCCAGATGGGACTATCTCGTTGCAGAGAAACAAGCTCAGGGTTCCCATTGATTTGTCATTGTCATGAGTTAAAATTTCCATTAAAATAAAATGTTCCTTATGTTAATTGTTGTGGCGTGTCTGTATCTTACTTTGAAGGGATGTTTAAACATTACCATAGCGATCAGAGATCGTTAGGGCAGTGGTTGAGAGTAGAGGAGTAAACTACCCCCCCACACCGGGCCTCAGTAAAATTGTCAAGCGTTGAGTGGTCCCCGGTGATAAAAAGGTTGGGGACCACTGGTTTAAGCTATGTTTTCCATACTACAGCAAAAATTAGGTGGGGAAAATATACAGGAAACAGTGCACAGAAAATTACTAAGCCCCCCCCTCCATTGTTTTGACCCAACACAGTTTGGTGCCCCCATAGCTGTTCGTCATAGAAATGCAATCAGTCAAATGATTCAGTCAAGGATCTGAAACATCTCATCTAGCTGTGAGAAATTAAGATTCTCAATGCATAGTGGTTTACCAATTTGTTCCCCCCTCCCCAAAATAAAATCATTGTCTAGCTGGGCATTCTTCTTTGAAATACAGAATTCTTCTCTGAGTGTACACATAACTCAGTCTTCAAGGGAGATACTGTATTTTGCATTTTGCACCTTCCTTTGGAAACAGGTAGAAGGACTGAACTACCTTAATATTCAAATTTAAAATATAGGATTGTGCCCTATACATGTGTACCCAGCGTCATGATTAAAGGCCAATATTGTCCCAAGCACTCTGGCAACCAAAATGCCAAATGAGTAAATAGTGAAACCAAAGTACTTCACTTTGCTCAGCTAGTAAGCAATTAAGTAGACCTCCATGTACACAAGCAAACAAAATGATGAGTGCTGGTCTATTTGATCTGTGTTGATAAGGCTGCTATAGATATGATGCAGTACAAAAGCAATCACAATCAATGATATTAGCACACGCAGAGGTTTGGTGTGGGTGGGTATTCAAACTAATCTCTAATACATCAAAGGCCCGGCCTTTGACTCTCACTATGAATTTTCCTCCACCAGCTAAGCTAGAGAAAAGGGGAGGCTGGAAGGGACCAGAGCTATATGCCTCTCCTTTATCTTGTAAATCCTGGGATAGCTCTCTCTCCCTCTCTCTCTGATAGATGAGGGATGGGACTCTGTGCGGGTGTTTCTGTGAAATGCTACATAAATATGCGATCCATTAGCTGTATTTTCCGAGCTCCTGTAATGTTACAGCTTCAGTCATTATTTTGTGAGATGAACAGGAAATGCACTACTAATGAGTTTGACCACCCTGCGCTTGTGAACAGTCATATCTCCTGCTGTGGTTGGTGAGAACAAAGCCCAGGGTGAAGAAGCTCTAAAATGTATGTAAATAGCTTTTTATTGTTCTGTATCGCTATTTTCCAGAGGGCTGGAATTTCTTTTCAGTATCAAACCAACAGAGTCTAGAGCTGATATGGTCTGAAATTTTTTTCACAGTGTGGTGAGAGAGTCTTTAAACCTGAGATTCAGCTACACATACACTTATGCCCTTTAGTCTATGTCAGCCTTTCTCAACTTTTTTACCATTAAGGATCCCCTGAAACATTTGTCAGGCTTTGAGAAACCCCAGAAGTGGTCTGATCGTGCAGAATATGGTTGGGAAGCATAGCTGTGTACATGACCACCCGGGGTCCCTCCACTTGCCACCCCCTCCAGGCCCATCGTTGGCCATTTTGGGAGGAGGGACAGGTTGACATGATTATGTAAGGCCATATCACCCAATAAATGTTTGACAAAGTATGAAAGATATATTTAAAAAATTAGTTCATTCCCATCCATTCAGGAAAGCCTTCCAGTCCCATCAAGAAACCCCAGGGTTTCATGAAAGCTTGGTTGAAAAAGCCTAGTCTATGCAACTAGTCACAATACAAGGTAGTATACAAGTGTGGTATAGCCAGGAGAACTTCCTGGTAGCCAGGCAAGGGATATCCAGTGGTGGCTTGCCATTTCCTACCTCTGCATTGTGACCCCTAGTGTTCCTTAGATGAACTTCCACCCAAATCCTTGGAGGTCTGCCATCCAAATACTAGCCAGGGTCAATCAACTCTGCTTAGTTTCTGAAATCTGACAGGATCAGCCTTGCTTGATATACAAGGTGCTACATGTGAATGGGGGTGTTGGAACTAGTTTAATGAAAGGTAAAGCAGAACGAGATCTTTTTTTAATTGGGTCAATTTGGCAGCTACTGCTTATGGAGAGAACAAGTGGATGTGTTGCAGTTCCTTCTGCTACGGGAGCCTCTTGTCTTCTGTGGATCTGGCTACCTTAACTAAAAACTAGACCAACAAAAAACACTTGCCCTGCTTTAGTGGGTGGGGCCATGTACTGTAGGATGTGGCACAGGGGTAGTGTTGTCAACTCCAGTCTGGGAAATTCCTAGACATTTGGGGATGGAGCAGGGGGAGGGTGAAGGTTGGGGAGAGGAGGGAACGCAGTAGGGATGTGATGCAGTTCAACCTCCAAGCTAGTGATAAATTTCCTTGAGGGAAACTGGTCTGTCTGGAGATCAGTTGTAATTCGAGGTCTCCAGGCCCACACAAAGGTAAAGTGTTCACAGGGCATTCACCAATCACTCAACTTGAAAACAGAAATATCAGGAAACCCTTCATACAATTTGCTCTTATATTTGCGGAGGCAGACAACGGGAACAAAATATCACAGGAACACGCAGTGCTGTTTGAGAAGCTGAACTTGCTGGTTGCTGAGGGCCTGCGATCTGTTCCTGGGCAAGCATGGTGCCCTTAGTCACTGGATGGGGCGTTAAGGCAGTAATTCTTTGCTACCACTGCAAAATACTGTGTCGAGTTTGGTCCTTTAGGCAGAGAGTGGGGATGGTTCATCTGCTATGTATCTGTGTTTATCCCAGCTACCCCCTGCTATCTTCCTCCCAAATTGATATCTTTGTGACTACAGAATTTGACTTTTTATTTTCTCCCGTTTCACAAACAAGCTCTCCTAATCCCACCTGCCCACAATTGTTTTGTAATTAAAGCTCTCCTTCTCTCAGTGAAACATTTGATGAGTAGGGCACAAGCACATTCTGTCTACCGCAGAAAAGACAGATTGGACCTTAGCAACCTCTCAGTGAGTGCATTTGGGCTCCTCCTCACCCCACAATTTTGAGATGATTAAATAAAGAGATACAGCCATCTCATGGAAACTCTATTAAATACTACTTAGGAGGAATTAGGAGAGCTTGCAGATGATGTCTGCAGACACTCTGGTTCATAATGAGGTCCCCCACAAATAGACAAGGTCCTGGTTCTGTATCCCCTATTTGCCATTGTAATGGTGTCTTCCTGGCACTTGGGCCCTAAGAGCACTGGCATACAAGTCAGTGTCATTGAATTCAGCTGGACTTTCTTCCAAGTAAAAGAAGTTTAGAAGCAAATGGAAGCAATTTCTGTGGAAGCATGGCTTGATTTCCATCTATGTTTTTCCCCCATTCCCCCCCCACACACACACACACACTGGGTTAACCTTTCTTCCAATGTAATTCCAGTGGGATAATTGATAACTGCAGCAAAAAGGAATAGGAGAGCAGCCACCACAATGCATCTGACAAAGTCCACACCATGTTTATGCTGAAACCAAGACTGACTGGTCTTTAAGGTGCCACTGGATTCCTGTTTACTTTCTTTCAGTGCTTTTCTACATAGCCAGATGGGACTTGATATAAATCTTAGGGAGTACAATGGGACTTCCTCTCAAGCAAGTATGCACAGGTTCATAAATGTGTATAGATCCTGGGGAACACTGATGGATCTCTGAGTCGTGGAAATGTCAGGTCTCACCATACTGAAGGGGCACAGTCAGATGAAATATTGATCATGTGAACGTGCTAGAAATATCATCAGCGTAGTTTCTCTAAACTGAGTGTGGCAATTGGGCTTAAGTTCTATTATCATCAGTAGCACTTTTAGTTTAAAAAATGCAGTCACCTTCAGGGTGCAGATCTGTGCAAGATGGTACATATATGCTCCTAATAGTAGCAATATTGCATGTGTTCAAGGGGATGTTAGAATGATGATCTTCGTTTCGCGAGAAGAGAAAACTGTAAAATGCAAGAAAAAAGAGAAACAGGCTTGCACCATGACCTGCCAGCGAATGCTGGCAGAGGCTTCTGGGAATTGTAGTCCATGGACATCTGGAGGGCCGCAGTTTGACTACCCTGTCTAGCCATTTAACATTATCCTGGGACAGATCCTCTGTTTAACAGTTACCACACTAAGGAACAAGGCACTTCTGTAAGCCACATTATTGCAGTGCAACAACTACTAAATATATTTGTTTATTATGTCTACCAGCTTGAGGTTTTTCCCCAATAGTCACTCTGTAGGAGGCAAGAGCATAAAAAGTGAGGCCCGAAGAGCTGCTGGCAGAAATTGGAGCAAAAAAGTGTCCTAACAATACTTTAATACAGAAATACATAATAAAACAAGATTGAGTTAGCTATGTTTAAAAGTGCACATTGTTTGTATTTTTTAATACAAACAATGTAGAGATGTAACCTTTTGGCTTTCCCATTATTGCCAAAAACTTCTCCTTCCCCTCCCTGCCGTAGTTATAAAGAACCAAAGAAAGCTGAAATGTCAGAATAGCTCTTGAGGAAAAGGTACAGCTTGAAGCAACCTGAAATGCCTTGGCCTCTTTGCATTGGCTGCATCGAACCCACAATATGTTCAAAGCAGCAGGACTGCCGGATGTGGAGAGTGTATGGATCTCTTGGAAGACAGGAGGGAAAGGACTGCGAGGCAAACAACACACGCATGGCGCAATGGAAGTACTTGGTGGGAAGGGCTGGGGGTAGAAAGTAGGTTGATGATGCAGCACAGAAATCCAGGAAGCAGCTTAAACCTCCAAGCATAAAGGCTTTTCAACTGTTTGAGAAAGCAAAAGCAAAATGGTCCATTTATCTTGACAATGACCATGTGATGTGAATCCGGTGAGAAAGGCAAAGTGCAAATGATGTAAACAGATACATATTGCTATTACAGATGAGGAACTGAAATAACCCAACTGGTCAGCAGTCAAAGCAGGATTTGGACCCATACCCCTTCCGTCCAAGAATACAACATCCTGTTCTTGTAATTTCAGTAGCTCTCAAGCCCCAGCCTTGTGCTTTGTAAATGTGGCATGGGACCAAGGGCCAAATTGGATGTGAAGTAAAAAAAATCCATGTTCACATTTCCCTGCAAGGATTTGTTTGTTTGCTTGTTAACAGCTGCTGAGGAGGGGGGAAAAGGAATTGATTGGCATTGTGGTGCCAGCAGAAAGAAAATTGGAATCCTTTCTGCACAGCACCATATTCCCAACACCAATTTTCTGAGACTGGAGCTGCTATTTACACTTGCAGATACTTACCTTACTGGTACTTATGGGCCTGTGCAAGTTTCCCTCTGCTTTCTCCAGCTGCTTTTCACTAAAATAAAAACTCATTGGAAGAGTCTAAGGTGTTTGTCATGGGCCTTTTCACAGCCCATCAAGTGCTTCAGTGGTCCTCAGATGGGCAGAAAGAAATGAAAGCAAAGCCAGACACCTGGCTGCCCAGTTTTCCTTCGCTCACAACACTCTCATAAAAGCTGGGCTGCAGAACTCCCACTCCTAGGCTGGCGTGTGGATAAAAGGTCAGGGAGAAGGTGAGGAATGACAAGCTGAAAGGAAAGAGGGGGAAAATAGGGCATCTCCACTCTTTACCCAAGCTCTCTCTGCTGCATGGTTGCAACCAATTAAGATGTCACTTGGTAGCAATTATAGACCCTTAAGGTTCCGAGGCACAGTGAATGCTAATGCTTTTGTTTAGTTACAGTACAAGTGCTTCAGTTCATGGCTGTGAGAAAGACATTGCACAGCCAGGAAGGCAGAATTCGTATTGTGGGAGCTTGTAGGCTCTTACTCCCACTCTAGGCTTTTCGAAGAGCAATCAAAGTGGCTGTTTTTCATCAGACTTTCTCCTATAAGGAAGATATACAGTCTGGTTTTTATGCTATTTGAGGTATTATATGATAAGCTGATTTTGATTTTCTAAGTCTGTTGCATTTGCATCTTGCATATTTTGTTGGGGTTAAGCCGTGATCAAAATCCTTATTTTTATGGTTTTGGATCTTACAATGATGTTTTATGATTTGTGCTGGATTATATTAAAATATTATATTTGATGTAACATTATATTAAAAACTAGTATCAAAGCCCATTTTAAAAATGGGCTTTGAAAGGGGCGGCAGGAGGGCTTGAGAGGGTGGCCGTGGCTCCCTTTGCCCCACAAAGCAGGTTAAAGGGAGTGGAAAGCCCCCCCTCCCACCCCGCCTGTGGTGACAGGGCTTTGTGGCCCACAGGGAGGCTCCAAATCCCCCCCCCTTGCTCCCTCCCAGCAGGAGTGTACCTGTGGGCTGCAAAGCCCTGTTGCTGCCTCTTTCTTCATGGGTGACAATGGAGGCCGCAGCCCCAAGGCTTGTAGCAGGCAAGGAGGGAGGGTGGGAGCTGGAGGGGGAGGGCCAATCAGGGTGGACCTGGACGGACAGGGCTCCGGACAGTCTCCTCCCAGGAGACTGTTTCCCAAATATATAAGAAAGCAAAATAGTGTTAAGGATAACTAGAGAGATATGACATTGGCAACTATGTAAAAGAGGTTTTTGCATCATACTATACATGCGAATCAGCTGTGGATCGGCTTTGCCTTCTTGGCGGAATCTAGGAACCAGGACAACCATATTCTCTTAGCCATGTCTACCTCATAGGATAGTTATGAAGAAGAAGAACCATGTTGCCTTGAGCTATTTAGAACACCCTTCCTCAGCGTTTTTACATTGAGAACGCCCTAAAACATTCTTTAGGCTTTGAGAAATGCCTCAAATGATGTCAGCAGACCCACTTTCCTGCTGTGCCCGCAGAAGTCACATGTCACCAGAAGTGACATTGCCCAGACACTCCCACAGCACAGGAAGTGACAGCACAGAACTATTTTCGAAAGTACAGGATGGTTTGTATGGAAAGAAGTGGTCGAAATTGCTGTCTGAACTACCAGTAGTTCTCCATGCTTTTGGCAGAGAATGGTTCTCCCCAGGCTCTTTAGATGGAGATGCCGGCATGGACTGAAGCTGGGACTTTCGGTTTGCAGAGCCTGTGCTCTTTTCACTGGGCTACAGCCCCTTCCCTAAGGAATAGTTTATGGAGTGCCGGCTGAACCATAGCACAGCACATGACCTGCTTACCCTTTGGCTAGGCCTTGTGTGCCTAGCATGCAGGCACTCCAAGCTGCTTTCACTCGACAGGTTTCAAAATGCAGCTCTCTCCACAGTTTCCCATGGCCTTTTGCTGCAATTTTGTGTGATACATTATGTGGAAGTGTATATTCTTACAAAAAAGCTGCCTCAAAGCTGCTTTAGATATTATTATTATTATTATTATTATTATTATTATTATTATTATTATTATTATTGGATTTATTACCCGCTGCTCCCAGCAAACTGGCTTGCAGTGGGTTACAACATGAAAAGCCCCACAATAAAATATAACCATCCACAACTAAGACATTTCTAAGTCCAATGACCAACTAACTGCCTCCCTGCCACTCTGTTCAACAGCACCCCATCTGATGTCTCAGGGGAACAGATGTAATGGGAGGAGAGTCAGATGTCCTGACCGAACTGAGGAGAGGCCATCAATCTTATTGCCACCCAGCCTCAACCAAATGCCTGATATAAGAGCTCCATCTTGCAGGCCTTGCACAAGCTCCATCAGGGCCCTCAGTTCTTCCAGGAGCTCATTCCATCAGGTCGAGGCCAGGACTGAAAAGGCCCTGGCCCTGGTTGAGGCCAGGTATACTTCTCATAGGCCAGGGATCACCAGCAGATTCACACCTGGGCCCATTATGCATGGCCGCCGAAACGGCGATTTCGGGTCACATGGAAAACGCGGAGGGGGAAGAAGCGAAGCAAACCGCTTATGCACGGGTCGGGACGCAACGGCGGCAAAACCCAGAGTAACCGATTATGCACACGGTGAGCCCGGTGCCACTTCTGGTTGCGCCCCGGTCACCCAGAAGCTGCACTTTTTTACGGCGGCATGCACCAAATCTGCGGCCGGTTGCAGCCGGCTCCGTGCGTTATCGGTGATTTTAGTCGCTGCCATTCCACCCCGAATGTGCGCTATTCCCCCCATGCATAATGGGCCTTGCTGAGCACAAAGCTCAGATATGTAGGGCCCAGTCCTTGTTGACTTGGCTTTTACAAGCAACAGATGAGGAAGTAAAGTGCTGTGCTACTTTTGAAGAGTGTTGAATGTGGAGATAGTGGAACCATATTTCCAGTATATCATATTTAGGTATTGGGTTTCATACTCTTTGCTGTGCTGAGAGTTGCTTTATTTTCTGGCAGGGCTGCTCCTGTGCTTTAACAGCTACATGACCTGCAGAACTTCAGCAAATATTACAGTGTCAGGGGAGGCTTTATCTGCTGAGTGTCTGTCTTGCCTGTGAACAGCACCGTGAAGCAGAAATCCAGCTGAAAGGAGTTTGCCAGGGCAGGGACAAGCCTTGGGCCCTCAGCCAATTACCTCTCCAATTCCTGTATTAGGTAAAACTGATAAATCCATAGGAAGAATTGACTAGCCCATGTGCTGTACGGCTGTTAACAGTGAATGGCAGACAAGGAATCACTAGTAATCACGAGTGATGAGCACAGAATAATTAACTGGAAGTGACAGGCACCTGCCATTCCGCACCCTTGATGGCTAGAAGGCTGTGCTCCTCCCACCTTCCCTGCCTGGACCTCAGTCTAGTCGCATCCTGTGTTTGCAACAAAGCTATTGGTAGAAGAAAAGATGAGTCCCAAAGTTCGTCGCTCCTAAATCACCACACAGAGTACAAAATTTATAAAAGCCATTGGACAGATTGCCCAGACAGAAGATTTTGTGGCTCTGGCTGCCATTTCCACTCACCCATTTCTACTCACAAGCATTCACGTGAGCAGTGCCCACGCTAGATGATTCCTTTCCCTGACAAATAATGCTTGACAGAAAGCAAAGCGGCCGCAGGCCAGAACTGGCTGGTTCAGAGTTCTTATCTGCCCACGAGCAATGGGTCATTATTATGTTTCTCGCCAGATGATAGAGGCTGTGTTTTATGTCCCTGTATGCTGTCCCTGTTCTAATGAGCGATGAGTGGTGGAAGTGGGAAGGGGGCCCGAGGGAGATACTTGAAGGAAGTGCTGTTTAAGCATGTTTGTATTTTGAGTAATAAGAGCCTCTTGTGGCGCAGAGTGGTAAGGCAGCCGCCTGAAAGCTTTGCCCATGAGGCTGGGAGTTCAATCCCAGCAGCCGGCTCAAGGTTGACTCAGCCTTCCATCCTTCCGAGGTCGGTAAAATGAGTACCCAGCTTGCTGGGGGGTAAACGGTAATGACTGGGGAAGGCACTGGCAAACCACCCCGTATTGAGTCTGCCATGAAAACGCTAGAGGGCGTCACCCCAAGGGTCAGACATGACTTGGTGCTTGCACAGGGGATACCTTTACCTTTACCTTTATTTTGAGTAATAACTAATATTGTTGATTGGGTTTGCCTGTGTCCTTCATATAGTTTATATCTCCTGCACCTGCATTACATTTAGTAGCAGTCATGGCCTGGCCCAACTAAGTGGCATTTTTGTCACAAATTTGGCACCCCTAGGATCAACACTTGCATCTCTTCTACACCCAATTCAAGGAAGAAAGCAGCCTTCCTTCACTCATGGGAGGATCCTCCTCTCTAGAAGGACAAAGAATCCTGCAATGTTGTAAATATTAGGCAATGTATTATATACTGTGCAATTTCAATAATAGTTCCTTGGGCACTTTTTTGTTTGTTTGTTTTGGCCTCATTGTACACTCCGTGCCCAAAATGAAAAGCTTAGCATTTTCTTTTCAGATCTATTTGAATATCTCTTTCCATAATGATTACCCTTAAATTTATAAGCAGTGAAAGGGGAAGAGCCAAATTCAGAAGCTCTATGTGATTTGCAAAGCAAAACTACCAGTGAGATTTTAGAGATTATAAATGAAATGTAAAGTGACTATTTGGTTGCCAGATTTAGGGTTGGCAGCTGCAGGTAGGGAAATTCTTAGTGATTTGGGGATGGAGCCTGAAATGGGCAGAGCTTAGGTGGGGGGACCTCAGTGGGGTCCAATGTCATAGAGCCCACCTTCCAAAGCAGCCATTTTCTCCAGGGCAACTGATCTCTGTAGTGTAGAGATCAATTGTCAATCCAGTGGATCTCTAGACACCAACTGGAAGTTGGCAACACTGCTCTTCACCTTTCATGCACTCCAGAAAAATTGGATGAGGCTTCCAAGGGCAGTTTGGTTCCTAGCCTCTTTGTTCACTTGATAAAAGGAGCCACTACCTTGTGGCCAGACTTGCATACAAATAGATCCTTTGCGTTTATGGCTTTGCCTTCCACAAAGTATTTTGGTTTTTATCATACTGTCTCTCAGAGGAACAGTGCTAAAGGAAAAGTGGGCTATACTGATTTTTATATCCTTCTGATGGACTTTCATAATCTTTTCTATCATGAAAATGGCTTCCTCTGCCTTCAGTCTACTTCAAGAAAAATTAATAAGAAACCTTCAGTTTTGTTAAAATTGGAAAGTGATCCTGGACAGCAATTTAGATGATTGCTGACTTCAACCAGTGGGGTGTATTGGCTAAGAGCAACATACTCTGAGCTGGAGAACTGAGTCCTATTCCCCACTCCTCCTCCACATGAAGCCAGCTGGGAGACCTTGGGCCAGCTCCAGTTCTCTCAGCCTTAGCTACCTCACAATGTGCCTGTTGGGGGGAGAGAAAGGAAAGGTAATTGTAAACCACTTTGAGGCAGAGAAAAGTGGGGTATAAAAACCTACTCTTCTTCTTCCAAAATGTTTCAGGTTGTTTATTTGTATGCCTCTTCCCTGGCATCCCAGTTTTCTGTGTGTAGGGAGTATGTTTGTACAGAAGAACACTTAGTCACAGAAGACCCTCTTGCAACTGGAAGATCTGTGGTCCAGTTTTACCTCTAGTTTCACCTGCTGTGGCTCAGAACAAGGTTGAAGTATCTCTTGCTTCAAGTACTCTTCCAATAGTAGCTCAGGGCTATCATCTGAACTAAACAGGGGTTTCTAATTGGAAGTCATGCCCATCCAGTCCATCCATTTCTAAGACCATGTTCACTCCAGATTAGCCCAGACTTGTCACAAGAGGGCAAACATCAGCTCTGTGGGGGTGTTTTAGGTCAAGAAAGCAGCATAGGGTGGGACTGGGGGACCTGACAACCAACACCCTCATAAGAATCACAATCCCCTGGGCCTGCTGTTTTAAAAGCTGCTTGGAAACATCTTATCTGGTTTGGCTCTATGAATTTTAGATTTGTTTTCTTCTTCCTCGTCTCAATACAGTGTGACACTGCACGTGGGGCTTTGTTTCATTGCATTCATTTTTATTATTAATTCCAAAGGGGGCTGTTTTGTTACTGGGTTTGTTTCATATGGTTTTGTTTCATTATAGTTTCTTTCATTATTATTGATTTGTTTTTATAATTCTGTTTCAATATTATTTCCTATTGGTGTCAATGGAAGAAGTGGATCCCCAGCCTTTTATTCTCAGGTCTTTACCTTTCCACCCCTTTTTTTCTAGCCCCATGTGCCCTTCCTGTGTCGCTGGAGAATAAGGGCAGAAAGCTCCTCCATCTCCTTTTCCAAGGGCAAAAGCAGGGTGGCAGGGAAACAGGAAGCTCCTTCACTCACCTCACAGCTCTCCCTCATGACACTGGGTGAATGAGCATTTTTTAAAATGAGATTCTCCTGATGTACTCGGTGAGTCCAGACTTATCCACAATGCAGCACATGTCAGGTGCTTTGTGAAACCTGGCCCTGAGTTTCCCTCTCTTATCAGCAAAATGTGTTCTGTGAAAGTTTCAGAAGAATCACAGAGGCAGACTGTCAATCGGCAAGTTGATTTTCCAAAAGAGGACGTGTTCCTCTCAGGCAGGAGGCCTCTCTCTGATTAAGCTGCCAGTGGAATAACCTAGTACATTACTCACAGACTGCCAATAGAGCTCTTGCCTGCAGCCTGTACTCTGAAAAGCATGAGGAGGGGAGTGAGCACACAATCGTGCCCTTGCACATCACCCTCAACAGAAGAGGCAAGTGTTATGAGTGTATATACCTTCTCTCCTCTATTTTTGCTGGGATACACTGAGTGAGGAAATCTCTTGGTTGGCATCCAGTCCTTTCAATGTTGATTTATTGTCCTTAGGATTTTGCTAGAATAAGGGCTCTGTTCAGAATCATATTAAGCCATGGCTAAGGAACCTATATTGCAACATAAATGTGATATCTGTATTGACAGGTCGTGACAAATGAAAACATGATTTGAAGCAGTTTGGCAAAACCTGGCTTGTGGTAACTGTGGTTTGACTTGATATTAGAATTGGCCATTGTGCCTAGAAATTGAATAGAACAAGGTAATAGCAGGGCTTTTTCTTTGTTCTTAACCCCCAATGCAAAGTGACTCCTGAAAACCAGGAGGACCATAAGTGGTAGGGTTGCCAGAGATCTGCCAATATTACAGTTGATCTCCAGGTGACAGAGAACAATTAACCTAGACTGGCCTTATGGAAATTAGACTCCATGGCATAATATCCCATTGAAGTTTCTTTCTTCTGATTCTAAGGATTTCTCTGAGGGCAGGTGGCTGTGATGGGAAGTAGACTGCAGCAAAAATCTTTTCACTTAATTTGTTCCACTTGCATTTCTTTAGGACCTATCACAATTTTTGATATCCTGCCCTTTTGCAAGACCATACTCCTCTACTTAGATACACATTGCTGTCTCTATTTTATTTATTCATTCACTTCTCTGAAATATTTATATTTGCCTTTTCCCCCCAAAGGGTTCTACCCTTTCTATTCATAGCATGGTATATGGATTTTCTTCAGTTTTTGTGTGGTGTATACTCATCTGTCCTAGAGGGGAAAGCCATATTATTCTGTGTTTACAAGACATTGTATGAAGTTGTTTAAGCTGATTTCTAAACAATATACCATAACACAGGTTTTTGCACAATTCTGATTTACAGTTCTGTTACTTAATGGCAATAATGATTTCAAATAATTTTGAATAATCTGTATCACTTGCTCCAATTTGATATAGAAACAGACTCTGCATCATATATATTCTCCTCTGACCCTGGTCACTCCTATTCTAAGTGCTAGTCCTTAGTTCTTTCTATATTGGCTTAACTTGCCTAATGTGACAGTGGTCCCCAACCTTTTTATCACCGGGGACCGGTCAACACTTGACAATTTTACTAAGGCCCGGGGAGGGGGTAATCTTTTGCCACCGCCACCTCAGCCCCTGTTTCACTTGCTTTCCCGCCGGTGCCCCTGACTTCCCACCGCCCACTGTGGGGCTCTGCCAGCAGCAGCTGTGCAGCGCCACACCGAGGAGGAGCCCAGTCATGGCGGCCGGCGGACAGCACCAAAGGTGAGCTGGCGGCAGAGTGTCAGGGAAGCCCCCAAGGCAGCAGCCAGGGAGGAGGAAGAGGAGCCGTGGCCCAGTACCGACTGATCAACGGACCGGTCCAGTAGCGGTCTCCGGACTGGGGGTTGGGGACAGCTGTTCTAATGTATGGTTTTATTGTGAACGTACAGCTTAGATGCAGACTTGAATGGACAGAAATAGAAAAGAATAGATCAGAAAAGATATTCCATCAGAGAAGCTGCTCCTGCTGCAGGGGAACAGTACCATAGGACCCAAGTTAAAGTCTTACTGAATGTACCAGAAGATTAAAATCATTCCTTGCTAGTTTGCTAGCACTACTGTATTTATAGCCAATGCTTCCATTTATTCTCCAGCATACAGACCAACATGTTTGGCCTACATATTGTTAATGAACCACTGAAGAGCTGTTGGCATCAGCTGTGAGACTGCCCCATGACTCATTGGTACCCATCTGGCCTTGTCTATTAATTTGTTTAATTTTACCCAAATACCTATTTTTAATGCAATTTGGTACCTTTTATTAAGACCTTTCAGTAAATGAATATGCAGAACTTCTGTCTGCTAAGTACTAGATTCTGTAGCTTGAGGAAATAATTACTAGATACCATAGTTTTAGGAAACTAAAAGAGCAGTCAGTGTCCTGCGTAAAGCAGTGTTTATCTACTGCTCACATAAGTTTCATTGGCAAGAAAGTAGACCGGCTGCATTGAGTGTTCCAGAATTAGGTTAATCACTGAAGGCCTGATGCAATTTCTCAAGTGGCCTCCTTCTATTAACCCAGCTGAGGATGATATCATGAGAATTTCTGGTAGAAGAGAAACACTGGAAGAATAGGAGCTAAGGAAACAGTCTTCTAAAACCATCATAAATACACTGCTGGACTATTGACTATAACAGTGATCTGAAGACACAGTCTGTTCTCCAGTCTGTGTACAGGGAGAAGGTGGCTCTTGATTTACCCAGATTTCTTCACGGCAGTATCTATGATTTGCCCTACTGCCTGTACCATTTATTGAATTCTAAAAGCCAAACAATTTGTTATGTTGGGAATCCATGACCAGATCTCTTAATGTGTACTCTGTCAAAAGTCAGCTGGTAAGGGGTAGAAATATGCTGGTTTTAATTTGAGTCAGGGAGCTGGGTGTCATTCTTTCTCCTTTTTAAAATAGAAATAGTTGTCATCAAGCTGGTATTAGCCTCAATGGCATGTTGCAAGGTATTTTTTTTCCTTCTTCGGGCTGATAACCAATATCTATCAGGAAAATAGTGCTCTAGTGCCATAGGGGTTGGCATTTTCTTGCACACACACTCCACTCACCCTTGCCCCTTGGAATGACATAAAGTACAGTGGGGGGCAGAAATAATGTTGCACCACATGCTGACCATGTCCATGCAAATACCCAGACGTGATGTTGACCAATGTTCTAAAACTACTCAGTAACACCACTGAGTTTCTAGAATGTTGGTTGGTGCAATGACAGCACATCCAGGTTTATTGTCTGGATGCAATATTGGCATGGAACCCAGTGACATTTCCATACCTTGCCCTACCCCTGAAGCTCCTGGGGATGCTGGTTGCTTCCTAGAATTCCTACTTCTCTGGCCGAACATCCACAGCCCCACAAGCCAGATCAGGACACACAGAAACATGCCTGTCCATGCCCAGCAGTTTTTAAAAGTTAATGCACATGCTGGGTGGTCTAATTTCAGATAACCAACCTAATCACAGAATTACCAAGATGCTGTGTTGATTTTTTTACTTTGATATGTTGCTACCTGTACATTTCTTTTCTCACACAAAATACCTTGTTTCATTTATTTCAGGTGCAACTTCAAGAAGAAGCCTCAACAATGCAAGCAAGGGAAAAAATGAATCACTTCTGGAGGAAGAAAAGGAGAAGCTCTGATTAGACAGCCAGACGCCATTTGGCACATTATGACCTCTTCAGCTGGGGGAGTCTCCTACCCCTAGCACAATATTCTCACTCAGGAACAACCACATCTGGAGGAACCATCCAGGGTTAAAGAGCAGTGGCTGTTTGTTGTTTGCTCTGACACCATTCTATTTTGACTGTGCTGAGGTCCAAATGTGTCCTGTAAAAGCTTTCACCTTACATGGAAGTTGGACTTGCCTGCTGAAAATGAGACACTTCCAACTGAACTTGCTTCTCATCTGTGTGGCAACTACCACTGCAATTCCTGTTGTGCCCTGGAAAGTCAAATGCCCACTGCAGTGTGTCTGCCAGATCAGGCCATGGTACACACCCAGGTCTGTATACAGGGAGGCAGCCACAGTTGACTGTAATGATTTGTTCATCTCCACAGTGCCTGAAAGCTTGCCAGAGGGGACTCAGATCCTTCTCTTGCAAAGTAACAATATTGCCAAGGTTGAGCAGACTGAGCTGGACTATCTGAAAAATCTGACTGAACTGGATTTGTCACAGAACAGCTTTTCTGACATTTTGGACTTTGGCTTGAAAAACATGCCCCAGTTGCTGAGCCTTCACCTGGAAGAGAATCAACTGATTGAATTGCCTGATAATAGTTTCCTGGGCCTGGTCACTCTTCAGGAGCTTTATCTTAACCACAATCAAATACGCAGGATCTCTCCCAAAGCCTTCCTAGGCCTTGGAAACCTCCTTCGGCTTCACCTCAACTCCAACCGCCTGAGGACAATTGACAGTCGCTGGTTTCAAGTACTGCCCAGTCTGGAGATCCTCATGATTGGAGGCAACAAAGTAGATGCCATTTTGGATATGAATTTCAGGGCCCTATCAAATCTGAGGAGTTTGGTTCTAGCAGGAATGAACCTGAGGGAGATTTCAAATTATGCACTGGAAGGCTTGAGAAGTCTAGAAAGTCTGTCTTTCTATGACAACAAGCTACTAAATGTCCCTAAGAAGGCACTACAGCAAGTCCCTGGTCTTAAATTCTTGGATCTGAACAAAAATCCACTTCAGAGGGTTAAGCAGAGTGATTTCACAAATATGCTCCACCTCAAGGAACTGGGACTCAACAACATGGAGGAGTTGGTTTCTATTGACAAGTTTGCCTTGATCAACCTTCCTGAACTGACCAAACTAGATGTGACCAACAACCCTAAACTGTCGTACATCCACCCCAGTGCTTTCCACCACCTCCCCCAGATGGAAACCCTCATGCTGAACAACAATGCCCTAAGTGCCTTGCATAAGCAGACACTGGAGTCCCTTCCCAATCTGCAGGAAATCAGCATCCATAGCAACCCCATCCGCTGTGACTGTGTCATCCGATGGGTCAACAGTACTGAGAACCACATACGTTTCATTGAGCCACAGTCCACGTTATGTGCAGAGCCTCCAGACCTAAAGAAAAAGCACATCCGAGATGTCCCTTTTAGGGAAATGACTGACAGGTGCCTGCCCCTCATCTCTGACAAAAGCTTTCCTTCACATTTAGAGGTGGTAGATGGAGAGTCCATCTCTCTGCACTGCAGAGCTCTGGCAGAACCAGAACCAGAGATATACTGGGTCACACCATCAGGTCGTAAGTTGTTGCCATACTCAGACGATGGGAAATTTAAAGTGTATCCTGAAGGGACAATGGAAATCCGCAAGGTCACAGCGCAAGAGGCTGGGCTCTACACATGTATGGCTCAAAACCTCATTGGTGCAGATACCAAAAGCATAATTCTGATGGTCAACAGTTCTTTACCCTTCAGCGAGGATGCCCTGGAGCTATTAGTGAAGGAAGTCCAGGCCTACCATATTCTGGTTGCCTGGAAACCTCACCTCAACACAGTTTCTTCTAACCTCACATGGTCCAGCTTCAGTCCCAACTTAGATATGACCAACATGGCTCGTATCCCAATAGGCACTCACATGTACAATATCACACGACTCCACCATGACACAGAATACTGGGCTTGCCTTCATGTCGCCTTCATAGACTTGCAGAGTAAGGTGGCTTGTGTCAATGCCAGGACTAGAGAGGCTCAAAATCGATACCTCGGAAGCAGGCAGAGCCTACTGATTGTGTTGTCTCTCTGCATGTTGTTGCTGTGTATAAGCCTTATAGGCAACTATGGTTTGAGCTTACTCAAGCCACAGGCTGGAAGCCATGGGACCTGCATGTTGTGGAAAACAGGCACATCTTCAGTGCGTGTGGTGTATCCACCCTTCGTCAAATACTGGGATCGAGGAAGGAGGAGTGAGAAGCTTCTGGCTGTGGAGGTACAAGCAACACTGCTGGACTCTTGAAAGGTTTTACTTTGTTATTCCAGGGAGGGTGGGCCAGAAGACCTGGTGGATTTTTTTAAATTACCAAATATAAATGATAAAAAAGGTCGGCCATGAAAACAATAACCATGGAGGATGGAGAGGACAATGGTTTGGTGATCCTCATGCCCATATATATCACCAGTGATCTCAAATGGATTGTCTTTCATGCCAAGACAATCTATTTTTATAAAGAAAACATGTCCAGAGAAGGTCGCATGAGCTGAAAGCACCAAGCTTGGCATCTGAACATCCCTCTGCTCATGACAGGCAGCCGGAAGATCCTCTGGCAGCCTGTTAACCAATGTACTTTTTTTGCCCAGCAAATTGCTGGTCCTGTGGAAATACAAAAAGGCCTTTCCCTTTGGGGCTATCTTTGTGTGTGTGCGTGCGTATGTATTGCCATGGAGAATCCAGAACCAAATCCACCAAGCCTCTTCTCATGGCCACATGATTTGCCTTCTGAGGAAAGCCTCAAAGAAGGGGATTTGGAAGGAAAGGCAGCCTTATCTGGCTTACGAAGCAGCGATAACAATGGCCCTCAAAACAAAAGAGGAGTCTTTTCCATCAGCCACATCAAGGGGAAGCGTGGATTGGATCTCAACCCAAGAGCTTAATTTTAAGGCTATTT